>NC_040086.1:48560446-49810446 GCF_003369695.1 Bos indicus x Bos taurus
AGAGAAAGACTCACGTTCCAATCTAGTAGAGTGAGACCAGAACAGAAGAGACTGATAAAGTTGGACAAAGGACCAGACAAGCAATTTAGAAGCAAGGTTGGGGGTAGGTAACTTTAGGGGCAGGCATGCACGAGCATGACCCATAAAGAGGCCCAGAATGGAATAGATTTCAACAGCTGTCTTCTCTTTTCAGGCTGGCAGACATTTAAAGACTGACAACACCAGGTGTTGCTGGGATGTGCAGAGCCAACACTCACATATTGCTGGGTTGGTGTAAATTTGGGCCAGTCTTTCCACAGGGCAACTTCATGCAATGCACCCGTGTTGAAAATGCACATACACATGACTCAACAATTCCAAACCAGGCCTATGGGAATGACTGGACAAATGAAAAAAGATGTCTGTGCCAGTTTAGTATATTCACTGCATCATTACTCAAAGAGGGGGAAGTTGTAAGCACTGGATTGGGTCATGTGCCCTTATGACAACCAGAGGGATCAGGTCCTTTGGCTGGCTGAACCTCAGTCATGCATCTCTCCTTTGTTGCCAGGGGACGGAGGAGAACCATGAGGGACAGGATTAGGACTAGGAGAAGGGCAGTTCCCCCAAAGGGAAAAAAAAAAGACGACTACTATTACCAGAATATGAGGATGAGAAAAATTACTGAATAAATAAAATTTATAGGTACTTCCAACTACTATAGCAGGAGTAACTGGGGCAGAGAGAGAGATGTTTCATGTAGACAGAATACCGTTTTTTTTAATTTATTTATTTTTATTTATTTGGTTGCACGAGGTCTTAGTTGTGGCATGCAGGATATTTGATCTCCACTGTGGCATGTGGGATCTAACTCTTAGTTGTGGCATTTGGGATCTAGCTCCCTGACCAGGGATTGAACCCAGGCCCTCTGCATTGGGAGCATGGAGTCTTGGCCATTGGACTACCAGGGAAGTCCGTATACTATTCTTAACAGATCCTCAGAGAGTCTCTAGAGTCTGTGATGAAGCTCCTTGTCCTGAGAGGATGAGAAGGGGTATTGGGGAAGGTCAAGCCTTGTGAAGAAGCTGGATTGATAAATCCAGACACATGACTAACTGAATAACTTGAAAGATGTGGTTGAGGTCAGGGGAGGGGGCAGTTTTAAGAAAAGCACGATCAGGACAATTGAGAATGCTGAGTGGGATTAGGAAAGGTTTGGATGGGCTCGTGTTATGTCTGCACATGCCAGTGTGACATTGGCCAGCAGTGCCTGGTCACCTCGAACAGATGATTCAGTGATTCAATCACTCAAAAACTGTTTCTTAACTGGAAAACCGAGAGAAGTAACCAATCACATGGGCTGCCTGGGAGAATTTCATGAGACTGTGCAAGCGGAAACACCTAACACAATGTGGCTTGAATCTAAGGAGAAGGGCAGACCAGAAGGAGCTCTCAAATTTAAACAAAAGGAAAAACAGTTCGCACGGAAGACATTAATTATGGTGGCCCCAGGAAGTCTGAAAGGCAGGGCTTTGTTCAAGAGCAAAGGGAGCCTGGAATTTAACTTGGGCTCAGTAATAAGGGTTACAAGTCTACTTGTGACCTGAAACTATGTAGAAAAACCAGAAATTGCCCTTCTGCAAGCTCTTAGCTGTGTACAAATGGAGCAACTGTTTACTTTTACGCTTTTATTTTTCATGCACAGTTTGGCTGGCTGATTAAACACTTCAGGACAGGAGCTACTTGAACTCTAAGAGGTAAGGATAGGGAACCCACACCCCACCACCCTGTTGCTCCACTCTGCCCTGTGCTCAGAGCACCGTGGGCTCTGCTTCCACCTTGAATGTCTTTTCTCAGGATAGAGGATGGACCACTCTTACAGGGACTGCCCTGAATTTCCTTCATGTCAAGCTCAAAACCAGTGAGTCACGTGCCACCAGGGTGGCCATCGTGTGTTGCTCTGTCCAGAAGTGAAGGAGAGGGGACTCCCCTGGGAAGGAGAGCAAAGGGACAGATGCTCCCATCACTTCTGACCCCCGACGTGGTCCAGTCTGTGTACAGAGAGCCTTGAACCAGTGTGATACAGGACAAGCCCCAGCCCCCTTCTTCACTCTGAACGTGGTGGCCATGCTTTCTCAGGGGGCAGCCGTGGAGAATGGAAGAAACCCTGCGATGACAGAGCCTCATAAACAGTAGGGTCTCGAGCAGGTGCCTGCTATTACCACCCTGCCTCGGCCCACGGGGTTTCCAGGGTGTCGGAGCTGCCGTCTGTGACCCAGGATGAGAAACAGGTGGTCCATCTGGGTCAGATTACCAGGCACGAAGCCTGGTAATCAGCAGTCATTTCTGAAAGCCCGGCTTGGCTTTCTGTCTGGGATCCAAAGCAGTGTTGTTGCCATGGACACCAGAAGTCCCTTGCCTGCGTCCAGAGGGAAAACTGAAGTGGCGGCCAGGAATTCTCAGAGCTGGCTGGGGAATAGGATGGAAGCAACTCAGAAGCGAGTGCCCATGGAGAGTAGCAGGGAACAGAAGAGGAAACAAGGAAGGAAGCTGAAGAGAACTTTCTTTCCCTTCCTTGGCTCCTCATCACACGTCCAAGGCACAACCAACCCTGCGTCAGAGCCCCAGCTGAACCAAATGGTCCCACCTACTATCTAGCTGTGGGCTCTCCCTAGAGCTGAGGCAGGGGCTCCATCAAAAGATGGTAGGGCCCGTAGTCTAACAATGCATTCCAAGCCTCACACAGGATGTAATTCTATGTACCTGCCCAGTACTTGCTGCTTTGTGAAACCACAGACACAAGAGAAAGACCTGTGGCCACAGGCTGCTCATAACAAACAGCTGTTTTTGCACGCCCAACCCTGGAGAGGGGCTTCCCTACGTCTAAGTCACCAAGTAACATAGGTGCCACTAGGCTCACCGCCAGGCTTCCCAGGTGGCGCTAGTGGTAAAGAACCTATCTGCCAATACAGGAGACATAAGGGACATGGATTCGATCCCTGCGTTGGGAAGATCCCCTGGAGGAGGGCGGGGCAACCCACTGCAGTATTCTGCCTGGAGAACCCCATGGACAGAGGAGTCTTATGGGCTACAGTCCATGGGATTGCAAAGAGTCAGACACGACTGAAGCAACTTGGCATGCACGCACGTGCACGCTCACCTCCAGGCCCATCGCTGGTGTCGTGACCAGAGGGATGGCCTGAGCCCCCAGCCAACATGGAAGAGGTCCTCTGGAGGTTGAGACAGATTAGTTAGCTTGAGGGAAAACACCAGATCAGGACAGGGCAGACCCAGCAGAAGGAAGCCTGGGCCACCAAAGGGTGACAAAGGCTCCATCAGGAATATGAGGGGCAGGCAGTTGACAAGGGGCAGGGCCCCTGCTTGCTTATGGCTCCTGAGGATCAAACCCTCTTCCTTCCCTCCCCTCATGCTTCCTCTTCCCCTTTTTCTTTTTTTCCTTTGATTCAGCAGCTTTTTTTTTTAAAACAGTTATTTTAAAAATAATATTTATTTATATTTATATATTTATTTGGCTGCCCTGGATCTTAATTGTGGCACATAGGATCTAGTTCCCCTACCAGGGATTGAACCTGGGTCCCTGCATTGGCAGTGCAGTCTTAGCTGCTAGACCCAGTCTAGCAGCTTTTGACTCGGTTATTTCCCAAACAAATAAAGCCACCCCAATGGTTCCAGTTCTTCAATACTCCTTGGTTGTTCAAAATCATTTTTTTCTGAGGTGAATGAGCAGCTGTGCCTCTCAGGCTTCTATTGATCTTATGTCAGTTGACTCCTACCCCAGGGTTGGGGGAGACTTTGGAAGGACATGTCCTGCCACAGGAAACCCCAGGTCTCATCAGTAGCATGCAGCCATCTCTAAGGTGGATTGTTTCCTTGGAAGGTCACAAACTTTATCCAACTCCCTGGAGTGTTGCTGTGACACTCTGGACTACGTGGATTGATTCATCCCTCACATATACAGGCATCAGAACTCTGTTTGCCTCTAGGCTCTTCCTTGGGTCATCACATTCTCACAGGGTGATATTTGCCTGAAGCTTAGCTGCTTGGAGTGGAACCAGCCTTCTCACCATGGCTGGGCACACTCAGCCCATATAGTTCCTGTGGAACTCATGCCCTGCTGTGTCGAGACCTGAATGGAGTCTTTCTAGACCACAGACACATTATTAGCCTCCCTTATGTACTCGACCACCCCCAGGCTGGTCAGAACTACTTAAAATGCCCATCTGAGCCATTTGTCCAGTCGATAAGCATATCTGATCTTCACTGTTACATCTGCATCTCAATTGCCCTTTATTCTGCCCCAACAAACTGCTCAGAATGACTCTACCTTCCCTCCTGCCAGCACGCACTGCACACCCAGCACTGGTTCCTAATGACATCCTGTGTGCACAAACCGTGCCTCTCCTGGAAAATTGGTCCCTATCCTCCTAGATCCAAAGCAGAAGTGGTTGCACCTTCTCTTTCCATGAGCATGCTTGCCACTCTGTTCTCAGAAGCTTGCTGTGACTTCCACATGGGGCCTCAGTGCCTCAGCTCTATAGTGTCTGCCCCCCATGCCCTCTTCCAGGGCAGCCTGAAGGCAGGGGCTGAGCTTCGCACCTTGTAGGTGCTTGTTACTTACCTATTACTACAGATAAGACAAGGCTCAGTTGAGTTCAGTTCAGTTGCTCAATCATGTCCAACTCTTTGCGACACCATGGACTACAGCACACCAGGCTTCCCTGTCCATCACCAACTCCTGGAGCTTCCTCAAACTCATGTCCATCAAGCCGGTGATGCTATCCAACCTTCTCATCTTCTGTCATTCCCTTTTCCTCCTGCCTTCAATCTTTCTCATTTTCAATGAGTCAGTTCTTCCCATCAGGGGCCAAAGTATTGGAGCTTCAACTTCAGCAGCAGTCCTTCCAATGAATATTCAGGACTGATTTCCTTGAGGATGGACTAGTTTGACCTCCTTGCTATCCAAGGGACTCTAAAGAGTCTTCTTCAACATCACAGGTCGAAAGTATCAATTCTTCGGCTCTCAGCCTTCTTTATGGTCCAACTCTCACATCGGTACATGACTACTGAAAAATCATAGCTTTGATAATACAGACCTTTGTCAATAAAGTAATGTCTCTGCTTTTTAATATGCTCTCTAGGTTGGTCATAGCTTTTCTTTCAAGGAGCAAGCGTCTTTTAATTTCAAGGCCACAGTCACCATTTGCAGTGATTTTGGAGCTCAAGAACATAAAGTCTCTCACTGTTTCCATTGTTTCCCCATCTATTTGCCATGAGGTGATGGGATGGGATGCCTTGATCTTTGTTTTTTGAATGTTGAGTTTTAAGCCAGCTTTTCCACTCTTCTCTTTATCAAGAGGGTCTTTAGTTTCTCTTTGCTTTCTGCCATAAGGGTGGTGTCATCTGCATATCTGAGGTTATTGATTTTTTTCCTGGAAATCTTGATTCCAGCTTGTGCTTCATCCAGCCCAGCATTTTGCATGATGTACTCTGCATATAAGTTAAATAAGCAGGGTGACAATATGCAGCCTTGATGTACTCTTTTCCCAATTTGGAACCAGTCCATTGTTCCATGTCCAGTTCTAACTATTGCTTCCTGACCTGCATACAGGTTTCTCAGGAGGCAGGTCAGGTGGTCTGGTATTCCCATCTTTTTCAGGATTTTTCAGTTTGTTGTGATCCATACAGTCAAAGGCTTCAGCATACTCAATGAAGCAAAAGTAAGTGTTTTTCTGGAATTCTCTTGCTTTTTCTATGATCTAGCGAATGTTGGCAGTTTGAGCTATGGTTTCTCTGCCTTTTCTAAATCCGCCTTGAATACCTCTGTGTTTTTGGTTCACGTACTGTTGAAGCCTAGCTTGGGGAATTTTGAGCATTACTTTGCTAGTGTGTAAGATGAGTGCAATTGTGCAGTAGTTTGAGCATTCTTTGGCATTGCCTTTCTTTGGGATTGGAATGAAAACTGACTTTTCCAGTCCTGTGGCCACTGCTGAGTTTTCCAAATTTGCTGGCATATTGAGTGCAGCACTTTCACAGCATCATCTTTTAGGATTTGAAATAGCTCAGCTGGAGTTCCATCACCTCCACTATCTTTGTTCATAGTGATATTTCCTAAGTACCACTTGACTTGGAACTCCAACACATCTGGCTCTAGGTGAGTGATCACACCATCATGGCTATCTGGGTCATTAAGATCTTTTTTGTAAGACAGATACTAAGAAGCTCTATTTAGAGAAGAAGATAACAGTGCATCAAGGGATCTTCCCTGGTGGTCCAGTGGTTAAGAATCTGCCTTCCAATGCAGGAGATATGGGTTCAATCCCTGGTGAAGGAACTAAGATCCCACATGCCGAGGGGCAACTAGGTCCACCCGCTAACAATTACTGAGCCCACGTGCTCTAGAGCCCATACTCCAGAACAAGAGAAGCCCAAGTGCCACAACTAGAGAAAGTCCTTGCACCACAACGAAGACCCAGTGCAAAAAATTGGGGACTTCCCTGGTGGTGCACTGGATAAGAATATGCCTGCCAGTGCAGGGCTTATGGGCTCAATCTCTGGTCTGGAGAGTCCACAGGCCTCGGTGCACCACAACTACAGAGCCTGTGTTCTAGAGCCTGGAAGCTACAAAAGGCCTCACGCCCTAGAGCCTGTGCTTGCAACAAGAGAAGCCACCATAATGAGAAGCCTGTGCCCTGCAAGGAAGAGTAGCCCAAGCTTGTCACAACTAGGGAAAGCCCACACACAGCAGTGAAGACCCAGCACAACAAAAAATAAGTGAATAAATAAAGACGTTCTTTTAAGTGCAGTAAGTACCTACTATATGCTAGGCATTATTCTGCGCTCAGTTAATTCTCAGAACAACCCCATGAAACAAGTACCATTCCACTCCTTATTTTACAGTTAAAGAAGCAAGGACTGGGTACATAACACACTGAATCTCTCAGCTACTAAATAATAAAGCCAGGATTTGAACCCACAGTTTCCACTCTTAACCACTCACATATAAGGCTTTTCACACTAAGAATGGTCAAGAACTCGATTTTAGAAGTTTAGAGCTCTCAGCAGCAAATGGACGAGAGTAAAAATTTTGGTTCTGATCTTGACCTTACTCAACCAGACTAAACCTCAATTTCCTCAAATGTAAAAGGAGCACAGGGATTTCTCTGGTGGTCCAGTGGCTTAGACTGCAAGCTTCCAATGAAGGGAGCCCGGGTTCAATCCCTGGTCAGGGAACTAGATCCCATATGCTACAACTAAAGATTGTGCATGCCACCACTAAGACCTGGCACAGCCAATAAAGAAATAGATTAGATAAATAAATATTTTAAAAAACCTTTAGGGACTTCCCCGGTGTTCCAGTGGTTAAGAATCTGTCTGCCAACGCAGGGCACACAGGTTCAATCCCTGGTCTGGAAAGATCCCACTTGCCTTGAAGGAACCAAGCCCATGCAACACAATTCTAGGCATGAAGCCCACATGCCTAGAGCCCGTGCTGCGCAAGAGAAGCCACCACAATGAACAGCCCTCCCACCACAGCTAAGAATAGCCCCTGTTTGTCAATAGCCCACATGCCGAGAGCCCGTGCTGCGCAAGAGAAGCCACCACAATCAACAGCCCTCCCACCACAGCTAAGAATAGCCCTCAAGCACCAAAGAAGACCCAGCACAGCCAATAAAATAAAATAGTTTTTAAAAATCTTTTAAAAATGAGCACAGTAATAGTATTTTACTCAATTTTTTAAAAAGTTTTAAAGTTTTAGGTGCTCAGTTGTGTCTGACTCTTCATGACCCCATGGACTACAGTCTGCCAGGCTCCTCTGTCCGTGGACTCTTTCGGGCAAGAATACTATTGGCAAGGTAGCCATTCCCTTCTCCAGGAGATCTTCTCAGCCCAGGGATAGAACTGGGTCTCCTGCTTTGCAGGCAGATTCTTTACTGTTTGAGCCACCAGGGTGATTTTAAAACTGCAAATCTGCTCTACTCTACAGCTGCAATGCCAGAGTGTGGTGGCCTTGTGAGGCTTTTAGATTTGAGCTACTGCTGCCAGCTCTAATCTCAACCCTCACAGAGAATTTTCTTGAAAACACTCAAGGTATGTATCCTTCAGATTTGATGGAGCCAGACTGTGCACTTTAGTTCAAGGCTATGCACTTGAACTCCTTTTTTTGGATACTGACTTTCCCTACAAGTCTCCCACCTGCTTCCACGACTGTTGCCCTTGGGTTCAGGGTCCACACTGTGTACCTGAGATGACTGGGTTTCTTGTGGGCATCGGTGGTGGACGCCCTGAACATGACTCAGTGTCCTTTATGTGAGAGTCACAGGGACACTTCTCTAACACAAGTGTTGTCTTCATCAAAGGCACAATGCTAAAAGGAGGGCAACTGTTTTGAGCTTCAGTTGCTGGTATTGCTTAGGCTGAAAATAATCCTTGTTTGGGAAAATATTTTGATAAACTGTGAGACATGGGGTAGGAGTCCAAGATTTGTGAGTTACCAAATATACGGCCAAGTAACTTAAGATATGGCACAGGCTGTTTTGCCTGAGATAAAGAGAGGACTTTGACCTCTGAGAAAGAGAAGAGGAAATTCAGCAAAGCCAGAGGAGGTATGGGGAGGGATGTCTGTAAGGTAGTGGGTGAGGTGAAGGCCAATGGCTGGGGGCCTATATTAATTTGCTAGGGCTGTCACAACAAAGTACTGTGGGCTGGGTGGCTTAAAATAAATTTAATTTTCTCACAGTTCTGGAGACTGACAGTCTGAGATCAAGGTGGCCACAGGGTTGATTTCTTCTAGGTCCTCTTTCCTTGGCTTGCAGGTGGCTGCCCTCTCCCTGCGCCCTCACATGATCTTCCCTTGGTATATGCCTGTGTCCTAATCTCCTCGTAAGGACACCAGTCATCCTGGAGCAGGGCCCCTTCTAGAGACCTCATTTTAAACTTCATCACTGTGTATTTATTTTTTATTGTTTATAAAAATTATTTTATTTAAAATTAATTTTTATTGGAGTATAGTTGCTTTGCAATATTGTATTAGATTCTGCTATACAGCAAAGTGAACCAGCTATATAGATACACCCATATCCCTCCTTCATTGGATTTCCTTTCCACTCAGGTCACCACAGAGCACTGAGTAGAGTTCCCAAAGTTATATGGTAGGTTCTCATTAGTTATCTGTTTTATACATAGTATCAATAATCTATGAAAGTGAAAATTTTAGTTTAGTTTAGTCAATTCTTTGCCACCCCATGGAATGTAGCCCACCAGGCTCCTCTATCCATGGGATTTCCCAGGCAAGAATACTGGAGTGGGCTGCCATTTCCTTCTCTAGGGCCAACCTAGGGATAAACCCGGGGTCTCCTGCATTGCAAGCAGATTCTTTATTCCCTGAGCCACCAGGGAAGCTTGATGTCAATAGTGTATAGGGCATCCCTGGTAGCTTAGTTGGTTAGAATGAGAATCCGCCTTCAACACAGGAGACCAGGGTTCTATCCCTGGGTTGGGGAGATCCCTGGAGAAGGAAATGGCAACCCACTCCAGTATTCTTGCCTGGATAATTCCATGGACAGAGGAGCCTGGCAGGCTACAATCCATGGGGTCTCAAGAGTTGGACATAACTTAGTGACTAAACCTAAACCACCACCCATCAATAGTGTATAGATGTCCATCCCAATCTCCCAGTTCATCCCACCACCACCACCCCTTACTTCATCTTTAAAGACACTATCTCTAAACAGAGTCACATTCTGAGGCACTGGGCTTAGGACGTCAACATATGAATTTGGGCAGGGGGGTTTAGCAAAGTTCAATCCATAATCAGAGCCAAAGGATATTTGAACACCACCCTGCATCCTCCCAACCTTGTCTTCCTGTGAAAATCTTCACTAGCTACTTTGTGTGAGTGGAATCTTTTGTAGAAGTCAAATAAAAGGTAAGCCTTGTGTCTGGGGCCATGTGGAGGGGAGGTAGAGCTTGTGGGATCAAGAGCCATGAGAAAGGAGGCTCCAGGGAAACAGAAGGAAACTTGGGACACGCTGTGGACTTCCTAGGGCCTGGAGACCTGGACTAGTATCTGTTTGTATCACTGATCATCTTTCCTTCTGGTTTTCATTGTCAGGAAACTCAGAGTTGTATTGGAGGTCCCTTATAAGAAATGTTCAGGAACTCATGCGGGATTACTCCCCAAGCCTCATCCTACCCTTTGGCCTTGGTTTTCTCTTGCCCCTCTATTGTGAACTTTTATTGTCTTTGTCTATTCAGCACCCCTTCCTTGACAGCACTTTACTCACCTTCATATAGTCCCTACAGAGCTGTCAATCATAGTTTCAGGGCCCCTTTCCTACCCTCGTTACATGCTGACCCAAGTGCCCTAGTCATATGGTCACCAGGATGGTCATGTGACTCAAGATAAACCAATCAGAGAATTACCTGAAATGGATATAGGGAGACAGATGTTCTCTTAGCTATTGGCTAATTTGAAAGGGTAGGAATCTCAGGCTTCTGGGAACTATTTTCCCCACCATCTGGACACAGACTGATTTAGCGTCAGGCCAAGAAGAAGCAAGCAGAACTGAGAGATGGAAGATAAGAGTCTGGACATCATTTGAGCTTCAGGATCTAGCTCGGCTTATAATCAGGTCTGGGGCTTCTCAGGTGGTGCTAGTGGTAAAGAACCCCCCCTGCCAATGCAGGAGGAATAAGAGACATGGGTTTGATCCCTGGTTGGAAATATCCCTTGGAGGAGTGCATGGAAACACAGTCCAGTATTCTTGCCTGGAGAATCCCATGGACAGAGGAGCCTGGCTGTCTACAGTCCATAGGGTTTCAAAGAGTCGGACATGACTGAAACAACTTAGCACACACTCATACACAGCCAGGTCTATCCCTGAATCTACCTGTAATTGGAGTTAATAAATTGTCTCTTTCCCCAACATGCACTGGGATTCAGACTGGAGGTAAAAGTCAGAGTAGCTCTGTTTCTTCTTTCAAGTTCCCGAGACAGCCCTCAGTTAGAGCATGAGACCAAAGGGGCAATGCTTATCTCTGAGTCAGAAACCATAAGGGCAAGTCCAGTTCCAGATCTATGGTCTGGATAGACCTCTGGAGTTAGTTATTAGTTAACAGAGTTTGTGAACTCAAATAGAATACATGCCCACTAGGACTGCAGGGATGTATTTCCAGAAAATCCCCAAGTTTGGCGAACAGTGATCTGTGATTGCTCAAACCCCAGGGCAGTCCAAGCCCTGCAAGGACGCTGAGAAGCATCTAAAGCAGCTTCTGATGGGGAATCCTCCCCTACACTGTACTCAGCAATGGCCTTGGAAAAATCCCTAGACAAGGGGTGTCCTTACAGTTAGTAGGAAGGGGGGCAGTTGGGTTGGCTGGCCTAGATGCTGACTGCTTTGCCTGGGCTGTCCCTGCTTCTGCCCTTTAGAACATGGAGCATTCTAGGAGCTGCTCTGCATGGTTTTGCCTTCTTTTCACCTAATGGAGTGAACACTATATCAGTTAGTGCAGAATACTATGCAAGTCAAGCATTTTTGCATTGTGCAAATCATCAATAGTCCTACTGATTTTTAATTTTTATCTACTTGGCCTGTAAATTACAGAGAAATGTATTAAAATCTCCTACTATAATGACAGATAAGTCAATTTCTTCTTATTATTCTAATTTTTGCTTTTCATTTTTTAATCTTTTTTTTTTTTTTGGCCACTCCTCAAGGCATGTGGGATCTTAGTTCTCCAACCACGGATTGAACTTGCACTCCCTGCATTGATAGCACAAAGTTTTAGTCACCTGGATCATCCAGGAAGTCCCTTGCTTTCCATTTTTTAAAAACAACTACTTTTTAAGAGCAGTTTTAAGTTCACAGCTAAATTGAGCAGAAGGCAATTTATAGAGATTTCCCATATAGCCACTGTCTGCACACATGCACAGTCTCCCCACCATCAATATATCCCACCAGGGTGGTACATTTGTTACAACTGATAAATTTACATTGATGCATCATCATGCAAAGTCCATAGTTTACATTAGTGCAGCTTGGTGTCATATATTCTATGAGTTTGGACTAATGTATGCTATGTATCCACCATTAGAGTCTCATACAGGATTGTTTCACTGTCCTGAAAACCCTCCTTTTATCTCATCACTCCACTGCTTTATAACCCATGGTTCCCTTACTCAAGGTCCAAGTTGGCTTCTGGAGCTCCAGCCCTCACATCTCTATTCCAGTCAGTTGGATGGTGTAAGGGAGGGAGAGACTCTATATCACATAAAGATCCTTTGTGTTCACAGCTCTGCCTTCTCAGCTTCTTCCCTGTCTCTCATCCTCCATGTCCACATCTGGGTGGGCACTGGAAGGTCTGCTTCTTGGAGCTTCATTGCCTTCACGGTTTGCTTCTGCTGGTACAGACTTGAGGTTTAAAGTGTACTTTGGAAGGGAGTGGATTAACTCTCAGAGGTTGTACCAGGCCAGTCTTGGGATTTTTTTTTTTTTTTTGCAATAAAATTCCCTTGAAAAATTAGTAGGCTTCCAGGCTCTTTTAGCTTTCTCTAGGAACCAAGATTGTTTCTTTTAAACCTCAAGACCATCATCTTTCAGTTACTGTCTCTGTTCTCTCCATATTTCTCCCCTTGAAAGACTCCATTTCATTGCCTCCCAGGAACAACTTTCTTGAACTTTTCACTGGAAGGTAATATATGTATATAAAAGCATACAAGTTAGAGTAAACATTTTGACAAATTTTCACAAACTGATCACACCTGTGTGACTGATACTCAACTCAAGAAACAGAACATTATCCATAGTATAAATCTTCCAGTCAGTACGCCCCTCAAGGGCAACCACTATGCTGACTTCTAACATCATAGATTTGTTTGTTTTGCCTATTTTAAAATTATATAAGATTATGTATAAATAGAATAATCCATGTACATTCTTTTTGTGTCTGGGTTCTGTTGTTCAAAGCCCTAAATGTTTGTGGATATCATGTATGTTGTTGTCTGTGGCCATGATTTGTTTATTCTTCTTGTCATATAGCATTCCTCTGTGTGAATATACTGCAAATTATGTATTCCACTGTTGATGGGCATTTTGAGGGTCACCAGCTTGGAGCTAGTACAAATAGTGTTTCTATTCTCATATTTATCTTTTAATGAATTTATGTACATGTTTGTGTTGGGTGTTGTTTCAGTTATCTATTGCTGCGTGACAGTCTGATTTTATTTTATTCTATTTTTGTGGCCATGCTCTGTGGCTTTTTACAGAATTCAACATTCATTTATGATAAAAAAAACTTTCAACAAAGTGGGTATAGAGGGAACCTACCTACACATAAAGGCCATATTTAACAAATCCACAGCCAACATAATGTTAATAATGAAAAGTTGAAAGCATCCTTGCATCCCTGGGATAAATTCCACTTGATCATGGTGTGCTGTGCCACACTAAGTTGCTTTAGTCGTGTCTGACTGTTCGTGACCTGTGGACTGTAGCCAGCCAGGCTCCTCTGTCCATGGGATTCTCCAGGCTAGAATACTGGAGTGGGTTGCCATTCCCTCCTCCAGGGTGATCACGGTGTATGGAACCTTTAATGTTTTGTTGAATTCAGTTGTCTATTATTTTACTGAGGATTTTTGCATCTATATTCACCAGTATATTGGCTAGTAATTTTCCTTTTGTGTGTCTTTTCTGGTTTTGGTATCAGGGTGATGTGGTCCTCATGGAATGAGTTTGGACGAATTCCTTCCTCTACAATTTTCTGAAATAGTTGTAGAAGGATAGAGGTTAATTCTTCTTAAGAAGAATCACAATGTTTTGTAGAATTCACCTGTGAGGTCATCTGGTCTTGGACTTTTGTTTGCTTAGAGATTTTTAAATTGCTGACTCAATTTAATTACTGGTGGAAGAACTGATACTAAAGCTGAAACTCCAGTACTTTGGCCACCTCATGCGAAGAGTTGACTCATTGGAAAAGACCCTGATGCTGGGAGGGATTGGGGGCAGGCAGAGAAGGGGACGACAGAGGATGAGATGGCTGGATGGCATCACCAACTCGATGGACATGAGTTTGAGTGAACTCCAGGAGTTGGTGATGGACAGGGAGGCCTGGCGTGCTACAATTCATGGGGTCACAAAGAGTCAGACACGACTGAGCAACTGAACTGAACTGAACTGAACCTGTCTGTTTATATTTTCTATTTCTTCCAGACTCAGTCTTAGGAGACTGCATATTTCCAAGAATTTATCCATTTCTTATAGTTTGTTCATTTATTGGCATATAATTGTTTATAGTCATCTCACTATATTTTGTATTTCTATACTGTCAGTTTTAACTTCTCCTCTTTTGCTTCTTTATTTTTATTCTCCAGAGACATAAATGGGTTAATGGACAGGGGAACTTACACATCTGACACAAGGCCCTGGAGTGACACCCTACCGTGTGCAACAGACAGAGGTAGCAGTCTTTGTTCTCATTCCAGATTTTATTTATTTGGGCCCTCTCTTTTTTCTTGATAGCTACCTTTTCTTTTTTTTCCCTTGATAGCTACTGTTGGTGGCTCAGGTGGTAAAGAATCTGACTGCAATGTGGGAGATCGGGGTTTGATCCCTGGGTTGGGAAGATAACCTGGAGAAGGGAATGACAACCCACTCCGGTATTCTTCCTTGGAGAATCCCATGGACAGGGGAGCCTGGTGGGTTATAGATAGTCCATAGGATTACAAAGAGTTAGACATGACTGAGTGACTTACACTTTTTTGTTTTATTCTTGATGAGTCTGGCTAAAGGTTTTGCATTTTTTTTCAAAGAAGCAGCTCTTAGTTGCATTGATGCTTTCTATTGTTTTTCAGTCTCTATTTCATTTATTAAGATTTATGCTCTGATATTTATTATTATCTATTTTCTTCTATTCATTTTGGGTGTTGTTTGTTTTTCTTTTTCTAATTCTTTAAGCTGTAAGAGTAGATGATTTAATTGAGGTTTTTCTTGTTTCTTGAGGTAGGGTTGTATGATTATAAAATTCTCTCGTAGAAATGATTTTGCTGCACCCCATAGATTTTGTATTGTTCTGTTTTCATTTTCATTTGTCTCTGTGTATTTTTAAAATGTTCTCTTTGATTTTCTTTAGTGGTTTTCAATTTCTCTTTTTATATTGTTACATTTGCTTTGTGTATTTAAGTGTTCCTATTTAAGGTGCATATATATTTTCCAGTGCTATCTTCTTTTTGTATTAATCCATTTATCATTATATAATGTTTTTCTTTGTCTCTTGTTTTAAATTCTATTTTTTTCTGATGTAAGTATTGTTCCTTCAGTTTTCTTTCTCTTTTTTTTTTTGGCCATGCAGCTTGCAGGATCTTAGTTCCCTGACCAGAGACTGAACCTGGGCCATGGCGGTGGAAGCCCAGAATCCTAACTACTATCATCAGGGAACTCCCTCCCCGGTTTCTTTTCATTTCTGTTTACATGAAATACCCTTTTCCAAACCCTAACTTTGATTCTCTATGTATCTTTAGATCTGAAGTGAGTCTCTTGTAGACAGCACATATGTGGGTCTTGTTTTTGTATCCATCCAGCCTCTCTATGTGATTAGAACATTTACATTTAAGCAATTATTGAAATTTACATTTAAAGCAATTATTGATAGCTATTTACGTAGTGCCATTTTGCTAATTGCTTTGGTGGTGTTTTCATAATTCTTTTTTTCTTCTTCTTTTGCTCTCTTTATTTGTGATTTGATAATTTTCTTTTTAAATGGCCTCACAGCTTCTTAGTTCCCCAACCAGGAATCAAACCTGCCTGTTTTTCTAGTTCACCCACCAAGAGTTTTACCTTTCAGAGGTACTGGTTTGACGAAAGAGTCTCTAATCCTACTGTCCAGACCACACAGATTCCAGAACTTGCTCCTACTGCCAGTACACAAGACCTAGGACAATGACACAGCTCTAGGCCCTCAAGGATTGGCAGGTGTCTTCTGGATGAGTTCTAACTTTAGCATTTGCTTAGCCCTGTATTTTGGTTTTCTTATCTTGAACCTCTGTAGATTTCTCTTACTTTCCCTCTACTTTAACTCTATATCTTAAAAGATGTTTGTGAAAATATTGTATCCAGCATTTCTGGGTGGTCTAATTGTCAAGATTTCTCTAGCACTTCTCCTGGGAATGATCACTTTTGATGGCTGCCTGATGACAAATCCAGCTCCAAGTTGACCTGAGCATGTCTAAATCTATCAGGTGATCAGAGCTGAACCAAAAGGCCTATTGCATAACAGATTTTCTTCTTTATAAGGCAGTTGTGGTTGACCATAGAATTTTTTCCCCTGCTGTTACAGCTCATACAAATGATTTGACAATGATGAGTTGCTCACAGAGGGGGGTAATTTTGTACCTTCTTTCCCTACAGGAGACATTTGGCAGCATCCAAAGACATTTTTGGTTGTCACAGTTAAGAAGGGGGTGCTGTTGGCATCCAGTTGTTGCTAAACAACCTATGTTGGCATAAGGTTGTTGCTAAACAACCTATGATATACAGCTCCTAGGCAACAAAGATGATCTGGCCCCAAATGTCAAAAGAAATTTTGGAAAATAACTATAGTGTCTCTTAAAAATCTTCCTATCTCAAGTACAGGATATGACTGCTATTTCTTCTAACTCCTCTGACTTAGATATAAACTTTGAAAATGTTTATTTGTCAAAAAAGGATGAAGGAAAATGAACATTGCTACCATTGACAGACCATCTTTTCTGCTTCAGGCATGGTGTTAAATGTGTTAGATGAAGATAGTACCATTCATTTCATCATTTTCTCCAGTATTCTGGGTCAAAAGTTGACATAAAACTTTCAGATAAAACCATAAGTAGACTGCAATTTTCAAGTAAATTATGCAACTCAAAGCAGAAACAACTTTAGTTAAATTTCTAGGTATGAAAACATGTGGCATTTCTTTTGTAAAATTTTTATTTATTTTTGGCTGTGCTGGGTCTTCATTGCTGCTTGTGGACTTCCTCTAGTTGTGATGAGTGGGGGCTATTCTTCATTGTGGTACTCAGGCTTCTCATTGCAGTGGCTTCTCTTGTCCCCAAGCACAGGCTCTAGGGTGCTCAGGCTTCAGTAGTTGTGGCACATGGGTTTAGTTGCCTCTTGGCATGTGGAATCTTCCCGAACCAGGGATCAAACCCATGTCCTCTGCACTGGCAAGTGGATTCTTAACCACTGGATTGATCACCAGAGAAATCCTACTTGTGGCATTTTAAAGTTTAACTTTGCAAGGTCAACGTATCAGAGTGTGATCAATGTAACCAAATAACTTTCTTCTGACTTTCGGAAAAGCTAGAGATGCAAACACAAGCCTGACTTTGCAGCACTGTGGGTCAGGCTGTGGGTAAGAAACGCTCCTAGGATCACTCTCTGGGCTCCATCTTAGACTCTACCTGTGTCAGCCTGTAAGGTCGTCCTTGCAGGGTCTCCCTTCCGGGGAAGGGAAAATTGAATAATGACTTGAAAATCTGATCGGCAGCATTAAGCCCACTTGACTGGTTAGAAAGAAAATAAGAGAGGGCTTCCCTGGTGGCTCAGTGGTAAAGAATCAGCCTGCCAATGCAGGGACATGGGTTTGATTCCTGGTCCAGAAAGATCCCACATGTCCCGCAGCAACTAAGACCATGTGCTGTGACTACTGAGCCCATGCTCTGGAGCCCAAGAGCCCTAACTACTGAAGCCGTAACTACTGAAGCCTGTGCTCTACAGCAAGAGAAGCCACCACAATGAGAAGCCTGAACACTACAATTAGAAAGCAGCCCCTGTTCGCCACAACTAGAGAAAACCCAGTGCAAACAGCAAAGAAGACCCAGTGTAGCCAAAAATAAATAATCTTTTTTAAAAAAGAAAAAAGAGAATAAATATCCTCACAAATATAGTGCCATTTGACTTGAGGAATCCCACAGGGTTGTCCAGAGAGCAGGGCAGGGGACAGGGATGGAGCAAGCAGGTATGAATAAAAAATGGAATAAAAGTTGTATCTTGATTAGGAAGGACTGTGTAGGTTATACTGAGAATGATTCTGAGAAAGAGTACAGTTACTAACTCAGGATAGTTGGTTTATGTCTTATTTGCTTTGTCTGCTCTCATGTCCTGCTTTCGTTTGAGAAAGGCACAATTAATCAGGAAAAGTTATTGATGGTCTCCGTTATGCTATTGATATGGGGTTAGGAGAGGAGTCATTACACAGTAGAAAGGGTATAAATGCTTCTGAGTGCTGGCTCATGTCATCAAAGTCATCCACACGTCCTCATTGTCTTATAACACTTGGTGGCTTTCATCTTTCCTGGACCTAGAATTGGTGGGATTCATATTTATGTTCTTGGTAGAGACTGCCAGATAGCCTACAGCAGTATCACTCCATTTGATTTTTACTCCCATCAGCAGTAGATGACTGTGCTTGTTCACTCACAACCTGTCAAACTTGGGTGTTGTCACTTTTTTTTAATATTTTTGTCAATTTGATGGTTGAAGATAGCTGCTGATTTTGATCCAGTCTTGTTGGCTCACTTTCCAAGCTTGTGTTCCCACGGTCCTGCCCCTAAAATTACTCCATAGTCTAACTTTTACCTAGTCAAAGGTAAACGTTTGACTCAATCACTGTGTAATTGACTGATTGAGTCTCTATCACTAGAAACTGATCTCAGAGATCAGGACTCTTCTACTTCAAAATTTTCTCTCTTCTTCCAGGGCCTTAAATATTTTGTGGGGGGTAGAGGAAAGTGAAAGTGAGAGTTGTTCAGTCATGTCCGACTCTTGGCGACCCCATGGACTATACAGTCCATGGAATTCTCCAGGCCAGAATACTAGAGTGGGTAGCCCATTCCCTTCTCCAGGGGAGCTTCCCAACCCAGGGATCAAACCCAGGTCCCCCACATTGCAGGTGGATTTCATGCCAGCTGAGCCACAAGGGAAGCCCAAGAATACTGGAGTGGGTAGCCTTTCCCTTCTCCAGCGGATCTTCCTGACCCAGGAACTGAACCAAGGTCTTCTGCATTGCAGGCAGATTCTTTACCAATTGAGCTATCAGGGAAGCCCTATGTGGGCAGCCCCCCAAATCCTTCTTAAAATGAACAACCTTGGGCCAATGTACATGTGGAGGAAGAGTTTACTGTTGGCTCTCGCACGATTGGGAATTCGGTGTGTTCAGCAGATTTGGGATGTGTAACCCCCAAAGACCTTTTAATTGGGAGGTACTCTGCACCCTTCCAGAAAGGTGGGGGCAGCCTGAGTGACCATATTTTCCTGGGAGACCCACCTTTGGCCATAACCAATTAGATCACAAGGAAGAGCTGATCCAAGCTGAGCCAATTAGATTCTCAGGCATTCACAGTAAGAGACACAGAAACAATCTATTGTGTTATATTGTGGGCCACAGGAGTTGTAAGATCATCCAGGGTTGAAGCGGTTCGGGGTAGCATGGTAACCCCAAAACAATGAGTTATTGCAAAGCAGGAGATATCCAAAGCCTGCAGAAAAAATTCTTAACTTTGAAGCAGAGACGAAAGAACTCAGGGAGAGATGGGTTGTGGAGGGGTGGGGGATGGGATTCGAGTCACCAGATTTGAATTCTGACTCCAGCAGGTGTGCTCCCTGAGGTTACTGTGAAAGTGAAAGTGTTAGTCAGTCCTGTGGACTCTCTGTAACCCCATGGACTGTAGCCCACCAGGCTCCACTGTCCATGGGATTCTCCAGCCAAGAATACTGGAGTGGGTGGCTATTCCCTTCTCCAGGGGATCTTCCCAATCCAGGGATTGAACCCAGGTCCCGTACAATGAAGGCAAATTCTTTACCACTGAACCACCAAGGAAGCCTTACAATAAATCCTCTTTGTATGGACCCATCCTGACCAAGACTATGAAACAACTGCCCAAGTCCAGCTCTTTTTGCTCATTTTTCACAGTACTCAAACAACCTTCTGAGAACTGCCCTTGACATCATGACATAGGAATACACACCTACCTAGGTATGTTTGCTCATCATAGGTGTATGATTACTAAGGGGTTACTGAGTAACCTCAAGTGTCTAGCACTATGCTGGGGAAGCTGTTAGGTCAGGGCAGCCCTAACAAGGAGACGTCAGGTTGTAGCTGGAGAGACCATCCTTCGTGCATCCACCCAATACCCAGCCGCGTCCTGGTGACTTGGGGACCTCCCAGGAGGTTGATGAGCCCTCTGGGGAGCAGCCCTAAGGGCCAGTAGGTGTGCCTACAGTCAGGTTGCTCAAAAAACTGTCCTTTGAAAGGGAGGAGTTATTATTCTCGTACTTGGCCGGGCACAGTGACAGGGGGCATCAAGCTTACGGGCCCAGGTAGGATGGAGGAAACAGAGAAACTGACCCACTCTGGGCCATGGACTCTCCAGGTGAAGTCTTTTTTCTCTAAAAAGGAGGACATTGTGCTTCCTTCACAGGAAAAGTTTTAAGACTTTGGCAAGCCAAACTGTGGAAATTAATTTGCCGCTCTCAAAATGCTACTTGAAAGAGCATTGTACCTATCCTGGTGATTGTGTTGAATGTAGTCTTAATTTATTTATTTATGTTTGGACTGGCTGCACAGCTTGTGGGATCTTAATTCCTGAGCCAGGGATCGAACCCAGGCCCCCAGAAATCCTAACCACTGGACTGCCAGTATTTTTCATTTGTGTTATTTGTTTTATTTGTTTCAAGTGCTTCCTTGAAGGTAGAAGCCTGTTGACTAGCTGCAAGTCCAGGCCTACAGGCCCAGCCTGTTCCCCCTTTCTGGAACCACTCCTGACCTGGGATTTAGGGGCCCAGTAATGGCTGATATGAATGGACACATCACATGCCATTAAGTTCTAGATGTGCTACATGCATTATCTGTCTCCATCCTGCAGAAGTCAGCATTACACCCATTCTACTAAGGTAGAGGAGGTCAAATGACCTTCCAAACGTCACACAGCTAGGAGGCTTATCCCTCAGTCCTTGCACTTGACTCACTCACTCTGTTGCCTTGGGAAACCTGCCTGCCCATGTGCTTCCCTCCTGATCCACGACTGCCTCGTGGGCTACCACGGCTGTCATGTGCTCCAAGCATTCAGATTTGAGAAATTCCTTTCCACTCTCTGAATAAACCCATTTGTCTCTTGCCTCCAGGTCTTTGCACATACTGTTCCTTCCTCTTCATTAAGAGTTCACCTGAGGGGCTTCTCTGGTGGCTCAGTGGTAAAAAATCTGCCTGCCAGTGCAGGAGACACAGGTTTGATCACTGATCGGGGGGATCTCACATACCATGGAGCAGCTGAGCCCATGCGTGGGCCACAACTATCGAGCCTGTGCTTGAGCCTGGGAGCTACAATTACTGAAGCCTGTGTGCTCTAGAGCCTGTGGTCTGCAGTGAGAAGCCACCACAATGAGAAGCCCGTGTACAGCAAACAGAGAGTAGCCCCCGCTCTCTGAAACTAGAGAAGAGCTCTCATAGCAACAGACTCAGCACAGCCATAAATAAATAAAGTTATATGTAAGAAAAGAATTTGTTTGAACAACTTTCCCAATTGTCAGGGTCTCAGCTTAGACCATATGCCCTCTGGAGAAGCACTTCTTGAACACTCTGGGTCTGACTTAGTTTACCTACTCTGGGCTCTGCAGCACTTCCCCTATTGTGGGGCTCATTGCTTTGGACTGGAATTGCCTTTTTTTCCCTTAGGCCATACCGGGCAGCATAAGGCATCTTAGTTCGCCAGCCAGGGGGTGGAACCAGGCCCCCTGCATTGGAAGCATGGAATGTTAACCACTGGACAGCCAGGGAAGTCCCTGGAATTGCCTTGTTACATTTCTGTCTACCCTGCAGTTAGCATGAGTGCTGCCTACATTTCCCCCAGGGGTTAGTCTTGCTCTCTAAGTATACTGAGTGGTTAGTACAGTGCCTGGCACATAGGCATCCCATAGGTACTTGCTGGAGAAGGAAATAACCGATGACGGCCTGGCCCTGCCTCCCTTCACCTTCGACCACCTGCAGGCTCTCTGGGTTCCCGCGCGATGAGGATGAGCAATGTTCATTGCTCAACATGGCAATGGGGCCCACTGTTGTTTGGTGCTGACTGCTGACCCAGAGCCTGCCTGCTGCTGTCCAGCCACCCCCGCCCTCAGACCCATCGTTTGTCTGCTGGACTGGATGCGCTTTCTGTGCCCCGCGTCTGCCCCACCTGGAGAGTAGGTCTGGCAGGTAAAAGTCCCTCCTGGGACTCTGGGCGGTATCCGACTGAGTATCCACCTATGGCACCATTCACAGAGATGGACTTAATCCATACATAAACAATCTATATTTGACAATCACAAGAGACTGAAAAGAGGGCAAAGCTACTTTTCACCCATTCTTTGAGAACGGGAATGACAAATAACGGAAATACGAATAACCGATACATTGTGAACTCCCAGCTGAACACAACCCAGGACCAGAGTTTGGGGCTCTCTTGTTAGGCAAAGCTATAACCCTTTAGTTGCTGAGTGTGGGGAGCCCAGGAGAGGGGCCAGAGCTGAGCGAGTGTGGTCTTAAAGTGGAACAGGACAGCAGGTGTATGGCAACCAGTATAGAATAATTTCAATAACTTCACAACCCATAATAGCACCTTGGTGTGTTCTAGCTGAATGTATGTTTCTTCTACCAGTGACCGTGGTCATCAGCAGGATGATACAGAACTGTAGTGATTGGGTTGAATGATTGAAAGGACAGCTTGTCTACTATTGTCTAAAATAGCATCATCCGTGTGCCTCAGCAAATTATTTGTGGTTCAGATGGGGAAATGAACAATCCACTCTGGTGATGTTTCCCTGTGACTTGGGGATTGAGAAACACACTGTGGGAATACAAAAGCTAGTACCGACTCAGCTTCTGCCCAGAACAAGAGTTGACAAGAACTGAGTGTGTGTGTTTGTCTAGATATGTGTCTAGAGATATGTGTCTAGATATGTGTCTAGAGTGTGTGTGTTTGTATGTGTGTGATGTGTGGTCTCTGTGTGTGTGATGTGGGGAGTAATATAAAAGTTTCTAAACTGCCATGGTTGTGGTATGAAGGTGTGGTTGTGTGTACATGGTCCTGCATTCTGGATGGGACTGCGAAGATGGAGTCTGTGGGAAGAAAAGAATGGAGGGAGCCATCTCTTAGCCAAGTGCTTAGAGTGAGTTGTACACCATCATCCCAGGAGGCCGATTGAACAGGAGTCTGGCTGGGACCACCTAGCAACTGACAGCACTCAGTGATGGTCCTCCTGCTTGGGTGGGCTCCCTACCTCTGCAAGAACATTTTGACAAAAAAGGAGAGAAAGGACATCCCAGTTTCCTTTGTAGCTTCTCTACTGTTTCTTGTTAGTATGCTGTTTGTTTGTTTTTTTTTTTTTTCAGTATAGCTTTTTGCCAAAAGAACTTGCCCTAGAGAGCTTATGAGGAAAACTTAAGGCCTTAGTCAGTCTCAGACCACATCAGACAAAGCAAAGCCTTCAGCCCAGAGGAGATTTTCTCCTTTCCCAGCAGTGACAGTAGCACAGGGATTAAAAAGGATTTTGGTCATGGGAGTATCATAATGAACAACCTGTTCTAGGAGCCTGAGGACTCTGATAGATCCGAGGAGAGGCAACAAACACCTTGTCCAAGGTCACTGCACAGCTTCTCTCTGATTGAGTATTGGCAGGGCTGGGGTGGAATTACTGGTCAGCATAGATGATTGGGAGCTTCCCAGGTGGCCCTAGTGGTAAAGAACCTGCCTGCGAAATCAGGAGATACAAGAGACATCAGTTAGATCCCAGGGTGGGGACGATCCCATAGAGGAAGAAATGACAACCTACTCCAGTATTCTCGCCGGGAGAATCCAAGGTAGATTGTTGGAAGAGCAGAGTCTCACTCCGGGCTCCCTGACCCCCAGCTAACAGGATCCTCTAATTCTCTGGCACCTTTAGAATCTCATGGATCATGTGGGGCTGTGACCCAATTGTCATGGTCTCTCCGAGCCCCAGGTGTGAGGGCTTGGACTGTCTTGGTCCTCAGCAAGGGAGCACCATGGGGCCTTGACATAAAAGTCACCAGTAATGACATTTGAGCTTACTGAGGTCCACTTGTAAAATTAGGGGCTTCCCTGGTGGCTCAGACGGTAAAGGATCTGCCCACAATTCAAGAAACCTGGGTGCAATCCCTGGGTTGGGAAGACCCCATGGAGAAGGGAATGGCTACCCACTCCATTACTCTTCTTGCCTGGAGAATTCCATGGACAGAGGAGGCTGGCAGGCTGCAGTCCATGGGGTCACAAAGAGTTGGACACAACTGAGTAACTAACACTTTCACTTGTAGAATTATTTTAAGAAACTAATTGAATGGGCCTCATTCTCCATTTTTGGAAAACCCTTTCCTAAATGATTAACTGATGATATAAAATGAAAATGTTTCCAGCTGGTTGCCGACCACGTTCTCAACCATCTCTCCAGCTCAAAGGTCTTTGATGTCTCCGTAAATGTTCAGGACACAGTTCTCCCAAGTTCACTCTTAGACCATTTGAGGAATAGCCTGATTTTTTAAAAAAATCTTTTTTATCAAGATATAATTTACACACAGTGAAATGCTCAGATCTAACCTATAGAGTTTGATGAGTTTTGACGTATATTTACAGAGTGGAACCATTACACCAATGAAGACATAAAACATTTCTATTTCCTGGAAAATTCCTTCTTGTTCTTTTCCAGTCAATCCAATTCTTCTAACTTCTATCACCATAAACTGTTTTTTTCTTTTTTCTAGTGTCTATTACAGACTGAATGTTTATGTCCCTCCAAAATTAATCTGTTGATGGTATTAGGAGATGAGGTCTTTGGGAAATGATCAGGTCATGAGGGTAGAGCCCTCATGAATGGTCGTGCCCGTATAGAAGGGATCCTGGAGAAATTCCCTCACCCATCCTACTATGTAAGACAGTGAGAGCATGGGAACTCTATGAACCAGGAAGAAAGCCCTCACCAGACACCAAAACTGCTGGTGTTTTGACCTTGGACTTCCCAGCCTCCAAACTATAAGAGATAAAGTTCTGCTGTTTTTAAGTCACCCAGTCTGTGGTATTCTGTTATAGCAGCCCAGACGAATCAAGATTGTCATATAAGTGAAATCAAACAGTACCTAATCTTCTGTGTCTTGTTTCCTTCACTCAGCATAATGTCTATGAGATTCATCTATGTTGTTTAATATATTGGTAATCCTTTTCTTTATATTGCAGAAGAGTTTCCCATTGTGTGTATAGTCCGCAATTTGTTTATCCATTCATCCATTGATGAATCATTGGGTTTTTCCAGCATTTGGCTACCAAGAATAAAGTTGCTATAAACATTTACACAGATTTCTTTGTGTGGGCTGGATATAAGTTTTGTTTATCTAAGGTAAAAGTATCTAGGAGTAGAACTACTGGGCCATAAAGCAGGTGGATATTTAACTTTACAATAAAAATATGGCTTGTTTTTTAGATAACTTTTGTGAAGGGACGTTTAGAAATCAGCTTGCAAAAACCACATCAAAAAAGTCTCTACAAGGAGAAGGTGGTAAGAGAGAGGTCACAGCCTTTATGGAAAATGGCTGTTTTAACCAACTCCCGAATATGCACTAACTTTGGGCTGTACTCAAGAAAATGCTGTTCACATTACTAATGGAAATGGGCTAAGTAGAGTGGCAATACTGAGATACACAGGTTATTTGTGCCAAAATGTTGACCAAACCTTTCAGAATTTTGCCTTAAGCCCAACCAATTACAATTTAGCAGGTTGATTTATTGAGAATGTAAACTCTGGAAAGGTCACACTTTGAAAAGCTCATCTGAGTTCTAAATTTTCACTTCTGTAGATTCCGTCTTACTCCAGGAAAGATAAACAAGCTTTTCTGTGATTTGAGGGTTTGGATAACTGGGCCTTCACTGTCTGCCAGATGTACTGTCAACCCTTATTCTATGAGACAGCAGCTCTAGGAAGCTTTTGCATTTGGGGGACTAAACAGGAGAAATGGATCTGACGTTGGCTGGCCCCTTGGGAACTGGAGTAAGGGAAAATGATGGCATCCCACACAGGGGAGTCCTGAACCCCGTGGAGACCCTGCTTCTCTTGCAAGACCTCCAAGCAAACAACTACAGGGTAGCTGGTGAGGTGGGGAGCCAGGAAGTGTGGCCAGAAAAGCTTATACGAGAGGCTGGACTTGTTCTCCCACCTGCAAAGCGGGGCCGTCAGAAGTAGGAAAGTAGAGCATGAAACCACAGTTAGAGAAACCGCAGCATCAGTAGGCTCCTGGGAGGTCTCAGGGGACCAAAACCACGGATACTGCCTTTCCTGGCAATGTTAGTTGTTCTCTGTCATGGGATGAATCATTGTTTACTGTGTTTCAGACCCTTCACGTATTAGAGTTTTATACTTGCATCCTAACTCGTGACTCTGCGGTGGTACACATTAGCATGAAGGAAATATACTTCTGCCTTTGATGTTGGCATAGCCACGTGACCAGTTTTAATCAATGAAGTGTGGGCAAGAGGTACTCACGAGGCCTCAGGAGGCATCAAGGGTCTCTGCTCAACTTCCTGGGCTCCTGCCACTTGCCATGAAAGGAACGTGCCCTGGCAGGGCTAGTCCAAGGAAAATGAGGAAGGTGGATGTAAGCCAATTTGAAGGCTTAATCCGCGCCAGGGAGGTTTGTGGCTTCAAGCAGAGCTTTCCCAGCCAAACTACAGATCTGAGAGAAAAAAATCAATGTTTGTTGTTGTATGCCATTGAGTTTTGTGTGATTTGTTATGCAGAATTATTATAGCATTTGCCGACTGATGCATAACACTAATATTGCTCTCCTCTTCTTTCACAGTAAGGCAAATCCCAGTTTTCATTTGGGCTTCCCTGATGGCTCACACTGTAAAGAAAATGCCTGTGATGCAGGAGACCTAGGTTTGATTCCTGAGTTGGGAAGATTCCCAAGAGAAGGAAATGGCTATCCACTCCAGTATTCTTGTCTGGGGAATCCCATGGACAGACGAGCCTGACAGGCTACAATCTGTGGGGTCACAAAGTTTTCACTGGCTCTTTGGAATAAAGCTAAATACCCCAGCCTTCCTTGCAACTAGATATGGTCATGTAATTGAGTTATGGTCGATGAGATGCTAGTAGAAGTGTTGTGTGGTAGCTTCTGAGACTTTTCTTTGAAGGCCAACGGCATGCAATGGTTATCCCTTTCTGCATCCTGCTCTCTGGAACAAGGATATAATGGCTGGAGCTCCAGCTGATATTTTGGATCCTGAGGAATAAGACCATATCCTTTCTCCTCTGGCACTTTCTTCCCTCTGGCCACCCTCTCTTCTGTCAACTGTCCTAGTTGTTCAGCATCCCTGCCCACTCTATTTTACAAGCATTCTTGTCAAGAAATATAAGAAGATATTTGGCTGATATAAATTAACATATGACATAATTGCAAATAGTTTTCCCCACATTGCCAGGTAGCCAACTCCCAAGTGTGCCTCCCCCACCACTAAGGTGGAAAGCCCCTCCATCATCTGCGGGGTTTTCAGTTGGCAGCAACACACATGTATGGGTGTTTTCCTACAAACTGGTAAATTTGATGAATGCTTAGATGCATCTAACAAATTTCCCCACAATCCATAGAATATGTGCATTAATGAGCCCACTTTATAGATAAGGAAACTGAAGCTCAGTGAGGTTAGGAAACCTACCCAATTCTTATAGAGTGTGAGTGACCCTGGGGCCAGGGTCCCAGCCCAGGTCTCCCAATTCAAAGTCCCACATCCTTTTCCTTATTTTACACACCCATTTATTTCTCAGTATCCCCATGGGGTCTACCGCAGACCTGGAGCAGCGATGTTCAGAAAGGGGGTGAAAAGGAAATGAATGAAAGCTTATCTTTGCCAGGTCACTCAGAGGTCTTTTTTTCTTTAAAAATTTTTTTCCACTTTCTCGTTTATTTATTTAATTTACTTGTGGTTGTGCTGGGTCTTCGTTGCAGCACACGGGGCTCTTCATAGCTGCATCAGGGTTTTCTCTCATTGTGGTGAACGGGGGCTACTCTCCAGTTGTAGAACTCGGGCTTCTCATTGCAGTGGCTTCTCTTGTTGTGGAGCACGGGCTCAAAAGTGTGCGAGCTTCAGTAGTTGAGGCTCCTGGGCTCTAGAGCACAGGCTCAGTAGTTGTGGCACGAGGGCTTTGTTGTCCTGCAGCATGTGGAATCTTCCCGGACCAGGGATCGAACCCATGTCCCCTACATTGCCAGGCAGATTTTTAACCACTGGACCACCAGGGAGGTCCCACGCCTTTTTTCTTCATGTAAGATGAATCAGTCTTCACCACCAGCACACACATGTGTGACAAGAAGGCTCACTCTGGGAGATTCATTTGCAAGATAAGAGTACCCACTGCTCTGTATGGGCACAGTTGGGGGCATAAAATGGGCAGTAGAAAGATGCAGGTGGGGAGAAAGGCACAAGAGGTGTTGCTTGCTCTTCTGAGAGGCAACAAGAGCTGCCTAAACATCTGCTGAGAAGATGGAGAGAAGAGCCTGAGAGGGGAATCCCTTGGGAGAGTTTGAAGGAGATTGAATGTCAAGGAAACTCAGAAACCACAGAAAGAAGGGGAATGTTGGAAAAGGCACAGGCTGGCAAGATGCAGAAACTCTGGAAAAACTAACATCCCTTCACATCATCTGTAACATCTGGCCTCTTTCAAAACGGACTGTAGGTAACTGGATGCTAGACCCTCTGCTTGCACTGTGGCCGCTGCTAGCCCGGGTACTACCAATGCCACCAGACACTGAATGCCTTAGCCATCAGTCCCATCAGAAGGAATTTCCATTACATCGTTCAGCCTGGATTGAAAATATCAAGTGAGGTTCTGATGGGTTGTTCTTAGTTCATGTGTCTTTGCTCCCCCTACCAGAGTTCAAGGGGAGCTTTTTCACCCCTTTGGGCTCCAGAGCCAGACCCTCATGCAAGAGCAGATTCCCCATAATCAGGAAGCAGGCTCAGATGCTACACGAACTATTAATCACCGCACTATAATCCTCTCCAGCACCACATGTCTGGGACAAACCACCGAGGGAGTGCCAGCTTCCACTGCTGTGGACCATGCCTTTGCAAACCTCGGCAGCCAGTTCATTTAAAGCTGCCATCTTTTCCACATTTGCGTTTGCTGGGCTGGTTTGCATTTTATGCAATTGGTTTTAAATCAGTTTTTTCCCCCTTTGCCTAGGAATATTGGCAGAAGTAAACAAGAAGTAAGTGAGAAGATGCCAAAGATGGATGGGATGGGAGCAAGCCATTTACAGGGTCATGGTCGATTTGCCATGACACAGCCTGGCAGGAGATGGGCCTTTAACCATCAGTTTTCCATTAATTCTTGGAACCAGACCCTCTGTGGCACAGTGGTGAGGAAGGAAAGGTTGATTTTTATGCTCAAAAATGTTGGGACTGGGAATTCCCTGGCAGTCCAGTGGTTAGAACTCTGCTTTCACTACTGAGGGAAGGATTCAATCCCTGGTTGGAAAACTAAGATCCCACAAGCTGCATGACATGACTGAAAAAAAATGTTGAGACTGGAAGGAATCTTAGAGTTATCTAGCCCACTTTTTTTGTCAAGCATTTTTAAAGCCTTGGAATTCACGCTTTAAAATGGTGGTCCCCAGCCTTTTTGGCACCAGGGACAGATTTCGTGAAAGACAATTTTTCCATGGACCAGGGCTGGGTAGGGGGATGGTTTTGGGATGATTCAACCATGTTACATTTATTGTGTACTTTATTTCTAATCTAAAGCTGCCGCTGATCTGAGTGGATGTAGCAGTCCGAGGCCTGGAGGTTGGGGACCCCTGCTTTAAAGGAAATCTTCATGAAAGCCCAAATTCTAAAAATAGATCAAACAGGAAACACTCTGGCTAAAGTGATATTGAAGGCCCAAGGCAGCTAAAGAATCACTGAGTCCACATAGACACAGAAAACAAATATGTGATTACCAAAGAGGAAAACAGTTAGGGTAGGGAATAAATCAACAGTTTGGGATCATCAGATATCAGTCAATTCAGTTGCTCAGTCAGGTCCAACTCTTTGCAATCCCATGGACTGCAGCACACCAGGCTTCCCTGTCCATCACCAACTCCTGGAACCTGCTAAAACTCATTTCTGTTGAGTCGGTGATGCCATCCAACTGTCTCATCCTTTGTCGTCTCCTTTCCTCCTGCCTTCAATCTTTCCCAGCGTCAGGGTCTTTTCCAATGAGTCACTTCTTCCCATCAGGTGGCCAAAGTATTGGAGCTTCAGCTTCAGCATCAGTCCTTCCAATGAACATTCACGATTGATTTCCATTAGGATTGACTGGTTTGATCCCCTTACAGTCCAAGGGACTCTTAAGAGTCTTCTCCAACACCACAGTTCAAAAGCATCAGTTCTTCAGAGCTCAGCTTTCTTCATGGTCCAACTCTCACATCCATACATGGTTACTGGAAAAACCAGAGCTTTGACTAGATGGACCTTTGTTGGCAAAGTAATGTTTCTGCTTTTTAATACATTGTCTAGGTTGGTCATAGCTTTTCTTCCAAGGAGCAAGCATCTTTTAATTTCATCAGATATAAACTATTATATATATAAAACAGATAAGCAACAAGTTCCTACTGTATAGCACAGGGAACTATATTCAATATCTTATAATAACCTATAATGAAAAAATATGTATGTTCATATTCATATATGAATTACTTTGCCATACATCAGATACGAACACAGCTTCATTGCAATTAAAAACCAAAAAATGAATAAATGAAAATGACCATGACCAGGGGCTTCCCTGGTGGTCCTGTAGTTAAGAATCTGCCTACCAATGCAAGGGGCACAGGTTTGATCCCTGCTCAAGATCATGTGAGATCAAATTAAGATCCCACATGCCTCAAAGCAACTGAGACCATGTGCCACAACTACAGAGCCTGCGTCCTGAAACTACTTAAGCCCTTGTGCTCTACAGCCCGTGCTCTGCAACTAGAGAAAGCCTCTACACAGCAACAAAAACCCAACACAGCCAAAAATAAATTTTAAAATTAATAAATAAAATTTTTTAAAAAGAGAGAAAATGAGCAATGCAAAAAAAAAAAAAAAGAACACTAAGTCCAACTCTTGTATTACAGATGAGGAAACTGAGAGCTAAATATGAGAGTGACATTCGTAAGGACACAGAGCCATTTAGTAGCAGACCCAGCTCCCAGACTCAGACCTCTCAGGACTCCTCCTCCAGCCTCATGCAGGTCAAAAAAGAGCTATTTCAACTTAAAATTCTAGAAGACATTGGAGTGCAAGAGGTACATTGCTCAGACCCACTTTAACAGAGGGACAGAGTAGGGCACAGCCTCTCTCCCGTGCTGCTGTAGGCACTAGACTGGGCAGGACTGGGTAGAATTGTTGGTGATGCCCATAGGGAGGTGGGGTGGTTCTGAGGACGTATATCCAGTGGAAACAGCAGTGGTCAGGGTTCTAACAGGAAGCAAATGCATCTCAAACTGAGGAGAGTTTGAAGAAGGACCACATACAAAGATGTGGGCAGTGTGAGGGGCTTCCCAAGTGGCACAGTGGTAAGGAATCTGCCTGCCAATGCAGGAGACATGGGTTTGATCCCTGGGTTGGGAAGATCCCCTGGAGGAGGAAATGGCAATCCACTTCAGTATTCTTGCCTGGGAAATTCCCTGGAAGGAGGAGTCTGGGAGGCCACCGTCCATGGGGTCGCAAAAAAGTCAGACACGACTGAGCAACTAAGCGCACATGGGCAGTATGAAGGGAAACTTACAAGTGGTGAGGAATCCCAGGGTGAGCAGGCTTCATCTCTCCTAGACCTGAAGGCACAAGTGCTGAAGTGGTTAGAATACGGCCACCTGGTCAGAGCTGCAGCCTTTGTTAGGAGAATTAGACAACTCACTGCAAGTTCGAGGAAGCAATAACTTCCTGCTCCCAGTGCCTTCCATTGGCTGAACCTGACCAGAAGGCAGGGCAAAGTAGCCTTGGATGAGCCCATTCACAAAGGTCAGCATTGCAGGACACTGGGCATGGCCGGAGGGTGGGGAGGTGGTCTGGAGGGGCAAGTGGAAGACATCTACCACAGTGTGGTCCGGTGGAAGCACAGCATCCAGTAGACCTTTGCGTGTTCATGAGTACACCCCCCAGGCGCTCCCAGAAATTCTCATGGGGCACAGGCACTTTGCAGGGGAGGATGCTGGCAAGAACTTGAGAAACAAGGTCATGAATGTGACCTCATTTGTACCTACAGGGCCTGAGGAAATTTGCATACTTCATTATGCGAATTTGAGCTGAAGCCCAGCTCCTCTCACGTTGGCAGTAGAGGAACATGTCCTGCTTGCAAGATCAGGTGAGGTCTGTAAAGGTGCATTTTGCCCTTGGAGATTTCCTCATCTCCAGCGCTTGCTACCATGGCAGCCTCAGGGGAGTGTGGCTTCCTCTTTGCTTTTCACATCTGCATTCCTGCAATGTAACTCCCATCCCAGAATATGGGATCTGGGTTAGCTCAGACTCTGCAGGCTAGGGGCACAGTCTCCGATGAGACTGCCTTTGTACCACAAGCAAGCCACAGATTTGCATTGGGATGGGGGTGGAGGCGGTCCTCAAGCCACCCAGATTTCTGAATAACCAGCTAGGTATTTGGGGGATCCCATTACCCGCTCAGGTTGATAATTCACTAGAGTGACTCAGAACTCAGGCAAGTACTAGACTTAACGATTTCAATTTTATTATAAAGGATACAAATCAGGCGGCATTAGTGGTAAAGAACCTGCCTGCCAATGTAGGAGACATATAAGAGATGCAGGTTCAATTCCTGGGTTTGGAATATTCCTTGGAGGAGGGCATGGCAACCCACTCCAGTATTCTTGCCTGGAGAATCCCATGGACAGAGGAGCCTGACCGGCTACAGTCCATGGGGTTGCAAAGAGTTAGACAGGACTGAAGTGACTTAGCGTGCACACACACAAAAATCAGGACCAGCCAACTGAAAAGGCACATAGGGAAAAGTCCAGGAGGGTCCCACACTAGGAGCTCCTGTTTCCTTTCCAGAGTACATCGCCCACCCAGCACATGTATGTGTTCACTAGACAGGACTTCACTCGAGCCTCAGTGTCCTGAGTTTTTCTTGGGGTTTCATTACACAGGCTTGATAAATGGAATCACAAGCCACATAATTAACTCAATCTTTCAGCCCCCCCAACCCCTCTGAACCAATATCACCTGACTCAAGCCCCAGCTCTGTAATCACACAGTTGGTCTCTCTGGCTTGGCCAGAAGCTGAAGCTCTTGGCCAGCCTGAAGCTCTATAGGGCCAATCAGAAGTCACCTCATCAGCATGAACTCAGGTGTGGCCCCAGTGCCCCCTGCAAATAACAAAGATACTCCAATCAGTCAGGAAATGCCAAGAGTTTAGAAACAGCATTCCAGGAGTCCAGGACAAAGACCAGATAAATTATTATACAATGATATCCTATAACATGGTTGTCACAGGCTGAAACATTTACTTTGGGCCTGACTAAAGGCGAGCAGTGAGATGGTTAGGATTTTCCTTGGGTCCCTACCTACCATGATTTCAGTGACGACATAGAGTGCTATGCATGGTTTGGGGAGGATATTCTGAGGCCACATCCAGGATCAACTGGAAGGAGTGATACGATTAAGTGGTATGATTCCACACAAGTCGTGTGGAATTCCCAGGTGGCTCAGTGGTAAAGATCCTCCTGCCAGTGCAGGAGATGCAGGAGACCCGGGTTTGATCCCTGCATCGTGGAAGATCCTCTGGAGGAGGAAATGGCAACCCACTCCAGTATTCTTGCCTGGGAAATCCCACGGACAGAGGAGCCTGGCAGGCTATGGTCCATGGGGTCACAAAGAGTCAACTTAGTGACTGAGCACGCATGCATGCATGCCAACTTTGGCATAGAAGAGGATTGAAAGGGGAAGGCGAGATCATACAGGTACTTGCTAGGGATAAAGGGATAAAAATTTTAAAAGGGAATAGTGAAACTGAAGTCGCTCAGTCGTGTCCAACTCTTTGCAACCCAAAAGCCCCAATAGGGAATAACCTCAGAGTAATAAAAATGATAATACTGTTTGCAAAGACTGCTTGTTAGAACACACAAATCCAATCCCACTTTGGCTCCCATCCTAAGGCCAAGTAGCGGGTACCATGTTTAACTTGTACCACCCAGGAGGTCATATCTTTTAATTTCTCCTCCTTAAAATGTAGCCTTATGAGAGAGAGACTCAGAGAGAGATGGAAGTGCCTCTCCTTCCCACCACATTCTGGTTTCCAAGCTAAGGAATCACTTCTACACCCAAACAGCTCTCCTAGTGGATGTGGGTCCTCTTAAGGAATATCATATCAACCTACTCTGGGCTGATATGCACTAGTTGCCATATAAATTGTTAAGTGAATCAAACACTTCATAGTACTAGTACTAAATCACTTCAGTTCTGTCTGACTCCTTGTGACTCTATGGACCATAGCCCTCTAGGCTCCTATGTCCATGGGATTCTCCAGTCAAGAATACCAGATTGGGTTGCCATTTCCTCCTCCATGGGATCTTCCCGACCCTGGGATCAAACCTGTGTCTCTTACATCCATCTACTGCACTGGCAAGTGGGTTCTTTACCATTAGCACCATCTGGGAAAAGCCCCAAACATTTCTTACAGGTTGGTTAAAAAATTGCTGCTTCCTATTTCTAGAATGTGCTTCTACTATTATTTTATAGCCCTTCCACTAGACCAGGAAGGCTACCTACAATAATTTCCAGAGCCCTGTGCAAAGTAAAAATGCAAGGCTCCTTGTTTAAAAATTATTGAAGGTTTGAAGACAGAGTCACCTGAGTATTAAAGCAAGCATAGGACTCTTCTGAGCACACGCCAGTCTATGAGGCTGCACAAGTCACATGACCACGAAACCAGCCCTGTCTGGGACCCCTCCACACTGCCTCACAATCTCAGGAAAGAACTGATCCTGGCACATCTGGCACCTCCAGGATCTTGTCCAGCTCCACAGCCAGCATCCTTCTGATGAACTGTAGTTGGCAGAATACGTCTCCTGCCTCCCGCCTTGCCACCAATGCAGGAGGAGCAGGGAGTGTGAGCAAGAAATAAATCTGTTTTAAGATACTGATGGAAGGTTGATTGTTACTACAACATAAAATGGTGCATCTTTTTTTTTTTTTAATTCTGGCTGTGCTGGGTCTTCATTGCTGCACAGGCTTTTCCTAGTTGTGGAGAGGGAGGCTACTCTCTAGTTGCAGTGCGTGGGCTTCTCATTAGGGCATCTCCTCTTGTGGAGCATGGGCCCCAGGGTGTGTGGGCTTCTGTAGTTGCAGACATGAGCTCAGTAGTTACTGTTCTGTAGAGCAAGGGCTCAGTAGTTGTGGAGCAGGGGCTCAGTTGCCCCAAGGCATGTGGGATCTTCCTCGACCAGGGATCGAAACGGCGTCCCATGTATTGCAAGATGAATTCTTAACCACTGGACCACCAGGGAAGCCCGCAACCTGGTGCATCCTGACAAATACATACCAATGCTGGATGTTCAGTCTAATCATGTCCAACTCTTTGCAACCATATGGACTGTGGCTCACCAGGCTCCTCTGTGAAATTCCCAACTCAGGGATCAAACCTGAGTTTCATGTGTTTCCTGCATTGGCAGGCAGATTCTGTACCACTGAGCCACCTGGGAAGACCAATATGTATCGATATTCTATAAAGTCTTACATATTTTGACAGTCATCCTGCCCATGTGGGTGTCTCCTTGATGCCCAAACAGGACAAGCCTGCTTGTTTTCCTTGAAGGAACATGACTTGACTCTATTATCAGAAACTCCAAATTACACAGGGCACAACTATATCACCCAATGCTATTTTTAGCATGTGAACTTTTCCAGAAAACCAAGGCAGGTGCTTTGTATCAATGTTCTGACAAAAGAGTAAAATGTACATTTATAAACTCATCATAATAGGTCACCACAAAAATAAAAGGACTTATGTTTTCATTAGATGGCTTTCTTTTTTTTTTTTTAGTGTCTCAAAAATCATTAAAACTTTATTCGCTTCCATTCTTTCGCCATTAACAGAAAACTGGAGAAAGCAAAATGTTATGTGTTTACAAAGATAAATGGCCTCTTTACCCAGAGAAGATCAAAACCTCAAACGACAACGGGGAATATAAAACACCCTCCCCAACATCCCCTGAGCTGACCCATGTCATCTTAGACAAAGCCTTCAGTCCACTGGCCAGGGACCTTGTATATGGCCAATTCAAGATGAGGGCCAAGAAATCAGACCAATCCGTTCCCGTGATAAAAAGTCGAACAGAAGCTACACCAAGGGTCAAGTGCCTGTTTTTACAGGACACAGGAACCAGGCGGCTACTTATAAAAGAAACAAGATTCATTTCAGGCACAACTTTTTTATTATTTTTTCTTTTGTTTTGTTTTGAAATCAGTAAAAGAAACTGGGTCCTATAAGCTGCAGTGATCTAAGCAGCAGCAAGTTTGTGCATTCGTCTTTTTGTTTTTGTTTAAATACGTTTAAATTATCACACTGCTGGCACACCTCATTTGCATGAAATTCTGCACCATACATACTAATTGTAGTAAAGTTACCCACCCCCCACGCCAGGAAAAAAAAAAAAAAAAACTACTCTGGAAGATACTTTTCACTGAAATCTAACCAAACTTCATTAAGTGGACTGTGACAAGATTATAAATGATATGAAAAATAACATTTTAACATTTGGCCATCAACTTAAGGAAATGGTTTGCCTATACAAATTTTGGTAATTTTTAATATATTCTACCCTCATATGGTCCTCAGAATTAAAGCATAATAAACAGAAAAGGAAAAAGAATGCAACTGAGTGCTAAGGCAGAAATCTTGCCAGAAGTAATGAAGGTAGAGTATATACTAAACATCAAGTGCAGAATTTCATAGGGCCAACAAGTTAACAGTCTATATTTTTCTCTTACACAGGCGAAGTGGATTTTGCAATTACCAGTTGCGTTAAATGCACCAAATAAAGCTCCTAAAATTGATACTATAAGGCGCCACCTTAAGTTTTCCAGGCTGCAACTGTGCATAATTTTAAAATGGTTTTCTTAAATTTATTTATTTTTTTAAACATAACACGAGGAAGGTGTTAAAACTGGTGTAATAGCTCAATAGAATAAGTATTCCAGATTTTGGGAGGGATGAAGAGGAAGATATTCAGAACCCTTCACCAGAATTCCCCCAACTTGATCATAGTGGATTAATGATGTGCTTTGTGGATGTGGTTAGTCAATCACACCAGCTTGACGGATCTTTCTTTCTGCACCAAATCCCATTGAGTTATCTGGTATTGTGTGAGGTATTGTGTGAGCAGAAGAAAAGAACAAAGCGCTGAGAAATGCAGCCTCCTCTGGAAGCTCCCAACCCCTTCACCCCCTCCCCACTCCATCCCAGTGAAGAAGAGCACAGAGGTGGATATGATGGGTACATCAACTTTTAAGTAGAGTGTTCAAGATTTAAAAATTAAACATGTTAAGTTGCTTCAGTCGTGTTCAACTCTTTGTGACTTTATGGACTATACTTGCCAGGCTCCTCTGTCCATGGGATTCTCCAGGCAAGAATACTGGAGTGAGTTGCCATTTCCTCTTCCAGGGGATCTTCCCAACCCAGGGATCAAAGCTGTGTCACTTAAATCTCCTGCCTTGGCAAGCATTGGCTCTTTACCACTAGCGCTACCTGGGAAGCCCCCCGCCAAAACTAAACATAGCCAGAGGATTTTTTTTTTAGGGCAGTGAAAATATTTTATATGTTACTCTAATGGTGAATCCGTGTTATCATACATTTGTCAAAGCCCATAGACTATACAGCACAAAGAATGAACCCTGGACTTCCCTGGTAGTACAGTGGTTAAGAATTTGCCTGCCAGTGCAGGGGATGTGGGTTTGATCCCTGGTCTGAGAAGATTCCACATGCCCCAGGCAACTGGGCCTGTGTGCCACAACTACTGAGTCTGTGCTCTAAAGCCTGTGCTCCACAACAAGAGGAGCCACAGTGACGAGAAGCCAGCGCACCACAACTAGAGCGTAGCCCGCTCTGGCCGACGCTAGAGGAAGTCTACACGCGCCAAGGAAAACCCAGCACCACCAAAAATAAATAATCGAAAATTAAAAACAACTACAGCAAGCAAAAAAAAGCCCTTTCCTCATTTACCTTTCTTCAGAGTCCTAAGGAGTGGCAGGTCGTGGGGAGACCTGTTTATGGGAAGCCCAGAAACGGACATACATGGAAACTCTAAAGCCGGGTCACCCAATTGCAAAGGAGGAGAGATGGCCCAGTTCAGCCACAAGGACAAGGCTCAGAGCGCACACGTGGAGCTGAGCAGTGTTCCTTCCTGAATGGCAGAGCTACGGTCACATATAAGAGTATAAATGACTTCAGGCTGCTGACGTGGCTGGGGGTATCCAAGGCAGAGCGCCTGATGCTCTCGGCTCCTCCACTCAGGTGGCTGAGACCGCTGAGTTTTGTGTCTGCCCATGTGAGGTACAAGGGAGAGGTGAGTCCATCCACTTATCATCACCTTTTGCATGGCTTATTTGCTGTTTCAAGAGCACGGCCAAGTAGGTGCCCTGAATGCACACAGGCCTGTCCCTTGCGCTTGATTCATGATGTGGCCTCCGGCAGGATGCAGGTGTGGGGAGTTGGCAGTGGCAAGTCAGAGGTGTGGGAAACTCTCTCCATAGAGATAAACATCTCTTGGCCCACTAGCGTAATTACAGAGATGCTTTGTGTGGAAGAATCTGAGGAAGAAATAATAGCAATAACATTTTGGAAGCAGGAAAGCAAACCAAGGTAGAATAACTGGCTGAACAGCCTTTCGAACCCAATCCCAAGTATGACTTGGAAACAGATAGAGCAAATGTTTCACTCCACAGACTCCTCAGAGGGAGGAAACTGGAGCTGCAGGAACTTCTGGGTCCAGCAAGCAGGAGTTGTGTGGTTAATTGGGTGAGGACTACGAGAAGCACTGTCTGAGGAGTAGTCAGAATATGTAAGTGGGCTTCCCAGGTGGCTCAGTGGTAAAGAACCCGCCTGCCAATGCAGGAGACACAGTTTTGATCTTGGATCGGGACGATCCCCTGGAGAAGGAAATGGCAACCCACTCCAGAATTCTTGCCTGGGAAATCCCACAGAGGAGCCTGGCCGGCTACAGTCCATGGGGTCGCGAAGAGTAGGTCATAACCTAGTGACTAGAACAACAAGAACAAACAACAACAATAAATGTAAATATATGTTTATAGATGCAAACCAAGCTAGGATTATGTAAATTACCTTGCGCTCACCAAAAGCAATGTTTGCGCTTGGTAAACAATCTATGAGTATCTACTGTTAATGTCTTTTCTAGGTCCCTTAAGACCCTTTTGATTCCACTAGGCACATATCCCTCTCTTGCAGTAGAAATCTGGAGTTTCTTTCACTCTCTGCAGAGGGTAACAGAGTGGGTCTCTGGATTGAGGGCCAAAAGACTGAATATGTGGATTGTAGAACAGAATGATGGAGGACTCATGCCATTAATTTATAAATTCAAGGACTTTCAACTCTTCTTGCCACTCAAGGTTCAGAACATGCTGGCAGCCTGACCCACCTTTCAGGAAGGAACCTGGAAGATTTTCCTCTAGGAGTCTGGGCAGCTCTGGGCTATGTGGGAAACTGCCCACCCAGATCTCCTACAATATGGTCAGGCTCCATCCACACAGGCTGGACTGATGAGGAAGTGCCATCTGAGATAGCTCTTGGGAGGTTTTAAGAGGGAAGTTAAAGAGCTGGGGTAGAAGGAATAGTATAACAAATATGCAGACACAGGAAAGGTGAGGCCTTGGAGAAAGGGGGTGAATGGAACTGGGCCAGGGAGCAGGGCAGGAGTAGGGAGAAATGGGAGATGAGGTTGGAAAGGGTGTCTGGGATCAACAGGTGTCTGACAAAGGGATGAGTGAGCAGGAGCAACCGGGTTCATCTGCAAGTCTGTGCTGGTTGTTGCCCTGGGGACCAGATGGAAGAAGGCCCTTAAGACCAAGCTTAGGAGATGAAAGCTATTTTAGTAGATAATAAGGAGCCTGATGAAAAGTTTGCAAACAGGAAAGTGACGTACAGAATTGAGTTAGACTTGAAAGACGAATTAATTTATGAGCCAGATGCTGAGGAAGGCGATGTGGGGCTACACCAAGGTTAACTGGGAAACTCTTGGATGAATCAGTGTCCATATTTAGAGGATGAAGAAGAGATCAGAGTACAAAACAGAAATTGCTCAAAAAGGAATTGAGCCCCTTGGACAGGAAACAAGAACTCTGATGGAATGCAGGAGAAAGGGTTGAGCAAGAGAGAGAGAAAGCAGCTGCCAGCACATCGGATGAAAACAAACACCTTGAACTCGACAGGAGACTTCAAATGTTACTAAACTTTTTTGGCAGTTGTCTCTCCTTTAACCAGCCTAACAAGGAATGCCAGGAAAGACTCATTTCCCTTTTCCACTGATGTGGTCTCTTTTCAGCTTTCCAACTGAAAACAGCCTCGTGGAAGCATTAACTTGTTTGAAGCAGCTTACAAATAGAGGAAGTTTGGGAAGTTGACTTTCCCAGCAAGTGTTTTGTCCTTGGAGATTCTTTTCCCCTCAGCGTTCTGCATGGGACTTCCCTGACAACGTAGGTGATTACTAGGTCCATCCTTCTGTGACGAGAGGTGGCAGTGCCAGCAAAGTAGCCCATGAAGGAAACAGGATCCTCCCCTCCAACTCAGAAGTTGTATTTCCCCACCTGCCTGCAAACTTGAAATTGATCACCTTCTTTTTTCTCTGAATAAAGGCATGGCGGTCTTGGTTACAAGGGCAAATAGTGGTTCGAAAAGGGAAACAAAATGTTCATTACTAACCATTTACACCTTGGTTCATGTAGCAGGGCCCAAAGGAAGGAAGGCGTCCCAGGATAAATAATAATTCATACTGATCACACTTGAGAGTAAATTAAAGACATGCACAGTCATCATCTTGATCCTCAGAGTAACACTGAGGGCCTTGTAGGAGTATCATCTCCCTCTGACAGCTGAGGGAGTCAAGACTCAGAGAAGTTCAGTGACTTGCCCAAGAACACACAGGGAGCTGGCACTGGCAGAGCAGGTGTGGAGGTGGACAGTCTGGGGCACCCTTCCAGGGTTCTGTGAGGTGGCAGGACATCCAGAGGACCTTGGGCACAACACCACCTTCTAGGGTTGAAGCCATATTGTTTGTTTAGTCCCTAATTCATGTCTGACTCTTTGTGACTCCATGGACTGCAGCCCTCCAGTCTGCTCTGTCCATGAGATTTCCCAGGCAACAATACTGGAGTGGATTGCCATTTCCTTCTCCAGGGGATCGTCCTGATCCAGGGATTGAACCTGTGTCTCCTGCATTAGCAGGTGGGTTCTTTACCACTGAGCCACCAGGGAAGCCCTGAAGCCACATTAGGCTCCCATAAATTTCACTCACTGCCAAGGCCTCTTCCTTCTGAGTGAGATAGAAAAAAGGGAAGAAGAGAATCATGGGCAGTAAAACCCAGACCACCCATCAATCCTGAAACCCACATCTCCATTCCAGTTCTTTGTTCCTCTGTGGGAGAAGGTTCTGGAGAGCCAGCCCTACAGTCACTACCCGCTCCAGATTTCCCTCCAAGAGCCAAGATTTCTGCCTGAAAACATGGCCCTTTCTGGGAATTCTGTCCTCCTGACATGTGATCACTTTAGTTCACAGTCCAAGGTCCCTGAGGTGCTCAGAGGTGGGAGTTGACTGCCAGTAGAACAGCCCACCAAGATGGATAAACACGGAGGTGGCTCCAGACATTCTCCAGAAAGGACTTTGCCTCCCAAGCTCAGGTCCTGGATGGACATTCATAGGAACTACATCTGAAGGAGGCAAAAACACGGCCATGACTCTGGATTCAAATAATCCCAAATAAGCTGCCGCTATAACAAACCTTCCCAGGCTTCCCAAGTGGCACTAGTGGTAAAGAACCCGCCTGCCAATGCAGGAGATGTAAAAGACATGCGTTTGATCCCTGGGTCTAGAAGATCTCTTGGAGGAAGGCATGGCAACCCAATCCAGTATTCTTGCCTGGAGAATTCCATGGACAGAGGAGACTGGTGGGCTATAGTCCGTAGTGTCACAAAGAGTTGGACGTGATTGAAAGGACTTAGGCCACACACACATGACAAACCTAGACAGCATAGTGAAAAGCAGAGACAACACTTTGCCGACAAAGGTCCGTCTAGTCAAAGCTATGGTTTTTCCAGTAGTCACGTAGGGATGTGAGAACAGGACCACAAAGAGGGCTGAGTGCCAAAGAATTGATAGTTTTGAACAGTGATGCTGGAGAAGACTCTTGAGAGTCCCTTGGACTTCAAGGAGATCAAACCAGTCAATCCTAAAGGAAATCAACCCTGAATATTCTTTGGAAGGACTGTTGTTGAAGCTGAAGCTCCAATACTTTGGCTACTTGATTCAAAGAACCAATTCATTGGGAAAGACCCTGGTGCTGGGAACGACTGAGGGCAAGAGGAGAAGGGGGCGACAGAGTATGAGATGATTAGATGGCATCATTGACTCAGTGGACATCAGTTTGAGCAAACTCTGGAGATAATGAAGGACAGGGAAGCCTGGTGTGCTGCAGTCCATAGAGTCGCAAAGAGTCAGTCACGATTTAACAACTGAACAACAGCAATGAAGCCAGTGCTACCCTTCCTCAGGATCCCCATGGCAGATCCTTTCAGAGAGGAAAAACCCAGCAAGAACAGCAGATAACTTGCAGAAGCTTTGACCCAATCCAATGTGGAGCTCAGCAAGGCTGCACTCATTGTCAAGGCCACAGGAAGGAAGGAATGAAGGAGGCCAAAGTGTTCTTTGGAGCTGAGTCCCTCTGGGAATTCAAGGAGAGCTCTTAGGCTCCTCCCTGTCCCTCCCCTCATCCCCACTCCCCCAAGGTACACCCTCACTCGACAGTTTGCAAGGGATCACTGGGGTTTATAGGGCCAATGCTGCCCATCTAAGGACCTTGGTTAGAGGACCCAGGACCCATAATAAAACTGGATGATTGCTTCCTCACCCCTTTACCTCAGACCTCAGGGGAAAAATTAGAGACTGGCAAGAGCCCCATCCCCCACCTGGACTCCACCCTTGACTCAGACCATCTCATCAATATATCATTTGGAAATAAATAATCATTAAAAATGTCTAGAATAGGGCTTCTCTGGTGGCTCAGTGGTAAAGAGTCAGCCCGCCAATCCCGGAGATGCAGGTTCAATCCCTGATCTGGGAAGATCCCACATGCCAAGGTAAAACTAAGCCCATGTGCCACAACTGTTGAGCCTGTGCTCTAGAGCCTGGGACCCACAATTCCTGAAGCCCTAGAATCCATGTGCACCACAAAAGCCACCGCACTGAAAAGCCTGTGCACTGCAACAAAGAGTAGCCCCTGCTTGCTACAAACTAGAGAAAGCACACACACAGCAATGAAGACCCAGCACAGCCAAATATAAATGAATGAATGAATAAATGAATACATAAAGAATTGCTTAAAATGACCATGATAGGCATTCATCTGTGACTCATCAGAGTATCTTTCACATCTGAATGCTCTTGATGGCCCAATGAATGCAATTTAATTCAACATAGCACAGTGAAGGGACTATTTGAGTCAGAAAGAGGAATACTGCATGAGCATTCAAAGCAGCAATCGCAGCATCATCAGGAAAACACATACCCACTAGTGGCCATTCAGGCCAGTGTTAAGTTAAAGTTTTGGAAGAACAGGGGAGGCAACCATTCTTTCTGGATAGAGGAGAAAAGTTGGGCACCGGGCTGAGAGAGGAAGAGGTATTTGGTTAGACTTTTGGGCCTCTGCTGGGAAGGGCTTGTGATCAAAGCAGAGAGGTAATGTACTTGTGTGTTTGAGAAAAGGCGAGCACTCTGGAAGGGCGATATAGGACAGATGTGAGTGTTGAGTTAGGGGAGAGAAGGAATGAGCCATCTACCTTGGGCCAGGTAGCCCAGCAACAAGTGGAGCAGGACAGGGAAGGGAGTGTAAGAGAGAGATTAGTAAGCAACAAGGAACACTTGGGCACTGTTATCAGAACAGACCGGTTTCTCCCCTGAGAAATAACATCTATGGTGAGAAGGGCATTGAACCAGGGACTTCCTTGATGGTCCAGCAGCTAAGACTCTGGGCTCCCAGTGCTGGGGGCCTGGGTTTGATCCCTGGTTGGGGAGCTAAATCCCACATACCGCAATGCTGCAACTAAATGCCATAATGAAGACCAAAGATTCCAAATGCTGTAAGACCCGGTGCAGCAAAAGAAAGAAAGATTTAAAAAGAAGAAGTGCATTGAACCAAGAAGACCATTCCTAACTCTGGCACTCATAGCCAAGGGACCTTGGATGAGTGGGTTCCCTCCTGGGTATCAGCTAGCTCCTGTATAGGTGGAAGAAAAGAATGCTTTCCATTGGTGATGCTTGACATCACATCCCTCCTAGAAGAAAGCAGATGGCTCATGAAAGGGGGAAGCTGAGGACAGCTCAGTGAAGGAGTTGTTGACCAGGTGCATGCATGCTAAGTCATTTCAGTCATGTTGCACTCGGTGCGACGCTATGGACTGTAGTCCACCAGGCTCTTCTGTCCATGGGATTCTCTGGGCAAGAATACTGGAGTGGATTGCCATGCCCTCCTCCAAGGGATCTTCCTGACCCAGGGATCAAATCCACGTCTCTTAAGTCTTGGGTGTTGGCAGGTAGGTTCTTTACCACTAGTACCACCTCAGAAGCCCAATTAAGGGAGCCAAAAGGAGACGGTAAAATGCCAGAGACTTGCAACATCTGGAAGCCATTATCACTCCTTGACCTGAAGGGATATGTTGAGAAACTGGAAGCTGGTGTTCTTAATTAATAATGTGCTGATTATGACCTGCAGAGTGCAGAGGCAGAGCCACTTACGTGGGGGTGGGTGGGGGGCGGTGCACAGGACAGAGCTCCCTCAGCATCCGAACTTCCACTTTGAGGAAATGAAACCCATGGGGTCATGTTGATTGAAGGCACCTTTTTTCAATACACCTACACAAAGTAAGTAGAGTCATAAAATTTATTACTGTCAAGATTCTAAGAGCTGGGGGAAGAGGGTGGGGCACAGTGAGCTGGGGGAAGGCCAGTCATCCAACGAAAGGTCATGAGTGAGCAGGACAGACAGAGCAGGGCAGCAAGCACCTGATACTTATACGATAGTGCATGTGGAGGTTACTAAGTTTTCTAGCACTGAACTCTCAGTGGTTATTTTTTAAAATATTTATTTATTTATTTTTGGCTGTGCTGCATGCAGGCTTTTCTCTAGTTGCAGCAAGCAGGGGCTACTCTCTAGTTTCTGTGCACCAAGCTTCTCATTGCGGTGATTCTCTTGTTGGCACACAACTGGCTCTAGGGTGCGACAGCTTTAGAACTTATGGGGCAGGGGCTTAGTTGCTCTGTGGCAAGTGTGAACTTTCCATACCAAGGATCAAACCCGTGTCTCCTACACTGGCAAGTGAATTCTGATCACTGGACCACCAGGGAAGTCCTAAATGGTCATTTTAAAGCTGCCCCTGGGAATCCCTGGCGGTGCAGTGGTTAGGACTCCGCACTTCCACTGCTATGGGTCTGAGTTTGATCCTGCATGCCATGCAGACAAAATTAGTAAGCACACAAGTAAATAAATAAATAAAGCTACCTCATAAAGCAGGAATCCCGAGGGCAGGAATCCTAAACTCAAGTCTATGTAAGAGTTGGACCATAAAGATGGCTGAGTGCTGAAGAATTGATCCTTTCAAACCAGGGTGCTGGAGAAGACTCTTGAGAATCCCTTGGACTTCAAGGAGATCAAACCAGTCAAGCCTAAAGGAAATTAACCCTGAATATTCATTGGAAGGACTGCTGCTGAAGCTGAAGCTCCAATACTTTGGCCACCTGAGGCCAAGAGCCAATTCATTGGAAAAGACCCTGATGCTGGGAAAGATTGAAGGCAGGAGAAGGGGTTGATAAAGGATGAGATGGTTGGATGACATCATTGACTCAATGGACATGAATCTGAGCAAACTCCGGGAGATGTGAAGGACAGGAAAGCCTGGCACACTGCAGTCCATGGGGTGGCAAAGAGTCAGACACGACTGAGCGGCTGAACTAAAATGTCCAGACTCTGAGTGTGAGCAAGATTATCATACTGTAAACTACCCAGGCAGCAACTCAGAAGAAAACAAAAATTGCTTTTCTGACAACATGAAACTATTAGCTGTGAGAGAGGGTCAGCAGGACCAAACCTGTAGCCTTCGATAGAGAATATGGCCACTGACAACTGGGGAAGAATAGGTCAGAGGCCAGAGGCGTGAGCACCCTGACCTGCAGCTCCGTGCCTCTCAGCTGAATACACGCAAAAGCCAGAGAGCAAGGGAGCAGCTGGAGGTGGTCTTCAGGTCTCAGCTTCTCAGAGCAAGGTGGAGACGGGCCTGAAGGAGGTGTGGAAAATGTCTCACACAGGTAGCAGGCTGACAAATGAAATAGCTATGTGTTTATTTTCACGTGTAATAGAGAGAATATAGCTAGCACATCAAAACCATCCATCCATTCACAGCTGTCATTGAGCAGGGAAAAGCTGGAGCAGATCTTTCAGGGATAAAACATTAGATGGTTGAGAGAAAATATTAAGTGATGGTAAGGTAGTACAAAAATATGCCAAAAATCACAGAGGTGGCATTTCTACAACTGAAGTTTGGGAAATTCTGGGCTGGATGATATATAAGATTTCTTCTATCTCTGACTCTGAGTTTCTAAGTGTCTCCATGTACCCATAACTGAGTGCAAGAACTATCTCAGGTAATCTCAGATCAGATCAGATCAGTCGCTCAGTCGTGTCCGACTCTTTGCGACCCCATGAATCGCAGCACACCAGGCCTCCCTGTCCATCTCCAACTCCCGGAGTTCACTCAGACTCACGTCCATCGAGTCAGTGATGCCATCCAGCCATCTCATCCTCTGTCGTCCCCTCCCAGCATCAGAGTCTTTTCCAATGAGTCAACTCTTCGCATGAGGTGGCCAAAGTACTGGAGTTTCAGCTGTAGCATCATTCCTTCCAAAGAAATCCCAGGGCTAGGTTCAGTTAAATGTTATGATCATTTAACAAGGTGGGATGACACTGGGCTTCTAGTGACTTCAATACTCTTTTAAGACTGTTCTTGCTCTTCTTCTCTTTTTTTAAGTTGGAAGATTTTTTAAAAATTTTTATTTATTTGTTTTTGGCTGCGCTGGTTTTTGTTGCTCATGGGCTTTCCCTAGTTGTGGCAAGCGGGGCTACTCTTCCCTGTGGCACACAGGCTTCTCACTGCAAGAGTTTCTCATTACTGTGGCTTCTCTTACTGCAGAGCATGGGCTCTATGAGGTAAGGGCTTCAGTAGTTGAGTCTCCCAGGCTCCAGAGGGTGGACTGAGTGGTGGTCCATGGGCTTAGTTGCCCAGTGGCATGTGGGACCTTTCCAGACAAGGGTTTAAACCTGTGTCCCCTGCACTGGAAGACAGACTCTGAACCACCAGACCACCAGGGAAGTCCATTCTTCCTCTTCTTGAAGGTTAGAAAAGCATAAGACACAGAGGCAGAGAACACACTATGAATACCAAAGAGGAAAGGTAAGGGGTGGGATGAATTGGGAGATTGGGACTGACATATATGCACTATTGATACTACATATAAAGTAGATAACTAATGAGAACCTACTGTGTAGCACAGGGAACTCTACTTGGTGCTCTGGGAAAGAAATCCAAAAAAGAGCAGGTACGTGTAAAGATATAGCTGATTCACTTTGCTGCACAGCAGAAGCTAATACAACGTTGTAAAGCAATTATACACCAGTAAAAATCAATAAAAAAAATAAAATGGGGATAATAACAGTACTCACTGACTAGGGTTGTCATGAGAATCATAACATTTCCCATTACTGTTTTTTAAATTGTTACTATTATTTTTTAAATTGCTATTATTGTTGTAATTAGAATGCCTTCAAAAAAAAGTTGTGTCTATTTATGTGCCCACAAGCATATTTTAAGAGTATTGCCCGATTGCTTCAGAAATAATTATAAAGGAATCAGGAGGAAAAAATAAAGAAAAAACCACAAACCAAAACACATGAACAAGAACATTTACAGCATCATTACTTGTTATAGTCTCCAACTGGAAGCAATCCAAATATCAATCAAGGGGATAAAAAAAATTGTTATATATCCATACTAGGCAGCAATGAAAATGAACACATTTAAGCTGCATGTGGCTATACAGATGAAACCCACCAACCCAACACTGAATGAAAGGAACCAGACACAGAGTCCATACAGTGGGATTTCTTCTGTAAACAGCTCAAAAACAGGCTAGACAAATCTTTGAGGTAGAAATCAGAAGAGTGGCTACCATTGCAGGGAGGAGGGTGAGTGAGGGTGGTGACCACAAGGAGCACGAGGCTTGCTTTGGGAATGCAGGCAACACTCCTCCCCCTGCCTACCTCTCCACCCCCCACAATGACTACTGTTTATTGAGCACTTTCTATGTACCAGGCTCTTACACATTCAGTTCAGTTCAGTCGCTCAGTCGTGTCCGACTCTTTGAGACCCCATGAATTGCAGCACGCCAGGCCTCCCGGTCCATCACCAACTTACGGAGTTCACTCAAACTCACGTCCATCGAGTCAGTGATGCCATCCCATTGCATCCTCTGTTGTCCCCTTCTCCTCCCGCCCCCAATCCCTCCCAGCATCAGTCTTTTCCAATGAGTCAACTCTTCGCATGAGGTGGCCAAGTCTGGAGTTTCAGCTTTAGCATCATTCCTTCCAAAGAACACCCAGGACTGATCTCCTTTAGAATGGACTGGTTGGATCTCCTTGCAGTCTAAGGGACTGTCAAGAGTCTTCTCCAACACATTACAACCCTCCAACAAGCCTACAGAGCTGACATTTGATTTCTGTTCCATTAACGAGGACATGGAGGCAGAGTTACTATCTGCCAGGGTCAGCACGTTCATGTCCGTGTTCCACCATCACAAAGACTACTGTTTATTGAGCATGTACTATGTACCAGGCTGTGTACACACTATTGTTGTTGTTTAGGCTCTAGGTCACGTCTGAATCTTTGTGACATCATAGACTGCAGCCCACAGGCTCCTCTGTCTATGGGATTTCCCAGGCAAGAAAACTGGAGTGGGCTGCCATTTCTTTCTCCAACTCTCTTTCTTGACATGGTGTCTTCACTGAGACAGAATTCATTGAGCTGTACATTTGTGATTTTTGATCTTCTTGATTGGTCTCCTAGTAAAAAATTTTAATTTATATGTATAGAAAATGGAAAAGTTGTGATGTTTCCCTCGTTGATCCTAGTAAAATGGCCACGAAGGATGAATTGTCTCTTTGGGTGGTGTGCCCCTGATGATCAAAGGAACTTTGTGGGAATGGTCTTTGGCTTGGGTCTATGAACCATGTCCCTAGAGGTGATCTGCTTCTTACAAGCATCTGAGAAAACCACCAACCTTCGACCATTTTCAAAGGTTTTAGGGGAACTTCCCTGTGGTCCAGTGGCTAAGACTCAGTGGTATCCATACAGGGGATCCCCAAGCCTCATCCCTGGTCAGGGAACTAGATCTCACATGATGCCACTAAAACAAAAAGATCTGTGCTGCAACCAACACCAATCGCAGCTAAATGAATAAATAAATATTTAAAGATAAATTAAAAAAGGATTTTGGTTCCAAAAAGGATATGATTTCCAGCCCCAAACCTGCATGAGTGTTGGCTTTTGGTTGGAATTCTCTAAGGAAACTTTCTCTTTATTTTGGTTCCACTCTGAAATAAAAGTAGGTGTGTGTGTGTTCAGTCACTTCAGTCATGTCTGACTCTTTGCAACCCGGTGGACTGTAGCTCGCCAGGCTCCTCTGTCCATGGGGATTCTCCAGGCAAGAATACTGAAGTAGGTTGCCACGCCCTCCTGCAGGGGATCTTCCTGACTCAGAGATCAGACCCGGATCTCCTGTGGCTCCTGCATCGCAGGCAGATTCTTTTATTGCTGGACTTACGCTGAGCCACAGGGAAGCTCAAAAGAAGGTATCTTAAGGCTAGTAATTATCTATGGTGAGTATCCCACTGTTTCCCTTGGGAAGTGAGATCTGACTCCATCTGTTGAAATTTCCCCCCTTTGAGGGTTTTGTGTACCCATAAGGAATAGATGGGGAAACAGTGGAAACAGTGTCAGACTTTATTTTTCTGGGCTCCAAAATCACTACAGATGGTGACTGCAGCCATGAAATTAAAAGACGCTTACTCCTTGGAAGGAAAGTTATAACCTAGATAGCATATTGAAAAGCAGAGACATTACTTTGCCAACAAAGGTTCGTCTAGTCAAGGCTATGATTTTTCCTGTGGTCATGTATGGATGTGAGAGTTGGACTGTGAAGAAGGCTGAGCGCCAAAAAATTGATGCTTTTGAACTGTGGTGTTGGAGAAGACTCTTGAGAGTCCCTTGGTCTGTAAGGAGATCCAACCAGTCCATTCTGAAGGAGATCAGCCCTGGGATTTCTTTGGAAGGAATGATGCTAAAGCTGAAACTCCAGTACTTTGGCCACCTGATGCAAAGAGTTAACTCACTGGAAAAGACTCTGATGCTGGGAGGGATTGGGGGCAAGAGGAGAAGGGGACGACAGAGGATGAGATGGCTGGATGGCATCACTGACTTGATGGGCATGAGTTTGAATGAACTCCAGGAGTTGGTGATGGACAGGGAGGCCTGGTGTGCTGCGATTCATGGGGTCGCAAAGAGTAGGACGTGACTGAGCGACTGATCTGATCTGATCTGAAGGATCTCTCATTTAATCTAACAGTTTTGTCTCCATCTCTGATCTACCTGGCCAGAATTAACAGATGGATCCAAGGCAATTCTGACTCCTGCTCATCTCTCTGTAGTCACATTTTTTCATTGTTTCTGCCTCAGAGGGGCAACTCAGCCTTCCTGTAGAAATACGCTTTTGATAGTTTCCTCAGCAGCTTGCGATTTTTGGCAGATTTCTCCAGCAGCTAGCCTGCCATATTGCTGGAGTGCGGCATTCATTTTTTTATCTTCATTTCCCAACAGTCTCTTAGAATCCTTTGCTCATCCTATTTTCTCTTCCTGGATTGATCTTCTTCATTTTCTCCATTTGCTAAGTCCTACTGGAGAGCAAGGAGACCAAACCAGTCAATCCTAAAGGAAATCAACCCTTAATATTCATTGGAGAGACTAATGCTGAAGCTGAAGCTCCAATATTTTGCCAACTGATGTAAAGAGCCAATTCATTGGAAAAGACCCCAATGCTGGGAAGGATTGAGGGCAGGAGGAGAAAGGGGCCACAGAGGATGAGATGGTTGGATGGCATCATCGACTCAGTGAACATGAGTTTGAGCAATCTCTGGGAGATAGTGAAGGACAGGGAAGCCTTTCGAGCTGAAGTCCATGAGGCTGCAAAGAGTCAGACAGGACTGAGCAACTGAATAAGAACAACAGTTGTGGTGGGCAGAAAATTCTAAAACAGCTCCCAAATCCCAAGCCTCTGGTGGACACACACTTTCTCCTGGTTCTTCAATCAAACACTAATCTAGGTTACTGTGAACAGGTTTTCCAAATGTAATTGATGTCACAAGTCAGTTGATCTTAAAATAAGGAGATTATTCTGGGTAGACTTGAATTAATCATATGAGGTTTTTAAAAGCACAAAGTTTCGTTCGACTGGTAACAAAAGAGAAAGTCATGGAGCTCTGCTCTGGCTGGCCTGGAAGAAAGCAAACATCTGTGTTGTGAACTTCCTGCTGCTGCTGCTGCTGCTAAGTCGCTTCAGTCATGTCCGACTCTGTGCGACCCCATAGACGGAAGCCCACCAGGCTCCCCCATCCCTGGGATTCTCCAGGAAGAACACTGGAGTGGGTTGGCATTTCCTTCTCCAATGCATGAAAGTGAAAAGTGAAAGGGAAGTCGCTCAGTCATGTCTGACTCTTAGCCTACCAAGGCTCTGCTGTCCATGGGACCTCCTAGAGGGCCACAAAGCAAGGAACTATGGGCAGCCCCTAGGAGCTGGGGTTGGTTCCTTGGCCAACAGTGAGCAAACAACACAAGGACTGCAAGCCCATAACTATGAGGAAATAAATTGTGCCCCAAAACCAATGAGCTCAAGTGAGGATCCCAAGCCCACATGAGGACTGCAGCCAAGGCCAACACGTTGATTTCAATCACATGAGATCCTAAGCAGAGAATCCAGTCACGCTGTGCCTGAACTTAAACTGGGAGATAGTACGAACTTCCCTGGTGATCCAGTGGTTAAGCCTCTGTGCTGCCAACGCAGGGGACACGGGGTGGATCCCTGTTGGTCAACAAAGATTCTGCATGCCATATGGTGCATAATGTATTCTCCCCACCCTGCCCCAAAATCTGTGAGATAGTAAATTTGTGTTGTTTTAATCTGGTTTATGGTAATTTGTCATACAGTAACAGTAAGCTAATACAGCCCCAAATTAATGTAGCTACCAGTATATTTACCTTTGTTTTCAATGCCACATTCAAGTTTCACCCCTCTAAGAGATGTTCTTGAGCCCTCAGGCAGATCCAGACATGTCTCCTTGGGGCTCCCTTGGTGCTTTGTTCACTGTCTTTCTCTTATATCTCACTGTGTGACCGACTGTGTTTGTTTATGTATTCTCAAGTGTCTTTCTCTTCAGCTAGACCATTTGGTCCAGAAGGTCTTAAAGGTCCTGAAGCAAGGACCAGTGTCTTAGGTGGACTCTGGAGTCTGATGGCCTGGGTTCAAACCCTGATTCTGCTACTTCTTAGCCATGTGATCTTGATGGGTTCTTTCTTTTCCATATGATCTTGGGTAGTTTCTTTCCCTAAGTTTTTCCTTAGACAAGATATCTCTTCCCTCAAAGGAAAGCTGTGAAAATAAAATGCAGCTCAACATCTTGATTAGCATAATACCATATGCTAATAATACTTATGGCACATAACAGGCACTTGGCAAATGTTTGTGCAATGAATATTGGAATGATGGATGGAATGAGGGCCTGCTTGAATCTCAGGGTGTGAAGGCACGTCCCATAGCTTCCAAAAGGATTCAGTCTCTGCAGAACTCTTTCCTCAATAAACTGCCCTCTGCCAACAGTCTCCCCTGATGCTTTTGTACTGTCTCTTTCCCTCCCTTGTTTGTTTTACTCCCTCGTCTCCCTTGATTGTTCACAGGAAACATTCCTAGAAAAACCTCAAGGGACCAACTTCCTTTGTGCTTCAGGGCAGCAGACACAGTCTGTGTTCTGTTGGCTGCAGCTGTGCTCCAGCCTCTGGGGACTGAGGGAAGCAGAGAGTCCCCAGAGGACTTGAATGGGAGTCTAACACAAGGTGAAACCCACCAGGGGTAAAAGGTGAAGACAATCCCTGGGCCAGAACCCCCACGAGGCAGTGGTGGAAGGGGAGGGATTCCTGAGCCCCCAACTCACATACATCCTCAGTCTTGGTTGCTACAGCTTCCTTCCTTCCTTTCTTTCTGGCTGCTTACAAAATAGTCACATCAGCATCATCCCTAGCAGCTTCAAGGATGCCAGTCCCTGGGGAAGGTGCAGCTTCTGTCTTGGTGTTAGATGATAGTCATTTGGCAGGTGAAAATAGAGCGTCTGGAGAGGCCTCTGTTATTGTTGTTGTTCAGTCACTAAGTCGTGTCTGACTCTTTGCAGCTTAACAGACTATAGCACACCAGGCTCCTTTGTCCTCCACTATCTCCAGGAGTTTTTTCAGATTCATGTCTATTGAGACAGTGATGCTATCTAATCATCTTATCCTCTTTTGCCCCCTTCTGCTCCTGCCTTCAATCATCCCCAGCATCAGGGTCTTTTCCAGTGGGTCAGGTCTTTGGCATAAGGTAGCCAAAGTATTGGAGCTTCAGCTTCAGCATCAGTCCTTCCCATGAATATTCAGGGTTGATTTCCTTTAGGATTGACTAGTTTGATCTCCTTGCAGTCCAAGGAACTCTCAAGAGTCTTTTCCAAACCACAATTCGAAAGCATCAATTCAGACTTCGTTATGGTCCAGCTCTCACATCCATACATAACTACTGGAAAAACCATACCCCTGAGACCTCCGTAATTTGAACCAATGACTTCCTTGTTTTTATTTATTGTAAAAAATAACATTTAGTAACATTGAAGTACATTTCTTAAAAAAGGAAGGAAGATTACTCACCATCACCCTTATCCCATAACTGGTTTCTTTTTCCAAGTTATCTTCCCGTTTTGGGCCACATGGAAAAATTTGCATACAAATTTTGTTTGTTTCCATTTAATGTTATGTCTTAAACCTTTTTCAGTGTTGGAATAATCTTCACATTGATCTCTCTCTCTGTTTTTTAACTGAAACTATTCCAGCCAATTTGATTGAAGCGTAATTAATGATTTTTTACCCCTTCAGGACGTTATTCGTTCCCTTGAATCTTTGAAGCTGGCTCTGGGCAACACTGGAAATGAAAGGAAGTTTGTTTTCTAAGCCCATCTGCATGCCTTACAGATCTTCTTTCTTCCCTGCTAGCAATTTTAGCCTGAGTTCTCTCACCAAGGGAGCAATCTGCACTCCATTTCCAACCTGCTCTGAGTCTGTGCCCCCATTCAGCGAGCTATTAAGAAAAATAAGAACCTAGTTCTACTTTTTCTCAACATAAAAGTGATACATGCTCATGTCATCCAATTTGAGAATACATGAAAACAAAAGAAAGTAAAAATCTGTTGTAATCTTGCTAGTCAAGATCAGATGCCACGATTCTTTGTTCCTCTCAAAAATGTTGTTGGCACTTTTGATGCCACTCATCTGTGTTAGGTTTTTTACCTCCCAGAACCTCCTATGCCTTCCAAATTCACCTTAGAAGCTAATTTGTGTTGTAGTGATTACAACTGAATGAGTAAACCCTAGAAAGCGTATTATCCTGAGGCCTTAGGCAGCTGTTGAGGAAAAAAAAAACCAAAACACAAAAAGGTACATAATGCACTAACTGGGGGCACCTAAGTTTGGCTAGTTTAATCACAGTGGAATTCATTGGCTTATAAAACTGCAATATGTAGGGGCAGGATGGACTGCAGGTCTGGTTTGATCAAGTGGCTCAAAAATGTCAAAAAAGAATGGTTTCTTTCTAATCTCTCTCTGTATTTTCTCCACAACATTATTGTCTTCCTAAGGTAAGTTCTTCTTACTTGGAGGCCTTATCAGTAACCTCTAGGACTACACATTGTCTGGTCCTTGTCTAGCAGGGTATGAGAACATCTCTCTCATATGATTTGATAAATTCCCACAGTCTCCTGTGATTGGAACAGTCTGGTTCCTATGGCCAATCCATGAACCAATCCTACTGGCAAGGAGGATGAGAAAAATATGCATGGTTGAAAACAGTAAGTCTTAAACTCTAGTCTCAGGACTCCTTTACACTCACAGAAATTAATGAGGAGCCCAAAGAATCCTTTAAATGGAGATTTTATCTATCAATACTCACCAAATTAGAAAGTAAATTCATCAACACAGAAGAAATACAAAGGATCATGAGCGATTACAACAAATAATTTTATGCCAATAAAACAGATAACCTAGAAGGAATAGACAAATTCCTAGAAATGTACAATCTCCCAAGCCCAAACCAGGAAGAAACAGAAAATATGAACAGCCCAATTCCCAGCAATAAAACTGAATCAGTAATCAAAAGCTACCAACAAGCAAAAGTCTAGGACCAGAAAAAACTTCATGTATGATTTCTACCAAACATTTAGAGAAGAGTTAACACCTATCCTTCTCAAATTATGCAAAAAAATTACAGAGAAGGAATATTTCCAAACTCATTCTATGAGGCCAACATTAGCAAACTGAATTCAGTAATATATATTAAAAGGATCATATATTATGGTGAGGTGAGATTTATCCTAAAGATGCAAGGATGGTTCAATATCCACAAATCAATCAGTGTGATACACCACATTTACAAATTGAAAAATAAAAATCATACAATCATGTCAATAGATGCAGAACAATCTTTTGATAATATTCAACATTGATTTATGATAAAACTGTCGACAAAGATGGTATAGGGGGACCATGAAAGTGAAAGTGAAGTCACTCAGTCGTGTCCGACTCTTTGTGACCCTGTGGACTGTAGCCCACCAGGCTCCTCCGTCCATGGGATTCTCCAGGCAAGAATACTGGAGTGGGTTGTCATTTCCTTCTCCAGGATAGGGGGACCATACTTGAACATAATAAAAACCATGTATGACAAGCCCACAGCTAACACTACACTCACTGGTGAAAGCTAAAAGCATTTCCCCTAAGATGAGGAGTAAAACAAGGATGTTCATTCTAACAATTTTTATTCAATATAGTATTAGGAGTCCTAGCCATGGCAATCACATAAGAAAAAGAAATAAACAGAATCCAGGCTTCCAGTTCAAGATAGCAAAGTGGAAGGACATGTGCTTATCTCCTCCTGTGAGAACACCAAAATTGAAACTAGCTGTTGAATAACCATCAACCGGAGCATGCTGGAACCCACCAAAAAAAAGATACCCCACATTCCAAGACAAAGAAGAAGCTGCGGCGAAATGGTAGGAGGGATGCAATCATGATAAAATCAAATCCCATACCTGCTGGGTGGGAGAACAATAATACAGAGAAGTTCTCCCACTATTGTGAAGGTTCTAAACCCCACATCAGGCTTCCCAGCCTGGGGATCCAACAAAGGGACCGGGAGTCCCCAGGGAATCTGGACTTAAGGGCCAGTGGGATTTGATTATAGGCCTTCCAGAGGACTGAGGGAACAGAAACTCCAGTCTTGGAGGGCACAAACAAAATTTCGCATGCACCAAGACCTAGAGAAGAGGAGCAGTGACCCCACAGGAGACTGAACCAAAACACCTGCTAGTGTTGGAGGGCCTCCTGTGGAGGTGTGGGTTGGCAGGGCCTCACCACAGGGACGGCAGCACTGGAAGATCCTCCTTGGTGTAAACCCTCTTGGAGTTCGCCATTAACCCTACCATAGAGCCTAGGGCTGGGTTGCCTCAGGCCAAACAACTACCAGGGAGGGAGTGCAACCGCATCCATCAGCAGATAATTGGATTAAAGTTTTACTGAGAAAGGCCCTTCCCACCAGAGCAAGACCCAGTTTTTCCCATTGCCAGTCCTTCCCATCAAGAAGCTTACGTAAGTCTCTTAGCCTCATCCATCAGAGGGCAGACAGAAGAAGCAAAAAGAACAGTCTCACAGCAGTTAATACAAAAAACATATTACAGAAAGTTAATCATGATGAAAAAGCAGAAAGTTATGTCCCAGATGAAGGGACAAGATAAAGTCCCAGAAAAACAGCTAAATGAAATGGAGATAGGCAATGTCCCAGAAAAAGAATTCAGAATAAGATAGTGAAGATGATCCAGGATCTCAGGAAAAGATTGGAGGCAAAGATTGAGAAGATGCACGAAATATTTAGCAATGGCCTAGAAGAACTAGAGAACAAGCAAACAGAGATGAATAATACAATACAAGGAATTAATAGCAGAATAACTGGGGCAGAAGGACAGTTAAATGACCTGGAGGACATAAAGGTGGGAATCACTGCCACAGAGCAGAATATAGAAAAAGAATGAAAAGAAATGAAGACAGCCTAGGAGACCTCTGGGACAACGTTAAATGCACCAACACTTGAATTATAGGGGTCCCAGAAGAAGAGAGACAAAGGACCTGAGAAAATATTTGAAGAGATAATAGCTGAAAACTTTCTGAACATGGGAAAGGAAATAGTCAGTCAAGTCCAGGAAGCACAGAGTCCCTGGAAGGATAAACCCAAGAAGGAACACATGGAGACATATAGTCCCCAAACTGACAAAAATTAAAGACAGAGATAAAATATTAAAAACAACAAATAACATACACGGGAACTCCCATCAGGATATCAGCTGATTTCTCAACAGAAACTTTACAAGCCAGAAGGGAATGGCATGATATATTTAAAGTGATAAAAGAGAAGAAAACTACAACCAAGAATACTCTACCCCAGCAAGACTCTCCTTCAGATTTGATGGAGAAATCAAAAGCTATCCAAACAAGCAAAAGTTAAGAGAATTAAGCACCACCAAACCAGCTTTACCATGAATGCTAAAGGAACTTCTCTAGGCAAGAAACACAAGGAAAAGACCTACAGAAAATAAACCCAAAACAATTAAGAAAATGGTAATAGGATCATGTGCGTGTGCTAAGTCACTTCAGTTGTGTCTGACTCTTGGCGACCCTACAGACTGTGGCCTGCCAGGCTCCTCTGTCCATGGGATTCTCCAGGCAAGAATACTGGAGTGGGTTGCCATTTACTTCTCCAAATAGGATCATACATATCAATAATTATATTAAGTGTAAATAGATTTAATGCACCAACCAAAGACATAGACTGGCTGGGTGGATGAAAATATATGCATATATGTACTTCCACTTACAACATCACTCTACTCGACACCCTCCAAAATTGTGTGTAATTATTTTATATTGTTAAGTTAATCATGTTCCTATTATGGCTTGTAACTGTAAATATCTTTTTTGTCTGGCTATTGATTATGAAATTGATAAACATCTTTTACTATTGTGATTATGTAACTATTACTCAATACCATTGTATCATGATCGGTCAACAGAAAAATAATAGAACTCTATATCACCAAAACTAGGATCTAATAGAAAAATCTGCAATCACTTTTTAAAATCCAGATGCATATCAGAATTATCTTGAAATTTTTTGAAAAATACAAATGTTCAGGTATTGCTTTTTTTCTCCAGAGCTCCAAATATGTTTCTAATGAGCAGTCATGTTTAAAAACAACTGGACTATATGATGATCTTTTACTTTTATTTAGTTTGTTTCACTTTTTCTATTTCATATTCAGTGTTCCCATTTCATCTAGTTTATGTTCTCTAGTTTCTCCATCTCTTCTTATTTTTATGTTCTTTCTCAAGTCTTTATCAAGTGTAATAGAAAAGCTTTTATATACTTGTATATATAAATATATATAATATATATATTTTAGAAAACATGAATTTTTGCCTAACTAAAATTTTATGACACTTTGATTCCACTTGTTTGACTTAGTATGAATAGAATTCTATATTTCTAATTATAAAATAGATATGCAACAAGCAACAAAGGCTTACTTTGTAGCATACAGAACTACAGTCAATAACCTATGATGGAAAATAATTTTAAAAATAATATATGTATATTTGTATAACTGAATCATCTTTCTGTGCACCTGAAACATTTTAAGTCAACTATATGTCAATAAAATATATATATATATATATATATTTTAGAAAGAAACAGAATCCAAATTGGAAAGGAAGAAGTTTGCAGATGACATGATACTATACCCAGAAAGTCCTAAAGATGCCGCCCAAAGATACTAGAACTCATCAATGAATTCAGTAAAATTATAGGATACAAAATTAATACACAGAAATCTATTTCATTTCTTTACACTAATGGTGAATTATCAGAAAGAGAAATTAGGAAACAATCCCATTTACAGTCACATTAAAAAGAATAAAATACCTAGGAATAAATCTAACAAAAGAGATTAAAGACCTGTACTTGGAAAACTCTTAAGATTCTTTTGAATATGGAAAGATATACTCACGGCCTAGAACTAATATTGTTAAAGTCTCCATGCTATGCAGAGCAATCTGCAGATTCAACACAATCTCTAACAAAATGCCAATGGCATTTTTCACAGAACTAGAACAAATAATTACAAAATTTATATGGAAACACAAAAGACCCTAAGTATCCAAAACAATCTTGAAAAAGAAAAACAAAGCTGGAGGATTCCAAACTACAAACCTTCAGTAGTCAAACCAGTATTGTACTGGCAAAAAAACAGACACGTAGATCAATGAAACAGAACAGAGAGCTCGGAAATGAGCTCATATTTACATGAGAAATTAATCGACGACAAAGGAGGCAAGCATATACAATGGGGGAAAGAAGCTCTTCAGTAAATGATGTTGGGAAAACTGGACAGCTACATGCACAAGAGCCATACTGAACTATTCTCTCACAACATGCACAAAAGTAAAGTAAAAATGGATTAAAGACTTAAATGTAAGACCTGAAAGTACAGGTAGTATGCTCTTTGGCCTCATAAGTAATATTTTTGGGATATGTCTCCTTAGGCAAGGAGATTGAAAGCAAAAATTAACAAAGGGAACTACATCGAACTAAAGCTTTTGCGTGGCAAATGAAACTACCTACAAAATGAATAGGCCACCTACTGAATGGGAGAAGATATTTCTTCTCCCATTTGTTCACAATATATTCAGTAAGGGTTCAAAACCCAAAATATACAAAGAACTCATACAACTCAACAACCAGAAAACAAACAATATATTAAAAAATGGGCAGAGAATCTGAATAGACATTTTTCCAAAGAAGACATACAGGTAGCCAACAGGCACATGAAAAGAAGTTCCACATTAATAATCATCAGGGAAATGCAAATCAAAACCACAAACAGATATCACCTCAACCCTGCTAGAATCATCAAAAGACAACAAATAACAAGTGTTGGCAAGGATGTTGAAAAAAAGGGAACCCTTGTGCACTGTGGTGGCCACTATGGAAAATAGTATGGTGATTCCTCCAAAAATTAAAAATAGACCCACCATATGATCTAGCAATTCCACTCCTGAGTACTCGTCTAAAGAAAATAAAAATACTAACTCAAAAAGATAGATGCACCCCTATGTTCACTGCAGCATTACTTATAATAGCCAAGATATGGAAGCAACCTTAGTCTCCATCAATAGATAAATTGGTAAAGATGTTTTATATATACATATATATGTACATATAGACAATGGAATACTGCTTAACTGTAAAGAAGAATGGAAGTTTGCCATTTGTAACAGCATATATGGACTTAGAGGGTACTATGCTAAGTGAAATAAGTCAGATAGAAAAAGACAAATACAGTATGATTTAACCTTTAACCTAGATGTGGTATCTAAAAAACAAAACAAATAAACATAACAAAACAGAAACAGAGTTATGGATACAGGGAGCAAACAAGTTTTTGCCAGAGGGGAGAGAAGTGAAGGGGGAAAGAAATAGGTGAGGATGATTAAGAGATACAAATTTTCATTTGCAAAATAAATGAGCGATCATTATGTAAGGTACAGTGTGGGGAATATTGTTGTTCAGTCACTCAGTCCTGTCCAGTTCTTTGTGACCCCATGGACTGCAGCACACCAGGCTTCCCTATCCTTCACAATCTCCCTGAGTTTGCTCAAACTCATGTCTATTGAGTCAATGATGCCACCCAACCATCTCATCCTCTGTCTCCCCCTTTTCTTCCTGTCTTCAGTCTTTCTCAGAATCAGGGTCTTTTCCAGTGGGTTGGCTGTTAGCATCAGGTGGCCAAGGTATTGGTGCTTCAGCTTCAGCATCAGTCCTTCCAATGAATATTCAGGGTTGATTTCATTTAGGATTGACTGGTTGGATCTCCTTGCAGTCCAAGGGACTCTCAAGAATCTTCTCCAGCACCACAGTTTGAAAGCATCAATTAATTCTTCAGCGCTCAGCCTTCCTTATAGTCCAACTCTACATCTATACATAACTACAGGAAAAACCATAGCTTTGACTATATGGATCTTTGTTGGCAAAGTAATGTCTCTGCTTTTTAATATGCTGTCTAGGTTGGTCATAGCTTTTTTTCCAAGGAGCAAGGGTCCTTTAATTTCATGACTACCATCACCATCTGCAGTGATTTTGGAGCCCAAGAAAATAGTCTGTCACTGCTTCCATTGTTTCCCTATTTTTTTACCATGAAGTGATGGGACCAGATACCATGATCTTAGTTTTTTGCATGTTGAGTTTAAAGTCAGTAATTATGTAATACCTTTGGTGACAGATTGTAACTGGACTCATCATGGCGATCATTTTGAAATGTATAAAATATTGAGCCACTATATTGTGTAACAGGAACTAACATAGTGTTGTAGGTCAATTAGACTTTAAAAACAAGCAAACAAAAAACAAGCAGGTGCACAGAAAGAGAGATCAGATTTGTGTTACCAAAGGCAGAGAATGGCAGGAGGAGAATTAGATGAGGGCAGTCAAAAAGTACAAACTTCTGGTTATGAAATAAATAAGTATGAGGAATGTAATGTACAACATAAGAATAGTCAACACTACTGTGTATTACACGTGAACATGAGGGAATAACTTTTTTCTATTTCTTTAATTTTGTATCTAGATGAAATGATGGGTGTTTACTAAACTTATAATCATTTCATGATGTATGTACGTCAAATCATGCTGTACCTCTCAAATTTATACAGTGCTGTATGTCAATTATATCTCAATAAAACTGAAAGAAAAAACTAAATTCTTTAAAAATAATAAAATAATTCATAAAAATAATAAAATTGCAAGGAGCTCTACAGGGTTAACAAAAAATCAGAAGAAGTTTTCATGTCCCCCAGCTGCCCTACAAGAGGTTTGCTGTTACAAATGTCACAAAACTTGGATTATGTAGCCTGAAAGTGAATTGTACCTATATATATTAAAGAAAACTGGGGTTGAGGGGGCTTCTCTGGTGGTCCATTGGCTAAAACTTCACACTCCCAATGCAGGGGGCCTGGGTTCAATCGCTGGTGAGGGAACTAGATCCCGCATTCCACATCTAAAACTCAGTGCAGCCAAATAAACATTAAAAAAAAAAAAAAAAAGAACTGAATTGTACTGTGGATTTTTCTGTCTCTTGCAATTCTCTCATTCTGTTTTACACTTTACTAGCATTTGTATGTTACTGGCAATTTTTGAAGATAAGGTGTGAGATGGAAGAGGAGAGTTCTAGGCTGAGCCCTATGGGCAATTCTGATAAATGATGAAGAATTACAATCTTCTGAGTCATTCCACTGCACCATTGCAAAAAAAACGGCTTAAGGAAAAAAAAAAACAACAACTCCTCTTTACAATGAAAACTACCCCACAATGGATTTTACACATGTTGATAATCCAAGTCATCCTAGTGCACTATGCTTCGTTTGAGGCAAACAACTTACAAATGCAGCAACAGCTCCAGCAAAATGGAAAAGCCACTTAACAATAAATTATAGCCATGTGACCCAGAAAGGGCTGAATATTTCTAATGGCTACTGGAATCTCAAAGCAAACAGAGAAAATCTTTCATTTACAAAAAAAAAAAAAAATCAGTGAAAAAGCTCAGGAAGAAAGTGATGGAGTAGGAAACTTACTGCCTGAAAAGGACAAGTTCCAGAGATACAGAAACCTCCTAATTACAGCGTGTAAAATTATAGTGAGTAAAATACGTGGACAGACTCGACACAAGACACTGAAAACTGTCCGTAGCAGGATACATTAATGTATTTATGACTTCTCATATGATCCTAAAAAGGTTTTTATGTAATAAACTGAAAACAACCTCTTCTGTAAAAAAAAATAATAATAATAATAATAAAATTGCATGTTAACATGTTGACAAAAAGGCCAATGTTTTCAAAAACAAAAAGATGGTGAGAAGAATGCTTTTTTTAAAAAAATATATATTTGCAAGTCTCTTTAAGTATGGCTTAATAGAATACAGCTGGATTTTCATATCTGCTTTTGCATTCAATCTGTTACAAGTTGTTTTGGTTAAATTATGTGAAGAAAACCTGCTTCACATTGATACAAAATTGGAAAAGCAAAAAGTACTCTAATAGTCTTTCAGGAATATTATGGATATTCTTCTTTGATAGTACACCAAAACTCTACAGGAGGTTATTTCTTTATTTATATAAATACTGAAAAGCTGTCAAGTTGATGGCAACACAAGTTTTCCAAAATTCCAAATTTCTTTTGAAATCCAGAAGTTTTTCAAGACTGGCAACAAGTAGTCAATTATTTTCCTTGAAGAGACAGGCTTGCTTAGTTCGTTTGCAAGAAAAAGTCTACCAAACACCCAAGTTGAGATAACCATAATCTGTCGGTTGTTTTCTCAAGTACGAATGGAGTTCCATGAAAAAACAAAACAAAAAACCCACCAGCTATTTCAGCTTGCAACTCAAACGATTGCACGAGTGCTTCTTCTTGCACAACCATCACATGTCAGTTTGCAGCAAGTGTTTTATGTGCCATTTCCATGTAAAATATTTACAAGAGAGACTGAGCTTTTAATGAGTTAATCACCTTTTTGTTGCTCCATCCAGAAAATTCTCAAATGTAATTTCTTTTTTCCCACCATGAGTGTGTAGTGATGAAAACACTACTACAGTTGGCTGCCCTTCCTCTGGGAAAGCACCAGAACACCTTTTGCACACCTTTGCTTTCGCACCATCAGTAACAAGGAAAATAATGTCTTAGATGATAATGAAATAATTTTGACTTCAGAGATTCTCTGAAAGGCCACCCCTGAAAGGTCGTCTGAAAGGGACACCCCTGACCAGGGGTCTGTGGACCATACTTTGAGAACCACTGACTTGGACCAATCAGAGCCCAGTCATAGAGCTAAGAGTGGGGCAGGCTTACCTTAACTGTATGTTGCATCACAGAAGGGGGAAGATGAAGTGACTGTTGGAAGCAATCACAGTATGTGCTATGAGAATGACCAAAGTAATGAGCATAAAGTAATGAACAAATTACAAAATCGTGGATGCTGTCCCAGATTCACAAACAGCCCCACCATTTTGCTAGCCAAGGTCCAAAGGCTTTTCTGAGACCAGTATCTGCCTTGAGGTCTTTCCAGGTGGAGCAAAGGTAAACAGACCACCTGCCAATGCAGGAGACTCCATAGACATAAGTTTGATGCCTAGGCCTGGAAGATCCCCTTCAGTAGGATACGGCAACCTGCTCTGGTATTCTTGCCTGGGGAAATCCCATGGGACAGAGGAGCCTGGTGGGCCATAGTCCATTGGGTTGCAAAGAGTCAGACGTGATTGAGCACACACACGTACCTATGAGGCTTTGAGATCCAGTGGCTGATTTTCATCTATTGTTTGGGGATCTCTGTCATAACCCTGAACAGTAACTAATGGTGGTGGGGACTTTCCTGGCCATTCAGTGTTTAAGACTCTACGCTTCCACTTTAGAGTACTTGGTGTTGATTTCCTTGGGGAACTAAGATTTTGCGTGCTCTGCATTGTGGCCAAAAGTAACTAAAGGTGGCCCTGCAGCTTAGTGGAAGGAGTACTAAGAGCACGGCTTGTATTGTTGCACAGAAAGTCAGTCTCTCTCACAGCCTTCCAAGCCAGGGTACTGCTGAGCCTCATGCCAGCCATAAAGGGTATCTGGTTCTTGCCTGCCTCGGGGCAGCTGAAATGTGGAGGTGGGTGGATGAGGTCCCTGCACAGGAGAGGAGAATGGGGGTGATAAGGCCTCACCATGGTTCTGCTGGGCTCCCTGGTGACTCAGTGATAGAGAATCTGCCAACCAATGCAGGATACAGGAATGGCAACCCACTCCAGTATTCTTGCCTGGGAAATCCCATGGACACAGGAGCCTGGATGTCTACAGCCCATGGGGTCACGGTCTGATACAACTGAGTGACTGAATGACTAAACAACAACAATGATAATGCTAGTGGTGGACTGACTGGAAGACCAGCTGTACCCGTTTTAAAAAATACTTTTAAATGAGGTCTGGCTTTATGAATAAAGAATATCTGGGAGAAAAGTGGAAGAGCAGCTGAGGCAGATGAAAGTAGAGTGTCTGATAAGGCAGGCCTCTGCTTATCTCCAAGAGAGAGGGGCTGAGGTACTTAGTATTCTCCTTGCAGCTGTCACTGACCCCAGAGAGCTAGGCCTCGGCTCTGCTAGCCAGCCTTGGCCACCACTCAGGATTCAGATCTCCGGACAGAATAGCCTGGTAGGCTGCAGTCCGTGGGGACTGAGCGACTTCACTTTCACTTTTCACTTTCATGCATTGGAGGAGGAAATGGCAACCCACTCCATTGTTCTTGCCTGGAGAATCCCAGGGACGGGGGAGCCTGGTGGGCTGCGGTCTATGGGGTCGCAGAGAGTAGGACACTACTGAAGCGACTTAGCAGCAGTAGCAGCAGTGATAACTTTTCCTCCAATATTTTAAAAATGCTTACATGTCCTCAACTTTAAATAATCGAGAAACACTTTTAGGACAAAATCCTTTTGAAAGGTGTGAAGGCAGTCTTTCCACGCTTTCCTTTCCAAGTTTTCCCTCTTGATCTTTGTTACCCAAGACCCCACATTTTCCCCCCAGTCCCCTTGCCCCCAGCTGGGGAAGAGGACAGAAAACTCCAAGTCTTGTTTGTAACTGTGCAAACCGTGTGCAAACTGTTGCAAAAAACAAACAAAAAAAAGTGACAAGATTTTCCGTTTAGGCAAATATATTTGGCTCCCTGTCTAGGATCCTGCTTTTCAAAGTGGAACCGAAACCTACATCACAGGAACATGACTGCGATGCCCTGTGTTCGCCAACCCCAAAGGATATTCTGAAACCAGAACAACTTCACCGACCTTACTGAAGAGTCAACAAGTCCTACCGCACACCTGGCTGTATTAAAGAAACAACATATCCGTGCTTTCAAGTCTTTTAATTCCTGAACTTGGGGATTCACGAATATTCACGCTTTTAAAAACTGTATGCCATTTCCTCTCCAGATTCAAGGGGGACTCCAGAGATACGGAAATGAGCGCTCCAAACGCAGGTTCGCATTCATACTCTGCCACTAAAAGATTTAGTGTAACTCACTTCTGCTGAGTCTCAATAACCCATCCGCGAAATTAGTGCTCTCTCACTTTTCTCCAATACTTGGAACAACATAAAACTGTTCAGCAAATTTCCAGATACACTCAGGCAGCTCTCGTTGTTGTCTCCAGGGCCCCAGGAACTCCAATCCAGTGTTGTCTGCGGGTCCATCCTAGAGAATAAAGCACGTGACTCCATAAAGCCCCTTCATTCAGCAGCTCCGCGTCTACGAGTCCTCTGCGCAGTAAAGTCCTATACTCAGTCCAAACACCTTTTGTTCCTTCACCATCTAACCGCGCGCAGGGATCTAGAGGGCTGTGAGTGCCCCAGACCCCGCCAGCGCCAGCACACAGTACGACGCGCGTCCAGCTGGGGGCGCCCGGCTCCCCTAGGCCCGCTGGGTGGGGAGGGTTGCGAGTCCAGGGAGCGAGGCAGCCTCGGGAGCCCTCGCGCGCTCTGATTGGTTCTCGTGTCCTCGTGACTCCAGGCCCCGCCCCACGCCCCTCCTCCGCATCCGAGCCGGGGAGCGCTCGGTCCGGGACTGAATGGGCGCTAGCGCAGCGCTGGGGGCGGGCCGGGGCGCGGGGCCCGGGACTAGAGGCAGGCTGGCGCCCGCTCCCTAATATGCGAAAGAAGGCGGCGGGTGGCGCGGAGCGGCGTCCCCTGAAGCCGCGAACCGAGGCGGCGGCGGCAGCACCTGCCGGCCGAGGTACGTGGCGCAGCCCCCTCCTCGGCGTAACGGGGCCGCTGGCCGGGGGCGGCGGCGGCGATCGGTCCCTGCCCCCGCGTGGCTGGGCCCGGCGGCTCCGCCCCAGCTTCCTACGGGCAGCGCCCAGGGCACGGCTCCCCCAGATGCGCCTGGCGGGGGCGCGGGCTGGGAGTCGTGGCCTCGCGCGCAGCGGACCGGCTGGGTACGCCGCGGCCCGCGCAAGTGTGGACGCGGTGGAGACGGAGGGGTGAACGGCCGGGATGTGCGCTCCAGGCGCGGTGTCCCTTTCCCTTATGTGTTCCGCAGCGACTTGGGGTTTAATTCATTGCTCGAAGCTTCCGAGCCAGAAGAGCCCAGTTAACTCATTTCCCCGGGACAGGATGGAAGGACCCTCGGTGACTAGCAGCTCCGGCGGCTGTCTTTCGCATCCATCGGGAAGGCGTGATGTGCAGTGTCTGCAGGTAGAAATTCGCCAGTGACCTTTCGTGCCCACTCTGTGCGGCCAGCCCTGCGGAAGAGACACGTTTTGTGGTGACCTTTGGTGTTTCCTGAGTTGTAAGGAGTGGCTTGACATGGGCATGGATTTTATATGCTCCTTTAGTGTGTTAAGTAATACAAGATTTTCTGAGAGCATCTTCGAATAGAAAGAAGCTAGGTCCTGCCCAACCCCACAAGAGGTGGGTGACCTTGGCCAACGCTGATCCCCCTGTAAGACTCCATCTCCTGATCTGTAGTGGGAGGCTTGACCTGCAGATGGCCAAGATCCCTTTCAGGCCCCTGGTTCTGTGGTTCTGATGGCAAATGTGTTCACCAATGAAGAGGGTCCTGCAGAATCACTAACTCACTGGAAAGACATTTTATGTCCTCATATCTTAGTTCATGTCTGTGGCCTTTGCTTCATTAAGTATCAGTCTGTTTAAAAGGGAAAATGGTTTTTACCTGCCAGCCCCTTTGGTTTACCTGCTCATCAGGCCAAGCATGGATCTGACTTTGGGATTACAAAGAGGAAGGAGATGTGGCTCCTGCCCTCTGGTGTTAAGCTGAGCCCTGCTGTTGGTAATCTGCTTCCACAGAAGAGAGGAACCTTGGGGAGGAATCCTGTCTGCTGAGTGAAGGGGCACAGAGGCAGAAACTGTCAGGATGGGTTGTGGTTTCATTCACCTAATTCTGAAAGCTTGACAGGTTAGCAGAATGTCTTACATTTCTAGTCGTAGAGCCAGGAATCACCTGAATTCCAGCCAGGGCTTGGACGAGGAGAGACTGATGTAAACTGGCAGAGCCCTGTGACCAGAGTATAGTGAACCTCTTCATAGGTCTGTCTGTTGTCTGAGGGCCGCTATTTCTGTGAGATAAAATGAATCTTGGTTATGATTAGTTGTTGGGTCTTTCTCTAGGTGAGAAAAAAAATGGGTGAGGTGGGAAGGCATGAAGGTGTTTGTGGAAGAGAGAGGGAGAGAGCTGACAGGCATCAATGATAAACATGCACATTAATGACTGCCTATTTTGAAAATGCTTATAATTTTGGCTTAAACTGCCAGATTGTTTCATATTACCATGATAGGTTAGTATTGAATTTTTTGGAATTAATTTATTAGTTTTTATTTGAATATAGTTGGTTTACAATGTCGTGTTAGTTTCTGCTGTACAGCCAAGTGAATCAGTTATATATAAATATGTATTTGTTGTTGTTTAGTCACTAAGTCGTGTTCGACTCTTTTGCATACATGCTAGACTGTAGACTGCCAGGGTCCTCTGTCCATGGGATTTCCCAGGCAAGAATACTGGAGTGGGTTGCCATTTCCTTCTCCAAGGGATCTTCCCAACCGAGGGACTGAACTTACATCTCCTGCATTGCAGGCAGATTCTTTACCGTGGAGCCACTGGGGAAGCCATATATATATATATATATATATATTTTATTTTTTTTTTTTTTAGATTCTTTTTCCATATAGGCCATTCATTATACAGTACTGAACAGAGTTCCCTGTGCTATACAGTAGTTCTTCTTGTTTATCTGTCTTATATATAGTAGTGTGTCTATGTCAATCCCAGTCTCCCAAGTAACCCTTCCCTCTTCTTTCCCCCTTGGTAACCATAAGTTTATTTTCTACATCTGTGATTCTATTTCTGTTTTGTAAATAAGTTCATTTGTACTATTTTTTTAGATTCCACATAAAAGCGATATCCTATGATATTTGTCTTTGACTTGCTTCACTCAGTATTACAATCTCTAGGTCCATTTATGTTGCTGTAAATGGCATTATTTTGGTTTTTTCTGGCTGAGTAATAGTGTTGAATTTTAAGACTATGTTCAAGGCAGGATAAGAAAAAACCCTTTGTTCTTTGATGTGTCTCCTCCAGTCCTCCCCTATTTGCCCTGCTGGTCTGTTTGGCAGGAGTTTGTCTAGCAGGTTGGCTCTTGGGAGGTGAAAGAGACAATAGAAGAGGTTTCAAGTCCTCTATGGGAGTTCATCCAGGTGCTGGGGGCAGAAGGGAGAGTCTTGGAAGAAGGGTCACGGCTCCCTTTGCACACTCTTCTAGTTCCTGAGAAGCGGTTTAATCAATTTAATCTGAATTGCCTGTGGAGACGCTCCCAGAGGGCATGCTCTGTGTTTTTGGTTCATCTGGGAAGCCTTGGCAGAATTAAAGCAACTGGAAGTATACACACATTAACAATGGTACGCACTCCCTAACTGCCGAGAAGCAGCAGCAAGGTGCTGGATCAGTATGAGGGGTGTTAGCAAAGGCATCCAGAAGTGGGTGAATCACTGGCTTATTGTGGGAGGAAACCATCACTGTGGATGGTGACATGCAGGCCATTAGGGAGAGAGACCCTGGAGAAGGCAATGGTACCCCACTCCAGTACTCTTGCTTGGAAAATCCCATGGACAGAGGAGCCTGGTAGGCTGCAGTCCATGGGGTTGCTAAGAGTCGGGCACGACTGAGCGACTTCACTTTCACTTTTCCCTTTCATACATTGGAGAAGGAAATGGCAACCCACTCCGGTATTCTTGCCTGGAGAATCCCAGGGACAGAGGAGCCTAGTGGGCTGCTGTCTATGGGGTCGCACAGAGTCGGACACGACTGAAGCGACTTAGCAGCAGCAGCAGCAGGAAGAGAGACCCAGCTTGAGCACACGTGCAGAGGGGGAGCAAGGAAGATGTAGCGAGCAGAAGAAAAATGAGGTTAGAGAGGTACAAGGACATGACCAGGCTTGTCTTACTTAGAAGAGCGTTATCTTGTTTTTCTAAGTATAGCATACATGCTAGGAAAGTAGGCATAAGTGGATTACTGTCCAACAGATTTTACAAATTCAGCATACCATGCTCTCAGATCAAGAAGCAGGAGCACCCGTGGGTCCCCTTTGAGTCACTGCATCCTGGAAGAGAACCCCTGCTGACTCTCGAGCTTGTATCACTGGAATTCTGCAGTGTCTGTCTTCTTTCCTTCGGACTTGGGTTTCTGAGACTCACTCCAGATGCTGCCTCTCGCTGTAGGGTGCTCACTCATTGCTGATTGGGCCTGTGGGTGAAAAATATACTATATCTTTGTCTGTGCACTGTTGATGGACACTTGGGCAGGTGGCAGGTTTGGCTATTACAGTTAGTGATGCCATGACTGTTTTCATACCTGGCTTGTGTGTGTGTGTGTGGGTGCACGCATATTTCTCTTTTTAACAGCTTTTTAAAATATTATATTTATTTAATTTTTTAATTTATTATGGCATTTGGGTTCTGGTTCCCTGGCCAGGGATTGAATCCAGGGCCCCTGCATTGGGAGCATGGAGTCTTGACCACTGGACCATCTGTGTGCTCAGTCGCTCAGTCACTCAGTCGTGTCCAACTCTTTATGGCCCTATAGACTGTAGCCCACCAGGCTCCTCTATCCATAGAATTCTCCAGGAAAGAATTCTAGAGTGGGTTGCCACTTCCTACTCCAGGGTATCTTCAGACCCAGAGATCGAACCTGTGTCTCTTGTATCCCCTATGTTGGCATACAGATTCTTTACCACTAATGCCACCTGGGAAGCCCCTGTATGTGCATTTCTGATGACAGTCTAGGTAGGGGTGAGATTGCTGGGTCATGGGTATGTGTATGTTCAGCTTTGCATGGGTAGTTCCTTACTACTAACTGATTAGCTCAACAATGGCTTTGAACCGGGGAGACCGAGGAAGGACTTGTGCCAGGAGCCACGATGAGTTACCACGTGGCTGTGCGCTATAGATTCTCAGCTAGTGCGGTCACCTCTAGGCCACGGCCGCCCCAGGTCAGGCAGCAGGACAGGCTGACCCTGAGGAGCACTTCAGCTCCATGAGCCTCTGTGGTCAGGGAGTGGTTGTCTCTTCCAGACTGCCACAGACACCCCTGGGAACGTCTCCTTACCTTTTCTAACACTGCACTTTCTCTGCTTTGTTTTTAGTTATGTGACTTGTGTTCCCTGTACCTCTGGGTTTCTACTGAAGAATTCCCCCACGTCCTAGAGGAAAAGCTTATTTCTTGTTTGATCTTTAGAGGCCATGCAAGACATTTTTGTTCCCCTTTAGCGTGTGGAAAAATATACAGAATTAAGTAATATTGGATGGTTCATCACCTCCTTATACCCATGAATTCTTCCCCTTTTCAAGTTTTAAATATCTGGAATTAATGGTTCTGTTTCATGTGATGTGATATGATTAAAGAGGAAAAAATTGATACAAATAACACATTTGAAAAGTCTGTTTTGATGGAATAGGACGTTGTCTTTTGAACATGAAGTCTGCCTTTAAGACGAGGTGTCATTTTCATAATTAAAGGCTTACATGTGTTGAGTTCAAAGCAGAAGCAGTTTTTCTGTTATTCATGTAGTGTTCCTTCTTCTCTAGTCCTTTCTCTCCCCTCAGCTTCTACTTTTATATTCTCTTCTATCTTGTTCTCTATATCATTTCTGCTTTTCACAAACATCTTGTTTTCATTTCCAATCTAGACTCCAGCAGCAAAAGAGGAAGCCAGAGTAGTGGTACTTATTTTTTTTTCAAATAGGGCTACCAATACTCTCTGTGCTTTGCTTGTCATTTTCTGCAATCAAGTCCTTAGTCACCCAGGATTTGGTATCTGGTTTTCTTGTTTATTCTTCCTTTGGAGTGGCTCAGTCCAGTAGAACTATAACCCAAGCCATATATATATAATATCAAAGTTTTGGTTTCCCAGGAAAATTAAAACAAAACAAAACAGGACTAAACTAAACTTGTATGCACCTAAAAATACAGCTCCAAACTATACAAAGTAAAAAGTGACAGAATGACAAAAAAAAGTTGACAAATGTGACAACATAATGAGAGATTTTAGCATATCTATTTCAGTAACTGATGGAACAAGCTAACAAAAAACCAGTAAGGGATTAAGAAGCAAAGCAATTAATAAGCTTGATCAAACCAATTAAATAGAATACATAGTTCCAGCAAGTAAAGAGTATACTTTTACAAAAATTGAACATACACCAGGTCATAAAGTAAGTTCTAACATATTTAAAATAACGAGTATCATATTGACCAAGTTCTCTGAATGCAGTGAAGCTAAATTATGTATCAGTTTTAAAATATAATTTAAAAGCATATTTAAAAAGTTAAATTTGAAAGTATTTAGATTTGAATGATCAAGAAGTAATAGCAATGAAAAAAGATATGTCAAAATTTGTAGAATGAATTGTACACCTAAAGCTTGTGGGTTGCAACTAAATAAGGTAGGGGAAATATGTGGTCTTAATGACTCATATTTGCAAGAAAACAGGCAAAAATTAATAACCCAGTCAACTAAATTAAGAAGTTAGGAACTTAGCAATTAAACCCAAGAGATTAGAAGGATTTTTTTTTTAGACAGGTGAATTAATTTTAATAATTTATTTTCATTAAACCAATATGTATAAAATATTATTAAATTAATATAAAAGTTGTTTTTGAGCTATTTTACATTCTTCTGGTCAAACTTAATTCTTCAAAGCCTTGTGTGTATCTTACATGAGAACATATCTCAGTTTGGACGGGCCATATTTGAATTACTCAGCAGCCACATGTGGCTCATGGTATCTTTGCCTCCTATAAACATTGAAGGTATTTATGGTGATAAAGAGGGCATTCAGAGCTAACAGTAAAGGGGTTCAATTATCTGCCAAGAGAATCGAGATTCATGAGAATCTAAGAGTGTTTTGTGGTTTGCAGAGGGTGACTCTTTTTGAAAATCTTATATACTACTCTCTATAACAAACCCACATACTATAAAATATAGGACAGAAATAAAGATAAATGATGTACTGACTCACTATATCCTTACCTGTTTTAGACATATTATATATATATATGTATAGACCATATTATATACATGTTATATATGTATAAGTATAGGTCATGAGTTGCTGCTTTCTATGCCCCCAGGCACATACATGTTATATTATGTGTATATCGACATATATGTATGTATGTCTTTTAATGTTCACAGACCCATATGAGTTTATCTCGGACTCACGTCCATCGAGTCCGTGATGCCATCCAGCCATCTCATCCTCTGTCGTCCCCTTCTCCTCCTGCCCCCAATCCCTCCCAGCATCAGAGTCTTTTCCAATGAGTCAACTCTTCGCATGAGGTGGCCAAAGTACTGGAGTTTCAGCTCTAGCATCATTCCTTCCAAAGAAATCCCAGGGCTAATCTCCTTCAGAATGGACTGGTTGGATCTCCTTGCAGTCCAAGGGACTCTCAAGAGTCTTCTCCAACACCACAGTTCAAAAGCATCAATTTTTTGGCGCTCAGCCTTTTTCACAGTCCAACTTTCACATCCATACATGACCACAGGAAAAACCATAGCCTTGACTAGACGGACCTTTGTTGGCAAAGTAATGTCTCTGCTTTTGAATATGCTATCTAGGTTGGTCATAACTTTCCTTCCAAGGAGTAAGCGTCTTTTAATTTCATGGCTGCAGTCACCATCTGTAGTGATTTTGGAGCCCAGAAAAATAAAGTCTGACACTGTTTCCACTGTTTCCCCATCTATTTCCCATGAAGTGATGGGACCGGATGCCATGATCTTCGTTTTCTGAATGTTGAGCTTTAAGCCAACTTTTTCACTCTCCACTTTCACTTTCATCAAGAGGCTTTTTAGTTCCTCTTCACTTTCTGCCATAAGGATGGTGTCATCTGCATATCTGAGGTGATTGATATTTCTCCCGGAAATCTTGATTCCAGCTTGTGTTTCTTCCAGTCCAGCATTTCTCATGATGTCCTCTGCATATAAGTTAAATAAGCAGGGTGACAATATACAGCCTCGACGTACTCCTTTTCCTATTTGGAACCAGTCTGTTGTTCCATGTCCAGTTCTAACTGTTGCTTCCTGACCTGCATACAAATTTCTCAAGAGGCAGATCAGGTGGTCTGGTATTCCCATCTCTTTCAGAATTTTCCACAGTTTCTTGTGATCCACACAGTCAAAGGCTTTGGCATAGTCAATAAAGCAGAAATAGATGTTTTTCTGGAACTCTCTTGCTTTTTCCATGATCCAGCGGATGTTGGCAATTTGATCTCTGGTTCCTCTGCCTTTTCTAAAACCAGCTTGAACATCAGGAAGTTCACGGTTCACATATTGCTGAAGCCTGGCTTGGAGAATTTTGAGCATTACTTTACTGGCGTGTGAGATGAGTGCAATTGTGTGGTAGTTTGAGCATTCTTTGGCATTGCCTTTCTTTGGGATTGGAATGAAAACTGACCTTTTCCAGTCCTGTGGCCACTGCTGAGTTTTCCAAATTTGCTGGCATATTGAGTGCAGCACTTTAACAGCATCATCTTTCAGGATTTGAAATAGCTCCACTGGAATTCCATCACCTCCACTAGCTTTGTTTGTAGTGATGCTTTCTAAGGCCCACTTGACTTCACATTCCAGGATGTCTGGCTCTAGGTGAGTGATCACACCATCATGATTATCTGGGTCGTGAAGCTCTTAAGACCACATATTTCCCTTACCTAATTTAGTTGCAACCCGCAAGCTTCAGGTGTACAATTCATTCTACAAATTTTGACATATCTTTTTTCATTGCTCTTACTTGTTGATCATTCAAATCTAAATACTTTCAAATTTAACTTTTCAAATATGTTTTTAGGACATTGAGGCTCAGGGAGGTCAAGAAACTGTAGGGGACAGAGCAGGGATTCAGACTCAGGCAAACTGACCTGGAGGTGGTGGATGAGACAAATGCATCTCTGTCTTTGTAGCACTCTGCACGTTCACACCCCACCCATCAGAAGAGCTCCCATCAAAATTCCTGAGAGAATGATCTGAGGTGGTCCCTGGTCCAAGTTCCTGCATTTCTAGGCACAGTATCCTCACTCTGCCGGGTCTCCATGGCAACTTCCTCACTGGTCCTGCCTCACAATAGGACTTCCCCATCTCCAGTCCTACCTCAAGAGAGGTCTCTCCAAAATCCAGTTCCAGTTTAAATCTCCCTCCCACAGTTGGCTTCTTTTGTCTTAGGATGAAATGCCAACCCACCATGGCATGGTCTGCTTCCTTTTGCAGCCTCTTGGTATGTTGTTCCCTCCAGGGCTGGACCTTCAAACACTCACTTCAGTGCCAAGTGTCCCTGCTCAGGGGCACCTGCTTTCCCAACCCCCACCAAGTCCTATCCATTATTCCTTCCAGAAGTGGGGGGAGGCTTTTCTAAGCTCCTTCCCAAACACACAGTACACCCATGTCCCCCAAATGTAAAATATCTCCTAACACTGCCCTCATATCCAATGTAGAATAAGTTAACAAGAAAAATGAGGAAAATATTAACATTGGTGATGGATCTACTCGTCTAATTTTAAAAATGAGATGAGAGCTCTTTGAAGAAGAGGCTATATCTGTGTTGCTTCTTGCTGTACCCCCAGGCACATACTCCCTGCCTAATTAAAAATGAGGTTATGTGAATGACAGTATGCCTGTTTGGGATTCTGCCCAGGAGCTGGTTTTCCAAATTTTTGGAGCAGAGAGTAAAAGGGACGTGTGATTTAGGCATAAAAGGAAATTGTATGTTTTAGTGATGCCTCTCACAGACCTGAATACATGTTGTCGGTTTTCAAACACGTTTAACTTGTTCTGAGCTTAAAACGACTCAAACAAAACTTTCCTTTGTCTCCTTTGGTTTTTCCCTCTCTTTCAGGCTCTCAACAGCCAGGGCCTCTCAACCTTTGGGTTGTTCCCAGTCACTTTTCCTCCAGTTCCTTTTCTGGGGTCGTTATCACTTTCTGATTTGTCATTTTATATGACTATTTTGGTTCTTCTGTTCCTAAGGACAAAAAGTGTTATTGAATATAGTCAGCCCTCCATGTTGACCAACTGCAGATCAAAAATATTCAAAAAGGAACATTTCCTGAAAGTTCCAGAAAACAAAACTTGAGTTTTCTGCGTGCCAGCAGCTATGTACATAGCATTTATGTTGTATTAGGTATTAAAAGTAATCTAGAGCTGATTTAAAATGTATACGGGAAGATGTACGTAGATTATATGCAAATACTGCATCATTTAATATAAAAGACTTGAGCATCCATGGATTTTGGTATCCAAGAAGTGGTGGTGGTCCTGGAACCAATTTCCTGTAGATATCAAGGGACCACTATACCAGATTACTACATAAACTGCTTACCAAATCCTCCACCTTCCCTTCCCCACTTAGCAGCTATCTGCTCCCTGAGGAATATTGCTAAGGTCCTATTTGGTGACGTCTCTTCATAATCTCAAAGCATAAGAACCCATACCCTGACTCTTTCTTTGGGAGGTGGGATCTTGGTTATTTTAGAATTTGCACACTCACTCGCCCATTATACTCCAGTTTAGGGAAAGATCCCCATGTTGGAGCTTGTTCATATTGAGTCCCAGAGTTGCTGTTGTTAACTGTTCATTCTACTGACTTTCACTTTTTCCTATTCAGTATTATTTATGCAGCCTGACTACTTGTATTCCCTTTAGATGAAGAGGGAGATCCTCCACTGAAAAGGAAGCTTTTAGATTTTGCTTTATTTGTGGCATTCAGGAGAGTGCCACAGATGTGTTCTGCTGTAGCATCTTCTGCATGTCTAATTTGCTGTCACATGGGGGCCCACTGCCCAAGAGATATTACATAAGATGTTTTGTTAGAGCTTGGAGGGAACCTGGGCAGTTCTCCAGGCAGTTACCTCAGTTTACTCCAGTGTCCTGTCGTATCCCTTCTGGCCTCCTCCTCTTATCCCCCTTTGTTACCCCTACCTCGGCCGTGAAATCATCTCAGTGCATAGTGGAACGGTGGCAGCTGGTGGGGCCTTCTTGCATGCTTTGCTTTTTTTTTTTTCCTATTAGCAGCCTGAATTTGTTATGCAGGTTGGATCTCAGCAGGCTGGGTGCTAAAAGAACAGCCGCTGCCAGCTCAGTCACCAAGTTCTGTGGCCTCTTCCTTCACCACTGTTGTCGGCCCCCGTGTCTCTGTCCCTCTCCGTCTCCCCTGCTCCATCAGCCCTGGCTGCGGTGGTCATCAGAGCCCCTTGACCATCCCTCCGGTGGCCTCTTACATCCCTCCTGCCTAAGGACCACTTAGGGTCACCTCCTCCTCTGGGGCCAGTTTGGAGGCCCTCATTCCTTCTTTTCTAAAATTGTTGATGTTTATTTATTTATTTATTTGACTGTGCCAGGTCTCAGGTGCAGCACGAAGGATATTTAGCTGGCTTGTGAACTCTTAGTTGCAGCACGTGGGATCTAGTTCCCTGACCAGGGATTGACCCTGGGCCTCCTGCATTGGGAGCACAGAGTCTTAGCCCCTGGACCACCATGGAAGTCTAATGATTCCTTCTTTGCTACATCTTCTCCCACTTTCCTCCAGATCCCCTGTGACCTGGCTGGAGCAGCCATCCCTGGGAATCTTGGCATGCCCGTCCTCCCATCCGGAATACCTGCTGTCTCTCTCCTTTGTGTCTCTGAGGTCCAGTCTATCCTTAAAGGACCCATTTACACTTTGTCTCCTCAAGGAGGCTTCTCTGATTTCATCTAATGTCACTAGTGTTCCGTTGCCTGGGACACCCCAGGCAGTGACATTTCATCTAATGTCACTGCCACGCCTCTGCTTTTTGGCATTTTGAATATTTAGGTATTTTTGTTTTCCCTGGCTGGATTTTTCGTTTCAAGAGAAAGGCTATGTCTTAGTTTTCTTTATATTCCCAGTGCCTGATATATGCTTATTACATGTCTGTTTAAAGGATCATTAGGTGAACAAAGCAAATTATACAACAGTACAGACCAGCCCTCCTCAGCTGGGGCTCTACAAGAGGATTAAGCCTGAATGCTCTAAGGCCACCATGATATTGGGTTGACCAAAAAGTTCATTTGGGATTTCCAATTATATCTTACAGAAAAGCCCAAACAAACTTTTTGGCCAACCCCAATATATTATGAATTAACTTCTCTCCCATGCTTCTGGAGTGATTTGAATTATAGACCATCCTTGAGAAAATTAAAATAGACACTCAATCCTATTGTATAGCATGGAGAACTCTGCTCAATGTTGTGTGGCAGCTGAATGGGAGAGGAGTTTAAGGGAAAATGAATACATGTGTATATGTGACTGAGGCCCTTTGCTGTTCACCTGAAACTATCGAAACATTGTTAATTGGCTATACTCCAATATAAAATTAAAATTTTTAAAAAAAGGAAAATAGACACATAAATCCTTTTCTGTAGGGCTTAATCTCTAGTGGAACCCAGCCTGAAGATGTCTAGTATAAGTAATATGATCCCAATCCTGATAAAATAGACATATGCCAAGAGGAAAGGCAGATGCAATACAGAGCATAGTGTTAGAGGTGGACATCACTGTGTTGTAGTGTAACAACCAGTGTGTGATTTTAATATGTTCTTTCTCAAGTGTTTAACTTTATGGTAACAGAGTTTAAAAAAGGTTTTTGAATAAGCCAAATTGGAGGTCCTAAACCTGGCTGTGCCTTACTATAAGGCAATGGAGAGTTCAGTTCAGTCGCTCAGTTATGCCCCACTCTTTTGGACCCCATGGGCTGTAGCACACCAGGCTTCCCTGTCCATCACCGACTCCTGGAGCTTACTCAAACTCATGTCCATTGAGTCGGTGATGCCATCCAACCATCTCATCCTCTGTTGTCCCCTTCTCCTGCCTTTAGTCTTTCCCAGCATCTATTCCAATGAGTCAGTTCTTCGCATCAGGTGGTCAAAGTATTAGAGCTTCAGCTTAATGGAGAGTTAGGGCTTTGTTTTTAAATATAGGTCTACCATGGGAACTACATTTAAAAACAAAATCCCGAGTTTGCCTTGCCTTGTAGTAAGGCACGGCCAGGTTTAGGAGCTCCAGTTTGGCTTATTCACAACCCATTCCAGTATTCTTGCCTGGAGAATCCCCAGGACAGAGGAGCCTGGTGGACTACAGTCCATAGCGTTGCACAGAGTCAGACACAACTGAAGCGACTTAGCACACACGCACCAGTAGTGAACCAATCCACCAATAGTGGATCCCTGAACTGACCCTTTAGCCATGTCCCTGGAGAGCCAGGCCTCTGAGTGAGGGTGACTAGCTGTCAGACCTCTGAACTTGGGTGTTGCCACTATGCACTTTGTAAATGAAGGGCCGTGTCAAGCAGGCATGATTCGCCGTAAGAGAAACTAGCATAGTAATGGGTACTTATAGAATACTTTCAAAAGCAAATCTAGAGCTAATTTTTCTTAACAGCTAAGAGTGAACATTAGTTGCTGTTCAGTCACTAAATTGTGTCTGACTCTTCATGACCTCATGGACTATAGCACCCCAGGCTCTTCTGTCCTTCAGTACTTTCCGAAATTTGTTCAGATTCATGTCCATTGAGTTGGTGATGCTATCTAACCATCTTATCCTTTACCACCCCTTTCTCCTTTTGCCTTCAGTCTTTCCCATCATCAGGGTCTTTTTCGATGACTCGATGAGTCATCTCTTCAAATCAGATGGCCAAAGTATTGGAGCTTCAGCTTCAGTCCTTCCAGTGAATATTCAGGATTGATTTCCTTTAGGACTGAACATACCCTGGCGTTATTCAAATTAAGTCTGAGACAAGACTCTCAATGCTTGTTCTGGCTCATCAGCTGTTGCTTCAACCAGCTCTGTTTTGTTTTTTTTTTTTCTCTCTCTGAAGTTTGACCTTACTTGACCTCACACAGAATTTTATCCATATGCTGGGTGCTGAAATCAGTAGATGGGATGAGGAACAGGGTAATTACTTAGTCTCTAAGTATCTCCCATCAAGTTACTTATTAACTACAAAGGGAAAATAGTAACTTGATAGTGGATAAACTTGCCTTACACAACTTTGACCAACTGATTTAACATCAGTGGTATTGGGACAAAGCAATGTCAGGGGTCTCCTGAGAAAACACACCTGGACGGACCAGCACCACTTCTGGGAAATTCCTGCCTGAAATGTGTACCTTGAATCTAATCATGAAGAAATGGACAGATCTCCACTGAGGGACATTCTTCAAAACAACAAGGCTGTACTTTTCAAAAAATGCCAAGGTCACGAAAGATAAAGGAACTGTTTCTGATTAAAGGAGGCTAAAAAGATATGACAGCTGAATGTCACATGCGGTTCTGGACGTGTGTTCCTGTTTTTGCTCTGAAGCCATTATTGGGACTGCTAAAGAGATTTGTCTGACGTCTTCAGAGTAGAGAATAGTATTAAAACAATAATAATTTCCTGATTTTTATCATCATACTTCGGTGTGTCTGGGAGTGTCCTTTTTAGGAAATACTAAAATATTTAGGGGTGCATGTCACTGTGTCCTCAGCTTACTTTCAAGTGGTTAAAAAATGTAGTATGGATATCATAAAATAGAATCACCAAACCAATGTGGTAGAATGGTAACAAGCAGGTTGTCTGAGCGAGGCAAATTCTTTGTACTCTTTTTGCAGTCTGTTTGTGTGTTTGAGGTTATGTCAAAAAATAAAGTTTAAAAGCTTGAAAACCTCCGGGTCGTGGTGTTGCAGCCACTGTAGCATCAGAGGCCAGGGCTCTTGGTGACTGTCCTTTCCAGGGTCACTGCTGAAACCATTTCCAGCAACACTGAGCTCTCTTCAGAACTGGTTTTGTAGAAGATGGGTTGGAGACCACTCAGTGTGGCTTCACCTGACAGGAAGTTCTTTCCCTCACTTCCTGTTGCTGTCATCACCACTGCTGTCCCAGAAGGCATCATGCCTGCTGTTCTCCCCTGCGTATCTGGTCAGCCAGCTCCAATCCACACATTTGCCTGGTTGAGACTAGACCTACAGCTGTTCCTGCCAAGGAGACTTCCTAGGCAGAGTGTAACTTCACTTTATCACCCAACCTGCTTTGAACATACTAGCAAACATCTTCAGAGAGCTGACTTGGCCACCATGTAACAGGCAACAGCCAAACAGTTAGGTATTTTCTCTCTTTTTTCTTGAAAAACAGAACCAGTTGCTTTTTTTTTTTTTTTTTAAGTTGTTTTTCCCCCTCAGCTTTATTGGGATAGAATTGACATGTAACATGTATAAATCGAAGGTGTACATATTGACTTGATACAGTTATTTGCTGCAAAATAATTACCACCATAGCCTTAGCTTAAACCTCCATTACATCACATAATTATCATCTTTTGTGTGGGGGGGGGGGGGCGGGGGTTAAAACACTGAAAATTTATTCTCTTAGCAACTTTCAAGTGTGCAATACACTGTTATTAACTATAACCATCATGCTGTGCAATAGATCCCCAGAACTTACAACTGGGGACTGACACCTCCACATTGCTGCCACTCCCCAGCCCCGGTAACATCCGCTCTACTCTCTGTTTCTGTGAATCCTGCTTTTTTAGAGTTCACCTGTATGTGGGATTCCAGTTGCTCTTTTATTTCCGTGTTGGTGGGTGGGACAGTCATTGGGTTATGTGTATCCCTCTTCCTCACCATACACACACAGAGATTCTTGATGGAAAAAGAATTCCCATCAGTGTTCTCCATGTGCTCTGGACACTGCACAGCCAACCTCATGGAAGGATCTGATCTTCATGTCTGCCTCTTGTTAGGATCTTGCTGAGTTTGGGTTAGTTTTTCTGTGTAGATCTGGCTGCAGGGCGCTGATCAGCGCATTCAGGTATTCAGTGGCTCATTGGTTCAACAAATATTTAAGGGCCTTTTACATGCTAGGTACTGTTTCAGGATTTGAGGTGACTGCAGTGAACAACATTGACAGTCCCTTGGAATTTTGTGCTTCAGTGGGGAAAGCAGAAAGTAGGCGAACACGGATGAATCCTGATAAGTGTATGAAGTATTCATCAATTCAGTGAGTAAGTGCCTTTTACATGCTGCTGCTAAGTCATTTCAGTCATGTCTGACTCTGTGCGACCCCATAGACAGCAACCTACCAGGCTCCCCCATCCCTGGGATTCTCCAGGCAAGAACACTGGAGTGGGTTGCCATTTCCTTCTCCAATGCATGAAAGTGAAAAGTGATGCTAGGCACTGTTTTAGAATCTGAGGTTACAGCAATGAACAACATTGACAGTCCCTTCTCTAGGAATCTTATGTTTTAGTGGGGAAAGCAGAAAGTAGGCAAATATGGATGAGTTGTGATGAGTTTATGAAGCAGAAAAGTGAATCAATGGGCTTAGGGTGGGAATGCAATGCTACAGAGGGTGATCAAGGAGGCAACTTTTGAATAAAAACCAGGATAAAGATGGTGCAGGAGGGCCATGGATTTGTCCCTGCAAGAGTTGCTGTCTTCTTAACATCTTTGTCACTTCAGTGAAACCTTGAAGGAACAACATCTGAAGTTTCCAGGCATGTTCTCATTTTGGAAAATGTTTATGTAGTCCAAGGGCTCAGACTTAACTTCCTTTAATGCTTTTAAACCTATAGAAAGCAGGCAATTAAATGATAGTCGTCATGTATTCTCATCATTGAAGTATACCAGTTAATTAGAAGTAGATTACAAAGCATACCTCAATCGTCTTGCGAGTGTTTACATCTTGGTAGGTGGTCAAAATTAGAGTGTATAGACTACATATTCGGGCTTCCCAGGTGGCGCTAGTGATAAAGAACCCACCTGCCAATGCAGCAGACATAAGAGACTCAGGTTTGATCTTTGGGTCTGGAAGATCCCCTGGAGGATGGCATGGCAACCCACTCCAGTATTCTTGCCCGGAGAATCCTGTGGATTGCAAAGAGTTGCAAAGAGTTGGACATGACTGAAGCGAATGAGCACACACGCATGCAGACTACTTATTCACAGAGCAACACTTTTATTTTCTATTTAGAAGACAGGTCCTCATAATTTTTACACAGTTTGCAGGCAGATTGGAAATTCTTTAGGCTAAACTCTATTGTTATTCACAGCTGTGCAGACTTGCTGGTGAGCAGTTTCCCAAACAGCCGCACCCATCCTCATACCCTGGAGGGATCTTGCTTAAAAAGCACATTTGGTATTCTCACCTGGTCCTGCCAGGCAGGAAGGTCTGGGGATGAGGTCTGGGAATCTGTGTGTGTTATAGCAGTGAGTGGTTCTCCTGCACTGGTCGGTTGGAGGATCACAGGCTGAGATGGGTGGAGGCACTGAACATTTAAATTGAACGAAGACTAGAAGATATGGGATGATGATTGAGCATGATTGCAGCATCCATGCTCTCACCAGCAGGTTTGTTGTGGTTTTGACCTCATGGGTTAGGTTTCACATTCCTAAAATAGAACTGAGCCACTGCCTACCCAACAGAAATAGGAAAGTCCCATAAAACAGAGGTTTCCCATTCCCACCTTTGCTGGTAGGAGTGCAGTGAGATGATTAAGTTGCATGGATCCAGGAGTGAAAGCAGTCCTTCTCCCCACCAACCCACGCACACCTGTGAACCCCACTTCTGCAGGCTGGTATCTGAATACAGGCCTGTCTGTGCCTGCCAGTTGGTTCCTGTCCCATGAAACAGCTGAGAACAGCACCCCATACCTTGATGAGTTAAGATTTCTTGAGATTATGCAACCCAAACCAAATCTAGAAAACGATTAGATACTGATCTTCAGATTTTGCATTGCTTCATTACCTGAAATACTTCAAACATACAGCAGTTTTGGGACTTCCCTGGTGGCACAGTGGATAGGAATCTGCCTGCCAGTGCAGGGGACACGGTTTCAATCCCTGGTCCAGGAAGATCCCACATGCATGTGGAGCATCTAAGCCCATGCTCCACAACTACTGGGCCCATGCTCTAGAGTCTGCGGGCTGCAACTTCTGAGTCCTCATGTTGAAACTACTGGAGCCCATGTGCCTAGAGCCTGTGCTCCACAACGAGAGAAGCCACCGCAATGAAAAGCTCGAGCAGGGCAATGGAGAGTAGCCCCCACTCAACACAACTAGCTAAAGCCTGAGTGCAGCACTGAAGACCCAGAGCAGCCGAAAAACAAATAAGTACAAACAACAACAATAACAAATACAGCAGTGTTGAGGTTTTAATATATAGAGAGACTTTATCCCAAAGGGTAGTCAGCAGACAATGGAAACACTTTTGATTGTCACAGCTGGGAGAGAGGGGAGGACCAGAGATGCTAGCAGCTTCTAGTGGGTAGAGGCCAGGGATGCTATGAAACAGCCCACAGTGCACAAGACAACCTCCTGCCACCTAAAGCAAGAATTGGTGGTTTAGTTGTTAAGTCGTGTCCGATTCTTTCGACCCCATGGACTGTCCCACCAGGCTTCTCTGTCCTCTGTCCATAATTTCCCAGGCAAGAATACTGGAGTGGGTTACCATTTCCTTTTCCAGGGGATCTTCCCAATCCAAGGATCGAATCCGTGTCTCCTACATTGCCGGCAGATTCTTTACTGACTGAGCCACCAGGGAAGCCGACAGCAAAGAATTACCCGGCCTCAAATGTCAGCAGTGCTGAGCCAGAGAAACTCTGCAAAAGATCAACTCAGTGTCTTATCTGTGTTATATGTTAGGGTTCAAAATGAGCATTCCTGTTTAAAAAAAAAAAAAAAATTCCACAGCTGAAACTTGTTTGGAATTAGCCTCCTAGCTTGTATGAAGATGGCATTCTGCTTGGTTGGACAAGGGGCACAAGTCACCAAGACTCCATGAGCCCCAGCGAAGACACTGGCTGGTGTGCTCTTGAGCTTTTCCAACTTAACCTACCCCTCCTCCCACAGCTTCCCCTCCCAGTCGGGTCAGGATAGAAGGAAGTTTAGTTTAGAGCTTCAGTCTCACCTACTGCTTCTCAGCTTCTGGATCCCAGCCCCGTGGCTTTTGTGACAGTGCCCGTGGGTGGGCTTGGGTAAGACCACACCATGTCTGTGTCTGTGCTGTGTGTCAGGCACCACACCTCTCAACAGCCTCCTTCCCACTACTTTCCCCACACCATTTAGTCACATTCTTGTCATTTCCCTGGACCTTGGGTTTCTGCAAAGCGGGATCTCAATCCTTCATTTCTCTCTCTCTTTTTTTTTTTTTGGCAAAACTGCACAGAATATGGGATCTTAGTTCTCAGGTTAGAGATGGAGGCTGTGCACCCTGCAGTGGAAAGCAGAGTCTTAACCACCGGACCACCAGGGAAGTCCCTCAATCCTTCATTTCATCTCAGTCTCCCCCCAGAGCACATTGGAGGCATTGATGAAATTAGAAGTCATCCTTTTTGTGTGTACAGTGGTGGTTGTCATTGTTCAGTCACTCAGTCACATCCGACTCTTTGTGACCCCATGGACTGCAGCACGCCAGGCTTCCTTTGTCCTTCACCATCTCCTAGAGTTTACTCAAACTCATATCCATTGAGTTGGTGATGCCATCCAACTGTCTCATCCTCTATCAGCCCCTTCTCCTGCCTTCAATGTTTCTCAGCATCGTGATATTTTCCAATGAGTCGACTCTTCACATCAGGTGCCAAAGTATTGGAGCTTCAACTTCAGCAGCAGTCCTTACAATGAATATTCAGGGTTGATTTCCTTTTAAGATTGACTGGTTTGATCTCCTTGCTATCCAAGGGACTCTCCAGAGTCTTCTCCAACACTACAGTTCGAAAGCATCAATTCTTCAGCACTCAGCCTTCTTTATGGTCCAGCTCTCACATCCATACATGACTACTGGAAAAACTATAGGTTTGACTATATGGAACTTTGACAGCAAAGCAATGTCCCTGCTTTTAAATATGCTGTCTAGATTTGTCATAACTTTTCTTCTATGGAGCAAGGGTCTTTTAATTTCATGGCTGCAGTCACCATCTGAAATGATTTTGGAGCCCAAGAAAATAAAGTCTGTCACTGTTTCCATTTTTTCCCCATCTATTTGCGATGAAGTGATGGGACTGGATGCCATGATGTTCGTTTTTTGAATGTTGAGTTTTAAGTCAGCTTAGTGGGGACACTTGTATTACTTTTTTAGGTTGCTGCTACTGCTGCTAAGTCGCTTCAGTCATGTTCGACTCTGTGCAACCCCATAGATGGCAGCCCACCAGGCTCCACAGTCCCTGGGATTCTCCAGGCAAGAACACTGGAGTGGGTTGCCATTTCCTTCTCCAGTGCATGAAAATGAAAAGTGAAAGTGAAGTCACTCAGTCGTGTCCGACTCTTAGCAACCCCATGGACTGCAGCCTACCAAGCTCCTCCGTCAGGGTTAAAGCAATTCAAAATGCATTTTGTTTAGGAACTGTTGTACTCCTTTCTTAAATGGTTGACTTTCTGGAGTGTTATGGACTTGAAATTGTCACACAGAGTCACAGATTTTACTGAAGGTGTCCTTATCTGATTTCCAGCAGCATTTTCCTCTTCTCTCCAATCCCTGGAAGGCTCTGCCCTTTGTTCTTCCTCTTGGGGATCTAATCTCTTTAGAGCAGCCTTAATTGTCCCTTTATCCAAACAGTTCCGTGCCCTCATCAAGGCATCGATGGCCCTACTGCTGACTCGGAAATATTCCTTGTCTCCACCCTCCTCACGGGCAGGATTCTCATTCCATGCAGGAAGCAGCCTGAGCAGCATGTGAAACCTTCCTGGCAGCTGGGGGTGGTCACATGAGGCAGTTCTGGCTAAAGGGACAGAACTGGCAGCCTGTCAGGGATTTCCAGGGAAGTTTTTCCTCCCCTGATGGAGGTGCCTTCCCTTCCTCTCTGGTTCATCCCTCATCTCCCTCCAGCCTGGAGTTTGGAGCAGATACTGGTGGGAGCCAGGAACACCAACGGCTTTGAGAGGCCATGCTCCAGCCCCGCTCTGTTTGGGAAGCCCCTGGACTTCCCATTCTGTGAGAAGAAGACACCCCCGGGGACTTCCCTGGGGGTTCAGTGGTTAGGGTTGTGGGCTTCCACTGCAGGGGCACAGGTTCGATCCCTAGTCAGGGAACTAAGATCCCATACGCCTCAAGGTGCAACTAAAAAACAAAAGAAAAAAGATATACTCTTTTAGCTGAAAGCCTTGGCTGAAACTCCAGCTCAGATCCCTCCCCAGGGCTCCAAGCATGGAGTCCATCAGCCTGATGGCCCACAGGCCCTGGGGACTCACATGTCCTTCTTGTGATGTCCCTGACACTCGAGTTCTCTTCCATCCTGCCTGCTCACCGCATCTGACCTACCTCAAGCCCATCTCTTCTGCAGCTGGAAGCCCTTCCTGACCATCTGGCCACCAGCATGGCGGCCGGGGCACAAGGTCTGCTGCTGAGGCCAGCCCTGCCTCAGGCTCGCCACCTCCATCACATCCCTGCTGCCTCCCCAGTGATGCTCGTGCACATATCATGACCCCCTACCACCACACCCGAATAAAATCTTCAAGGTTTCTTCTTGTGATCATCCATGACCATCTGCCATCATCCATACATTGACCCTGCAGACATAATGGCCTATCTAAGGTCAGGTTCTCTAGAAAGTGAAACTGTTAGTTGCTCAGTCGTGTCTGACTCTGCAACCTCATGGACTGTATAGCCCTCCAGGCTTCTCTGTACATGGGGATTCTCCAGGCAGGAATACTGGAGTGGGTTGCCATGTCTTCCTCCAGGGGGATCTTCTCCACCCAGGGATCAAACCCTGGTATCCTGTGCTGCAGGCAGATTCTTTACTGTATGAGTCATGGTTCCCTAGAGACAGAGCCTGAAATAGGAATCGTGGTCTCTGCTGTCCCCCCAAGGAGCTTGAATTGCTTGCTCAGAGTGATCCCAGGCCTTTTGTACTCCGTTAGTCATTGCCTGGGGACAGAGCGCACATCCATGGAGAAGCGGGTGGTTGTGCTCTGTGTCAATACTTGCAGCTGAGATGTGGCGCCAGCCCTGGGATGTCCAGCAAACCCACAGTATTGCCCTTAACTCCTGCCTGTGCCCGTACCCAGGCCATACTTTCTCAGCTGCACCTAGCTTACTTGCTCCCCAAGCTCCCCAGACTTCTGCTTTGCTCCTTCTGCCCACAGGGTGGGTCTCCCCTCCTCACCCAGCTGCCCCTGCTCCTGCTATAGCTGGGTTTGTTGTCCTTGGCACCAGGGGATGTTTAATCTCTTCACACTTCAGAGCAGCCGTGTCCTCCTGGGGCAGGCTTTCTATCTTGCCTCCTGTCCTCTTTTATCAAGTATCTAAAACACAAACCCCAAGCACAATTCAAGTAATTATCTTCTCTGCTTTCCTGTGGATGGGGGTGACTTGTACCAGTTGAGGTTCACAGGAAAGACGTGAATTGACTTCATCTTGTTGATGAAGTGGCTCAGGGTGTCACTCTCAGACCTGCTGAGAAAGGCTGGCTGGAAGGGTGGGTATTCTGTGGAGCCTGGGGGCACCGGGCGGGGCGGGGTGTGTGGGCATTTCCAGCTGCCTCTGGGATGTCTTGCTCTAGTTATTTATCATCTCAAGTTCCTCATATCATCATGAGTTCAGTTCAGTTCAGTCGCTCGGTTGTGTCTGACTCTTTGCAATCCCATGGACTGCAGCACACCAGGCCTCCCTGTCCATCACAAACTCCAGGAGTTGACTCAAACTCATGACCATTGAGTCAGTGATGCTATCCAACCGTCTTATCCTTTGTTGTCTCTTCTTCCCACCTTCAATCTTTCCCAGCATCAACATCTTTTGAAATGAGTCAGTTCTTCAAATCAGGTGGCCAAAGTATTGGAGTTTCAGCTTCAGCATCAGTCCTTCCAATGAATATTCAGGACTGATTTCCTTTAGAATGGACTGGTTGGATCTCCTTGCAGTCCAAGGGACTCTCAAGAGTCGTCTTTAACACCACAGTTCAAAAACATCAATTCTATGGCACTCAGCTTTCTTTATAGTCTTAACTCTCACATCCATGCATGACTACTGGAAAAGCCATAGCTTTAACTAGACGGACCTTTTTAGCAAAGTAATGTCTCTGCTTTTTATATGCTGTCTAGGTTGGTCATAACTTTTCTTCCAAGGAGCAAGTGTTTTTTAATTTCATGGCTGCAGTCACCATCTGTAGTGATTTTGGAGCCCCCCAAAATAAAATCTGTCACTGTTTCCACTGTTTCCCCATCTATTTGCCATGAAGTGATGGGACCAGATGCCATGATCTTAGTTTTCTGAATGTTGAGTTTTAAGCCAACTTTTTCACTCTCCTCTTTCACTTTCATCAAGAGGCTCTTTAGTTGTTCTTTGCTTTCTGCCATAAGGGTGGTGTCATCTGCATATCTGAGGTTATTGATATTTCTCCTGGAAATCTTGATTCCAGCTTGTGCTTCATCCAGTCCAGCATTTCTCATGATGTATTCTGGATATAAGTTAAATAAGCAGGCTGACAGTATACAGCCTTGACATAGTCCTTTCCTGATTTGGAACCAGTCTGTTGTTGTATGTCTAGTTCTAATTGTTGCTTCCTGACCTGCATACTGATTTCTCAGGAGTCAGGTCAGGTGGTCTGGTATTCCCATCTCTTTAAGAATTTTCCATAGTTTATTGTGATCCACACATTCAAAGGTTTTGACATAGTCAATAAAGCAGAAACAGATGTTTTTCTGGAACTCTCTTGCTTTATCAGTGATCCAAAGGATGTTGGCAATTTGATCTCTGGTTCCTCTGCCTTTTCTAAATCCAGCTTGAACATCTGAAAGTTCACGGTTCACGTACTGTTGAAGCCTGGCTTGAAGAAGTTTGAGCATTACTTTACTAGCGTGTGAGATGAGTGCACTTGTGCAATAGTTTGAGTATTCTTTGGCATTGACTTTCTTTGGGATTGAAATGAAAACTGACCTTTTCCAGTCCTGTGGCCATCATCACTAAACTACTAAAGTTGACTTCCATTCCTGTTTCTTTCCGTAACTGGGACCCAAATTGGTCTTGGCCTGCGTCTTTTCGGTGCGGGTCTTCGTGATTTCTTGATCCATGTCTGTCTTCGTCCTGTCTTCTTTCTCACCCGGATGTGCCTCAGGCTACCCTTCCCCTCAAGCACCCAGCATCCTGCCCTGCTGTCCACCGGCAGCCTGGTGAGGCTTCCTTCTGTCCTGCTGTACAGTCCTTCTCAGACACCTCCCACCTAGAAGGGCATGCTCTTTTGGCTGCCATGTTAATATCTAAGCTGTACCTGCTCATCTTCCCAGACCAACCGTTTCCTTTTTATTTACTGCTTCGTCAGCTTCGAGTTTTTGTTTTTAATAATCTTGCTTGTGTGTGCGTGGTCAGTCGCTCCAGTCATGTCCTACCCCTTGCGACCCCATGGGCTATAGCTTGCCAGGCTCCTCTGTTCAAGGGATTCTCCAGGATACTGGAGTGGGTTGCCATGCCCTTCTCCAGGAGATCTTCCCAACCCATGGGTCAAACTGGTGTCTTCTGGATGTCCTACTTGCAGGCAGATTCTTTACCACTGAGCCACCCAGAAAGCCTGCCTTTATTGTTAAAAAATAAACAAAAACCCAAAAAACCCTTCACATACAGGTCTACCCACCATTCCGATACCTACCCTCCCTAAGCAACCCCCACGTGGAAGGGCATGGATAAAGACGGTTGGAATTCTCAGCCCCCTACTTCTCCATGTGTGACTTTCAGCAGATTAAATTTATCAGGTTAAATGCAGATAGCAGTTCAATGAAGTAGGTGTTTTAGTGATTTAGGATTTAGTGATATCTTGTGTAGGATTATTCCCCCCAGTAAAATTAGTGCCCTATTCTTTTAGGGCACTAAATTGCCCTATACAGCAATTGCCTGTATAGTTTGTCAACAATTTTTCACATACTGCTTTGCAGCATATGTTGTACTCTTATCTTGGTTGGTTAATTCTTAATTTGAAACCGTTAGTGCCAGATCTACAAGTGGACTGAAAGCCTGGACCTTGCCCTAATGTTTCTTCATCGGGGCTTTAATAAGAGTGATTTGCTCATCAAATATATAAACGTTTGAGAAGCAGCTATTATATTTTTATATGTGACTGGAAATATGTAATTTTGAAAGCCAGGTCTTTTCTGCATAGAAGGGATTAGTGGAGGCTCTTACCCTGGCAGTCTGAATGAAAGAAGGGAGATATTCATCAGTCCTGGGATCTTAGCACTTGGAAGGAGTGGGAGAAGCTGCCCGTGAAGGAGATGGACAAGTTGGGAACCAGGAAAGTGCCACAGGGCAGATGGTGGTGGCCTGCCAACCTACGTCCTTGGAGGAATGCCTAAACCTACCATCACCTCTGAAACCTCGTAAGAAATGGAATATTTATTCAGTAAATAGGTATTAGTTGCCTATTATGTGCCTCTTACCATCCTAGGCACTGTGAACTCAGTGGTGAGCAAAGACACACACTTTCTTGGAATCTGTATTCTAGTGGGGAAGACAAGAGAGAAATGTCTATTCAAAAGAAAAAATTATGAGTAACTTGTCTCATGGTAAGTGTTCTAATGGAACCTTCAATTGCTTGCCATCTTCCGCCAAAGAGAACATTTTTAGAAATTCATTTATATGTCTTTGTTGCCATGTGCAGGCTTTTCTCTAGTTGCAGAGAGCAGAGGCTCCTCTCTACTTGCAGTTCATGAGCTTCTCATTGCAGTGGCTTTTCTGGTTGCACACACTCTAGGGTGCACAGGCTTCAATAGTTGTGGCACGTGGGCTCAGTAGTTGTGGTGCACACAACTTAGTTGCCTCACAACATGTAGAATTATTAACCCACTGGATCACGGGGAAGTCCCAAATAGAACATTAAAGACAAAGGAATTGAGTGGACACAGTGCAGATGGTATAGAGATGAGCATGACTATAAACTCCTGGGTTCTCCAAAGGAGCACCTTAGCCCCACTTAGCTGTATGTCAGCTGTAAGTGTGTGAAGACAACTCGGGTAGGTTGGCCCTCCTTTTGTTGTGTGGAGGAACATGGAATCCAAATGGTCCCTTCTAAGTTGAAAGAAGATATTCCAGCCCAAGTGAAACTTCATATGGGAAATCAAATTCTCCTGGTTTGAATGCATATACCCCAGAACATGACTACACGTATATATACATATGATTTTACAAACCAGCTTTTTTTCTTACAGTATCTTTCTGTGTCAATAAATGTAGGCACTGAATACTTTAAGCGAGAGCTTCTCAAACTAAATGTTTATATGAATCCCATGATTCAGCAGGAGTGTGGGGTGGTGAGCAGTTCCGAGATTTCACATGTCTAACCTCTTCTCAGCAGAGGCTGTGGTCACAGATTCTGCTTCATATATCAAGGCTTTAACAGCCACGGGGAATGTTCCATATGATTTATACCACAAGTTACCAACAAATTACCTGTTGCTAGGCCATGAAATTAAAAGACGCTTACTCCTTGGAAGGAAAGTTATGACCAACCTAGATAGCATATTCAAAAGCAGAGACATTACTTTGCCAACAAAGGTCCATCTAGTCAAGGCTATGGTTTTTCCAGTGGTCATGTATGGATGCAAGAGCTGGACTGTGAAGAAAGCTGAGTGCCAAAGAAGTGATGCTTCTGAACTGTGGTGTTGGAGAAGACTCTTGAGAATCCCTTGGACTGCAAGGAGATCCAACCAGTCCATTCTGAAGGAGATTAGCCCTGGGATTTCTTTGGAAGGAATGATGCTAAAGCTGAAACTCCAGTACTTTGGCCACCTCATGCAAAGAACGACTCATTGGAAAAGACCCTGATGCTGGGAGGGATTGGGGGCAGGAGGAGAAGGGGACGACAGAGGATGAGATGGCTGGATGGCATCACTGACTCAATGGACGTGAGTCTGAGTGAACTCCGGGAGTTGGTGATGGACAGGGAGGCCTGGCGTGCTGCGATTCATGGGGTCGCAAAGAGTTGGACACGACTGAGCGACTGAACTGAATTGAACTGAACTGAGGCATGTTAGAAGGGCTTCCCAGGTGGTGCTTTACTAAAAGGTAAAGAACCTGTTTGCCAATGCAGGAGACCTAAAAGACACAGATTCGATCCCTGGGTTGGAAGATCCCCTGGAGAAGGAAATGGCAACTCACTTCAATATTCTTGCCTGAAGAATCCCATGGACAGAGGAGACTGGTGGGCTACAGTCCATGGGGTCACAAAGAGTTGGACACTACTGAAGTGACTTGGATGGATGCATGCAGGCATGTTAGATAGTTCAGTAGAAATTACAATTTACTCTTTGCTCTTATAATTCCTGTTCACATTCAGTTTTAGTTTGAATCTTAAATATCATTGGGAAAGTACATTTTGGTGGTGGGGAATTTATCATGTTTGATGACAGACTATAGGCATATAACACATTCATTCCATGTGGAATGTTTCTTTCTTTCTTTTTTGGCTGTGCTGGATCTTTGTTGTGGCATGCAGGCTTTTCAAATTTCAGCATTCAGGTTTTCTAGTTGTGGCACATGGGCCTAGTTGCTCCACATCATGTGGGGTATCACTTCCCAAACCAAGGATCAAACCCGCATCCCCTCTGTTGGAAGCCAGATTCTTGACCACTGGACCTCCAGGGATATCCCTGGAATGTTTCTTAAGGTCCTATTCTGTGCCAGGTCCTACCCCTGCAACTCAGTCATCCAGGCAAAAGGGTAGAGGAAACCTAAAATGTACACAGGAAATTTCAGTTCATAATGGTAAACAGAGATAGGGGAGTGCCCAGGGGTGATTATGGTATTTAAAATGAGCTTCACAGAGAAGGAGAGGGTTTAAGGATGAAGGAGCTTCCCTGGTGGCTCAGACAATAAAGAATCTGCCTGCAATGTGGAAGATCCAGGTTCAATCCCTGATTCGGGAAGATCCACTGAAGAAGGGAATGGCAACCCACTCCAGTATTCTTGCCTGGAGAATCCCATGGACAGAAGTGCCTGGTGGGCAGCAGTCCACAGGGTTGCAGAGTCGGACATGACTGAGTGAGTAGCACTTCCACTTTTGCAAGGAGAAAATGGTGCAGAGAATGGGGACCGGGACCCTGGAGTCCTGTGCCTTGCATGGGGGAGTTGATGATTGCAGAGGTGGGAATGGAGGTGTGATTCCAAGGCACCCAATGTGGTCTGCAGACTGAGTGAAGGAGTAGCTGGGCCGTCACGGTGGGGAGGAGAGACCTATGAAGGAAGCTGGGCATTTGGCTCAGAGGATAAAGCGTCTGCCTGCAATGCAGGAGACCTGGGTTCGAACCCTGGGTTGGGAAGATCCCCTGGAGAAGGAAATGGCAACTCACTCCAGTATTCTTACCTGGAGAATCCCATGGACAGAGGAGCCTACAGTCCATGGGGTCGCAAAGAGTAGGACACGACTGAGCGACTTCACTTTCACTTTCAGGAGAGAGAGCCTGACCAGAAACTGACAGGGCAAGCACAGAAGGGGCTTCCAGAAGATGCTGCTGTCCAGAGACCCCAGGAAGGAACATGGACAGGATTTAAGAAAGGCTTCTGATGGGGTTGGATTGGAAAGCTGTGGCCAGAAACCAGAGTGCCTAAAGGATGCAGGTTACCTAAACCCTCAACCATTGGGGTGGAAGCCTGGAAGGCAAGGGCAGGGGCCAGCGACCAGGGGGCCATTGTCACCCTGTGCCGAAGCTTGTACTTGTCACAGAACTAGAGGTGCCATCCCCTCTGTTGGGTAGAAACCTAGGATGCTGGCAGCCCCAGCTGCTGCTGGAGTTACCTTTGGGCAACTCCATCTCTTCTGCTCCTATGTCATGGAGTCAGGGAAAAGAAAGGGCTGCCGCCCCCTGTCCTTGCCTTCCAAGCTTCCACCTAGATGGTCCACAGTCACAACTCAGCAGGAAGCCGGGTGGCACAGTGGAGAGTCTGGGAATGCAGTTTGCAGGTTTCAGTCTCAGTTGCAGAGAGGATGAGAAAGAGGAGTGGGAGAGTAGAGGCCAGAGCCCACAGCCCTGTCCAGGGTGCCAGCCAAAGGCAAGGGCAGAATCCAGATTCTAATAGCGCCGTCTGCTTTGTTCTCGAGGGGTCCACTCAGGCGTGAAGTGTCATTCTGGTCATAAAAACACAGGCATCATAGAAACTTCCACTTTATAAATGTCTTGATCATAAGCAGCCCCTTGGGACCCTCTGCTTGGCTGACTGTGTGTCCAAGTGATCACAGAGTTATGGTGGTTGAAAACCTTTCACGGTCTCAGTTGATCTCATTTCTCCTTTAAAAAGAATTCAATAGATTCTTCAGCAGAAGTTTGCTCATGAAGCCCTTGGCATGTTTTTTTTTTTTTTAATATTCAAATGGAGTGAAGCAGGTCTATGAAAATTCTTACATTCTAGTGCTGCACGGTTAGAATTGGGGAGAGTGTTAATGGTAGCAAAACATCAGTACTTGAATGTCAGTTTCAGAAGTTTTTTTTCAAAGAAAATGTCACAACACTAATGGGGGAAATGAATAATGAGACGTTACTTCTTCCTGCTACAAGACTAAGTATAGTAAAGATATGATTTCCTAAATTAATATATAAACATACCATAATGCTATAGGTGCCTGTACTAGTTGAGATTTAAGTAACAGTTGCTTAAATGAGACAGAAGTTTATTTCTGTCATGCAAGAGTCCAGAGACAGGTGGTCCAAGGTGGATTGGTGGCTCTGTCCGTAGGGGTGGTCCAAAGACCCAGGTCTCTTCTCTCTCATTGCTCCTCCATCTCTTGGGTGATGTGCTGTGTGGTCCAGAGCGGCTCATCAGGTGTCAGTATTTCAGCCATCAGGAAGAGGGATAAAAGAGAGAGGGGAGTACACCAAGAGATGCACCCTCAAGTTGTACAAGTCACTTCTGCTTGTTTCCCACTGACTAGAACTTAGCCATGAGACTGTACTGAGCCCCTAGGGAGGCTGGGAAATGTAGTCTTTATTCTGGGAGGCCATGTGCCCAGCTAAAAATCCAGAGTTCTGTTCAACTGAGAGGAGGGGGGAAACTGATATGGGGGAGATGTTTTGATGTCTACAATACCCATTAGAATATTACTTAAAAATTGAGAATCTGAGAATAAAATTAATTCAAAAAATTATGTGCCCGAGAACATATATATTTTTTAAAGAAAAACTTCTTTTAAAATTAGCATGTTTTCTTTTTTCCTTAGTGTAACCCTCTTCCTCTGTGTACATTCCTTTTCTTTTTTATGTACACTTTCTTTTTAAATTTTTATGGTAGAAAATTTCAAATATCATTGAGAATTGTACAGTGAGCCCTGTGTACCCATTGCCTAGATTCAATAGCAATTTAAGGTTCATCTTGTTTCAGCTATTCCCACACACACTTATCCCCTTCCTGTTTTTTGAAGCGGTTTTCAGGTCTCCTGTTTGTCTGTAAATAGTTCCATATGTATCTCTAAAAGGTAAAGGCTCAAAAAAAAAAAAAATTAGACCTAATTTGGGGATAGTTGTAGAGTCACATGCAGTTGTAAGATATAACTCAAATTACTCCTTTCCCCCGTAGTGGTGTGTGTCTGTGTGTGCTCAGTCGTGTCCAACTCTTTCTGACCCTATGGACGGTAGCCCTCCAGGCTCCTCTGTCCATGGGATTTCCCAAGCAAGAATGGATTGGAGCGTGTTGCCACTTGCTGCTCCTGGAGATCTTCCCAATCCAGGAATCAGACCCACGTCTCCTACATCCCCTGCGTTGGCGGGCATATTCTTTACCAGAGAGCCACCTGGGAAGCCCTTCCCCCTAACGGCAGCAAAACTGTAGGCTATTGAAGCTGGGATATTGGCAGGCATATAGTCAAGAAACAGAATATTTCTATCCCCACATGGACCCCTCATGTTGCCTTCCCACAGCCACTTCCACCTTTCCTTCCCGTACTCCTGACCACTACTGATCCGTTTACATTTCTGTAATTTTGTCATTTCAAGAACATTATGTAAATCGAATCCTATAGTGCGTACCTTTTAGTGTTGGCTCAGCTCGAGATTCGTCCAGTTACTGTGTCTATCAATCCGTCACTCCTCTTTCTGGCTGAGTAGTATTACATGGTACGGCCGTACAACATCAAGGCTCCTTAGGGAATTCCTGGTGGTCCAGTGGTTAGGACTCTGTGCTTTCACTGCTGAGGCCCCAGGTTCAATCCCTGGTCAGGGAACTAAAATTCTGCAAGCCACACAATGTGCCTCCCAACCCCACCCCTGTGAAAAAAGTTTCTTTAAAAGCATCATCTACCAAACTTACTTGCCTCTTCCCCTCCTCCTCCCTCTCCTCTCTTCACAGCAATGCCAAGTGACCACAGCCGCATGAAACTGAGAAGGGATTGCTCACGGCCCTCCCTGCAATGGTACACCAGAGCTCAGAACAAGATGCGAAGACCCAACTTGTTGCTAAAAGACATCCTCAAGTAAGACTGGGGCCTCGGGCCACAAGATGCCTCTGATTTGGGCAGAACTGGGAGAAAAATTCAGTGAGAGCCCCTTGGCCACACTTGGTCACGGTCGTTTAAAGGCATGTCTGAGTCAGGGTTCAGAGCACATGTGCCCCAGGTGCCTGCATCAGGTCGTCCTTGGTGGCAGTGCAGTGCTGGCCTAGGGGTCTCCAGGCCCTGCAGCTTCCAGGTCACAGCCCTTCCCACTGCTGTCCAACAAAAGAGGGCTTCCCCTTCGCCATTTCCAGTGAGTCTAAAAATGCGGTTAATTAAAATTCCCTACAGGCATTTGAATAACATTTAACATTAAACACTAAAAAGCATGAGAAGTATGTTCCAGCCAGGTTACCCTTCCATCCTAATAAGAGATGTGAGTGTGAGCATGCGCATTCAGTCATGTGACTGACTCTTTGCAAACCCATGGACTGTAGCCCTTCAGGCTCCTCTGTCCTTGGGATTTTCTTGGCAAGAGTACTGGAGTGGGTTGCCATTCCCTCTTCCAGGGGATCTTCCCAACCCAGGAATTGAACCCAGGGCTCCTGCCTGCAGGAAGATTCTTTACCACTGAGGCACCTGGGAAGTCATTAATAAGAGAAAGAATTGTTAAAGGGGGGATCTTGTTGGTTTTATTTGATAGCAGCGAAACCAGGTGGTAAATTACCCTTTTTTTTTCATGTCTCTGGGTAGAAATCCAACCCTGAAATCTAGTCTCTCACCTCATTTTACTAATTTGGGAAGGAGATGGGTAGAAAAGAAAGTTTATATCAATAAACATCTCCTTTTATCATCAGTTCTGTTCAGTCGCTCAGTCGTGTCCGACTCTTTGCGACCCCATGAATCGCAGCACGCCAGGCCTCCCTGTCCATCACCAACTCCTGGAGTTCACTCAGACTCACGTCCATCGAGTCCGTGATGCCATCCAGCCATCTCATCCTCTGTCGTCCCCTTCTCCTCCTGCCCCCAATCCCTCCCAGCATCAGAGTCTTTTCCAATGAGTCAACTCTTCGCATGAGGTGGCCAAAGTACTGGAGTTTCAGCTTTAGCATCAGTCCTTCCAAAGAAATCCCAGGGCTGATCTCCTTCAGAATGGACTGGTTGGATCTCCTTGTAGTCCAAGGGACTCTCAAAAGTCTTCTCCAACACCACAGTTCAAAAGCATCAATTCTTTGGCACTCAGCTTTCTTCACATTCCAACTCTCACATCCATACATGACCACAGGAAAAACCATAGCCTTGACTAGACGGACCTTTGTTGGCAAAGTAATGTCTCTGCTTTTGAATATGCTATCTAGGTTGGTCATAACTTTCCTTCCAAGGAGTAAGCATCTTTTAATTTCATGGCTGCAGTCACCATGATTATCAAGGCTTCCACATGCCTGGCCCTGTGCTGGGTACTGGCCAAGTGGGAGATAGACCTAGGACCAGAACCCCATACAATGTGGATGGGACAGACTCACAGCCAGGAATTACAGTGCAGCAAAATCAGTGCTGTAGACACTGAACCTGCTATTAACCTTTTCTTCTTTCCTTTTTTTTTTTTGTCCATGCTGCATGACTTACGGGATCTTAGTTCCCCTGATCCCCTGCATTGGAAGCTTCAAGTCCTAACCACTGGACTGCTAGGAAATTCCCCCCTTTTTTTCTTTTCTAATCAAAATAAGGGAATTATTAATGCACTCAATATAATATCTTTACTGAGGGCTGAAGAAAGGAATAGGTAATAACTGCCTTCACAAGATTCGAAACCGATCTGAATCTCTGCTGCCCACACTTCCTCTTTCCACTTGAGGATGACTGCTATCACCAGTCTTGTGTGTGCAACAGATACTCTGTGTGTGTATTTCCCTCCCCACACCTTCAGTTTTTTACACAAATGGTTGCATCCCACTCACTTACCCCTCTTTACACAAATGGGTGCATCCCACTCACTCATTTTTACACAAATGAGTCACCCCGCTCACTTTTACACAAATGGTTGCATCCCACTCACTTCTGTATTTGATCCCACAGAAGAATTAAGATACTTGTTCAGGTTTCATGGTGGACTCTGTTGAAATGAGAATCAAGAAGTCTTTTTTTTAATTTGTTTTTAAATTGGAGGAAAATTGCTTTACAATGTCGTGTTGGTTTCTGCCATACAATAGTGCAAATCAGCCATAATTATACGTATATCACCTCCCACTTCCTAGTGATACTTTCTTGCATCATAATCCTCAGATACTAGGAAATACTTCACACTATTGTGTACAGTATACTATGCTAGATGCTGTATTTTTTAAACTGTCCCTTTCTTTAAAAAATAGATTATTTTCCCCTTAAGGTTATTCCTTCACTTTGTTTTTTCAATAGCACAAATTATTTAAAGGAGTGTTTCTTAAACTTGATTTAAATTTTTTTAACCTTTACTTTGTCAGTAACCCTTGGGGAGCTTAGTAAAACGAGCTTTCTTAGGACTTCCCTGGCAGTCCAGCAGTTAGGACTCGTCATTTCACGGCCTGGCCCCAAGTTCAGTCCCTGGCTGGGGAACTAAAATCTCATAAGCCTCATGGCCTGGCCAAAAAGAATGAGATTTCTAGAACCAGGACTAAACTCAGTTCTTTTCTCCCAGTGTGTGTGTGTGTGTGTGTGTGTGTGTTTTAAACTGTGGAATAGTTTTAATTTATCAGTCTTTAAAAAAAAATTTATCAGAGTTTTAAAAATTGTTTTCACAGGTGGTCTTCAAGGTGACTGGTGATACTGCCTTAGTTCATTCTGTCTCGTTTCTGGGTATAATTTTTTAGAAGAATAATAAGTAGATTATTTATTTTGTTTTCTTTTTGTATGGAAGAGCTCACAGTATTTTCTCCCAGTTTTTTTTATTATGGTAAAATATCTTAGAATTACGGTCCTAACCATTTCTAAGTGTACAGTTTCATCGGCATTGAACACATTCACACTGTTAGACATCGCACTGTCCACCTCCACAACTCTGGATCCTTTGTACCCATTAAACACTACCCCCTCCTCCGCTTCCTCTAGCCCCTGGCAACCAACATTTTAGGTTCTGTTTCTGTAATTTTGACTAGGTGCATCTCATGTAAGTGGAATCTTACAGAATTTGAAGGGCTATTTTAGAGTAGCAAACAAAGCTGAGATTCTGTAGCTCAAAATTCAGTATTTTCTTTGAAGTCCAATAATCTTTATTGTGATTCAGATTTTACTGTGGTGCCTTTGCAGAAGAAAATTTTTTACTTGTTTATAACAAAGACAGTCATAAGTGACTCATTTATCTTGTTAGGAAAATAAGAAATGCCGCCCTACGAGGTCATCATAAAGGCTGTACTTTCTTGCCACGCGTCAGACAAACTCAATTTGGATTAGGTTTTCAGTTATTTCACATGTTCTCTCTTGATTATTCCATGACAGCATCATTGTGCCTCATTAATCTTTTTTCTAGGTGTACCCTGCTTCTTTTTGGAGTGTGGATCCTTTTTTATATCCTCAAGCTAAATCATACTACTGAAGAATGTGACATGAAAAGAATGCCTTACATGGATCCTGATCGCATAAAGGTTAGCTATTCTATCAGTGTGGTTTAAATTAGAATATTTCCAAGTGTATACTGAAATAGTAATATCGTCTCTAAAGTGTTATAAGTAAATGTTCATGAAAGTTATAAGCAGAAGGGAAATCATTTAACCTTTGCACTTCAAAGCACCCACCTTGCCCTCATTGTTCTTCCTTCATTCACTGAAGTCATGGGGTGAGGTTTTGAGCACCAGGGATGGGTTTTGTGGAAGACAGTTTTTCCATGGCCTGGGGTGGGAATGGGGATAGTTTTGGGATGATTCAAGCATATTACATTTATAATATCACTGCTGATCTGACAGAGGCGGAGCTCAAGCAGTAAGGCGAGCAGTGGGAAGCGTCTGTAAATAGAAATGAAGCTTTGTTTGCTTGCCAGCTGCTTACCTCTGGCAGTGTGGCCCAGTTCTAACAGATCATGGACTGGTATTGGCCTATGGCCTGGGGGTTCGTGAAGTTAATATGCTGTGATCCTATCAACATAAATGTTCTTAAAGCAGATCAGAAAGAAATTCTTTTCCTATTGTTTGTCATTTCTGTGTTTAATTTTTTTGTTTTAATGATTTCACATTGTATTTCAGGATTTTTCCTTCAATGTGTATTTAATTTTTTAATCAGTTGTCATATTAAATGGTAATTCCACTGATTGAGTTGCAAATTATCTGATAATGTTCAGCCCTGGACAAAAGATGAGATGATTTTAAGTAAAGTAGCACGGTATTAATGATGACTGACACATATGGGTGCTTTACATATATTATCTTTATAAATTAAATTATATTTAATTGTCATGCAGTGTTCTTTGCATCTTACAGATGAAGTCTAAGGTTACCTGAGTGCTCAAGTCAGGGCTTGGACCCAGCAGTGTGTTTTCAGAGTGCAGACTCCTGATGACTCTGCTCCTTGCCTGGGTAGAGTGTCCACAAAGAAGAAGCCAGAAGTTATAGGTAGTGTGATGCAGAGAGCATAGAGCTTCAACTTTGACCTGGTTTCAAATCTAAATGCCACTCAATTACAGTAGACCTTGGGCAAGTGACTTAATTGTTTGGTGTGCATGCCTGCTAAGTTGCTTCAGTCATGTCCAACTCTTTGTGACCCCTTGGACCATTGCAGCCCACCAGGCTTCTCTGTCCATGGGATTCTCCAGGCAAGAATATGGGAATCGGCTGCCATGCCCTCCTCCAGGGGATCTTCCCAACCCAGAGATTGAACCCCAGAGTCCCCATTTTCTCAGCTGTGGGGCACTGATAACATCATCTGTGAAATGGAGTAATCAGAGTCTAGTAAGATAACAGGCACAGAGCCCCTTTTCCAGTTCTGGTTTTTACTCATGTGTTTCTAATCTGTATATGCTTGGAAATGCCTCATATTTTTTTGTGGGACAAACAGGTATAAACACATACGTGAAAAGAGCGTAGTTAATAAATGCACACATGGCTTGTGGAGAACCCTTGTGTCTCAGGAGTCTTGCTAATCACGGGGCCTTTCTTTCCTGCTGTTTCTGTCCTCAGACATTTGCCGACTCCATTCATCCCGGCAGCATGACTTGGTTCCTGCCAGTCTCTTCAGCCCCTGTGTCAGCCCTGCCTGTATCAGGCACAAAAAAACCCTTTAATCCACAATTAAGTTGTAGATCTTCTAAGGAGAAAAGCCTATTCAAATTCCCCACCCGGTTTTTATCTGGGTTATTTGTCTTTTTATTACTGAGCTGTGTTAAATTCCAGAGGAAGGAGAGAGGTTACATGAACCACAGTGCAACGTCTCCTCTTTGAACTCCAGATTGTACAGAAAATCCATGATTAAGTTTTAACAGGCAATTCTTTGAGGACTTAACAGTAATATGCGTGTGTGTGTGTGCCAAGTCTCTTCAGTCGTGTCCGACTCTACGACCCTATGGACTGTATCCTGCCAGGTTCCTCTGTCCATGGGATTATCCAGGCAAGGATACTGGAATGGATTGCCATGTTCTCCTCCAGGGGATCTTCCCAACCCAGAAATCGCATCTTTAACGTCTCAGGCATTGGTGGGCAGGTCATTTACCACTATCGCCACCTAGGAAGCCCCTACAGTAATATACATTATATTTAATATTCCTTTGAGGAATAAGACAGATGCCTCCTCTTTGACTTCATAATTCCCAGTAGACAGGAAAAAAGCTCTCCCTCCTCTTCCCTCTAAGCCATGCAACATGAATTCCCCCTTTAGGCTGGTGGGGCCAGTTTTAAACTGAAGTTCACTGTTGAACCAGTAACAGCCTCTCATGGTTGCTAATGCCCTGCCCCAGTTGGCTTCAGTAAGGATTCCTGACTAGTCCTTGAGCAGAGGTGAAGGGGGCGGGGTACCTAATGGGCAGGGTCAGCTTCCCAAGCCCCACTGCCTGCTGGAGAAGGGATGATGACACCGATGAAGAAGGGACAGGAAATGGAGACGCAGGAGGCAGCCCAAGGGGCCAGCCACATCAACCCAGTTCTGAAAGACTTCTAAAAGATCATTATCTTTTCCAATTAGAAAGTGCCCCATAATTGTGTGGAAAGGAGAAGGAATGGGGATGTGGTTGTGTAAGTCAAATGGGTTTGTTCAAGTCTCAGTTTGGAAATTAATAAAGTAAGAAAGTGAAAACCTGCTCTAATCATGGTGAGATGAGGGGTGTCTTTTATTCTATTACTTGACACTTTTAAAAACGTTAGCGCTGTTGACTCTGTCAAAATGCCCTACTTCTCACGGTGGTCATGACTGTACCACAAAGCATGTGTCTCAGTGAGTATGGCCAAGGAGAGAAATAGCAAGAGTTACATGCTGCTAAGGATGTCGGGTGGGGAATAGCAGAATATGAGACTGAAAGGAGACAGGACCAGAGCATGAAAAACCTTGAATTCCATTCTTGTTGTTCAGTCTCTCAGTCCTGTCTGACTCTTTGTGACCCCATGGACTTCAGTGTGCCAGGCTTCCCTGACCGTCAGTATTTCCCAGTGTTTGCTCAAACTCATGTCCATTGCGTTGATGATGCCAGCCAACTATCTCATCCTCTGTTGCCCCCTTATTCTCCTGCCCTCAATCTTTCCCAACATCAGGGTCTTTTCCAGTGAGCTGGCTCTTCACCTCAGGTGGCCAAAGTATTAGAGCTTCAGCTTCAGCCATCAGTCTTTCCAATGAATATTCAGGTTGATTTCCTTTAGGATTGATTGGTTTGATCTCCTTGCTGTCCAAGGGACTCTCACGAGTCTTCTCCAGCACCACAGTTCGAAAACACCCATTCTTCAGCCCTCAGTCTTCTTTATGGTCCAACTCTCACATCCATGCATGACTATGGGAAAAACCATAGCTTTGACTAGACTCTGAGCAGCTCCTAAATTTAATATCTGGTCCCACATCACTAAGCAGGAAGAGAAACCCTCTAAGTCCCCATTACAGAGGAAGTGGATGGGAAACTGGCTGGTGTGAATGGCTGGGAGGTGTTGTGAATGGCTGGGAGGTGGTGTGAACGGCTGGGAGGTAGTATTCAGTATGAGCTCCCTACAGAGAAATCTCTGTGTCCAGGCTTTGGTGGAGACTGACCCATCCTACCAAGAGCCCTTGGAAGAATCTGATGATTATGGTTGTATATCAGCAGAAGATCTCAGAGTCATGTGGGTGGGGCCCTGTTAGCTTTGTTGACGACATTCAGCAGCTTGCAAGGCCAGCAGCCCTGTTGGACTCTGAACATCCGGTTACATTCTGCCAGTGTGAGTACAGCAGAAGTGTGTAAAAACATCTGGCCAAGTGTTTGCTGTGGGTTTTGTATTTTCTATTTAAAGATGTCCCTTAATATGCAGCTTGTGCAAAAAGACTGACGGTGGTCTCTGCAGGGTTGCTACGACAGTTTGAGTGTAGTGCAGGTGCCAAGTCGCGCTTAAGAGATATTTGAAGAGAGACAAGGTCATAGTCACATCAATTTAGGTTGGGGCCACATGGTAGCACCATTTTGAGCTTGGCCTTCTCTTGGGAACTAAAGACCACACATCATCACCCTGAGGGCTGCATTCTGGGCTGTTCATCAAGGCCAAGTTTATATCTTTGCTCTGACTCCATAGACCCACACTCACATATCTAAAGTAAGCAGAGTATTCCCTGGTGGTCCAGTGGTTAGGACTCCATGATTCCACTGCAGAGGGCCTGGGTTTGATCCCTTGACAGGAAACTAAGATCTTAAATGCCACACAGTGCAGCCAAAAAATAAATAAAAAATGAAGTAAGCAGAGTAACCCTGGGCTGAGTTTTGAATCAGTCCAGGCATTCACACCTCCAAACTGATCCTTCTCTCCCTGGCGTCCTTATTTTTCCCTTGACCATCCTTCAGTAGTCTCATAGAGGTGAGGAAACTGAAGCCTAGACCTTGGGCTAATGCTTTAACCAAGTTTACACTACGATAGCAGGGAGATCCAACCAGTCAATCCTAAAGGAAATCGGTCCTGAATATTCATTGGAAGGACTGATGCTGAAGCTGAAGCTCCAATTCTTTGGCCACCTGATGTGAAGAGCTAACTCACTGGAAAAGACCCTGATGCTGGGGAAGACTGAGATCAAGAGAAGGGGGCGACAGAGGATGAAATGGTTGGATGGCATCACTTACATGAGTTTGAGCAAATTCAGGGAGATGGTAAAGGACAGGGAAGCCTGGCATGCTTCAAAGAGTCGAACACAACTCAGCAACTGAGCAACAACACTGTGATAAAGAGATCTGGAGCTGGGTCTAGATCCAGATTGTCTGATTGTTTTCTTCCTAACAGTGTCTTTTGGTAAAGTATACATGCCATAAGACTTACTCCTTCTCCTTTTAAGCACCCAGTTGGAGGAGTGTTACTGATATTGGATATTTCTCCCGGCAGTCTTGATTCCAGCTTGTGCTTCATTCAGCCCAGCATTTCTCATAATGTACTCTGCATATAAGTTAAATAAGCAGGGTGACAATATACAGCCTTCACGTACTCCTTTCCCAATTTGGAACCAGTTCATTGTTCCATGTCTGGTTCTAACTGTTGCTTCTTGACCTGTGTACAGATTTCTTAGGAGGCAGGTCTGGTATTCCCATCTCTTGAAGAATTTTCCACAGTTTGTTGTGACCCATACAAAGGCTTTGACATAGTCAATAAAGCAGAAGTAGATATTTTTATGGAATTCTGTGCTTTTTCAATGATCCAGTGGATGTTGGCAATTTGATCTCTGGTTCCTCTGCCTTTTCTAAATCCAGCTTGAACATCTGGAAGTTCACAGTTTATGTACTGTTGAAGCCTAGCTTGGAGAATTTTGAGCATTACTTTGCTAGCATGTGAAATGAGTGCACTTGTGTGGTAGTTTGAATGTTCTTTAACATTGGAATGAAAACTGACCTTTTCCAGTCCTGTGGCCACTGCTGAGTTTTCCAAATTTGCTGGCATATTGAGTGTAGCACTTTCACAGCATCATCTCTTAGGATTTGAAATAGCTCAACTGGAATTCCATCACCTCCGCTAGCTTTATTCGTAGTGATGCTAAGGCCCACCTGACTTCACATTCCAGGATGTCTGGCTCTAGGTAAGTGATCACACCATCGTGGTAATCTGAGTCATTAAAGTTGACTCCCTGATGCCGGGAGGGATTGGAGGCAGGAGGAGAAGGGGATGACAGAGGCTGAGATGGCTGGATGGTATCACCGACTCGATGGACGTGAGTTTGGGTAAACTCCGGGAGTTGGTGATGGACAGGGAGGCCTGGCGTGCTGCGATTCATGGAGTCACAAAGAATCAGACACGACTGAGCAACTGAACTGAACTGAAGGTCTTTTTTGTATAGTTCTTCTGTGTATTCTTGCCACCTCTTCTTTTTTTTTTAATTTAAATTTATTTATTTTAATTGGAGGCTAATTACTTTACAATATTGTATTGGTTTTGCCATACATCAACATGAATCCGCCACAGGTGTACACGTGTCCCAATCCTGAACCCCCCTCCCACCCCCCTCCCCGTACCATCCCTCTGGGTCATCCCAGTGCACCAGCGCCAAGCATCCTGTATCCTGCATCGAACCTGGACTGGTGATTCGTTAATATCTTCTGCTTCTGTTAGGTCCGTACCATTTCTGTCCTTTATTGTACCCATCTTTGCATGAAATGTTCCCTTGGTATCTCTAATTTTTTTGAAGAGATCTCTAGTCTTTCCCATTCTGTTGTTTTTCTATATTTCTTTGCATTGATCGCTGAGGAAGGCTTTCTTATCTCTCCTTGTTATTTTTTGGAACTCTGCATTCAAATGGGTCTATTTTTTCTTTTCTCCTTTGCTTTTCACTTCTCTTCTTTTCTCAGCTATTTGTAAGGCCTCCTCACACAACCATTTTGCCTTTTTGCATTTCTTTTCTTGGGAATGGTCCTGTACAATGCCACAAACCTCTATCCATAGTTCTTCAGGCACTCTGTCTGTCAGACCTAATCCCTTGAATCTATTTGTCACTGTCACTGTATGATTGTAAGGGATTTGATTTAGGTCATACCTGAATGGTCTAGTGATTTTCCCTATTTTCTTCAATTTAAGTCTGAATTTTGCAATAAGGAGTTCATGATCTGAGCCACAGTCAGCTCCCAGTCTTGTTTTTGCTGACTGTGTAGAGCTTCTCCATCTTTGGCTACAAAGAATGTAATCTGATTTCAGTATTGACCATCTGGTGATGTCCATGTGTAGAGTCTTCTCTTGTTTTGTTGGAAGAGGGTGTTTGCTATGACCAGTGCATTCTCTTGGCAAAACTCTATTAGCCTTTGCCCTGCTTCATTTTGTACTCCAAGGCCAAATTTGCCTGTTACTCCAGGTGTCTCTTGACTTCCTACTTTTGCATTCCAGTCCATATGATGAAAAGGGCATCTTTTCTGAGTGTTAGTTCTAGAAGGAGCATCTAGTAAGTTTATAGTTATACCTCCATCACCACAATCCCATTGAGAACATTTCATCACATGTTAATTGCCTCTCACCCCTTCTGTGGCCAGTCCCTACCCTCAACTACCAGCCCCAGGCAACCACTGGGTGGTTGAGATTTTATCATGCTACTCTCTCTGTGACTTGGTTATTCAGATTTTTCTGCCTTTAACCAGGTAAAAGCTATAGACAGCTTACCCATGGGAGTTAAGCCAGAGTTTACAAACATGGAAGTGAAAGTTTCATAACGTAACCCATACCTTTGGTTCATGTGGTCTGTGGCCGAGTTGGGTTCCTACACATTTCCGGTCAGCTCCAGACCTCAGACCCCCCTCCAACCCAAATGCTGTTCCCTGTCCTGGGTTTAAATCGATAAATAAAACATTGCCTTTTACTCAGAATTATGCCACTTACCTATATCTCTGAGAAGGACTGTCCTAAAAATTATGGGGTAGAACTGAACATGGAGATTCTACTGAAGAAAATTCATTTTTTAATACCCCTCTGTGGATTCTCACTTTGTGGTTTTCCATGGCAAATGGCTATGTCATTGACAACTGAAGCTGCCTGATGTCTATTTATTCTCAGTCATGGGCAGTCATCAAACTCAGCCTGGAAGTCTTTCAGAAACTGAATCTCCTGTGTCCCTGTGTCGATTCAGGAGCAAAGGGGCTTCCTCTGTCTTTGAGAGAGTCCATAGTCCTCTGTTTGGCGGTGGTCCTCACTCAGAATGGATGTCAGCCAGACTCACCGTGTCCTTCCTCACCAGCCTGCTCTGGCTCCCAGCTTTGGCACTGTCTGCAGCAGAGAAGAGGAAGGTTGTGATGCTTCCGGTCTGGACTACAGCTCTGCAAGGCAAGCTGTCCTCCCCGGGCATTTTTCTTCTGAGGTTTCAAGCCGGGAAGAGGAAGGAGGGAGGCTAACCGTGTCACTGGGATGGATTCATTGCACCTGCTATGAATGAGGGACAGGAAGCGTCACCATCATAAGATATAAAAGATATAAATGATGTGCTCTTTCCAGTACTAATAACTTTTTGAAACTGTGATTTTAAAAATAGGGAGGGGGTTCTGCTATATTCAGAGAATTGTTGTTTCTACAAAAGTATTATCATGCAGAAACGAGACAGGACTTTGAGAAAAAAACATAGTTGAGGCAAACATTTAGAACTGTATGCAGCAATAATAATCCTCGAAATAGTACTGACACGGTTCAATGACACGTGTAACATGGGGTATTTTACAACACGTTTCAACAAATTGAAACAAAAAAGGAAAAGGGATTGCTGTTGTTTGGCTATTTCCAGTGGCACTGAGAACACTGTCACTGGGATGGATTTATTGCACCTGCTATGAATGAGGAACAGGAGGGGTCACCATCAGAAGGTGCTCTCCTCAAGGTCTAGAAAATTCACTTTGAAGCCTGAGATGGGACTCTCTGCCAGAATGGAAATTTCACTCCTTTCAAATTAAAGAGAAAATCCGGCGGCCAGAAGAGTCATGCTCCGGTCTCCGACTCCATCACCTAACCTCTCTTTCCGGTCCTGAGTCAGTCATAAGGCTTCCGTCTCCTAGTACTTTTCCGATGTTCTTTTTAATCCCAGGAGATTTGTAAAACAAGATGCTCGGGATATGCTTCCGTAGTGAGGAGTTAGACCTTTTGTCCTCTAAAAACTGTTATTAATAACCCTCAGGCCTGGGGTCTAGAGACAAGTGTGTACAGCACATGTGGTCCCTGTGCGTGCCCTGCCCGTGCAGTCCGGTGTTAAGTGCCAGTGGTTGCAGAGTGTCACTGAACTTGGAGGCCTGGTCATGGTGAAGCCTCCATTCAGGGTCTTCTTGGGTCACAGCTGGCTTCTTGCTTGGCTTTCTCACTGATTCCTTGCAAAGATGCCAGTTCAAACTCTTGCTCTCAATGGTGATTGTCAGCTGCTCTCTGTGGGCAGAGGCTAGGATCATAGGAGCCTGGGAGGCGATCAGACTAGGTGACCTGCCAGCTCAGTTGTGTCCTTCTGGGTGAACCACCCTGAGCCCACAAAGTGAAGATAGGACAGTCTTGCCAGCTGTCCTAGATGTCATGCTGGTGACCTGAGACTGTGACCATATCTGCAGCGTTGTCCGAGGCTCCAAGAACATCACTTCCCTTCTCCAGGCGTGGGGCCAGATCCTCAAGACATAAAAGATATAAATGATGTGCTCTTTCCAGTACTAATAACTTTTTGAAACTGTGATTTTAAAAATAGGGAGGGGGTTCTGCTATATTCAGAGAATTGTTGTTTCTACAAAAATTTTATCATGTAAAAATCAGACAGGACTTTGAGAAAAAAACATAATTGAGGCAAATATTTAGAACTGTATGCTGCTGCTGCTGCTAAGTCACTTTAGTCGTGTCTGACTCTGTGCGACCCCATAGACTGCAGCCTACCAGGCTCCTCCGTCCATGGGATTTTCCAGGTAAGAGTACTGGAGTGGGGTGCCATTGCCTTCTCTGTTAGAACTGTATACAGCAATAATAATCCTCGTAATAGTACTGACACGGTTCAAAAGACATGTTCAATACTAAAAATAAATATCCCAGCAAATAGAGGACCACACACCCACACACACACACATACACACACACACGCACATACAGTTTGATGGAAGGAGGGATAAGGCAAGGCCAAGGCTGTGGCATGTAGTGATGAGGACGTAGAGCACAGCAATGAAGGAGAACTTCCTGCCAGACGGTCCCAAGGCAGCATTTGGCCAGACTGAGCCAAAGGGCAGACTGTGGGGTGAGTGGCCATTTATTCCATGTTTGTCCGTGTCCCGCTGCCTTCAGCCAGGCTAGTGAACTTGGCCTTCAGCAGTCATTTCTTGTTGATGCAAAACATTAACATTGCAGTGAAAATTGTATACAAAACCAAGGCAGTTTTTTGTTGACAGGACAAAGTTGCAGGTTACACCTAGTTTCCATTCCAGGCTGTGAAGATCGTTACCCTAACTGATAATCCTGTTTTCATCCCACTAGACAGGAACCTGAAATAGGAAATCTTTTTTTTTTTCTCTCTCTCTCTCTTTTGGCTATGCTATACAGCATGTGGGATCTTAGTTCCCCAACCAGAAACTAAACCCGGGCCCCCTGCACTGGGAGCGTGGAGTCTTAACCACTGGACCACCAGAGAAGTCCCTGGGAATCTTTTTTCTTTTAAACTGTGGTTTAAAAAAACACCATAAAATTTAAATTTAATTTAAAATTTACCGTATTTATTATTTTTAAATGTAGTTTAGTCCTGTTAAATATATTCACACTGGAACATTTCCATCTTGCTAAACTGAAACTATCCACCCCCCCCAGCCCATAGTAATCACCGGTCTGTTCTATTTCTGTGAATTTGACTACATTAGATACTCTCTATAAGTGGAGTTCTACAGTACTTGTCTTTTTGTAACTGGCTTATTTAGATGAGTATATCTTTGAGTTTCATCTGTGTTATATAGCATGTGTCAGGATGTTATGAACCATGAAATCTTCTGAGAAGATTTTTTAAAAATGATATCTTAAACACCTTTTTGAAACCCGGATTTATTTAAATGATCTAGGCCGGAAGGGTGGGAGGTGAGGGCCTTCCTGTTTCACTCATGCAATGAAACATCTTAATTGAGTTTATCTCCTTTTCATGTGGTTCTCCTAGATTTTCCTCTCAAACATCTAGCATAAATTGACTCTTTTTTAAGTATTTTTAAAAGTTTATTTATTTTTGGCTTTGCTGGATCTTTGTTGCTGCACATGGGCTCTCTCTACCATAGAGAGTGGGGACTTCTCTCTAGTTGCCATGCGAGAGCTTCTCATTGCGGTGGTTTCTCTTGTTACAGAGCACAGGCTCTAGGCACACGGGCTTCAGTAGTTACAGCGCTTAGGCTCCATAGTTGTAGCTCATGGGCTCTAGAGCATGGGCTCAGTAGTCGTGGCTCACATGCTTCATTGCCCCTTGACAAGTGAAATTTTCCTGGACTAGGGATCAAACCCTCATCTCCTGCATTGGCAGGAGGATTCTTAACCACTGGGCCACCAGGAAAGGCCCATCAATTAACTCTTAAATACAGTTGTTTTGTGTTACAAGTCAGTCATCCACAAGGGAGCCATGTCCAACAGCAGGGGGCTCAGTGTCACTGTCAGAGTGCACTTCTAATGCCTGAAGCCTTTGACACGCAGGTCTGTGTGCTTCATTCCAGAGAGCCCAGCAGTACGCCCAGCAAGTCCTGCAGAAGGAGTGCCGGCCCCAGTTTGCCAAGAGGTCGATGGCACAGCTCTTTGGGAGCAGGTACAGCTTGGACCTGCCACCGTTCGTGACGAAGGTCCCCGCAGAGAGTGAGGCCGAGTACAAGTACGACCCTCCTTTCGGATTCCGCAAGTTCTCTGGGAAAGTCCAGACCCTCTTGGAACTCTTGCCAGAGCATGACTTTCCTGAACACTTGAGAGCCAAGAGCTGCAAGCATTGTGTGGTCATCGGAAGTGGCGGGATCCTCCACGGACTGGAGCTGGGCCATGCCCTGAACCAGTTTGATGTCGTGATACGGTACGGTGGCTTGAAGACCAGCCTCTGTCCTCTAGGCTGTAGCTCACTGCCGTGGGTCAGGGCAGCACCACAAACGGGAAGCACCCAGAACAACCCCACATGTCCCTGCTTTCCGGGGACTCATGTTTTGAGAAGTTGAAACAAAGACATGAAATGATTGGATGCTCCAAACTGTGCGGTACTGACCCTCATTTTGGTAAAAACCTTTTCAGTGGAGTTGAGGGTTGGAAAGATGGGTAGATTCAGATAAGCCAGCAAAGGAGGAAGGCTGTGCTAGGCAGGGCCCGGAGGAGGGTGTGGGGAAGGGGGACATACTTGAGTCAGGGGACACCTGGCTTCTAGGAGTGGGACTTGGGGTGGGTGGACCTGGGAGGTGGCCCTGGCTGGGACCAGAAAACACACAGAAGCATTTAAACACCAGACCCCTGGAGGAGGGCTTGGCAGCCCACTCCAGTATTCTTACCTGGAGAATCCCATGGACAGAGGAGCCTGGTGGACAACAATCCATAGGGTTGCAAAGAATCAACTATGGCTGAAGCAACTAATCACACTCACTACAGGCAATAGGCAGTCACCCTGAATTACAGGGTGATAGCAATTACATTGCTGATAGTTTGACAGTCATGTTAGGAAACACCAGGATTTCCAGTCTGAGGTCTAAGGTATTAGTGGAACCACTGGGATAGTTGAGGAAAATCTCTAGCTAGTGACGAAGGATGACAAGATCCATCTCAGACATTTTGAGCCTGAAAGTGGTGATATGTCCACATAATGCCTTTGTCACCAATAGCTGTGATTTGGGGCAAGTTTCCTTTCTGTCCTGTGCCTTGATTTCCTCATCTGTAAATGGAGGCCATAATGGCACAGAGCTCATAGGGTTACTGTGAAGACAAAATGAGTTAACAGGTGTAAAGCATGTGGAACAGTGTCAGACTTATAGTAGATGCTCAGTGAAAAATGAAAGTGTTAGTTACACAGTCATGTCCGACTCGTTGAGACCACATGGACGGTAGCCCGCCAGGCTACTCTGTCCATGGAGTGGAAGTGTAGAGTCTTAACCACTGGACTGCCAGGGAAGCCCCTCCTTCTCCAAACAAGAACACTAGAGTGCTGTTAGGAGTGATGTTTGGAAAATGTATAGGAAGGAGGAGGAGCTATGGAAGAAAGGGGAGGGGGTATAAGAGGTTTCTAGGAAAGAACCAGACTTTTTTGTAAGGGCCAAGAGAGAGAAGAAACAAAGAACAAGTTTTAAGGCAAAATGTATGAAGTATGGGAGTGGGGTCAGGGCTTCAGGGGTGGGGAAGTTGTTGAGGTGAAGCAGGGTGTAACTGCTTCCTTCCTGTGAGGGCTTCCTGTGTGCCAGATGCTGTCACGGGCTCTGGTGTGTCTCAAGCCTTGGAGAAGCCATCCTGTTAGCTAGTGTCAGAGATGAGGACACGGAGGCACCACAGGGCATGGAGTTCGGACCAGACCCTGACACTCCAAACGCAGAGTGTTGAGGCTTCCAGAACCTCAGCCCCAGCTCTGTGTGAGCAGCTGAGCGATGTGCACAGGCAGCACTGGAGGAGGTAGACGGGACCCTGTGCCCATCTTAACGGTACACGAGTGGGATATGGGAGGAGACAAAGTGAGAAACTGGGGTATACTCTCTGGCCAGGGGAGAGATACTGTGAAAGAGAAGGGCGGCCTTGAGCTGACCTTGAGGAAAGGTGGGATTTGGCTAATGAGACGGCTTCAGCAAAGAATGAGACTCTTCAGGGACTTCCCTGGTGGTCCAGTGGCTGAGACTCTGCACTTCGAATCCGGGGGTCCCAGGTTTGCTCCCTGGTCAGGGAACTAGATCCTACATGTCGCAGCTAAGACCTGGCGCAGCCCAATAAATAAGTAAAAATTAATTAATTAAAAAATTTTAAAAAGAAACAAAAAATGAGAATATTCAGAGCATGTGACAGTGTCTGGCTCACAGGAAGCACCTAGAAACAGCAGTTTCATCGCCTCTCACCCCAACATTGTTCACAGCCCCTAAAAGAAAGATGGGATTTGACCTTGAAGAAAGGGGGGCAGGGAAATCTGGGTGAGGAGCCCTGCCTGGCAGGAGGAGAGTGCAAGAGGGGACAGGGGCTGGCTCGATGACCAGTGGTGGTGGGGCCAGACTGGGAGGCATGGACGTCATGCGTAGGCACTGGAAGCCATGGAGCGCTGGGGACTAAGGATGGAGACTTAGCCGATTGTAACGGAAATCAGTTGACAAATGTTTGGTGGGTAACTTTCAGGTTTAAAGCAGTTCTACAATTAACAGAAAAGTTGCCAGAGTCATACAAAGAACTCCCCTTTTCCCAGATTCCCCAGCTGATAACACTTGATCACACTGGCTTTATAATTTTCTCTCTTTATATTTTGTTATTCTTTTCTGAACCCTTTGAGAGTTAGTTGCAAATTTCAAGCTCCTTCTTTACACCTAAATACTTCAGTGTGCATTTCCTGAGAACAAGGACATTCTGTTATAGAACTACAAGATGATATTCAGAATAAGGAGATTAACACTGATGCAGGAGAGACTTATTTACAATCCTTATTCAGATTTCACCAGTTATTCCAGTAGTGTCCATTATTTAAAAAGAAAGGAGGGGTTTCCCTGGCAGTCCAGTTGTTAAGACTCTACACTTCCACTGCAGGGGACACGGGTTCAGTCCCAGGTTGGGGAACTAAGATCCCACATGCCTCACAGTACAGCCAAAAATTTTTTTTAAATAAAGGAAAAGAAAAAGAATATAACTGGTCCAGGATCATACTCTGCATTTAGTTGTCATGTCTAATAATATCTTTTAATAATCCAGGACTTAGGTATCTGAGATCTAGAAGAGGAAGTAGAAGTAGAATGGAAAAGAAAGCTTTATACAGATGTGATAATACAGGGAAAAGACCAAACAGACTTTTCTTGAGATTTCAAAACTATGTACCTGGGTGAGTGATACTGCTTTAAAAAGAATTCTTAATGTTTCCCCCAGACCGTCCACACTGGCAAAGCCTCCATCGATGTAACAGTGGTCAGTACCCCAAATTCCTGCTTTAATTTAAGACCAGGTTGCACCCTGGTAGCTTAGCCAGTAAAGAATCTGCCTGTCATGCAGGAGACCCTAGTTCAATCTCTCGGTTAGGAAGATCCCCTGGAGAAGGGAATGGCAACCCACTCCAGTATTCTTGCTTGGAGAATACCCTGGACAGAGGAGCCTGATAGGCTATAGTCCATGGGGTTGCAAAGAGTTGGACACAACTGAACGACTTTCACTTCACTTTGCACTTGGGCCCAGTGCCCTCCTTGGGCCCAGCCCTGTCTGTGTAACTATGGTTTGTGTCTGCTTTGCTGCGGTTTCTAGGTTTTCTTTTCTGATTATCTTTTTGAAATTCTGGCAAGGACCACTAATATCCAAGCACAATGGAAAGCTTTCAAGGAAACATTACTAGTGCCCAGAGAACACACACGGTGTAATGTGTTTAGGTTGGCTTGACATGGCAGGACTGGATGGAATTGCTTGTCATTCATAGATTGGATCCGGGCAGATGTTGCTAGTTCACAGACTGAAGACTTCGCTCATCAACACCTGGAAAGGGTAGAGCTGAGGGATGATGGGGCTGCTGGAGGGGAGGCACCCTACCCCCAGCCATACCCTCATTCCCAGTCCTTGAAAAATGTGGAAAACATGCTGCAGGAATTTTGCACGTGATTAAGCGGTTAATGTCAGTTTATCTTTGTCCTTTTTACTTTAATAGGTTAAACAACGCACCAGTTGAAGGATATTCAGAGCATGTTGGCAATAAAACCACTATAAGGATGACTTATCCAGAAGGTGCACCTCTATCTGACCTTGAATATTATTCCAGTGACTTGTTTGTTACTGTTTTATTTAAGAGTGTTGACTTCAACTGGCTTCAGGCAATGGTCAAAAATGAAACCCTGGTAAGCACTAGAAATTCATCCATTGGATGTGCCTTTGTAAAAAGTGAAGGACTCTCTAACTGGAATTATAGGGTTTTTTGTTTTTTTGTTTTTTGTTTAACTTAAAATGATTTTAAGTTAACATTCATGCTTTTGTGTTGTCTTTCAAATAGCTACTCCTTTTGTTGAAGCCCCTCAGAACTCCCCTTGGGAAATTGCTTTCAGAACCCAAGTCACACATGGAAACCGGTATCATTACTTAGTGGAAATGAAAAGCATGGGACCAAAATTGCTATGATTGAGGTTGACCACCCAGCTGATTTACCAGACTTGAATTTACATGGCTTCTGGCTGTTGTCAGAAATTAGACTTATGTGCATGAGTATAAATTATTATCAAGGCTGCTCAGAAGAATATCCATAAATTCTCTGAGGGGTCTTTTCAAAGAGAGTCTCCAAAAGTGCTTTGATTGGTGGTTCTCTTGTTGGAGTCAATTCACAGCGTTTCAAAAGGGCAGATGTGGATGAGATGGCCCTGGCTCCGTATTCCTTTTGTTTTTCTTTACAGTAATTTATCACCCTACTTTATGAGGCCCCCTCCATTATGTTGAAATAAATTTTAGAGGTCAACTTTTAAGGAGTGTGTGTGCATTTATATGCACTTGTACAATCTGGCTGACTGTAAAATTAATAGGACATATCAAACTCTTTAGAGAAGCTTCACATGATGGAGAATTTGTGTCTCCAAAATTTATTGGGGTCCTCTGGATTTCCTCTGGGTAGTTTTTCTAGTTGAAAGATGGAGCACATATGAAATGATTTATAGTCAGACAAGAGATATCACCAGACAGGAAGTGGAGTAAGTGGCTGGGGGCAGGGGCGTGGTGGGGCCTGAGCACAAGTGGGCCTCAAACTGAATCTATTTGCTTGATCTTCCCTGGACGAAATGATGGCTTTGGATCCTGAAAAGACCTACCATCTGAGGCTATTACCTTAAGAACTTCTTTCCCCAAACTGATGAGTTGCTTCTGCAGTTCCTTTCCTTGTCCAGTGCCACCTTCCTGAATCAGATCCTTACCATTGCATGGCTCTGTGATTTTGCCACAGAATGCAGAACACAAACCCATGTGGGGCCACACCCACAGCTTTGCCCTCATTAGCAGGGGCCACATTCTCCCCCTCCTCTGATAACTTGATTAACTCCCCCTAATGATTGCTTGCTCTCTTTCCTTAGCCATTTTGGGTGCGGCTCTTCTTTTGGAAGCAGGTGGCGGAAAAAATCCCACTACAGCCGAAACAGTTCAGGATTTTGAATCCAGTTATTATCAAAGAGACTGCCTTTGATATCCTTCAATACTCAGAGCCTCAGTCGAGGTTCTGGGGCCGCGATAAGGTATTTTTGTCACTGCTGATACCTAACTGTTCCTCTTTGTGTTGGGAAGGAGCCGCCTATACGCCTTTCAGTTAGGCTCAGCTGTAGACCCAGGAGGATCTTCCAGAAATGACACCTCATTGTGTTCTGTGTATGTTTACCTCTCGACATCTTGACCTTAGAGGCTCCCCATTGTTTAATCCTTTCACCCCCAGTGGTTCATCTCTTTAGTATAGTTAGCACTTTGATCACTGAGATGTTATTTAAGGTATTCTTATTCCAGGAATCCATAAAAAGTTACTCCAAGACTCCAGAAAAGTTGTCTACATTTTAGCACTACAGGCCACTTAAGAGAAAATTGACGTTTATCATCACTCTCGAGGACCCTCATGGGCTGCAGTCTGTAGGGTCACAAAGAGTTGGACACGACAGCATGCACATGCACACATACATAGGTGATGGCAAATAGGCAATTTCTGTAGATCAGGGGTCCACAACCTCCAGAATCTAATGCCTGATGATCTGAGGTAGAGCCGGTATAATAATAATAGAAATAAAGTGCACAATAAATGTAACATGCTTGAATCATCCCGAAACCATCCCCAGCCCCCAGGTTCATAGAAAAACTGTCTTCCACAAAACCGGTCCCTGGTGCCAAAAAGCTTGGGGAACCCTGCTCTCGAGCAGTGCTTTTCCATTGCTGCCTGAGTCCCACACCCCAAACATTCCGATTCATCTGTCTGTGCTGTCGTCTGTACACTGGGATTTTCAAAGTTCCCTGGGTAGTTTTGTTTTGCAGCCCACTCTGAGAACCTTTGTGCTGCAGATGGTTCACTGCAGTAGATTCTTTACCTGCAGTCAGCTTGTGTGGCTCTGGTCAGAGATGCCTTTATCACCTGTTTCTTCATAATCTAAAGAACTATCCGTCCTAAGTAGCCTCAGTCATGTCCCACTCTTTGCGACCCCAGGGACTGTAGCCCACCAGGCTCCTCTGTCCATGGGATTCTCCAGGCAAGAATACTGGCATGGGTTGCCATTTCCTTGTCCAGAGGATCTTCCCAACCCAAGGATCGAACCTGCATCTCTTAGGTTTCCTGTACTGGCAGGTGGGTTCTTTACCACTAGGGCCACCTCCTGTGTCTCTAAAGAAAACTTTTGTAAAAGCAGTGGAAATCATTTTTAAATAGAATTTTAAGCAAAGCATTTATATATAAGGGAGAGCAAGGAATTTTTTAATGTGAGGTTCTGCTACCCACACCAGGGGCCTGAGATACCTCCTAGGAGCTGGGACTGATCCAGGAGGGAATTTGCAACACTGAACTGGACCCGGAGGGTCCTCATCCAATAGACAGATGAGCAGCTTCCATTTGCCCTTTGAAGCAAATTCTAAATAAAAAGATGATTTAACACAACTTTGTAAATTTTAAATTAAGAATTCTGTGGTTGTTAAGGAAAGTAAGTATCTGAATGTTGTTGTTTAGTTGCTAAGTTGTGTTTGACTCTTTATGATCTCATGGACTGTAGCCTACAGCCTCCCTTTGTCCATGGGATTTCCCAGGAGAGAATACTGGAGTGGGGAGCCATTTCCTTCTCGGGGGGATCTTCAGTAAGAGCTGAATCTGACTCTGGCTCCAGCCTCGGGCTTGGGTACCCAGCTCAGGTGAAACAGTTCACGTGGTGGAAGTGGTTCCCTTCACAGGCCGCCGTTTTCCTTGGGGGCTGTGCCCTCCATCCACGGGGAGCCCAGGAGGGCCATGTGATTCCTGCCATTGCAGAAACATGGTCAAGATCCGTGGTGCCTTTTCCCTCTCAGAGGAAAGCAGCCCCATCCCCTACCAGTGACTGTCAGGTCTCTGGCTCTAGCTGGCTTCCCCTATGCAGAGCACGTGCGGTCCCCCAGAATGTGGGCTTATAATTTTTAACCTGTTGGCATCACTTTTAACAAAACAATTATTCTAAAAAAAGATAACATACTGCAGCAAGACTCTTAAACTAAGTTATAAGAGATTTCACTATAAATATACCTAGATTTCTGTATCTTTTAAATGGCCTGGTTTCTTTATTAGATAGTATTAATAGAGTATTTTTACTTTATTTTACTCCATAGTATTTTTTAAGCACAGGCAAATGCTCATTTGTTGGTTTTCAGGTCGATTTTATTTAAAAAATAACCTTTAAAAATTTAATTACATAAAATATGAAATTGCTAATAGAAAGGGGTATCAGAAACAAAGTTAGTGGGGGGAAATTTATCATAAAAACAATGGAATAAATACTCTCAAAACATTAAGTGAAAGTGAAGTTGCTCAGTCGTGTCCAAGTCTTTGCAACCCCATTGGCTGTAGCCTACCAGGCTCCACCATCCATGGAATTTTCCAGGCAAGAGTACTAGAATGGGTTGCATTTCCTTCTCCAGGGGATCTTCCTGACCCAGCAATCAAACCTGGGTCTCCCACATTACAGGCAGACGCTTTACCATCTGAGCCACCAGGGAAGATTTTATTAAATCAAAAAGAGAACAATGAGCCAAAAAAGAAATGGGAAAGGAATTTGAACAGACATTCACAAAAGAAATTAATTTAGCCAAGGAATAGATGATAAAATGTTCAATTTCACCAGTAATCAAATAAAAGGGAATTAAAGCTACAATGACATTTTTTGCATGTTTTCTTAGCAGAGATTTAAACGCTTGATAATGTCCTTGTTTGGCAGGAATGTAGGTAGAATTTAAGTTGGCACTTTTTCTGGAGGGTAGTTTGGCAATGTATGTATCAATTTAAAATATGAATAGGGAAATTAGGAAGGACTCTAAAATTTTTATTATAAGGAAATTAGAGATAATCTGCAAGGCTATTCTAGGTGGTTCATCATAGCCAAGGTCAAATAGCCAAGGATTAATATAGCCTATTGAAATTGATGCTTTCTAATTGTAGTGCTAGAGAGGACTCTTGAGAGTCCCTTGGACTGCAAGGAGATCAAACCAGTCAATCCTAAAGGAAATCAACACTGAATATTCATTGGAAGGACTAACGCTGAAGTTCCAATACTTTTGCCACCTGATGGCAAAGAGCTGACTCATTGGAAAAGATAACTGATGCTGGAAAAGAATGAAGACAGGAGGAGAAGGGGACAGTAGAGAATGAGATAGTTAAGATAGCATCACTGACTCAGTAGACTTGAATTTGGCAAACTCCAGGAGATAGTGAATAGAGGAGCACGGTGTGCTGCAGTCCATGGGGTCGAAAGAGCTGGACACAACTTAGCGACTGTGACCGAACAACAACAAATTCTTGACCTGCTGGGTGTGCGCTGGCCGCAGTTGGAGAGGACAGGACACCACCTGAGAGTCCTAAGCCCAAGCCAGAGGCAGGCTTTCTATGGATCAATTTCCCTTGGTTTCTGTTTGCAAACCTGCAAAATGACTGTTGAGTTCCTTTATAATAAGGGAGGCTGACTTGAGAGGTCGACACGGCACACTGGGGACCAGGAAGCGGTTTTTACCGAATGGTGGGCTCCCTGGATGTTTCCGAATCCCACCTTCATCTGTGAACTCTGAAGGGTTCCCTGTTGTCCTGGTTGACAGAAAAGGACAGTTGCTTGTAGAAGCCACAGACTCCGCTCAGATGAATATGTTAGTAGATGCAAAAGAATATCAAATAGTAGATGGGCAGTAGCCTCCAGGAGGGCTCTCTGTATTCCTGTCTGCCACCCTGTGTGTTACCTTTATCTACAAACTGCATTGGAAATTCAGAGAGCACGCTTCCAGGTGTACTAGCGGCAAGATGTCGGACATGAAGAGGGAACTGCGATACAGTCAGAATTCAGAATTGGACATTTGGCATTCTAGCCCAAAGCCAGTAAGGGTACATTTGAGGGGGAAAAAACCCAAATGTGAAAGCCCATAATTTGAGGTTAAAAATGTACTTGCTTGATCAGAGAGTAAGCAGAAATTGACTGAGCAACAGGACATGTGAAAATGACCTAGGGACGTTATTTGCCGGGAAAACAGATGGGGGCCTTAACCTGCAGGTAAGGGGTGAACACAGTCTTCACAGGGCAGGTTCTGAGTCCCCTCTGTTCTCAGGCAGAGGCTGTATGGAGCCAGGAGCCAGTCAGGACAGGATGGGCTCCAAAATCCATGTCCCAAGAAGGGCTATGGCTACTTATCCCAGAGCAGCCCATGTGGACTTTTCTCATGTAAGAGAGGACATGAGGTTGATTTGCCATTATGGTCATCCTTTGTAGGGCTGGTGGGTGAAGGTTTTAGAAAGAATACCTTTTAGCTTGGTGCTTAAAGGACCTGCCAGGCTGCCTTTCGCTGATATGTTCAAAGAATTTACATCGGGACTTCCTTGGGGGGTCCAGTGGTTAAGACTCCATGCTCCTAATGCAGGGGAAAGTGAAGTCGCTCAGTCGTGTCCGACTCTTTGTGACCCCATGGACTGTAGCGCACCAGGCTCCTCTGTCCATGGGATTTTCCAGGCAATAGTACTGGAGTGGATTGCCATTTCCTTCTCCAGGGGATCTTCCCAACCCAGGGATCGAACCCAGGTCTCCCGCATTGTAGACAGATGTTTTACCATCTAAGCCACCATGGAAGTCCATGCAGGGACCCAGGTTCAATCCCTGGTCAGGGAACTAGATCCTACATGCTGCAACTAAGACCTAGTGCAGCCAAATAAATAAATACTTTAGAAAAGAAGAATTCACATCACAGACCATGTTTTAGAGTCCAGATTCCTGACTTGGATGGCAGGTCAGACTTTAGAATTGGGTGATCTGTAAAATGGTGTGATATATAAAGTTGCAGTCCTGAGTACATATTTGCATTACTTTGCATAGCATGTAGCGAACCTGGAAAGCAATGACTTGTGCTAAGACCTTTTTTCTTTGTCTCTTCTCCTTTGCAGAATGTCCCCACGATTGGTGTCATTGCCGTCGTCTTAGCCACACATCTGTGCGATGAAGTCAGTTTGGCGGGCTTCAGCTACGCCCTCAACCAACCCAGAACCCCTTTGCACTACTTCGACAATCTCTGCATGGCTGCCATGAACTTTCAGACCATGCACAATGTGACCACAGAGACCAATTTCCTTCTGAAGCTGGTCCGAGAGGGCGTGGTGAGAGATCTCAGCGGAGGCATCCATAGTGAATTTTGAACCCAAAAAACCTCACTTGAAAATGCAGCTCCGGGGGATTTCCCTGGCCATCCAGTGGTTAAGACTCTGTGCTTCCAATGCTGGGGGCCCGGGTTCAGTCCCCATTCTGGGAACTAAGATCCCGCATACTGTGAGGCACAGCCAAAAAAGAAAAAAATGCAGCTCTGACCCAGAGGGCTGTTTTTCACAGCCTTCTTGATGAATCTCATCCTGCAAGTACTTTGAAGTGCAGCCAGTGTTTTTTAACTTTTAATTTAAAAAACAAAAGCAACCACAAAAGTTCTGCTTTTCCCACTTTCTCCCCCTATTTATTTGAGGCCAGTGTTTTTGCACAAAATTTTGTAAGTTAATTTTGAGAATGGGAAAGACTTTGCAAAGAGAATTGTATGTCATGATGTTTTATTGTATGGTAAGGAAGTTATTTAATTTGTAAAAGCTCTGTTCCTGTCTACTGCACACAGAATCCCAGGTCATTAAGTGGAAGAAGGGAGGTGACTCCTTTGATGACAGTCCCGAATGCCTGATTCTGGTTCTGTTAGTCTATTTGGTGGGACGAATGTCGGACGCACTTTCAGGGTGACATGCTCGGTAGTTAAACCACTGGTTGGGCCAAGCTAGTGCGTGAGGCCTGGGCCACTTGGAGAATTCATGGTCCCTCTCTCTTGATCTGCCTTCCGCCAGAAGTCTTAGAGGAAGCAAGCAGGAGAAATATACTGGAGGCCCCTGGTCAGGGTGGGACACTGAGACACTCTCTGTGTCCTCTGAGTTCTGCAAAGCTGCCTTGGGTGGCAGAAGCCACGATCTTCCCTGCAATTAAGATAACTCTTAGATTTCTGGGAGTTTTTAACTTGCCCTTCCAAACACTTAAGTGTTCATCCAAATTATTCCACAGTCTTCTCTGAGGTGGCTTATAAAAATTAGGACAAAACCTCTGTTCTCCAGAGTCATAGGGGAGTACACTCTTTCTAGGAATGTTTTCCGAAACACTGAAATGAAGTCTTCCCAGTGTTATAAGTTGCCTATTTAAAAAAAATTTTTTCTTGAATGCCTATTTGGCAGTGTGTACCAGGCAGTGTGCCGGTCAAAAAAAAGAATAAAAGCTTTTGAGGAACTCTTACGAGCTAGTTAATTTGAATTTTTTTTTTAAGAAAAGAAGTTTATAAGTGTAGTAAAATGTCCTTCTTGGATGCTGCTGCCGGGCAGGACCTCACCATAGGGACAGAGGAGAGGGGAGGAAGGGACCTCCCGCTACCCCTGCGTCTCTCTCTTCTCCAGCTCCCTGGGTACTGCTGCCCCCTCCCCCTGCAATTCTCATGTCACCCACAGCCCTGGTGCAGCTCTGACCCCCAGCCAAGGCCAGTGGCTCCCACATCTGCCAGCTCCTCGGCCTGGGCCAGGCAAAGAGCTGGATCATAGCCCTGAACAAGTCCCTCAGATCTCCAGGGTCCTGGGGCCAAGCTCAGAAGGGCCCGAGTAGCAAAATAGCATTTCTCTGATTTTGTGTCTTAAAATTTTTCTATGGATTTTGCTTTCTACTCTTTAAGACACATCTCACCCCTTAGATGGTGAGACTTAAGTGCTTCCCTGGTGGCTCCATGGTTAAGAATGCACCTGCCAATGAAAGAGACATAGGTTTGGTCCCGGGTCTGGGAAGATGCCACATGCCTTGGAGCAACTAAGCCCATGTGCCACAACTATTGAGTCTGCACTCTAGAGCCCAGAGCACTGCAAGTACTGAAACCCGCACGCCTAGAGCCCATAAGCGAAGCTACTGCAGTGAGAAGCCTGAGCACTGCAACTATGGGGTAGCCCCCACTCGCCTCAGCTAGAGAAAAGCCTGCGATACTGCAAAGACTCAGCAACAGCCACACACACACACAGGGAATTCTCCAGGCAAGAATACTGGAGTGGGTTGCCATTTCTCCAGGGAATCTTCCCAACCCAGGGATTGAACCCGCATCTCCTGTGTCTGCTGCAATGGCAAGTGATTCTTCACCTCTGAGCCAGCTGGGAAACTAAAGCAGCCCAGATGTTTATATAAGAAGACAAGAAGCAGCTAGGGCCTAACACTCAGACAGCTTTCCAAGTATTGTGTGCACCACCTTATGGGTGTGTGTGATCTCCTGTGCCCCTGCCTTGCACCAGCGTTGGGAAGCAGTCTGTCCAGCACTTTCCAGCTTTCATTTCAGCGAATGTCAGCCCTGGGTCTGTGCCTCTCAACTTTTCATTTCTAGCAGGCAGTACGTGCTCTAAATCAGTGGTCCCCAACCGTTTAGGCACCAGGGGCTGATTTCGTGGAAGGCAGTTTTTCTATGGATCAGGGGGATGCAAGTGATGGGGAGCAGCCATAAGTATAGATGAAGCTTCGCTCAACCACCCGCTGCTCATCTCCTGTGTGCAGCCCAGTTCCTGACAAGCCACGGACTTCTTAAGAGTCCCTTGGACTGCTAGGAGATCAAACCAGTTAATCCTAAAGGAAATCAACCCTGAATATTCACTGGAAGGACTGATGCTGAAGCTGAAGCTCCAATACTTTGACCACCTGATGCAAAGAGCCGACTCATTGGAAAAGACCCTAATGCTGGGAAAGATTGAAGGCAGGAGGAGAAGGGGGCGACAGAGAATGAGATTGTTGGATGGCATCACTGACTCAATGGACATGAGTTTGAGCAAACTCCGGGTGATGGTAAAGGACAGAGAAGCCTGGCAAGCTGCAGTATATGGGATCGCAAAGAGTCAGACACGACTTAGTGACCAAACAACAACAAATGAAGGTCCCTGGGTAGCTGCTTGTGGGACCGACACCCGCTTCCCAGATGCTGACCCTCAAGAAGGACCACATGCTCCACTCTTGAACTAAAGCACAGACCACCAGGGGAAGGGACTGAGGACACAATGCACTTCTTGCCCTTCCCTGGAGGGCCAGACACCCTGACCCAAATTTCTCAGTCTATTTCTCTTCTTTCCTACATCCCAAGGCCATGCTAGCCTGTTTTTGTGTTCACAGAACAGGGAATTTATCTGTATTTACCTACAACCAAAACACACACACACACACACACATATATATAATTTATAAATGTATATATTTAGCGAAGAAAATCGGTTTTAAAGACAAAGAGGGAATTCCCCAGCTGTCCAGTGGTTAGGACTCGGAACTTTCACTGCCAAGGGTGATAGTTCAATCCTTGGTCGGAAACTAAGATCCTGCAAGCCTTGAGGCATGGCCGAAACAAACAATAAAGACAATGAGTTCATTTAAAATATTGGTTTGTTGTTGTTTAGTGTGCTAAGTCCTGTCTGACTCTTTTTGCGACCCCATGGACTGTAGCCTGCCAGGTTCTTCTGTCCATGGAATTTCTCAGGCAAGAATACTGGAGTGGGTTGCGATTTCCTTCTCCAGGGGATCTTCCCAACCCAGGGATGGAACCCAAGTCTCCTGCATGGGAAGGCAGATTCTTTTTATCACTGAGCCATCTGGGAAGCCCATAAAATGTTGGTTAGGTCCTTGATATGAAATACCTCTCTAAACTACCAGATGGTAACAAATTAGCAGAGATAGAATGTGCAGATAAGAGCAATTAATGACTAAAGTCAAACTCAAAAGTAGTTTCATTTTGTTACCTATAACATATCCAGATATCCTCTCAGGATGACTCATTTGGGGTGGGAAGAAATTGACTATCAGTCCTAAAGCAATGAGAATTTGAGAGTACATCTGGAACTAAGTTATAAACTCTCTAGTGACAGAATTTTATACTTTATTCCATCTATAGCACCCACATAGCTCAATGGGCTTCCCTCATAGCTCAGTCAGTAAAGAATCTGCCTGCAATGCAAGAGACCCGGGTTCAATTCCTGGGTTGGGAAGATTCCCTGGAGAAGGAAATGGCAACCCACTCCAGTATTCTTGCCTGGAGAATCCCATGGGCAGAAGAGCCTGGCAAGTTACAGTCCATGGGGTCTCAAGAGTTGGACATGACTTAGCGACTAAACCGTAGCACCCATAAGAAGACCTTGCCTATTGTAGGCATTAAATATGTTTGATGTTTTAAGATTTTTCTTTCTTTCTTATGGCTGCACTGGATCTTCATTGCTGCACACGGGCTTTCTCTAGCTACAGCTAGCAAAGGCTACTCTTTGTTGTGATGCTCAGGCTTTTCATTGCGGTAGCTTCTCTTGTGGAGTTCTAGGCACATGGGCTTCAGCAGTTGCAACACGAGGGCTCTAGAGCATAGGCACAGTAGTTGTTGGGCACGGGCTTAGTTGTTCTGAGGCACGTGGAACCTTCCCAGACCAGGAATTGAACCGATGTCCCCTGCACTGTCAAGTGGCCACAGAGAAGTCCAAATACGTTTGATTTTATTTGATATCTTTGATGGAATTTGAAGACAGCTGATGGTTTAAGATTGTTAACGGTGAACTCTTCGGTCTATAAGCTGGGTTAAGGAAGTCTTTTATGCTGAAAAGAAGGGAAATACAGGTGATTAATGAAATAAATGTGGTCACAGTAAGCGCTTTGGGCAGGAAAGAGCTCTCTGCAGGAGGTGCCTTGGCAATAACTTTAAACCAGGCGCCACCCATGCTCTTCTCACCTCAAGCCCTCACACACCTTTCAGTTCTTTTGATCAACCTAACATGTTGGTTCTTTCTGTTGATCAAAGAAGCAGAAATCTTGAGAACAGACTGTGTGAACAAGAGAGCACCTAAAGAAAAATCACAAGAAGTCAACAAGGCTGTACACCGTGGGGGATGGCAAGGACTCTGACCCCCTATCTTAGTGATTAACTGAGATTACTTTCCCTTTTTCCCTTTAAAAACTTTCAGGGCCAAGCATAACATTTGGAGATGGTTTGGGGGGTGGAATTGAGTCCAACATCTCCCCAGACGGCTGGCACTCTAACTAAAAGTAACTTTCCTTTCTACCAACACTTGACTCTGTCTTGCCTATTGATTTTTTAAAATATCTATTTTTGGCTATGCTGGGTCTTTGTTGCTGTTCTTGAACTTTCTCTAGCTGCGGTGAGCAAGGGCTGCTCTTTGTTGTGATGCTCAGACTTCTCACTGTGGTGGCTGCTCTTGTTTTGGAGCATGGGCTCAGTAGTTGTGGAGCACAGGTTAGTTGTCCTGTGGCATGTGGAATCTTCCCAGATCAGGAATTGAACCCGTGTCCCCTGCATTGGTGAGCAGATTCTTTTCCACTGGACCACCAGGGAAGTCCTCATATATTGATTTTTGAGCATCAAACAGCTGGACATGAGTTCTATAATATCACTTTTTCTTTATATAATTATCCTAACGATTTAAATGATATTTTAAAGAACATGTAAAAGCTTATTAGGTCTGTTTAATGGCTGTATCATGTCCATATGTTTTTGAAAACCAATTTATTGCAGAAGTTTCTAAAATAGAAGTTTAATCTGTGTAACTTATCTTTTCAAAGACCCACTGAGAGGTATGTATCACAGTGTGGGTTGGGGTTTCTGACTCTTAACAGGAATTTCTGAATCAAAAGTTCTATGATTTGCAGTCAAGGCAATCTTAATGAGTTTATTGTATGGAAATTGGAAACCAAGATAATACATCTCTATTTTACCTACACATTTGTCTTAAAAAAAAAAAAAAAAAACTATATATGGTTTACTCGATAAAGATTATTTTTAAAAGATGATAGTGACTTCCGGTGGTCCAGTGGTTAAGAATCTGCCTTGGAAGGCAGGGGACTTAGGTTTGATTCCTGGTTGGGGAACTAAGATCCCACATGCCATGGGGCAACTAAACCAGCAAGCAACAATTACTGAGTCCACACACCACAACTAGAGAGTCCTTGCACTGCAGTGAAAGATCCTTCATGACATAATGATGATCCGGCATGTCACAAGTAAGACTGGAGGCAGACAAATGAATAAATATATACAAAAAAGAAAATTGCGAAAGATACGACGCATTTTGAACTGGGCAGTCTTTAAAATAATGGGGGACACAGGAATTCCCTGTTTGTCCAGTGGTTAGGACTCAGCGCTTTTACTGCTGGGGCCCAGGCTCAATCCCTGATCAGGAAACTAAAATCCCACAAGTCATGAGGGGCAGCCAAAAAAAAAGAAAAACAAACCTGCTTTCTAACTCAGGTCTTGTTCTGGAGCTGCTTCCTCTTTCAGTATAAAGAGTGAGTGAGATTCAGATTACACATGCATACACATACTCCAAACAAGCAAAACTGTAGATTCCAGTGTAAACCAAAAGTCTTGTCCCAAAACAAAAGATTGAGAGGAATGTCCCAACAGCGGTCTTTTCCTCACTGTCTTGCCCATGGCTCATTTTTGTCACTTTTCTTAGCAAATTTGACCTAAATTTAGGGACACTGTGCACTGTGGTCCTGACGGGTGGGCTGAGGAGAAGTCAGGACAGACCCTCTGTCCTCTTACTAACCTCTCCTGCTCTCACCACCACCACCATGCATGATCTGGAAGCCTAATCAGGAACAGGAAACCATCTGGTTGACCTTTTGCTGTACAGCCAAACATTTCCGGTTCATGCATGCATGCCAGCCTGGAGCCCCCCATCTGGAAGGGGTGGTCAGTCTCAGTTCCAATTACACTGTCCAATTAGCAGATCAAATATCCTGATTTTGACTTTAAACAGTATAATCACCATACTCATTGTTTTATATACTTATTTCTTGTGACCTATTTTTTGTTTTTTAAAAAGTATTTATGGGGCTTCCCGGTGGTGCAGTGGTTAAGAGTCTGCCTGCCAGTGTAGGAGATGCAAGAGATTTGGGTTTGATCCCTGGGTTGGGAAGATCCCCTGGAATAGGAAACAGCAACTGGCTCTAGTAGCTTACCTGGAAAATTCCATGGACAGAGGAGCCTGGTGGGCAAGAGTCCATGGGTTGCAAAGAGTTGGATACAACTGAGTGACTAAGCATACACACACACAAAGTACTGATGCCAAGACATTTGGAGTAACTTTCAGAGAGGGTTCTCCTGACCCTTGCATCTCAGCCTGCAGCTGCTTCAAAGTCTTTCCAGAATTTTCCCCAATCCTCTCTCTATAAAGAGCTCGTCCTGATTTTCTTCCTGTCTTCCCTTTCCTCTGCCCACCCCACCTCCTGTTCACATCCTGTACTGAACATTGATTTAGCATCTCTCCAACTAGAAAGAATCCTTCCTCTTCAGGAAGCTGGCAGAATTGGGCTGACAACTGAGGAGTTTCTGGCCTGGAGTGGGGAGCCAGATTTAAAAACCACAGACTTGTTTCTGTTTGTCAAATGTCAAAACTTCCTGTAGAAACAAAGGACTGTCTGATTTATGTTGTCCAATTTTGGATACTTCTGGAAGAATAAAAAAACAATGTTAAATATCATTTAGCATTGAGATATGAAATAGAAGAAAAGCTAATTTAGATCATTTTTTATTTCCTTGGCCTTTTTGAAGTCTCTGTGTATGACCTTTGCATAACAAACTTGTGTTGTGGTAACCCTGCAGCTGTCTGGCTTATGCACTAAGGAAATGTAAAACCTCTATTAACACACATTGATACAGCTCTTTTATTTTTATTTTTTGGTGGCAGAGGGAGGGGCGATGCTGCACTGGGTCTTGGTTGCAGTGTGTGGGATTTCTCTAGCTGTGCAATTCAGGCTTAATTGCGCCGAGGCATGTGGGATCTTAGTTCCCTGACCAGGGATCAAACCTGCATCCCCTGCATTGGAAGCCAGATTCTTAACCATTGGACCACCAGGAAAGTTCCCAGCCTTGTTGTATGAGAGGAAGAAGAGGGAAATATTTTGAAGTGTTGATCCTATGGGCCAACAGACCAAAGTTGGTGTGTCCACAAGCAATGGCATGCTTTCACATTATCGTCATTGTCTGGGTCAAGGGTCTGTTGTCTCCATCTCTGGGAGAGGGTCTGACCAAGTCAGAACAAAGGCCATGTTGACTCCTACCTGCTCCAGGTGCAGCCCCAAATTCTCCAAAACTTGGGATTGAAACCAAGTTTCAGTTTGTTTGTTTGTTTTTCATACACACTGAAATATACCAGCTCCTAGAATACCAAAGTGAGACCAACAGTGAGGGGTCGTTCTGCCGACTTGATTCTGTGGCTCTGGCTAACCACTCTGGAAGACTGTTCTGTACTGAACACCATTTGGTCAAATGCTGAAAACAGCTGATGCTCTGCTCATGGTTCCAGACAGATGCTCTTGGCTGTATCTTAGTACTCAGTGGGCTGGCCCCTGACGATCCTGTCCTGTGACACCTGGTGCCAGCCATCTCTGCTTTGCCAGCACAGTCACCCTTAGTGCAACAGCCTTCCTAGCACCATGACTGGACCCTGACGGGCAGGCTGCAGAATGGACCCTGGCCTCCCGCCCCACTGTTGAGTCTAGAGGGGAAAGAAACGTTAAAGACCCGAACATGACGACACAGGCAGTAGAGCAGAGGAGAGGGCATTGTGGAGAATGTAGGGGATGCCCAGGGAGTCAGCCTGAGACCAAAGGGGTCGGTGGGGGAGAGGGGAAGAGCCAGGAAACAGAGCAAACAGACTGATGGAGGTGGCACCGCACGACCAGCTTTATCAGAACAAAGCCAAAAGGCAAGCATCGATAGACTCAGGCTCAAGCTTCCAGAGGCAGGAAGCCCTGTGGGCCAGGGTAGGATGAATATCAGGGTGAGATGGAACCACCAGAGGGTATTCGTGGTGTGTTCAACCTGCTTCAGTTTATACTGAAGCATATCTTAGAGGCTGGCTGCAGGTAGAAGGATAATGGAGGTGGGTTGGGTGGGGAACCCTGAAACAGAAAGGATGGGAAAAACCGAGAAAGGTGATTTCACTGCTGGTAAGACTGAAAAGTAGGTGGTGCTGGAGAGTTGGGTCTGGTGAGTAACTCGGCCCTACTTTGGCCGTGACACCCCTGTATGCTTTGGGACAAACTACATCCTTTTCTGGGTTTCTCATCTGTTAAATATGTTCAGGCTGGATTTAGAAAAGGCAGAGGAGCCAGAGATCAAATTGCCAACATCCATTGGATCATAGAAAAAGCAAGAGAACTTCAGAAAAACATCTACCTCTGCTTCATTGACTATGCTAAAGACTTTGACTGTGGATCACAACACACTGTGGAAAATTCTTAAATAGATGGGAATACCAGACCACTTTACCTGCCTCCTGAGAAACCTGTATGCAGGTCAAGAACCAACAGTTAGAACCAGACATGGAACAATGGACTGGTTCCAAATTGGGAAAGGAGTATGTCAAGGCTGCATCTTGTCACCCTGCTTATTTAACTATTATGCAGAGTACACATCATGCGAAATGTCAGCCTGGATGAAGCATAAGCTGGAATCAAGATTGGTGGGAGAAATATCAATAACTTCAGATATGCAGATGACACCACCCTTAGGCAAAAAGCAAAGAGGAACTGAAGAGCCTCTTGATGAGAGTGAAAGAGGAGAGTGAAAAATCTGGCTTAAAACTCAACACTCAAAAAACTAAAATCATGGAATCTGGTCCCATCATTTCATGGCAAATAGATGGGGAAACAACGGAAACAGTGACAGACTTAATTCTCTTGGGCTCCAAAGTCACTGCAGATGGTGACTGCAGCCATGAAATCAAAAGACGCTTGCTCCTTAGAAGAAAAGCTATGACCAAGCTAGACAGCATATTAAAAAGCAGAAACATTGCTGACAAAGGTCCGTCTAGTCAAACCTATGGTTTTTCCAGTCATCATGTATGGATGTGAGAGTTGGACCATAAAGAAGGCTGAGCGCCGAAGAAAGGATGCTTTTGAACTGTGGCATTGGAGGAGACTCTTGAGAGTCCCTTGGACTGCAAGGAGATCAAACCAGTCAATCCTAAAGGAAGTCAGTCCTGAATATTCATTGGAAGGACTGATGCTGAATCTGAAGCTCCAGTACTTTGGTCACCTGATGCAAAGAACTGACTCCTGGAAAAGACCCTGATGCAGGGGATGATTGAAGGCAGGAGAAGGCAACAACAGAGGATGAGATGGTTGGATGGCATCACCGACTTGATGGACACGAGTTTGAGCAAGCTCCGGGAGCTAGTGATGGACAGGGAAGCCTGGCGTGCTGCAGTTGGACATGACTGAGCAACTGAACAACAAAAAAGAGGGCATGGGGAGGGCGGGTTGTGGGGAGGGCATGGGGAGGGAGGGTTGTGGGGAGGGCAGCACACATTAATTTCCCTTTGAAAGTGTTAGTCGCTCAGTCACTTCCAGTGCTTTGCAACTCCACGGATTGTAGCCTGGAAGAAATTGTGGGTGGTTGCTCAGTTGCGTCCAACTCTTTGTGACACCATGGATGGTAGCCTCCGAGGCTCCTCGGTCCATGGAATTTTTCAGGTAAGAATACTGCAGTGGGTTTCCATTTTCCTTCTCCAGGGGATCCTCTCAATCCAGGGCTTGAACCTGTGTCTCCTCCTGCCTTGGCAGGCGGATTCTTTACCACTGCACCACCTTGGAAGCCCAACAGGGAGAAAATCCCAACACTAAAAGGAGTGGCTGGTAGAATGGGCCGCAGCGCCACCTCGCCACCTTGTGTCTATATGGTGTATGGCAGCTCTCAGAGCACTGGGCTTCCAGAGCAGGGAGTCGGCCCCTTTCCTGTGCAGGTCAGGCCTCTTCTTCAGCTGGGGTTACTTCCCTCCTTCCTGGTTGGCCCCCTTCCTGTGCAGGTCAGGCCTCTTCTTCAGCTGGGGTTACTTCCCTCCTTCCTGCACTATCTCTGACCACTTCTCCTTGGGTTCACCTTCCCCCTTCCAAGTCTCTGCTCTTGATCTTCTCTTCTTTTCCCCTTCGATTGTAATCTCTTCCTGAGAAATCATCCTCTCTCACAGGTCACACTGGCTCTCTTTTCTCCCACACCCAGGTCTGCAGTGGGGCCTCCCCATCAAGTCTTCAGAGCCACAGCCTAGCATGTCTGTCTCCTGCTGGATATTACCTCCTCCCCAGCTAGTCTGGATCTCAGACTCCAAATGCAGAAAATTCCAGGGCTCTTCCACTAAACGACTCAGTTTAGGCAACTGATAGGCAACATCTCACAGGTAACAAATTCCTGGCAGCTCCGATGGTAAAGAATCTGCCTCCAATGCAGGAAACCTGGGTTCAATCCCTGGATCGGGACAATCCCCTGGAGAAGGGAATGGCAACCCACTCCAGTATTCTTGCCTGGGAAATTCCGTGCACAGAGGAGCCTGGTGGGCTACAGTCCGTGGGGTCACAAGAGTCAGACGCGACTTAGCAACTAAACAGCAACATCTGTAGCATTATCTAATATTCTAATTATCTAATATTATCTAATAGGGAAGTGTGCTACTCAAGATCATGATCTTATAATGCTTAGTCAAAAGTAGCAGAGACCTTTGATCTATGACAAAGCAATTTCAATCCTGGGTATATAATTTAATTGCTGATAAATTCTCACACAGGTCCAAAAAGGAAACATGTATAAAAATGTATATCATTTATACATTTGTATATCATTTATAAACATGTATAAAAATATGTATCATAGCATGTTGGTGGATGCAATCTAGGTGTCCACCCTGGAGGAGCAGATGGGTCCAGTGTGGTCCATGTACACCCCACGAAGTACCACATAGCAGTTAGAGGCAACCAGACCTGATGTAGATGCTACAAGATGGATCTAACTTCAAATCAAAGAGCTGAGCACAAAAAGCAAAGAACGAGACCTTTGTCAATCCAATGGGCAAAATGGAAAGCACTGGAAATATTTTAAACAGAGGGGCTTGAACACAAAGCATTAGTGATAAAGGGGTTGGATTGCTATAGGAACAAAGTGGAGGTTAAAGCTACTTACAGATTCATGCCTGCAGGAAGCAAGAGCAACAGTGTTACAAGAACCACCACCACTGCCCCCTGGAGAGCTGCTCCCAGTAGCTCCCCCACCCCACCAAAAAGCTTTTCCCATCTTCCCCTTCTAGTCTCCCTCCATTGCCTCCCGTCATCACCAGAACCTCACAGGTAGAAAGGCAGGAGAGTCAGGGACTACGGTTTTTGGATTTCCAGACCCTGCAGTGGAGATGATGGTCTTGACAAGCAATCAGGAGACAATGCACGTGACCCAGCATAGCCCACCTCTTTGCTCCTCAGCATCCATGATTGATTGATTTAGTTGCTAAGTCATGTCCGACTCTTGCGAGTTCATGGACTGTAGCCTGCCAGGCTCCTCTATCTGTGGAATTTCCCAGGCAAGAATACTGGAGTTGGTTGCCATTTCCTTCTCTAGGGCATCTTCCTGACCCAGAAATCACACCTGGATCTCCTGCATTGCAGGCAGATTCTTTACCAACAGAGCTATGAAGGAAGCCCAGTACAACCCATATTTAAACTTCTGAGTGGCAGTGATCATGACACCCTGACAGCAGGAGGCAACCATCATCACACTTTTGTGGACACACTCACTCTGTCCACAAAATATTAGAAACCAGTTTCCCCTAGTCACTGCCTCCATCTCTGGGCAACGTTAATTTCTCTTCTAGTTCAATCACCAATCCGACCTGAATTATCTGTTACCTAGAAACAATCCTGGAGGGGCTTCCCTGGTGGTCTAGTGGCTAACTCCCCATGCAGGGGGCCTGGGTTCAATCCCTGGTTGGGAAACTAGATCCCACATGCCACAACTAAGAGTTTACAGGCTGCAACTAAAGATCCAGCATGCCACAAGGAAGGTAGAATGTCTAGCATGCCCCAGCTACGACCTAGCACAGTCAAATACATTAGTTAATTTTTAAAAATTTAAAGTACATGGATGCTCATTGTATTATAAAGAAAAAAAGAAACAATACTGTTATGCTGATATCATCATTTCTTATTTTAGGCACATTTTTAAAATTAATGTGTTTATTAAAAAAATTTTTTTGTTTGGTTGCCCTGGGTCTTCGTTGCTGTGTGTGGGCTCCTCTCCAGTTGTGGTGTACAGGCTTCTTGCTGCAGAGCACAGGCTCTAGGCGCATGGGTTCAGTGCTGAGGTTGTTGTTCAGTCAGTCCTGTCCAACTCTTTGCTATCCTATGGACTGCAGCACACCAGGTTTCCCTGTCCTTCACTATCTCCTGGAGTTTGCTCAAACTCTTATCCACTGAATCAGTGATGCCATCCAACCATCTCATCCTCTGTCTTCCTTTTCTCCTCCTGCCTTCAATCTTTCCCAGCATCGGGGTCTTTTCCAATGAGTCCCTCTTTGCATCAGGTGGCCAAAGTATTGGAACTTCAGCTTCAGCATCAATCTTTCAAATTAATATTCAGGGTTGATTTCCTTTAGGATTGGCTGGTTTAATCTACTTGCTGTTCAAGGGACTCTCCAGAGTCTTCTAGCACCACAGTTCAAAAGCATCAGTTCTTCAGCACTCAGCCCTCTTTATGGTCCAATTCTCACATCTGTACATGACTACTGGAAAAACCAGAGCTATGACTATACAGACTTTTGTCGGCCAAGTGATGTCTCTGTGTTTTAGTATGCTGTCAAGTTTTGTCATAGCTTTTTTCCAGGGAGCAAGCATCTTTTAATTTCGTGGCTGCAGTCACCGTCCACAGTGAATTTGGAGCCCAAGAAAATAAAGTCTGTCACTATTTCCATTGTTTTCCCATCTATTTGCAGTGAAGCGATGGGACTGGATGCCATGATCTTAATTTTTTGAATGTTGAGTTTTAAGCCAGCTTTTCCACTCTGCTCTTTCACCTTCATCAAGAGGCTCTTCAGTTCCTCTTTGCTTTCTGCCATTGGGGTGGTGTCATCTGCTTATCTAAGATTGTTGATATTTCTCCTGGCAATCTTGATTCCAGCTGAGTTTCACCTGGCATTTCCCATGATGTTCTCTGAATATAAGTTAAATAAACAGGGTGACCATATACAGCCTTGATGTACTCCTTTCCCAATTTGGAACCAGTCCATTGTTCCATGTCTGGTTCTAACTGTTGCTTCTTGTCCTGGTTTCTCAGGAGGCAGGTAAAGTGGTCTGGTATTCTACTTAAGAATAGTACTTAAGTAGAATAGTCTACTTAAGAATTTTCCATAGTGTGTTGTGATCTATACAGTCAAAGTCTTTAACATAGTCAATGAAGCAGAAATAGATATTTTTCTGGAGTTCTATTGCTTTTTCTGTGACCCAATGGATGTTGGCAGTTTGATCTCTGGTTCATCTGCCTTTTCTAAAACCAGCTTGAACATCTGGAATTTCTCAGTTCACATACTGTTGAAGCCTAGCTTGAAGGATTTTGAGCATTAACCTTCTAGGATGTGAAATGAGTGCAATTGTGCAGTAATCTGAACATTCTTTGGCATTAATCTTCTTTCGGATTGGAATGAAAACTGGCTTTTTCCAGTCCTGTGGCCACTACTGAGTTTTCCAAATTTGTTGGCATATTGAGTGCAGCACTTTCACAGCATCATATTTCAGGGTTTGAAATAGCTCAACTGGAATTCCATCACCTCCACTAGCTTTGTTCGTTGTAATGTTTCCTAAGGCCCATTTGACTTGACACTCTAGGATGTGTGTCTTTAGGTGAGTGATCACACCACTATGGTTATCTGGGTCATTAAGGCCTTTTTTATATAGTTCTTCTGTGTATTCTTGCCACTTCTTAATATCTTCTGCTTCTGTTAGGTCCATACCATTTCTGTCCTTTATTGTGCCCCTCTTTGCATGAAATATTCCCTTGGTATCTCTAATTTTCTTGAAGTGATCTCTAGTCTTTTCCATTCTATTTTTTTCCTCTATTTCTTTGCGTTGATCACTTAAGGCTTTCTTACCTCTCTTTGCCAGTCTTTGGAACTCTGTGTTCAGATGGGTCTATCTTTCCTTTTCTCCTTTGCCTTTCACTTCTCTTCTTTTCTCAGCTATTTGAAAGGGCTTCTCAGATAAGCATTTTGCCTTTCTTTATCTTGGGGATGATTTTGATCACAGCCTCCTATACAATGTTACAAACCTCCATCCCTAGTTCTTCTGGCACTCTATCAGGTCTCATCCCTTGAATTTATTTGTCACTTTGACTGTATAATCATAAGGAATTTGATTTAGGTCATACCTGAATGACCGAGCAGTTTTCCTTACTTTCTTCAATTTAAGTCTGAATTTTGCAATAAGGAATTCAAGATCTGAGCCACAGTCAGCTCCCTGTCTTGTTTTTGCTGACTATATAGAGCTTCTCCATCTTTGGCTGCAAAGAATATAATCAATCTGATTTCAGTATTGACCGTCTGGTGATGTGCATGTGTAGAATCTTCTCTTGTGTTGTTGGAGGAGGGTGTTTGCTATGACCAGTGTGTTCTCTTCCCAAAACCCTGTTAGACTTTGCCCTGCTTATTTTGTACTTGAAGGCCAAATTTTCCTGTTACTTCATGTATCTCTTGACTTGCTACTTTTGCATTCCAGTTTCCTATGATGAAAAGGATATCTTTTTTTTTTTGGTGTTAGTTCTAGAAGGTCTTGTAGGTCTTCGTAGAACCATTAAACTTCAGTTTCTTTAGCATTAGTGGTTGGGGCATAGACTTGGATTACTCTGATGTTGAATGTTTTGTCTTGGGAATGAACTGAGATCATTCTGTTACATTTAAGGCTGCACCCAAGTACTGCATTTTGGACTCTTATGTTGACTATGATGGCTACTCCATTTCTTCTAAGGGATTCTTGCCCACAGTAGTAGATACAATGATCACCTGAATTAAATTCACCCATTCCCATCCATTTTAGTTCACTAATTCCAAAAATGTTGATGTTCACTCTTGCCATCTCCTGTTTGACCATTTCCAGTGTACCTTGATTCATGGACCTAATATTCCAGGATCCTGTGCAATATTGTTCTTTACAACACTGGACTTTACTTTCACCACCAGACACATCTACAGCTGGGTATCATTTAGGCTTTGGCTTAGCCTCTTCATTCCTTCTGGAGCTATTTCTCTGCTCTTCTCCAATAGTATATTGGACACCTACTGACCTGGGGATTCATCTTTCAGTGTCATACCTTTTGCCTTTTCATACTGTTACTGGGTTCTCAAGGCAAGAATGCTGTTCATCAACTATATCTCAATATCTTTAAAAAAGAATCCTGAAGACATACATTTGAAGGGAAAATTGGACTTGAAGTAAATGTATAAAAAAAATAATAGATGTTTAAAAAAAAAAAAAAGAAACCCCTTCCCTATTTGTGCTGAGCACCAAGGCAGTGGGGCAGGTGGGGGTGCAGACAAGCTCTCATTCACTGATATAAAGGTTAGTGAAGTGTGAGCCATTCCCCAGGAACCTCAGTGCAGACCCTGGAAACCCAGGCCCCAGAGATCATCCAGCACTGTGGTTAACAGTGTAGCCTCTGGAAGAAACAACTCAAGTCCAACCTGTACAGCCTCCTAGACGTGTGGCTTTGAGCAAGTTCCTGACCTCCCATGGTCTCGTGCTTTTGAACTGTGAAGCTGGAAAAGACTCTAGAGAGTCCCTTGGACAGCAAGGAGATCAAACCAGTCAATCCTAAAGGAAATCAACCCTGAATATTCATTGGAAGGACTGATGCTGAAGCTGAAGCTCCATTACTTAGGCCACCCAATGTGAAGAACCAACTCAGTGGAAAAGACCCTGATGCTAGGAAAGATTGAGGGCAGGAGGAGAAGGGGATGACAGATAGCGTCACCAACTCAATAGACATGAGTTTGAGTAAACTCCGGGAGATGGTGAAGGACAGGAAACCTGGAGTGCTGCAGTCCTTAGGATCATAAAGAGTTGGACAGGACTGAGTGACTGATAACAACAACATCTGGAATAGAAGATGGAATGAGATCATTTGCATAAAGTGCTCCATAAATATTAGCTGTTAGCATTAATAGCCATCTCTGTGAATTATTTTTTTAAGTCTGACAGTAGACCACAAAGGACTACTTAGATTTTAAATTAATATTCCCTTCATAACATAGAAATTACCTAGTTATCCTCAAGCTGTTATGTTCAGTTTATAAATCTTGTTATTCTGTTTATAAATATGGCAACATGAGTCTAGTGTCTTTCAATTCTATTTGATTAATGATCTGTTAACTTGAGGACACTAAGCTCTTTTGAAAATTCATTTACAAACTTAATTAAATTCCCCTAAACACTTTGAACTGCATTCATAAATTTAATACATTGTATTTTCTTTGTAAACACTTTGGTGGCCTAACAAAGCAAAATATCTCCAAGTAATAAATTATCATGGTGCTTCCCTAGTGGCTCAGATGACAAAGAATCTGCTTGAAGTGTGGGAGACCCAGGTTCAATCCCTGGGTCTGGAAGATCCCATGGAGAAGAGAATGGCTACTTGCTCCAGTATTCTTGCCTGGAGAATTCAGTTCTGCTTTGGTTCTCTAACAAAGCAAAATATCTCCAAGTAACAAATTCTTATAGGCCTAAGAAATAAGATGTATTAATATAGTGAAGCACCAGCTTTCTTTAAAATCTCATAATATTCACAAAAATGGAATCAAATTTTCTTTCCCTTTCCAACTGAAACTCAAAAGTCTAAATACTATTACATATTTAAAATGCATCAGGCTGATCTATCAGTCTTCAATGTGCTAGAATCTCTTAACTAATATAATACTTTAAAGAAACCACGATACAAGGGTTGGGCTTCCCTGGTGGCTCAGTGGTTAGGAATCTGTCTGCAATGCAGGAGACATGGATTTCATCCTTATGTTGGGAAGATCCCCTGGAGAAGGAAACAGCAACCTACTCCAGTATTCTTGCCTGGGAAATCCCATGGACAGAGGAGTCTCGTGGGCTACAATAAATACAAGGGTTACTCCTAAACTTAATAGTTTGATCCTTAGGGTTTACTTTATCTTATCATCTTCATGTTTAAACCTAAACTTTCCCAGGTTGGAAAAGGGCCCTTGAAGAATCGAATGCACTGCTTCCAGCAGGCCAAGGGCACCATCCTCAGGGAACTGGTAACATGGCTGATAGTGTATGGCCAAGTGGTGGATGTTTTTTGGTCAGAACTTCAAGACAGAATTGTGGATCTAGAAGCTACAGAGTCCAAAAGGCTGCAGTTTGGATCCACCAGGCTCTTTGTATATTTTGAGATGACAAGTGTTTGTCACTCAGTCGTGTCCAACTCTTTGTGACCCCATGCACTGTAGCCCGCCAGGCTCCTCTGTCTATGGAATTCTCTAGGCAAGAATACTGGAGTGGGTTGCCATTTCCTTCTCCAGGGGATTTTCCTGACCCAGGGATCAAACCCACATTGCAGGTGGCTTCTTTACCTCCTGAGCCACAAGGGAAGCCCTGAGATGACAAGTAGAGGCCCCCAAGTTCATCCCTTTCAGATAGAAATGGCTTTGCAACCTAGGCTCATTAGGCATTTAACCCTTTACCCAGTTTTCCATAACCTCGTTTTTCACTTTTATTGGCTTAATTGGAACATGAGTTAACATGCTCCATTCCTCATGACCCCTCCATCAGGCTTCTTCTTCTTCTTCTTTTTTAGTATTCATTTGGCTCTGCCAGGTCTGAGTTGTACCACGTGGGCTCTTTAGTTGCAGCATGTGAGACCTAGTTCCCTAACCAGGGATGGAACCCGGGCTCCCTGCATTGGGAGCATGGAGTCTTACCCACTGGTCCACCAAGGAAGTCCCTCCCTCCCCCAGGCTTCTTCAGTTGGATTCAATCAACCTGCTCACCCACTTCCCTGGTGGCTCAAATGTAAAAGTTCTGCAATGCAGAAGTTCAGTTCAGTCCCTCAATTGTGTCTGACTCTTTGTGACCCCATTCCCATGAACTGCAGCATGCCAGGCTTCCCTGTAGTCCACCAACTCCTGGAGCTTGCTCAAACTCATGTCCATAGTGTTCGTGATGCCATCCAACCATCTCATCCTCTGCTGTCCCCTTCTCCTCCTGCCTTCAATCTTCACCAGCATCAGAGTCTTTTCCAATGAGTCAGTTCTTCTCATCAGGTGGCCCAAGTATTGGAGCTTCAGCTTCAGCATCAGTCCTTCCAATGAATATTCAGGACTGATTTCCTTTAGGATTGACTGGTTTGATCTCCTTGCAGTCTAAGGGACTCTCAAAAATCTTCTTCTGCAGTGCAGAAGACCCAGGTTCAACCATGGGTCAGGAAGATCCCCTGGAGAAGGCGATGGCACCCCACTCCAGTACTCTTGCCTGGAAAATCCCATGAACAGAGGAGCCTGGTGGGCTGCAGTCCATGGGGTCGCAAAGAGTCGGACACGACTGAAGCGACTTAGCAGCAGCAGCAGCCAGTATTCTTGCCTGGAGAATTCCATGGACCTAGGAACCTGGCGGGCTACAGTCCATGGGGTTGCAAAGTGTCGGACACAACTGAGGGACTAACAACACAACAGAACCTGCTCACTGATGGAGCCACGTCTTGTTGGCTTCAACTGCAGCAAAAAGGTCACTCAAGTACATAGCATTTTCCCACAGGCACAAGTTGCTGCCCGGCAGAGTTTAGAGGGGCAGGAGTTTTTCCCGAGATAATCATTTACCCTTTGTTCTTAATCTGTTTTCCTCCCTGTATTCAACCTACCTTTCCTGCTTTTATTTTCAGGATCTTGAACAATTTAAGGGAAGTGGTCTAGGGGTTTAGGGATAGGAGAAAGAGGTGGTTTGGGGAGAGTGGTGGTCCAGAGTAGCAGTGCCCACCAGAAGGGACAGAGCCTCAGGTTGGAAGGGTAAGCTGTGTGGGACGTCCGGGGAGCACGTGGGTGTGGGTCCAGGCCCTGGGGCTGCTGATCTTGGCGAGGAAGCAGCAGAAACTCCTGAAGGCTTACATGTGAAGCTCTCACAGTGGCTCCAACACACTGAATATTTCCCTTGCCTCCCCTTCCCCTTTTTTCTTGCATCCCGTTAGGCTCCTGGGTGCTTGCACAGGCCTAGGAAGGAGGAACCCCACCTCCAAAAACAAGTAACAGTGAATGCTTCTTCAGCCCTGGCAAGGTGAAGTCAGATCTAACTTAATTTTTTTTTTTTTAATTGAAGTATAGCTGATTTACAATCTGGTGTCTCTGATGGTAAAGAATCTGCCTGCAGTGGAGGAGACCCGGGTTCAATCCCTAGGTTTGGGAAGATCCCCTGGAGGAGGAAATGGCCACCGACTCCAGTACTCTTGCTTGGAGAATCCCATGGACAAAGGAGCCTAAGGAGCTACAGTCCATGGGGTCGCAAAAAAAAAAAAAAAAATATATATATATATATATATTCTCATGTATATATTCTTTCTCCAAGACCTTTTGCTTATGTGTGCATGTGTGTCCAGTCACTAAGTCGTGTCCGACTCTTTGCAACCAGATAGATTGTAGCCCACCAGGCTCCTCTGTGCGTGGAATTCACCATGCAAGAATACTGGGGCGGGTTGCCATTTCCTTCTTCAAGGGATCTTCCCGACCAAGGGATCAAACCTGAGCCTCCTGCACTGCAGCCGGATCTTTACCACTGAGCCACCTGGGGAGTCCCTCTTTTTGCTTATAGGTAATTACAAAATATTGAGTATAGTTCCTTATGCTATACAGTAGGTCCTTGTTGGCTATCTATTTTATATATAGTAATGTGTATATGTTAATCGCAACCTCCTAATTTATCCTTCCCCCACCCCAGGTCTAATTTGATTTTAACGAAATAGGGAAGGGCACTATTTCCAGTATTTGAGTCCTGTGATATTTACATTAAATGATTGTTCCTGGAGTAGGAGGAAGAGCACTGCAGGGTGGGAGTTGAGAATTCTATTCCTGAACCACCAATAGAACAAGAGCACTGCAGGGCAGGTCTGGCTCAGCCATTTGACAGCAACTTACCTCACTTCGCCTGGAAATGGGTTTCACACCTACCAGGGTCCCTTCCAAGCCGGGGTCTGGCCCGCCTGCCCAGTCCAGGGTTTGGAGGCCCTGCAGGTGGTACAGAGTCACTCTCTGTACCGAGGAGCAGCCGGTGCCAGCCCAGCCTGGCCAGCAGAGGGCACTGCCATGCCGTGCAGACTGTTCCTGCCTCAGCCTGCAGGACTGGCAGCTCACCTCTAGGAGGCCCCCAGCCCTCACAGCTGCAGGAAGCAGATGTGCTATCCAGCATCCATCCCCCTTTCAGAGGCGCTGTCTCATCCCCTGGACCGGGTCACTGGGTCTCCACTCAGGCCAGCTTCCAGACTCTCTGGGGGATCCAGGTCACCGCAACCGTGTGACTCCTCTTAACCCCACCATCAATTCCACTCCCATAGTATGCCAGGCCCGCTCGGACCCCTCATGTCACTTAATCTCAAAGAAAGGAGATACAGACCATCACCCTGTGGGGAAACTGACACAGGAGAGGCAAAGTGACTTGCCAAGACCTCATGGAACTGCACTGAAACCCAGACCTCTTTGGATTCCAAAGGCCACGTGATTTCCACAACAGAGTTGAGTCTCCTGAACATGGTCCTGGGGGGTTGGGCTGTTTGGGGGAAGCAGGATGGCGGGGGTTCTAGTTGCCTAGCAGAGGTCTAGAAGGTGCACTGTGCAGGTACAGGCTGGCATAGCTCAAGCTGAGGTTGGCGTCATGTGGAGCACGGACGGGCCTGGAGATCAGATGCCCACTGTAGGCAGCTTGTTTGGGGCAGCCCCGTCAGAAGCAGCTCAGACCCTGTGAGGTGTCTGTCCTTCCCTGAGGCTGAGCAGGGCTCCTGGGAGGCCCTGATGACAGGACAATTAGGGAAATTAAAGGCAGGGGTGGGCAGGGGAGCCCAGGCCACACTCTCACTGTCCTGATCCTGGGTTGGCAACTGATGGCAGCAACAGGCAGTTGGCGCCCACCTTGTCCCCCATCTCCTCCGAGCAAACTGGCTCGGGCCCTTTTCTGTTTCCCTTTCGGAGGTCACCAATGTGACGTCAACCAGCAGCCCAGATTTACCATCAGTGAAAATTCAATTCCCCAAATGGGAAACCCTGTCTGCACAAGAGACTGGGTCAGACGTGCAGGGGTTTTGATGAGGGAAATGAACACATTCACAGCTCAAGGTGACCCAAGGCCAAGGGGATGGGAGACCTGAAGGTGAGGAGAGTGTTGGGGTACCCTGTCTGGCGGGGAGGGCCCGGGAGGACCTAACACCTTGACTGATGATCAGCAGACAGAGCCTTGCGCTGGGAGAGGGGCTGAGCCCAGGCGGAGAGGTGGGAGGAGTGGCCCGGGTTCAGAATCAGGAGAACGTGTGGTGGTGGGGAATGTTCGAAGGCGCTTGTCAGGGATGAAATAGGGAAGGCGGGCAGGGGGCAAGTGTGGGGAGCTACATGTCAGGCTGGGGATGCCACAGGCACATACAGCTGACCAGCACTTCAGGAGGGCAGCAGAGCACCTAAGACTCTGAACCAGACTGCCTGGGTTCAAGTCCCAACCCAGCCAATCACTAGCTGTGTGACCTTGGGTGAGTCATCGGGTTCCTTGGTGTTCTAGTTTCTCACCTAAAATGTTGTTCAAGTATGACGGCTACTGTGAGCATGAAATAAATTCAACTGTGTGCAGCACTTAGCAAATGCCTATTACAGCATATAAATAATAGCAATAGCTATTTGGGCAGCAATACGATGCTCCAGACTCTGAGCTGTTTCCCTATCTTCTACGCTTTAACCTTCACAGGAAACCTCAGAGGTACTATCACCGTACCATGCCTGCACCCATTTTACAGATGGGGAAAGATGGTCACAGTCACAGAGCAGCAAAGTAATGAGCCTGGCTCCACACCCCTGCCCAGAACACTCGGCCCATATCTCCTCATCCCTCCCCCACCTGCCTGGTTCTAGGGACCTTCTAAGCCACCATCTCTTTCCGCTGACAGAGAAAGGTCCTGGGCCATGGTCTCTGTGGCTCATAGATCCTGGGATTCTGAGCCCAGCTTTGTGGGCCTGAATGCAAGAGTAGGAGAAAAAGTTCAGTTCCCCGCTCCCTTCCGCCCCTCTCCGCCCGCGCCCCACCCCCACCTCCACCCCGCAGACCCCTCCCCAGGTCCATGCCTAGTAATCTAGGTTTTAGGCTACACATCAGCCGCTCCCTGTTCAAAGCAGGACAGGGGGAAAGGCGTGGAACCCTTAAAACAGTGCAAATGTGTCCCGCGCCTGGGCCCGGCGCGCGCAGACAGAAGTTGTGTACACAGGATTTTAGTATTTCCTCTCCGGCTCCAGCCCCAATTTGAGGGCCTGTAAAAGCTTGAATGGCGTCCAGTGCGGCGTGGTTTGCCTAAGCTCGGCTCCCGGCGCAGAGTCAAAGCAGCCCACACAGGGCTGGGGCGCCCGCGGGGGTCCCTGGGGGGCAGAGGGCGCCCATGCCCGGGCCGCCGAGCCTCCCCCAGCACCCCCCAGCCCTGGTGTGGGGCGCTGATGGCGGGAGGCGAGGGCCGACTGCCTTCGTGACCCACAGCTTCACCGCCCCCCACCCCTCCCACGGTGCCTGGAGGAAGAAATTATGAGCTGGAAACCTCTCTCATTTCATGGGGGTGGGGAGGGCTCCCCGTGACTGAGGGGCTGGTCCAGGCTGTACCCGGGGCGGGGGCGGGGAGCCTTGTCCAATCCCTGCTTTTATATCTGCCCCCAAGCACCTCCACCTTAGTCTGAAATCATTCAGTCTCTTTCCCTCACTGGCTGTGTGTGTCTATACAACTCACTCACCCTCACTGGGCCTCAGTTCCCTCACCTGTGAAAAGGAGCTGGTGTGGCTCCATCTCAGGCTTCTGCCAGCCCCAGCCCCAGCATCTTAGGGTCCCAGGAGATTGTGAGCTGCCTGGGCTACAGGCTGGGTGCCCGTTTGAGGAAGAGAGGTCTGATCCCCATCCCCAGGGGCTGTGACACTGGGCGGGGGGGTTGGGGGGGTGGGGAGTATGTCTCATGGCCAGAAAGAGATCCCTGAGGACCCTTCATAGTCAGGGGCCTTCCAGGGGTCACTCGCACCCTGAGCACAGCAATCTGTTGTGGACACAGCCCGGGTCACATGGGTATCTGTGCATGGAGGATTTCAGCTTGTCCTCCACAGTCTCTGCTCTGCAGTTCCCTCTCTCACATGTGTGATGTTCAGGGCTGCATTTGAGCTGAACAGAACTCATTTGGTGACTTGAACTGACACTTAACGATCTTAGTCTGGGGGTACTCTTTCTACCCCCTTCTGATGCCTATGTCAGAAGCTTTCTCTATCTCCTTTATACTTTAATAAAACTTTATTACACACACACACACACACAAAAACAATCTTAGTCTGTGGAGACACGGGTTCAGTCCCTGGGTGGGGAAGATGCCCTGGACAAGGAAATGGCAATCCACTCCACTATTCTTGCCTGGAAAATCGCATGGACAGAGGGAGCTTGGCGGGCTATGGTCCATGGGGTCACAAAGAGTTGGACATGATTGAGCGACTGAGCACACACACAGTTTCTGCCTTAGGAGCTCCATTTTTAGACGAAGTAAAGAAAGCTTGGAGAAATTAGACAGCTTTCCCCAAATTACTATGTTGATCATGAGTGCTGTTCACTGGCCATTTCCACTCTCTCTTCCAGGCATGTGGTAGGATCACACCTCAGGGGTCCCTCTGTAGTTGGGTGGGGCCATCACTGCAGATGGTGAATGCAACCACGAAATTAAAAGATGCTCCTTGGAAGAAAAACTATGACCAACCTACATAGCATATTAAGAAGCAGAGACATTATTTTGCCAACAAAGGTCCATCTAGTTAAAGCTATGGTTTTTCCAGCAGTCATGTATGGATGTGAGAGTTGGACTGTAAAGAAAGCTGAATGCCAAAGAATTGATGCTTTTGAACTGTGGTGTTGGAGAAGACTCTTGACAGTCCCTTGGACTGAGAGGAGATCCAACCAGTCCATCCTAAAGGAAATCAATCCTGAATATTCATTGAAAGGACTGATGCTGAAGCTGAAGCTCCAATATTTTGGTCACCTGATGTAAAGAGCTGACTCACTGGAAAAGACCCTGATGGTGGGAAAGATTGAAGGCAGGAGGAGAAGGGGATGACAGAGGATGAGATGGTTGGGATGGCATCACTGACTCAATGGACATGAGTTTGAGTAAACTCAAGGAGTTGGTGATGGATAGGGAAGCCTGGCATGCTGCAGTCCATGGGGTCGTCGTAAAGAGTCGGACACGACTGAGCAACTGAACTGACTTATGTGACTGGTCCCAGCCAGTGAGTTGTGAGTTAAAATTATATGAGTCTATTCCAAGTCAAAGTATTCAAATGCCAATTCAGGACCCTCCAGATCTTTCCTCTCTCTCTGTTCCAGCAACCAGCAAGTTCAAAATGGTGGCCATTCATTAGCCTGCATCCCAGTTCAGTTCAGTTCAGTCGCTCAGTTGTGTCCGACTCTTTGCGACCCCATGGACTGCAATGCACCAGGCCTCCCTGCCCATCACCAGCTCCTGGAGTTTACTCAAAATCATGTCCATCAAGTTGGTGATGCCATCCAACCATCCCATCCTCTGTTCTTCCCTTCTCTTCCTGCCTTCAATCTTTCCCACCATCAGGGTCTTTTCAAATGAGTCAGCTCTTTGCATCAGGTGGCCAAAGTATTGGAGTTTCAGCTTCAACATTAGTCCTTCCAATGAACACTCAGGACTGATCTCCTTTAGGATGGACTGGTTGGATTTCCTTGCATCCCAGAGTGGGGAGAAATAGAACAGAGCTCTGAGTGGATTCATGATGGACTTATAGAATGAACAAGATAAATCTTTGTGTTTAAGCCATTACACTTTTTTTTTTAATGTATCTTTTTTTTTTTTTTTTCAATTGTTTTTGGCTGAGCCTTGTAGCATGTGAGGTCTTAGTTCCCGACCAGGGATAGAACCCATGCCTCCTGCATTGGCAGTGGAGAATTTTAACCCCCAGACCTCCAGGCAAGTCCCTAAGCCATTACACTTTTAAGGGCATTTGTTACCACAACCTAACTCATCCTCTCCTGACTGATACAGCCACCAAGTCGGACTTTGGAGGGCCCCTCACTTCAGCATAAGGGCACAATGGACTTGCCAGGAAAGGAGACAAGCCATAGACTTATATGGACAATACAGCCCCCAGAGCATATTGCTACTAGAACTCTCTGCTCCTAGGAAACTGGACTCTGAATGGCAGCAGTCCCCAGGCCCTCTGCACCAGCTCAGCTTGGAAAAGGCCCACGGGGTATTCAGCACCTGTGTCACGTGACCCAGGGAGCCCTCCCCACGCTGCTTAGCACAAGTCACACAGCAGCTGGATCTACTTCTAAGGGCCCCTCTAAGGGGAGATAGGGACAAGCTGGGACCCACTGCAGCGAGTCTCTGGAGTAGAAGTGGGAAGACACGGTGGATTTCACAGTGTCAAGTCCAGGAGTTTCTGCTTTCTTAATAAAAGGGGCCAGATTCCGCTGGTGTGACCTCTCTCTTTTCATCTTTCTGTCTGTTTTGTTTTGAATGTGGGCATGATACCTAGGGTGCTCCCCTGGTGGCTCAGTAGATTAAGAATCCACCTGCAATGGAGGAGACCCCGGTTTGATCCCTGGGTCAGGAAGATTCCCTGGAGAGGGAAATGGTGCTATACCAGTCATCTAAGACCACAAAGAAAAGGCCAGAAGAAACTCTCGTACACTGTTGGTGGGAAAGTAAGTTGGTGCAGCCATTATGGAGAACAGTATGGTGGTTCCTTGAAAAAAAAAAACTAAAAACAGAGTTACCATATGATCCAGTAATCCCATTCCTGGGCAAATATACAGAAAAAAAATGAAAAGGCTAACTTGGAAAGATACATGCACCCCAATGTTCATGGCAGCACTGTTCACAGTAGCCAGGATATGGAAGCAAATTAAGTGTCCATCGACAGGTGAATGGATAAAGACGATATGGTATATATGAGAATACATATTCAAGAGAAAATTACTCAACCATAAAAAAAGAATGAAATAATGCCATTTGCAGCAACATGGATGGACATACTAAGTGAACTAAGTCACTCAGACAGAGAAAGACATCATATGATGTCACTTAAATGTGGACTCAATAAAAGGATACAAATGAACTTATATACAAAATGGAAACGGACTCATAGACTTAGAGAACAAGCTTATGGTTACCAAAGGGGAAAGGGAGCAGGGAGGGGTAGTTGGGAATATGGAGTTAACAGTTACACACTACTATATATAAAAATAGATAAACAGCAAGGCCCTACTGTATAGCACAGGGAACTATATTCAATATCTTATAAAAACCTATATTGGAAAAGAATATGAAAAAGACGTAACCATATATTTAACTGAATCACTTTACAGTACACCTTAAGCATTGTAAATCAATTAAACAAATAATTAAGGCCAGAAGAAACCTCAGAATGGTTGAGCTACAACAGCAATGTTATCGCTGATTTCTGATTTCTTTCTCCTGGTTTCTTATTATGAGAAAAAGACCCCCTGTGTGTGTAAACCTCTATAACCAGGGTTCCTGCTCCTTGCAGCCCTGTACCTTCCTATCTGTACAGTTCCTAGCAGGGGAGTTGGAAGAAAGGACTTTTTCTGGTTATCAACCCCTGCGTTCCTCCCCTTTCCTCACCTGAGGTTACATGGCCCCAGATCAATCCAGTCCCCAGAAGTTGTCCCCAGTCAGTTCCGACTGCAACAGGAAGATTTAAGCACCCCACATCCAGGGGTGCCCCTTCACACCCACTCCAGGGTTACCGTCCCCAAAACACAAACCTGAGCATGGCACTACTCTGCCCCAGAACCTACCGCCTTCTCTCGGACCCTGAGAATGGCACTCAGATGCTCTTCCAGAGCCCTCAAGGTCCTTCCCACCCTAGATTCAGTTTACCTTTGCAGCTTTAAATCCCTTCGCTCCTTACCAGGCACCATCCCCCTCCTAAGCCGCCTCTGCCACCACCACCCTTCCATTCACCTTGGTCTAATGTGCTTTTTCTCTCTTTTGCATTCTTTGTCCACACTTTTGTTATAGCAAGTGCTCTTCCCCTTATAATTACTTGTTTGCAAATCTTTCCTTCCAGAGATTGTGAGCTCTGAGAACAAGGGCCAGTCCTTACTCTATTTGTATGTACCTTAGCTTCCAGAGTGGCTAGTACTCAAAACACAGCCTGTTGAATAAATAAAACCTCAGTGCTTTGGTGATACTTTGGATATTAACTGCGAGCTTCCTCTTTGGGTCTTGTGTGGAGCCACTCTTCAGGTAAACTGTGAAGTTCCCCATTCTGAGGAAAGGGCTTGCTTGGTTTCCTGCTGCTGCTAAGTTGCTTCAGTCGTGTCCGACTCTGTGCAACCCCATAGACAGCAGCCCACCATACTCTCCCGTCCCTGGGATTCTCCAGGCAAGAACAATGGAATGCGTTGCCAGTTCCTTCTCCAATGCATGAAAGTAAAAGTGAAAGTGAAGTCGCTCAGTTGTGTCCAACTCTTAGCAACCCCATGGACTTCAGCCCAACAGGCTCCTCCGTCCATGGGATTTTCCAGGTAAGAGTACTGGAGTGGGGTGCCATTGCCTTCTCTGCTTGGTTTCCTACTAAGCATATTTAATGAGCACCCACCATGTGCTTGTATCAGTTAGCTGTTACTGCAATCATGCTGTGTAACAAACACCCACAAAATCCCAGTGGCATATAACTGTAAGTACTTATTCATCTATGACAAACCTAGACAGCATATTAAAAAGCAGAGGCATTACTCTGCTGACAAAGGTCCGTATAGTCACAGCTATAGTTTTTCCAGTAGTCATGTACTGATGTGAGAGTTGGACAATTAAAAAAAAAAAAAGGCTAAGCACCAAAGAACTGATGCCTTTGAACTATGGTGCTGGAGAAGACTCTTGAGAGTCCCTTGGACAGCAAGGAAATCAAACCAGTCAATCCTAAAGGTAATCAACCCTGAATATTCATTAGAAGGACTGATGCTGAAGCTTAAGCTCCAATACTTTGGCCACCTGAAGGGAAGAGCTGAAAAGACCCTGATACTGGGAAAAACTGAAGGCAGGAGGAGAAGGGGAGGACAGAGGATGAGATTGTTGGATGACATTACCAACTCAATGGACGTGAGTTTGAGCAAACTCTGGGAAATAGTGAAGGATAGGGAAGCCTGGCGTGCTGCAGTCCATGGGGTCACAAAGAGTCAGACATAACTGAGCAACTGAACAACTTATTCATCATTTGTCTTTGAGTAGGCTGGGGGTATCACAAGTTGTTATTCACAAGTTGTTATTCACTTTTCAGACCAGAGGTGAAGAGAGGTAAAGTGACAGTCTAAGTTTGAACAGTTGATAAGAAGCAGAGCCAGAATGAAAACCTAGGAGCCTAGCTCATAGATGGATTTTTAACCATTATGTTGCACTGCCTTGCCCCTCTGCTACAGACTGAATGTTTGTGCCCCTCCTCTCTGTGAATGCAATTGTTGACACTTAATCCCCAGTGCCAAGGTATTTCAAACTGAGGCCTTTGGGAGGTGATTAGGTCATGATGCTGAAGCCCTCATGAGTGGGATTAGTGCCATTATGAAAGGGGCCCAGAGAGCTCTCTAGTCCCTTCTGCCTTGTGAGAACACAGGGGAAAAACAGCCACCTATCAAACTGTAAGCAGGCTCTCACCAGACAGTGAAGCTGCCTGCTTCTTGATCTTGAACTTTTCAGCCTCTAGCAGTGTGAGAAATAAATTTCTGTTGTTTACAATCTACCTAGTTTGTGGTATCCTGTTGTAGCAGCCCCAACAGACTAAAACACTCTCCCTCTTGGGGAGAAACCCACCTCTATGCATAAAGAGTTTGCTCGTTTTTTTTTTTTTAATAAGTAGAGTCCACTTTGATGCCTTTTACACTTTTTTTTTTTTGTCTATACTGGATCTTCATTGCTCCAAGGGCTTTTCCCTGGTTGCAGTGCACGGGCTTCTCATTACAGTGGCTTCTCTTGTTGCAGAGCACAGGCTCTCAGGGTGCAGGCCTCAGTAGGTGCAGCACATGGACTCAGTAGCTGAGGCTGCCAGGCTCCAGAACACAGGTTCAGGAGTTGCTGTGCACAGGCTTAGCTGCTCTGCGGCTTGTGGGATCTTCCTATATCAGTAATGGAACCCCTGTCTCCTGCACTAGCAGGCGGAGTCTTTACCACTGAGCCACCAGGGGAGCTAAGTTTGCTCACTTTTAAAATCACTACCTAGTATTTCACTCAATGGATGGCAATATATCATAATTATTTAGCCAGTCCCTACTGATGTGCATTTAAGCTGTTTCCAAACTTTCACAAACAATGCTATATGAACAATTTGTGCCCAAGTCATTCAGCCTTGGTGAAGTGTATCTGCAGGGAAAATTCCTAGAAGTGGAATTGCTGGGCCAAAGATATGAGCCTTTATAATTTTGAATAATATTACTAAATTTCCTGCCAACAATCTATGGGCTGGCAATTTCCCCACACCCTTTCCCACATGGTATGTTAGCAAGCTTTTTGATCTTTAATAGCATGATGAAGGAAAAATACTATCTCAGTGTTTTTTAGTTAGCATGGTTTCCATTATGTGTAGGGTTGAAAAAATAATAACGTTACCTCATGGGGTTTTTGTGAGGATTAAATAAATTAAGACAATTAATAGATATCAAGTTCTTAGGACAGTATCCAGTTCATGGTAACTGCTTAAAAAATATTTATTATTATTACTCTGAAATATTGTGGGAGTGTGGAGAAGGGCAAGCCACAGAGCAGTATGTATAATATGCTATTATTTGTGAAATAAAACAAGAAGCAAAGATATATTTACATATACATATGTATGCATGCACACATATGTGAATATATGTATTTGCACATATATATAAAACATTTTCAGAAAAGATATACAAAAGTAGAAAATATTGATGCCTCTAAGAAAGGAACCAGCTTCTGGTGACAGCAGTGAGAAAAGATTTTTCCTTGCATTCTCTTTGTATCACATCATGTTTCAACCATGAGCATGAAACCTTCTCAGAAAAGGTTGCAGTTACTGGCACTTCCTGTAGGAAAGCAAGCTACACAGGTAAGAAGAAGGATTCCAGACCTATAGCTTTATTCTTTTTCAATTTTATTTAATCCAAGATATCCAATATATCATTACTTCAACATGTAATCAATATAAAATGAGTTAATGATCTTCCAATTAAAATTTTTTTTAAATATATATATATAAGTGCCAAAACTAAATCATAGAAGATGCTATAGGAAAATATGTCTATTTTCTAGACAGGGTAGGATTCCTTAAACAACATGCCAAAAACAAAGTCATAGAGAAAAAGATTCTAATTTGACTATATTAAAATTAGGCATGTTTTCACTGAAAGACAATAAGAATATTAACATATAAAAATGCATTAATGATATTTTACTTTAAAGATACAAAAATCAAGTCATGATTTAAGACTTTTAAATCTTCTCTGTCTATGGTGATTCTCCAGGCAAGAATACTGGAGTGGGTGGCCATTCCTTCTTCCAGGGCATCTTGCCAACCCAAGGATTGAACCTGCATCTTCTGGGCAGGTCCTTTACCACTAGCACCACCTGGGAAGCCCCTTCATTTGGATGGCCACGTTTAAGTTGCTTGTTAGGCACATCTGGCTACTGGATATGTACTTGAGCAGGACCCAATGGGGCCTTCCCTGAACAGGCCTTCCCCCCATATCCTCGCTTTAGCTCCTCTCTGAAGTACCTAGAAAATAAAATTTGATGCACATTTCCTGAGCCCCATGGCTTTAGGTTTAAGTTCCCAGAAGGCGCAGAGAAGGCAATGGCACCCCACTCCGGTACTCTTGCCCAGAAAATCCCACGGACGGAGGAGCCTGGTAGGCTGCAGTCCATGGGGTCGCGAAGAGTCGAACACGACTAAGCGACTTCACTTTCACTTTTCACTTTCATGCATTGGAGAAGGAAATGGCAACCCACTTCAGTGTTCTTGCCTGGAGAATCCCAGGGACGGGGGAGCCTAGTGGGCTGCCGTCTACGGGGTCGCACAGAGTCGGACACGACTGAAGCGACTTAGCAGCAGCAGCAGCCCAGAAGGCGACGCAGCCTATTTTCCCACCCTGGCCTCTTGAGGGCGCCAGACTCACCCTAATGGTAGCTCAAAAGAAGGTTGGAGTTGCCACAAGCTGAGGAATGGGAAGAGCTGTTCATTCTTCCCCATTTGTCCATGCTCTCTAAACCTAATCTTTCTATCCAATCCCCTCATGGCAGGAGGAGGCAGGACGATGCAACAAGGGAGCCTGAAACCTTTGATACCTTCAAGACACCTGATGAGGTCATAGAATTCCTGGATTTGGTGCCTCCATCCAGTCTCAATGACATCACTGACCTCCTGGGCAGGCAAGACTCATCACCTCCCTGGGCCTGAGCTTCCTCGGAGTGAGAAGGGGTTACTGACACCCAGCCTACATCATAGAGTTTGAATTAAATCAAATAAGCAATGTGAAGCCATATTGAAAAAAAAACCAAAGCATGATGTTAGGCAGGCTTACAAAATGTGGGAGTGGAGGGTAACAGTGAGCGTTTCTGACCCGTCACCAAAGAGAGAGTCTTCTCATGGCACTACTCCATGAGACATATCTTCCCAGTTCAGACTCCAGCCTGGGAGCTCCCCTTCTCATCCAGGAGAACAGGATGAAGCACCTTGCCAGTCAGTACTTGATGACAGACACCACACAAAGGACAAATAAAAGAAGGATGCAGGAAAGAGAAAAGCTGAGCCTGAAGAGAAGTCAGGTTGGGGTGTGGAGACTGCTCAGTGGGGAGAGGGGAGGAGTCAAGTCACCTGAGAGCGGTTCTCTGAGGCGGGGAAGGGAGGACATTCCTGTTTGCCGAGCCGGCCCCCTGCGCAGATGTGGGGCCAGCTCTCTCCTGCCAAGGTCTGAGAGACCCCGTCAGGGCATGACCACTCAGGGAGGTGAGGCTTATCAAAGAGAAAGCGAAAGTTGCTCATTTGTGTCCAACTCTTTGCGACTCCATGGACTTTAGCCTGCCAGGCTCCTCTGTCCATGGAATTCTCCAGGCAAGAATACTGGAGTGGGTTCTCTTCTCCAGGGGATCTTCCCAACCCAGGGATTGAACCCAGGTGTCCTGCATTGCAGGTGGATTCTTTACCATCTGAGCCACCAGAGAAGCCCAGGAATACTGGAGTATCCTGGAAGACTGGAGCCTATCCCTTCTCCAGGGGATTGTCCCAACCCAGGATCAAAGCGGAGTCTCCTGCATTGCTGGTGGATTCTTTATCGCCTGAGCTACCCAGGAGCCCATCAAGGAGAGAAGCACGTGTCAAAGTATCAGCTCACTTTGCAGAGTCTTCTTTAGGATCAAATTCAGCTGTTATGATCAAGATCCAAAGCTTTCTCGATTGTATTCCCATCCTGGCACTCAGGGAAAATGACAACAGTTATTGGGTTGGTGAAAAAGTCCATTTGGATTTTTCCCGTAAGCTGTGTGGAAAAATCTGAATGAACTTTTTGGCCAGCCCAGTATATAGCTCCACTGGACCAAGGATGGAGATCATCAGTAGCTTCACACACCTGGTACCCACATACCAGGGAGGCCCAACTTTGATGGGGAAGCTTTGAGTTTATTAAGGTAGACATTCACTTCCCTGTCAGATTGAAGAGTGAGTTGTTATGCTGACTCTTGCTCTATGAAGCCATCAAAGGCCTGGACCCCATCTGTATTGTTGCTCCTCCATCCTTAACACACTGCCCTCATCTGAAAGATCCAGGATGGCACACCCCACACCCACCTTCCATCTAGAGAGAGGGTGAAGGGGAAGCAGAGGCCATCCTCTTAAGGGTGTGTTAGTTGCTGCATAACAAATTACCACAGAACTTAATTAATTAAAGCAACAAGCATGTATTATCTCAGTTTCAGCAAGTCAGATCAGAGGATGCAGTCGAGGCACTGGCCAAGACCAAGGTCCTCCGAATGCCAGCTAGACCGAGGCTTAAGGATTCACTTCCAAAACGGTTCCGGCATATGACTGTTGGCAGGAAGCCTCTGGTGCTTGCCACATGGGCCACTCCATAGGGCTTCTTTTTCTAAAATTGATTTTTGGCTATACTGAGTCTTCATCGTTGCGTATGGGCATTCTCTGGTTGCAGCAAGTGGGGGCCACTCTCTAGTTGCGGTGCGCAGGGTTCTCATTGTGGTGGTTTCTCTTGTTACAGAGCACGGTCTGTAGGGTGCATAGGCTCAGCAGTTGTTGCAATGCGAGCTTTCTAGAGTGCGGGCTTAGCTGCCCTGAGCATGTGGGGACCAGGGATGGAACTCATGCCCCTTGCATTGGAAGGCAGATTCTTAACTATTAGACCACCAGGAAAGTTCCATAGTGCTTCTTGATTGTCCTCACGATTTGGCAGTTGGCTTCCCCATTGCACTTATTACAAGAGAGAACAAGGAGGAAGCCCTCTGCCTCCTCAACTCATATGTCACACACAACAACTTCTGCCATATTCTACCCTTTAGAAGCAAGTCACTAATTCAAAAAGATATCTGCCCCCCATTATTCATAGAAGCAATACTTACAATTGCCAAGGTGTGGAAGCAATCCAAATGTCCATCAACAGATGAATGGATAAAGAAGATGTGGTACATGTGTACAATAGATTGTTGAAAGTGAAATTATTAGTTGCTCAGTCGTGTCCAACTCTTTGCCACCCAGGCTTTGTAGCTCACCAGGCTCCTCTGTCCATGGGATTCTCCAGGCAAGAATATTGGGGTGGGTTGCCATTCCATTCTGCAGGGAATTCTCCCAACCCAGGGATTGGACACAGGTTTCCTGCATTGTAGGTGGATTCTTTTCTGTTTGAGCCACCAGGGAACTCAGCCATAAAAAAAAAAGAAGAGCAAATGCCATTTGCAGCAATGTGGACGGACCCAGAGATTACCATACTCAGTGAATTAAGTCAGAAAGAGCAAGACAAACACTATATCACATCACACATACGTGGAATCTAAACTATGGTGCAAGTGAACCTATCTACAAAACAGAAACAAACACACAGAGATCAGATTTGTGGTTGCCAAGGGGGAGCGGGGGGAGGGAGAAGGAGGGACTGGGAGTTTGGGGTTGGTAGATGTTTATTATTACATTTAGAATAGATAAACAACCAGGTCCTACCGTATAGCACAGGGAGCTATATCAAAGTCTCCGGAGATAAACCACATGGAAAAGAATATTAAGAAAAGAACATCTGTAAGTGTATAACTGAGTCAATTTGCAGTACAGCAGAGACTGGGACATTATAAATCAATAAAGAAATTTCTTTATTGTACTTCAATAACAAAAAATAAAATAAATCTAAAATGCAGTGAATATATATGTGTGTGTTTTATATATATATATATATTTATATATATATATATATATATATATATGCACACACAGATAGGACACACACTCAACCATAAAAAAAGGGTGAAATTTTGCCATTTGCAGCAACACAGATGGACTTGGAAGGCCTTTTGCTAAGTGGAACAAGTCAGACACAGAAAGACATGAATACTATATGATATTGCTTATATGTAGAAACTAAAAAATATGACAAACTGATAAATATAACAAAAAGGAAGCAGACTCACAAATGTAGAGAACAAATTAGTGGTTACCAGTGGGGAAAAGAAGAGGAGAAGGGCAGTATAGGGGTAGGGGGAAAAAGGGTTATTATGGGATTATATGAAATCATGTGTGTGAAACTTTTGAAAATTGTAAAGCACTATAGAATTCAAACAATCTTCCATTCAATTAAAAAATTTTTTAGGGAAAAAAAGACACAAGTTCCTAAGTGTAGCATATATCTAAGGGAGGGGTGGGAATTAGGCTTCACCTTAATGAAATGAATGTGAAAGAATTTGTGAACACATGTAAAACTGCCACAGGACACATCCAGAAAGTTGCACATATTCCTCTTCTCCTCACCCCCTGTTGGCTAGAACTCAGTCACATGACCACACACAGTCAAGGGGAGCTGGGATGTATCGTTTTTGTTGTAGTGGCTGGACATCCAACCAAAAATGGGTGGTCTGTTACTATGGGAGGGAAATGGTGCAGGAGTAAAGTTTCTGCCTCCAAAGAAGCAAATGCACAGATACGCTGGTGGGGAAAAAAGAATGCTGTGGAATATAATTTACGTTCTTGGAAAAAGGAAAACATGTTTCTCATCATTGGCATCCTTGAAAATGCTCATGACAGATGGATGAGTGAAAAACACAGGTCGAATAACAGCATGAATTCATTCAAGACAGTTGATAGACACAGATCTTAATGGGCGCGGAGGCTGAGAGGTGATTGAAAGGATATTTGCCAGCCCAGTCATTGTGGTTTTCTCCAGGTGATTGAATTACTGGTAGTCATTTCATACATTTCTGTCATTTTTCTATATCATTTACTGTTTTTCCCCAAACAGAAAAAGGAAAAAAAAAAACCATACACAGTATTTCTTCCTATCCTTTCTAATCAACTCACCTCCCCAAGCTGGTCTAGAAAGAATGTTGGTGAGAAATTCCTGGGTGTCCTGCAATGAGACTTGCTGGGTAATCTATCAGATCAGAGGCAAGCCAAGCACAGGGTAGCAGGAGGGCAGGGCCAGAGGTCTGGTTAGACAGTGAGGATGGGCCAGTCGTCATAGTACCAGGGCTGGAAATCGCAGCTGAGTAGGGGGTGGGGGGCATGCCTTTAGAACAGAAGTCAAAACAAAGAGTCAGTCCAAAAGTGGAAGCAGCCAAGGTGTGGTGCCCAAGGGGATGTGCCAGGATGTGGGCAAAGCATCTAAGTGTCCATGCTGAGGACAGTGTTCACAGTTCCAATGAGTCCAAGGGAACAAGGGGAAAAGAGATTTCAGAAAGTGATGCTTGGTATCAGTGATGGGTTGAAAACCAGTTCAAGTTGTAAAGACCCCAGGAACCTCATTCAGGACATTTTTGAAGAGGTACAGCCAACCAGACTGCAGCCATGATGGAACCAGGAGGACACGGGGGAGCATGTTACTGCCCCAGCAAGAGCGCCTTTGCAGGGCTGATGCTGACGGCACTGGACAAGGATGGGCAAGTGGGTTTAATCTGCCTGCAAGCTCTGATCTACGACTAGTCCCTCCCTGGACTCTTGCACTGAGAAAAGTTCTAAGGCTGAGTCTGGGCTTGGGAAGAACCACTGAAGCAATGATTAGTGATGTCTCCCAAGGCCCAGGGGAGAGTGCTGTAAACCAAGTACCATGATTTCAACAGCTTATTCTTCTCCGCTAGGGACTCACTACCACCCCGTTTCCCCTCACTTGCCTGTCTCCCATAGTAGGGAAAAATTATTCATAATCCCACCCTTTTCACTTTGGCTGATTCACTGCTACAGTTTCTATATACAGAGAGCCTTTTTTTGTAGCTGCCATCAAAAGTACATCCTAATTGTAAATGTTTTTTCCACTTGGCATTACAACACAAGGATTTTCCTATGATCCTTTGTTAATATCTTTTTTTAAACTAACACAAGTACATTGTAGAAGAGACAAAAAAAAATCAACAAGAAAAAAAAAAATCTTTAAAACATCTTTAATTCCAAAATGCACAGGGGAACTGTGCTGTGTGTCAGGGAGTGGCAAACCAGGAGGATGGTCACTCTAGAACAATTGCTCCAACACTTCCATAAGTATCAGAATTGTATGGGATTTTCTTTTAAGAAATGAGAGTTCCCTCTGCAAACTCATTAGAAAAGGTAAATCTCCCCCACCTCCAACAACAACAACAAAACAAGGGCAAAGGTTATAAACAAGAAAATTCACAAGTAAATAATTAAGAAGCATGTTCTTCTCTAATCAGCCAGGAAAATGAAAATTAAAACAATGAGGTGATTTTCCCCTCCCTCAGCATACTGGCATGAAGTCAAGTGCAATGGGCTTAAACTGCTATGGCCTCTTGGGAAAGTAATCTAGAGTTGTTTATGAAAATTAAAAATACTCTGTGTGTACATTTGTCAGAACAACCCTACTTCCAGGACCTTCTCTATAAAAGTTTAAAAAAAAACAAAACACAGAACACGAAGACATACATACAAGGACATCTAATGAAATACCCACTCATTTATTCAATGAATATTTGTTGATTAACTACTATGTGCCAAACACAGGAATATAGTGACTAAAACAAAAAAAATCCCTGATTCCATGGAGTTTACCTTTCAGAGGGAGGAGATAATAAAAAACAAAGGAAACCAACCCCCCCCCCCCCCCAGATACACTTAAAAGACGTAGCATGGAGAAAAACACAACAGGGAAGAAAGACGGAGAAAATGCCAGGGGAAGTAGAGTGTGTGGGGGGTGGGGGAAGGGTTCTATTTCACTTTGAATTAGAACAATCAGGGAAGGCCTCACTGAGAAGGTGGCATTTGATCAAAGAACTGAAGAAGGGGAGGAAACAAGTCATGGGGCTATTTAGGAGTGGAGCATTCCAGGTAAGGAAACAGCTGATGCCAAGGCCAAGGGGCAGACAGGGTCCGTTGTGTCAGAGAAGCAGAGTGAAGTCAGGGAGGTAATGGGGCAGGTGGGCCAGTTGGAGGTCACTGCAAGGACCTGGCTTCACTCTGAGTGGGATCTTGCCATCTCGGGGATGCAAACAAGAATTAGGAAGTCAACAACCTACAAGGGTCATGCAGTCTTGAGGGTGGGAGGGAGGGAGATAACAGGAACTGAGGACCAGACCCCAGGGCATCCCAACCAGCAAAGGAGGCTAAGGAGGAGTAGCCAGAGAGGTAGGGGGCAACCCAGGGAGATTTGGCTGTGTTTCACAGGGGGACGGATGGGCTGTGTCCAGTGTGCTGGCTGACAGGTCAAGTCTGATGAGAACTAAGGACCAACATCCTGAAGGAGATGGGCTGGCCCAACCCTGGCCGAGGACTTCTGTCACGGAGGGTGGGCACTCGTACAAGCCCCTCGGGCAGGGAAGTGGAAAGAACCACAAGAGCAAAGAGAACCCGGAGGACAGCAGCTGATGAGCCCGACAAGCCGTTGCATGGAGCAGCTGGCTGTCTCTGGAGAACAATAGAGGGCCCTGTGTCCTTGAGTTCCAAGGAGGCCGCCTCTCACCCAGGGCTGGGCGGCTAGGAGGAAAGCGGATCCCTGCGTTAATTAAGTCCCATCAACAGCAAGTCGGTGCTTGCCAAGCTGCCGGGTGGGGCCTGATCTCAGTCCTGCCTCTGAGGAAGCTTCCAGGACGCTGGGACTGGTGTTGGCTCCTCGGAAAAGTGCTAAGGCAGGGAGGAGGAAATGAGTCCCTGACGAGGGCCAGGCCAGAGGAAGGCCACAGCCCTGTGAGGAGCCGGGGTGGTGGGGGTGGGTGGGACGGGGGTTGCTGGGGAGAGGCCAGCGGAGGTCTGTCCTGAGTGAGAAAAGCAGATGCTATGAAATGCCTCTTCCTTCCTGCTGTGGGTGATGCCTGGAGGGACAGGGCAGGCTAAAAATGGTGAATTTCAAACAGAAATGAAACAGATTTTCAGCTCACCCTGGGGCTGAGTGACATTTTCTGGACAGAGAATTATCTAGCTGGAAGAGGCCTAAGTCATCATGTCCATGAACCACGTATTTTATAAATGGAGGAACTGAGGCTCAGACAGTGGGAGGTGTTTGCCATGGGTCAAGCATCCAGTGAGCAGCAGGGCTGAGAAGTAGCATCAGGACCCCTGGCACCTGTGCGTGCCGAGGGGGTGCCTGGGAAACGGCGCTGCCTCCTGAATCCACGGACTGAGGAAACCAGGCTGGGGAGGGGAAAGCAGGAGACACCAGAAGCCAGTGGGCTCTCACAGGAGAGAGAGGCCTGGCTTCTGGCAGAGTAGACTCCTCCTGATCATGGGGAGGGGCCTTGAGGTCTGAGAGCGTGGGTCTCAGTGGGCTCAGGACCTGGAGGAAGCGGCACACAGGCCCTGGGAGGAACGAAAGCCCGCACCTTGGCCTGTGGGTGTGACCATTTCACTTAAACCCTCTGAACTGAACTCAGATCCTCAGTTTCCCTTCCCTGTGGGTTCCATCCGGCTCCCGCTCATTATTCATTTCCTGCTAAGAACTCGCACGGTGTTAAGACTTCCTCCCTGGCCTGCATCTCTGTGGGGGTCTGCCAGACATCCTGGGCTGGAGTGGAATGGGCAGGGCCCTTGGGGCTCACCCGGTAGCTTCTCACCAGGGCAAAGAGACCCCAAGGAGCCCTCCCAACCCAGGCTGTACATTGAGGCCTCAGGGCCTAGGACTGTCCTGCAATGTGGTGACAGACAGACCTATTCTCTGCCTTCCAGGAGCCCACAGTCGAGCCAGCAAGATGGTTGGAGGGACAAGCCACAGAGCCACGAGGGGACAAGGAGGTGTCCCAACAGGCCCAAGGCAAGGCATGTGGAATCTGGATAAAGGTGAAAGGACCTTTCGCTGAGGGGCAGGTCAAGAGTCAGGGGAGGTGACCTCTACTCAGATCAAAAGGACAGCCACTCATTTATTTGTAATTTCTCTAAAGATGCTCTGTTGGTGTTTGTTTTGATTAATGACTGTGGAAGCTATCGGCTTCTTCCAGTTATTCCCTGGTTCAAAAGAATCCCTCAGGAGGAGAAATAAAGCTTTTCTAGCAAGAAGGAGGCAAGACCTCAGGCTCCATGTGGTGGGAAAGCCCATGTGGGCTGTAATCTGAGCCTTGAATTCAGGCATGCAGGCAGTTTGGGGCCCAGGTTGGAAATGGGCTGCGAGCAACCTTGGAGGTCACAGAGCCACTGTCTACTTGTACTCAAGACGGGTCACTCAGGGAGCTGAGGGTCTGGCCAAGCTGGACCCCAGGCCTCTGGGTTCCCAGAGGGCCATGTTCTCCCTCAGTTACAGGGCACTTGGTTCTGGGCAGTTCCTTACTTGCTTTTCCCACATCCCTGTGCTTGGGAGAGGAGAGCACAGGAGAAAGCCCACTGGAAAGGGGGGTTGAGCCCAGCGGGTCTGCCTGTGGGAAGTGCTGACGAGAGGGGCAATGGTTCGGAACAGTCCGTCCAAGCTCCCTGAGGAGCAGGACAGGGTGCACCTATGAGGCTGCCAAAAGGGGGCTGGGGCCTCTCAGGCAACTGCTCCCCTCAAGCTTGGCTCCCATCCAGTCCTGTCATCAAAGCCAAGGGAGGCCGCCCTGACAGATGTCACCAGCACGGAGCTGTCAGTCATCCCAGCAGGTCCCCACAGCACCCCCTCCACCGTCCTGTGAGGGCTGGAGAACAAGGCTCTCCAGTGTGTAACCCCCTGAGAGCTGACGGCTGAGCCCCCTCTCCTAAGTCCTCTCATGGCTGTAGCCTCTGCCTTCAGTTTGGAGACTCAGCTGGTCAGAGACCCTCTGGCAGTGCCTGGGGCAACCACATGGGTAAGCAAATCCTAGCTTATCCCAAAGCCGAACGTTCTAGTGGCCCTGATACCAGCAGTCTCCAAACTGTGTTCCATGGCCCTCGGCCTGCCGGTGGTGTCCAGTGAGATGCATGTGTGAGTGCTCAGTCGTGTCCAGTGCTTTGTGAACCCATGGACAGTAGCCCGCCAGGCTCCTCTGTCCATGGGATTTCCCAGGCAAGAATACTGGAGTGGGTTGCCATTTCCTTTTCCAGGGGATCTTCCAGATCCAGGGATCAAACCTGCATCTCTTGTGTCTCCTGCATTGCAGGCAGATTCTTTACCACTGAGCCACTGGGGGCAGAGCAGGGGGAAGCTCATCCTGTGAGAGGGGCATGAAATAAAGAATAAATGCAGTCTATCAGCAGATGAACGGAGAAACGAAATGTAGCATACATGTATAGTGGAACATTATATAGCCATAAATAGGAACATGCTCAACATGGATAGATCTGGTTTTTAATATTTATTTTTATTTATTTGACTGCACCAGGTCTTAGTTGTAGCATGTAGGATCTTTGATCTTCATTGTGGCATGCAGGATCTAATTCCTTAATCAGTGATCAAACCTGGGTCCCCTGCATTGGGAGCGCAGAGTCTCAGCCATTGGACTACTAGGGAAGTCCCAATATGGACAGACTTTGAAAATTTATGTTTATTGAAATAAGCCCAACCAGAAAGGACAAATATTGTATTCCACTTAAATGAGGAATAGGCAAATTTATAGAGATAGAAAGTAGGATAGAGGTTGCAAGGGGTGGGGGTCAGAGGAGGTGGGAAGAGGGAAGTTATTATTTAATGGGTACAGAGTTTTTCTTAGAGATGATGAAAAAATCTGCAATACAGTTAGTGGTTACGGTTTCACAGCATCATATCTTATTTAGGGCACTTCAAATGATTTAAATGATAAATATTATGTTATACATATTTTATGGCAATAAAATTTTTTTTTAATGTACTGCTCAAACAAGTTTGGGAGACACTGAGTTCTCAAATTTAAATGCAGGGGACAAAAAAGAAAAAAAAAACCAAATAAATAGAAGGGCAGTATAGGGGTGTGGGATTAAATTTTTAAATTAAAAACCTTTTAAATTTAAATTTTTATTTATTTTTAAATAAAAATTTAATTAAATTATTTTTAAAGGGTTCGTATGGGATTAATGAAATCATGTATGTAAAACTTCTGAAAATTGTAATGTGCTATAGAATTTAAAGAATATTTCATTCAATAAAAATAAATTTAGGACTCCCTGGTGGCTCAGTGGTAAAGAATCCACCTGCCAACAGAGACACATGTTTGATCATTGGTCCAGGAAGATCGCACGTGCCACAGAGCAACTAAGCCAATGGGGCACAACTACTGAGCCTGGGAGCTACAACTACTGAGCCCACATGCCGAAACTACTGAAGCCTGCGTGCCCTAGAACCCGTGCTCCCAACAGGAGAAGCCACCACAATGAGACGCCCATGCGCAACTGAAGAGTAGCCCCTACTCATTGCAAAAGCCTGCACAGCACCAAAGACTCAGCAGAGCAAAAAAAAAAAAAAAAAAAAAATTTTTTTTTTAAATGGGACCTCGCAGGACTTTTCAGAGCCTTTATGATGGGGAAATATTAGCTACAGTTCCCAGTGGAGAGGATCATTGAACTCTTTGTTCTTAAAAATCCTAGTCCTGTTCATCTTGGGGCTGACCCCAAATTATAGCATTTGACTTCCTTGGCTGCCTCTCACACCTGGAAGAGGCACTAAAGTTTTTGTTAAACCCCTTACCCTGATTTTTATTTAGAAAATAAAGGTCAGCATAGCTATCCCACTGTGTACCAAACTTTCTTCTATTTTCTCCAAAAATGGTGATTTATTTCCTGGGACTTGGAAGGATTTTGAGTTCTTTACTTAAAATTAAAAAAAAAAAGGGGGGGGTGTGAGTTGCATACATATGTGTGCATGCAAGAGGAAAATTCTAGAAACTTCTGGTTGTGGAAATGAAATCCCAGAGGAGGAACGCATGTTGTCTGTGGACCAGATGTCTTTGAAGGTGGTTTGGGGTATAGCCTTGGCACCCGGCTAAACTCAGGGCTCCACTTGCCTCTTGGGGCAGGGGCAGGCTCTGTCCTGTCCCCTCCTCCCCATGGTGCTGCCAGTCAGCTGCCTCTGGACAAGCCTCGGTTATAGGAGAGCCTAGGGAGAGGAATGTGGCTGGTCTAGGCCCTGCATCACTTCTCCCAGAGGCAAGACCTGGATGCCTGCTCAGCTGAGTGTGGGTGAGAGGCCCGGCCAGCTGTCGTATTTGCGTATGACCTTTCCACTGGGCATCGTATTTTATAGTCTCCTGTTTTCAGGCTGGGATTTGGTGGTGACCTGGGGTCGGGTAGGGAGATGTTAAATTGAAGAAAAAAGACTGGATTCAAGCCCCAGCTGTGGGACAACTTCAGTGAGTCACAGAGCAGAAATGTGGTGTCAGAGAGAGAAGCCAGAGGGGAAAATATTTATAACTGCTGGAAACATGATGAACCTGTCAAAAATACATGCAATCAGCTAAAGAAATTGGGGAGAAATAGGCAAGGTCTTGTTTGGTTTTCTGGGAGTGTAAACATTTTTTAAAAAATCATCAGGAGAGAGAAAAATATTAATAATTCCTCTATACACAACTGCCTTGTGTGAGTGATGTTTTGGGGAGATCAAGGGAAAGTGCCTGAGTTCCCTAAACTGAAGCAGTATAGAGAGAAGGGATCAGCCATAGGAAGTGATTGAGAGAGAGATAATTAGATTGGAGAGACAGAAACATGGGTTTCCCTAGTGGCTCAGTTGGTGAAGAATCTGCCTGCAATGCAGGAGACCTGGGTTCGATCTCTGGGACGATCCCCTGGAGAAGGACATGGCTACCCACTCCAGTATTCTTGCCTGGAGAATTCCACAGACAGAGGAGCCTGGCAGGCTACAATCCATGGGGGTCACAAAGAGTCAGACACAACTGGGCAAATAACAAAGATAACTCTCAGTTCTCAAGAGATAACCATGGGGATGTAAGCTCTTTGAGAATCCTCAGAGATCTGGAGCAATAATGGGCTTCTTAATATAGATGGAGCAAAGCAATGTTCTGATTTACATATGAACAGGAAAGATGAGCCTTAGGATGGGGGGACACGAACCCAGGCCATTGCTGTTGGGTTAAGCAGGGCCTCTCTGTCTGCCCAGGTTCTGGAGTTGAGAGAATTAGACTTCCTTCTGGGGAATCAGGGGTCTTGATGGATTAGATACAGAAGAAAGTTAGATTAAAAAAGAACTGTCTCTGGGACTTCCCCAGCTGTTCAGTGGTTAAAACTGCATTTCCACTTCAGGAAGCATGAGTTCAATCCGTGGTTGGGGAACTAAGGTCCTGCATGCTGCGAGGTACGGCCAAAACAAACAAAAAGGAACAGTTTCCAGAGCAGTAAACAGCAGCGTCCAGAAAGAATCGTGTTTTGGGGGCAGCCAGAAGAAAGGGCACTGAGGCATGGCTAAGAAAGAGGGGCTGTTAACACCTGGGGACGGGATTCAGCCACGTTCCCAGATGACCAAACTATGTGTCACTGAGTCTAGGGAGACACTGGAGTCACTGGAGGAGGGGATGGGACCATCTGTGACAAGTCCTATGGGCCACTAAGGAGACTGGACTTTGCCTAGAGGTGACGGGACCAGGGGAGGAACTTTAGCAACACACCTCCAGTTAGCAGTAGTGGAGTAAGGGTCAGCAAAGAACAGATCAGAGAGAGGAGGCCAGTCATGGAGTGGCCACATAGCCCCGTGGACATAACCAAGGTGACCTTCTAACATGTCCTCCATCATGTCATCCCAATGGTACCCCAGGAGCCTGGCCTGAGGGGTTCCCACCCATAGTTCACTCCAGAATGGCCCTAAGACTGGGATGACCAAGAAAGCACATCTCTCCAATTGGTTAATAGTGACTGCCTGGAGCACTGTCTTGAACTCGGACAGCTTCAGACCGCCCCACCAGACAAAGAGCCACAGTTGATTAGTGATATCTGAGGAGGGGTGTGGGGGTGGGGCTGCATTCATTCATTCATCCACACACCTTGATAAACATTTATTCAGCACCTCCTGAGGGCCAGGCACATGTGCAATGAAGCTCTCCTCTTTGTAGGAGTGTGCAAAGGCTCAGCCACAGAAAGAGTAAAAAGCCTCAAGTCTGGGCTCCCCTCTGCTCTGGAGCTTCTCCCTTTGAGCCTGTTTAAAAGTGAAAGTGTTAGTCGCTCAGTCGAGTCCTGTTCTTTGCTACTGCATGGACTGTAGCCCGCCAGCCTCCTCTGTCCATGGAATTTCCCAGGCAAGAATAGTGGAGTGTGTTGCCATATCCTTCTCCAGGGCCAACCTAGGGATTGAACCAGGGTCTCCTCTACTGCAGCAGATTCTTTACCATCTGAGCCACCAGGGAAGCTTCCTGAGCTTCTTTGAGTCCTTGGTAAAGGCCTGTGCCCTGTTCTCTTGGGTCTTAACAAATTAGCTGCTTGGTAGTTATTTGTGGAAGGAGGAAAATAAACGCGTGAATTACCATATTTTTCATATTTTATCCATTCATTCAACAAAGAAACCAATATATACATTGTACAAAGCCTTTTCAAGGATTTGGAGACGTGATTGACCTAATCTCTGCCCTCTAGGAATTCACAGTGCCATGTGCAGATTAGACATATGCCCAAATAGTTGCAAAACAAAGTCGTTATTTATTAAGCCAGGTTCCTTGGGGTCCCTGGCTTCAGGGAGGCAGACACAGCTTGTCTGGGGTCCAGGAGACCAGAGGAGACTGTGAGAAGGTAGGATCCTTGGGGCAAAGGGCAAAGCCAGCCACTCCCTCCCCTCCCCACCTCGCTCAGGTGGGGCCCCCTCCAGCCTCCCTGTCCTCCTGGAGCCTGAAAACAGCAAGCATCTGTGTAGGTGGCAGAGAGTCAGAAGGCTACATGAATCTGCTGAAAGACACACTTGGAGATGTCAGAGTCTTGCTTTGAGAGGGCTAGGTTATTTGTCACTTGGGCTGCTTGGCAATAGCCACTTTGTAGCTCAGGAAGCCAAGTGGAAGGTGGGAGGCAATTTACTCTAGCTCCCTAGTGGGCCCCCCGACTGACCCCCCCCCACCCAGTACAGCCCTTGTGGTGTTGTGTGTTAGCCACTCAGTTGTGTCTGACTAAGTGGACACAAAGTCACTCTTTCTGACCCCATGGAGTATATCCTGCCAGGCTCCTCTGTCCATGGGATTCTCTGGGCAAAAATGCCAGAGTGGGTTGCCATTCCATTCTCCAGGGGATCTTCCTGACCCAGGAATCAAATCCAGGTCTCTCGCATTGGAGGCAGATTCTTTACTGTCTGAGGCACCAGGGAAGCCCCAGTATAGCCCCAGCTCAGCCCAGTTAGTAGTACCCAACTCTCTGCCCCATATCTTGGGCACAAAGGAGCCCTGTCTGCACCTTTGCTCCCTAGGCAGTCCCTGCTCATAGCTCTGCTACCCAGTTCCCTGCCCCTGGGACCTACTAGCTCTTGTATCTCACTGACTTGTGAGGAAGGGGAGACGAGTGGGAGGGTTAATCAGGAAAGAAATGGGACATGATGAAGTGGAGGGGATTTGGGGAGGTCCAGGACCACGTGGTGGGCCATAGGGATGGGAGGAAGGACGGTGTGGGGAGATGGAATCCACAGGGGCCCTGGCCATGCTATGACCCCAGAAAGTGGCCCAGGGACTTGTAGAACCCTTCCCCAGAATTTACACCTCTCTTCTGGGACCATCTGAGGTCGGAACCAAGAAGGAGCATGCAGCCTGTGTGCATGTTGTTTTTGAAGAGCCTGCTGACGCTCAGCCTTGAGCTTGGGGGGATCTCCGACTTCCAGAGCTCTTCTTTGTGGTTTTGCCCTTTGGAGAGCAAGAAGCACGCGTGCTGCAGGAACCAAGCATGAACCAGAGGTACACACATGGACATGGTGTGTACACACATGGCCTCCTACATGGGTACACGCCCGCCGTGACTGAGCCACCCCCAGTGTGTGGAGCCAGGACCCAGAGCAAACAACGGAGCATGGAGGGTATGTGTGTAAACGAATCTGCAGGGGCCCTGTGACCACACTCTCAGCTGAAACAGGACAAGTGCTCTCAAGGCTCCAGGAAGGCAGCTCTTTATCACTTTTATTTTGGTGAGGGTCTTTTTGCATGGTTATTTACACAAACTGTTGAGAAGGCTGCCAATGAAATGTGAATCCATGGGAAATGGATTTTTCTTCCCTGGGGATGTACACGGTGGATATCTGGGCATGCATGTGCGTTCAAGAAGGAGTGTGTGTGTGTGTGTGTGCGCGCGTGCATGCAAAAGAATCAAAGCTGCTGTATTGGGAGAGAAGCTAGAAAAGAAAAACATGGAACTTCTTGTCACTCATATGTGTGTATACATTCATACAGTCATCTGATGGTATCACAATTATTTGCTTGTATATTTACACACACACACACGTCCACATTTTTAGCACAGCCTGTATTTCACATCAGTGATTTTAAATCACTTTTTTTGTCAGTGATCTAACCCCACTTAATCCAGTAACTCTCAACCATACCTACACATTGGAATCACTTGGGGAGCTTTTAAAAGTTCCAAGTGCCCAGACCAATATAGCAGAATTTCTGAAGATGGAACTTTGGCATTAACACTTTATGTCAATATTTAATAACCTCCTTAGGTGATTCTAATCTCTTTTGAGGGCTGAAGACTTCTCTGCATAGAAAGTTCTTCTTCCATTCCTCTGCTCAGAAAACTCCTATTCATCCTTCAAGACCTCTGCCCCTCCTACAGCCCTCCACACTGACATTCCTTTCAGAGTTCTTTTCTTATTACCCCTCCCCCATCCCCAGGAGGGCTTCCCTGGTGACTCAGTTTGTAAACAATCCAATCCACCTGCAATGCAGGAGACCACCTGCAGCACAGGAGACCAGGGTTTGATCCCTAGGTCGGGAAGTTCCCCTGGAGAAGGAAATGGCAACCCACTCTAGTATTCTTGCCTGGAGAGAGGAGCAAGAGAGAGAGGAGCAATTCCATGGAGAGAGGAGCCTGGTGAGCTAGAGCCCATGGGGTCACAAGAATTGGAAACGTCTGAGCAACTAAACCACAACCCAACCACCCCTGCTGGGCTATTCTGTCCCATTCAAGGCCCACTGCAGCGCACGGATGGGACAAAGCCATGCCAAGACCTTGAGCCGGAACTGGCTTATAGGGCTGGAAAAGTGTTAACAGCACAGGCTTTGGAGTGAGGCCACCGTGTGAGACCTGGCTTTGTCACTGACCTGCCCTTCTCCTTCTGTATTCAGGTTCCTCATCTGTACAACAGGATAAAAAATTCAGTCCCCACCTTATAAACTCACGGTATGGAGTAAATACGGTACAAGCAGAGAAAGCTCCTCACGTGTTCCTGACCTGGCCTCCTGGTCACTAGTCTAGGCCAAGGCCATGGCGAAGGTCCCACCCCACCCCGTCACACACACACACACACACACACACACACACACATTCATTCACACACTGTTCATTTCTGAAGCACTCTCAACCTCTTTCCTCCCCCTGACTGACCGGCCAAAGTCCTGGTCACCCACAGAGTCCATCAACACAAGCAAGTGTTTTCTTTACACATTGGGGCTTTTACTTCAATTTGAAGCAGATGGTTGAGCACAGATGTGAACAGCTTTGGCCTTGTGAGCACAAGGAAAGAACAGGCCTTGGCTTTGAACATGCCTTCCTCCCCACGTTACTGGCCCATTCCCCTGGTCCCTTCCTCTCCTCTGCCCCCCTGCACAACCGTCACAGACCACTGGCCTCCAGGCAGGGCACTCTCTCATGTGTCCTGTCAGGAGGGCGGGCCCCTGGCAAGGAGTGGCTGGCCAGGCCAGCTGGGGGCAGGTCACCTCGAGGCAAGTCCCGGGGGTGGGGTATGGGTGCTGCTCCCCCTACATACTCACTTCTCATGATGCTGAGGGCCCAAGAAGGAGCCTGGGCCCAGGGAACATGGAAAATCAAGGTCAGAGGCCTGGGCAGCCAGTGGGAGGGAGAGAGGGGCTGGGATCTCAGATCCCACTCCCCACAGGCACCCTCAGCCTCCCTCTCACAGCCCCTAGAAGATGTATCTTGGGTCCAGCCAGCTCAGGGCCAAGTGGAGAAAGACAGTTCCGGATCATGTCTGAAGTCACCAAACATCCATCTCTTCCATGAGTTCCTAGTGGAAATGTTGACTTGTCTTTGGCCTGAGATGGGACCCGGGCAACACGAGGAGCAAAGGTCACAGAGCCACAGTGTGGCTTTTCACCATGGGGTCCTCTCACCCCCAGTTTGTTCAGTGTCCCTGTTGAATCTTTGGCAATGAATTTCTGCAGCCAGAAGGACGGTGGGCCTCAGGCCCGGGCAAGGCGAAGACTTTGCTCTCCCCACCCCACCGGGCAGACAGCAAAGTGCAAAGTCACCGTAGAGTGGCTGGGGGTGGGGGTGTGGGAGAGGGTGAGAGGGAGGCAGGCTAGCTCTTGTCCTGAGAGGAGGTGGTCTGAGCATCCGGTGGCATCTTAGAGAGGAAGACGAGGCTGGACTTGGCAAGCTCACCTTCTCCTCAAGCTTGACTTGGAAAGAGGGCCCACAGCAGCATCCTCAGGCGAGCCCATGGCTGGTCACTCCTGAAGGAATCAGCCAATGGGAGAAAAGGGATAAATTAGGAGGATAGGATTAACATATATGCACCATATATAAAACAGATAATCAACAAGGACCTACTGTATAGCACAGGGAACTCTACTCAGTACTCTGTAATAACCTATATGGAAAATGAATCTGAAAAAGAATAGGTATATGTATATGTATAATTAATCACTTTGCTGCACACCTGAAACTAACACAGGAGGCAGTCTCTTGCACTGCAGGCAGATTCTTCACCAGCTGAGCCACCAGGGAAGCCCCCAAATCAAACACACTCCAATACAAAAAAAAAAAGCTAAGAAACAAACAAAAAATAAAATAGCTAAGCTAAAAGGATATATTGTATGGTGCAGGAAATATAGCCAATATTTTTTAATAACTTTAAATGGAATATAATCTATAAAATTTTTGATTCACTATATTATACAACTGAAAATAATATAGTATTTTAAATCAACTATACCTCAACAAACAAAAAGAAACAACCAACGGGGATGTCCTGGTGGTCCAGTGGCTGAGACTCCTTGCTCCCAGTGCAAGGGGCCCAGGTTCCATCCCTGATCAGGGAACTGGATACCACATGCCACAACTAAAGGTCCCACGTGCTGCAACCGAGACCTGGCACAGCCAAATAAACAAACTTTTAAAAAAAGAAAAGAAGCAACCAATGGTCAGAAGCACCCCCCACACACACACTGGTCCTAACTCCAGAAGGCCAGCCTGCACCGGGTGCCAGCGCCCGCGGCACCTGCTCTTACTTACCCTCACGGCTGCTCCAGGAAGGACCCATATGGCTCAGGCAGGGGCTGCATCTTGAAGGGTTCAGTAAGGGATGGAGCCACCACTTGGACCCAGGACTGGCTGCCACCAGAGCCCACAGTGTCCCCTTACTCCCCACCCCACCCCCACTGCATTTTAGAAACACTGCTGATTGAGCTGGGCTTCCCAGGTGGCGCCAGTGGTAAAGAACCCACCTGCCAATGCAGGAGACACAGGAGACATAGGTTTGATCCCTGGGTCGGGAAGATCCCCTGGAGGAGGGCATGGCAACCCACTCCAGTATTCTTGCCTAGAGAATGCCATGGACAGAGGAGCTTGGTGGGCTACAGTCCATGGGGTCACAGAGCGTAAGACAAGATTGAATTGACTCAGCACACATGCTGATTTAGTAGGTTTGGGGGATGGGAGGGGGTGTAGCAGGTAGAAGGAGCTCAGGGACCCCTGGTCCTGATACCCAGGTGTGACCTACAATCCCCAGGTCACACCTCCAAGGAATGTTAGAGTCAGCCCTGCCCCTGCCCACAGGAACGGCATCCTCACCTCCTTCTCCCCACATCCTTCAGACAAGATACTACACCAGCAGCCAGGAGGCCAACTCTAGGTGCAGCCCATCCCCCCACCAGCTAGGCCTCAGTGTTCTTATCTATAAAATGACAGTGTCTTCATCTAGTGGAAATAAGTGAATTCTGACCTTGAAATTCTAATGTAGAAAACAGATGAGCATGGTTCTGGTCTATTTGAATCAGGAGAGGGTGCGGGACACAGAGAGAAGGGGACCCAGAGTCTACAGTATTGCTTCCAACGTGGAGCCTGGTGAAGACTCTGAGAACTCGGGTGCTTCGGGGCAAATTGGAAAACCCTTAACTTAGACCATCTTTCAGTCCCTTGCAATCCTGACCTTCAGAAACTTCTCTCTGGCCACTGAACTTGCTGTTGCTCATGAGAAAACTGACCAAAGGGTAGGATTTGCTATAGGAAGGGATAGGAGATGGGGAGAGGTCATAGGGGCTGCCAGGGCTTTAGCTTTGGAGGGAGATCAGAGCTGATGGGGAGGCTCTTCGGGGCTCCAAGTCCACCTAAGAACACTCAGGAGAACAACCATCCCTTAACTGGGCACGCAAACCCCTAGCAAAGCAGTGCCAAATACCTCTCTCTTGCTTCTTGCAACAACCCTGAACAAACAGCTAAGCACTTATTTTTGGAACAGAACAGCTGTCAGGCACCTCCGACGTGCCAGGGAACCTTCTCACATCCCCCATCTCAGAGGTAAGTGCTACCTACGAGTTGGCGGCACCAGCATTTGAACCCTGATCAGTGCTGTTTATCCTAACACACGAAGGCAACTCCTGCTGAAAGGGAGGCTTGGGGAGCCAGGCTGGAGCCAAACCACGAGGCTGGAGGGGCTGCTAACCACAGGCCCCGGTGAGCCTCAGGCCTGGGCGGCCGATGGGCAGGCGGCCAAGGTAGAGGCTGGGGCAAGGCTGGAAGCGGGGTCCAGGGAGGGCGAGGGACCTCCGCCAGGAGGAGGGAGTATCCTCCGGCTAATACAGGCTAAGACAGGGGTAAAAGGAAAAGTGAGAGGAGGGAGCATCTTGATGTGGTGAGTTCGGGCTCACATTCTCCGAGCCCATGGTGTGTGCTGGCCCCAGCAGGAATCTGCTTTTTGTTACTGAGTCTGAAGAGGAGGATTAAGAAGCGGAAAGGAAACCCGTGGGGATGGCACTGGGTCTGTGGTCCACGTGGTGATTTACAGCCGCGTCATCCCGGCGCTGGCTGCCTGGGCGGGCCGGCCGAGGACTGGCCCCAAGTTCCTCCCTTGCTCAGTCCGCCTGCGGTCAGAAAAGGCGCGCGAGGCTGGGGCAGCTGGAGCCGGCCCACTGGCTGCTCTGTCAAGGCACGGCTGCCCAGCCGGGCTCTGCCCCAAGCCATCAGTAGGGCTCTCAGACTCCACGGAAGCCATGGCTACCACCAGCCCAAGGCCTGACCTTCAGTTCTCAACCCCACCCTTTCCCTCGCGTCTATACTGAACCTGCCTTCCACCACCCACCTTGGACCAGGAATCCCACACATCATAACATCATCCATCCAAGGAAGCCTTATGTCAACTGGGGCGTGGCGGGAGAAACAATGGGAAGTCTTAGGTGCCAAGACCTTTTCTGCAAATAACCAGCTGTGTGACCTTGGGAAGCTGACGCTCCCTGTCTAAGATTTAATTCCTTCACCTGTATGGCAAGTACAAGTCCATGCATGTGGATAAGCACTCCCCAAAGGGTTGTTCTGCAGAGAATGAGCCAGGTGAGGCATATCCCATGAGTCTTGGAAACATCACAGACCTTGGCCCCATCTTGGAAGTCACTGTATGGGCTTCCCTGGTGTCTCAGCTGATAAAGAGTCTGCCTGCAATGCAGGAGACCCAGGTTCGATCCCTGGGTCAGGAAGATCCCCTGGAGAAAGTCACAGTATATATGGACATATTAAAAGCTCTGAAAAATCCTGCAGTCAAGAAATGTGTATGGTTTTATTTACCCAGCATTTTCTTTTGATTGTGTGATTGTGACTGCATTGAGAGGAGAAGAAACTCATTCCAATCTTTCCATTATTCAAGGCTACCCAAGGGGCTTCCCTGTGGTTCAGTGGTAAAGAATCTGCCCACCAATGCAGGAGACATGAGTTTGATACTTGGGTTGGGAAGATCCCCTGGAGGAGGAAATGGCAACCCACTCTAGTATTCTTGCCTGGGAAATCCCATGGAAGAATCCCATGGAGAAGTCTGATGGGCTAAAGTCCATTGGGTCCCAAAGAGTCTGACATGACTTAGCGGCTAAACAACAATGAAAGGGCATTTCAGGGAGGCTGGAGGAAAGTCTCAGGAAAGCTTGCAAACCTCAAGGGGCAATCTATGCCCCTTCCCTCCAGGTGCCCTGCCAACCACATCATTCGGCCACATCCAGGCCCTGCTTCTTTACTGCCTGTCTCACCATCGACCCAGTCTCTCAACATCCCCACCCCAAATGCCCAGTGAAGGCAGGCAATTGGTCCAGCCTCAGTCAGATTTCTTACCATGGACCCATCAGCTGTGGCTGAAAGATAGAAGACAAATCTACCTATGCCATCCCTTCAGAAGAGGCAAGGTGTGTGTATAGGTGTGTGTACACATGTACACATGCAAGCATAATTGCAAATACATAGGAGAGGGTTGGGCTTACTCTCCACTGTGACAACCACACCACAGACTCCTTCTTACGTAACCCCTGGCCACATCCTGCTCCAGGTGAGAAATACAGCTTGCATCCCATCCAGCTCTGGACTTTTTGTGAGTGGTTGTTTCCACTGCAGCCAAGGCTCTGGGTGTGGCTGGGTAAGGGTTTCGTGGTCCTGAGGAGCCCCCTACATGGTCCCTCAACAAGGAAGATGCCCTTTAAATACAGGTTCTGCCTCTCACTAACATTGTTGTTCAGTTGCTCAGTCATGTTTGACTCTTTGCAACTCTGGTCTGCAGCACGCCAGGCCTCCCTGTCTTTCACTGTCTCCTGGAGTTTGTTCAAACTCATGTCCATTGAGTCGATGGTACCATCCAACTATCTCATCCTCTGTCACTCCTTCTCTTGCCCTCAATCTTGCCCAGCATCAAGGTCTTTTCCAATGAGTTGGCTCTTCACATCAGGTGGCCAAAGTATTGGAGCTTCAGCATCAGTCCTTTCAATGAATATTCAGGGTTTATGTCCTTTAGGATTGACTGGTTTGACCTCCTGGCTATCCAAGGGACTCTGAAGAGTCTTCTCCAACACTACAGTTCAAAAGCATCAAAAAGTCTTACTATCGTAAACTTTAAAAATGACTAGACAAGATCCCTCCCAGGTCCCTTTCAGCAGGTCTGATGTGTGGAGTCCGATTGAGGTGATTTGGTCAGTGTGACAAAGTGGCTGTGTTTATCACATTCAGGAATCACCTTTTTTTTTTTTTTTTTTTGGCCACACCACACAGCTTGTAGGATCTTAGTTCTCCAAGCAAGGATAGAACCTGCAACCTCAGAGGTGAAAGTGCAGAGTCCTAACCACTGGACTGCCAGGGAAGTTCCAGAAGTCATCTTTTGATTGTTCACTCATTTGTGGTCGGAACATCAGCTCCACAGGGCCAGGGATGTGGTCTGTTTTGTTGGCGGTTGTAGCCTCAGGGCCTAAAACAGTCTGGACACACAGTAGCATCTCAATAAATATTTGCTATTTGTTGACCACGTGAGTAACTATTTCCAATCACTGCCTTTTTATTTAATGTAGCGATTATGTGCCACAGGTAGGTTTCCTATTTCAAATGTGTCACTGGACATTTTGGCTAACTGTGCCTATAACCGTTGTGAATTCAGGAACTGTATTGCATCTTTCTGCTTTTGTTCACTTCCAATTTTTAAATTTCTAATTATACTCCTCTGCTTACTAAGTTTGTCTCTGGCTTTAAGTGGATTGGTTTCCTCAGAGTAATTTTATCACTGTAGGCCATTTAAAAAAATTATTATTTCTGCCTGTAAGTTGCTTTACCTTTCAAGTTCATTTTCAGTCACTTTACTTACTTAACCATGTTTCACTGTTTTCAAATTACACAATTTTTCTATAGATAAGCAATTTGGATACAGCCTTTTATAAGCAGAAAAAGGCATCAAATGGTAATGAAATCCTGAGGTTTTTTTTTTTTTTTTATGGTTTGTCCTTAAAGGAGCAGTCAGATTGCAAGTGTTATTTTAACACTAAAATATGAAAGACAGGGACTTCCCTGACAGTCCATGCTTCTAACGCAGGGGGAGTGGGTTCAATCCCTGGTTGGGGGACTAAGATCCCACAGGCTGCATGGTGCAGCCAAAACATGAAAAAAAAAAAAGAAGAATGAGGCTTCCCTGGTGACTCAGTGGTAAAGAATCCACCTCCCAATGTCCCAATGTAGGAGACATGGGTTCCATCACTGCTCTGGGAAGATTGCATATGCTGTGGAGCAACTAAGCCCATGAAGCACAACTCTCAAGCCTGTGCTCTAGAGCCACGCTCTGCAACAGCGGAAGGCACTGCAGTGAGAAGCCTGGGCACGGAGACTAGAGAGTGGCCCCCACTTGCCACAACTAGAAAAAGCCCAAACACAGCCACAAAGACCCAGGGCAAGCAAAAACTTTTCAAATTTATTAACTAATTTTTAAAAAATACTAAAAAATATTGAGACAAACGAGGGGCATCAGAGATGTATTTTGCAAGACCCACACTATCAGGCATTATTTTACTTTCATCTTTTTTTGGTGGGGGTGGGGGGTGCCAGGGAAAGCTGAGCTACACAGCTTGTGGGATCTTAGTTCTCTGACCAGGGATTGAACCCAGCCCTTGGCAGTGAAAGTGCCAAGTCCTAACCACTGGACTGCCAGGAAATTCCCTATCTTTCACTTTTATGTAAACCAATATGTAGGCTAAAAGCGGATTTTGTGTTTGGTTCTAAATGCTGAATGCTAGGTTTCGTCTTGGCCTTAAAGTCAGTGGGGCTCTGGGGCCATGGGCAGGCTGGTTGATCTCTCAAAGTCTCAGTTTACCCATCTTTAAAATGGGCACAGTAATAGTACCCACCTTTAGGTCAGTTGCAAAGAATCAATGGGACAAGGGAGCCACATGTGCCCAACAGGGTCTGACCCACAACTGAAGCACCAGTTCCCTACAAAGAGCTGGGTCCTTGGGGTGACTCACTGGTGTTTGAAAACATAAAACGGTATCATAGGCTGAAAAGTCTCAAAACAAGTAACCAGAAATAGTCACAAGGAACCAACTGCCATCTTGGCCAGAAACATCCAGAACAGGAAGCAATAAATCCATGCGTGCATGCTTAGACGCTTCAGTCAAGTCCAACTCTGCAACCCTATGGACTACAGCCTGCCAGGCTCCTCTGTCCATGGGATTCTCCAGGCAAGAATTCTGGAGTGGGTTGCCATTCCATTCTCCACAGTATCTTCCTGATTCAGGGATCAAACCCACGTCTCTTATGTCTCCTGCATTGGTAGGTGGGTTCTTTACTTACTAGCACCACCCAGGAATCCCAAGATGGTGTGTGTGCTAAGTTGCTTCAATAAGCACAATTTTTAAATTACCGAGATCACATTCACAATGAATAAACAAGTGAAATGTGGTATATTCATACAAAAGAATATTACTCAGCCATAAAAAGGCAGGAAGTACTGACACGTGACAGAACGTGGGTAAACCTTGAAAACAGTACACTAGGTGAAAGGATCCAGACACAGATGTTCAAGTATTATATGATTCCATGCACACGAAATGTCCATAACAGGGAAATCTATAGATCTGTGGTTGCCCAGAACTGGGAAGGAGACAGGGACCGCCAAAGCTTATGGGGTCTCTTCTGGAGCTGATAAAAATGGTCTAAATTGGGGGTTTCCATGCAGATGTGAGAGTTGGACTGTGAAGAAGGCTGAGTGCCAAAGAATTGATGCTTTTGAACTGTGGTGTTGGAGAAGACTCTTGAGAGTCCCTTGGACTGCAAGAAGATCCAACCAGTCCATTCTGAAGGAGATCAGCCCTGGGAGTTCTTTGGAAGGAATGATGCTAAAGCTGAAACTCCAGTACTTTGGCCACCTCATGCGAAGAGTTGACTCATTGGAAAAGACTCTGCTGCTGGGAGGGATTGGGGGCAGGAGGAGAAGGGGACGACAGAGGATGAGATGGCTGGATGGCATCACTGACTCGATGGACGTGAGTCTGAGTGAACTCTGGGAGTTGGTGATGGACAGGGAGGCCTGGCGTGCTGCGATTCATGGGGTCACAAAGAGTCGGACACGACTGAGCGACTGATCTGATCTGATCTGATCTGATGGTGGTCCAGTGGTTAAGACTCCACACTGCCAACGCAGGGGGCCCTGGGAGTTCTACTCCTGGTCAGGGAACTAGATCCCACATGCCACAACTAAAGATGCTGAAAGTGAAAAAGTGAAGTTGCTCAGTCGTGTCCGACTCTTTGAGACCCCGTGGACTGTAACCCACCAGGCTCCTCCGTCCATGGGAAAAGATGCTGAGGCCGCACTAAAAAGAAAAAAGATCCCACATGCTGCAAAGCACATGGTAATAAATATCCAGCGGGCTGCAACGAAGAGCCAGTGCAACCAAATATTAAAAGAAAAAAGGGGGCAAGAAAGAAAATGCTCTGAATCGGTTGTGTTGATGGCCACATTTTAGTGAATATCCTAGAATCTATTGGATTGTAAGCTTTAAATGGGTAAAGTATAATCTCAATAAAACCATTAAAACTTCCGTACATGCATAGATAGTACAGGTTAATTGTAGAAAACTTAAAAAACACAGGCAACTAAACAGAAGAAAACCACTGAAGTCACCTCCCCCTCTCCACCCAGAGAAACCATGCTAGCTATAGGTGATTGCTCTTTCACACGCTTTTCCTTTTCTTTTCCTGGCTTTTTTTTTTTCTTACTATTTCCATTTAAATTTTATTTATTTCTTTTATTTTTGTCTACCCTGGATCTTCGTTGCTGCATGGGCTACTCTCTGGTTGTGCTGCATGGGCTTCCCTTTATGGTCGCTTCTCTTGTTGTGGGGCACAAGCTTTAGGGTTGTGACACCCAGGCTTAGCCACCCTGAGGCAGGTGGAATCTTCCCAGACCAGGAATAGAATCTATATCCCCTGCATCGCAAGGTGGATTCTGAACCACGGGACAACCAGGGAAGTCTTAAGGTGGCTCAGTGGTAAAGAATCCGCCTGCCAAGCAGGAGACACAAGTTCGATTCATGGATCAGGAAATCCCCTGGAGGAGGAAATGGCAACCCACTCCAGTATTCCCGCCTGGGAAATCCTATGGACAGAGGCGCCTGGCAGGCTACAGTCCGTGGGGTTGCAAAGAGTTGGTCACGACTTAGTGACTAAACCACCACCACCACAGTTGATTTACAATGTTGTATTAATTTCAGGTATACAGCAAAGTGATTCATATATATATATATATATATATATATATATACACATATATATTCTTTTTCAGATTCTTTTCCATTGTAGATTATTACAAGATATTGAATATAGTTCTCTGTGCTATATGTCCTTACTATTTATTGCATACAGCAGTGTGTATATGTTAATTCCAAACTCCCAATTTATCCCTTCCCATTGTTTTCCCTGTTAGTGGCCATAAGCTTGCTTTCTATGTCTGTGAGTCTGTTTCTGTTTTGTAAATAACTTCGCTTGTATCACTTTTGGATTCCACCTATAAGTGATATTATATGATATTTGTCTTTCCCTGTCTAACTTACTTCACTCAGTATGATACTCTCTAGGTCCACACATCCACACACTTTTCCTGTGCTTAGGCAGACCTGTATCAGATTTCTTGGGAGTGAAATCAGCTTGCACAAGCTGTACCGCAAGCGGGTGTTTGTGTTTTCTCGAACATTCCAGCCCATTCATCTTTGCATTTGGCAGACCTGCTTCCACATCTCCAAGGGGCCTGGCTCTGCTGAGGTTATTCTGGGCACATGCAGAGGCCTGGGCTTCTGGCCTCCAAATTTCCCAGGGAACTGGAAGCAGGTATGGCTCAGCCCACCCCTAGCGCCTCCTGCCTCGCCTGGCCTGGGCGCCACGGGTGACAGGCAGGAAATTTATGAGCAGTTGGAGCTGGCTGCTGTTTGCTGAGGGCGGGAACATGGTGTGAATCAAGGATCACACTGTGTCCTGGCTGGGAGGACTCTCAAGGTCTTAGAGCTGCAAAGTGATGGCCAGAGCCCCTTGTGAGCCGGAGGACTCCACCTAGGGACCGTGAACTGGGGGAGGAAATCCACTTACTCAACAAAGATTTATTGAGTTCCTTCTGAGTGTCAGCTCTGTGACAGGCACTGGAGTTAGAGGCCCTGCCCTGGGGCAGCTTATAATCTAACCCCAGGGCAAAGCTGAAACCACCTCTGGTTTAGTCGCTAAGTCATGTTCGACTCTTGGAGACCCCGTAAACTGTAGCCTGCCAGGCTTCTCTGTCTGTGGGATTTTCCAGGCAAGAATACTGGAATGGGTTGCCATGTCCTTCTCCAGGGGAATCTTCCCCACCCAGGGATCAAACCTAGGTCTCCGGCGTTGCAGGTGGATTCTTTACCAACTGAGCTATCAGGGAAGCCCACTTGAAACCACTGTTGCTGGTAAATGCTGTCTAGGCACCTTTCCCCTGTCCCACCAAGCTGCTCACCAGAGGAGTGAACTCAATTGTCAGGGGCCCTGGGCTGTAGGATGCTGTGACTGCCTGTGATACAAGGAGGCCAGGTCCGGAGCATGGCTCGGTCCAGAAGTCCAAACTCCTTGCTGCTGGGACTTTTCCTGGTGGTCCAGTGGCTAAGACACAGTGCTCCCATGCAGAGGCCCTGGGTTCAATCCCCGGTCAGGGAATTGGATTCCATATGTCGCAACTGAAAGTTCACATGTCACAACTAAAGGTCCTGCCTGCTGCGATGAAGATAAAAGATCCTGGTGCCTCAACTAAGACCCAGCACAGCCAAATAAATAGATACATATTTAAAAAAATAAATAAGCCTCTTCGGATTGAGGCTAATGGATGTGTTCAGACCTCAGGGTCAGTCAAGCACATACGGAAGAACTTTCCTAGTGGTAAGAAACAACAAGGGTTACTGTGCTAAGTACAGAGGATCCCTCCTGGGCTAAGATGCTAGAGGTGGAACTGGGACGCAGGTACCAGGACCAGCTCTGAGACATCCCCATGCAGTCCCCCGGTCCCCTGTTCTGGTTACAGCCTAGCTTCCAGTTATTCCTGCCCACAGAAACAGAGACTCCAGGAAGGTGGGGTTCTGCTGGTCGCTGTGTCCCCAGTTCAGACAATGCGGGCTCCAGATCCACCTCACTGCAGGCTGGGGACATGTGTTTCCCTTTGAAGCCTCCAAGAGCTTCATGCCGACTTCTTCTCTCTCCTCTGTGCTCAACTTATGGTTGGCGCAACTGCCATCGCCTGCCCACTCACCCCACACAGTGCCACCATGAGCTCCTGAAAGAGGGGGCCAGGTCGTCCTCGGCTCCCTGTCCCCTCAGAGCTAGGGACAGAAGTCAGTGAATCCATTGACAGAGGCCTCGTCTGGAGCCCACTACACTCCTTTGCTGTTGTACGGCCCTTGGGAGGTGGCTGTTGTTGTTCCCATTTTGCAGATAGGAAAATGGAGGCCCTAGGTCACACGCTAGGATGCAGCAGAGCAAAGCAGAGCCCTAAGCCCCTACAAGGTTCAGCTTCTTCACCAGCAAAAAGGACTAGAAAGTCCCCAAGCCATCCACCCAGCTGCTACCTCCCTGGTTCTAAGGAAATCTCAGCCTTCATTTACTGGGGCCTAAGTGAAGGTGGCTGACCGTGGGAGGCCTGGCACTCCCAGAGTCAGGCCAGTGCTAGGAGGGAGCCCATGGTCCTTCAGGGAACCGGCAGGGAGACCAGGCCCCACCATGCCAATCCCTTCTTGTGCTGCAGACCACTCTCTCTGGTGACCAGGCTCTGCCTCTGTCTCCATACTCGGCCTGTGTGTCTCTGTGCCAACTCTCTCTTGACCGCCCCTCTGTCTCTCTCTCCAAGTCCCTCAGCCTGTCTGTCTTTCTTGGCCCCCATCCCACCCCACCCCACAGTACAGGGCGAGGGTCAAGCTGGCCTGGGTGAGGCCTGAGCCCCAGCTGCTGCAGCCTCCCATCTGCTTCCCATCCTGGGAGAGTGTCCAGCCAACTCCACTTGGCTGCACACTGCTCTTCCAGACCCCAGAAGCACAAGGAGCCCCTGACCTTGCCCCACAGACAGGCTGGAGGGGAGCAGACAGCTGGGCAGACAGGTGGCCCAGCCAGGTGAGGAAGGTCCTGCTCCCTGGAAGCTTCCCATGGGCCCTGACTCATGACTCCCACACAATCCACCATCAACACTACACTCACACACACACACACACACACACACACACACACATATACACACACACACACATACATCCCCAACCACAGTGTCAGGGATCCCCAGGGCTTAAGATCGCTCCCCACCACCCTTCTGCACATCTCCGGTCTCCCCTCCCCAATCCTTATAGCAAATTGACAGCAGGAGTGATAGGGCACCAGCCAGACAAGCCAATGCATGCCAAAGTGCCAGCCTGCAAACCTTTGCAAAGCCCACAGCCTGCAAGCCTTTGCAAAGCCCACAGCATGTCTTCAGGAGACCCTCGGTAAGAGTCTAGCTGTTTCAGGATGCGTGAAGGCAATAATGGGGTGGCTGGGAGAAGCCATGAGGCCCCGGACAACCCAAATAACCAAATGATTTCTGTAAAAACAGTGTCCAAACCCATCCTCTGGCCTTTCCCATTGTCCCTAAGCCCCTTATATCTAGACTCTGAAGCTACCATGGGATCCAGGGAGTGTTGGGGCAGCTCTGATCAGGGCCCTTTACTCACCACCACCTTGACTATCAGTGACACCACAGAGGTTCCAGGAAGAAAAATGAATGTTTCACCCACACATGTACACACACACACTTAAATGCACACAGCGACACTCCCGAACGCACACCCACCCCCATTGAGAGGCAAGGCAGCACGGCGGTTAAATGTTCCGGCTATGGCATCAGACGGACCCTGTGTGAAGCCTTACTTCCCCATTCTACCAGCTGTGTGAATCTGAGCAGTTACTTAACCTCTCTGTGCCTCTGTTTCTCCACCTATAAAAGGGTAATAATAGTAGTCTACAGTCTGAGGTTGAAGAGAGGATTAAAGAACACAATGGCTGGACTTCCTTGGTGATCCAGCAGTTAAGAATCTGCCTCCCAGTGCAGGGCACACAGGTTCAATCCCTGGTCCAGGAAGATCCCATGTGCCTTGGGGCAACTAAGCCCATGCGGCACAATTACTGAAGCCCGTGTGCCTAGAGCCTGTGCTCCGAAACAAGAGAAGCCACTGCAGTGAGAAGCCCGTGGACCACGGCAAAGAGTAGCCCCGCTTGCTGCAGCTAGAGAAAGCCAGTGTGCAGCAATGAAGACTCACCCAGCACAGCCAAAAATTAATTACTTTTAAAAAAAGAACACAATGGCTGGGAAGCCAAGCCCTTAGCGCCAGGCAGCCACGTGTCAGTGCGCACATGTGTGTATGCATGTGTCTCCCCCATTTGCACGCCAGTTGACCACAACAGGAACTGTGTCTCCCCATCAGGTGACCAGGGCTCCACTGGGGGCACCAAGGAGATGCCCATGGGACATCGTGGAGGACTGCTGGAAACAGCTCACTTGCTTGGACTTCCACACTTCTATTCATTTGGGGAACACTTATTGAGTGTTCAGACCATGCCAGGCTCCATTCAGAGCACGTGAGTGTCCCGCAGTGAGCAAAACAGACAAGGACCACCCCCCTCACCCACCCAGGAGAAGCAGCCCCCGAGCTGAAGTGAGTTTCCCTAGAGAAAGGAAGCGCGTGTTTTCTGTGCCCGAATGGCTTGGACAGGTCCCAGTTCTTGATAATTGATGCACTTCCCTGCATTCTCCGTCCGATGCTACTGGATGTACTTTGGCTTCCTCTTGACAACTCAAGGTCAAGCCCGGGGAACATCAGCCTACAGAAGACCCTCCAGGTCCCGGAGGCTTCTGGGCTCTTTACCCTGACACTGAATGGCTCCATGCCTCCTGGCTCTTCTGAGCCTCTGGTGTTGCTCTTTTTGTTCTTCTGTTTCTTCCCACGCCATCAGACCACTGGCTGTGGTTCTGGGGGCTCTCACTGCACCTGCTCCAGAGCTGGCCTCCCAGCCGTTTCTGCCCAGCTGCTCTGACCTGGGACACCAGGGAGTCATGCTTATAAGAGCTGTGCGCAGACAGCACAGTGGGCTTAGAAGCAGGGCTCCCCTGTGAACTTTCCTGTCTGGCCTCTGTGTCACTTACCCCGAGCTCCAAAGGGTGGGGTCTTTGTCAGTTTTGTCCCCCAAAGTAACCCAGTACCTAGGACAATTCCTAGCACATAGTAGGAATTCATTTGTTCTTGAAGGAGAAAGAGGGATGATTTGAAAGAATAGCATTGAAACATATAAGTACCATATGCAAAATAGATGACCAGTGTGAGTTTGATGTATGAAGCAGGGCACCCAAAGCCAGTGCTCTGGGACAACCTAGAGGGATGGGGTGGGGAGGGAGGCGGGAGGGGTGTTCAGGATTGGGGGGACACATGCATATCTGTAGTCAATTCAAGTTAATGTATGGCAAAAACCATCACAATATCGTGAAGTAATTATCTTCCAATTTAAATAAATAAAATTTTAAAAACTATTTATTTTTAAATGAATGTAAAGGGTCCTTCAAGCTTGCTTCATCTTTTTGTCCCCATATACAGATACAATAAATGACGAACCACAAATGGACACCACAAATGTATGTGTATAGCTGAGTCCCTTCTCTGTTGACCACAAACTCTCACAATGCTGTTAATGGGCTATACCCCAATACAAAATAAAAAGGTTAAAGTTTGAAGAAAAATAAAAGAACTACTGCATGTAGTGGGTTGGCCAAAAAGTTTGCTCAGGTTTTTCTCCACGATCTTACAGGAAAACTGCTGAACTTTTTGGTCAACCCAATGATTGCAGAGGAGGAGGGTTCTGCCCCTGGGTGCACAGGGCTAAACCTTTGCAAATAAGCACACTGGCTGCCACCCACAGCCTCTGTGTGTGTGGTGTGGTGTGGTGCTGGTGGGGAAGGATGTCAGGAATGCCTCGCTGTCCTGAGGGCGGAAGCAGAGTAGTTCTCAGTAACACCTTGTCAGTGCTCCCCGGGCTGTGGGTGGGGTCACTGGGCTGCCCCTGTGCGCCCAGCTGCCTGGCTCTACCCTGCCTGCTACAATGGAACCCCCTCTAAGGCTCCTGATCCCTCGGGAAAAGGGGGAGATTTGAAACCTATAAGTTCCAGGCATCTCCCCAGTGCCGGAACTCAGCCTACCACGTGTGAGGCCCTCCATCTGATTCTGGCAGATAGTGACTACTTATGCCCAGCAAACCTGTGCATGTGTGCACACACAGCAGAGGGGCAGACCTGGTGTCCACTGCCTAGCAACCCAGGGTAAGTCACCGGATGGGGAGGGGACATGTGGGCTCCCTCTGCCCACCTCTGTAATGGACAGCAGTGACCTCTAGGAACACCAGTGACTAACAAGCTCATCCAGCTGAGAGGCCCTCTCATGGCCATCATTACCTTGAACCCTCCTCACCCGTGGACATCTCTAGCCATGTCTTACAAAGAAAGCGAAGCTTGGAGAGCCCGAGGCGACAGAGCTCCCAAGTGGCTGGGCTGAGACTCAGACCCCAGCCCCCCAGCATGGGGCCCTGCACTGCCAGACCTCTCACCTTGGGAGAATAGGGGCCACTGATGGTCTAGACTCAGGAGTGCCTGTTTCACAGAAGTGGATGAGCCTTCCTAAGTCTTGCCCGGCCACCCAGCTGGATAGCCCTTGGTGACTTCACCCCCCTAAGTCCCAGCCTCCTCATCTAGCTCCGTTAGAAATGTGGGTTTCAGGAGGTCACCGCAGGACTAAAGAGGAAAAGGAGTGTGAGAGGCTCTGCACAATGAAAAGCACTTGCAGACTGATGAGGCCACCAGTGGCCTGGCCCAGCCACCTGGGCTCTCTGGGCCTCAGTGCTGCGCAGTGGAAATGGGGCTGCTTCCATGCTCAGTCGCTTCAGTCATGCCCAGCTCTTTGCGACCCCATGCAGTGTAGCCAGCCAGGCTCCTCTGTCCACAGTATTCTCCAGACAAGAATACTGGAATGGGTTGCCATTTCCTTCTCCAGGGGATCTTCCCGGTCCAGGGATTGAACCTGCATCTCCTGCATTGGCAGGCAGGTTCTTTACCACTAGCACCACCTGGGCTACCGACCCTCAATTTGGGGAGCTGCAGTGAGGAATGGTAAATTCATAGAGATGAGGTTCTGGTACTGTGGTTAAGGTTATGACACTGTTTAGCCTCACTGGGAAGAAAATCACTCTGTCAGAACTCCAGGATCAACTTTTGAGAAATTAGCCACTGGCTGTTGACCTGGCTGCCCTCCCAACTGAGAGGACCTGATGTCCTCCTCTGTTTCAGGGAGAGCACTCCCTGTTTCAGCCTGGGTAAGGGATGTCCGGGAAGGATTGACTGAACTGGTGAGGAGGCAAAAGCTCTTACTGGCAAGGTCCTGCCCTGCCTTGGATGTAGTGTGTGGATGAAGTACTCAGTGCTGTGGCAGCCATTGTGTAGCCATGAGGTACAGACCAAAAATGAAGCCTGAAGTCTTAGCATCACTGGATCCTGGGATCCAGGGAATAGTTACATCCCTTCACCTTTCCTAAGTGTGAGAAATAGGAACCCTGTTAGTTTAAACTGCTGCTTGAGGAGTTTTTGTGATCTAAAATACAAAGCTTTTCTTACTGATTCAAGCCAACAAGAGCCAGAATTCTCCAAACAGGAGCCTGGGAGGAGCCCAGGGGCACTTCTGTGTCTGTGTCTTGAAACCCCTAGTTCATTCTTCCTAGAGTCTTAGCCTTCAGCCCAGGAACATTCAGGCCCAGATGTGTGGATTTTCATGGAAGGAATGCTGTGCATTATTTAGTGGCTTCCTATGGGGCTTCCCTGGTGGCTCAGATGTTAAAGAACCTGCCTTTAATATGGGAAATCTGGGTTTGATTCCTGGGTTGGGAAGATCTCCTGGAGAAGGGAATGGCAACCCACCCCATATTCTTGCATGGAGAATTCCATGGACAGAGGAGCTTAGCAGGCTACAGTCCATGGGGTTGCAAAAAATCAGACATGACTGAGCGACTAACACACACACACATATGTGCCAGGAGCTGGGACACAAAGATGAAAGGGCTCACAGTCTAGCTAGAGAGGTACATTAAACATACACTGTGTAATGTAATGTAGTACAGAGTTTTTGTTTTTTTTTTTTTAATTGGGGTAAAATCGCTTTACAATGTTGTGTCAGTTTCTGCTATACAATGAAGTGAGCCAGCTATATGTATACATATATCCTCTCCCTCTTGAACTTCCCTTCCACACCACCCCTATCCCACCCCTCTAGGTCGTCACGGAGTACCGAGCTGAGCTCCCTGTTATATAGCAGCTTCCCATTAGCTGTCTACTTTACACATGGTAGTGTCTATATGTCAATCCACAGTATAGAGCTTTAATATCACATAATTTATCAGGTAACAAATTATGTAAAATACAATATAATGACAAAAAATGAGCTCTAAAATATTACATAATAGAGGATCACATAATATAATATGTTCTATCATAACTTCATAGTGTATCACAGGATGCTTGCCTGAATTAGACTCTACTCACCCCTATGTAAGGGCATGGAAGTGGCCGTGCTGCTTTGGGGCCCTGAGGAGGCTGCGGTGGGGGTCAGAGAGGGCTTCCAGGAGGAGCTGAGCCTTCCAGCACGAGCAGGAGGTAGCCAGACAGACAGCAGAGAAGGGCATTCCAGGCAGAAGGGACAGTATGAGCACAGAGGCCAAAAATAGCCCCTCTGGGTGAGGAGTTCCATGTGGCTAGAGTGTAAATTGGGATACCCAGAGTGACCGGCTGGAGCCAGGTCACTTGGGGGGAGGGGCAGGTGCCTGTGGGAAGCCCCCGAAGGGTCTCAAGTGGAACAGGGAGGCTCTCTCCCAAGCGGAACACACCTGGCTCTCAGCAGAGCTGCAGGGAGGGGCTCAGGTGGGAATGAATCGAGCCAGGGAGGAGCTGGGCAGTGGGGCCCCAGGTAGCCGTGAAGTCTGGGCAGAGAATGAACACCTTGAAGGTGTGAGAGGCTCCCTACTTCACCCTCTAGAAACATTTACACCAGGAGGTCAAGGAAGGCAGCGATCTATACTTTGCCCTAGAACAGGTCTGCCTCCGGTCTGTGGGGGCAGGAAGAAAAAGAATGACCAGCTTGAGGACAGGTGGGGAACCAGGGCCTGCTGGCACTCCCTGTGCCTGGCTGTCCATCATATCAGGGGCAGGGGCTCAAGGCTGGGCAGTGGGCAGGACAGGCCTGGTCACTCCAGTGGGAGGGCAGTCTTGCCCCCCTGCCCCCTGCCTGTCCCTGGTCCTCTCGAAGCCCCTGGGCTAGAAAGCAGGCTCTGGTCACTGGACAGACCCCACATCATCACCAGAGGCCTGGGGCCAATGGCCACCAGTCCTTCCCTCGTCCCTCCTCAACTTCGGCCCCACAAAGACCAGGAGACACAGGAGGAAAGGCAGAGTTCACAAAATAATTTCACATCCTTTGTGCCACTGATCCCTGGAAAGATAGGGAGGCAGGCTGGCATCTCCCGGATAAGACAATGGAGCTAAGCCACCAGTCGCACAGCCCCCAGCGCAAAGCTGAGACCAGCCTCAGCGTCCAGACCACACACCTCAGGCCTCAGCAGAGATGGGGGAAATCAGCCCACACCTAGCCCTTCGGATCAGGAGATCAACTGCCCTGACATTGTGATAAATCTCAGTATTTTGTTCTGCAGAGCTGCCATCTCTCCAAGTGAAAATGGGCAGAGAGGAGAAAGGTGTGAAGTACCGACCTGAGGAAAGTGCAGATGAGAGAAAAGTGAAAGTGTGGTCACTCGGTCGGGTCCGACTCTTTGCTACCCCATAGACTGTAGCCTGCCAGGCTTTGCTGTCCATGGGATTCTCCACCAAGAATCCTGGAGTGAGGAACCATTCCCTTCTCCAGATCTTCCTGAGCCAGAGATTGAACCTGTGTCTCCTGCATTGGCAGGCGGGTTCTTTTACTGTCTTAGCCCAAGTGCAGATGAAATGCCCTCCAGAGCCAGAGCCTCAGCTGTTGTAGGAAGAGCCGACAACCCATAACAGTATGGAAGACAGGTTTTTTCCACTGCTGGGGTGAGGGGTGGCTGAGTTTCTGGGTCTCGCGGAATAGGGTGGGGGGCAGGCAAGGAATAAAGGTTGGTAGGACTTGAGAGAGGAAAGAGGAAGCCCCCAGTTCCCTGCCCCTGACCTGTGACACCCCCATGCCATCACCAGCATCTGACACCTGGGGAGGGGTCCCTGTCCCCACCTCCACCTGGAACCCTGGGCCTGACTCTCAGCTACTCCTCAAGGGTCCAGAGGGGTCTGAGGGAGGCAGACAGGCCTTGCCCTCTCCTCTCCTCCCCAGTGCTGGCCTCCCAGTGGCCAGTACTCCCCCAGCACCCCAAGGGCCCCTGATGACCCTCCCAGGAGGTGCCCAAATTCCAGGCAGACATCTCCCAGAAGTTTCTGGCAGCGGCAGCAGTTCTTAAAAAAGGCTTCATGTCATACTGCAATCAGCCAAGGAGCCCAGCACTGGGCGTTTCATTAACGCCACGCTTCTCCCTAAGCGTCTCCTTCTGATGAGCTGGTGGGGGTCTCTGCACCCTCTCTGCCCTCCACCCTTCCTCCAGTTTACGATTTTCTCCTGCACCATGCCCTCCAGGGCACCTTCTTCCTGCCCTGTCTCCTCCAGCCAAGGTTTTACAAAAACAGTCACTTCTAACCATCCCTAATTTTAACAGCTTAGAGAACAGGGAAAAAAAAAAACAAAACAGTCGGGCATCGTCCAGGAGACTTAATGAGGTGGCCTTCAGGCACCTCCGAGGAGCAAGAAAAGTCACAACTGGTGCAAGAAGAGGAAGAAACAACATTAAAAGCAAACAAGGGGAAACGAAATAAAAAGCAGAGATAAAGAGTCGGGAGAAAACAGCGGCGCCTGAGAAACAGGGATTCCAGCCGCCAACTTTTACGGCGTCCAGCCCTGTTATTCATAAGCGAGTTTCCTCTCTCACAAAGGACCTTTTGCACGGTTTTCCCTGCTGCCTCCAAACCAGCTGCTCGCGCTGTTGTATCGTGAGTGATGATGAGGCTCTGAAAGGGTTTTTTGGGAACAGATGGCCAGGGGAGAGCTGGGGAATGTGCCAGCAGAGGGCTGGGCGGGCTGCCAAGCCCTGCGGTGACTGAGTGCTTGGGCTTCCAGCTCGCGTGCTTTCCCTGCCCTCTGCCCTCCGTGGCGCCAGCAGGCCTTCCCAGCGAGCGCTCGGAACATCTGGAGTCTGGGGCTGCCAGGAGGGGGGGCCGCGGCGGCCGGGCGGGGGACCCTGTGTTCCAGCGGAGCTCCCAGGGCTTCGCCACCAGGCCTGCCTCGCGGAACAGCTAATCAAAACCACAGCGCTCGAATGGGAACCAGGCGCGCTCCCAGCTGCAGCCAGAGGCCGCCGGGCGACTTAACCCGGTGTCAGGCCTCGCTGGCGGCGGCGGCGCTGGGGGGCGCGGGGAGGGTGGGGGTGGATCGGGGCTGCTGACACCCCCACCCCCAGACCAACCCACCCCCCTTCACCCCCAGCGGCGGAGGGCTATTGGCTCCCTGAGGCTAAATGGAGTTTACACGCGCTGCAGTTGCAGCCGGGCTGCTTACATAAGAGCTGTTGCTCCCCTCACCCACACCACAAGGTCCTGTACCCCCATTTGCTGGGGGTCTCCCGGGGCATGGGCCACCCTGCTGGGCAGTACGTGGACTTTAGGGCCCTGCTGTCCGCAGGAGCTGAATGAAACCCTAGGAGATTGGAATCAAAGAAACAAAGCGGCTCCACTGCTTCTAGCGCAAGACCTTGGGCAAGTTACCGCACTTCTAGGGGCCTCAGTTTCCCCTCCGTGCAACGGGGGAAGTGGTGCCAAAGTGCAAGGTTAGCAAAAGGGGTAGAGATAAAGTATGGGAGGTACTTGGCACCCAATGGGAACTCTCCACGAAGTCAGTGTGGTCTTTGGTATTGATGGTGGTGTTGTTCAGTCACTCAGTCATGTCCAACTCTTTTGTGACCCCCATATTCTGTAGCCCACCAGGCCCCTCTGTCCGTGGAAATTCCCAGACAAGAATACTGGAGTGGGTTGCCATTTCCTTCTCCAGGGGATCTTCCCGACTCAGGGATCGAACCTACATCTCCTGCTTGGCAGGCGGGTACTTTTACTGCTGAGCCACCAGAGTGAGTCTGTTTAATAGCATTGCTGCTGCTAAGTTGCTTCAGTCATGTCCGACTCTGTGAGACTCCATAGACAGCAGCCCACCAGGCTCCTCTGTCCATGGGATTCTCCAGGCAAGAACACTGGAGTGGGTTGCCATTTCCTCCTCCAATGCATGAAAGTGAAAAGTGAAAGTGAAGTCGCTCAGTCGTGTCCAACTCTTAGCGACCCCATGGACTGCAGCCTACCAGGCTCCTCCATCCATGGGATTTTCCAGGCAAGAGTACTGGAGTGGGGTGCCATTGCCTTCTCCATTATTGCTTGTTCTTTGGTATGAACCCATGAACTTTGAAAGCCCATGAGTTTCTGGGCTGGTGAGATGCTCACCCCTTTTAAGGACGCAGGGCCAGAGCTCTGCCCTGAGCGCTGGACAAACAGGAATCCCCCATTTAAAACGATTTGCCCTCGGCTACCTTGGGCTGGTCATTCATCCATTCTCGGCACTGCCTGTTCCTGAGATGATCCTTCCTGGGGTTCCATATGAAGCTGTTACCTTGGAGCTGTAAATTCATGAGATTTCCTTCCTGGCACTGAGAAAAGGCCAGCCCTTTCTCCTATGGGATGTTGTTGAAGCCTTCCAGCAAGGCGGCAAGGAAGGTATGGAAGCTCTCTCTTTACACATGTGAGAACGGGGGCTCAGAGAAGTTAGGTAACACACCCAAGGTCACACAGGCAGAAAGTACCAGCGCCAGGACTCGAACCCAGGTCTGCAGAGCCAAAGCCTACTCTTCGCCTACTTCGTGGTCTTGCCAAGGATCTCCCTGTTGTATGTGCCTTAAGGTTAATGACAGCAGCACAGAAACTTAAAAGAACTGTAGGGTTCTCTCAACTGAACCCCCACCTATAGCATCCTGAACGGGGGACCACCAAGTCTTTCAAGGGGTTTCCAGGGTGTACCCTGGATCAAAGCGGTGCTCCAGGGGCTTCTCTGAGAGGTAGTGGCTTAAGCATCAGAGGGGACTTTCCGCGGTCTCTGTGATTTTCTGAGTGGGAGACTTTGCTTCTTTCTCACCGTCAGAGACCCTGAGTTTTCATTCGCACACAGTGTAGTGGGGAGGAGGGTGGGGGTCTGTGAGTGAGGGGAGAGGAGGGGAGGAAGTGAAGGGAGTGTGAAAGGAGAGGGGAAAGCAGCGCCCCAGCCTCTCCCCTACCTCGGGACCACCCAGGGAACATCAGACGGCCACGTCCTGCGTTCCAGGGCAGCCAGCTCCAGCCTAACCTGGGAGGCTCCCTGCCCAAACGAGCCCTCCAGCCCAGTGCCTGCCAGCCCTGTAGACTCACGGTGTCAAATGTGAGAGGGGAAACAGCAGCTGAGAGAATGCTCCACGTTAGAACAAACAGCTGGCGACAAACGTCTATGTAATTGGAATGCCAGAAAAAATAAATTGCATCCATTTTTATGACAAGAAGGGAATTTGATGGTGGTTTCCCACCCACCCCCCTTCTTTCTCAGCAGAGAGGGGCTCCATGGACTTTCAAAGCACATGGTATTTAACTCAGTAACATGGCCCAGAGGATGTAGAAATAGAACCTCCTCTCACCACCCCATTTCCATGCAGGGGGCAGGACAGGGAAGGGGCAGGGGGCCCCCCCGGGCACCTCTTACTGGCCAGTTCCTTAGGCCTCTGAGCCTCGGATTCATTGTTCCTGGGACAACACCAGGCTTCCCAGATAGCACTAATGGTAAAGAACCTGACTGCCGATGCAGGAGACATAAGAGATGTGGGTTCGATCCCTGGGCTGGGAAGATGCCTTGGAGGAGGGCATGGCAACCCATTCCAATATTCTTGCCTGGAGAATCCCATAGACAGAGGAGCCTGGTGGGCTACAGTCCACAGGGTTGCAAAGAGTTGGACATGACTGAAGCGACAGCATTCACGCGCAGGGGACAACACCAGTCTCCACCTTGAAGGGATGGGGGGAGGGAGGAGTCAATGGGGTGATCCGTCGGAAGTACTAAACACCCAGCACTACGCTTAGCGTGTGAAACAGGCTCTAAGAACGTCAGGTATTGTCAGTATTCTTGTGGTGCACTGGGGTCCCAACAGTCTCTGTGAGTGATTTTCAAATCTGTGTGAAATGCCTGTGATGGGCAGAGGGGATGGGAGCAAAACACATTTAGTCATTTAGATAGTCAAGGGGCTGAAGCGACCTCAGCTCGGCAAGTCTGACCAGAAAGGACCATAGCAATCACTTCCGGGGTCAACTCACCTTGGAGAAGTAGAAGCCAAAGCCCCAGTGAGGGTGACCGTATATGCGATGGGGGGACAGAGCTCGGACAACACCGCTCAGTGGGCACTCTGGGGACACAGGAGGCACAGAAATTGTGGAGTTGCTGTCTCCCACACTTCAAGGCTCAGGAACAGTCCACAGAAACAGCAGGTCCCTCCAGGTCTGAGGCCTGGGCTCAGACACCAGACAGAGAACACTCTCGGCTCCCACTGACCTTCTAACCCCAAAACCAATGTGCCAACTCAGCTTGCCCCCAGCACCAAAACACAGAAGTCTGCGCTTGAGATGTCCTTCCAAAGAGGAGTGCAACTACCCTCCAACCTGCCATCACCACCAAAAGCACCCCCTGCCCAGAAAGCAGCAGCAGAAGGGGGACAACGAGGATCTGATGGAGCCACACCAGCCTTTGGCGCCTCCTCTGGCTGAAGACCGCCCACAGGTGAGGAGCAGCCTCTAGAATTGCAGAGCCCACCTTTCCGGTCCGGCTGGCACTGAGGGCTACAGTCTCAGCCTGGGGTCACCAATCATTGCCCCGAGCTCAGCACACCATGACTGACTTTTCTCTCTGTGTGTGTCCATGGGGATTCTCCAGGCAAGAATACTGGAGTGGGTTGCCATTTCCTTCTCTGGGTGATTCTCCCAATTCAGGGGTCAAACCTAAGTCTCCTGCATTAGTAGGCAGATTCTTTACCACTGAGTCACTGGGGAACAGCCCCGAGGCCTGTGAGCAACTTGGTGGGGGATAAGAACTTACTGGCCATTTATCACCAGGGCTTAAACTATACCATCAACGTTAGTAGCTGCTGCTGCTGCTATTGCTTTTGTTGTTGCTATTATTGTTGTTGTTATTGTTGCTATTATTTTATTCAATAGCTTCAGATCACTGGAAGGCAGTGCCCTAGATCGTGGGAAACTGGTCCTCTCCTATTCTGAGGTCCAGCAATGCCGATCCAGCCCAGGTGTGGAACAGCTCTGCTGCTCTTTCTTCCCCTCCTCCAAAGAAGCTCCCAGGAGTCGCTGCTTTTAAAACAGGAGCTGCGGAAACATGGCCCAGAGCCAGGTGCTTAAGGCGCGTTATCTCTGGCTGCGGCCAGAGTCGGAGCTGAGCTCTGCGGAGCCCTTCCACTCCTCGCACCTGTCTCTCAGCTGGGCAGCCTCCGATGGGCCTCTCTGCATGACTGGGGCTTCCAGATGGACCCTGGATCCTCAGAGTCACATCCTGTGAGGCCCAGAGATGGAGGACTCACCAGTCAAGGGATATAGGTGCCCACCCCCAGCAAGGCAAGGCTGGGATGGGCAAAAGGATGAGCTTGGGGCCCAGAGGGTAAGTCAAGTTCACTTTAAATCCCGTTCTTAACACAGGCCTGGAGGCAGCTTATCAGTGGACACAGAGCATAATCTCTCAAGGAGGAGTCCTGGAAAAGGGTCACCCAGCCCCTGGGGCACATGAACTGTGAGGGAGCCACCCTTGAGTGGGACAGCTCAGGGTGCCATCGACAGGATTGTTGGTGATTATTTATGGAGGACTTCCTTTCAGTTGGTCACTTACATCAGAATGTTTTTTAGTTTCTTCCTTTCTTTATCCTTCATTAGAATGTAAGCCTGACTCACTTGCATCCCCAAACCCTCAGGTCACCCTGAGTGGCTGCAGGGGATGGGTAACAGGGGTTTCATCTGAAACCCCCACCCTCTGACGCCCCGCTGCATCCACATACTCTGTCCACAGAGATTGTGTGTGTGTGTGTGTGTGTGTGTGTGTGTGTGTGTGTGTGTATGCTAAGTCACTTCAGTCGTGTCTGACTCTTTGCGACCCTATGGACTGTAACTCTTCTGTCCATGGGGATTCTCCAGGCAAGAACACTGGAGTAAGTCACCCTGCCCTCCTCCAGGGGATCTTCTCAACCCAGGGATAGAACCAGCGTCTCCTGCATTTTCTGCATTGCAAGCAGATTCTTTACTGCTGGGCCATGGGGGAAGCCCATCTACAGAGACTTGGGAGGCTCAAATCTCTTTGCTAACACCCATCATGGCACCCATGTGCTCAGGTTGGGATTTCCCAACAAACAACTCACTGCCAGTGCTTGATAAACATTGAATGAATCAATAAATGGATGAACAAATAAAGGGATGTATTTCCAGGGGTTCTGATTAACAAAACAGTAGCCAATTCAAGCCACTCAGGGTCACTTGGCGGTCACTGAAGACCATCCTGAGGACACCTTGAAACTTACCTACCTGCCTGGTGACAGAGATGCAGGAAGGCACACACAGCAGGAATGGGGTGATGCTGTGATCAGCCAATCTACCAGCACAGCAGTGGGGCCTGAAGATGTCCCAACAGCTCCAGGACCCTGTCCCATGCCTCCCTCTAAGTCCTCTTGGTAATGGTGGTTGTCCAGGCATGGTCCTCTGGAGATGGCAGCCTCAGGACACCCCACTGGCAGGAGGGGCTACAGGATGCCAGGGTCCCCTTACCCTTCAGAGGTGAGGCAGGATCTCTACTTGGAAATCAGACTGCAAACAGCCTTGGAAATCACCGATGCTTCCACATCCCCATTGACTGAGGAGAAAACTGAGGCAAGAAGCAGTTAAAAAATGGGTCCAAAATGACACAGCTAGTAGGTGGTGAACCAGGCCTTGAACTCAGGGCTGTTTTATGCTCTTAAAAGTGAAGTGTTAGTCACTCAGTCATGTCTGACTCTTTGCAACCCCATGGACAGTAACCTGCCAGGCTTCTCTGTCCATAGGATTCTCTAGGCAAGAATACTGGAGTGGGTTGCCATTTCCTTCTCTGGGGGATCTTCCCAACCCAGGGATTGAATCCAGGTCTCCTGCATTGCAGGCAGATTCTTTTACTGTCTAAGCCACTAGAGAAGCCTGTTCGATGCTCTAACCCACCATCTAACACCTGTTTCCCAATCTGGACAATGCGGAGGCTGGACCAGATGGGCTCTAAGGTGTCTTAGATTTGGGCTGATTTCAGGGGAAGCCAAAAACTCATCTCTGCTGGCCATCGTCACCCCACTCCCCTTTCTTCTCCTCTCACCTTCCAAGCGTCTCTCCTCTTCCCCAGCCCAGGACACTCTGCTCCACAGAACAGGGAAGGAGGGGCAGCACTCTGGCCTTTGGTGGGTGAGGGGAGGACTTGGGGTGGGGGTGGGGACGAGAGGCATAAATGGGGGAAATGGGGCCTGCCCACCCTGCCCATCCACACCTCCGACCGCCCAAATGCCAGGGGAAGTTCACCCAGAGTTTACAACCCTCCTTTGTCACAGAGCACTGCATGGAGCCATCAATCACGCCCTTAATTTATCCGTGTCACTTTCCAGAGGAAAGCTGCCCTGCGAGCAGCCAGTGGTACTTCCTTTCTCACCCACTAGATGAAGATTTCACCTAATTGGTCCACGTTAAATCACTCCCAGGATTGCAATGTGCCATCAACACAGCAGTGGCTGGTGGTGCGGATGTGCTGGGCTCCTCCCTGCTGTGGTCAGGAGAGTCCACAAGGGTCTCTCTGCCTGGAAGCCTCTTGAAGGGGCCTTTGGAAGGCCTGGAGAACCCAGAGAAGGGCCTCCTTGTAAGGGGGGTTGGGGCTCAGGGATGGGGAGAGGGCGGGCCAGGAAGGAAGGAGGAGGTGGAAGGAAGGAACAGATGGAGGGTGATAGAGTCACCTGCCCCCAACCCCGCCGCTCTCCCCATCCCTGCATGCCCAGGGGAGTCAGGCATCTCTAACCACCTCCACCCTTCTTATGGGTACGGACTGGGTCCCAGCCTGTCTCTCTTCCTGTAGCTTCGTGTGTACAGACATCCAGAGGGCTGCATCACAAGCCCTGCTCTTCATTCCTGGCAATGACCCTCAACTGGAAATGCTGGAAGCCAAGCCACCTGGGAAGCAAAGCTGTGACCAACGCCTTTCCTCCTGCCCATATTTCTCCAAACACATTAGGCTTTGTACACACTGTTCCCTCTGTTTCCAATGCTGTTCCTGCTTCATCTGCTCAGTGACCTCCTGGTTGTCCTGCTGGTCCCAGCTCAAACACCACTTACACAAAGGTGATCTTTCTAACTCCTTTGGGCAGGAAAGGCACCCTGTCCCTCCTCTGCCTGCCTGGCCTTCCCATACCCCAGCAAAGGCCTCTGGGACCTCCTGTCTATATTCTCCTGCCCTTATCCAGATGCAAGAGGGTCTCTGAGCATCCTGTGAGCTGTGGAGGTGCTAGGACCACATGTTTATCATTTTTATACTCCTGCCCAGCAGGTTCAGCAAACGGCTGGGGCTCTATGAATCTCTTCAGAATGAATGAATGAATGAACATGATTTGCCTTAATGCATGGCCTCAGGTAACCCACAGGCCAAGTCATAGTCCCAAAACATACCAAAGGGCTCTCTTGGGCAGTTACCAGCCCATGAGATCTCCCCCTAATATGATGTTAATCAGGGGCTGAGTGGGGAACTCAGCACCAGAATGTGTAAGACCAGAAAGAGCTTCAGAGATAAGCTGTCCTCATTTAAGTGATGAGCAAACACAGGCCCAAGGGGACTGTCCCCGGTACCCAGGAGCCCTGTTACCAGTGTGCTGTGTGCTAAGTTTCTCAGTTGTGCCTGACTCTTTCCCACCCCATGGACTGTAGCCCACCAGCCTCTTCTGTTCTTGGGATTCTCCAGGCAGGAATACTGGAGTGGGTTGTCATGCCCTCCTCTAGGGATCTTCCCAACCCAGGGATCGAACCCATGTCTCTCACATCTCCTGCATTGGTAGGCGGGTTCTTTACCACCAGCACCACCTGGGAAGCCCCAGGAATAGAGTCACACACAATCCCAGGGGCCTGAGGAGCCCTGAAACTGAAGTGAATCCCAGCAAGCCTCCAAGAGGCTGGTCTCGCTGGTCCCTTTGGAAGCCTCTGGATGCGAGTAAGAGGCGCCCTGGATTCCGATCATTACCTCCCCATCCTCCCCAGAGGCTGCTGCCCGCATAGCTGGCGCGTACCTTGCGCTTCTTGGCGCGGCCCTCGGCCTGCAGGGTGCGGGTGCAACGCTGCACGCACTCGGAGAAGCTGAGGTTGCTGTGGTCGGCGCTGTAGTCGAGGTCGGCCAGCCGCGCCAGGGACAGGATGTAGTTGCAGGCGATCCTCAGGATGGCCAGCTTGGACAGCTTCTGCCCGTATGAGTAACACGGCACCTGGTGGGGGAGAAGGCGTCAGCAGGGGCTGCCCGGTCTCTGCTGAGAACCGGCCCAGGGGGCACCTTGGCCAGGAAGGTGTGCGGCCATTCATGCCGCTGCTGGGGAGGGAATGGTCGGGCAGCAGAGGTGGTTTGTCTGATCTCTCCACCTGGATTTTATTCCCTGTTCTAATCACCTGCTGTTTACACCCACACACAACCCCTGGGGGGCATCCACGTTCCCAGGCTGTACAGGAGGAAAGCCAGGCTTGGCTCTTGCCCGAATGTCAGTAATCATGGAGCACAGTGCGCTTCCCCCTGGGACAGAGCTCCATCCCCTGTGTTCCTGAGAAGGAATCTTGGACAGATGTTTTTTGCTCTGAGAGTCTGTTCTCTCATTCGTGACACCTGTCTTGCTGGACACTTGGGGTCTGACAACAGACAATAACTGGATTCTACCGTCAGAGGACTTACACTCAAGACTGAGGTTATGGACCTCGGGGGTGGTGCAGTGGCTAAGAATCCACCTGCCAAAGCAGGGAATGTGGGTTTCATCTTTGGTCAGGGAAGATCCCACATGCCATGGAGCAAATAAGCCCGTGTACCGCAACTACCGAGCCTCAGCTCTAGGGCCGGTGAGCCACAACCACTGAAGCCTGAGTGCCGAGAGTCTGTGCTCTGCAACAAGAGAAGCCACCGCAATGAGAAGCCCATGTACTGCAACTAGAGAGTAGCCCCTGCTCGCTGCAACTAGAGAAAGCCAGCTCACAGCAACAAAGACCTAGACAGCCAAAAATTAACTAACTAATTAATTTTTTAAAAGAGTGATGCTTTAACATCAAAGCAGAGCTAAGCACCCAGACTCTCAGAACAGATCAGAGGAAAGTGACAATGCTCAGCTGGGAGGCCCACACATGATTGGATTATGCTTTTCTCTTTTTCTTTCTGACCTCAGGACCTGGGAAGCTGCTGGGCATACAACAGGTGCCTAATAAGTACAGCTCCAACCAGACTTGACATCCTTGACATTCATCACTGACTTGTTGTTCAGTCACTCAGTTCAGTCGTGTCTGACTCTTTCGACCTCATGGACTGCAGCGTGCCAGGCTTCCCTGTCCTTCACTATCTCTGGGAGTTTGCTCGAACTCATGTCCTTTGAGTTGGTGATGCCACCCAACCATCTCATCCTCTGTCTCCCCCTTCTCCTCCTGCCCTCAATGTTTCCCAGCATGAAGGTCTTTTCCAGTGAGTCAGCTCTTCACATCAGGTGGTGAGTGGACAGTCACAAATGGCACAGCGATTTGTATCAGGTAAAGAGATGGAGTCTCTAACATCATCCACCCTTGTCTCCACTGCTTGAGCAAAAAGCTACATGGACTGCAGCACAGATCTGTGTCCAAACATGGAGCATGCATGCTACATTGTTTCAGTCATGTCAAACTCTTTTCCACCGCATGTACTGTAGCCCACCAGGCTCCTCCATCCATACGATTCTCCAGGCAAGAATACTGGAGTGGGTTGCCATGCCCTCCTCCAGGGGATCTTCCCAACCCAGGGATCGAAACTGAGTCTCTTTCATCTCCTGCATTGGCAGGCAGGTTCTTTACCACTAGTGGCATGTGGGAAGCCCCCGTAAAGTGGGGACATCACTGCAAAGTCCACCTGTCAGTTAGACACGGGCTAACCGATAGAGCTGCTCTGATGCGTTGTTCACCTAAATGGCTAATTGTGCATACCCAGCAACCAAGGCTGGGCGTCCTCCTCCCTATGGCTCTCCAGGAGCTATATGCAACATCCATCCCCAACACGATACCTGGTACTGACTAACCCTTATCGCACAGTGAGTGGGGCCCCCATGGCAGGATCACTCAACACACACGAGGCACTGTTCTGGACCAGTGGTTCTCGATAATATCATCCCTCAGCAGCAGTTGGCAATGTCTGCAGATGTTTTTTAGTTTTATTTATCTATTTTTGGCTGTGCTGGGTCTTCATTGCTGCCTGGGCTTTTTCTCTAGATGCAGTGAGCAGGGGCTACTCTAGTTGCTGTGCACGGGCTTCTCATTGCAGTGGCTTCTCTTGCAGAGGAGCATGGGCTCTAGGGCACACGGGGTTCATTAGTTGCAGCATGTGGGCTCAGTAATTACAGCTCCCGGGCTCTAGAGCACAGGCTCCGTAGTTGTGGCACTTGGGCTTAGTGGCTCCAATGGCATGTGGAATCATCTTGGACCAGGGATCAAACCTGTGTATCCTGCATCAGCAGGTGGATTCTTTACTACTGAGCCACCAGGGAAGCCCTGCAGACACTCTTGATCATCACTAGTGGGTAGAGACCAGGCATGCTGCTGAATGTCCTACAGTGCTCAGAATCCTACAATGCGGCCACAACAAAGAATGACCTGGGCCCAATGTCGACAGTGCTGTGATCAAGACAGCATAAACAAGAGAGCTGCTTCAGGGACTTCCCTGGTGATCCAGTGGTTAAGAATTCACCTTGTGATGCGGGGGACATGGGTTCGATCCCTGGTTGGGGAATGAAGATCCCTCTTGCCTTGGAGCGAGTGAGCCCTCATGCTGCAGCTAGAGAGTCCATGCACCACAACAAAAGATCCTGCAGGACGAAACTAAGACCCGACACAACCTAATTAATTAATTTTTTAAAAGACAGAGTTGCTTCAGGTGAGAACTTTAAATGCATCCACAAATGGAGCCCATGTTAAAGCTTACTGTGTCCAGGAGCTTTCCATGACCTGGCCCCCAGCCCTACACCAGAGGCTATGGGTGCCTGCCCTTGATGGTGCTCTAATCACCCCATCTGTTCTTAACGCCTAATGACTGTGACTCATTTAATGGTCAGTCTCCTTGTGAGCTGTTGGGGGAAAGTCTGTATGCAGAGCCTAACACAGATCCTGCCCATCACTGGCCTCCAAAGGATCTGTCGAATGAGGGAGTCAATGAACAAATGAATGCTCTCATCTGTTTTTTGTGAGGCGGGCAAATTTGTGGCTTAAGGGAATTTAGTTCCCCACCCAGAGATCAAACCCATGCTCTTGGCAGTACAAGCTCAGAGTCCTAACCACTGGACCACCAGGGAATTCTCCAAAACTGTTCTCTGAGGACGACAATTTAGGTGTTTGGTGTGGAGTGAAGCTTGTACATCCTTTGGTCACCTGGGCTAACTCCTGGTCTAGCCACAAACCCCAGGCAAGAGACATGATCATTCTGGGCCTGGCCGCACAGGGTGGGAAGGACTAAAGGAGATGGCGCATGCGCTACACTGCCCGTCAGGGGCATTATGTCCATGGGTGTGGCACAGTGTCTCCTAAGAAGGGCTCCAGAGAGGATGAGAAGCAGGAGATCTGGAGCCAGGAAGTAGCATCTGCTCATCCCTTACCTGCACCCCCCCCACCCCCGCCCCGGGGTCCTGAGACCACAGCCCAGGGCCCAGACAAGGTTTGCAGTCACCTTTCAACATCCTCCAGCAACCAAGGACTCACCCCTCACCAGGCTAGGAAACCCAGGGAGGGGCAGGGAGGAAACAGAGGGACTGCCAACTCCCCCAACTCCCGTACATTGCCCCCCACCCACAAGCTCTGACCACACCACCAAATCCAAATCCATCTGAAAAAAAAGCCTGTAGAACAATGCACTTTGCCTGTTCTCAACCAGAGCCCAGAGAATCCTGCTTATCAGCCTGAACAAATAAACAAGGTCCGTGGAACAAAAAGTGTCCTGGGGGTCCTAGGACAGCGGCAGGGGTCTCAGGAGCAGCCCAGCGCCCCCCTCCTCTGCACCCGGGAAGGGAGGGCCTGTCTGTGGAGGCTCTGGACAGCAGGCACAGCTATGTGACACAAGGCTCTAGGGCGCTGTCACCCAGGGGCCACTCCAGGAGTTGCCTGGCAGGCTCCAGTCCATAGGGTTGCAAGGAGTTGGACATGACTGAAGCAACTTAGCATGTACGCACATCTGCCAGTCGGGAGCAGGGCTCTCAGAAGGGATCTGCTCCTGGGGATCCGGGGTCATTGTGGGACCACAGAGCAACAGATGAGGTCAAGGCCAACCTAGGAGCTCCTGTGCCAAGTTCTGAGCCAGTTTCGTCCCAGATTTGTCACTCTGCCCCACTGCTTCTCTCAAAGTCCAGGTCTAACAAGAAAACCATTTATTGAGCTCTGATTGTTTACCTGGCCCTGTGGTCACTATTCATAGGTAGTTTTAGCCCATTGAAACATTCCCCCAAATAAAGACCATTACCCCATCTGCACACAAGGAAACAGAGAGGAGACATATTGGGCCCCAGGTCACTCATCTAAGACCTGATTGCAGCTACAAGCTTGTGTGTCTGTCACTCAAGGAAAGCACATGGCCACCAGGCTCTCTGAGCTCCTGCTGCCCGAGGTGGCCGTATATGGCACACCAAGAATCCCTTTTGGCAGCTCACTCTGACTCCTCCTGCTCTCCAGGGCGGGTGTTCCTCAGCTCACCTGGTTAATTCCAGGTCCTTCTCATACCCATGCCCCAGGATGCAGCAACCAGGCCACCGCAAAAACCCAGCTCAGAGCACCCTGGCCTAATGCAGATCTGATTCTAGGAGGTCAAGGTAAGGCAGAAAGAGTTGATCTGAATCCCAAACAGTAGGATGTGACTTTGAACAGGTACCTTCACTACTCCGAGCCTCAGTTTTCTTATCTGGAAGGTGGGAATAACATCTGTGTACCCTCCATGGCTGTTGGAACCAGGTCACCCCCTGCTGTTTCTTGCAATCTACTAAGGCCAGGCAAAGGATGGCTGTTGTGAGAGGTATTTAATGGCCCGGGAGTTTAAGCACTTCCAGTATCTCTCAGCTGATGAAAGACGAGCTGGGTTTTGAACTCACACCTTAGCTGAGCTCTTTCCAATTAGCCAGAAGCAACTGCTTGGGGATGTGGATGTATCTGCATGTGTGCATGCTAAGTCGCTTTAGTCACGTGCGACTCTCTGTGACACTATGGGCTGTAGCCTGCCAGGCTCCTCTGTCCATAGGATTCTCAAGGCAAGAATACTGCAGTGGGTTCCCATGCCCTTCTCCAGTGGATGTATCTTGTTGTTGTTCAGTCACTAAGTCATGTCTGACTCTGGAACCCCATGGATGGCAGCACGCCAGGCTTCCCTGTCCTTCACTATTTTCCAGTTTGCTCAAACTTATGTCCACTGTGTCAGTGATGTCATCCAACCATCTCATCCTCTTTCGCCCCCTTCTCCTCTTGCCTTCAATCTTTCCCAGCATCAAGGTCTATTCCAATGAGTTAGCTCTGCACCATTACGTGGCCAAAATATTGGAGCTTCAGCATCAGTCTTTCCAATGAATATTCGGGGTTGATTTCCTTTAGGATTGACTGGTTTGATCTTGCTGTCCAAGGGACTCTTAAAAGGCTTCTCCAGCACCACAGTTGGAAAGCATCAATTCTTTGGCGCTCAGCCTTCTTTATGGTCCAACTCTCACATCCATACATGACTACTGGAAAAACCACAGCTTTGACAAGATGGACCTTTGTTGGCAAAGTGGTGTCTGTGCTTTTTTAAAGTGGATGTATCTATATGGTGTGGAGGTGGGCAGCCCACCCTTCTGAGTAAGGGCTGGAGAGTTCTGGACTTCGTGGGACCCCGGCCTTAGTGAATACCTCTCTGAGCATCCACATAAGGCCCAGAGCCCAGCCACCACACCACCTGCAGGAAAGCCCACAGTGGTCATCCGTTCAGCTTGCTCAGAGGACAGAGGCCAAAGGAGGCAGCAGGGTCAGTTGGCTCCAACTCCTGAGGCAGCAAAACTTCCAAGAAAGTAAAAGTACCTGCCTGATGCTCAACGCACAAGAACTGTTAAGCTTCAGGACTTCCCTGGTGGTCCAGTGATTAAGAATCCACCCGCCAACGCAGGGGACAAGGGTTCGATCCCTGGTCCGGGAAGATCCCACATGCCTCAGGGCAACTAAGCCCACGGGCCGCGATTATTGAGCCTGTGTTTTAGAGCCTGTGCTCCACAACAAGAGAAGCCACCGCAATGAGAAGCCAGAGCACCACAACTAGACAGTAGCCCTGACTCACCGCAACCAGAGAAAGTCCATGCACAGCAACGAAGACCCCGCACAGCGAAAAATGAAAAATAAAAAGATTGTTAAGCTTCAGAGCAGCACGTGTGGGGATTTTCTCAAGGTCCCATATGCCTCTAAGAGATTCCATCCTACTTACTTACCAGACCCTCTTCTGGCTCCAACAAGGGGGAGAAAGCAGGAAGGATCCTGGCCTGAGATGCTGAGGACCTAACTCTACTCCGGGCCATCCACATGACCTTAGGCAGGGCCACAAGCTTAGGGGACTCAGTTTCCTCACCGATAAATGGACGTGAGAACACCTGCTGCCTCAGAATGGAATCACCATGGACACATGTAGGGAGGGGCTGCGGCTGTAAGTGAGTGTTAGTCTCTTAATCATGCCCGACTCTTTGAGACCCCATGGACTGCAGCCCACCAGGCTCCTCTGACCATGGGATTTCCCAGGCAATCATACTGGAGTGGGCTGCCATTTCCTTCGGAGGGGCAACAGAGAAGCACAGCCAGGAACCAACCAGCCAATGCAGGGGAGGCCTGGAAGCCCTCTTGCCTCTGTGCCAGCTCCTACCCACTCCTCAGACCCATCCTCAGATGCCCACCAGGGCTTCTAGATCCACAGAGCTCCAGCATCACTGTGTCCTCGACAGTCGAGCACCTGATTCATTTGAAATTATTCCCTGATCGTCTCACATCAGGGAGTGCTGACTTCCTGGGGTGAAGTCTCTCCATACAGAGTCATTCGAGGTCCTTGTCAAGTTCTGTCTAAACAAAATCCCAACCTGACTCCCAGCAATGAGGCTGAACCCTGAAAACCTGGGCTTAAGTCTTTATGAGCCCTGGCCCAGAGCCAGACGGGACAAAGCCTGGTCACTAGTTCCACCTCTGTAAGTGTCCTCACCTGTGAAGTGGGAAGGTGGGCTACATATGCGTGACCACAGGGCCAGGTAAGGTACTTCACCCCCTGCAAAGAAGTTCAAAAGGCAGCCGTGCTGGTGACTGGATGAGAGGGGCCGGAGAGAGGCTTCTGTCATTCCTGTCCCCTCTGGACCCAAGCAGGCCTGTCCCTCATTCCCTGAGGAGTGGGGCACAGGCTGCCACGGCCCCCTGGCATCCTATGGGGTCTGAGGTTGAGGAAGGTGCGGGCCTGGGGGCGCCATTCTCATGCCCCATTCTGGGCCACCCTGAGTTTACTTGTGGAGGATTCCCCGGGAGACCATGGCACCTTCCCTGGTGGCTCAGACAGTAAAGACTCTACCTGCAATGTAGGAGACCTGGGTTCGATCCCTGGGTCAGGAAGGTTCCCCTGGAAAGGGGAATGGCAGCCCACTCCAGGACTCTTGCCTGGAGAATCCCATGGACAGAGGAACCTGGCAGGTTACAGTCCATGGGGTCGAAGAGAGTCGGACACGACTGAGGGACTAACACTTTCACTTATGAAGATGTACTTCAGCAGGTCCTGCGGGCTTTGCCCTGCTGATCCAGGTGTCTGCCTAGCCAGACTGCCATTCTTCCAGTGCTGAGGGGCTTAACACTCCTCTGGGAGAGAGGAAATCTTGCAAGCACACCAGATGCCCTGTGGGCAAGCACAGCCTGTGAGCCAGAAGGTTCTGTCAGGGAAGGCCGTGGCCCATGGGCTCAGGCCCCTCCCTTCCCCCCACCCAGCAACACCAGGCTTTCCTTGAACCCCCTCCCACCTGGCCCGGAGCAGCCCCGCACATGGGCCGGCCCCAGCTGTACACACATGGCCTTCACATGAGGCGGCGGGGAAGGCCCCACGCAGCTGGGCTGGTGGCATGTGGCCTGACCATCTGCCCTGCATACCCACCCCCCACCCTCCTGCCAGGGGGCCTCTCTCTCCCCCACCTGCACTTCTATGGCCAGGCAGCCTCCTACCCCATTCCTTGCCTGGTTGAGAATATGGTGGGTTGGACAAAACAGGAGACTGTCGAGCTTCCCTGTGCTGGGGGTGGACAGCTCCTGGGTGATCACCAGGCTGTTAGGAATCTGAGCCTTGGAGCGACTCACTGACTGATTTGAATCCAGATTCTGCAATGAGAGTGGCACGTGCACCCTGGAGCCTAGTGAATGGCAAGTCAGGGAGATGAGCAGTGCAAAACCCATGAGGCCTGGTGCGGCAGCCAAAGGCTGGGAGACTGCCACCAATTTACAGAAGCTCTCTGAACCTCAGTCTCACCATCTGTTAAATGGGGGTGGAACAGGAGTGGGTTGGGACAACACCTATTTCATTAAATAAACTAATATACATAACACACTTAGCCCAGGACCCAGTACAAAGGATAGCAAGGAGATCAAACCAGTCAATCTTAAAGGAAATCAACCTTAAGTATTCATTGGAAAGACTGATGCTGAAGCTGAAGCTCTAATATTTTACTCCCAGAGATAGTAAAGGACAGGGAAGCCTGGCATGCTACAGTTCATGGGGTCACAAAGAGTCGGACATGACTGAGTGACTGAACCCAGTTGCTTTGATTGCTGCCACAGATTGATGGCAGTTTCTATGATTGTTAAGAAAAATGATTATAGAGTTCGTATTTCTACATTTGTCACGGCCTTTGCCCAGCATTGAGGATATTGTGGATGTTCAAGAAAGGTTCATTCCTCCTACGCCCTCCCTTCCTTTCTTCACTCGATGTTTGCAAAGAAGCTGTGTATGAGGTAAGCTTTATCACCATTTTCCAGTTTCATTAACTGAGGCTCAGAGAGAAAATGACTTGTCCAAGGTCACACAAGAGGCATACAGCAGAGACGGGCCTCAAATGCTGGCCTCCAGGCTCCCTGCTCATATTCTTTTCACTGTACCAGGAAGTTGCCCGGGGAAACAGAACTCCAGACCAGAGTTACAGTCCCACCACAAACCTCAGCGCCGCAATGGCCAAGGTCTCATTTCAGGCAGAACCAGACTCTTACCTTTTGCATCTTTTGCAGGAGCCCATTTCAGATAGTCAAGCCTGAGCCTAGATCCAAGGGCTTCCCTGGTAGCTCAGTTGGTAAAGAATCTGCCTGCACTGCAGGAGACCTGGGTTTGATCCCTGGGTTGGGAAGATTCCCTGGAGAAGGAAATGGCAAGCCACTCCAATATTCTTGCCTGGAGAATCCCATGGACAGAGGAGCCTGGAGGGGTACTGCCAATGGGGTCGCAACAGTCGGGCACGACTTAGTGACTAAACCACCACCATCAAGTCTAAATCCAGAGGCACAGCCTGTCTGGACAGGGGTACGCACGTGGGGGGGGTGGTGTGTGTATACACATGCACACCTTCTACAGGAGGGAAACTGAGGTCCAGAGGAGGGAGTGCCTCCAGGACACAGGACTTTCTCCATCGGACAGGGGCTGTGGATGTGGTGAGTGTGGCCTGGGCCCTGGGCTCTGGGGACCAGAAGTGCCCTAGCAATTTCTTTTGCTCCCAGATAACAGACAGGTGCCCACCAGCAGCCTTTCTGGGGAAAGGACAAATGCTTTGGGCCAGGAGGGCAACAAACAGGAGCAGATGTTTCTGTCCAAGCACTTGGCGTGCGCTTAAGAGCACAGGTACTGATTGTGTGTATACACACAGCTGTGTGTACTTGTGTGTGTGCATGCACTCTCTCCCTGAATTTGTCCCTTTTATACAGAACTTTCCCGCAAGAAGGACAGAAGTGAAATGAAACCAGGATTAACAATCCTGTCTCAGAGAGTCAGGCTTGTGTCTGCCCACCTTCCAAATATAAATGACACTGTAAGTCCGGGTGGGGGGCCCATGACACGGATACAGCTAACACTGTGAGAAGCATTTGGCCAGGCGGGCATTCTAGAAACTTCTATCATCTTTCTTAACCCACTAGGTGATTTGGGAAGAGTACCCTTCCTTCTTTCTCTGGGCCCCAGTTTTACATTCCATTAAGTCGCTTACTCCTTGGAAGGAAAGTTATGTCCAACCTAGATAACATATTCAAAAGCAGAGACATTACTTTTCCAACAAAGGTCTGTCTAGTCAAGGCTATGGTTTTTCCTGTGGTCATGTATGGATGTGAGAGTTGGACTGTGAAGAAGGCTGAGCGCCGAAGAATTGATGCTTTTGAACTGTGGTGTTGGAGAAGACTCTTGAGAGTCCCTTGGACTGCAAGGAGATCCAACCAGTCCATTCTAAAAGAGATCAGCCCTGGGATTTCTTTGGAAGGAATGATGCTAAAGCTGAAACTCCAGTACTTTGGCCACCTTATGCAAAGAGTTGACTCACTGGAAAAGACTCTGATGCTGGGAGGGACTGGGGGGCAGGAGGAGAAGGGGACGACAGAGGATGAGATGGCTGGATGGCATCACTGACTCGATGGACGTGAGTCTGAGTGTACTCCAGGAGTTGGTGATGGACAGGGAGGCCTGGCGTGCTGGGATTCATGGGGTCGCAAAGAGTCAGACACGGCTGAGCGACTGAACTGAACTGAACTGAAGTGGAAAGCTAATTCAACTGACAGGGATGTTAAGATCAGGTAAGATGGAATTTATTACTAAAAGAAGTTAAAGCCACTGGACAAATAAGATGCAGTTGAGCACACAGAGACTATGAATATTTTCTCAGCATCGAAAGAGGCAGCTGGAGGAGTAAAAAGAACCTGGAACTGACAGTCAGAGGACCTGGGTGCCAGCCCTGGCCTGCTGCTCACCAGCTGTGATGCTCTGGGCATGTGACCTCCCCAATCTGAGGGGGTTTTCCTAGCTTCCAGGTGAGCAGGTGGACAGGCATCTCTTTGTCATCTCAGCCTTCCATCCTGAGGGGCAGGTAGCAGGCTGCTACCTGAAAGTGAGACTGAATTCTCCACTTGGCCCACTGCCCAGGGTCCCAACTGTCTGTGACTGCTATCTGACCCGTCCACGCCACTCTACTTCACTGACCAATCAGCTCACCCATTCCCAAGTGAGACACTTTGGCTCAAAAGTCATAGAGCCTCTTTTCCCCAGGAGTTCAATTTCTCTCCCAGGGATGAACACAGGCAATGCCCGACCCACTCACGGGAGGAGGCAGAGAGAGTGTGATAAAAAAATATCATATTTTCTGAAATCCTTTGTTACTGGCTAAAGCCTAGAGAGGGTGAATAACTTTCCTGAAGTCACACAGGAAGTCAGCTGCAGAGCAGGCAGAAATCCTGACCATTCAAAACAGTCACATCCACCCATCCCCTCAACCTTCCCCATGCCCTGTGTGGAGTGGAGGCAGATGGCACTTACCACACACTTCTTAGATCTCTGTTTGCTCTATGAAAATGAACAGCCTAGAACTCCTGAGCAGTCTCAATCTTGTCTAAGTGGAATTGTAAAACTGCCACTCCCCACTACAGGGAATTCTTGGACAACTATTCCTCCCCATCCTCCCAAGAAGACAGTGTCTGGTGAGGACAGCTGCCACCTGCCCTAAACTAAGAAGCTCCTAACCCATTCCAGAACTAGTTTCTGAAGATCCCCTATCAACCAGTTCCTGCTCAGCAGACCTGCCTCTTCCATGTGCGCTGAAGGTCAGCAGTAAGGGGAATCTCCAGGAAAGACTCTCTCCAGCCAATTCCTGGGGAAGGGTTATAGCCAGGGTCCTTAAGGGCACCGAGTGGGGGAGGGAGGGTGCAGAGTGTGTAAGCAACCTGAGGGCAGGGACAACCCTGCTGGGAGGCGGGGGCTGAGAAGGGGTCGACAGGCTCCCCCGGAAGACGGAACACTTATATTCTGGCAAAACCAGGACCACCCCTCAGCAGCATTCCGGGTCTGCCAGAAGGGTAAGGGTCTTCGCCCTTACCCACCGGAGACAGATTCCCACATTTCCCCTCTCCACTCCTCACTGCGCCCAAGGGACTCCGGGAGACAAATATTCGCTGCCATAAAAGTGAACTATGAGGGCTGAAGTCAGACTCGCAGACAGGGTCACCCCAAAGGGGATGGAAGTGGCAGTAAAGAGGGCCAGAGATCTCTAACCTTCATCCTCACTTTGCAAACTAAGACCCATACCAAAGTGTGGCAAAGGTCGCTGCCCCAGGCGGTCCCATACCTGTCTCGGCGCTGGGACCGACCAGGCGGGGATTACTTGCCCTTTTATCCACACCCTCATCCTCCTTAAAGTCACCCCACCCCGCCCGCCCTACCACTTGCCCACCCAGCCTCTGGCCCACCCACTCCCGCAGCCATCCCCAAGCGCAGTGAGGGTGTGTGGCTGGGAGCCGGTACCTGCTTCCTGAGCGCCTCGAAGGCTGCGCTGATGGTGTGCACTCGCGTCCGCTCCCTGGCGTTCGCCAGGAGCCTCCGGGTCTGCTGCAGGGCTTTGATCTCCGAGGAGGCGGCGGTGGCTTCGCCCGGCCGTTTCCTAGGCGACGCGGAGGAATCCGGGTGGTTATTGTAAATTACGTGTGAAATTGACGAGTAAGAACTTTCCCCAGGGCGCGTGGGGGGCGCGGGGCGCACCGAGGGCTCTGGGGGCGCCGGGGGCGCCGACGGCGTGGGGCGTGCTGGCGGTGCGCACAGCAAGATGCGGGGACGCAGGCCCGGCTCCCGGAAAGGCTGTGTCTCGGGACCCCCAGGTACCTGGCCCTGGGGCGCAGGAGGCGGCGGCGGCGGAGGCGGCGTGGGGAGTCCCGGCCCCACTGCGCCCAGGGCGAAGCCGCGTTTCCGCGGGTCCAAGACCTCCGGCGCCCGGGCGCCCCCGCGCTCCCCGGCCGTGTCCGCGCCCCCACCTGAGGGAACGGCCGGCGCCACCCGGGCTGGCACCGGGGTCGGGACTGGCTGCAGCCGCTGGGTTCTGTCCCGCAGCCCGTTGGTGGCGGTGGCGCCGTGCTCGGGCGCTTCCAAGTCCAATCGGAAAGTTTTATAGCCGTTCGCGCGCCGCGCCGGCTCCTTGCCTTTCCTCTTGAGCTTCTTGAGGCCGTTCAGCTCCTTCACGCACACGGTCTTCCAGGGCCCATCCTGGAGAACCGGGATGTGCTTCATGGCGCGGGTAGCGCGCGAGGCAGGGGCGTGGGGCTGCCCGGGAAGCGCGCCCACCGCGCTCGCTCTGCCCGGGCGGCCGCCGCGCTCAGCGCCTCGGAGTCGCCAGCTCTCCCCCTGCTCGCTCGCTCGCTCCCTCCCTCCCTCCCTTTCTCCCCCTCGCCCCGGGGCAGCTGCGCCGCCGGGCTGTCCGTTCCCGGAGCGCTCAGAGTGTCATCTGAAGTCGCTGCCGCCGTGCCAGCGTTTCTGGAGAACGCCCGCTGCGCTCCATCTGTGTTTGTTTAGCCTCAGTTTACACAGAAGCCCGGTTCCCCAGATCAGTCAGCGCCGCCGCCTCCCCAGCCCCGGCCGCCCGAGCCGCGAGCGCCTTTAAAGAAACAGGAAGCATTTTTCAAAACAGCTGGGCTGCCGGCCGCCTCCTTTGTCCGCGTCCTCTCTGCCTCCCCCCACCCCCAGCCCTTCTGCCCAGAACCTGCCTCCTCCGATTCTCCCTCCCCGCCCCCTCCTCGAGTCCCGGGCGCTTCTCTTTTCCCGCAGGACAGTCTGCTCCCGAGCACATGGCTTCTGGGCCCTTGGGCCCTTCCCCAAATCGGAGCTAGGCCTTCTCTCGGTGACCTTCCGCACCCAGCACCTCCACGTCCAGCCCTCCCCCCAACCCTACCCCAGCTTGCCAGGCGAGAAAGAAACTGTACGGCGACTTCTCCTGGAAGAGGGTGAGGTCATTGGGGGCTGAGGGGAGGAGGAAGGCTCTGGGGTTGCCCAGGACCCTCAGGACCCCTGCACCGCAGTCCCATTCGCTGGGTCACTCGCTGGAGCAAAGGGGAACTAGGAGCAGAAAGCCTAAGCGACAGGGAAACTGAGGCTCCAAAAAGGAATGGGCTTTTCCCACGGTCACGCAGCGAGTTTAAAGAGGCCCATCATGGTGGAAGCTTCGGATTTCGACGCAGCATCTGTGAGAGTCTGAAGTCACCTCACCCCAGGCTGCCCGTTAAGCCCGGATTTACTCATCTATGAAATGAGAAATTCGGAGAACATCAACGCCTAAATCACAGCGTGGCTGTGAGAAATTAAGCCCCAGGCACATGGGAGGGACCAGTCCAATGGAAGCTTTGGTTATTATTACTATTAATAACAGAGGCAGAATAGCTCCTAGAGGCAGATTTCCTGGCCGGCTCTGCCACTTACAGACTGAGTAACACTGGGCAAGTCACTGAACCTCCCTGTGCTTCCCTTTCCTCGTCTGTAAAATGGAAGTAACAGTTGTATCTCCAGGACTGTTGCGAGGGTTAACTGACCCTGTATGTACAAAGCGTTCAGAGCAACCTGGTGCAAAGTGAGAGCTTTGCAGGTGCCTGCCGTTACTGGCAGGGGGCAGAGAGTGACTTCCCAGACCCTTGATCCTCAGTGCCATCCTACTGGAGATTCTGGGGAGGGGAGTGGGAAGGTCAAGCTAGTTGGCCCTCACTAAGCCCTCCCCAGCCCCCCCACTCCCCCACCCCAGAGGCTGCCCCAAGGACCTGCACTTACTCCTCAAAGGCCTTTCTCTGTAGCAGTTTCTCCTTAAGGTGGTGATGGGTGCTTTAAGTAGTTTGGGAAAAGATCGACCTTGGCCTGGGGCTCTGACCTCTGCAACCACTGGAATCCTTATCTTTCTGGTTTCAGTCCTTCACTCCCACCCCCTACACCCACCAAACCCAGTGGGGGTTTTCTTCAGGGTTCATCTGGAGTGCCTTCTTTCTCTCTCTCTGTCTCCTCTTGTCTAGGGGAGAATGACCTAAGGGTTTGAGGAGGTAGATAACTCAGTAGCCTGTGCCTTGCAGTGTCCTGGAAGGTAGGAGAGGGGTCCAGGCAGAAAGTTCAGGGGCAGGAGCATAGATTGTGCTTGGCTTTTCAATTCTCAAGGCCTGTGACCCTGGACAAGACAGTTCATCCCACTGGAGTTCTGAATCTGTCCTTGAGGGTGACATTTCTGTGCAGCCAACCTCTCAAGGTGGTTAGGGAAATAAAAAGAGATCACAGATTTAAGAGGACTTTGACATCAAACATACCCTCATATGTCTGCATACACATAGGAACACACACACGAAAGCATGCAATTTTCTGACTATGTGCTTAGTCGTGTCCGACTCTTTGCCACCCCATGGACTGTAGACTGCCAGGCTCCTCTGTCCATGGGATTCTCCAGGCAGGAATACCAGAGTGGGTTGCCATTTCCTCCTCAAGGATGTCTTCCGAACCCCAGGGATCGAACCCCTTGTCTCTTCTGTCTCCTGCATTGGCAGGTGGGTTCTTTACCACTAGCGCCACCTGGCAATAGTAAATGCAAAACCTCATTTTTTTCCCACGGGGGGAATCGGTCCCAGCATGATACAGTGATTGCTTCCTGAGGCACCCACTTCCCTGGACACCCAGCATCTTCCCATACCTTACCTCTCTCCTGAAGACCAAGGGTAAACCCCAGACAGGAGCCCCTATTCTCCTGCTTTTTCCCCACCAGCCCCAGGCCCTTTGAAGAGAACATTCTTCTCGCTCTTGGATGATTGGCTTCAGTCTCCTCTCTCTGTAAGCCTTGGCTGGTCATCACAGCGCCCTGTCACTCTTGCTGGCCTCTGCTCACTCCCAAGAATTGCTTCAGCTTGTCCTTCACTGAGGTCCTGTCTGAACCCCTAGGTTTGTGAGGTCCTGAAACACTGCTGTTTCTGGGACTTCTCTGATGGTCCAGTGGTTAGGACCCTGTGCTTTCACTGCAGGGGGGCCTGAGTTCCATCCCTGATCAGGGAACTAAGATCCACAAGCTGCTCTTTCCTTCCTCCCTGTCTCCCAGGAAACCTTTGCTGAAGCCCTCACTTCAGTATTCTTGTCTGGAGAATCTCATGGACAGAGGAGCCTGGAGGGTTACAGTCCATGGGGTCGCAAAGAGTTGGACCTGATTGAATGACTAACACTATCTTTCACTTTCATGCCCTTTATATTTGCCAGCTCCCAAACAGAGTCTGAGACCCCAGCTAGCCCACTCCTCACACATCTAGCCAGTCAGTAGCAGAGATGGGGGGAAAGCCAAGTCCTCCTCCCCAGAACTGCTGAGTTCCTCTCTGAACCTCAGTTTCCTCCTCTGTAAAATGGGGATCATAGTATCGTCTCCCAGAACTGGCATGAGGTTGGGGTGAGACTGCATGTACAACACTAAGCTGGAGTGACAGTGGCCTCAGGCCTCTGGGTTGGCACAGCTGCCCAGACTCCTTGCATCGCAGCATCTGCCTCCGGTCTCGGAGTGCGCTTGCAGGCTGGAGGTGTCCACAGCTAGTTGGAGCATGTGGAAGTCTTGTAGCAGGACTGAAAACTGTCCCTAAAGAGGCCAGCATGGGCTCCAGGAAAATCACCTGTCTTTGTTGAGTATCGAGAGCTCCACTCATACTGATCCTGAGCCTGTCACCAACTCTCTCAAAACAGTGGAGAAGATCACTGAGATCCCATGGGAACAGGGGAGGAGAAGGGAGTGGATAGGAGTGGTCAGCTGCGCTGGGCGGAGGTGGAATGGGACTCAGACCCAGCAGGTCTTCCAGGACACGCTCCTCCCCCCGCCATGCTGCCTCACCTGTGGGCCCAGGGGTTGGCATCAGGCTAGCCTAGGAGGTATCTGCTTTGCCACTTACCAGCTGTGTGGCCTTGAGCAGCCCCTTTACCTCTCTGAGCTGTAGTTTGTTATCTGGGCATTACTTCCTTAGTCATAAGATGGAGTGCCATGCACCAGAACTGGAGAGGCCAAGTGATGTGAAGGGTCCCTGTTATTGTGATTCTCAGCCCTCCAAGTGGCAGACCTTCAAAGTCCAGGCTAACTGCCCAAGGTCCCCCAGCTTAAGGGCAAACCTGCCACCCAGGGCTCACTTCCCTTAGTCTCCTGGAAAAGTGGAGGCAGACCAGCCTGCTGGCGCCCTCTGGTGGTATGATACAGTATGAACTACACACAGCATAGCTGACTCCTCACAAGAATTTAGAGCGCAGGACTAGAGTGAAGTCGCTCAGTATATCCAACTCTTTGCGACCCCATGGTTCCTCTGTCCATGGGATTTTCCAGGCAAGAATACTGGAGTGGGTTGCCATTTCCTTCTCCAGGAGATCTTCCCGACCCAGGGATTGAACCCGGATCTCCTGCATTGTAGGCAGACGCTTTACCGTCTGAGCCACCAGGACTGCTGCTGCTGCTGCTGCTAAGTCGCTTCAGTCCTGTCTGACTCTGTGCGACCCCATAGAGGGCAGCCCACCAGGCTCCCCCATCCCTGGGATTCTCCAGGCAAGAACACTGGAGTGGGTCGCCATTTCCTTCTCCAATGCATGAAAGTGAAAAGTGAAAGTGAAGTCGCTCAGTCGTGTCCGACTCTTCGCGACCCCATGGACTGCAGCCCACCAGGCTTCTCCATCCATGGGATTTTCCAGGTAAGAGTACTGGAGTCGGGTGCCATCGCCTTCTCCGGAGCTACCAGGACTGGTAGCCCTGAAATGAGAGTAACATGGATTTTGTGAATTCATAGAAATGCCAGAGTAAAAAGGCTTTCAGGGCTCCAAGTGGTCTCACACCCTGCTTGGAATGGGACAAGACACACACCCCTAGAAAACCTATGTGCGCGCATGCTCAATCTCTCAGTTGTGTCTGACTCTTTGCGAACCCATTAGGCTGTAGCCTGCCAAGCTCCTCTGTCGATGGAATTTTCCAGGCAAGAATACCGGAGCGGGTTGTCATTTCCTCCTCCAGGGGGTCTTCCCGACCGAGGGATCAAACCCACGTCTCTTGCATCTCCTGCCTTAGCACTCGGAGTGTTTCCCTCTGAGCCACCTGGGAAGTCCTACATTAAAAACAGCCACTGGGCGGTTCCACATCCTCTGTGTGGCTGATCCAGGAATAGGAATGAAGCTAGAAAGAGAAGTGAAGGCAAGAGCTTAGGGCTTGGGTCACTGGGAACAAATGCTCAAAAGCCAGGCAGTAATACCACCACAGTGGCAGTGAATATAGGCTCTATTTCTACATAGGCTCAATTTCCTTGTAACAACCCAGGGAAGTAAACCCATTGTACAGATAAGGAAACTGAGGTTCCTAGACCAAAAAGAAAAAAAAAGAAAAAACTTGCCAATGGAAAAGTTAACAGAAGTGGGATTTGAACCCTGGCCAACTGACCCCAAAACTCAAGCTTTGAACCACTGTGTTTTGTGGCCTCCTGAGACCTCAGTGACCAGCATCTGACCAGGCGAGTCACTGGGCCACGTACAGGGCTGGCCTCTCTGGCTGGCCATGCTGGCCTCCCTGCATGTGCCACCAGGCTGGGTGAGCTTCTTGCTGTCCTCTTCTCAAGGGAAGCCTCTGGCCTCCCTTGGACCAGCTCAGTGATCCTCCAGGTCAGGGTCAGATGTCAGGGGTACTTCCTCTGGACATTTGATGATCTCAGGCATATGGATCCCAGATCTTATCCAGGCACTGGTACCTCCTGGCATTGCTGGGTGGAACCTACCCAGCAGTTCCTTAGTGCATACACACCACCCATGGGGGAGGACAGGAGAACTCTGCCAGGTGGCACCCCATGATTGCCATCTCCTTGGCAAATGAGATGGATCCTTGGATCCTTGCTACTTGGAATGCTGCATTCCTGAGTCTAGAGTTCCCATTTCCGACTGTCCAGATTGTTCCAAAGAGGGTGTGTCTTCAATTCGAGCAAGGAAGAATGGAATTAGACTGCCAGAAGGCTACAGAACGCATATGATCACTGCCTTCTGGAGTTGTGCTCATATCCACACTGGATAGGACCACCCAAGGGAGTGAGCAGAGAGTAGGATACAGCCAGCCTGGTGGCCCCCAAGTCCCCTCCCTACCTTTCAGTCAGAATGCCTGAACTGCCGCCATTAACCAGCAAGACACTGGATCCAGAGGACAGAAAGGAGATATCCAGGCAGAAAGCTCTCAAACTCCCTCTCCAGCTTTCCTTCTAGCTCCCTCTATCTAAGTGACCATCTAAATTGTGGAAAATTGAGAGACTTTGGGGCTGGGACAGGGCCTGGATAAGGACATGACAGGAGGGAAGCGGGGAGGCCTTTAGTACACCCTCTCTAGGACTCCCTCTCTGGGGTTCTGTCTCTGGCATAAGCTTGGGTATCCCTTCTCAGGCCCAAGCACATGCTCTGTGGCTAATGCAGCAGACTCCCCTGCACAAGGCAAAGTCCATAGGGCACACTTGGTCCTGACTCCTGTGGTCAGGAAGGAAATGGGAGGGTCGGGTCCGGAGAGAAGGGGTTCAACAAGCATGAGGGGGAGCCTGGTACAACAGGCAGGTGGGTGCCAGGTTCTCACACAGTTGACCAGAAGTCCTTTGAAACCTGGGACACAGCCTGTCATTCCTTTGGGTGACTTCCTTTTTTCCTCACATGTGTTAGGGGCTGCCAGCAATCCTCTCCACCTGCAAGCATGCAGGCATGGGTATGTTCCTCCATCCCAGGAACCTGGACTGCCTTGGCTAATGGAGGCCTGCTGGAGTAGAAGTGATGCTGCGCTTTTAAGGGCACTGGCTGTTTCAGCTTCCTGCCAGTGGGAGCCCTGAGTCACCATGTGAGGGGTCCAGGCTACTGTGTTGCAGGGCGAGGCCTCATGGGAAGCCCCATGGTGCCTGCCAGATCTGTGATGGAGGAAGGGACCCAAACACCTGCCTTCAGATGCTTCTAGCCTCAGCCTCTCTCTCTCTGTAACCACATGGAGAACCTGAGTGAGAACTGCCCAGTTGAGCCCAGTAAACCTCCAGAACCATGGAAACGTATCCTGAATTGTCGTGTTAAGCCACTGCATTTTGGGGTGATTTGTTATGCAAGCAATAGAGAACTGAAACATTCCAGTAGGAACCAAGGTTGGCATCTAGTCCCCCGTTTCTCCCATTTCCTCTCTGATCTCATCCCTCAGTTCTCCCCATAACCCACCCCATCCTTCTGCTCTCACCACACTGGGCTTCTTCTATACTTTGAACTTAGCCAGAAGGCTCCCTTCTGCCTCAGGGCCTTTGCACTGGCTATTCCCTCATTCTGGAATATTCTCTCTCAGGTAGCCTGTGACTCACTCCCTCATCCTCCTCTGGTGCCTCTATGTCACCTTCTCAATGAGACTGTCCCTGGGCATCCCGTAGAATTTGTATCCCCACCCCTTCAGAATCTTCTGCCTCTTTCCTGCTTTAATTTTTCAAGCACTTGCCATCATCTGACATATATGCATGTATATTGCTGGGGTTTTTGTTTCTTTGTATCCTGGACTAGAATGTCAGCTCCATGTGGGCAGGGATTTTTACCTGCCTTGTTCACTGCTATATCCCAGCATCTAGAACAATCCTGGTACACGTGTGTGCACGCATGCATGTGTACTTAAGTCACTTCAGTCGTGCCTGACTCTTTGCGACCCTGTGGACTGTAGCCTACCAGGCTCCTCTGTCCATGGGTTTCTCCAGGCAAGAATACTGGAGTGAGTTGCCTTTTCCTCTTCCAGGGGATCTTCCTGACCCAGGGATCAAATCTGGGTCTCCTGCCTTCGGGGCATATTCTTTACCATCTGAGCCACCAGGGAGGTTCACTGCTCAGTTTGGACCAGGTCTTACTCAACTATTCAATCAGCTGCTTTGATAGAAGAAGCCAGTGGATCCAGAGTTGATCGTGTCTTAGAAACAATTGCTGTGACCACCGAGAACTGGTGGTTTGTCGAATTCACTTTCTTTCTCTCTGGCTTCGTGTCTCCTGGCCTGATAAACAACATGGGGGACAATGGGTGCAAATCAACCATCATCCAGTCACTTGACAAACCTGGCACCTGGCCAGGCCCCGTGATGGGACTGGGACAGAGACATGAGGTGTCTGTCGTCAGGAGCTCGAGTAAGTCCCACCTTTGACTTGGTCCACCTGTGGTGATTCAGTGCGCATTTGTAGACACCTGCTGAGGCTAGGGAAACAGCAGTGAACAAAGCAAAAACCCCTGCTTCGGGGAGCTGACGTTTGGCGAGAGGGCATGAGGTGACCACCCCAAGGAGCTCCGGGTCCAGTAGAAAGATGATACAAATCCAAGAGCTGTTAGACACAGTTTGAAGTGACACACACTGCAGGGAAAACTCTGGGAATTCCAAGTGTGGCAGAACCATTCTGGGAGACTTCCTGGAAGAAGAGGCATTTGGGGTTTTGTTTGTTTGAATATTCATTTGGGAAGATCCCTGGCAGCTCAGACGGTAAAGAATCTGCTTTTAATGCAGGAGATCTGGGTTTGATCCCTGGGTTAGGAGGATCCCCTGGAGAAGGGAATGGCAACCTACTCCAGTCTTGTTGCCTGGAGAATTCCACGGACAAAGGAGAGCCTGGCAGGCTACAGTGCATGGGGTCGCAAAGAGTCAGACACGACTAAGTGACTAACACTTTCACTATATTTATTTGTTTTATTTTTTGGTTGGGTTGGGACTTTGTTGCTGCACGTGGGCTTCCTCTGGTTGCAGCGAGTGGTGGCTCCTCCCTTGTCACGTGTGGTTTCTCACTGCGGTGGCTTCTCATTGCGGAGCACAGGCTCTAGGAGCTCAGCCTTCAGTAGTTGCAGCGCAGGGGATTAGATGCTCCATGGCCTGTGGGATCCTCCCAGATCAGGAATTGAACTGGTGTCCCTTACATTGCAAGGTGGATACTTAAACCACTGGACCACCAGGGACGCCTGAAGAAGAGGCATTTGAACCAGGCTGGAAGGACAATGGGATTTTTGGCCAGGCAGACCTCCTCCCTGACAAATATCCATAGCTTACTCCCTAGCCTTGTCTCAGCCTCCTGTTATGTCACCTTTCGCTAAGGCCTCCCTTCACCACCCACTTACAACTGGAACCGTACCCCTTTTCTCCTTCACACACACTCTATGATCCACTTACACATCTATGGGATCCATTTGGCCTGCGTTCCCACCTGAAGTAGACAGGAAGCAGCAGGGAGCAGTGGCACCCACTCCCTCATGGAGCCTAGTGAAGGTTCCTCCCTGTGGTGGGTAAGATGGCAGAGCAGAGAGGGGATGGTAACGGGGCCCCGCCTTGACATCGGGGATTTGCTAAGAAGTGAGGGGACAGCCAAGCCTCAAGGAGACTTGGGAGAGCACACCGCCAAGAGGACATGAGGGCTCAGGCTCTGTGCTTTCCTTGACCAGCATCTGACTTGGCCCTGCCCTATCTGGTCCTCTTCCCTCCCCCAACATCACACTGTCCCCCAGATTCCTTCATTCCAGTGAGCTCTGATGGGAAAGTCCAGGGTCTTCAGTGGCTTCTCCTATGCTCCTCCTCTGCCCTCTATGTGCTCTGATTCAGTAAAACAGTGTTATCCATCTTTACCCCATGTTGTCCATTTGAATTGTATCACCCTTGTGCGTATGTGCTGAGTTGCTTCAGTTGTGTCCAACTCTGTGCAACCCCATGGACAGAGGAGCATGGGATTCTCCAGGCAAGAATACTGGAGTGGGTTTCCATACCCTCCTCCAGGGGATCTTTCCAACCCAGGGATTAAACTTGGTGAACTGTGACTCCTGCATTGCAGGTGGATTCTTTACCACTGAGCCACTGGGGAAGCACATCACCTTTGTAGTTTTGTTTACTAATTTATTTCTTTTTATAGTTATATAAAAATTAAAAGTATAAAGCCTAAGAGCATAGCGATGTCCTAGGGCTCTGTGACAAGGTGTCACCTTTCAAGACAGGAGCATACATTACTCAGGGTTTGAGAAATTCCAGGCTGGATGTTATCAGAGTTGTCCTAAGTTCTGACTTGCTGATCTGGGCATCGAAAAATGCATTCTCATCCCAGGACCAGCTATGTACTCTTCCCTTGGGTATCTGCTTCCTCTGTCCCCCTGCCCTTGCAAACCTCAGTTTCTTCATCTGTAAAATGGAAAGAGTAAGAAGGTGATGGCTCCTACCTACCTGGAGATACTCCCACCTTTAACATTTCAGCGTCTGTCTTAAGCGTCTTCCAAATCCAGAGCACAATGGGGAGAAGTGAAAAGTTCACTGGCTGTAAAGAAAACTCTCTTGCAGGCCTAACCCCTATCGCAGGCAAGAAAAGCTCTGTCATGGAGCCATCAAGCCCACTGGAACCCAAAGCCTGATCAGTCAGGGGGCGGGCAGAGAGCGAGCCAGGGGCCCATTAGTGCTTCCCTCATCAGGACCTAGTTGTCAACAGCCTAACAAGAACTGGCTTAAGCCAGTGATCTCCCGAGAGCTGTTACCAAGACTCATAGGCATGCTCTGTGGCTAGATGAGAAACCAGTGTGTGATAACTTTTTTTTTTAGGAGAACAACTTTCAATTCCCCAAGGAGCACATTCCTTCATTGTGAAGTATTCCCTACCCATCTCCCCCATTCCCTCAGAAAAGAAAGGAAATTAAAAAAAAAAAAAAAAGGGGCTTGGCTGCTTCTTCTGTACAGGCTCCTTGAAAAACTATTTTTACAACTCTCTGAAAAAGTCCTCTCTGATGGCGGCAGCCGGAGCCCATGGGGGGCGTAGCGGAGCTGACGCAATGCACGTTTATTAGCAGTGAGGAAAATTTAAAAGGTACCGCTCTACCACAGCCGCCCCACAGACCTGGGAAGCCCTGGGGACAGCTGTCGATCTGGTGGTCTCTGGGCTGAGTCCTCAGACACACTTAATCAGTTGCAATCCTAGATCGGCACAGCCGGAGGGAGGCTTGGAGATCATCTAGGGCACCGAGGACAAACGCTTTTCATCATGCATGCCAAATCTAATTGATTGGTAGGGGCTGCCTGAAGCCCTGTGTTGAAAAGGATTCTGAGGCTGCATCCAGGTCCCATGGGAATGAACACTGTAATTGATTAGCAATGTCTGCCACGCAGAGGGCAGATTCATGCCATGTGTTGGCCACTCCTGGTCTAGTCCAGCCTTCCCATTTTATTGATGGGAGAGACTGAGTCCCAAAGCCCATTGTCTGTAGGGTCTTTCCCAGCCTTTTGGGGGGGCTGGGCTGTTGTCAGTGGTGTGCCTATGTGAGTACATACATGCTCAGTCCCTTCAGTCATATTCGACTGTGCAACCCCATGGACTGTAGCCCGCCAGGCTCCTCTGTCCGTGGAATTATCCAGGCAAGAATACTGGAGTGGGTTGCCATGCCCTCCTCGAGGGGATCTTCCCAACCAAGGGGTCAAACCCTCATCTCTTGCATTGTAGATGGATTCTTTACTCACTGAGCCACCTGGGAAGCCCTGTCAATGGGGTATGTGTGGGGGCGGGGGGGACTTAAATATTTGTGAGGTCCAAAGATGTGTCCAAAGACTGTCTCTGAAAAAGCAAAAGAATGACTGGGTTGGGTCAATTCAGTCAATGGCTTATTCCTGGAAATAATTGGTAAGATCAGTTGTCTTGTAGGATTGACAAGTGAGTTCAACCTATGTAGATGACCTGGCAGACCAAGGTGACCCCTACACAGTATTTACCTAACATTAATGGTTAGACAGTCAAAGAGTCCACGAGGCTTCCCTGGTGGCTCAGTGGTAAGGAGTACGCCTGCCAATGCAGGAGACACGGGTTTGATCCCTGATGCAGGAAGATCTCACGTGCCTCGGAGCAACTAAGCCTGTGTGCCACAACTATTTCACCTGTGCTCTAGAGCCTGGGAGCCTCAACTACTGAGCCCATGTGCTGCAACTACGGAAGGCTGCATGCCCTAGAGCCCGTGCTCCACAACAAGAGAAGCCCCCACAATGAGAAGCCAGCTCACCACAACTAGAGAAAAGCCTGTGCAGTAACAAAGACCTAATGCAACCCAAAATAAATAAATAATGAAAATAAAATTTTTAAAAATCTACGAGTGAGGCTAACCATTTGGCCTCAGGACAATAAAATCCTCAAATGACCAATGGAATCATTCTAATCAAATGGACAGCTATCCTTCTGGTCTCTACCTGACAAGCTTGGATCTAACCATCCTGTCCATACTCCCTTCCCTCACCCCCATCTTTTCCTCCCTGCCAAGCCTGGCTTGTTTCCTTCTCCTCTACTGAGCCTGAGAGAGACCCTGAAATAGACCTTGCTTTCTCTAACCAAGAATCCTTCTGTGGTGGGTCAGACAGTCCCCCCACAACCAATACCTGCATATCAGCTCTTCCATTTTAGATTCCCTCCTTCCATCTGTATGACAGCTCAGGGACCATCCAGACCATTCCTTGGGGTACAGACTCACTTGACATCACTGGGAAATACTGGCCCCGCTGGGTCCCCCGACTACCTCTCAGGTCATGCCGGGTGCCCTGGATACATCCATTCTGTCTGGTCCAGCTGGGTATTCATGAACCTCTCACAGTGGCAGATTACTACTGAGGACCCCTGAAGGGGGCAGTCCCACAGTGAACATTTGGGATGGGAAAGAACTTGGCATGTAATGCGGTGTGCTGAGGAGTACAGAAAGGGACCCAGGTCATTGATAAGGTGAGCCTGGCTGTCAGAGAGGCCTGGCTTGGTAGGAACTCTGGCAGGACTGCCCAGGGGCCCAGCCACCACTTCCTGGGGATGATGAGATGGGGCAAATTTTGTTCGGATCTCTCAGCACTTGTCACACTGCCCTCTGGGAGGTCTACCTTGGCATCTTTCATCCCCAACTTAAACTTAACTGCTCTTTTTCTGGGGGGAAAAAAAGACAGGCCCTTACCCAGAGAACTTGGCTAAGTGGGAAAAGACCCTCAGTGGTCAGGAGAAGTCAAGCTTTATTATGGGACAACTCTGAGCTGAACTAGGCTGGCCACGTACCAGCTAGGAGCTTGGCCAAGTTCCCTAAAAGCTCTGGTCCTCAGTTTCCTCATTTGCAATGTAGGATAGAAAGACCACTGACCCTCAAGGGTTGCTGGGACGATAAATGGTCATCAATGAAAGGGCTCAGCACAGTCTCAGCCTGGGGTAGCTAACAATCTCCTGAACACCTCTTTTCTTTTCTATGCAACACATATGATCCCTGACTTTCAATGGTTTGACTGAAGATTTTTTTTATTTTTATGGTGGTGTGAAAGTGATACACATTCAGTAGAAACTGTGCCTGAAATTTTGTTCTTTTCCTGCACACGCGGTGCATCCCTGGTGGTTCAGTGGGTAAGGATTCCACCTGCAATGCAGGAGACCTGGGTTGGGAAGATCCCCTGGAGGAAGAAATGGCAACCCACTCCAGTATTCTTGCCTGGGAAATCCCATGGACCAAGCTCTGAGCTACAGTCCATGGGGTCCCAAGGGTCAGACATGACTGAGCGAATAAACCACCCCCACTCGAAGCGATACTCTCTTGAGATGCTCTGCAGGGGCAGCCGCCACTCGCAGACAACCATGTGATCACACCAACCCACAAACATTCTGTCCCCAGACAACTTCTGTTTTTCACTTTCCGTCCAGTGTGCCATAAATTACATAAGAAAGTCCATGCCATGTGTGCGCTCTGTGCCGCGTGTCCGACTCTTTACGACCCCATGGACTGTTGCCCGCCAGGCTCCTCTGTCCATGGGATTTTCCAGGCAAGAATACTAGAGTGGATTGCCATTCCCTTCTCCAGGGTATCTTTCTGACCCAAAGATCGAACCTGCGTCTTTTGCATCTCCTGCATTGGCACGTAGATTCTTTACCACTCTGCCACCTGGGAAGCCCAAGAAAGTCTGTTACAAGATAGATTTTGTATTTGTTAAAATGGGCTTGTGTAGGTTAATGGAGTGTCCCAAGCACGTTTAAGGTAGGGTAGGTTAAGTTGTTATCTTTAGTAGATTGGCTGTATTACATACATTTTTTGACTTAAAAGTACTTTCAACTACTGATGGGTGTATTAGGATATAATCCCATCATAAGCAGAGAAAGACTTGTACTTCATACTCAGGGATGGGACCCTACCACACCTCCTCTGGGAAGCCTTCCCTGAAAAACCTCAGCCATTCATGCAGTCTGCAGGACAGCTCAGGGAGCATCAGGGACTCACTTGACCTCACTGGCACCACTGGTCTCCTGATTCCAGCCAGGGAACTTCCAAGCTAGCCTGACTGTTCTGTGCTGAGACCCTTGTTTCTCTAAGAGCCTATGAGTCACTGGGGGCTGGGGCAGGGGACTGCATCTCTCCTTGCTCCAGAGCACCCCCACCCTGAGCTTTAAGCAGAGGATACAAGGGGTGCTGGATAAAGTGGCCACACAGATCCTGGCACCATCTTCCCACCCCCATCCACCTAATCTCTCTGGTTCCTCTGATTTTTCCAAACCCCTGTCTAGCTTCTTCCTAATGCTTCTGTCTCCATGTCTCCAGGGCTCTGTTTGCATGAGGGAAAAAGTCTACACACACACACACACACACACACACAAAGCTCAGAAAGCATTCAGTTGCTCCCGGGCGGGCTGCCAGCGATTGAGTGACCTGCAGCTTCCCCCCTAAATCGCATTCCACTGGCACGGATCTTGCCCCGCCTGACGCCAGCCTCCGAACTCGCCCCCAGAGCAAACATTTCCAGTTGGCAGCCCGGTCTTGTTTTTCTGAGGCCCCAATTCAGGCTCCCTTGTAGAAAACAGAAAACAAAATGCATGGGACCAAAAAGGAATTCAAATCAAATGTGAAAGGAGTCAGGGGAAGGGGGGTGAGGTGGAGAGGCGTTGGCTCCAAGGCCCAGGGGAAAATAGGAGCCTCGGGATGTGCAAAGAGTTTCTAAAAAGCAAACACACATGCTCACAAGCCCTCCTTCCCTGCTGGCTGGGAAGCTGGGATCATTTCATTCAGGCCACTGCCTCCTGCTAAAGGACTTACTCTGTTCTCATTCACAGCTGCGCCGCCGGGAGGACCAGGGATGGCGGGGGAGGTGGTGGGGAGGCTGTGGATCTGAAAGGAGAGGGTGGTCGGTGTTACAGGACTGGTGTTTGTTCTAAAGGGGAAATTAAAGGAAGAAAAATAAACATGGCCAGCCGGGTTTTCACGCCAGCGCATGCGGCGTCAGCACGAGGAGGGGGGCGTGTTTTGCCTTCTCAAAATAAGAGCCGCTCAGTGGAAAGATGTCACAACCCAGGCTCAGGCGCTGGGGGACAGGCCAGTCAGGAAGGGCTCAGGCTGGCGCCCAAGCCTCCCCATGGGGTCAGGCAAAGGCCGGGTGTCAGGGCAGGGGTGCTCAGCCAGGACCCATTTGTCAGGGTCGAGCCTGTGGGGACCAGACTCAGAAGGTCAGCCCCCGATGGGGCGGTTGGTCCCTGGGGGAAAGATGGGCTGAGGAGTGTTACTAGGGGAGGATGGACTCTGACCTGAAAGATGGGTGCTCATCTCAACAGGGAGGGAGAGATGGGAGAAGCCCACAGAATGGGAAGGGGCTAGGTGGGGTTATGGGGTGGGAAAGGGGATAAAAAGGATGCTTTGCAGACTCTAAAGTGAAGGTAGCTGGCCACAAACCTGGCTCAACCACAGAACTGGTCAGCAGGTCTACAAAGAACCTCCTGCCCAGGGACAAGGGCCCCATGAGGGCACTGGCGGGGATAGAGGGATCCTGGCTGCTCAGATGGTAAAGAATCTGCCTGCAATGCAGGAGACCCAGATTCGGTCCCTGGATCAGGAAGATCTCCTGAAGAAGGGAATGGCAAGCCACTCCAGTATCCTTGCCTGGAGTATTCCATGAACAGAGGAGCCTGGCAGGCGATAGTCCATGGAGTGGCAAAGAGTCAGACACAGGCCCAAGGGCATGTCAAGGCCTGGGCTGGGATGTAGAGTCCCAGCCCAGCAGAGCCAGAGAGGAGTTGTCAAGCATCAGGGGCCCCAAGGGAGTGGGCTGTCACATGAGGAGCTGGGCGGGACAGCTGGGGAGGCTGTGAGAGAGAGGATAAGGGCAGGCAGCCCAGACTCATACTGGGACCCATGTGACCGTGTCCTTCCTCTATGGTACCCACTTCCCACATAGGAAAGGGCCTGGCATCTTAAAGGGAGCTGGGAGCAGTGATGAGGTCCCAGAGTGATGGGGACTGGTGAGGTTTGCAGAAGATGTATGTGCTCAGCTGTGACAGTCCACACTGCTGGAGCAGGAAGTCACAGAGACCAGGAGGAGAGATTCAGGGGCCCCGGTCCAGTGTTCCCCGAAGATGGTAGCAGGACAACCTGAGTTTGAATCACCCAGAATGTGTAATAAATGTACATCCCTGGCATGCTTTCAACCTGCTGGATCCGACTCATCTGATTGGGTTGGAGCTGTACTATGGAAGGCCAGCCCAGGGGGTTCTCCTGACCTCCATAATGGTGCCATGATCTTTCCCCTCCAGCCCTTCTTCTCTGGCTGTACCCCTACCTGTCCAGACCCCAGGAACCACAGGACTCCCACTTTCCCTCTATCACAATCTGTGTGGGACGTAATTAACAAATCTCTCCCAAGTGTTCAGTTCAGTTCAGTTCAGTCGCTCAGTTGTGTCTGACTCTTTGCGACCCTATGAATCACAGCACTCCAGGCCTCCCTGTCCATCACCAACTCCTGGAGTTCATTCAAACTCATGCCCATCGAATCAGTGATGCCATCCAGCCATCTCATCCTCTGTCGTCCCCTTCTCCTCCTGCCCCCAATCCCTCCCAGCAGTAGAGTCTTTTCCAATGAGTCAACTCTGCATGAGGTGGCCGAAGTACTGGAGTTTCAGCTTCAGCATCATTCCTTCCAATGAACACCCAGGACTGATCTCCTTTAGAATGGACTGGTTGGATCTCCTTGCAGTCCAAGGGACTCTCAAGAGTCTTCTCCAACACCACAGTTCAAAGGCATCAATTCTTTGACACTCAGCTTTCTTCACAGTCCAACTTTCCCATCCATACCTGACCACTGGAAAAACCATAGCCTTGACTAGACTTACCTTGACTCAAATTAAGGACACCTCTAACCTGAAAGAAATGAGTCTCTAATGGTGGAAATTCAGACCTGGAAAGAGCGAGAGGGAGAGTTTGGGGAGTACGTGAGAAACCTTCCAACTAACCCTCAACTTTACTGTGTCATTGAGAGGCCCCACAGGTAGCTTTTAAAAAACTTCTTTTCCCTTTATTTATCAGTTCTTAGAATAGTGAGTTATTTTTCTCTAAGCATTCTCCAAATGTCTTTTATTATTATCATTTTGAATTTATGGATTTTAAAAATATTTGATGTGTTTCAATTCATTGCAAGGTTTTTATTTGGTTGGTTTGGTATTTGATGCTCCTTCAGGTTGGCATCTGAGCCCTTTTGACATGAGCCCAGTGAGGTTTGGCAGCTTTCTTAACTTCTGATAAAAGATGCTCTGCGTTTACCTTGTATAATTGTTGCTCTGTACCTGGAAACAGCCAATTCTCCAAGAAGACTTGATTCCTTTCAGTGAGAAAAGATGCTTGCATATGTTCTCAGTCTCTTCAATCTTGTCAGACTCTTGGCGATCCTATGGACTGTAGCCACCAGGCTCCTCTGTCCATGGGAATTCTCTAGGCAAGAATACTGGAATGGGTTGCCATGCCTTCCTCCAGGGGATCTTCCTGACCCAGGGATCAGACCTGGATCTCCTGCACTGCACGCAGATTCTTTACTGCTGAGCCACCAGGAAAGCAGCCAAAAGGTGATTAGAGACCACAGTTTGGTCACTATAGGTACTCAGTCAAAGACAGCTTGTTTCAGTTTCTCAATCTTCTCCAAGTAGAGCTTGAGTTTGGGCCCAAGGGCATCTGAAAGATACCAAGCCCTACCCCATTAAGTATGTCTCTTCTTCTTGGAGGTAAGCTTTCTACCCACCTGAGGCAGCTTCACCCCACATACACTCTATCCCGCCCCACATACACATACCCACCCACACATACCCTCTATCCTCTCCTCAAAAATGAACCTCAGTCCCCCAGGCTGCCCATTAGCCTCAAAGCCCTCTTCACCATCTTTCTTCGATGCATACCATAGTATGAGGAACATAGCTAAGAAAATCCTACCTCAAGGGAGTTGCCATAGTTTTATGCCATAGTCTATTCACCTGCAAAGGGAGGTCAAAAAGTATTTTAAATGAGACAATTCAGGCAAAGTTCTTAGCACAGTGCTTGGCAAATAGTAAGCACTAGAAAACTTCATAGGTGTGGAGCACTCCTACCAGAGGATCCCACAGTCTTCGTGTGCAAATGGAGTTTCTCTGGATCCTTCCCTGACATTCCCAAAGCGGGAGGGCCTGTAGATCCTCACTATGCTACAAATCAGAGACACAAAGATGATTTGTGCTGGTTTAGGTTTGTTTTGTTTGCTTGTTTTTGGCCGCACCACATGTCTTGTGGGATTTTAGTTCCCTGACTGGAGATTGAACCTGGGCCTCAGCAGTGAGAGCATGTGGAGTCCTAACCACTGGACTATTAGTGAGTTCCTGGCTTTAGACTTTTGAGAAAGGGAGTCCCCAGAGGAAAGGAGCATTCAAAGGAAACAAGTCCCTAGCGTCCCTAGAGGGAGATTTTTTTTTTTTAATATTTATTTATTTGGCTGCCCTGGGTCTTAGTTATAGCACTCAGGATCTTTGATATTCACTGCAGCATGTGGGATCTTTAACTGTGGCCAGAGGGATCTTTAACTGTGGCCAGAGGAAACTGTAGCTGCAATATATGGGGCTTCCCTGATGGCTCAGCAGGTAAAGAATCTGCCTGCAATGCAGGAGACACAGATTCGATCACTGGGTCAGGAAAATACCCTGAAGAAGGAAATGGCAACCCACTCTAGTATTCTTGCCTGAAAAATCCCACAGACAGAGGAGCCTGGTGGGCTACAGTCCAAAGGGTCAGACACAACTGAGTGATTAAACACACATACACATGTGGGATCTAGTTCTCTGATCAGGGATGGACCCCGGGCCACTTGCATTGCAAGCGTGGAATCTTAGCCACTGGGCCACCAGGAAAGTCACCAAGGGAGATCCTAAGTTGCAAGAAATAAGCAAATGTGTGTGTGGAGATGATGGGCATTGCAAGACAGGTGTGGGATAATAAGGGTGATGGGGATCTTGTGTGAGTACAAACCACAGCATGGCAGGGCCTCAGGAAATCTGGACCTGTGGGGTCTGAGGCTGCTCTGGGGACCAGCTTCCCTCTCTGTGGAATCAATAAGGCTGGTCACAAATATTCAAATTAGGCACAGCCATGAGGTTTGCTTTAGCCAATGAATTGTAAGCAGAAGGGGCATGTGTCACCTCTGGACAGAAGTTTTAACAGCTGACATGCAACTGGCTGAATTTCCTTCCCCTACCTCTGCAATTGTGGAAGCCTGGGTCAAAAGGGAGTCTCTGTTGCTCTGAGTTCTCATGTGGCCACAGTACACAGAGTCTTTCCTGCTCACAGGTAACAGGTAAGTCATGTGGGGTCAGGAATAAATTCTTATTGGGTTAAGCCACTGAGATCGGGGATATGTTTGTTTCCACAGCAGAACCTAACCTATCCTGACTAATTGTTCTCCACCTCTTTTTCAGGGGCTCACTCCCCCTCTCTCTTCTGCATAACTTTTGCTTGCTCAACATTCTCCTGTGGCCCTGTCTCTGCCTGTAACCGCTTCCTTCTTCAGGATGTCTCAGTTCAGAGAGACAAAGGAAGACTGATTTCCCCAGCTCATCTCTTCATACCAGCCACATGTGAGTTGTTGCCCAGCTTATAGACTGGCTCTGTGGGCTAGATACCAATTCCTGGTCCACATAACTGTAGGGTAGGGAGACAAGTGGGGTAGGTGGTATCACATGATACAAATCACAACACCTGCCTGAGGATTTGGGTAGGACATGACTACCTGGAAGGGACTAGAAGTGGGAAGGCACCAGATGGGGGCAGGGGAACAGGGGTGTTTGCTTTTAAGCATTAAACCAGCTTAACCTTGGATCTACAGTCTAGTCAACATCTGGCTGAAACAACACTTCGATGGAACATCTGGATACTTACTCTGCACAGTGTGAAACAGCAGGACCTTTGGCAGCATCTGTGTGAGTAACCCATGTGGGGTCTCCTCTGTGTGTTTAACATCACATTTGGGCTTTCCTCTGCCTGTAACAGAAAACCAGGCTCAAACTGGGTTTAAAAGTTTTAAAGGGAAATTCTTAGCTCCCTGGGCTGAAAAGTCTAGAGAAGAGGCTGGCTTTAGGTAGGTGTTAATCTAGCAATGAACAATATTACCAAGGACCCAGTTTCTTTGTATCCTGCTAACGGCTTTATCCCCAGACTGACTCCCCTCAGAGGATTCCCAAAGGCTATCAGAAGTCCCCCTGGTTGCATTTACCTCGTTCAGTCACAAGCATGGAATTGTATCTGTCTCAGCATCCCTAGCAAAAGGCTTGACATCTACTCTGATTGGACAGAATGGGGTCATGTACTATAACCAGTCCCTTCACTATGACCTAAGGGTTCTGGAATGGGCTGATGTACTTAGTCACATGCTCCACCTTTGGAGCTGGAGAAGGAGCAAGCTTCTTCAGAACCCCAAGGACCTCCAAGTACAAGCTGGGAAATGTTAGGTAGGTAAAAGGAGCATGAAACTTTACATCCTGCTAGATATAATGACTCAGCTGTAACAAATCTGCCTGCCAGTGCAGGAGATGAGGGTTCAAATCCTGGGTTGGGAAGATTCTCTGGCAACCCACTCCAGTATTCTTGCCTGGGAAACCCCATGGACCGAGAAGCCTGGCAGGCTACAGTCCACGGGGTTGCCAAGAGTCAGGTACGACTTAGCAACTAAACACACACAGAGAACTGGGACTAAAGTGAGGCAAGTGAGGAAGCCAGGGCTCAGAGTTAAGGAGGCATTCGTTTTCAGGGTTGGGTTCCTCACTTGCTTTACCCTAGTCCCAGCTCTGCTGCACAACAAATTACTCCAAACCTTTGGTGGCTTCCCTTGCGGCTCAGATGCAAAGAGTCTGCCCGCAATGCAGGAGACCAGGTCTGGTCCTTGGGTTGGAAAGATCCCCTGGAGAAGGGCATGACTACTATTCTTGCCTGGAGTATTCCATGGACAGAGGAGCCTGGCGGGCTATAGTCCACGGGATGGCAAAGAGTCAGACAGGACTGAGCGACTATCACTTTCACTTGGTGGTTTCAAACAAGAAACATTTATTATCTCATGGTTTCTGTGAGCAAGTCAGCAATTTGAGAGTGGCTTAACTGGGGGTTTCTGGCTTGGAGCTTTCTCATAAGGTGGCAGTCAAGATGTTGGCTGAGACTGCATTTATCTGAAGACTTGCCTGGGGCTAGAAAATCCACTTCCAGAATGGCTTCTTCACTCAGCTGATTGTAGAAGCTTGAGTTCTTCCCCCTTGAGGATTTCTTTGTAGAGCTGCTGGAGTGCCTTCTTGGCCTGGTAGCTGGGCTCCCCGGAGAAAGTGGTCCAAGAGAGAGCAAGGAGGAACCTCCACTGTCTTCTATACCTAGTCTCACAATTCACACACCATCACTCATGTCATTTTCTGTTCATTAGAAATAAATCACTAAATCCAATCCCCTACTCAAGGGGAGGAGAATATGCTTCCACCTTTGAAGGAAAGATTGCCAAAGAATTTGTAGACATATTTAAAGATGTCATGTGAGGGCGGATGGGAGGGAGGCTCAAGACGAAGGGATATATGTATACATGTAGCTGACTCACTCTATTGTACAACAGAAACTAACACAACATTGTAAAGTAATTATACCTCAATAAAAAATTTTTAAATTTTTAAAAAGATACCATGTGAGGCAATAAGATGACTGGGTTACTAAAGACACCCTGTATAATTGTTTCTTTATGTCACATTATCTAAGGCCAAGAGGACACATGCTTTATCTCCTATGCCAACTTTGGTAATAGCAGTCAGAAAAGGAGATCTGTAACTGATTAGTAATGTTTGCCCTAAGCCTAACCAACAGCTATGGCTCCTTATAACAAGGGGGCCTATTTCTTTGATAAAAGAAATTCATCTATTCAGAATCCAGTTGCTCAGAGAAGGTGGGCCCCAGATAATGAATCAGGATTGGCCTAAACCAACCATCCCATGGGAATGGGCAATGCCATTCTCCCTTGCCAGAATTTCATTGGGGGACACAGATGTAACTCAGCCTAGCCAAATTTGAATTGTGATGCTGGAGAAGACTCTTGAGAGTCCCTTGAGTGCAAGAAGAACAAATCAGTCCATCCTAAAGGAAATCAACTCTGAATATTCATTGGAAGGTTTGATGCTGAACCTGAAACTCCAATACTTCGGCCACCTGATGCAAAGAGCCGACTCACTGGAAAAGGCCCTGATGCTGGGAAAGATCAAAGGCAAAAGGAGGAGAGGGAGGCAGAGGATGAGATGGCTGGATGGCACCCCTGACTCAATGGATGTGAATCTGAGCAAACTCCAGGAGATAGTGAAGGACAGGGAAGCCTGGCATGCTGTAGTCCAGGGGGTCGCAAAGGGTCAGACACAACTGAGCAACTGAACAATAGCAACAGTCTAGCCAAGAGAAGGGGAATTCTGATGGAGAATTTCTGGGAAAGGTTATCCTCTCAGTCAAAATGACACTGATGAGGAAAATACTTCCTTTGAAAGCAATTTGAGGTCCAGCTGCCATCTTACAACCAAACAGAAAAGCTATGAGAATGTCTGAAAAATAGAATCAGAGCACAGATATCACACAGCTATTGAGTTAACCAATCCTGGAACTGCCCTCCTCTGGACCTCTCATTTTTGAAGATAACAGATGCTCTTACTGAGCATTCTGATTGGGTTTATTGTCACGGATGGCCCAAAGCAACCTAGCTGACGTGTGAGATGGTCCTGTATCTTATGTACCTTCATGTACCTTGAGGGAAACTAGACAAGTTCCTTCCTTACATCCTGGCTCAGTATGACATCACATCCATCTTCACAACCTCCAGGTACACTCCGGAGCCTCTTCTTGACTAAGTGGGAGAGTGTTGATAAAACCCTGCACTTGATTTTCTTTCCTTTTTTTAGATGCAGGCCTTCTCCAGAGACCTCACCGAAGTATCTATGGCCCACTTCCGGTCTGGGCCCCAGAAGCAGGCTAATCAGTCTTTGAGAAGAGAGAGGACTCCTGACCCCCAAGGAACTTGCCTAAGGCAGACCCTTAGACCCAGTCATCCTGGGGCGGGGGGGGAGCCAGGTGTGCTGGGAGGTCGGGTCTGGCCATGAGTACAAGCTGCTCCAAAGGGTTTTAACCCTCCTTCCCTTCCTGTCCTGTCTGCTCCTCCTTCCAAGAGTTTCCCTTCCTCTTTATTTTCCTGTCCCAATAACCAGTCTCCTTCTTTCTCATTCTTTCTAATATGGATACAGGGATGCTCCAAACAACTACATTCCCCAGCCTCCCTTGCAGCTAGATGTAACTGCAAGATGTAGATGCAGGGAGCTGGCAGGAGAAGTCATGTGCTCAATGCCCTCTTGGGTCTGTCTTGGGCATGCCCATCCCCCACCCCTTCCTCCATGCTGCAGCTTGGAACTGCTAGGAATGGTGGAAAAAGAATGCGAACCTGGGTTCAAACTTTAGCCCTGGACCCCCTACCTATAGCTGTATGTGGGAGAAATCGCCATCTCGTTTAAGCCTCTGTTATGTTGAGGTTTATTACCTGTAGCCCTTTCTCTCACCTCTCTGCCCTCTCTCTCTCTCCTCTTCCCTCTACTGTCCTTCTCTTCCTTCTCTGTTTCCCTCCTGATCTTCAGACCCCCTCACCTTCCTTTCCTCTCTTCTCTCCAATCCAGTGTGTGTGTGTGTGTGTGTGTGCATGCACAATCAGTCGTGTCCAACTCTTTGTTACTGTAGCCTGCCAGGCTCCTCTGTCCACGGGATTCTCTAGGCAAGAATACTGGAGTGGGTTGCCATGCCCTTCTCCAGGGGATATCCCCGACCCAGGGATTGAACCTGTGTCTCTTGCATCAGCATGCAGATTCTTTACTTCTGAGCCACCTGGGAAGCCCCGCAAACCCACTGGCCCCTTGCAAAGTGGCAGATGGTGACAGCAGGAAGCCAAGAGCCCAGATGGCTCTCTTGCTGCCCAGTTCCTGTGAACACCATCCTGTCCTGAGGGTCATGACCAACTGGGGGCTTGTTCCCACTCTGAGGCGTCTCCCATCATGTCCAGCTCTGTGGTCAGACCAGTCTGCTCTGGGGAGGTGCAGAGAGCCAGCCAGGGCACCAACCCCAGGCAGGCCATCCTGTGGCTGCATGCCCAGTGTCCAACTCCTGTCTCATGATTCCGCGGTGACCGCTGTGATGCCCAGCACTGGAGGCTTGCCTGGGCTAGAGCCCATCTGGCTATGCCCTCTGGCTTCCCCAGAAGGAAATGCTCTTGATGTCGGGGAAGCCAGCCTGAGCCGGGGGTGGGGCTGACCACTTCTAACTCTTACTCTTCAGCTCCAGGTCTGAACTCTGCACAAGTGAGTGAGGGTGGCAGAAGAAGAGAGGACAGCAAGGGTGCTGTCTCCCCAAGGGCAGCAAACCACCCACAAACCACCATGACCTCCCTGCTCCCAGCCCTGCCTTCTGAGCCCTGGTGCCAGCCGCCTGTCCCTGCTCAGCCCTCACAGGCAACAGATGGTGCCTTGAAGACAAGCCCTGGGTCCTGGCCCGGGTGCGGATGTCAGCTGTGGCGGGACTCCCCTTTCACTCTACGGCCCTGCAGCCAGGGCAGCCCCCAGTCATCACCTGGCTCAGCAGGCTTGGCGGGGCTAGCAGAGCTGAGCCCAAAGAAGCCACAGGCAGAGTGTTAGTGGCCTTTTAGGGGTGGCGGTCTGGCCTGTGTGGGAGGAGAGGTGGCCGAGGCCCCAGGGCAGGTAGGAGAGCCGCGAGAGAGCAGCCAAACTGGGCCCTGCCCATGGTGCTGGATGTGGGTGCAGGGCCTCTGCTGGGCTCAGCTCATAGGAAGAAGATGGACATCCGTTGGCCTCTGGGCTGCTGCTGGTGAGGTCCTAGACCACCAGAAGGCCCCACCCTGTGTCCCCAATCACAACCCCCCAACCCAGCCAAACTCCTTGACCTGAGCCAGCCCTGGGCAAGGGGCAAAGCTGGCGACGAGTCCACCTGGCTACTCCCAGATCGGTTACTGACCGTCAGCACGATGTCCTGACAGCATGATGTCACGTCAGAATTCTCGAAACACTTTCCATCTGGAGTCAACCATCCCTGCAGCTGCTGTGAGGGCCGCGCCCCACTGCCAGCCATGGGATGGGATCGAGTGTCCTGGTGGAAGCCAAGCTTAGGACAGGCTTAGGAAGAACAAAGTCAAGGCGGGGGCTGCTGGGGGAACAGGGAAGCCCTTGTGGGGCTCAAGTGCAGAAGCTCTGAGCCTGTGGGGAGTAGGCAGAGGCCCATAGAGGTCAAGGCTGGGCCGAGAGCCCCCAGGCAGGGGCTCAGGGGGGAAGCCAGAGGCCAAAGAATGTTAGGGAAACTTACATAAAGCCTCTTTCTCAGTCTCTGTCTCCTTCCCCCTTGTCTCTCTCACACACACATGCACCTTAATCTCCCTACCACCCTTTGTTGAGACACCACTCAAAAGTCTTTGAGCTTTGTTCACATAGTTTTCCTGCCAAGAGAGCTCTCGCTTCTCCTGGTGAATTTCTGTCATCCTTCAGAGGGCAGCTCGAATGTCACCTCCTCAGTGACACAGCCCCCTACACTGACCCCACTCTGCCCCTCCTCCACGAATAGGTTCTCAAGAGTCCGTCTCTGAGCTCCTCAACCACCTGGTGGTGTTGACAGACAGTTCACTGCCCACCTGCCCACCTCCGCCGCTGACGAGGGGCACCCCAGGGGGACGCCAAGGCAGCCTGAAAGAGCTCAGGTGTGACTTGGTCCTCCATAGACAGTCCCAGGGCCTGCCCTTGGAGGGGGTTTACACACAGGCATGAGGACATGCTAGTGGGTCACTCCATTGCCCCATGCTGAGTACATGGGGATCAAACAAAGAGTTACTGATTGAATGCATTTTCAAAATTTATTTATTTTTAATTGGGGGCTTCCCTGGTGGCTCAATGGTTAAGAATCCACCTGCAGTTCAAGAGATCCAGGAGATGTGGGTTTGATCTCTGGGTCTGGAAAATACCCTGGAGAAGGGCATGGCAACCCACTCCAGTATTCTAGCCTGGAGAATCCCATGGACACAGGAGCCTGGCAGGCTACAGTCCAGTGGGTCACAAATAGTCAGATGTGACTGAAGCAACTGAGCACACACACACATTTTTAATTGGAGATAATTGCTTTACAATGTTATGTTGTTTTCTGCCATAGAGCAACAAGAATCAGCCATAGGTATACATAATTTCTCTCCCGCTTGAACCTCCCTCCCATCTCCCCCGATTCCACTCTTCCAGGTTGTCACAGAACACCAGATACAACTTCCCATTAGCTATATTATGGGTCTCCCTGGTAGCTCAGACAGTAAAGAATCTGCCTGCAATGCAGGAGACCCAGGTTCAAGCCCTGGGTCAGGAAGATCCCTTGGAGAAGGGAATGGCCAGCCACTCCAGTATTCTTGCCTGGGAAATCCATGGACAGAGGAGCCTGGAGGGCCACAGTCTACAGCTTTACACATGGTAATGTATGTATTTCAATGCTACTCCCTCTCCCACCCCCTCCTTTCCTCGCTAAGAACAGTCTTACATAGAGAACAGACTTACATAGAGAACAGACTCATGAATGCATTTAAATAGGCCTTTGTCTGAGACCCACACATGACTCACAGGTCTCTCTTTCTCTTCAATGTCTTGGAGTTACTTGGAGGTTGGCCCTCAGTGTGCGGAAAAGGTGCCATGAAAGCAGTTCAGTTTTGTTGGAAAAAACAAAGTCAAAGCTGCCCAGGTGTTTCTGACACCACAGAAGCCCCAGAAAGCAGAGAGAGGCCTGGGGGCTAAACACCAGAGAACCTGATGGAAGCCCCATTAGCCCACATGGGTAAGCCTCAGTCAGACCGTCAGTTTCTTCCTTGGTCCAGTGAAAATGTCTATGGTAATAACATTCCCAGTGTTGTTACAAGAAACAAGTGAGATAACATGCGATCAAAAAATGTGACACACTAATGCCATAAAGTGTCATTCAGCCCCACCTCCCACTTTTATATTTATTCATTTATCTTTTGGTTGCATACATGTGGGATCTTAGTTCCCTGACCCACACCCCCTGCAGTGGAAGTGCAGAGTCTTTCCACCAGACCTCCAGGGAACGTCCCTTGTCCCAATTCTTTAATTTCTAGTTCTAGAAAACTGGTGGAATAGGAATCCATTAATGTCCTAGATGCCAGAAAAGACTGAGGGCAGGAGGAGAAGGGGAGGACAGGGGATGAGATGGTTGGATGGCATCACCAACTCAAAGGACTTGAGTTTAAGCAAACTGGAAGACAGTGAAGAACAGGGCAGCCTGGTGTGCTGCAGTTTGTGGGGCTGCAAAGAGTTGGACAGTGCTGAGAGACTGAACAGCAACAGATGTCCTAGAGAAGACAATACAGGGGATTTCCTGCCTGTCTAGTGGCTGGGACTCTGTGCTTCCACTGTCGAGTGCCCGGGTTCAATCCCTAATCAAGGAGCTAAGATCCCATAAACTGTGCAGCCAAAAAAAAGACAATAAAAAGGTAGAAAGACTGATCCATATTAAGAATTCATTAAAGGTTTATTGATGAGATTATATTTTAGAATGATTCCTAACTCCAAAAGCCTAAAATTTTAAAGGTATTGAGGGTGGCCCTTATTTAACCAGAAAAGCTTGGTTACCTGAACACTAGCCTCTGGGCATCCTGGGTGGAGCCACACACGCCAAGCCCCCAGATCCTGGTGCCCTACCCGCACCACCCCCCCACCACCGCCACCTTCTGCCCTTGGCCGTGCTGAGGACCATTGCCTAAAAGCATCATCAGGGCTTAGTTGGCCCAGAAAAAAAGTTATCTGGGAATAAAGTGAACAACTGGTAAGGAGCCCCACGTGACCCAGGCATTCTCAGGGCCAAGATATAGCACACCTGTGTCCACAGTGCCGTGGAGTGGGTGCCACAGAAGCCTGCTGGACTGCAGGGGGAAGATAGACCTGTGACAGCATCTCTAGGGCCCCCATCAACCCCACTCCATTTCCGCGACCTTCTTGGGAGAGGACAGCTTCAGGGACCATGCAGGCTATCAGCCAAGAATGAGTCCAGGTTGTCAGAATTACCCAGACAAGCCCATTTCAGTCTTTTGTAAGGGAGGGGGTTTGGCTGGGTGGAGACCTGGAATCCCACTGAGATAATCCTCACTGGGATAATCCTGAGAGCCTGAGTCCCTGGCTTAGGAAAGTGAGCATCTGCATCACCAACTCGATGGACATGAATTTGAGCAAACTCCAGGAGTTGGTGATGGACAGGGAAGCCTGGTGTGCTGCAGCCCATGGGGTCGCAAAAAGTTGGACACAACTGAGTGACAGAACTGAACTGGTCCAAGCTGTCCTGCCAGCCCTGGGGATGAAGGACTGTGACCGCCATTGTAAGGAGTGGGAGATGAGGCTGGGTATTCTCTCCGTTAGATTTACTGGAGCCCATTGACCTTGACACTGGACCCTATAATCACCTCCCAACTACCCTCTTCCACCCTCCCTTACCAGCTTACTAAGCCCAGGTTAGGTCTGCTTCAACTATCCCAACCCTCACCCTGATGCAAGATTTAAGAGATGCAAACTTTACGATTTCTAGAACACTTGACATTTTCATTGTTGTTTAGTCACTAAGTCAAGTTCGACTCTTTTGCAAACCTAGGGAGTGTGGCCCTCCAGGCTCCTCTGTCCATGGGATTTCCCAGGCAAGAATACTGGAATGGGCTGCCATTTCCTTCTCCAAGTGACCTTCCCAATGCAGGATTCAAACCCACATCTCTTGCATTGCAGGAAGATTCTTTACCACTGATCCACTAGGGAAACCCATTCTCATACTTTTCAAACAGGGGCCCTTTACCCTTCTAGGCCAGAATTTTCAGCCTCTTTGCTTCAGCTCACAGGACAAATGACTTCTGCAGACAGACACACTCCTTTGGGTCACTTCTAAGCTAAGTCCCTAAAATACTAATTCTGTCTAAGCCCCAAGACATAATTCTGCCCCTCTTTCTCCACTTTGTCCTGCCACTAAATCTCACACCTGTATATATTATTGAAGTTTACACTGTGTACCTTGGTTACTTATTTCTGTGACAAAGTCGCTTGGGAGTAAGACCTGTTTGGTGGTTTGTTTGTTTTTTTCTTAATCCCAGTGCCCAGGCCAGCATCTCACATGCTGTCTGCAGGAAGTGTGTGTCCCTGAGCTGTCTCCTCACCAGCCAAGATAGGACCTGTTTTGTGGAAGATGGAAAAAGTGCTCTGGGAGGAGGATTGTGAAATGATAGGGATGACGTGAGGGGCTTTCGAAACCCTGGGAAGGAGTACCCACGTGAACTACAGCCCCTGGCTATTCTTGGCCACCAGCAGCTCAGTCAGGACAGCTGCCCCAAGCCTGCAGTCAACTGGGGACAGGGCCGCCCCAGCCAATGCAGGCCTCTGCTGCCCCCTGGTGGCCCCCAGGGCCTCTGCTAGGCAGCGTCTCCAAGGCCCCCAGTGTCTGATCTCTGGGAAACTACTCAACCCCAATCCTGAAGACAGGAGACTTCTGTCTTTCAGACAGAAATCTTGAGATTTTCCATTGGAGCCCCCACTTCACAGCCGTTCAGGGCCTCCTTGCAATATGGCGCCAGGAATAGCTAAGAACAGAGCCTTAGGTATCTTTTCAACTCAGTACTTTGCAGTTAAACTCATGGTATGATCTTCAGTGGCCTCCTTCACTTATCAAAGGCTGTTTTCTCATCCATAAAATGGGAATGATAATATGGATCCTTACTCATGTGGGTTGTGTGAAGATTAAAGAAAATAATGCAAGACTTCCCTGGTGGTCCAGTGGTTGAGACTTCACTTTCCAGGGCATGCTGGTTTGATCCCTGGCAGAGGAGCTAGGATCCCATATGCCTTTCAGCCAAAAAAAAAAAAAAAAACCCAAACAAAAAACAGAAACAATATTGTAACAAATTCAATAAAAACTTAAAAAATAGTCCCCATTAAAAAAAAAAAACTTTAAAAAATAATTAAATAAATTTAAAAATAAAGAAAATAATGCATGAAAATCGATTAGCACAGTGCCTGATGCACAGTAAAGATCCAAGCGGTAAGTATTGCTATTATTGTAACAGTGGGAGTCTTGACGACCCTCTGTTTCATTCTGCCTCCTCTCTCTGTCACCTTTCTCCATGAGACCCTCTCTCCAGTGATCTGTCTCCCCCAGCCCACCACTTGCCTGCTACCACCTCCCAGTGCTGGCAAAGAATCTGCACCCGAGGAAATAATTATGGTGCCCATGGTGGCCTAGACATCTACAAGATCAAAATCTGATGACAAGTGAAATGCACCAGGCCTGGCCCAGGGACTCTTGGAGAAGCTTGGCTGGAGAAACTGAACAGAATTGCTACACTCCTCCTGGCCCACCCAGGACTGCCTGCTTAGGGAAAGCAGGCCTTGTGCCAGTGTTTTGTGCCCCTTGGGTGGTCTGGAGGCCCAGAACTTCGCCAATTTGGGGAGGTGGGGGTGAGGTGTGCAGAGGAAGGAGTTATTGCTACCAACACCCTGGGAAGGTAAGTGGAGTCCATTTAGGAAAAGAAATTTTTCTGCACCACCTCCCCCATTGTTTTCCCTTTTCTTTTCCTCATAAAAAATGTTAACTTATCGTGATGATGCAATTAAACAGGTTATTGTAGAAACTTCGGAATATACAGAAAGTATAGAGAAGAAAATAAGAACAACTTATAATACTTACATGTTCAACAGATACTTGCAAACAACAAGATCCTGGGAATGGAAAAGTAAATGAGAGACCCCATCTTAATCCTCCCAGAGTCACACTCAGGTAAGGGGATTGCATCCTCCTGGGACAACCAGCCACTTATAATAGTCTGACATGCTTCCTTCAAGTCTTTTTCCTAAATAGATCTAAATCTATATCTAGTGATTTCAAACAGCACTGAGGTCACATTGTCTATATCCATGCCGTGTGTGTGCTAAGTCACTTCAGTAGTGTCTGACTCTGTGCAACCCTATGGACTATAACCCATCAGGCTCCTTCGTCCATGGGATTCTCCAGGCAAGAATACTGCAGTGGATTGCCATGCCCTCCTCCAGAGGATCCTCCCAACCCAGGGATCGAACCCTGTCTCTTACATCTCCTGCATTGGCAGGCAGGTTCATTACCACTAGTGCCCCCTGGGAAGTAAAACTGCTATCCATCCAAAAATTCTGGCGTGGATTAATAGCTGAGTACTCCAGCATATAAGTGCAATATAATCTAACCAATCCCAGTTTGTCAGTTATTATTGTTTCCAATTTTCTTGGCAGTTCTAAATAACATTATGCAAAAAATTCTTTTAGATAATTTTTATGATCTGCTCTGACTATTTACCTAGGGTATTTTTGTAGGAAAGGAATCATTGGATCAAATGGAATAAACATTAGAAACAAACAAAAACAATACTGAATTTTGGTTATAAAGTAATGCATGCATTTTGAAAAATAATTGACCAAATATAGAAAAGTACAAAGAAGAAAATAATGTTCACCTATAATTCTATTACCTCCAGGTAATCACTGCTAATAATCTTGAGACCTATATTTCCAGATTTGTATCTGCACATAAAGGTTTTAAACCCACTGACAGAATTCATCTGGTAACTCGAGTAGTACATTTTTCTTTGCACATATATACAATATTTTTTCCAAAATAGGATTTTACTGTAAATATTTTTATTCTAATCTGTTGATGATACACTGTGAGTTACTTTTCATTTACATAAATACATTTCTACCACATCATTTTTAACAGTTGCATGATATTTCACTATAGTTGTATACTATGTTTTATTAAATTACTCTTCTATTTTTAGACATCTAGGTTATATAAATTTTCTGCTGTTAGAAACCATATTGTGATAAATATTCTTATATGGGCATCTTTATGCATTTTTAAGATTTTATTTTATTTTTGGCCTTGCTGTGCAGCATACAAGATCTTAGTTCCCCAACCAGGGTTCAGACCTCTGCCCCCCACAGTGGAAGCATGGAATCCTAACCACTGGACCATCAGGGAATTCTCAGTTTTTAAGATTTTAAGACCACTTGCCCTTGGGCTTCCCTGGTGGCTCAAATGGAAAAGAATCTGCCTACAATGCGGGTGGTCGGAAAGATCCCCTGGAGAAGGAAATGGCAACCCTCTCCAGTATTTTTGCCTCGAGAATTCCATGGACAGAGGAGCCCGGCAGGCTATAGTCCATGGTGTCACAAAGAGTCAGACACCACTGAGCAAATGCCACGCACACTTATCCCTAAAGTTCTCTAGTTATCTGTTTCAAGAAATTAAAAAAAATATATATATATATATATATACTAACTATCCCATAAATATATTGTGGATACTATATTTCTTGAAGTTTTCCTCTTTTTTCCTACAGTGACTTTATTTCTCTTTGTAAGCTTGTTCTTCTGCCTTGGTTTTTCTCTATTATTCACAGAGCCTTTTCTCAATTACTAGCTGATCTTTGGTTGTTTATATATAAGAGGGTGATATTAAAAAACTGATCGGAAGTTTCCAGGTTAAGAGTCCAGGCTGAGAACACACACACTATGTTTCTCCCTCCTGTACCCTCACCAATATTATAGTAAAGAGATTAAGTGTGGGGAGCAGGGGAAGAGAGAGAAACCAAAGGGCAGAGAAAGCAAGAGGGGGAACCACAGCAGCCAAACTTTAGATGCTGGAAAGCATACAGTGAGGAGGGGTTGATACGACACAGTGCAGGAGGAGCTGATGCGAGAGGTTTGTTGTTCAGTCGCTAAGTCACGTCTGACTCTTTGCAACCCCATGGACTGCAGCCCACCAGGCTCCCCTTGTCCTTTACCATCTCCTGAAGCTTGCTCAAACTCATGTCCATCGAGTCGGTGCTGCCATCCAACTATTCTCATCCTCTGTCATCCCTTTCTCCTCCTGCCCTCAATCTTTCCCAGCATCAGGATCTTTTCTAATAAGTCGGTTCTTTGCATCAGGTGGCCAAAGTACTGGAGTGTCAAATTCAGCATCAGTCCTTCCAGTGGATATTCAGGGTTGATTTCCTTTAGGATTGACTGGTTTAATCTCCTTTCTGTCCAAGGATAAATTACTGATTTACTGATTTTTTCCAAAGTGTATTAAGAGAATAATTTTTTTAATTTAATTTTATTTAACTTTACAATATTTTATTGGTTTTGCCATATATCAAAATGAATCTGCCACAGGTATACATGTGTTCCCCATCCTGAACCCTCCTCCCTTCTCCCTCCCCATACCATCCCTCTGGGTCGTCCCAGTGCACCAGCCCCAAGCATCCAGTATCATGCATCGAACCTGGACTGGCGACTCGTTTCATATATGATATTATACATATTTCAATGCCATTCTCCCAAATCATCCCACCCTCTCCCTCTCCCACAGAGTCCAAAAGACTGTTCTATACATCAGTGTCTCTTTTGCTGTCTCGTATACAGGGTTAAGGTTACCATCTTTCTAAATTCCATATATATGCGTTAGTATACTATATTGGTGTTTTTCTTTCTGGCTTACTTCACTCTGTATAATAGGCTCCAGTTTCATCCACCTCATTAGAACTGATTCAAATGTATTCTTTTTAATGGCTGAGTAATACTCCATTGTGTATATGTACCACAGCTTCCTTATCCATTCATCTGATGATGGACATCTAGGTTGCTTCCATGTCCTGGCTATTATAAACAGTGCTGTGATGAACATTGGGGTACACGTGTCTCTTTCAATTCTGGTTTCCTCGGTGTGTATGCCCAGCAGTGGGATTGCTGGATCATAAGGCAGTTCTATTTCTAGTTTTTTAAGGAATCTCCACACTGTTCTCCATAGTGGCTGTACTAGTTTGCATTCCCACAAACAGTGTAAGAGGGTTCCCTTTTCTCCACACCTTCTCCAGCATTTATTGCTTGTAGACTTTTGGTTCGCAGCCATTCTGACTGGCATGAAATGGTACCTCATAGTGGTTTTGATTTGCATTTCTCTGATAATGAGTGATGTTGAGCATCTCTTCATGTGTTTGTTAGCCATCTGTATGTCTTCTTTGGAGAAATGTCTATTTAGTTCTTTGGCCCATTTTTTGATTGGGTCATTTATTTTTCTGGAATTGAGCTGCAGGAGTTGCTTGTATATTTTTGAGATTAGTTGTTTGTCTGTTGCTTCATTTGCTATTATTTTCTCCCATTCTGAAGGCTGCCTTTTCACCTTGCTTATAGTTTCCTTTGTGTGCAGAAGCTTTTAAGTTTAATTAGGTCCCATTTATTTTTGCTTTTATTTCCAATATTCTGGGAGGTGGGTCATATAGGATCCTGCTGTGATGTATGTCAGAGAGTGTTTTGCCTATGTTGTCCTCTAGGAGTTTTATAATTTCTGGTCTTACATTTAGATCTTTAATCCATTTTGAGTTTATTTTTGTATATGGTGTTAGAAAGTGCTCTAGTTTCATTCTTTTACAAGTGGTTGACCAGTTTTCCCAGCACCACTTGTTAAAGAGATTGTCTTTAATCCATTGTGTATTCTTGCCTCCTTTGTCAAAGATAAGGTGTCCATATGTGCGTGGATTTATCTCTGGGCTTTCTATTTTGTTCCATTGATCAATATTTCTGCCTTTGTGCCAGTACCATACTGTCTTGATGACTGTGGCTTTGTAGTAGAGCCTGAAGTCAGGCAGGTTGATTCATCCAGTTCCATTCTTCTTTCTCAAGATAGCTTTGGCTATTCGAGGTTTTTTGTATTTCCATACAAATTGTGAAATTATTTGTTCTAGCTCTGTGAAGAATACCGTTGGTAGCTTGATAGGGATTGCATTGAATCTATAGATTGCTTTGGGTAGTATACTTATTTTCACTATATTGATTCTTCCAACCCATGAACATGGTATATTTCTCCATCTATTAGTGTCCTCTTTGATTTCTTTCACCAGTGTTTTATAGTTTTCTATATATAGGTCTTTAGTTTCTTTAGGTAGATATATTCCTAAGTATTTTATTCTTTTCATTGCAATGGTGAATGGAATTATTTCCTTAATTTCTCTTTCTGTTTTCTCATTATTAGTGTATAGGAATGCAAGGGATTTCTGTGTGTTGATTTTATATCCTGCAACTTTACTATATTCATTGATTAGTTCTAGTAATTTTCTGGTGGAGTCTTTAGGGTTTTCTATGTAGAGGATCATGTCATCTGCAAACAGTGAGAGTTTTACTTCTTCTTTTCCAATTTGGATTCCTTTTATTTCTTTTTCTGCTCTTATTGCTGTGGCCAAAACTTCCAAAACTATGTTGAATAGTAATGGTGAAAGTGGGCACCCTTGTCTTGTTCCTGACTTTAGAGGAAATTCTTTCAATTTTTCACCATTGAGGATAATGTTTGCTGTGGGTTTGTCATATATAGCTTTTATTATGTTGAGGTATGTTCCTTCTATTCCTGCTTTCTGGAGAGTTTTTATCATAAATGGATGTTGAATTTTGTCAAAGGCTTTCTCTGCATCTATTGAGATAATCATATGGTTTTTATTTTTCAATTTGTTAATGTGGTGTATTACATTGATTGATTTGTGGATATTGAAGAATCCTTGCATCCCTGGGATAAAGCCCACTTGGTCATGGTGTATGACCTTTTTAATGTGTTGTTGGATTCTGATTGCTAGAATTTTGTTAAGGATTTTTGCATCTATGTTCATCAGTGATATTGGCCCATAGTTTTCTTTTTTTTGTGGCATCTTTGTCAGGTTTTGGTATTAGGGTGATGGTGGCCTCATAGAATGAGTTTGGAAGTTTACCTTCCTCTGCAACTTTCTGGAAGAGTTTGAGTAGGATAGGTGTTAGCTCTTCTCTAAATTTTTGGTAGAATTCAGCTGTGAAGCCATCTGGACCTGGGCTTTTGTTTGCTGGAAGATTTCTGATTACAGTTTCAATTTCCGTGCTTGTGATGGGTCTGTTAAGATTTTCTATTTCTTCCTGGTCCAGTTTTGGAAAGTTGTACTTTTCTAAGAATTTGTCCATTTCTTCCACGTTGTCCATTTTATTGGCATATAATTGCTGATAGTAGTCTCTTATGATCCTTTGTATTCTGTGTTGTCTGTTGTGATCTCTGCATTTTCATTAAGAGAATCTTTTTAAGATTACAAAGATGGGAAAATGATAGTAGCATTGAAAAATTCAACAAAAAGAAAAAAACACTGAGGAAATTTCCCAGAAGTAGAACAAAAAGACAAAAAGAGAAAATTGGAGAAATCAGAATAGGAAGTCCAACATCCAAATCACTCTGACTTCTAGAAAGAGAGATCAGGGGAAAAAAAAAAAAACAAAAGGAAGGAACCAGTAAATAAACAAATTAAGAAAATAACTCAGAACTAAATAAAGGATATACATTTCTGGATTAAAGGGGCTGGTATATAGCCAGACAAATTAAAATGGAGCTACACCAAAGTGTAGTGTTGTGACACTGGAGAGCACTGGGGAACCAACGGGAGATCAGACAGGCTTCAGAGAGGAGAAACAGACATGTGAGAAAGGATCAGAATCAGACTGGCCGCAGCTACTTAACCCCCAGTACCCTAGATCCTGTGCTCTGCAACAGGAGAAGCCACTACAATGAGAAACCCACACACCGCAACTAGAGAGTAGCCCCGACTCGCCACAGCTAGAGAAAGCCTGCACATAGCAATGAAAACCCAGCACAGCCGTAAAGAAAGAAAGAAAGAAAGAAAGAAAAACTTTTTAAAAATAGTACAGTAAAACATTAACTTAGACATGCAACATTCAGATACAACTTTATTTTTGCTGCCCAGTATCAACTCATCTTCTGGAATTTGTGTTTTAATGGAATTTCTGGGGTCATGGACCCCACCCTTAGCTGAGGTGGGGGAGAGTGAGAGGGCATGAGCAGCACAGTCCAGGGTGGAACATTCAGGGCCCTGAATTCCCTGGCTCTGGGATTAGTTCAGGCAAAGGTCAAAAAAAAGGATCCAGCACAAGCAGTGACAATCCTGCCGAGATTCCTGGGCAAGAAACACATACTCTTTCCTGCACAAAGGAAGTGGGGCTCAAGCTGAGGCCACCATCTTGGGAAAGGCTTGTCTGAAGAGAGACATGGGACAGGGAAGAAACATCATCCAGGCTGAGTCAGGCTACACTCCTCCCCTGGATTGGCGTACCCACTTCCTGGTCTACCCACTTCATGTCTTAACCCACACTAAAGGGGCTTTCGCTTCCACCAGTGGAGCAAAAACTGCTTGTGTCACATCCAAGGTCACTTTCCTACTCCTTCAGATGACACTTTTTAGCAGCCTCTCCCGCTTCTAAAATCCCTGAGCTGTCTTCTGACTATGGTGCATACTCCTTGGGCTTCTCGTCTTCTGCTTGGCTGGCTGCTCATCCTCCCCTCAACCTCATGGTGATGGGGTCCCAGGGCTCAATCCTGCACCCTCTCACTTGCCTGCACCTTTCCCTGAAGTGAGCCCATCCACTCCCAAGGTGTTCTTCACTACTTTTTTGATGACACCCAAATTTGTATCCAGCCTAAACCTCTTTTCTGAGCTCCAGAAAGCTTGCATAATTCAGTTACCATCCTTGACGTGTCCAACATTTGTATTCTGGTCCCCACTCAAAGCCATTATATGCCTTAGCAAGTGCGAACATACACAGATGTTAAACCAGGAACATTTCAACCAGGAACCTGGAATATCATCTAGACTCTGCCCTCTGCTCCCCATCTCTCTATACATCACTCATCAGTAAGACCTGTTACTTTTCCTTCCAAACATATCTTGAATTTATTCACTTTCTCCAACTTCACTCTCACAGTTTGGATGGGTCATCAGTGTGGTCCGGGTTTTCTTCTCCTGGGGACATGGGATGATAGCACTTTTCCAGCCTATTTGAAGTTAGGCATGCCTGTGTGACTTACTTCTTACATGTGAGAAGACGAAGCATCTGTCACTTCTGGTGGGGAATTTCAAGAACCAGTACACATCCCTTCCTCCTGCCATGGGCATTATGGAAATCATATTGAGGTGAGGACCCTGACAACCTGAATCCCTGAGTAATTAATACAAGCATAGCTGTCCTGCTCACTGGCAAAAAAAAAAAAAAAAAACACCTGAAAATAAATATTTGTTGTTAAGCCACTGAGGTTAAGGTCTGTTTGTTACTGTAGCACAACATAGCCTATCCTGTCTGATAAACTATCTGGTCCAAGTCACCCAAGCTCCTGCAGCAGCCTCCTACTTGTACTCCTCTCTCCTACCACACAGCAGAGTAACCTCTTTACAGCTTTATTGTTGTTGTTTAATCACTAAGTCATGTTCGACTCTTTTCGACCCCATGAACTGCAGCAAAACAGGCTTTCCGGTCCTTCACTATCTCCTGGAGTTTGCAAACTCATGTCCATTGAGTCAGTGATGCCATTCAACTATCTCATCCTCTGTTGCCCTCTTCTCCTCCTGCCTTCAATCTTTCCCAGGATCAGGGTCTTTTCCAATGAGTTAGATCTTTGCATCAGGTGGCCAAAGAATTGGAGCTTCAGTATCAGTCCTTCCAATGAATATTTAGGGCTCATTTCCTTTAGAATTTGTTGGTTTGACCTCCTTGCAGTCCAAGGGACTCTCAATAGTCTTCTCCAGCACCATAGTTTGAAAGCATCAATTTTTCAGCGCTCAGCCTTCCTTATGGTCCAACTCTCACATCCGTATATGACTACTGGAAAAACCATAGCTTTGACTATACAGACCTTTGTCGGCAAAAAATGTCTCTGCCTTTTAATACGCTGTCTAGATTTGTCATAGATTTTCTTCCAAGGAGCAAGTGTCTTTTAATTTCATGGCTAAGGTCACCATCCACAGTGATTTTGGAGCCCAAGAAAATAAAATCTGTCACTGTTTCCACTTATTTCCCATCTATTTGCCATGAAGTGATAGGATCAGATGCCATGATCTTAGTTTTTTGAATGTTGAGTTTTAAGCCAGCTTTTTCACTCTCCTCTTTCACTCTCATCAAGAAGCTCTTTAGTTTCCCTTCACCTTCTTTGCAACTTAAGTCAGATCTTATCACACCTTCCTTAAAACCTTTTGGCAGTTTCTCTTATCCGTAAAGAAAATCCACACTCTTTCTTAGGGTCACAGGATCTGATCCCTGCCTGTCTCTCTGACTGGGTTTCCCACCCCTTTTTTCTCACTCATTACACATCCAGTCCCCCAGGACTCCTTGCTGTCTCTGAGGCACGGAGCTCTTTTCTGCTTCAGGGCTTTCACAGATGCTGTTCCCTCTACCTGGAACCCTTTCCCACATTATTCACATAGCTAGCCCTTTCCCATCTTTCAAGCCTCAACTTAAATGACACCTCTGCCGGAAGGCCCCTACCGCTATTCCCTGTTTGTTCATTTCCTTCTTAGCTTTTACTAGAAGTTGGAATTGCATTTGCTCTTCACAATTATTTACTTGTTTATTCACAAGTAAGCTCTATGGGCGGCCCTGTTGGCCCTCAATACATATTTGTTGGGTGGAGGAATGACTGAGTGAGAAGGAATTGCAAAGGCTCAGTGGTAAAGAATCCACCTGCAATGCAGGAGATGAGGGTTCAATCCCTGGGTCAGGAAGATCCCTTGGAGAAGGAAATGACAACCCACTCCATTATTCTTTTTAGATTTATTTAATTGGAGAATAATTACTTTACAATATTGTGATGGTTTTTGCCACACATCAGTATGAATTGGCCATAGACATACATGTGTTCCCTCCACCCTGAACCCCCCACCTCCCTCCCCATCCCATCCTTCCAGGTCATCACAGAGCACTGCGTTTATGTTCCCTGTGTTATACATCAAACTTCCACTGGCCATCTGTTTTACATATGGTAATGTATATGCTTCAATACTATTCTCTCAAATCATCCCACCCTCTCCTTCTCTCACTGAGTCCAAAAATCTGTTCTTTATTCTTACCTGGAAAAGTCCATGGACAGAGGAACCTGGCAGGCTACAGTCCATGGGGTCGCAAAGAGTCAGACACGACTTAGTGACTAAACAACAACAACAATGCCCTAAGTAAACGTAAGGCCGTAGTGCTCATGGGGCTAGTGAATATCACAGGCCTATTCAGCCTGCCCTCGAGAGGGGATTCTTTAAGGTGACTACGGGCCCAGCCCCACAAGATCGTTTACTCTCCTTGGGAGCTAAAGTGCCCCTGAGACACAAGGCCTCTCCAGAGGGCCCAGCTTGGGCTCTGTCCTCCCCCTCAGCTACCACAGCTCACCCAGTGACAGCCCAGCCTGGAGCAGGTCCAACTGGAGCCGAAGAGTGAGCAGCCAGTCCCCAGGGGGAGGTGGCCAGCTGCTGCCGTCATGGAGAGTGTGGCCTGGCCAGCTCTCTAGAAATAGCCCAAGGTCAAGGTGGGGTGCTTCCGTCCACCACAGATGGAGAAATCTGAGAGGAGGCCAGTCCCGGATTTCCTTCTACCCCACTACCGGGATCCCTGACCTTGGTCTGGAGCTCCCTGATTTCCAGCCACCTTCCCATAGACCCCTGCACTCATCTCTGCTTTCAATGAACACTCAGGCTTCACTTCCTACCCCCTCTGCCTCCCAACATACCCCTGAGATGGACCAGGTGGGCCTTATCCCATGTCAAAGCTCAGAAGGTCAAGGGTGTCTTCCAACTTAGCACGTGAGTTGACTGACAAACTGGATGGCAGTGCAGAGCCCCATTCTAGACTCAGTGCCTTACCCTGGTGGGACCTTCCTCATGGAGGGGACATGCCTAGCAGAGTCCACAGCCTCTGCCCTGGGATTGATCACATCTACCTGTCACCTGCTCTCAGGGACCCTTTGTCCTGTGGACTCTGACCCTGTTCATTGGCACTGAGAGCAGTGTAGCCTCGTCAGCTGCTGCTGTCAGCTACTGGGACCTCGCTGTTTCCGGCCACTTGCACCTTGGGTGCTGAATACACTGCCTGCTGGTCCAGCTCATTCACCAGACCTCACAGCTGGCCCGACCACACAAACCCACTGTCCTCACACCCACAAAACTGGGGCATCCAGCCACAAGCTTCATCAGTCCCTTGTGGCAAGCAGGGCTCCAGACTCACTTTTCTTGAAGGTTCCCACAGGCCTGGGAGGAGGGAGCGGGGAGGTACCTCAGGGAGACCAGCTGGATGGTCTGGAACAGACGCAGGAAGGGGCGCTGCCCGGGGATGGCCAGCAGGGCCGGAGACGGGGGAGGATGGGAGGAGTCCACACAGGGGGTGACTGGCCCTTTGAAAAGAACAGGACAGGGTGGGCACCTGGTAGATTTCTGCTAATCAGATTACAGTAGGCAGAGCTGATTCAGGAAGTAGGAGAGAATGAAAGGTGGGATTTTTTTTTTTTTTAAATAAATACAGCATTTGTTTTTAAAGGACTTTCAATAGGTCCAAATGAAAGCTGGTAGAATGTCCTGTAGTAGACAACCTTTGGAATTTGAATGACCCGTATCTGTGTGCACACCAGGATTCCATGTGCAGAAGCCCAGCAAGTGCACTGCACAACTCTAGGGCCCCCTTCACATTGCACAGATTGTGAACTCGAATACTTATCACAGATTTCTGGCGGGTGACAGCCAGGTGTCTTAAGGAAGGAAAGAAGGGCATCTTTCTTTTGGGCTAGTGGTAGGGCTTCAAGTAGGTACTTCTGGCAAGCTTGAAATTAAACTTCAAAAATTAAAATCTCTCTAGCATAAATGTGCTACTCATACTCATTTGCATGACAGCCCTTTCTTCCTGAAGTATGCAAAGGTGGAGACTAATTAGCATCCATTCTTAATTACAGAGCCCCAAATTCAAGAAGACAGATTTTTTTCTTACACGCTTTGGGATTGTGGGAGGTAGGGTGGAGGGAAGGGTATTCGAGAACTCAATGCTGTCAAAAGCACCAATAATTCCTAGGCCTTATTTTAAGCAATATTTGAATTTGGGTATTATATGATTCTCTCTATGCCTTTACATAGAGAGTGCTTACAAACTTTTCTGGAATTATTTTCTTCACTGGCTACCCATGTGACTCTTTGTTCCCAATCTTTGTTCCCACACATTCCAAACCAGCAACCCTATATCTTTGGTTAAATGAAGCACTGACTGCTCAGAACCCATTCACTTCTTTTTTCTTTTTAAATTTATTTGGCTGCACCAGGTCTTAGTAGAGGCATGCAGAATCGTCTAGTTGCAGCTTGTGAACTCTTAACTGTGGCATGTGGGATCTAGTTCCCTGACCAGGGATCAAACCCAGGCCCCCTGCTTTCAGAGTGCAGAAGTTTAGCCACTGGACCACCAGGGAAATCCCAGAAACCATTCACTTCTAACACCACAGATCCTTAACAGACAGACTCTGAAATGAGTATTCTCAGAATCATGAATACACTCACTCTCTGAGAATCACCAAAAGCAGACCTAGCAGGCAAAGTTTCCCTAATAAAGATAAGGGTCTCCAATGAGCTGAAGAAATGTTTTCCACATAGGCCAGACATTAAAGCATTCAGTGAAGGAGTGGCTGAGGAAAGTTTAGAATTGTGGGTAGAGGCTAGGTGTCCACAGGCTGTCACCTGGGAGCCTTGTGTTACCAACCACATGACCACTCACTTCCTGGGCAACAGTTTCTGGTCAACATGAAGACCTCTCTCTGGAAATTTCTTGAAGATATATTTGGCAAGTAAATAGCAACTAGGACTGTTTGCTGCCTTTATACCAAGTAAAAGGGAACATCCCCGCGTAACCCAGCCCTCAGTGGCAGCTTCCCCAGGCTTGTATATTGGGAAGTCCAGTGCTAACCCTGACGTATCACCCTGCCACCTGGGCTGGAAGCTGCTTCCCACAGTCCCCTCCCTCGTGTGCTCCCAGGTTAGACTTTGTCAGTGAGAGAATCATGTCCTGGACTTAGACGGCAGGAGGGAAGCAGAAGCCATTTTTCCCAGAAGCTTGGTCAGGTGCAAGAGTATCACAGAACTCTAAGGGCTCCCACTTTCTCCCCTCACACTTCTGGTTGCAGACTGGGTCCCCAGGTCACAGAACAGCTTCTGTTTTTCTGACCACCTGATAGATGCTGAGGCCCTCAAGTTCTCTCTGCTCTCTGATTTAACCCTCAGCCTTACACAGGGCCTCTCATGACTCCATTCCCACCCATGCTCAGCACTGACCCACATGGAGAGCTCAGCCCCCTTCCTCGAGGCTCTGTGTATGCAACAGACCTCACAGGATGCCTAGAGGTTAGCACCAATGACATGAAGAAATGTCATACACCATGATTCTTAAAAGTTGCTCCATCCATTTTCTCCACCTGTACTCAGTTTGGCCACCTGATGAAAAGAGTCAGTTCATTGGAAAAGACACTGATGCTGGAAAAGATTGAAGGCAAAAGGAGAAAAGGGTGGTAAAGGATGAGATGGTTAGATAGCATTACCAGGTCAATGGACATGAATCTGAGCAAACTCTGGGAAACAGTGAAGGACAGGGAAGCCTGGCGTGCTACAGTTCATGGGGTTGCAAAAAGTTGGACACGACTTAGCCACTGAACAACAGCAACTCAGTTTCAGGCCTGCTTCGTGAGCCCTGATAAAACAAAAGCCACCCACTCTAGGTTGTAAGCTTCAACAGACTGAAGAGCTTCTAGACACCTTGAAGTTTGCACCTTTCCTTTATCCAGCTTCCACCAACAGAGGGGAATAGCATACACAGAGATTTCTCCACCACCCTAACCCCTTCCTCCCTTAGAAGGAAAATGCTGCTATACTTTCTATTCCTCTCATTCATTTTCTCCTCCTGCACTAGAGTTTGTCCTCAAATTGGATATTACTAACTCTGAATGATTTTATTTTAGGGTGGTGCATGCACTTGTCATCAATTACTGTGTAACAAGTCACCTCAAAGCTTAGCTGCTTAAAACTCACCATTACTATCTCACCATTTCTGTGGGTCAGGAGTTAAGGACTGACTTAGTTGAATGGTACTGGCTCAGGGATTCCCAGCAGCAGGTGGACAAGATGTGAGCCAAGACTCCAGTCACCTGATCGCTTGCTTGGAGCCAGAGGGTCTGCTTCCAAGATGAAAGTGAAAAGCAGATTCTTTACCATCTGAACCACCAGGGAAGTTTCCAAGATGCCACCCCCACAGAGCTGCTGTCAGCACACGGCCTTTCCTTCAGGCTGCAGGGGTGTCCTCATGGGCATGCCAGCTAACTTCCCCAGAGTGAGTGATACAAGAAACAGAGCACCCATGATCTGGCCTCAAAAGTCACAAGCCATCAGTTCCTCCAGACTGTACGCATTTGAAATGAGCCATGAAGTCCACCCACACTCAAGGGGAAAGGAATTAAACTTCACTTTTTAAAGGGAAGCATTTCAAGGAATATGTAGGCATATTTTAAAGCCACCAAAGTGTGAAAGCAGAATAAAGATAAGATGTCAAAATACCTATGTTCTCTAGAGTCTGTTACAGAGTGAAGCCAGAAAGAGAAAAACAAATACTGTTTATTAACACGTAGTATAGAATCTAGAAAAACGGTACTGCTGAACCTATTTTCAGGGCAGGGATAGAGCAGCAGATGTAGAGAAAAGACTTGTGGACACTGTAAGAGAAGGAGAGGATGCGATCGATGAACTGAGAGAGCAGCAGGAAAACATATACATTACCATACGTAAAATAGATAGCCAGTGGGAATTTGCTGTTTGATGCAGGGAGCTCAAACTGGTGCTCTGTGACAACCTAGAGGGGCGCGATAGGGTGGGAGGAAGGTTCAAGAGAGAGGGGACATACATATATACTTATTGCTGATTCATGTTGATGTACGGCAGAAACCAACACACTATTGTAAAGCAGTTAGCCTCCAAATAAAGATAAATAAATAGAAGAAAAGAAACAAAACAAAAAAAAAGATAAAGCATCAAAGTACCTGTGTTCTCTAGAGCCTGTTATATAGAGTGAAGTAACTCAGAAAGAAAACAAAGTATATTAACGCATATATATGGAATCTAGAAAAATGGTACTGATGAACTTAGTTACAGGGCGGGAATGGAGCAGCAGACGTAAGAACAGACGTGCGGACACAGAGAGAAGGAGGGAGTGGGACGAACTGCGGGGGTTGCGCTGACACATGCACACTACCATGTGTAAAACAGATAGCTAGTGGAAGCTGCTTTATGTGATAACACACGGAGCTCAGCCCGGGCTTTGTGACAGTTGAGAGGTGTGAGATGGGGAGGGTCTGGGGGTGAGAAGGAGGCTTAAGAGGGAGGGAATATATGTATTGGCTGATTCACGTTGTTGTCTGGAGAAACCAACACAACACTGTAAAGCAACCATCCTCTAATTAAAATTTTTAAAATAAAAAAAATTTTAATTAAATTAAAAAAAATTTTTTATTTAAAGTTAAATTAAAAAAATTTTTTTCAAAACTGTGTTCTAATTTTACATCTAAATGCTGAGGGACATCCCCTCATCCCTCTAGATCTATTTCCCCAAGATAAGAAGATTGACTTCAGTGACCACTAGGGCTTTGTTTCCAGTTAGTAGGTGTCTCAGTGTTCCAGCTACAGCACTCAAGATCCTAGGACTTGACCCCAGACCTCAGGCACCCCTCCTTTTCCTCCCCTTCTCTTGCTGCAAGCTCTTGGCCCCAGGTGCATCCACCACCCACTGGAACCCAAACCTAGTTCATCAGCATCTCTGGATGGTACCCAGGCATCAGCAGGTTTTATGGCTCCCTGGTGGTTGAGGACATGGTTGAAGACCACTCCTCTAACTGCTCAGTGGGAACCCTGAGCAGAGAGATCCTTTCAACAAATAAAATAACAGTTGTTGTTGTTATTGTTGAGTTGATAAGTCATGTCTGACTCTTTGAACCTCATGGACTGCAGTATACCAGGCTTCCCTGTCCTTCACTATCTCCTGGGATTTGCTAAGATTCATGTCCATTGAGTCAGTGATGCTATCTAACCATCTCATCCTCTGCCCACCTCTTCTCCATTTGCCTTCAAATCTTTCCCAGCATCAGAGTCTTTTCCAATGAGTCTTCTCTTCACCTCAGGGGGCCAAAGTATTAGAGCTTCAGCTTCAGCATCAATCCTTCTAATGAATATACAAGGTTGATTTCCTTTAGAATTGACTGGTTTGATCTCCTTGCTGTCCAAGGATAAATTACTGATTTGTCTTTTTCCTTTGAAGTATATGTACATCAAAGTACAGGTATTCAATGTCCAGTTAATCATTCCTGGCATCTGATTTTTCTAAGAGAACACTTTGCTCCTTGTTACCTCAGAGAAATACTTAGAAAAGTTTAGCAAGTTAGAGAAGTTTGCAGAAATTGTTCAAGGCCAGGATAGAACTTTTTATAGAAGTTTTCCTGCTCAGGCTTTCTCATCATGGTATTGTTTCTGTGGGAAAATTGACCCAATTTTTATCTTTTTGACTTACACCACCTTTTCCTAGAATATAACCTGCTATAAGTTTAAACAATGCCTGTCTTTTGGGGTTTTTTTTTTTGCTTGTGTATGTGCATGTGTGGGTGTGAGAAAAATCAACCATCTCCAAGAGGGTAGAGCCCAGTGCTGAGAACGATGCAAGCTAGGAGCACTCTGGGAAGAAATGCCTCTGGAAGGCTGTGGGTGTGAGGCTTGGGTGTGATGCTAGAAACAGTCAGCTGGGCTTTTTGATCGTGACTTAGCATCTTTCCCCATGTGCCCGCCACATCAGTAAGTCATTGGCTCAGTTTGCCCAGGCCTGAGGGGTTTCCTGGGATGCAAGACTTTTCAGTGTTAAAATTGGGAAAGTTTCAGAAAATTAAGACAGTCAACCTCCTACAAGTGTTGGGAACTTCTAGCACTTTCTCTGTCTTTTAATAGTTCTAGAAGTTTCTTTCGGGCAAGGTGCTTTACAGACTCCTGAGCATGGTAAATGCCTGCTGACTGCCTGAACACGTTATCGGGGAAGGAATCTTACCTCCTACCAGTGTAAGAGGCAGGGTGGAGCCAGGCAGGGTGCTTCACTCACAGAAACAGGGATATTGAAAGCACCCCTCTGCACCACGAGGCTTTTAGATGCCAGTGGCAGAGCCCAAGGCCTAAGAAATGGAGCAAGCTACCTTCTATCAGCCGGCTCCAAACATTGGGGTGCCTATCATGGAGAAAGGGGGTGTGGCCTGTTGTCTGTCCTGAGACTTGTGAGTGACAGCCCTGCACACACATGGGAGGTTTCTGATTGCTTGGGTCTGGGGATTTGCACACACATGTACATTTCTTTGGAATAGGAAATGGCAACCCATTCCCTATTCTCACCTGGGAAATTCCATGGACAGAAGAGCCTGGCGGCCTCCAGTCCATGAGGTAGCAGAGTTGGACAAGATTGAGCATGCATGCAGGTATACATTTCTTGATCTTTCCCATTTCTAGGCAGGAAATTTCTCCCTGACTGTAAAAAAAAAATTTGTCACACGTAAACTTCTCTACTTCTTTCTCTGAGGTTACCTTGAGCAAAAAATGACTTTGATGGGGAATTTCCTGGTGGTCCAGTGGTTAGGACTCCATACTTCCACTGCAGGCGGCAGGGGTTCAATCCATGGTTGGGGAACTAAGATCCCGCATGGCACCTGGTGCAGCCAGAAAAAGATAAAAAAGAAAGATGACTTTGATGAATCAGACCTTTTTGCTTATCAGTGGCAGTCAGGTTATAGATTCTTTTTACGGGAGGTTCTAAAGCAAAAGGATGAGATGAGGAGGGAGGTGGGAGGGAAGGTCAGGATGGGGAACACATGTACACCCATGGCTGATTCAAGTGAATGTATGGCAAAACCCACAATATTGTAAAGTAATTAGCCTCCAATTAAAAAAAATTTTTTTAATATCCTGTGATAAACCATAATGGAAAAGAATATTTTTTAAATGTCTATATGTGTATAACTGAATCACTTTGCTGTACAATTGAGATTGGCACAATATTATAAATCAACTATACTCCAACTAAAAAAAAAGTTCAAACCACTCTTCACCATCTGTGAATACACAGAGTTCATTCATGGGTGTGGATGTATGTCCTGGATTCTCTTCCCTCCCGGCTCTCTCCTGGGCTTCTCCTCACCTGGATCCCCAGCTTCAGGAGATTTCCTTGGCTCTTCCTCTTGGCCCCATCTTCTCTTGTTTCTGTCATTTCTGGGATCCAGAACTTCCCCCACCCTCAGATGGGGGTTGGGAGAGAATGGATACATGTATACGTATGACTGAGTCCCTTCACTGTTCCCCTGAAACTATCACAACATTGTTAATCGGCTATACCCCAGTACAAAATGTTTTGATGTTAAAGAACTTTTTTTTATAAAATTAAAAAAAAAAAAAGAAATTCCCCCACCCACAGCTCAGCCAAAGTGGAGGATCCCACATGGTCGCTATGGACCTGCCTCACCTGGCGAGCCCATTAGATGGAGGGTTGGGGGATGCGGGCGGGGGGGTGGGGGAGGGGTGGGAATCCTGGCCAGCCTGGATAGAACACATTCTCTGTCTCTAAAATCCCGGGCTCAGCCTTAGGGCCTCTGGTGAGCCTGCTTCGTGTTCTGTATCTAAAAGTTTGTGAGTCTCAGGGCCTGTGGTTACCATGTGGGGAAGGAACTTTTTGAGGTCCTTGAGCAACAGTGATCAAACTAGGAGGCCAGGTCAGTGGATGGACAATGGAGACAGGTGACCAGGCAGCCTGGGTGAAGGAGACAGAGACAGTGACTCTGAGCCCACTCTGTTCCAGAAACTTCCTGGCCCCCATTCTCATCCTCTTGGTAACTTCAGGTCCTGCGGGACCCTTGTTCTAACTCCTCTTTAGCTTAGCCAGCTTTATACGTTTCTGTCACTTGCCACTCACCAACCCCCGAGAGTCACCAGTGCCCACTGCCCACCCACCCCAACACACACAGGCCCCTTCTTGGGACCCTAAATCTGAGCCTTTCCTGCACCAACAAGACGCCCTGAGCCCCGTCTTTTGCGCTCACTTTCAACTCTAGAGAGGGCCTGCACCCACTCCCTGTGGGTCTGTTCCCCAGGAGTCAGGGGGAGATGACCTCCTCGCTGTGGCCTCTGCAGGGTCCTCACTCCTGTCTCCACTTCCCATAGCCCAGGCCTCACCTCCCTCACCATCCTGCCGCAGAGACACTTTAGAACACATTTGCTAGAACACTTGAACAAAGTAAACAGTGGTTTCCTCACATTCCTGTCAGCATTTGTTTTTCACAGACTGAAGAGTCTTGAACCTGAGGGCACTCCCCTCCCCACTCCCCCCACTGTGTTCATGGCTCTTGCCTGAACTTTTGCGGGGAAAGGGTGGGGGTGCTCAGGGTCGCTGGGCTTGGACAGCTGTTTCAGGTTGTCCATTTTTAGGCCTTCAGAGTCCATGTTCATCGTCCCCTCTCAAACCCTCCTCTGGCCCAGGACAAGTGACAGGTCAGGGCACTCGGCGCTCAGGATCAGACGGCCTTGACTCCTCACCACAGCACTCCCCTGCCTCCTCCTGTCACCGCCCCAGGCGCCCCTTGGGCCTCATTCTCAGCAACGCCTTGACTTTGTCCCAACCCCATCAGGGTCCAAGGACCTGGCTTCTCCTCTTCTAGGATGTGGTGTGGACCTCAGGGGAGACTTAAGAACAATGCTGGGCCCTTATCAACAGCTAATCCCATCCTGGCCGGCTCCTGGACTTCCCTTCTCAGAAATGCCAACTCTTATTTTAACACATGGCGTGTTCTCTTCTGAGTCACCTCGGTCCCGATTGTGTGCAGCCAGAGCAGCCACAGTCCCTCCCTAACTCACACCTCGGTCAAGCTCTTCCGCAAGAGCACAGAGCAAACACCTTCAAGTCCATCCGGAATGGGCCTGGCTTCCTTCTGCCTTGTCACCAGCTCCTGGCGCCGCAAAGTGCAGGAGCCGGAAGGGACCCTAGAAATCACCAGGTCTCACCCTGTCCTTCATAGCTGAGTTCACTAAAGCCCGGAGAGGGCAGGGTGTTGCTCAAGGTCACACAGCAAGGTCAGGAGTCCTGGTCCAGACCCTTGCTTTCTATGTATGTTACTTCTCAGAGAACATGAGGAGAAGGGAGAAAAACTGGGGAGGGGGCAGTTTGTGGCTGTTCAAATTTCTTCCTATTTAAGCCTCCATCCTGCGCTTTCCAGGTGAGGCTCAGTGGTAAAGCATCTGCCTGCAAATGCAGGAGATGTGAGAGATGCAGGTTTGATTTCTGGGTCAGGAAGATCCCTTGGAAAGCCCTGGAGTAGGAAATAGCAATCCACTCCAGTATTCTTGCCTGGAAAATTCCACAGACAGAGGAGCCTGGTGGGCTAAGTCCACGAGGTAGCAAAGAGTTGGATGCGATTTAGCGACTAAGCATGCATGCACAACGTGAGATATTTGCTGAGGTTTCAGGGAAGAAAGCCTCCTCTGACCACCACCCTTCCAGCAGAGCCCCTGCCTGGACAGTGTGTGCTGAGACTGTGACACCCAGAAAGCAGAGGACAGGCAGGGAGAGAAGCCAAATCTTAGTGACATGAGTCAGACATGATAGCGACTGAGCACACATACAGTTCTCCACCCTACACTGACTGGCCCAGAAGGGGTGCTTGTTCCACTTCCAGGGTCAGCACTGGGGCTTCTTTCAGCAGTAGGAACAGGCTTAGGCAATCCTAGTATGCGGAGGGACTTTTCCCAGAAGGGAGAGTATCAGAAACCCCCATGAATCAGAGCCTCCAAGTGTCCTGACTGTGGTACTTAACAGAAGAAACTGCTAAGTGGCCGGATTGTTGTTCAGTTGCTCAGTTGTGTCCAACTCTTTGCAACTCCATGGACTGTAGCACACCAGGCTTCCCTCTCCTTCACCATGTCCCAGAGCTTGCTTTCAGTGATGCCATCCAACTATTCCTGCCCTCTCTTGTCCCCTTCTCCTCCTGCCCTCAATCTTTCCCAGCATCAGGGTCTTTTCTAATGAGTCGGCTCTTTGCATCAGGTGGCCAAACTATCGGAGCTTCAGCTTCAGCATTAGTCCTTCCAATGAATATTCAGGGTTGATTTCCCTTAGGATTGACTGGTCTGACTAGGTAAATGGTTAATAATAAAAAGAGTTGCTGTCATGGGGAAGTCCAGGCACCAGCCCTTGCAGCTAAGCCCACACTCCTGCAGAGTGGCTGCCAGAGCTCCTGCCAGTGCTTGAGTAGCTCTGATCCTGTTCCATTCTGAAACTCAGAGAGGAGTTCTACCAAACCCAGGAGAAGGGATTTCCCTGGTGGTCCAGTGGTTAAGAATCCACCTTCCAATGGCTCAGATAGTAAAGAATCTGCCTGCAATGCAGGAGACCCAGGTTCACTCCCCAGGTTGAAAAGATCCCCTGGAGAAGGGAATGACAACCTACTTCAGTATTCTTGCCTGGAGAATCCCATGGACAGAGGAGCTCGGCAGGTAACAGTCCATGGAGCTGCAAAGAGTTGGACACGACTGAGCGACTGCTACTACTACTTCCAACACAGCGGTTGCCAGGGAACTAAGATCCCACATGCTGTGGGGCAACTAAGCCCATGTGCCACAATTAAAAAGACCCAGAGCAGCCAAAAAACCACCAACAACAACAAAAACCCAAGATGGGTTGGAGGACTAACCCCCACTTACCTTGCATTCAGCCGCACCCCCTGCACCTTCTAACTCATCAGCATGTGGGCTCTGGAGGTGGCCTTCCTGGGCTCAGATCCTAGCCCCACAAGTTACTAGCTGTGCACGTCAGAGGAGAAGACCCTGGGCAAGTCTGCCACCCTCTTTGTAAACTGTGTATAGTAAGAGACCCTTCCTCTAGGGGTCGGATTAAGCATCAGAGCATTGGCAGGTGATCACTCAGCTACCATCATCATTTCATTGCTATTATCTCATGCCTCAGCAGACATGATCTGCTTCCTTTATCCCATTACCTGTGCCACCCCAGGGCCAGCATTATGAAAGAGGGAAATATTAAGTCCTGTGATCCTCAGGACCATGCTACATGCAGTTCTGGGGATGTCTGTGGAATGTGGGAACATAAGCCAGAGCAATGGTCAGAACATTCCAGAACAGGAGTGGAGGGTTTGGTCAGTCTGTGGTGTGTTCTGAAAGTGAAAATGTTAGTTACTCAGTCGTGTCCGACTCTTTGCAACCCCATGAACTGCAGCCCACCAGGCTCCTCGGTTCGTGAAATTCTTCAGGCAAGAATACTGGAGTGGGTAGCCATTCCCTTCTCCAGGGGATCTTCCCAACACACAGATCAAACCTGGTCTCCTGCATTTCAGGTGGTTTCTTTATCATCTGGGCCACCACGGAAGCCCCACAGTGTGTTCTACAATTCCACTAAAACGTCGTATGAATATCTACGTGTGTCTTGCTCAATATGTGCCCCAATACTTCCCTTCTTTCTACTTCTGTGTTGTGATAAAAGTAGAGGTTTTCATCTCACAGATTGGGCTCTGGCTTAAGGGAGGTTTCAAACTTTGGATAATCAGAAACCTGATACACATTGTAATGCCTTTTTAAAAAAAAATTATAAGTACAGTTGATTTACAGTCTTGTGTTCATTTCTGCTGTACAGCAATGTGATTCAGTTATACATTTTTTTTTTCTTTTTTACCACTAGTACCAGGCTTAGATGGTAAAGAATTTATTTGCAATGCAGGAGACCCGAGTTTGATCCCTGGGTTGGGAAAATCTCCTGGAGAAGGGAATGGCTATTCATTCCAGTTCTCTTGCATGGAAAATCCCATGGACAGAGGAGCCTAGTGGGTTACAGTCCATAGGATCACCAAGAGTCAGACATGACTGAGCGAGCAAAACATATTTTTCTTTATATTTTTTTCCATTATGGTTTATCACAGGACATTGAATATAGTTTCCTGTGCTATACAGTAGCACCTTGTTGTTTACTCATTCTCTATATAATACTTTGTGCAACGCCTTTTAAAAATCATTATGTATGTATATTTCACACAATCTTGTTTTTAATTTTATTTTTCATTTTGAGATAATTTTAGACTTGAGAAACTTTGCAAAAATAGTAAGAAAAATGCCTAAATACACTTCACAAAGCTCTTCCAAATGTTAACATCTTCTATAACCGAGCATAATTATCAAGACCAGAATATGAACAGGAATTCCCAGGTAGTGGTAAAGAACCGCCTGCAGTGCAGGAGACACAGTGAGATGTGAGTTCAGTCCCCAGGTGGGAAGAGCCCCAGGAGGAGGACATGGCAACCCACTGCAGTATTTTGCCTGGAGAATGCCCTGGACAGAGGAGCCTGAGGGGTCACAGTCCATAGGGTCCCAGAGTCAGATGTGACTGAAGTGACTTAGCACGCATGCAGGATATGAACACTGATACAGCACTACTAACTTATCTTCAGCTGGTATTCCAACTTTGTCCACTGCCCCTGGATTCTTCTTCTCCCCAGGATCCCATGCAGTCTCACACAGGGCGCTGAGTTATCATGTCTCCTTAGCCTCCTCCAGTCTGGGACAGTTCCCTCAAACTTTGTCTTTCCTGATCACAGCACTTTTGAAGAGCAGTGGCCAGTTGCTCTGCAGAATGTTCCTCATTTTGGGTGTGTCTGGTGCTTTTCCAGAATTAGACTGAGGTTTTTCATTTTTGGCACAAATGCCTACAGAAGTGATTTTTTTTTAACTTCACTTATTTGCAAGATGTTACTTCCCTGACCAGGAACTGAACCCGTGCCCCCTCCATTGGGACTGTGGAGTCTTAACCACTGGACCGCTGGTGAAGCCCCCAGAAGGAATGTTGTCTTCTCAGCACATCACACCAGAAGGAACGTGATGCCCATACATCTCATTTCTGCTGATAGGAACTTTTACCCCTTGGATACGGTGGTATCTATCAGATTTATCCATGGCAAAGTTACCTTTTTCCCCTTTGTAATTAATAAGTATTTTGTGTGGAGATATCTTGAGACTATAAAGAGAAACTTTTTTTTTTTTCATTATACTTTTACCCACTAATTCTAGCACACATCAGTGGTTCTTGCCTGCAACAATTATGGTGAGGTTAGTGTTAGTCGCTCAGTCGTGTCTGACTCTGTGACAACATGGCCTATAGCCCACCCAGGCTTCTCTGTCCATGGACTTCTTCGGACAAAAACACTGGAGTGAGGAGCCATTCGCTTCTCCAGAGGATTTTTCCAACCCAGGGATTGAATCCAGGTCTCCTGTATTATAGGTGGTCTATACCATCTGAGCTACCAGGGAAGCCACTGTGGGGTTAGCCAAACAGCAATTTCCTATTTCCATCATTCCTTCTATATTTATTCATTGGAATTCTATTGTACGAGGCTTCACTTCATTTATTTATTTATGAAATTATTTATTTATATGTATATAGAGTCATGGATATATTCTTTATTCCATGAGTTATTATTTATTACTATTATTATTTATTTTGTTACTAAAATTGTCTCAGATCTGGCCATTGGGAACCCCTTCAATGTGAATCCTATGTTTTTTTAATAATATCCTCATCATTCCTGGGTTGGGAAGATCCCATGGAGAAGGAAATGGCAAGTGACTCCAGAATTCTTGCCTGGAGAATTCCATGGACAGAGGACCTTATGGGCTGCAGTCCATGGGGTCGCAAAACGTTAGACATGACTGAGTGACTAACACACACAAACATACGCACACACCATTTCTGAGCACTTTTTCTAGCACTGCAAAATCTTCTGTATTCATTTATATTTTCACTGCTCCAGCCCTAGAATCAGCCAGTTCTCCAAGGAGCCCTAATTGTTTTTCACTGGGAAATGGTACTTAGAAACCAAGATCCAGAGACTAGTATACTCATAGCTACCATCATTATTTCCAGTCCCTTACAAAGGATGAAGCTAGGGAGTATACATCTGTATGCACACACACATACATATACACCTATATCTATTTTTATTTCTATATCCAATCATCCACGTATATAAAACAAAGTTGTTGTTCAGTCGCTAAGTCATGTCTGACTCTTTGCAACCCCATGGACTGCAGCATGACAGGCTCCTCTGTCCTCCACCATCTCCTGGGGTTTGCTCAAACTCATGTCTATTGAATCGCTGATGCTATTTAACCATCTCATCCTCTGCCACCCCCTTCTCCTCCTGCCCTCAGTCTTTCCCAGTATCAGGGTCTTTTCCAATGAGTCAGCTCTTCGCATCAGGTGGCCAAAGTATTGGAGCTTCAGCTTCAGCATCATTCCTTCCAATGAATATTCAGGGTTGATTTCCTTTAGGACTGACTGTTTTGATTTCCTTGCTGTCCAAGGGACTCTCAAGAGTCTTCTCCAGCACCACAGTTCAAAAGCATCAGTTCTTCAGCAATTAACCTTCTTTATGGTCCAACTCTCACAGCCATACATGACTACTAGAAAGACCATAGCTTTGACTATACAGACCTTTGTTGGCAAAGTGCTCTCTTCTTTTTGACACTGTTAATTTTCCTCCAGTAGGTGGCAGCACTTGTACCATCACTTTTGAGCGGATTCCTGCTGCATTTTGGTAATAAAGTCATCAGGGCAGTTCACCCAAGTCAGCTGGAAACAGAACGCAACTTCAGGGTTAATAGCCTCACTCGACCCACAGCTTTAAAAAAGGGTAAAAAAAGTCCACATCTAAGGAAGTCTGTGAAGGGAATTCAAGCAAGTCTGTCCAAACCCTGCCCAGGCCACGGGGCAGCTGTTCCCCTAAGTGGGGACAGCTCCAGCCCCCAGCCTCAGATCATCATCCCTAGGTGGGGCTGGAGGTGGGGGGCAAGATGGACCGGACTTACTGAAGGTCTCAGGGCCCTGCCGCTTCATACTCTGGGGTCCCAAGAGACACAAAGGGACATGAACCCTTGTGTGCACCTTAACTGTCTCCGCTTAGAGTTTCCATCTGAAGCAAGAAGCAGAGACCCAGTCTACCTGGAGGAGGGTGGGGCACTGCCAGGGAATCCTGTGGCAAGGGAAACCACAGATCAAGACATTCAGACTCAGGAAATCAAGGTGGCTACACAGAGTCGCTGTCTCCCTTCACGGCCCGAGGGCTGCCAGTCCTGCTTCCTGGAGTGGCAGGAGAGGACAAGAGGTAGCCTGGGCTCCAATCCCAGATGTGCCACCTCCTAGCTGTGGGCCTTGACCAAGTTCCTTACCCTCTCTGTGCTTTATTCTTATCTGCAAATTTCGTAGGGATTTGGGGTGTTTATGAGGACTGCGTGAGATTACACTGTAAAGTTCTTAGAACTGAGCAGGGCACAAAGAAAAGGCTCAACAAAGCTTAGCTTTCATTTTTGTTACCACAAATACTCCTGTTGTTTCATTTTCATGCACTGCTTCATTATGGTTCTTGATCCCCAACGGTTTCAGCTTGCAGTGGGTATTGCTGCCCAGCCCTAAGACTTTAAACAGCCTCTCACCTCCAGGCGTGTTACTTCTAATTCTAGATCAAGGGCTCTGATTGGCCCAGCACATCGCTGTAAGCCTGGGCCACAGACCAGGCTCCACCCATATGGGCGTCCCAGGTCGCAAGGTCACTGAAGGCAGCCAACCACGGAGAGTTTTCTTCCAAAAGGTGGACAGCCAGGAATAGACCAGTAAAGTCAACACACGCATAAAACATTTTTCAAAGTATGTACGTGCTGTTGTGAATAAAATAAAAGTGAAAGTGGTTCAGTCGTGTCGGACTCTTTGTGACTCCATGGACTATACAATCAATGGAATTCTCCAGGCTAGAATATTGGAGTGGGTAGCTTTTCGCTTCTCTAGGGGATCTTCCCAACCCAGGGATTGAACCCTGGTCTCCCGCATTGCAGGTGGATTCTTTACCAGCTGAACCACAAGCGAAGCCCAAGAATACTGGAGTGGGGAGCCTATCCCTTCTCCGGGGTATCTTCCCAACCCAGGAATGGAACCGCGGTCTCCTGCAAGCAGGTGGATTCTTTACCAACTGAGCTGCTAGGGAAGCTTGTGGATAAAATATGAATGTATTTAAAGGTGTCATTGAGCCACAGTACTTTTCTTAATTATTCCTGTTATCAATAATATATTCATATATTATTATATTAATATTTTATATCAGTAAATATAAATGATCATCATTCACTTTCTCAATGCAACTTAAGGTGCAAATTTTACCATGTTCAGTTCAGTTCAATTGCTCAGTAGTGTCCAACTCTTTCCTGCAGACCCCATGGACTGCAGCATGCCAGGCTTCCCTGTCCATAACCAACTCCCAAAGCTTGCTCAAACTCATGTCTGCTGAATCAGTGATGCCATACAACCATCTCATTCTCTGTCTTCCCCTTCTCCTCTCGCCTCCAATCTTCCCCAGCATCAGGGTCTTTTCCAATGAGTCAGTTCTTCACATCAGGTGGCTAAAGTATGGGAGATTCAGCTTCAATATCAGTCCTTCCAATGAATATTCAGGACTGATTTCCTTTAGGATTGACTGGTTTGATCTCCTTGCAGTTCAAGGGACTCTCAAGAGTCTTCTCCAGCACCACAGTTCAAAAGCATCAATTCTTCAGTGTTCAGCTTTCTTTACAGTCCAACTCTCACATCCATACATGACTACTGGAAAAACCATAGCTTTGACTAGACGGACCTTTGTCTGCAAAGTACAAACAAATGGGTCACTCAGTCGTGTCCGACTCTTTGCGACCCCATGGACTGTAGCCTACCTGGCTCCTCTGTCCGTGGAATTTTCCAGGCAAGTGTACTGGAGTGGGTTGCCATTTCCTTCTCCAGGGAATCTTCCACACCCAGGCATTGAACCCAGGTCTCCGAAATTGCAGGCAGACGCTTTACCCTCTAATCCACCAGGGAAGCCCTTGTCAGCAAAGTAATGTCTCTGCTTTTTAATATGCTGTCTAGGTTGGTCACAGCTTTTCTTCCAAGGAGCAGGTATCTTAATTCCATGGCTGCAGTCACCATCTGCAGTGAATTTGGAGCCCCCCAAAATTAAGTCTCTCACTGTTTCCATTGTTTCCCTACCTATTTCCCATGAAGTGATGGTCTTTACCATGTTGGTCTTTATTAAATGTCTTGATTGTAAAAACAGTCTTCATCCATCCTCAAATATTTGGTATATAAGCCCTCAACACTACACTGGGCTGCTTCTGGTCCACCTTTAAAGTAGCTGACTGAGCCTTAAATCTCTGGACCAGTCCACTCTCCTCCCTGGCACCCTCCCCTGGCACAGAGGCTCCAGGGTTCTATTGCCCTAGGATGCATACCCCTCCCGACTCTTAGTCTCTGCCTGTGAGCATACAGCCTGCAGTGTCTGGGTGCTGTGATTATGAGATGTACCTATAAGTGCTCTCCTGAGCATCATCCCCACTCCCCAAAAAACATCTCCTTGGGTGGGAGTGAAGTGAGTGGTACGGGAGGGGCATCCAGCATTTATTCTGAAGATACAGTGATTCTCTGGTCCTCTGGAGGACATTAGGGAGGGATGGTAGCATCTAAGAGAGAAACATAAGGCAGGCATGTCAGATGAGTCTTGTGCCTCAGGACAGGAACCCATCTCCAGGCTCTGGGTTTCTGGCAACTGCTGGAACCGGGGCTGAATCTGCAGCAAGGCAAGGTGATGACTCCAGCTTCTCTCTGTGATACAGCCTGCAGGAAACTGTCTCATTCACCGTGGACAACTGCGATTCTCACCACCTCATCATCTGCCTAAAATTCTGTACTCCCAGCACCTTCTAGGTAACCACCCATCTTCCAGGTAACCTCTTAGCACAGCTTACATCATGCTAGGCACACACATGAGTTATCTAAGCAGAGCAACGTAGGAGTCTTGCAAGTATTGTAGGTTCTATGTCAGATAAGGAAACCAAAGAGGCAAAGAGGCCAAGATCAACATCATCTGAATGAAACCAAGACCTGTCTGGGGCCCTGGTCTGTGCCCACAGGCAGTACTCTTGAAGCCTGTTGAGTAAACTCCAAGATTCTCAACCTGAGTATATGGGAAAGCACATCTTACTTAGAGACAGGCAAGCCCCTAATACCAGGAACCCACAGTTCCTGATTCCCTCCAGAGAAATGTCTTCCTATTCGGAAGTGCCTCAGAGACAATACTGGCTTCCCAGGTGGCACTAGTGGTAAAGAACCTGCCTGCCAATGCAGGAGACATAAAGTGAGGCAGGTTTGACCCTGGGGTGGGACGATCCCCTGGAGGAGGTCTTGGCAACTCACTCCAGTATCTTTGCCTGGAGAATCCCATGGACAGAGGACCTGGAAGGCTACAGTCCTTGGGGTCACAAAGAGTCAGATACGACTGAAACAACCCACACACACTCAGAGACAACACTCACCATCATTACAAGCGGGACTGGACATTTGCTGCTTTGGCCACACAGCATCTACTCTTCCTTCCTAATAATCACTCTAATTTCCTGTGGGGAATTATCTGACAGCTACTGTGTACTGTCTCAGTGGACAGTAACTCATCTAGCAATCTATCCTCCACTTCATATGCCGAAACAGTCACCCAGATCGCCTAGAGCCTGACTTCCTTTTCATCACCTTAGAACAATCAAAGCCAAGTATCTGATCTGAGGTTGGCTGGTTGAATGCTCTCTTTCCTAGGAATTTGGCTTTGGAGCAGGAGACACAAAGACAGAGTGAGCTCATTGTGGAACTTCATTCACCCCAATGACTGCACCTGGGTGAGACTGAAGTGCTCTCCCTGCTTCAAAGGACCCTTTGAGCTGCCCAGCTCCTGTCCAACTTCTGTTCTAGGTCTTGCCTTCCAGCCTGAGGCATCCATGGCCACCCAATCACTTCCCTTTTCTTAATTTAGCCTGAGTCAGTTTCTGTTGCTTGCCATCAATGAATCTGGCTAAAATACACCAGCTCATGCTAAGGAAGAAAGAATTCCCCGTTTCCCTTCCACATGAGGGATTCAAAGACCAAGTGTGAACTCGCCAAGATTCTTTTTTATTTTATTTTATTTTGTTTTATTTTTGGCCGCACTGGGTTTTTGTTGCTGCGTGCAGGTTTTCTCTAGTTGTGGCAAGCAGGGCTACTCTTCATTCAAGTGTGTTGGTTTCTCATTGTAGTGCCTTTCTTGTTGTGGAGCACAGGCTCTAGGCTTGCGGGTTTCAGTAGTTGCAGCATACAAGCTCAGTAGTTGTGGCTCACAGGCTTAGCTGGCCTTATGGAATGTTGGCCTCATGGAATGTGGAACGGATAAGGCAATGGCACCCCACTCCAGTACTCTTGCCTGGAAAATCCCATGGATGGAGGAGCCTGGTAGGCTGCAGTCCACAGGGTCGCACAGAGTCTGACACAACTGAAACAACTTAGCAGCAGCAGCAGTAGCAGAGAACTTTCATAGGGGTGGGCGGGATGGGTCTAACTGTAGAAACAGCACAGTCATCTCTAACAGTCATCTTTAAACTGGTCACCAGTGGTCTGACCAGCATCATCTTGATTGTTTTAGGTACAGTTAATCTTCAGTTCCAGGGTTCATTTGTTTCCATTTCTTTGAGGTCAATTCTCAGAATTGTGGCAGCTCATGGGTACACTTTGCTCATGATGTTAACTTCTCCACCTAGTGTTTTGGTATTTATAAGACCACTCACAGGATATTGCTCAGAATATTACCTATGTGTTGTGCTGTGCTGAGGTTAGTCACTCGGTTGTGTCCTACTCTTTGCCACCCCATGGACTGTAGCCCACCAGGCTCCTCTGACCATGGGATTCTCCAGGCAAGAATACTGTAGTGGGTTGCCATTCCCTTCTTCAGGGGATCTTCCTGACCCAGGAATGGAACCCAGGTCTCCTGCGTTGCAGGTGGATTCTTTACTGTCTGAACCACCAGGGAAGCCCAAGAATACTGGAGTTGGTAACCTATCCTTTCTGCAGGGGATCTTCCTATCCCAGGAATCGAACTGCGGTCTCCCTCATTGCAGGTGATTCCTTACCATCTGAGCTACTAGGGAGGCCCCCAAATTATCTATAGCCCTTAAGAAGAAACTAAAAGTCCTTGACTATGCTTAATGACTGCATTATTATTTAGTCTCCTTTGACTGTTTTCCTTTGTTTCAGCATTTCTCACTCCTCTGATTAAACTTATTCTTTGACTAAAGTTTTCCACAGACAAAAGGCAGAGAGAAGACATGGTGGGGATGGGGCAAGGACCATAAGGTCTTGCTCCATTTCAAGTTCACTTGACAAAGTTAGGCTACTGGATGAAGGGAGGAGTGGAATTTCTAGTGTTTACTCAACTCACAGGGAAAGTCTAGAGATTACCTACTCACTATTGCAGCAGTCCTCAGATTTGTCCTGGGAACAGAATTGCACAGTGGAAGTTGTGGTGAAAGACACTTGGAAGGAGAGTGATAGCTGCCTTGGAGACATAAGGCTAACCTGTAAGCTGGCTAATTTGCTGGAGAGAAAGCAAAGAAAGAAAAACCTGTGAAGAGGCCTCCCTGAGTCAGAAAAAAGTCTCTAACAGTGACCCATACAGGACTTAGGTTTGATTGGACTTCATAAAGCCATTTATCCCCTGGGACATTGTTGAAAACAATAGAGCAGTGAGCCAGAAATTTTGGAGATTCACAACGCGGTGTTTTGAGACAAAGAGAACCCTTCCCAAACCTCTGTCATCACAGGATAGTTGTGGTCATGCTCAAGGCTGTAGCCCTTGAGGTGCAACATCTGAGGCATCACACTATGAAGGGTGGAGGGACCTCACTAAAATTACCCAGTCAGTTACTAAACATGAAAACAAGCAATTCATCTCGAAAAGGCAATAATATACCTGGGGAGTGGAGTGTGACCAGTAGCCATATTTGCTATAAGATATTATCTAAGATAACCAGTTTCCAACAAAAAATTATAAGACATAAAGAAATAGGAAAGAATAGGGAATTCCCTGGTGCTCCAGTGGTTAGAACTTGGCCCTTTCACACTGTAGGTTCAATCCCTGGTCAGGAAACTTAAATCCCACATGCCAAGAGGCAACAAAGCCTGCGTGCTATGACTAGAGAAACCCCAAACACCACAATGAAGACCCAGTGCAGCCAAAAATAAATAAATAGAAAATCTGAATAAACTGTAGACTTTAGGAAAGACAAATAAATAAAGATTATGTGGAAATAGATTGCATCAAGAATAGAGAACCCACACACTTATGGCCAATTAATCTACAACAAAGTATGCAAAATACACGGTGAAGAAAAGACAATCTCTTCGACAAGTGGTGCCAGGAAAACTGGACAGCTACATGTAAAAGAATGAACATTTTCATTTTGTCATATATAAGCTTAAGTGGGTTCAAAACCTAAATGCAAAGTCAGATACTATAAAACTCCTAGAGGAAAATGTAGGCCAAACAGTCTTTGACAGAACTTGCAGCAGTAGTTTTTTGGATCCATCTCTTAGGGTAATGGAAACAAAAGCAAAAATAACAAATGGGACCTATTAAACTCTAAATTGTTTGCACAGCAAGAGAAACCATAAAATGCAAAGATAACCTATGGAATGGGAGAAAATATTTGTAAATCATACCAACAGCAAGAGCTGAATTTCCAAGACATAAAAACAGTTTACACAGTTTAATAAAAAAAATTTAAAAAACAACCAAAAATGAGCAGAAGACCTAAGTAGACATTTCTCCAAAGAAGACGGACAGATGGCCAACAGAAACATGAAAAGATGCTCAACATCACTGATTATTCCGTTCAGTTCAGTCGCTAAGTCGTGTCGCCGACTCTTTGCCACCCCATGAATCACAGCACGCCAGGTCTCCCTGTCCATCACCAACTCCTAGAGTTCACTCAAACTCATGTCCATCAAGTTGCTGATGCCATCCAGCCATCTCATTCTCTGTCATCCCCTTCTCCTCCTGCCCCCAATCCCTCCCATCGTCAGAGTCTTTTCCAATGAGTCAACTCTTTGCATGAAGTGGCCAAAGTATTGGAGTTTCAGCTTTGGCATCAGTCCTCCCAATGAACACCCAGGACTGATCTCCTTTAGAATGGACTGGTTGGATCTCCTTGCAGTCCAAGGGACTCTCAAGAGTCTTCTCCAACACCACGGTTCAAAAGCATCAATTATTCAGTGCTCAGCTTTCTTCACTAATTATTAGAGAAATGCAAATTAAAACTACATTCAGGTAGTTTTGATGATGGCCATCTGACCTCACTCTGGTCAGAATGGCCATCATCAAAAAGTCTACAAGTAATAAATCCAGAGAGGGTATAGAGAAAAAGGAACCCTCCTGCACTGTCAGTGGGAATGTAAATTGGAACACCCACTGTGCTGAACAGTAAGGAGATTACTTAAAAAACTAAAAATAGAGTAACCATATAATCCAGTAGCCCTGCTTCTGAGTATATACCCAGAAAAGACAAAAACTATAATTTGAAAATATAACATGTACCCCACTGTTCAATAGTACTATTTATAATAGACCTCATCTTTATCTATTCATATATATATATATATATATATATATATATATATAGCTTCCTCGGTAGTTTAATTGGTAAAGAATCCACCTGCAATGCAGGAAATGCAGATAATTCGGGTTCCATCCCTGGGTCGGGAAGATCCCCTGAAGGAGGGAATGACAAGCCACTCCAGTACTCTTGCCTGGAGAATCCCATGGATAGAGGAGCCTGGTGGGCTACAGTCCATAGGGTCACAAAAAGTCGTACAAGTCTGAGCAACTGAGCAACAACAACAAAACCCGAATGGTCTCCTCAGCTGGTCTGAGAGCTCCTGGGGGTATGTTTGTGATGTACCCCAGGGTCTTGGAGTGACAAGCAGTACAATAATTATTTCATGACCATATGTGTGAGAGCTGCTAAGTTGTCTTGTTCACCACTAAACCCCTAGCATCTAGAACCACATGACATACAACCTGTTTATTGATTGAACTTATGAGTCAGATGAGCGTGCCCCTCTTCTGAAACCCAACAAAGGAAAAGAAGCTGAAGCAAAAGTCTTGCATGATATTTTATTCTGAGAGGGAAAGGCAGTGGAGGGAGTTTGGTGAGAGAAACTGGAGAGAAGACTCCTGGATTCAGGAAGGAAGGAGCCGGCCGAGGATGCTGGAGTTTCTGTGCTTTTTCCCCAGGATGGGGTAAGAGGACCCAGGGAATCAAATGAAACCTACTGTGGAGAGAAGAGACAGGTTGATCCGGGCTCTGATTTCTCAGTCTCGGGCCATTTCCTTGGTGTCAACCTCATCTTACGTGATGGTCTCATTCAATCCTCATTTCAGCCTCAGAAATAGAAATAATTATTGCCCTTTCACAGGTAAGGAAACTGAAGCTCAAAGAGGTTAGGTTACTTGCCCAAGGTCACACCTCTGAGGAGAAATGGAGACCTGATTTTACTCCAGGATTGTTTGCAGGAGTGTGGGGAGGGGCAGGGGGAGGCTGCCTCAGGCTGTTAGGAGTTTGCCTTTCACGGGGAGGCTGTCAGGGAATGAGTCCCCGCTGTTGCCTGTGCACATACCTGGCTTGCTTTTGCACATCTTGATGTCCTCACAGACAACCCGAGAGGTTTTTCCAGCTGTGATGTCTGCAGCGATGCGACGGAGAAATCTCTTCGTGATTGACTTGCACAGACCTTTCAGCGGCCCCATCTTGCTGCACATCTTGGAGGCCACCTCGATGACGGTATTCTGCAGCGGCAGCGCCGTGGTGGGAAATAGGCTTCAGGTGAGCCTTGCCGGGCCCTGTCTCTGCAGGCCCCGGCAGCCTTGGGCTCTCAGCGGGTCTGGCAGTGGGAGTGCTGGGTCCGGGGAGTTGGTGCCAGGTGGTAGTGGGAGCAGGGACTGGAGAGACAGGGCTTAGCCCCGCTCCCCATCTCAAGCCTGGCCAGCAGGGGCTCTGGAAAGGACAATTGACCCTGCCGAGTCTTAGCCTCTGTATACCCAGGCCCTGTCTTCTGGGTGGAGAGTGGTGCCCAGACCCACTTTAAAGGCTCTGTCTATATAGCTTCTGGGTCCAGGGCCAGACTGGGGGCTCCATCTGCTGGGGCGGGGGGAGGGGGGAGTGCGGCTGTGGCGGGTTAGGAGGGTATCCAAGCTTGGAGCTTTGGTCCATTGCTTTTGAAATATCTTCTTCTGACATCTCCCATGGAAGGGGATAAATCTGAGTACCCCAGGGTGAAGGTAGTGATGCTGAGCAGGGTGGGGGAGCCAAGGAGAGGGAGGGAGGGAAAGTGAAACTATGGTTCTGGTGATGATGCCTCCACTTGTTAAGTATTCACACAGAGCTAAGTACATCCCACTTTCCAGCTCATTTAAAAAGCCTAGGTAAGGATTCCCAGCCCTCCCCACTCCACTTGGGGGCACCTCTCCACCCGCCAGGTCCCACAAGCCTCCCGTCTCACCTCATCGGGCTGATCTCCCAACTTGTCCATCAGATGTTGCATTATCATCCGACAAGGACCACAGAGTAGGCCCAGCTCTTCTCCTTGGAGCAGCAGGTCACCCTATCAGGAAAGGAAGCCCATTAGGGTGGTCTCTCAGACACCCCAACTTCATAAGGGCTCCAGGAAGGGTCCCCTGGGGGCTTTCAAGCCAGTAGGATGATCCATGATCTGTCTGTCCATATGAGGACCTGAGCCAGACTGGCTGGCCCCTGCCCATCTCTCTGCCTGTTTTAGAGGGGCTGAGAGACCCCACGACCTGCCCCCACACCCACAGCACCGGCCCCAGCCCAGCATCTGCCCCTCTGCTGTTCTACCATCAGACAAGGAGGAGGCTCTTGGGGAGGGCCCAGCCACCAGGGTAGCCCCCACCCCACTGTCAGGTACCAGTGTGAACAAAACCAGCATCTTCAGCTCCCAGCCCTGCCTCCCCACCCCCTGACCAGTTCAGTCTCCAGACCCTCACACCTGGCACTGCCCAGGGAGGAGAGGAAGGAGAGGGATGATGGGGGGGGGGGGGCGGGTAGCAGGTGGGGGGGTATCCCCGTGTACCTGGGGATCCTCCGGGTCCAGGCCCTGGCACAACTCGTCTCCATCACACAGATGGGCCGTCGCCTGGTCATGGCTCTCAGGAGTCAGACCGGAAAAAGCCAGTCCTGGGGAAGAAACAGCATGAGCAGCCCTCCACAGAAAGATGGAGAGGAGAAGTCAGTGCTTCTGGCTGGGGAGAGCCCAGGAGGCAGCTGGCACCCAGGACGGGGAGGCGGCCTTGTGAGGGGTCCTGGGTGCCTCCTGCCCTGCTCTGCCCTGGGGCTGCTCTGACCCATGCCGGGTGCCCTTGGAGCTCATGCTCGGGTCCATCAAATCTGAGAAAGCAGGGCTGGGAGGAGGAGCCATCGGGATCTATCCCAAGGGGAATGTCCTCACCCGGGGCGACCAGGAGCACCGAGGCAATGAGCAGGACAGCCCAGGAGGTCATGTTGAGGCAGCTGCCCAGGCTCCCCCCACAGCCTGTTTTATAGAGGCTGCAAACCTGGCAGGGTCCTCTTCCTATTTTTGGCGACCTCCCGTGTCTCTGAGTTTACCACAAACACCGGTACTGGTCTGTGGAGAAGTGGGAGGAGGAGTGCACCTCAGAGCTTCCACACACTGCTCTCCACCCCGCCCTGCCCAGCACTAGAACTTTCTGAACTGAGCTGGGTGTTGATGGAGAGCATTGGCCGCCATGATGCCCATCCTGCCCTGATGTGGTAACGGGAAGAGAAGTCCCCACTACCGAGGGGTTGGGTAGGGCCCTTGGCCAAGTGAGCATCCATGCCCCCTGCCTCATCTCTTCCTCCCACCCCAGAGGTCTGGGCTGGTGTCACTAAGTCATCCTTCTCCTCATCTCTTGGGTCTCCTTCCAGCCATTTAAGCCAGTGTAGCACTACCTGATTAAGATGAAGAAAAAGGTGCCCTCAGGGTAGATCCTGAAGCTCCTCCTCCCAGCCCTGGATTCTCCAGCTTCATGGACCCTGATCATGAGCTCTATGGGCACCCTGGGTCCCCTAGACCCACACCAGCCTTCTCACCATCATCAAGGAGGCTAGGCCTTTCCCTCAGAGCTGGGTTCAGCCCAGCCTGGCAGTGACCTGGCCGATGGGCAGAGAGAGCCGGTGGGAAGGACAGGAGCCCCAGCCAGGGTCTGGTCCCAACTTCTGGGTGTCTGAATAGTCATCTGTGTCATAAAGGTCATTGGCCTTCATCTGTCAGAAAAATTGAATAGTAGATACAAATAATTTCTTAGTATCCATATGTCCCAAATATTGCGTGGGATATACTTACACTGAAAAGTATTTGTTGTTTACCTGAAATTCCAAATAAACAGCATTCCATAGTTTGTCTGGCCCCTTGAATCCTTTCTGGTTTATTACCCAAATCCCAGGGTAGCAGACACACTCACACTAACTCATGTCACACACTTACACACGGTTACATGAACTCAGGGACATACACTCTCCAAAGCACTGACAAATTCACACACACTCATAGCCACTCACACTTCCAGATACCCACACACACATACTCACACATTAATTCACAACCACATACTTTCATATACTCATAAATTCACACATAAACACACCACCTTTATTCTTGCCCATTGTGGAAGTCAGTGAATGCCACACTAAGGAGCAAGGAATTGAAGCATTTTTAAGCACTTTGGCTCTTTTATTTTTATTGAAATAAATTTTAATTAGATAAGTAAGAAACAATAAATGAAACCACTTATAAGTTCACCAAACAGATTTACAGAAATATTGACAGATGACAACTAGACTCATAGTGGTCATCATTTTTAAATTTATAGAAATATTGATTCTCTATGGTGTGTACATAGTGTTGTCGGTCAATTATACTTAAAAACAAACTCTTGGAAAAAAGAGATTGGATTAATGGTTATCAGAGGCTGGGGTGGAAGGTTAAGGGGTAGGATTGGATGAAGGTGGTGGTCACAAGGTACAAACTTCCAGTTATAAGATAAGTAAATACTAGGGATGTAATGTATAACATGAAAAAGATAATGAACACTGCTATTATATTTATTTTTACATTATATTTATTACATTATAAATGAAAATTGTAAAGAAAGTAAATCCTAAGAGCTCTCATTACAAGGAAAACTTTTTGTCTACTTAATGTTGATTTCTATGAGATGATAATTGTTCACTAAATCCACTGTAATCATCATTTCATGATGAATGTAAGTCAAATCATTATGTTGTACACCTTAAAAGTATATAATGCAGCATGTCTGATATCTCAATACATTGGAAATTAATTAATTATTAAAAATTTACATAAATATCCATTTATGCCTTTCAATGAATATATTTATAAACAAGTATATGTTTATATAAAGTTATATATCATAAAAAATGTTTTGGAACAGCTTTTTAAATTTAACAAGATGTCATGAACATCATCCCAGTCAATAAATTTAGATTTCCTTCATCATTTCCATTGGTTTCCTCATATTCTATTTGAGGGGTGAACTCTAACTGGAGTCCTCAATTCTGGGACTCATGAGGCTTCTACTTGCAGGGCAGAGGTCGGGAGAGCCCAGCAACAGCTTGTGCAGTAGTCTGGGTGAGTGACACGAATGCCTTCTTGAGACTGGTTGCCTCATAATCCCAAGATGACTACTGAGGCCCTCCAGGCCCTAGGGCCCCGCCCCAGGTGGAAAACTGAGAAGAGTGAAGCAGGAAAGGGAGGTACTTATATATATTTTTAAAAAGCAAATATTTCCCAGAGACCTTCAGCTTGTCTCATCAGTACGCCCAGGGGGTACTCGCAACTGTGAAGGGCTATACAGAAGGAAGCCTTTGGCTGGACTTTGAACCAAACTGAGATTCTGCCGGGAAGGACAGATGAGAAGTCAGGGGGAACAGGTAGGCAACAGCAGTATCAGCTACAGAACTTCTCGCTAAACAGTGTTTTGAAGGAAAATTGATGGGATTTTGTAACTAATCAGATACAAGAGACAGAGGAGACAGGAGGCAAGAGTTTTATAGTATTTGAAGACTGAGGGGCCAGTGGTGAAGCAGGAAAATTAGGAAATGGAGCTTGTGTGTGAAAGCTGAGTTTGAGGTGTTGCATTTGTGTGGTCTGCTTGAGGGCAGGGCTGCCTCTGCTGTCACATCCGCCCTTGATTACTAGAACTGTCCTGAGACCAGATAGTCAGCTAAGGGTTCGCCTCCTGTAAGGAAACCAGGACTCAGAGAGGTCCAGTGAATGCTCCAAGGACACACAGCTCAAACCACATATATCTGGGGATTTGAACTCAGACTCCAAAATCCAAGTTCGTCCCCACTCCACATTGGCCCTATCTCTAGGTTTCTAGGCCAAAGTTGCTTGCCGTCTGGCCGCCAGGTCAGGCGCTGTCCCCGCTCCCCTCCACAAGCCTCCTCTTTCCTAACCACGTGAAGATACCATGGTCTACATGTGGAGACCACATTAGTGAAGAGGAAAAAGCCCAAGAAGGTGACTCATGTCTTTCTTTACCGTATTCAGTAAATACACATATCAGTAAATACACACATATACAAATATCTTTGGGGAATTCATATTCCAGCAAGCCCTTTTCTGGGGTGCTAAGGGGTATGGACAAGGGGCCCTGGGGTCCCACGTGACAAGAACCTAGCACAAGTCCACAAGTCCTATCCGTTTGCGGTCGTGGGGTCCCATGGACCAGCCCATTGCAAGTCAATCTTCTTCAAGAAATCTTTGCTTTCCCCAGTGTCATGAAGATATCCTCTTGTTTCTTCTAGCAGTTTTGTAGTTTTTACATGTAGGTCTGCGATTCACCTCAAATACGCTGGGTTGAAATTCTGTTGCTTCAGATCAATTTGTTGAAAAGATTTTCATTTTCCCATTGAATTGCTTTGACATCTGGGTCAGAAATCAAATGACTGTATAAAGGTGGGTCTGTTCGTAGGTTCTTTATCACAGCAAGTACTGCATCAATAATAATAGCAAAACACTCTGATTCTTTTAAACGGGCACAATATTTGAATAGTCACTTCATAAAGGAAGAATAGCCAATAAATATTTGAAAAAGTGTTAAATACCATAACTCATGAGGGAATTGTATATTAAAACTACCATGAAATGATGGCACCAAAATGACTACAATTAAAACAAGATCTCGCTTACGTGTGGAATCTGAAAATGAAACAAACAAAAGAAAACAAAAAAACAGAACTCGTAGAAACAGAGCCCTTTTCTGGGCGTGGGGCCCGATGTGGGCAGAGGGCAAAATAGGTGAAGGTGGTAAAAAAGCACAGGCTTCCAGGTGTAGAGCAAGTCCTGGGTGTGTAACCTAGAGCACAGTGACTATAGTTAGTAATACTTTATGTATATTTGAAAGCTGCTGAGACAAATCTTAAAAGTGCCCATCACAAGAAAAAAATCGTAACGTGGTGATGAATGACAACTAGACTTCTGGTCATAGTCTTTTTGCAATCTATATTATATCAAAGCATTATGTTGTAAACCTAAAACATATCATATGTCATATGTCAATTACATCTCAAATTTTTTAAATGAATAATAATATCTATCGTGCAAGGATGTACTGAGATATTAAAAATCATATTAAATATTTGTCATATGTGGGGGGAGAAAAGACAAACAATACTAAGTGTTAAGAAGGATGTGGAGCAATGGGTACTTCAAAAGTTGTTGGTGAGAATACAAAATGAACTTTTTAAACATAGATTGAAATTGTTTCACAGAGTTAAGTATACACTAATGAAAACATATGCACATACAAAGACGATTACAAAAATGTTCACAGAAACATGACCCAGCACCTACACTCCTAGATATATACTCCAAAAAACTGAAAACAGAGATTCAAAGGGACACTTGTTCATCAATGTTCATAACATTTTTCAAAATAACCAAAAGTGGGAATGACCCAAGTGTCCCTTGATAGATGAATGGATCAACAAAATATGGTATACACATACAATGGAATATTATTCAACCATGAAACGGAATAAAGTTCTGATACAGGTAACAACATGGATGAACCTTGAAAGAATTAAGCTAAGTGAAGTAAGCCAGATACAAAATAATACATATGATACCACTTACATGAAATATCTATAAAAGGCAAATTCATAGGGATAGAAAATAGATCAAGGATTACCAGAGACTGAGGGGAGGGGAAAAGAGGGGATTATTGCTATTGGTTACTGAGTTTCTATTTAAGGTCATTAAAATAAATTTTGGAAATAGTGATGATATTTGCAGAATATTTAATTAGTGCCACTGAATTGTACATTTTGAAATGGCTACAATGGCAAGTTTGTGTTATATGTGTTTTACCACAACAATATCAAAAAAAGAGAGAGAGAGAGATAATGCTCTTAGAAGCTTTCCCACAAAAGCCAAACATCAGAAATAACCCAAATGCCCACCAACAGGTAAATGGATAAATAAAGTTTAGCCATACAATGCAATACTACTTGGTGATAAAAAAGAAATAAAATGCTAATACATGCAACAAAATAGATGAATGCCAAACACTGAGCAAAAAGATACAAAACACAAAAAAACTACACTCTGCATGATCCCATTGATATGAAATTCTAGAACAGGCAAAATTCACATCTGGTGAAAAAGAGCAGAAAAATGATAGGAGGGGAGAAGAGGATGTGGGAGTTTTGGGGAAAGTACACAAAGGGGCTCTCTCAGGTGATGAAAATGTTCTCCATCCTGACTGGGGTGTGAATCTCATGGGTACATGCATCTATCAAATCTCATCAGTCTCTACACTTAAGATTTATGCATTTCACTATATGTAATCACGTCCCAACAAAACGAGTATCCAAAAATGCTTAAGTTACAATCTCATGGTTCCTAATGAACATTAGGGATTCCCTGGTGACTCAGTGGTAAAGAATTGGCCTGCCAGTGCAGGAGATACAGGTTCAACTCCTGGTTTGGGAAGATCCCCTGGAGAGGAAAATGGCAACCCACTCCTATATTCTTGCCTGGGAAATCCCACAGACAGAGGAAACTGGTGGGCTACAGTCCATGGGGTCTCGAAAGTTTGGATACAACTTAGCAACTAAACAACAGCAACAATGAACATTATCAAATACTTTCCAAAAGTATTCTATCAGTTTACACTGCCATTACCTACAAGTTTGCTGTACTTTCACCAGCGTTAGATATTATCATAATCTTTCATCTGCAAATGTAATGAGTAGAAATAGTAAGTACTTTTAATCTCCACTTAGGACCACAAATTGTTTAATACTTTCCCAAATATTTATTTACTGTCAAATGCATTTGGGGAGGAGGACTTTCCTAGTGGTCCGGTGGTTAAGAACCTACCTCACAATGCAAGGAATCTGTGTTCGATCCCTGGTCAGGGAACTGGGATTGCACAAGCCACTGAGCAGCTAAGCCCTCCCAAACACAACTAGAGAGTCCCAGCATAACAACAAAAGATCTCACATGATGCAATGCAGTTCCTGCAACTGAGACCAGAGGCAGCCAAATAAATACATATCTACATATATTTTTTAAACTTTTTATTTGGGGGAATTATCTTTCTTATTTTGATTTTTGTCCCTTGCCCATTATCTATTAGACTCTACTATTTTTTTTTTAATTTCTAAGGATTCTTTATGTCATAAGTATATTAATGGTGATTAAACTACTCCACTTGGGGGAAGAGAGGGGATTAAAAAAAGCAAGAGTAAACATTAAAAAAAATAAAAAATAAAACAAAATACTCCGAATGCTTTGTCACTTCATAGCTTACCTTTAAATGCTGGTGACGTTTTTCTTTTGTTTAGAAAGGTTTCATTTTCTATAGTCAAACACATCTTTTCTTTATGACATGTTTTTTCAGTTTAGAAAGTTGTCATGTCATTACTGCCTTTTATCTAAAAATTTTTTTTTCAAATTTTTGCTGTTACCTAGTTTTTTAATGTTGTATTATTTTAATTCTCTGGAACTTTATTTTAGTAAGATATGCAGGAATCAAATTTTATTCTTTACAAAATGATACGTTCAGTTAATTTAAATTGTTGATGGTATATTTTCCCTGATTTCCCTGATTTTCTGCTGATTTGAATTTATTCTTTTATCATATATCAAGTTACCTTTAATAAAATCAAATTCTGAGCTATTTCTTCTGTCCCACTGGTCTGAATATTTAGTGTTCTATTTAACACCACAAGGTTTAACTACTGCAACTTTCTTTTCAGATTTTTCTTTGATAGTACTTTACTTTATTTTTTTTTTTCCTCAGGTAAAAAGTAGATTTATAAACCCACACCATCCTGTCCAGATTCACGCAGTCACATTTCAGCAGGAAGGTGACGCAACAGGCGTTCCCTTGATCCAGAGACTCTGCTCCTGGGAACGGCTTCCCTCCTTCCGCTTTGTTTTCTGTGTTCAGTGTGGATTTTAGGAAAGGTAGCTCACGGTCACGGGCATGAGGGCGAGGTGTTCATAAATACCTCACGGCAGACAGAGAGCTACTGGGTGGCTCAGCGGGCTGAGGGACCCTGAGGCCCCGGGGGCCGGGCCTTCCCTGCGGGGACATGATCCTTGGAAACAGACTCGGGCCCAGCTGCGGTTCCGGTCCTGGTGGGGTTGCCTTGGGGCATCTGTGTGTCCCTTCACATAATTGAGCCAGTACCACTTTCTATGCAAATACAAAATAAACATCTGATTCTGGGTTTTTTTCCCTGCTTCTTTCCAAAATTTGTTGACTCCTGGGGAAATTCTTTTGCAGCCCCTTTTGAATCTGGCTTCTCAAGTAGTTTATCCATCAGTATCAATTCTGTGAGACTGCTTTGGTATCCTGAGTGCCTCGCTGTTGAGCGCCATCACCTGATGAAGGACCCCGCGGAACTGGTAAAGCACTTTCAGGTTCTCTTCACCCACACACGGGTCGTAGAAGCTGGGCAGCCCAGCCTTGGAGGCCTCGGTGAGGATGAGCTTGGAGTCCTTCATCAGACACTGCAGGGGCACGGTCACATCGATCACCTTCACCTTCTCGCTCTTCTTGCTCTTGTCATTGACAAATTTTCCATACCAGGCATTGACGATGATGAGCCCCATTCTGGACTCTTCGACCTCGATTATTCTTCGGACAGATTCCTGCATCAACCAAACGGCAGCTTCTGCCTCTGGTTTCTTCTGCAGCATGTCGGTGGCTGTGCTTTCCCTTTGCTTCTCCAGTTCCTTCTCCTTCTGAGCCCTGAGGTAGGGTCTGATGACCAGGCGGTGCAGAGCGAAGTACAGCAGGAGCGGCCCCACGGTGGCGTAGAACACGGCGCTGGGCAGCAGCTGGTCTGTCAGGTAGATAGGGAAGAAGTAGGTCTGACTGGCCCTATTTAACTTGATTTTGAGGGAAACGGCCTGTGGGACTCCAACGCTGACAGCCGCCCCGAGGACACTGTGCCTGGAGATCTTCCTCTCTGCTTCCATCACCGTCCCGAAGAAGCTGGCCTTCAGGGACCCCTTCACTCGGGTCTGGTCGTCATCCTGGAATTTGTGCTGATAGCTGATGAGTGCGAAGGAGTGAGGGATTCCAAGCTGCAGGGCCACAGTGAAGTGGCTGGTCTTGGTGTCCCGGACGATGCTGGTGTTCATGGCTGACTGGACGCCCCAGCGCCGCTGCAGGTAGCCCACCGTATTCTTGTCCAGGTTCCAGGCCAGGACAGTGGTGAGGCCCGGCTGGATGCCGTGGGATGAAAACTGCAGGGCACAGTGTGTCATCACAAAGCATCTTGGTGTGAGATTACGGAACAGCTTCAGGCCAAATAAAGGCCCCTGCAGATCCCCAGCTCCAAATTCTAACTCTCCCCAGCCCTTCACAGAAGTGACTCGTCTGAGCGCAAAGTTAATGGAACCCCCTCCATTCCCATTCTGGGTTGAGAGGCTTCCAGAGAGGATGGCTGTGTCTGAAGCTGTTGGGGTGCCACAATGGACTGTGATATGTGCATCTTGTTAATTTCAATCTGTGGAAAGCCACTTCCGGACACATCCTCGTACTCCTCCTCATAGCGATCAAAAAGGTCAGTGGCGTCAATGCCAACACTGATGGTCCCCTTGGGGTTGGTGCGCTGCTGCAGCCTGCTCTCCTCCCTCTCGCGCTGCAGCCGCTCAAACTCTTCTCTGATCTCAGCTGGCGTTCTCCTCCTTTCCACAACCTCCCAGCCTTCCATCTCCAGTCCTCTCTTGCCATAGATGTCATAGATGGCCCTGGTCTGGGGGTCACTGAACACTTCATAAGCCTGGTGAATGAGGTTAAACAGCCGCTCGGCCTGCGATTTGAGCCCTGGGTCTCTGTGCTTGTCGGGGTGGTAAAGCATGCACAGCCGCCGGTAGGCCGCTTTTGGCTCTTCGCAAGAGGCCTCCCTGCGCACGTTCAGCAACGAGTAATAGTCTTTATTGCCCAGCTCCTCCTCGCTCAAGGCCATCACCATCTTAGTACTTTACTTTAAAAGTATACTTCAAAAAACAAGAAAAAGTATCTTTAAAATATTTTATATGCTTTAATACTTTATTTTCCAAAAGCATGTATAAAGTATATTGTGCGTGTGTGTGTGTGTGTGTGTGTGCATAGTTGCGTTCAACTCTTAGCGACCCCATGGCCTGTAGCCCGCCAGGCTCCTCTCTCCATGGAATTTCCCAGCCAAGAATACTGGAGTGGGTTGCCATTTCCTACCCCAAGGGATCTTCCTGACCCAGGGGTCAAACCCAAGTCTCTTGCATCTCTTGCGCTGGCAGGCGGATTCTTTGCCACTGTGTTAATACTAAATACTGCTGCTGCTGCTAAGTTGCTTCAGTCGTGTCCGACTCTGTGCGACCCCATAGTCGGCAGCCCACCAGGCTCCCCCGTCCCTGGGATTCTCCAGGCAAGAACACTGGAGTGGGTTGCCATTTCCTTCTCCAATGCATGAAAGTGAAAAGTGAAAGTGAAGTCGCTCAGTCGTGTCCGACTCCTAGCGACCCCATGGACTGAAGCCCACCAGGCCCCTCCATCCATGGGATTTTCCAGGCAAGAGTACGGGAGTGGGGTGCCATTGGCTTCTCTGACTAAATACTGAAGATAACAATTTAGAAATTTTTTTTACTAATAAACTATCACAATGAAATTCTCATACCAAATTTTGTGAAAACTAAAAATTAATATGGAAAAATTCATATCTTTACAGTCACTTTTCCAGCCATGAGCATACTATGACTTTCAGTTTTTCTGTCTTCCTTTACACCTCTCAAAAAAGTTTTAGGAATAACTCAGACTCAGGGACACTGAGCTCCATCGAGTGGCCGGAAATGGTGACTGAAAAGCACGACCCCCACCCTCACATCCCCGAGGCCACAGGAGGGACCCACCGCCCTCCGAGGAAGGTGCAGCTTAGAGGCACTGCGCTCGCACAGTCCCACGCTTGGCACATGACTCTGAGCTTACTCACGGGGCATTTTCGTATAACGAAATGAAATGGTAGAAAAGAAAGTGATCATTAGAGGCAGTAAAGCTGAAATAAGTGGAAAGATCATCAGCCCACTGGAGAAAGTAGATGGTGAAAAACAGAGTGAAGCAAGGTTTTGTATTTCCCAGGCCATCTGAAATTTAACTAACAAGTGACTGCTCTACAAAACAAAAACAAAGAAACAAAAAACCTGCTCTTTCTTTAGAGAGCTGCTCTATTCAGTTCCAATTACATGAAATAAATCAGCCCCTTGAGGTTAACTGTCTGCTTTTCCTGATTATACTTGGAAAAATATTAAATAGCCTCACACTTGGAATAAGAAGGGAAAAAATACCCACCAAAACTGTATGGAGTATTTTGCTTTTCACTGGTCTTCATGGATCTTTTTCTTCTGTAAACATATCTGTTGTATCATATTTCAGGAATTTAGTACTTTAAGGCATTAGATTTACTGAGTACTATGTCTGCCTATTTATCCAAATTATTTCCTTGACTTACAGCTTTTTGCAGCCACGAGTTCTCCAGTTTTCTTTTTTATTTATTTATTTACTCATGAATTTATTTCCTTGGCTGTGGCAGATCTTAGCGGCAGCATGTGAACTCTGAGTTGTGGCATGCAGAATCTTCAGCTGCAGCAAGTGGGATCTAGTTCCCTGACTAGGGATTGAACCCCAGCCCCCAGCATTGAGAGAATGGAGTCTTAGCCACTGGACCATCATGGAAGTCTCTCCAATTTTCCTGATGGCATGTATAGATTATTACCCAAATTTCTCTAAAGTCATCAAGTTTCTGTTTATGTCAACACTTCGTTTTATTTTTATCTACAGTATTTAATTTGAATTTCAGTCCTTGCTTATGTTTTGAGAGCTCCAACTATCTACTAAAACCTGAAGACACAGTGTGTTTAGTCTTATCAATGTTCTTTTGATTTCAGCATTTAGGGCTACTGCCTGTCATTTTCCATAGTGACGATTTTATTTATGACATAACCTCGGGTCAGAAGTCATGATCCTTTTATAGGCTATTTAGGGTAACTTCCTGTATACATGAGACGATCTTCTCTTCCCTTTTTATCCCATTCCAATTATAATGAGAGCTCTAAAAAATACTCTTGTCCAAGCTCATTATCTGTTTTCTTGGTACCTGGTAACCATCAGTGCTACTTCAAATAGTCACCCTTTTACTGAAAGTACAGTCCCTAACATATTTGAAGAGGAACATTCTTTGGTTCTACTTTGTCAATAGTTTTCTTAGAGCTACAGTGGATTGGTTTAATTGTCACAAGCTTAACTTAAGGGACATCATTTTGGGCTTCCCTGGTGGTCTAGTGGTTAAAAATTGGCCTCCCAATGCAGGGGGTGTGGGTTCAATCCCTGGTGACAGAACTGAGATCCCACATGAGGGTCAGCTAAGCCCCGAGCCGCAGCTACTGAGCCTGAACACTCTAGAACCTGTGCTCCGCAGTAAGAAGCCTGAGCAACACACTTAGACAAAAAAAAAAAAAAGACTGCACACCACAACAAAGACCCTGCACAGCCATAAAAAAGAAACATCACATGACTTGTGGTTCCTTTTGTCAACTAGAAATGCAGCTTTGTCTGCTTATAATTCATAATCTTGAGCAAATTGAAAATAATCAATAATATATCAGAGAAATGCAAATCAAAACTACAATGAGGTAGCATCTCACGCCAGTCACAATGGCTGCTATCAAAAAGTCTACAAACAATAAATGCTGGAGAAAGTGCAGAGAAAAGGGAACTCTTTTACACTGTTGGTGGGAATGCAAACGAGTACAGCCACTGTGGAGAAAAGTGTGGAGATTCCTTAAAAAACTGGAAAAAAAAAACAAAACTGGAAATAGAACTGCCATACAACCCAGCAATCCCACTACTGGGCATACACAACGAAGAAACCAGAATTGAAAGAGACACGTGTACCCCAATGTTCATCGCAGCACTGTTTACAATAGCCAGGACATGGAAGAAACCTAGATGTCCATTAGCAGATGAATGGATAAGAAAGCTGTGGTACATATATACAATGGAGCACTACTCAGCTATTAAAAAGAATGCATTTGAATCAGTTCTAATGAGGTGGATGAAACTGGAGCCTATAATACAAAGTGAAGTAAGTCAGAAAGAAAAACACCAATACAGTATATTAACACATATATATGGAATTTAGAAAGATGGTAACGATGACTCTACTTGCAAGACAGCAAAAGAGACACAGATGTAAAGAACAGACTTTTGGACTCTGTGGGAGAAGGCGAGGGTGGGATGATTTGAGAGAATAGCATTGAAACATGTATATTACCATATGTGAAAGAGATCACCAGTCCAGGTTCAGTGCATGAGACAGGGTGCTCAGGGCCAGTGCACTGGCATGACCCTGAGGGATGGGATGGGGAGGGAGGTGGGAGGGGGGTTCAGGATGGGGGACACATGTACACCCATGGCTGATTCATGTCAATGTATGGCAAAAACCACTACAATATTGTAAAGTAATTAGCCTCCAATTAAAATAAATTAATTAATTAAAAATAATAATTTTTTATATTTTAACAACCTAATTTTAACATTAGAGCTAATCAAAACTTATAACAACAACAATAAGAATCATAATTATTAAATGAGTTAGAATGATGACTCAGCACATACAAAAATGAACTGAACTGTAGTTTATCCCCCATCAACTTTCATAACTTTTCATAATGCATCTTTTGGGGCCATGATACTATTTATTAAATAATGCTTTCCTTTAAAAACAAAATAATTCCAAGAAAGTGTTTATATCTGTTCAGGAATATTGTACATTACAAATGCCAATTTGTTGTTAACACAAAAGCAAAATGAGTTAACTTCTGTTAACTTTTAACTTTGCTGAAGTTAAATGAGTTGATTTCTGGCTATACTGATGTTCGTACTACCCAAAAAATTTGGATGCAAACTGTTCTGTAAATATGAAATTTGTGCAAACTTTGGAAATGAGCCTTTAAAATATTTTAATCTAAATTTTTATTATGGATCTACTGTATAGCACAAGGAACTGTATTCAATATCTTATAATAACCTATTATAGAAAAGAATCTGAAAAAGAATAGGTTGTATGTATATTTATAACTGAATCACTTTGCTGTATATATGCAACATTGTATATCAACTATATGTCAATTTAAAAAATCTTTGTTAAACCTCTCAGCAGCAGCTTACCACTCAAAATATAAATGTGAGAGAGGAAAACAAGACAAAGCCGCCTTGGGGGCTATTATGCCTAGACTCTCTCACCTTCTTTTTCCCCCTCCTTCTATATGGAGAGGTTGGAAAGTTACAGCAGCACTTCCCAGAATTCATTGCAGCTTGCGTCTGGATGTGAAACCGTGTCTACAGTTCGATGCACTGATATGGGATTCGGGAGGCTGACCCCAATACCATCTTTCTATTGTCTTTTGACTATTTTGGCTGCTGGCAAGCAAGGTCATGGAAGGGTGACATTTGGGGGCAGGAGCATTTCCAGTATCAAATGTCTTCTTGAATTTGGCTTTCTAATCTAATTCCTGGATGTGTGTTCTTGAACTCTGAGCTTCAGAACCAGCTTCAAGTTGCCTGTAGCATCAACTATTGAGAATCACTTCTGAATTTTTCAAGGCCCAATTCAGAACCTACTTCTTTAGTCCTACATACGATTTTTAAGGACCTAATTCCCTGTGTAAAATCCTCCCGGAAAAGAAAGTAGGAGAGGGTGAGATCTAATTTATTCTGCCAAAGAGGGGCTTCTCTGTACCTGTACCTGCACTGTGTCCTCTATATCTTCGGGGAACCCTGAGAGTGTGGTACACACCCACACACACACACCCACACACACACACACACACACAGTAGTTTTTTCCTCTTAACCCCATGATTTAAACTGCCAGGTCAGTGGTTAACAAGGATGTGGCTGAAGCTTTGAAGAGTAGGTCAGTCTTAGAGGTGACACACTATCTTAGAGGCATGAATGCTCGTCCTTCCCACCGCCTCCCCTATCTATTAATAGATGCAACCTCTCCGTGTCCTTTATTAATGTGTCTCCATTTTGCTCCCAGAAGCCCCTGACCCATGGAGCATTGTCTTCAAGGACACCCTATACAATAGGCTACAGAATCACTTCTATTTTCCAAGTCAGCCCGTGGCTATATTAGTTTTCTCTCGTTGCTGTGACAGTTACCACAGACATAGTGCCTTAAGACCACGCCCATATAGTCCCTCCAGGTAGCTCAGGGCTTCTAGGCTATGAGCCACCCATCTCCTTGCATGGCCCTTTAATAAACCTCTCTCTGCTCCAAACTCACAAACAAGCAAGCAAGCAAAAAACACCCATCTAATGATCCGACAACTGTGTAGGTCAGAAGTCTGAGTCGGTTCAGTTGGTTCCTCTGCTATGGGTCTTGGAGAAGGCAATGGCACCCCACTCCAGTACTCTTGCTAGGAAACTCCCGTGGACGGAGGAGCCTGGTAGGCTGCAGTCCATGGGGTCGCTAGGAATTGGACACGAGTGAGAGACTTCACTTTCACTTGGAATTGGCAACCCACTCCAGTGTTCTTGCCTGGAGAATCCCAGGGACGGGGGAGCCTGGTGGGCTGCCGTCTCTGGGGTCACACAGAGTTGGACATGATTGAAGCGACTTAGCAGCAGCAGCAGCTGTGGGTCTCCTGAGGCCAAAATCAAGGTGTTGGCTGGGTGGACTCTTTTCTGGGAAGAATCCACTTCCAAAGTCATTCAGGTTGTTGGCAGAATTCAGTTCCCCGTGGTTGTAGAACTGAAGTTTCCTTTTCCTTGCTGGCTGTCATCTGAAGTTCATTCTCAGCTTCTAGAGGCTACTGGCATTTCCTGACTCATGGCCCTCTCTGTCCAGATCAAGCCTTTCTCATGCTTTGAACCCCTCTGAGGCTCTCTCTGCCTCGTCTTCCTGTCTTTCACTTGACATACACTTACTGACATAAATACACAGGCCATCCTGCCTGTTCTTTCTTTTGCTCTCCTTGGGTCCCCATTTCAGCACCTACAGTCGGGCAGTCCCTCCTTTGCTTTATTATCCATGAGTTTATGATTATGCATTTTAATTTTATTTATGAACTGCATGAGGGAATTTACATTTTTTTAATGAAATATATTAGGAAAGCAAATAAAAGCTTCCACTGTCCTACCTTCACATAGACTCTCTCCTCAGAGTAAACTACCACTAAAACTCTTTTTTCTCTTTCCATACAAGCATAGCACATACACATTGCTCCATTCTCAGTTATGAAATGTAAAGTATATTCAGAAATGTGCACAAAACAAAATGGACTATTGTTTATTAGGAAGCAAATAGGTGCATAATCACAAAATGATGCCTGAGCCCAGAAGCATCTTAACTTCTCCTCCTAAGCTAATACTGCTGCTACTAAGTTGCTGCTATGTCACTGTAGTCGTGTCTGACTCTGTGCGACCCCGTAGACCACAGTCTACCAGGCTCCGCTGTCCCTGGGATTCTCCAGGCAAGAACGCTGGAGTGGGTTGCCATTTCCTTCTCCAATGCTAATACTAATACTACCCTAACCTTAATCATAATCCTATCCTTGTTTCTCTATAGTTTTACCATCTGAGCACATACTCTTAAACATGATAGTTCTCTCTTCTCTGGTTTTGAAACGTGTATAAATAAATCACAAACAATGGATCCTCTGGTGTGACTGTTTGGGGGAGCACACTACATGGCATCCTAGTTCCCCAACCAGGGATCAACATGCAGTGGAAGCATGGGGAGCCATAGGAACACCAGGGAAGGCCCATGTCTGACTCATTTTAATTAGCATTAAGGTATGTGAGATTTACCCACGTTGTGTGTATGAAGAGTTTGTTCCTTTCCATTGCTGAGTACCATTCTCTTGCAGGAATATGCCATACTTCATCCATTCTCCATTGATGGTTGCGTGAGTTGTCATCAGTTCTGACCTACAGATATACACTGAGTTCCTTCCTTTTTCCCAACTTTACTGAGATTTAAGTAAAGTATACTCACCAGCATACATCTGAAGTGCACACCTTCTACCACTTTTGACACGTGTATATATGTGTGAAAATACCACGGCAGTTGAGAAAGTGAATGTGTTCATCACCACCTTGTGTCCTTTTGGGTAGATGAATGGATGGATGGAGAGGAGGGATGGGGGAGAGAGGGATGAATGGATAGATGGACGAATGGCAGACAGACTGGAAGGAGCTTCACATGGCATAGTTTCCTTTTACTATTTTGAATGTTGGCTTCCCTCGTGGCTCAGACAGTAAGGAATCCACCTGCAATGCAGGCAATATGGGTTCGAACACTGGGTCAGGAAGATCCCCTGGAGAAGGGAATGGCTTTCCACTCCAGTATTCTTGCCTGGAGAATTCCATGAACAGAGGAGCACAGACTACAGCCCATGAGGTCACACAGGATCGGACACAGCTGAGCAACTAACACACACACATTTTGGATGTACTTCCCTCAATATCTTCTAAAAATGGACGTTATAGTGACAGTTCATGCATAAGCTGACTCTGTGGACCCACCCTGGTGCCTGGGAAGCCTGTTGACACTGGAAGATTGACTGGTGCTTGATAAATTACAAGCCTGCCTTGCTTTGTGTCTCAGACAGGAGCTCCTGAACACACCGCTCTGGCCAATGAAAGAGACCAGATGGAGAGAACAGACTCTGGAACCTCTCCTGCTTGTTGCTGATCAGAGCTCAGGACACACTCGTAACCACACAGCCACCACCATCTGAGTCACACTTCAGGGTGTGATACAAAAGAGAGGTTAGCAATCTCTCACGGACTCAGCAGACCTCATCTGGATTGCCCATAACCAGTTTCTCAAGCTCCCAGGCCACAAGAGGGGCCCAGTCCTCACTGAGGCCTCTCTCTCAGAAATTCATTTTCTTATCATCACCCTTTCTCCCTTGTAGCCACCTTTCACTCATCTTCACATCACTTCACACTCACTGGCAACTTCCATCTCTGGCTTCTAAGATTGATGAGACCTTGGATCCAGAAACCATCTAAATGGGGTTCTCACAGTCCACTCTGAGCCCTCACCTGGACCCCTTCCCCATCCTCACATCTACAAGCTCCACCCCGGAATCACCCAGTGACTCCAGCTTCCCCTGAAGCTCACTTAAACAGTGACCTCTGCCACTGGGTGACCTGGTACCTGACCCTTGCCACATCCACCGCATGTGGCAGGACAGGGGACACTGCTGTCATTCTTCTGGAATTTTATTCCCCAGCCCAACCTTCCAGGTTTTGGCATTCAGTCTTTTTACCATTGACTCACACCAGTCCTGCCTCACCACACAACTAAAACAGGATAAAATCTACAGTAACTTGAATTGTTCTCAAATAGCTTCTTATTTGCTAGTATACCTGAGGAGTGAGGGAAGCTTTCCTTTCTTTTGTGTCAGTGTTTTTTAAGTATAGAGACAATGGGTGATGAGCAAACATAATTCTACCAAGAAATAGCTTCAGCCAGTACCATCAGCCGGTCGATACACTACTTGTCTTTAGATTTTTTAAAAATTATTACTCACTGTGAGTAAATTTGAGAGGGTGACATTTCTGCATCACAGGACTCCTACAAATTGCCCTCCAGCTATTTCTGTGACTTGATCACTTACAAGTCAGGCCAACTGCAGTGTGTGTGGCCACGCTGAGTATCACCTTTTCCCGAGGGTACTTAGTGATGGGTACTGTTCCTTCTGGGAGTTCCAGGTGGCACTTGTTGTAAAGAACCCACCTGCCAAAGCAGGAGACTTAAGAGATGCTAGTTTGATCCCTAGGTTCTGAAGATACCCTGGAGAAGGTCATGGCAACCCACTCCAGTATTCTTGCCTGGAGAATCCCATGGACAGAGGAGCCTGGTGGGCTACAGTCCATGGGGTTTCAAAGAGCGGGACATGGCTAAGGTAATTTCACACAGCACAGCTGTTTGTTCTGCACTGCCACCAGGGCCTGCTGGCTGCCATCTCTGCCAGGGGTTCAAAGCTGGGCCCCTGAGATCCCAAAGCACCAAGGGTTCTATCCAAAAGTGAAGAAAAGCTCTTGCACCACTATGGCTTCTCCATCTTTTAGGAGACATGAACCAGCATGCCCCAGGTCTTTTATGTTTTAATTCATTTGGCTGCATCAGGTCTTAGTTGTGGCATGCGGGATCTTCATTGCATCGTGTGGGACCTTTCGTTACAGTGATCGTGCTCTTCAGTTGTGGCACAGGGGCTCCAGAGTGCGGGGGGTTCAGCAGTCATGGCGCATGGGCTTAGTTGCTCTGAGGCATGCGGGATCTTAGTTCCCTAACCAGGGATCAATCCAGTGTCCCCTGCACTGGGAGGTGGATTCTTAACCATTAGACCACTAGGGAAGTCCCTGTGCCAGGGGGTTTAGCTGAAGCATCTCTTTCAGTGTTTACTCACAGACATCCTATCGCTGGGACTTGGACAAGGGTCCCTGGGGGGCGGGGCTGGGGGCAGACCTGGCTGTTTTCAGATTTGTCCCAGCCTGGCACGCTGGAGCTCTGCTACAGACTAGAGTTTCCAGCTGCTTCCTTCTTCCCTGAGAAGGTGGACTCTCCCAGCGGCTGCTCAGGTAGCCTCTGGATAGTTCCCCCCAACCAGTCAGTAGGACACACCCTGAACCAGAAGCCCTGCCTCAATCCCCATCCATGTTGTTGCTATTGTTTAGTCATTAAGCCTTGTCTGACTCTTTGTGACCCCATGGACTGCAGCACGCCAGGCCTCCCTGTCCCTCATGGTCTCCTGGAGTTTGCCCAAGTTCATGTCCTTTGAATCGGTGATGCCATCCAACCATCTCATCTTCTGTCACCCCCTTCTCCTCCCATCTTCAACCTTTCCCAGAATCAGGGTCTTTTCCAATGAGTCAGTCAGCTCTTCCCATCAGCTAGCCAAAGTATTGGAGCTTCAGCTTCAGCATCAGTCCTACCAATGAGTATTCAGGGCTGATTTCCACATCCATTTTTCCAGAAAATACTAATGAATGTCTACTCCTTTCCACATGTCCCACCAGGCACTGAGGATAGGAAAGTGAGTAAAGTCGAACCTGGGCCTGCCTTCATGGAGTTTACATTCTACTGGGAAAGAAGACAACAACCATACATGGAAGTGTGAACAGAAGAAACAATATTTAAGATGCCATGAAGCAGGCTTCCCTGGTGGCTCAGTGGTAAAGAATTCACCTGTCAATGCAGGAGACACGGGTTCAATACCTGGTCTGGGAAGATCCCACATGCCATGGAGCAACTATGCCCATGTCACAACTACTGAAGCCCGTGCACCCTAGGGCCAGTGCTTCACAGCCAGAATAGCCATGGCAGTGAGAAACCCACACACCACAACTAGAGAAATGCTCTCACAGCAACGAAGACCTAGCACAGCAAATAAATAAACAAGTACATTTATTTTTTAAAATGCGGAGAATCCCAGGTATCCAGTGTTGCAAGAAGTAACAGGAGGGAACTCCCTGGCTGTCCAGTGGTTAAGACTCAGCGCTTCCACTGCAGAGAGCTTGGGTTTGATTCCTGGACAGGGAACTAAGATCCCACAGGCTGTGGGGCAACTAAGCCCATGTGCCACAATTAAAAAGACCAGGAGCAGCCAAAAAACCACCACCACCAACAAAACCCAAGATGGGTTGGAAGACTAACCCCCACTTACCTTGCATTCAGCCCCATGCCCTGCACCTTCTAACTCATCAGCATGTGGACTCTGGAGGTGGCCTGCCTGGGCTCAGATCCTAGCCCCACAAGTTACTAGCTGTGCACGTCAGAGCAGAAGACCCTGGACAAGTCTGCCACCCTCTTCGTAAACTGTGTATAGTAAGAGACCCTTCCTCTAGGGGTCGGATTAAGCATCAGAGCATTGGCAGGTGATCACTCAGCTATCATCATCATTTCATTGCTATTATCTCATGCCTCAGCAGATATGATCTGCATCCTTTATCCCATTACCTGTGCCACCCAAAGGCCAGCATTATGAAAGCGGGAAATATTAAGTCCTGTGATCCTCAGGACCACGCTACGTGCAGTTCTGGGGATGTCTGTGGAATGTGGGAACATAAGCCAGAGCAATGGTCAGAACATTCCAGAACAGGAGTGGAGGGTTTGGTCAGTCTGTGGTGTGTTCTGAAAGTGAAAATGTTAGTCACTCTGTCGTGTCCAACTCTTTGCAACCCCATGGACTGCAGCCCGCCAGGCTTCTCTGTTCGTGAAATTCTTCAGGCAAGAATACTGGAGTGGGTAGCCATTCCCTTCTCCAGGGGATCTTCCCAACACACAGATCAAACTCGGTCTCCTGCATTTCAGGTGGATTCTTTATCATCTGGGCCACCACGGAAGCCCCACAGTGTGTTCTACAATTCCACTAAAACGTTGTATGAATATCTACGTGTGTCTTGCTCAATATGTGCCCCAATACTTCCCTTCTTTCTACTTCTGTGTTGTGATAAAAGTAGAGGTTTTCATCTCACAGATTGGGCTCTGGCTTAAGGGAGGTTTCAAACTTGGGATAATCAGAAACCTGATACACATTGTAGTGCCTTTTTAAAAAAAATTATAAGTACACTTGATTTACAGTCTTGTGTTCATTTCTGCTGTACAGCAATGTGATTAGGTTATACATATATATATATTTTCTTTTTTACCACTAGTACAAGGCTTCCCTAGTGGCTTAGATGGTAAAGAATCTGTTTGCAATGCAGGAGACCCGAGTTTGATCCCTGGGTTGGGAAAATCTCCTGGAGAAGGGAATGGCTATTCATTCCAGTTCTCTTGCATGGAAAATCCCAAGGACAGAGGAGCCTACTGCGTTACAGTCCATAGGATCACCAAGAGTCAGACATGACTGAGCGAGCAACACATATTTTTTTATATTCTTTTCCATTATGGTTTATCACAGGACATTGAATATAGTTTCCTGTGCTATACAGTAGCACCTTGTTGTTTATTCATTCTCTATATAATACTTTGTGCAATGCCTTTTAAAAAGCATTACGTATGTATATTTCACACGATCTTGTTTTTAATTTTATTTTTCATTTTGAGATAATTTTAGACTTGAGAAACTTTGCGAAAATAGTAGGAAAAATGCCTAAATACACTTCACACAGCTCTTCCAAATGTTAACATCTTCTATAACCAGAGCATAATTATCAAGACCAGAATATGAACAGGGATTCCCAGGTAGTGGTAAAGAACCGCCTGAAATGCAGGAGACACAGTGAGATGTGAGTTCAGTCCCCAGGTGGGAAGAGCCCCAGGGGGAGGACATGGCAACCCACTCCAGTATTTTGCCTGGAGAATCCCATGGACAGAGGAGCCTGAGGGGTCACAGTCCATAGGGTCCCAGAGTGGGATGTGACTGAAGTGACTTAGCACGCATGCAGGATATGAACACTGATACAGCACTACTAACTTATCTTCAGCTGGTATTCCAACTTTGTCCACTGCCCCTGGATTCTTCTTCTCCCCAGGATCCCATGCAGTCTCACAGGGCGCTGAATTATCATGTCTCCTTAGTCTCCTCCAGTCTGGGACAGTTCCCTCAAGCTTTGTCTTTCCTGATCACAGCACGTTTGAAGAGCAGTGGCCAGTTGCTCTGCAGAATGTTCCTCATTTTGGGTGTGTCTGGTGCTTTTCCAGAATTAGACTGAGGTTTTTCATTTTTGGCACAAATGCCTACAGAAGTGATTTTTTTTTAACTTTATTTATTTGCAAGATGTTACTTCCCTGACCAGGAACTGAACCCGTGCCCCCTCCATTGGGACTGTGGAGTCTTAACCACTGGACCACCGGGGAAGCCCCCAGAAGGAATGTTGTCTTCTCAGCACATCACACCAGAAGGAACGTGATGCCCATAAATCTCATTTCTGCTGATAGGAACTTTTACCCCTTGGATACGGTGGTGTCTATCAGATTTATCCATGGCAAAGTACCCTTTTCCCCTTTGTAATTAATAAGTATTTTGTGTGGAGATATCTTGAGACTATAAACAGAAACCTTTTTTTTTTTTTCATTATACTTTTACCCACTAATTCTAGCACACATCAGTGGTTCTTGCCTGCAACAATTATGGTGAGGTTAGTGTTAGTCGCTCAGTCGTGTCCGACTCTGTGACAACATGGCCTGTAGCCCACCCAGGCTTCTCTGTCCATGGACTTCTTCGGACAAGAACACTGGAGTGGGGAGCCATTCGCTTCTCCAGAGGATTTTTCCAATCCAGGGATTGAATCCAGGTCTCCTGTATTATAGGTGGTCTTTAACATCTGAGCTACCAGGGAAGCCATTGTGGGGTTAGCCAAACAGCAATTTCCTATTTCCATCATTCCTTCTATATTTATTCATTGGAATTCTATTGTACGAGGCTTCACTTCATTTATTTATTTATGAAATTATTTATTTATATGTATATAGAGTCATGGATATATTCTTTATTCCATGAGTTATTATTTATTACTATTTATTTTGTTACTAAAATTGTCTCAGATCTGGCCACTGGGAACCCCTTCAATGTGAATCCTGTTTTTTAAATAATATCCTCATCATTCCTGGGTTGGGAAGATCCCATGGAGAAGGAAATGGCAAGTGACTCCAGAATTCTTGCCTGGAGAATTCCATGGACAGAGGACCTTATGGGCTGCAGTCCATGGGGTCGCAAAACGTTAGACACGACTGAGTGACTAACACACACAAACATACGCACACACCATTTCTGAGCACTTTTTCTAGCACTGCAAAATCTTCTGTATTCATTTATATTTTCACTGCTCCAGCCCTAGAATCAGCCAGTTCTCCAAGGAGCCCTAATTGTTTTTCACTGGGAAATGGTACTTAGAAACCAAAATCCAGAGACTAGTATACTCATAGCTACCGTCATTATTTCCAGTCCCTTACAAAGGATGAAGCTAGGGAATATACATCTGTATGCCCACACATATACATATACACCTATATCTATTTTTATTTCTATATCCAATCATCCACGTATATAAAACAATGTTGTTGTTCAGTCGCTAAGTCATGTCTGACTCTTTGCAACCCCATGGACTGAGGACCCCATGACAGAGGAGCATGACAGGCTCCTCTGTCCTCCACCATCTCCTGGGGTTTGCTCAAACTCATGTCTATTGAATCGCTGATGCTATTTAACCATCTCATCCTCTGCCACCCCCTTCTCCTCCTGCCCTCAGTCTTTCCCAGTATCAGGGTCTTTTCCAATGAGTCAGCTCTTCACATCACGTGGCCAAAGTATTGGAGCTTCAGCTTCAGCATCATTCCTTCCAATGAATATTCAGGGTTGATTTCCTTTAGGACTGACTGGTTTGATCTCCTTGCTGTCCAAGGGACTCTCAAGAGTCTTTTCCAGCACCACAGTTCAAAAGCATCAGTTCTTCAGCAATTAACCTTCTTTATGGTCCAACTCTCACAGCCATGCATGACTACTAGAAAAACCATAGCTTTGACTATACAGACCTTTGTTGGCAAAGTGCTCTCTTCTTTTTGACACTGTTAATTTTCCTCCAGTAGGTGGCAGCACTTGTACCATCACTTTTGAGTGGATTCCTGCTGCATTTTGGTGATAAAGTCATCAGGGCAGTTCACCCAAGTCAGTTGGAGACAGAAGCAACTTCAGGGTTAATAGCCTCACCCGAACCACAGCTTTAAAAAAGGGGGGGGGGAAAGCCCACATCTAAGGAAGTCTGCGAAGGGAATTCAAGCAAGTCTGTCCAAACTCTGCCCAAGCCTCAGGGCAGCTGTTCCCCTCAGTGAGGACAGCTCCAGCCCCCCAGCCTCAGATCATCATCCCTAGGTGGGGCTGGAGGTGGGGGGCAAGATGGACCGGACTTATTGAAGGTCTGAGGGTCCTGCCCCTTCATACTCTGGGGTCCCAAGAGACACAAAGGGACATGAACCCTTGTGTGCACCTTAATGGTCTCCGCTTAAGAGTTTCCATCTGAAGCAAGAAGCAGAGACCCAGTCGACCTGGAGGAGGGTGGGGCAGTGCCGGGGAATCCTGTGGCAAGGGAAACCACAGATCAAGACATTCAGACTCAGGAAATCAAGGTGGCTACACAGAGTCGCTGTCTCCCTTCACGGCCCGAGGGCTGCCAGTCCTGCTTCCTGGAGTGGCAGGAGAGGACAAGAGGTAGCCTGGGCTCCAATCCCAGATGTGCCACCTCCTAGCTGTGGGCCTTGACCAAGTTCCTTACCCTCTCTGTGCTTTATTCTCCTTATCTGCAAATTTCGTAGGGATTTGGGGTGTTTATGAGGACTGCATGAGATTACACTGTAAAGTTCTTAGAACTGAGCAGGGCACAAAGAAAAGGCTCAACAAAGCTTAGCTTTCATTTTTGTTACCACAAATACTACTGTTATTTCATTTTCATGCACTGCTTCATTATGGTTCCTGATCCCCAATAGTTTCAGCTTGCAGTGGCTATTGCTGCCCAGCCCCAAGACTTTAAACAGCCTCTCACCTCCAGGCGTGTTACTTCTAATTCTAGATCAAGGGCTCTGATTGGCCCAGCACATCGCTGTAAGCCTGGGCCACAGACCAGGCTCCATGCATATGGGCGTCCCAGGTCGCAAGGTCACTGAGGGCAGCCAACCACGGAGAGTTTTCTTCCAAAAGGTGGACAGCCAGGAATAGACCAGTAAAGTCAACATACGCATAAAACATTTTTCAAAGATATGTACGTGCTGTTGTGAATAAAATAAAAGTGAAAGTGGTTCAGTCGTGTCGGACTCTTTGTGACCCCATGGACTATACAATCAATGGAATTCTCCAGGCCAGAATACTGGAGTGGGTAGCTTTTCACTTCTCCAGGGGATCTTCCCAACCCAGGGATTGAACCCTGGTCTCCCGCATTGCAGGTGGATTCTTTACCAGCTGAACCACAAGCGAAGCCCAAGAATACTGGAGTGGGGAGCCTATCCCTTCTCCGGTGTATCTTCCCAACCCAGGAATGGAACTGTGGTCTCCTGCATGCAGGCGGATTCTTTACCAACCGAGCTACTAGGGAAGCTTGGGGCTAAAATATGAATGTATTTAAAGGTGTCATTGAGCCACAGTACTTTTCTTAATTATTCCTGTTATCAATAATATATTCATATATTATTATATTAATATTTATATCAGTAAATATAAATGATCATCATTCACTTTCCCAATGCAACTTAAGGTGCAAATTTTACCATGTTGAGTTCAGTTCAATTGCTCAGTAGTGTCCAACTCTTTGCTGCAGACCCCATGGACTGCAGCATGCCAGGCTTCCCTGTCCATAACCAACTCCCAAAGCTTGCTCAAACTCATGTCTGCTGAATCAGTGATGCCATACAACCATCTCATTTTCTGTCATCCCCTTCTCCTCCCGCCTTCAATCTTCCCCAGCATCAGGGTCTCTTCCAATGAGTCAGTTCTTCGCATGAGGTCGCCAAAGTATGGGAGCTTCAGCTTCAATATCAGTCCTTCCAATGAATATTCAGGACTGATTTCCTTTAGGATTGACTGGTTTGATCTCCTTGCAGTTCAAGGGACTCTCAAGAGTCTTCTCCAGCACCACAGTTCAAAAGCATCAATTCTTCAGTGTTCAGCTTTCTTTACAGTCCAACTCTCACATCCATACATGACTACTGGAAAAACCATAGCTTTGACTAGACGGACCTTTGTCAGCAAAGTACAAACAAATGGGTCACTCAGTCGTGTCCGACTCTTTGTGACCCCATGGACTGCAGCCTACCAGGCTCCTCTGTCCGTGGAATTTTCCAGGCAAGTGTACTGGAGTGGGTTGCCATTTCCTTCTCCAGGGAATCTTCCACACCCAGGCATTGAACCCGGGTCTCTCACATTGCAGGCAGACGCTTTACCCTCTAATCCACCAGGGAAGCCCTTGTCAGCAAAGTAATGTCTCTGCTTTTTAATATGCTGTCAAGGTTGGTCACAGCTTTTCTTCCAAGGAGCAGGTATCTTAATTCCATGGCTGCAGTCACCATCTGCAGTGAATTTGGAGCCCCCCAAAGTTAAGTCTCTCACTGTTTCCATTGTTTCCCTACCTATTTCCCATGAAGTGATGGTCTTTACCATGTTGGTCTTTATTAAATGTCTTGATTGTAAAAACAGTCTTCATCCATCCTCAAATATTTGGTATATAAGCCCTCAACACTACACTGGGCTGCTTCTGGTCCACCTTTTAAGTAGCTGACTGAGCCTTAAATCTCTGGACCAGTCCACTCTCCTCCCTGGCACCCTCCCCTGGCACAGAGGCTCCAGGGTCTATTGGCCTAGGATGCATACCCCTCCAGACTCTTAGTCTCTGCCTGTGAGCATGCAGCCTGCAGTGTCTGGGTGCTGTGATTATTAGACGTACCTATAAGTGCTCTCCTGAGCATCATCCCCACTCTCCAGAAAAAACATCTCCTTGGGTAGGAATGAACTGGGTGGTAGGGGAGGGGCATCCAGCATCTATTCTGAAGATACAGTGATTCTCTGGTCCTCTGGAGGACATTAGGGAGGGATGGTAGCATCTAAGAGAGAAACATAAGGCAGGCATGTCAGATGAGTCTTGTGCCTCAGGACAGGAACCCATCTCCAGGCTCTGGGTTTCTGGCAACTGCTGGAACTGGGGCTGAATCTGCAGCAAGGCAAGGTGATGACTCCAGCTTCTCTCTGTGATACAGCCTGCAGGAAACTGTCTCATTCACCGTGGACAAGTGCGATTCTCACCACCTCATCATCTGCCTAAAATTCTGTACTCCCAGCACCTTCTAGGTAATGCCCATCTTCCAGGTAACCTCTTAGCACAGCTTACACCATGCTAGGCACACACATGAGTTATCTAAGCAGAGCAATGTAGGAGTCTTGCAAGTATTGTAGGTTCTATGTCAGATAAGGAAACCAAAGAGGCAAAGAGGCCAAGATCAACATCATCTGAATGAAACCAAGACCTGTCTGGGGCCCTGGTCTGTGCCCACAGGCAGTACTCTTGAAGCCTGTTGAGTAAACTCCAAGATTCTCAACCTGAGTATATGGGAAAGCACGTCTTACTTAGAGACAGGCAAGCCCCTAATACCAGGAATCCACAGTTCCTGATTCCCTCCAGAGAAATGTCTTCCTATTCGGAAGTGCCTCAGAGACAATACTGGCTTCCCAGGTGGCACTAGTGGTAAAGAACCTGACTGCCAATGCAGGAGACATAAAGTGAGGCAGGTTTGATCCCTGGGGTGGGACGATCCCCTGGAGGAGGTCTTGGCAACTCACTCCAGTATCTTTGCCTGGAGAATCCCATGGACAGAGGACCTGGAAGGCTACAGTCCATGGGGTCACAAAGAGTCAGACACGACTGAAACAACCCACACACACGCAGAGACAACACTCACCATCATTACAAGCGGGACTGGACATTTGCCGCTTTGGCCACACAGCATCTACTCTTCCTTCCTAATAGTCACTCTAATTTCCTTTGGGGAATTATCTGACAGCTACTGTGTACTGTCTCGGTGGACAGTAACTCATCTAGCAATCTATCCTCCACTTCATAAGCCAAAACAGTCACCCAGATCTCCTAGAGCCTGACTTCCTTTTCATCACCTTAGAACAATCAAAGCCAAGTATCTGATCTGAGGTTGGCTGGCTGAATGCTCTCTTTCCTAGGAATTTGGCTTTGGAGCAGGAGACACAAAGACAGAGTGAGCTCATTGTGGAACTTCATTCACCCCAGTGACTGCACCTGGGTGAGACTGAAGTGCTCTCCCTGCCTCAAAGGACCCTTTGAGCTGCCCAGCTCCTGTCCAACTTCTGTTCTAGGTCTTGCCTTCCAGCCTGAGGCATCCATGGCCACCCAATCACTTCCCTTTTCTTAATTTAGCTTGAGTCAGTTTCTGTTGCTTGCCATCAATGAATCTGGCTAAAATACACCAGCTCATGCTAAGGAAGAAAGAATTCCCCATTTCCCTTCCACACGAGGGATTCAAAGACCAAGCGTGAACTCGCCAAGATTCTTTTTCATTTTGTTTTATTTTTGGCCTCACTGGGTCTTTGTTGCTGCTTGCAGGTTTTCTCTAGTTGTGGCAAGCAGGGCTACTCTTCATTAAAGTGTGTGGGTTTCTCATTGTAGTGCCTTTCTTGTTGTGGAGCACAGGCTCTAGGCTTGTGGGTTTCAGTAGTTGCAGCATACAAGCTCAGTAGTTGTGGCTCACAGGCTTAGCTGGCCTCGTGGAATGTTGGTCTCATGGAATGTGGAACGGAGAAGGCAATGGCACCCCACTCCAGTACTCTTGCCTGGAAAATCCCAGGGATGGAGGAGCCTGGTAGGCTGCAGTCCATGTGATCACGAAGAGTCGGGCACGACTGAGCGACTTCACTTTCACTTTTCATTTTCATGCACTGGAGAAGGAAATGGCAACCCACTTCAGTGTTCTTGCCTGGAGAATCCCAGGGACGGCTGAGCCTGGTGGGCTTCTGTCTGTGGGGTCTCACAGAGTCGGACACGACTGAAGCGACTTAGCAGCAGTAGCAGCAATGTGGAATCTTCCCTGACCAAGGACTGAACCCACATTCCCTGCATTGGCAGGGAGATTCTTATCCACTGCACCACCAGGGAAGTCCTGCCCTAGATTCTTAACCAAAAAAGAAAAGAAGACTATAAAATTTGCTACCCCTAACCATCTGCCAGGTGGCAACTTCCAGTCAGAACACAGAAAGCCTTAGTTTGTTACTGAAAGGGTATGGTGGGTCTGGCTGCTAGCTACTCAAAAGCCAATAAACAAGCCAGGTTGGTCGAAAGGAAGTTTGCTTTATTTCAGATACTGGCAACTGGAGGGGTGGAGTTTGGGAGGAGGCGAGGGTGGTGGACATCTGCTCAAGGGCCAACTCCACCCCTCCCCAATAAGCAGGGGGTGAGAGCTTTCATAGACAGGGGTGGGCAGCGTGGGTCTACATGCAGAAAGAGCACAGTCATCTCTAACAGTCATCTTTAAACTGGTCACCAGTGGTCTGACCAGCATCATCTTGATTGTTTTAGGTACAGTTAATCTTCAGTTCCAGGGTTCATTTGTTTCCATTTCTTTGAGGTCAATTCTCAGAATTGTGGCAGCTCATGGGTACACTTTGCTCATCATGTTAACTTCTCCACTTGGTGTTTTGGTATTTATAAGACCACTCACAGGATATGGCTCAGAATATTACCTATGTGTTGTGCTGTGCTGAGGTTAGTCACTCAGTTGTGTCCTACTCTTTGCCACCCCATGGACTGTAGCCCACCAGGCTCCTCTGACCATGGGATTCTCCAGGCAAGAATACTGTAGTGGGTTGACATTCCCTTCTTCAGGGATCTTCCTGACCCAGGAATGGAACCCAGGTCTCCTGCATTGCAGGTGGATTCTTTACTGTCTGAACCACCAGGGAAGCCCAAGAATACTGGAGTTGGTAACCTATCCTTTCTGCAGGGGATCTTCCCATCCCAGGAATCGAACTGCAGTCTCCCTCACTGCAGGTGATTCCTTACCATCTGAGCTACTAGGGAAGCCCCCAAATTATCTATAGCCCTTAAGAAGAAACTAAAAGTCCTTGACTATGCTTAATGACTGCATTATTATTTAGTCTCCTTTGACTGTTTTCCTTTGTTTCAGCATTTCTCACTCCTCTGATTAAACTTATTCTTTGACTAAAGTTTTCCACAGACAAAAGGCAGGGAGAAGACGTGGTGAGGATGGGGCAAGGACCATAAGGTCTTGCTCCATTTCAAGTTCACTTGACAAAGTTAGGCTACTGGATGAAGGGAGGAGTGGAATTTCTAGTGTTTACTCAACTCACAGGGAAAGTCTAGAGATTACCTACTCACTATTGCAGCAGTCCTCAGATTTGTCCTGGGAACAGAATTGCACAGTGGAAGTTGTGGTGAAAGACACTTGGAAGGAGAGTGATAGCTGCCTTGGAGACATAAGGCTAAACTGTAAGCTGGCTAATTTGCTGGAGAGAAAGCAAAGAAAGAAAAACCTGTGAAGAGGCCTCCCTGAGTCAGAAAAAAGTCTCTAACAGTGACCCATACAGGACTTAGGTTTGATTGGACCTCATAAAGCCATTTATCCCCTGGGACATTGTTGAAAACAATAGAGCAGTGAGCCAGAAATTTTGGAGATTCACAACGCAGTGTTTTGAGACAAAGAGAACCCTTCCCAAACCTCTGTCATCACAGGATAGTTGTGGTCATGCTCGAGGTGCAACATCTGAGGCATCACACTATGAAGGGTGGAGGGACCTCACTAAAATTACCCAGTCAGTTACTAAACATGAAAACAAGCAGTTCATCTCGAAAAGGCAATAATATACCTGGGGAGTGGAGTGTGACCAGTAGCCATATTTGCTATATTATCTAAGATAACCAGTTTCCAACAAAAAATTACAAGACATAAAGAAATAGGAAAGAATAGGGAATTCCCTGGTGCTCCAGTGGTTAGAACTTGGCCCTTTCACATTGTAGGTTCAATCCCTGGTCAGGAAACTTAGATCCCACATGCCAAGAGGCAACAAAGCCTGCGTGCTGTGACTAGAGAAACCCCAAACACCACAATGAAGACCCAGTGCAGCCAAAAATAAATAAATAGGAAATCTGAATAAACTGTAGACTTTAGGAAAAACAAATAAATAAAGATTATGTGGAAATAGATTGCATCAAGAATAGAGAACCCCCACACTTATGGCCAATTAATCTACAACAAAGTATACAAAATACACAACGAAGAAAAGACAATCTCTTTGACAAGTGGTGCCAGGGAAACTGGACAGCTACATGTAAAAGAATGAACATTTTCATTTTGTCATATATAAGCTTACACTACGCTAAGTCACTTCAGTCCTGTCTGACTCTGTGTGACCCCATAGACGGTAGCCTACCAGGCTGACCCGTTCCTGGGATTCTCCAGGCAAGAACACTGGAGTGGATTGCCATTTCCTTCTCCAATGCAGGAAAGTGAAAAGTGAAAGTGAAGTCGCTCAGTCGTGTCCAACTCTTAGTGACCCCACGGACTGTAGCCTACCAGGCTCCTCCTTCCATGGAATTTTCCAAGCAAGAGTACTGGAGTGGGGTGCCATTGCCTTCTCCCATATATAAGCTTAAATGGATTCAAAACCTAAATGCAAAATCAAATACTATAAAACTCCTAGAGGAAAATGTAGGCCAAACACTCTTGACAAAACTTGCAGCAGTAGTTTTTTGGATCCATCTCTTAGGGTAATGGAAACAAAAGCAAAAATAAACAAATGGGACCTATTAAACTCTAAATTGTTTGCACAGCAAGAGAAACCATAAAATGCAAAGATAACCTATGGAATGGGAGAAAATATTTGTAAATCATACCAACAGCAAGAGCTGAATTTCCAAGACATAAAAACAGTTTCAGATCAGTCGCTCAGTCGTGTCTGACTCTTTGCGACCCCATGAATCAGCACACCAGGCCTCCCTGTCCATCACCAACTCCCGGAGTTCACTGAGACTCACTTCCATCAAGTCAGTGAAGCCATCCAGCCATCTCATCCTCTGTCGTCCCCTTCTCCTCCTGCCCCCAATCCCTCCCAGCATCAGGGTCTTTTCCAATGAGTCAGCTCTTTGCATGAGGTGGCCAAAGTACTGGGGTTTCAGCTTTAGCATCATTCCTTCCAAAGAAATCCCAGGGCTGATCTCCTTCAGAATGGACTGGTTGGATCTCCTTGCAGTCCAAGGGACTCTCAAGAGTCTTCTCCAACACCACAGTTCAAAAGCATCAATTATTCAGCGCTCAGCTTTCTTCACTAATTATTAGAGAAATGCATATCAAAACTACATTCAGGTAGTTTTGATGATGGCCATCTGACCTCACTCTGGTCAGAATGGCCATCATCAAAAAGTCTACAAGTAATAAATCCAGAGAGGGTATAGAGAAAAAGGAACCCTCCTGCACTGTCAGTGGGAATGTAAATTGGTACACCCACTGTGCTGAACAGTAAGGAGGTTACTTAAAAAACTAAAAATAGAGTAACCATATAAACCAGCAGCCCTGCTTCTGAGTATATACCCAGAAAAGACAAAAACTATAATTTGAAAATATAACATGTACCCCAATGTTCAATAGCACTATTTATAATAGCCCACATCTTTATCTATTCATATATATATATATGTATGTATATAGCTTCCTCGGTAGTTTAATTGGTAAAGAATCCAACTGCAATGCAGGAAACACAGATAATTCGGGTTCCATCCCTGGGTCGGGAAGATCCCTTGAAGGAGGGAATGACAAGCCACTCCAGTACTCTTGCCTGGAGAATCCCATGGATAGAGGAGCCTGGTGGGCTACAGTCCATAGGGTCGCAAAAAGTCGTACAAGTCTGAGCAACTGAGCAACAACAATAAAACCCGAATGGTCTCCTCAGCTGGTCTGAGGGCTCCTGGGGGTATGTTTGTGATGTACCCCAGGGTCTTGGAGTGACAAGCAGTACAATAATTATTTCATGACCATATGTGTGAGAGCTGCTAAGTTGTCTTGTTCACCACTAAACCCCTAGCATCTAGAACCACATGACATACAACCTGTTTATTGATTGAACTTAAGAGTCAGATGAGCGTGCCCCTCTTCTGAAACCCAACAAAGGAAAAGAAGCTGAAGCAAAAGTCTTGCATGATATTTTATTCTGAGAGGGAAAGGCAGTGGAGGGAGTTTGGTGAGAGAAACTGGAGAGAAGACTCCTGGATTCAGGAAGGAAGGAGCCGGCCGAGGATGCTGGAGTTTCTGTGCTTTTTCCCCAGGATGGGGTAAGAGGACCCAGGGAATCAAATGAAACCTACTGTGGAGAGAAGAGACAGGTTGATCCGGGCTCTGATTTCTCAGTCTCGGGCCATTTCCTTGGTGTCAACCTCATCTTACGTGATGGTCTCATTCAATCCTCATTTCAGCCTCAGAAATAGAAATAATTATTGCCCTTTCACAGGTAAGGAAACGGAAGCTCAAAGAGGTTAGGTTACTTGCCCAAGGTCACACCTCTGAGGAGAAATGGAGACCTGATTTTACTCCAGGATTGTTTGCAGGAGTGTGGGGAGGGGCAGGGGGAGGCTGCCTCAGGCTGTTAGGAGTTTGCCTTTCACGGGGAGGCTGTCAGGGAATGAGTCCCCGCTGTTGCCTATGCACATACCTGGCTTGCTTTTGCACATCTTGATGTCCTCACAGACAACCCGAGAGGTTTTTCCAGCTGTGATGTCTGCAGCGATGCGACGGAGAAATCTCTTCGTGATTGACTTGCACAGACCTTTCAGCGGCCCCATCTTGCCGCACACCTTGGAGGCCGCCTCGATGACGGTATTCTGCAGCGGCAGCACCGTGGTGGGAAAAGGGCCTCAGGTGAGCCTTGCCGGGCACTGTCTCTCTGCAGGCCCCGGCAGCCTTGGGGTCTCAGCGGGTCTGGCAGTGGGAGTGCTGGGTCCCGGGAGTTGGTGCCAGGTGGTAGTGGGAACAGGGACTGGAGAGACAGGGCTCAGCCCCCCTCCCCATCTCAAGCCTGGCCAGCAGGGGCTCTGGAAAGGACAATTGACCCTGCCGAGTCTTAGCCTCTGTATACCCAGGCCCTGTCTTCTGGGTGGAGAGTGGTGCCCAGACCCACTTTAAAGGCTCTGTCTATATAGCTTCTGGTCCAGGGCCAGACTGGGGGCTCCATCTGCTGGGGAGGTGTGGCGGGTTAAAGGGGGGATCCAAGCTTGGAGCTTTGGTCCATTGCTTTTGAAATATCTTCTTCTGACATCTCCCATGGAAGGGGATAAATCTGAGTACCCCAGGGTGAAGGTAGTGATGCTGAGCAGCTTGGGGGAGCCACGGAGAGGGAGAGAGGGAAAGTGAAACTATGGTTCTGGTGATGATGCCTCCACTTGTTAAGTATTCACTCAGAGCTAAGTACATCCCACTTTCCAGCTCATTTAAAAAGCCCTGGTAAGGATTCCCAGCCCTCCCCACTCCACTTGGGGGCACCTCTCCACCCTCCAGGTCTCACAAGCCTCCCGTCTCACCTCATCGGGCTGATCTCCCAACTTGTCCATCAGATGTTGTATTATCCTCTGACAAGAACCACAGAGTAGGCCCAGCTCTTCTCCTTGGAGCAGCAGGTCACCCTATCAGGAAAGGAAGCCCATTAGGGTGGTCTCTCAGACACCCCAACTTCATAAGGGCTCCAGGAAGGGTCCCCTGGGTGCTTTCAAGCCAGTAGGATGATCCATGATCTGTCTGTCCATATGAGGACCTGAGCCAGACTGGCTGGCCCCTGCCCATCTCTCTGCCTGTTTTAGAGGGGCTGAGAGACCCCACGACCTGCCCCCACACCCACAGCACCGGCCCCAGCCCAGCATCTGCCCCTCTGCTGTTCTACCGTCAGACAAGGAGGAGGCTCTTGGGGAGGGCCCAGCCACCAGGGTAGCCCCCACCCCACAGTCAGGTACTAGTGTGAACAAAACCAGCATCTTCAGCTCCCAGCCCTGCCTCCCCACCCCCTGACCAGTTCAGTCTCCAGACCCTTGCCCCTGGCACTGCCCAGGGAGGAGAGGAAGGAGAAGGATGGTGGGGGGGGGGGTGGGTAGCAGGTGCGGAGGTATCCAGTGTACCTGGGGATCCTCTGGGTCCAGGCCCTGGCACAACTCATCTCCATCACACTGATGGGTCGTCGCCTGGTCGTGGCTCTCAGGAGTCAGACCAGAAAAGGCCAGCCCTATGGAAGAAACAGCATGAACAGCTCTCCACAGACAAAGGGAGAGGAGAAGTCCGTGCTTCTGGCTGGGGAGAGCCCAGGAGGCAGCTGGCACTCAGGACGGGGAGGCGGCCTTGTGAGGCGTCCCGGGTGCCTCCTGCCCTGCTCTGCCCTGGGGCTGCTCTGACCCATGCCAGGTGCCCTTGGAGCTCATGCTCAGGTCCCTCAAACTGAGAAAGCAGGGCTGGGAGGAGGAGCCATCAGGATCTACCCCAAGGGGAATGTCCTCACCTGGGGCAACCAGGAGCACCGAGGCGATGATCAGGACAGCCCAGGAGGTCATGTTGAGGCAGCTGCCCAGGCTCCCTCCACAGCCTGTTTTATAGAGGCTGCGAACCTGGCAGGGTCCTCTTCCTCTTTTTGGCCACCTCCCGTGTCTCTGAGATTACCACAAACACCGGTACTGGTCTGTGGAGAAGTGGGAGGAGGAGTGTACATGAGAGCTTCCACACACCCCTCTCCACACCCCCTGCCCAGCACTAGAACTTTCTGAGCTGAGCCAGGTGTTGACGGAGAGCATTGGCCGCCATGATGCCCATCCTGCCCTGATGTGGTAATGGGAAGAGAAGTCCCCACTACTGAGGGGTCAGGTAGGGCCCTTGTCCAGGTGAGCATCCATGCCCCCTGCCTCATCTCTTCCTCCCACCCCAGAGGTCTGGGCTGGTGTCACTAAGTCATCCTTCTCCTCATCTCTTGGGTCTCCTTCCAGCCATTTAAGCCAGTGTAGCACTACCTGATTCAGATGTAGAAAAAGGTGCCCTCAGGGTACATCCTGAAACTCCTCCTCCCAGTCCTGGATTCTCCAGCTTCATGGACCCTGATCATGAGCTCTATGGGCACCCTGGGTCCCCTAGACCCACACCAGCCTTCTCACCATCATCAAGGAGGCCGGGCCTTTCCCTCAGAGCTGGGTTCAGCCCAGCCTGGCAGTGACCTGGCCGATGGGCAGAGAGAGCCGGTGGGAAGGACAGGAGCCCCAGCCAGGGTCTGGTCCCAACTTCTGGGTGTCTGAATAGTCATCTGTGTCATAAAGGTCATTGGCCTTCATCTGTCAGAAAAATTGAATAGTAGATACAAATAATTTCTTAGTATCCATATGTCCCAAATATTGCGTGGGATATACTTACACTGGAAAGTATTTGTTGTTTACCTGAAATTCAAATTAAACTGAGCATTCCATAGTTTGTCTGGCCCCTTGAATCCTTTCTGGTTTATTACCCAAATCCCAGGGTAGCAGACACACTCACACTAACTCACATCACACACTTACACACGGTTACATGAACTCAGGGACATACACTCTCCAAAGCACTGACAAATTCACACACACTCATAGCCACTCACACTTCCAGATACCCACACACACATACTCACACATTAATTCACAACCACATACTTTCATATACTCATAAATTCACACATAAACACACCACCTTTATTCTTGCCCATTGTGGAAGTCAGTGAATGCCACACTAAGGAGCAAGGAATTGAAGCATTTTTAAGCACTTTGGCTCTCTTATTTTTATTGAAATAAATTTTAATTAGATAAGTAAGAAACAATAAATGAAACCACTTATAAGTTCACCAAACAGATTTATAGAAATATTAACGGAAGACAACTAGACTCATAGTGGTCATCATTTTTAAATTTATAGAAATATTGATTCTCTATGGTGTGTACCAGGAAATTACATAGTGTTGTCGGTCAATTATACTTTAAAAACAAACTCTTGGAAAAAAGAGATTGGATTAATGGTTACCAGAGGCTGGGGTGGAAGGGTAAGAGGTAGGATTGGATGAAGGTGGTGGTCAGAAGGTATAAACTTCCAGTTATAAGATAAGTAACTACTAGGGATGTAATGTATAATATGATAAAGATAATGAACACTGCTGTAGATTATAAATGAAAATTGTAAAGAAAGTAAATCCTAAGAGCTCTCATTACAAGGAAAACTTTTTGTCTATTTAATGTTGATCTCTATGAGATGATGGATATTCACTAAATCCACTGTGATCATCATTTCATGATGAATGTAAGTCAAATCATTAAGTTGTACACCTTAAAATTATATAATGCTGCATGTCTGATATCTCAATACTTTGGAAATTAATTAATTATAAAAAAAATTTACATAAATATCCATTTATGCCTTTCAATGAATATATTTATAAACAAGTATATGTTTATATAAAGTTATATATCATAAAAAATGTTTTGGAACAGCTTTTTAAATTTAACAAGATGTCATGAACATCATCCCAGTCAATAAATTTAGATTTCCTTCATCATTTCCATTGGTTTCCTCATATTCTATTTGAGGGGTGAACTCTAACCGGAGTCCTCAATTCTGGGACTCATGAGGCTTCTACTTGCAGGGCAGAGGTCGGGAGAGCCCAGCAACAGCTTGTGCAGTAGTCTGGGTGAGTGACACGAATGCCTTCATGAGACTGGTTGCCTCATAATCCCAAGATGACTACTGAGGCCCTCCAGGCCCTAGGGCCCCGCCCCAGGTGGAAAACTGAGAAGAGTGAAGCAGGAAAGGGAGGTACTTATATATATTTTTAAAAAGCAAATATTTCCCAGAGACCTTCAGCTTGTCTCATCAGTACGTCCAGGGGGTACTCGCAACTGTGAAGGGCTATACAGAAGGAAGCCTTTGGCTGGACTTTGAACCAAACTGAGATTCTGCCGGGAAGGACAGATGAGAAGTCACGGGATCAGGTAGGCAACAGCAGTATCAGCTACAGAAGAACTTCTTGCTAAACAGTGTTTTGAAGGAAAAATTGATGGCATTTTGTAACTAATCAGATACAAGAGACAGAGGAGACAGGAGGCAAAAGTTTTATAGTATTTGAAGGCTGAGGGGCCAGTGGTGAAGCAGGAAAATTAGGAAATGGAGCTTGTGTGTGAAAGCTGAGTTTGAGGTGTTGCATTTGTGTGGTCTGCTTGAGGGCAGGGCTGCCTCTGCTGTCACATCCGCCCTTGATTACTAGAACTGTCCTGAGACCAGATAGTCAGCTAAGGGTTCGCCTCCTGTAAGGAAACCAGGACTCAGAGAGGTCCAGTGAATGCTCCAAGGACACACAGCTCAAACCACATATGTCTGGGGATTTGAACTCAGACTCCAAAATCCAAGTTCGTCCCCACTCCACATTGGCCCTGTCTCTAGGTTTCTAGGCCAAAGTTGCTTGCCATCTGGCCGCCAGGTCAGGCGCTGTCCCCGCTCCCCTCCACAAGCCTCCTCTTTCCTAACCACGTGAAGATACCATGGTCTACATGTGGAGACCACATTAGTGAAGAGGAAAAAGCCCAAGAAGGTGACTCATGTCTTTCTTTACCGTATTCAGTAAATACACATATCAGTAAATACACACATATACAAATATTTTTGCGGAATTCAGTAAGATCAGATATTCCAGCAAGCCCTTTTCTGGGGTGCTAAGGGGTATGGACAAGGGGCCCTGGGGTCCCACGTGACAAGAACCTAGCACAAGTCCACAAGTCCTATCCGTTTGCGGTCGTGGGGTCCCATGGACCAGCCCATTGCAAGTCAATCTTCTTCAAGAAATCTTTGCTTTCCCCAGTGTCATGAAGATATCCTCTTGTTTCTTCTAGCAGTTTTGTAGTTTTTACATGTAGGTCTGCGATTCACCTCAAATACGCTGGGTTGAAATTCTGTTGCTTCAGATCAATTTGTTGAAAAGATTTTCATTTTCCCATTGAATTGCTTTGACATCTGGGTCAGAAATCAAATGACTGTATAAAGGTGGGTCTGTTCGTAGGTTCTTTATCACAGCAAGTACTGCATTAATAATAATAGCAAAACACTCTGATTCTTTTAAATGGGCACAATATTTGAACAGTCACTTCATAAAGGAAGAATAGCGAATAAATATTTGAAAAAGTGTTAAATACCATAACTCATGAGGGAATTCTATGTTAAAACTACCATGAAATGATGGCACCAAAATGACTACAATTAAAACAAGATCTCGCTTACGTGTGGTATCTGAAAATGAAACAAACAAAAGAAAACAAAAAAACAGAACTCGTAGAAACAGAGCCCTTTTCTGGGCGTGGGGCCCGATGTGGGCAGAGGGCAAAATAGGTGAAGGTGGTAAAAAAGCACAGGCTTCCAGGTGTAGAGCAAGTCCTGGGTGTGTAACCTAGAGCACAGTGACTATAGTTAGTAATACTTTATGTATATTTGAAAGCTGCTGAGACAAATCTTAAAAGTGCCCATCACAAGAAAAAAATCGTAATGTGGTGATGAATGACAACTAGACATCTGGTCATAGTCTTTTTGCAATCTATATTATATCAAAGCATTACGTTGTAAACCTGAAACATATCATATGTCATATGTCAATTACATCTCAAATTTTTTAAATGAATAATAATATCTATTTTGCAAAGATTACTGAGATATTAAAAATCATATTAAATATTTGTCATATGTGGGGAAGAAAAGACAATACTAAGTGTTAAGAAGGATGTGGAGCAATGGGTACTTCAAAAGTTGTTGGTGAGAATATAAAATGAACTTTTTAAACGTAGATTGACATTGTTTCACAGAGTTAAGTATACACATGCCATATAACCTCTACATGTCTACCCACACTAATGAAAACATATGCACATATAAAGACTATTACAAAAATGTTCACAGAAACATGACCCAGCACCTACACTCCTAGATATATACTCCAAAAAACTGAAAACAGAGATTCAAAGGGACACTTGTCATCAATGTTCATAACATTTTTCAAAATAACCAAAAGTGGGAATGACCCAAGTGTCCATTGATAGATGAATGGATCAACAACATATGGTGTATACATACAATGGAATATTATTCAACCATGAGAAGGAATAAAGTTCTGATACAGATAACAACATGGATGAACCTTGAAAGAATTAAGCTAAGTGAAGTAAGCCAGATACAAAATAATACATGAAATATCTATGTGAATATGTATATCTATATACATGAAATATCTATAAAAGGCAAATTCATAGGGATAGAAAATAGATCAAGGATTACCAGAGACTGAGGGGAGGGGAAAAGACGGAATTATTGCTATTGGTTACTGAGTTTCTATTTAAGGTCATAAAAATAAATTTTGGAAATAGAGCAGAATATTTAATTAGTGCCACTGAATTGTACATTTTGAAATGGCTACAATGGCAAGTTTGTGTTATATGTATTTTACCACAACAATAACAAAAAAAAGAGAGAGAGAGAGATAATGCTCTTAGAAACTTTCCCACAAAAGCCAAACATCAGAAATAACCCAAATGCCCACCAACAGGTAAATGGATAAATAAAGTTTAGCCATACAATGCAATACTACTTGGTGATAAAAAAGAAATAAAATGCTAATACATGCAACAAAATAGATGAATGCCAAACACTGAGCAAAAAGATACGAAACACAAAAAAACTACACTCTGCATGATCCCATTGATATGAAATTCTAGAACAGGCAAAATTCACATCTGGTGAAAAAGAGCAGAAAAATGATAGGAGGGGAGAAGAGGATGTGGGAGTTTTGGGGAAAGTACACAAAGGGGCTCTCTCAGGTGATGAAAGTGTTCTCCATCCTGACTGGGGTGTGAATCTCATGGGTACATGCATCTATCAAATCTCATCAGTCTCTACACTTAAGATTTATGCATTTCACTATATGTAATCACGTCCCAACAAAACGAGTATCCAAAAATGCTTAAGTTACAATCTCATGGTTCCTAATGAACATTAGGGATTCCCTGGTGACTCAGTGGTAAAGAATTGGCCTGCCAGTGCAGGAGATACAGGTTCAACTCCTGGTTCGGGAAGATCCCCTGGAGAGGAAAATGGCAACCCACTCCTATATTCTTGCCTGGGAAATCCCACGGACGGAGGAAACTGGTGGGCTACAGTCCATGGGGTCTCGAAAGTTTGGACACAACTTAGCAACTAAACAACAGCAACAATGAACATTATCAAATACTTTCCAAAAGTATTCTATCAGTTTACACTGCCATTACCTACAAGTTTGCTGTACTTTCACCAGCGTTAGATATTATCATAGTCTTTCATCTGCAAATGTAATGAGTAGAAATAGTAAGTACTTTTAATCTCCACTTAGGACCACAAATTGTTTAATATTTTCCCAAATATTTATTTACTGTCAAATGCATTTGGGGAGGAGGACTTTCCTAGTGGTCCGGTGGTTAAGAACCTACCTCACAATGCAAGGAATCTGTGTTCGATCCCTGGTCAGGGAACTGGGATTGCACAAGCCACTGAGCAGCTAAGCCCTCCCAAACACAACTAGAGAGTCCCAGCATAACAACAAAAGATCTCACATGATGCAATGCAGTTCCTGCAACTGAGACCAGAGGCAGCCAAATAAATACATATCTACATATATTTTTTAAACTTTTTATTTGGGGGAATTATCTTTCTTATTTTGATTTTGGCCCTTGCCCATTATCTATTAGACTCTACTACTTTCTTTTTAAATTTCTAAGGATTCTTTATGTCATAAGTATATTAATGGTATGATTAAACTACTCCACTTGGGGGAGGAGAGGGGATTAAAAAAAGCAATAGTAAACATTAAAAAAAAATAAAACAAAATACTCCGAATGCTTTGTCACTTCATAGCTTACCTTTAACTGCTGGTGATGTTTTTCTTTTGCTTAGAAAGGTTTCATTTTCTATAGTCAAACACATCTTTTCTTTATGACTTGTTTTTTCAGTTTAGAAAGTTGTCATGTCATTATTGCCTTTATCTAAAAAAATTTTTTTTCAAATTTTTGCTGTTACCTAGTTTTTTTTTTGTTACCTAGTTTTTTAATGTGGTATTATTTTAATTCTCTGGAACTTTATTTTAGTAAGATATGCAGGAATCAAATTTTATTCTTTACAAAATGATATGTTCACTTAATTTAAATTGTTGATGGTATATTTTCCCTGGTTTCCCTGATTTTCTGCCGATTTGAATTTATTCTTTTATCATATATCAAGTTACCTTTAATAAAATCAAATTCTGAGCTATTTCTTCTGTCCCACTGGTCTGAATATCTAGTGTTCTATTTAACACCACGTGGTTTAACTACGGCAACTTTCTTTTCAGATTTTTCTCTGATAGTACTTTACTTTAAAAGTATACTTTGAAAAACAAGAAAAAGTATCTTTAAAATATTTTATATGCTTTAATACTTTATTTTCCAAAAGCATGTATAAAGTATATTGTGCGTGTGTGTGTGTGTGTGTGTGTGTGTGTGTGTGTGTGTGTGTGTGCATAGTTGCGTTCAACTCTTAGCGACCCCATGGCCTGTAGCCCGCCAGGCTCCTCTCTCCATGGAATTTCCCAGCCAAGAATACTGGAGTGGGTTGCCATTTCCTACCCCAAGGGATCTTCCTGACCTAGGGGTCAAACCCGAGTCTCTTGCATGTCCTGCACTGGCAGGCGGATTCTTTGCCACTGTGTTAATACTAAATACTGCTGCTGCTGCTAAGTCGCTTCAGTCACGTCCGACTCTGTGCGACCCCATAGTCGGCAGCCCACCAGGGTCCCCTGTCCCTGGGATTCTCCAGGCAAGAACACTGGAGTGGGTTGCCATTTCCTTCTCCAATGCATGAAAGTGAAAGGTGAAAGTGAAGTCTCTCAGTCGTGTCCGACTCCTAGCGACCCCATGGACTGAAGCCCACCAGGCCCCTCCATCCATGGGATTTTCCAGGCAAGAGTACGGGAGTGGGGTGCCATTGGCTTCTCTGACTAAATACTGAAGATAACAATTTAGAAATTTTTTTTACTAATAAACTATCACAATGAAATTCTCATATCAAATTTTGTGAAAACTAAAAATTAATATGGAAAAAATTCCTCTCTTTGCAGTCACTTTTCCAGCCATGAGCATACTATGACTTTCAGTTTTTCTGTCTTCCTTTACACCTCTCAAAAAAGTTTTAGGAATAACTCAGACTCAGGGACACTGAGCTCCATCGAGTGGCCGGAAATGGTGACTGAAAAGCACGACTCCCACCCTCACATCCCCGAGGCCACAGGAGGGACCCACCGCCCTCCGAGGAAGGTGCAGCTTAGAGGCACTGCGCTCACACAGTCCCATACTTGGCACATGACTCTGAGCTTACTCATGGGGCATTTTCGTATAACGAAATGAAATGGTAGAAAAAGAAAGAGATCATTAGAGGCAGTAAAGCTAAAATAAATGGAAAGATCATCAGCCCACTGGAGAAAGTAGGTGGTGAAAAACAGAGTGAAGCAAGGTTTTATATTTTACCAGGCCACCTGAAATTTAACTAACAAGTGACTGCTCTACAAAACAAAAACAAAGAAACAAAAAACCTGCTCTTTCTTTAGAGAGCTGCTCTATTCAGTTCCAATTACATGAAATAAATCAGCCCCTTGAGGTTAACTGTCTGCTTTTCCTGATTATACTTGGAAAAATATTAAATAGCCTCACACTTGGAATAAGAAGGGAAAAAATACCCACCAAAACTGTATGGAGTATTTTGCTTTTCACTGGTCTTCATGGATCTTTTTCTTCTGTAAACATTTCTGTTGTATCATATTTCAGGAATTTAGTACTTTAAGGCATTAGATTTACTGAGTACTATGTCTGCCTATTTATCCAAATTATTTCCTTGACTTACAGCTTTTTGCAGCCACGAGTTCTCCAGTTTTCTTTTTTATTTATTTATTTACTCATGAATTTATTTCCTTGGCTGTGGCAGATCTTAGCGGCAGCATGTGAACTCTGAGTTGTGGCATGCAGAATCTTCAGCTGCAGCAAGTGGGATCTAGTTCCCTGACTAGGGACTGAACCCCAGCCCCCAGCATTGGGAGAATGGAGTCTTAGCCACTGGATCATCATGGAATCTCTCCAATTTTCCTGATAGCATGTATAGATTATTACCCAAATTTCTCTAAAGTCATCAAGTTTCTGTTTATGTCAACACTTCGTTTTAATTTAATTTGAATTTAATTTAATTTGAATTTAATTTGAATTTCAGTCCTTGCTTATGTTTTGAGAGCTCCAACTATCTACTAAAACCTGAAGACACAGTGTGTTTAGTCTTATCAATGCTCTTTTGATTTCAGCATTTAGGGCTACTGCCTGTCATTTTCCATAGTGACGATTTTATTTATGACATAACCTCGGGTCAGAAGTCATGATCCTTTTATAGGCTATTTAGGGTAACTTCCTGTATGCATGAGACGATCTTCTCTTCCCTTTTTATCCCATTCCAATTATAATGAGAGCTCTAAAAAATACTCTTGTCCAAACTCATTATCTGTTTTCTTGGTACCTGGTAACCATCAGTGCTACTTCAAGTAGTCATCCTTTTACTGAAAGTACAGTCCCTAGCATATTTGAAGAGGAACATTCTTTGGTTCTACTTTGTCAATAGTTTTCTTAGAGCTACAGTGGATTGGTTTAATTGTCACAAGCTTAACTTAAGGGACATCATTTTGGGCTTCCCTGGTGGTCTAGTGGTTAAAAATTGGCCTCCCAATGCAGGGGGTGTGGGTTCAATCCCTGGTGACAGAACTGAGATCCCACATGAGGGTCAGCTAAGCCCCGAGCCGCAGCTACTGAGCCTGAACACTCTAGAACCTGTGCTCCACATTAAGAGAAGCCTGAGCAACACAGTTAGACAAAAAAAAAGACTGCACACCACAACAAAGACCCTGCACAGCCGAAAAACGCAGCACAGCCAAAAAAAAAGAAACATCATATGTCTTGTGGTTCCATTTGTCAACTAGAAATGCAGCTTTGTCCGCTTATAATTCATAATCTTGAGCAAATTGAAAATAATCAATAATATATCAGAGAAATGCAAATCAAAACTACAATGAGGTACCAACTCACGCCGGTCAGAATGGGTGCTATCAAAAAGTCTACAAACAGTAAATGCTGGAGAGGGTGCAGAGAAAAGGGAACTCTTTTACACTGTTGGTGGGAATGCAAACTAGTACAGCCACTGTGGAGAACAGTATGGAGATTCCTTAAAAAACTGGAAATAGAACTGCCATACAACCCAGCAATCCCACTACTGGGCATACACAACGAGGAAACCAGAATTGAAAGAGACACGTGTACCCCAATGTTCATCGCAGCACTGTTTACAATAGCCAGGACATGGAAGAAACCTAGATGTCCATCATCAGATGAATGGATAAGAAAGCTGTGGTACATATACACAATGGAGTATTACTCAGCCATTAAAAAGAATGCATTTGAATCAGTTCTAATGAGGTGGATGAAACTGGAGCCTATTATACAGAGTGAAGTAAGTCAGAAAGAAAAACACCAATACAGTATATTAACACACATATATGGAATTTAGAAAGATGGTAATGATGACTCTACTTGCAAGACAGCAAAAGAGACACAGATGTAAAGAACAGACTTTTGGACTCTGTGGGAGAAGGCGAGGGTGGGATGATTTGAGAGAATAGCATTGAAACATGTATATTACCATATGTGAAAGAGATCGCCAGTCCAGGTTCAGTGCATGAGACAGGGTGCTCAGGGCCAGTGCACTAGGACGACCCTGAGGGATGGGATGGGGAGGGAGGTGGGAGGGGGGTTCAGGATGGGGGACACATGTACACCCATGGCTGATTCATGTCAATGTATGGCAAAAACCACTACAATATTGTAAAGTAATTAGTCTCCAATTAAAATAAATAAATTAATTAAAAATAATAATTTTTTATATTTTAACAACCTAATTTTAACATTAAAACTAATCAAAACTTATAACAACAGCAATAAGAATCATAATTATTAAATAAGTTAGAATGATGACTCAGCACATACAAAAATGAACTGAACTGTAGTTTTTCCCCCATCAACTTTCATACCTTGTCATAATGCATCTTTTGGGGCCATGATACTATTTATTAAATAATGCTTTCCTTTAAAAACAAAATAATTCCAAGAAAGTGTTTATATCTGTTCAGGAACATTGTACATTACAAATGCCAATTTGTTGTTAACACAAAAGCAAAATGAGTTAACCTCTGTTAACTTTTAACTTTGCTGAAGCTAAATGAGTTGATTTCTGGCTATACTGATGTTTGTACTACCCAAAAAACGTGGATGCAAACTGTTCTGTAAATATGAAATTTGTGCAAACTTTGGAAATGAGCCTTTAAAATATTTTAATCTAAATTTTTATTATGGATCTACTGTATAGCACAAGGAACTATATTCAATATCTTATAATAACCTATTATAGAAAAGAATCTGAAAAAGAATAGGTTGTATGTATATTTATAACTGAATCACTTTGCTGTATATATGCAACATTGTATATCAACTATATGTCAATTTAAAAAATCTTTGTTAAACCTCTCAGCAGCAGCTTACCACTCAAAATATAAATGTGAGAGAGGAAAACAAGACAAAGCCGCCTTGGGTGGCTATTATGCCTAGACTCTCTCACCTTCTTTTCTCCCCCTCCTTCTATATGGAGAGGTTGGAAAGTTACAGCAGCACTTCCCAGAATTCATTGCAGCTTGCGTCTGGATGTGAAACCGTGTCTACAGTTCGATGCACTGATATGGGATTCGGGAGGCTGACCCCAATACCATCTTTCTATTCTCTTTTGACTATTTTGGCTGCTGGCAAGCAAGGTCATGGAAGGGTGACATTTGGGGGCAGGAGCATTTCCAGTATCAAATGTCTTCTTGAATTTGGCTTTCTAATCTAATTCCTGGATGTGTGTTCTTGAACTCTGAGCTTCAGAACCAGCTTCAAGTTGCCTTTAGCATCAACTATTGAGAATCACTTCTGAATTTTTCAAGGCCCAATTCAGAACCTACTTCTTTAGTCCTACATACAATTTTTAAGGACCTAATTCCCTGTGTAAAATCCTCCCGGAAAAGAAAGTAGGAGTGGGTGGGATCTAATTTATTCTGCCAAAGAGGGGCTTCTCTGTACCTGTACCTGCACTGTGTCCTCTATATCTTCGGGGAACCCTGAGAGTGTGGTACACACACCCTGCCCCACACACACACACAGTAGTTTTTTCCTCTTAACCCCATGATTTAAACTGCCGGGTCAGTGGTTAACAAGGATGTGGCTGAAGCTTTGAAGAGTAGATCAGTCTTAGAGGTGACACACTACCTTAGAGGCATGAATGCTCGTCCTTCCCACCGCCTCCCCTATCTATTAATAGATGCAACCTCTCCGTGTCCTTTATTAATGTGTCTCCATTTTGCTCCCAGAAGCCCCTGACCCATGGAGCATTGTCTTCAAGGACACCCTATACAATAGGCTACAGAATCACTTCTATTTTCCAAGTCAGCCCGTGGCTATATTAGTTTTCTCTCGTTGCTGTGACAGTTACCACAGACATAGTGCCTTAAGACCACGCCCATATAGTCCCTCCAGGTAGCTCAGGGCTTCTAGGCTATGAGCCACCCATCTCCTTGCATGGCCCTTTAATAAACCTCTCTCTGCTCCAAACTCACAAACAAGCAAGCAAGCAAAAAACACCCATCTAATGATCCGACAACTGTGTAGGTCAGAAGTCTGAGTCGGTTCAGTTGGTTCCTCTGCTATGGGTCTTGGAGAAGGCAATGGCACCCCACTCCAGTACTCTTGCTAGGAAACTCCCGTGGACGGAGGAGCCTGGTAGGCTGCAGTCCATGGGGTCGCTAGGAATTGGACACGAGTGAGAGACTTCACTTTCACTTGGAATTGGCAACCCACTCCAGTGTTCTTGCCTGGAGAATCCCAGGGACGGGGGAGCCTGGTGGGCTGCCGTCTCTGGGGTCACACAGAGTTGGACATGATTGAAGCGACTTAGCAGCAGCAGCAGCTGTGGGTCTCCTGAGGCCAAAATCAAGGTGTTGGCTGGGTGGACTCTTTTCTGGGAAGAATCCACTTCCAAAGTCATTCAGGTTGTTGGCAGAATTCAGTTCCCCGTGGTTGTAGAACTGAAGTTTCCTTTTCCTTGCTGGCTGTCATCTGAAGTTCATTCTCAGCTTCTAGAGGCTACTGGCATTTCCTGACTCATGGCCCTCTCTGTCCAGATCAAGCCTTTCTCATGCTTTGAACCCCTCTGAGGCTCTCTCTGCCTCGTCTTCCTGTCTTTCACTTGACATACACTTACTGACATAAATACACAGGCCATCCTGCCTGTTCTTTCTTTTGCTCTCCTTGGGTCCCCATTTCAGCACCTACAGTCGGGCAGTCCCTCCTTTGCTTTATTATCCATGAGTTTATGATTATGCATTTTAATTTTATTTATGAACTGCATGAGGGAATTTACATTTTTTAATGAAATATATTAGGAAAGCAAATAAAAGCTTCCACTGTCCTACCTTCACATAGACTCTCTCCTCAGAGTAAACTACCACTAAAACTCTTTTTTCTCTTTCCATACAAGCATAGCACATACACATTGCTCCATTCTCAGTTATGAAATGTAAAGTATATTCAGAAATGTGCACAAAACAAAATGGACTATTGTTTATTAGGAAGCAAATAGGTGCATAATCACAAAATGATGCCTGAGCCCAGAAGCATCTTAACTTCTCCTCCTAAGCTAATACTGCTGCTACTAAGTTGCTGCTATGTCACTGTAGTCGTGTCTGACTCTGTGCGACCCCGTAGACCACAGTCTACCAGGCTCCGCTGTCCCTGGGATTCTCCAGGCAAGAACGCTGGAGTGGGTTGCCATTTCCTTCTCCAATGCTAATACTAATACTACCCTAACCTTAATCATAATCCTATCCTTGTTTCTCTATAGTTTTACCATCTGAGCACATACTCTTAAACATGATAGTTCTCTCTTCTCTGGTTTTGAAACGTGTATAAATAAATCACAAACAATGGATCCTCTGGTGTGACTGTTTGGGGGAGCACACTACATGGCATCCTAGTTCCCCAACCAGGGATCAACATGCAGTGGAAGCATGGGGAGCCATAGGAACACCAGGGAAGGCCCATGTCTGACTCATTTTAATTAGCATTAAGGTATGTGAGATTTACCCACGTTGTGTGTATGAAGAGTTTGTTCCTTTCCATTGCTGAGTACCATTCTCTTGCAGGAATATGCCATACTTCATCCATTCTCCATTGATGGTTGCGTGAGTTGTCATCAGTTCTGACCTACAGATATACACTGAGTTCCTTCCTTTTTCCCAACTTTACTGAGATTTAAGTAAAGTATACTCACCAGCATACATCTGAAGTGCACACCTTCTACCACTTTTGACACGTGTATATATGTGTGAAAATACCACGGCAGTTGAGAAAGTGAATGTGTTCATCACCACCTTGTGTCCTTTTGGGTAGATGAATGGATGGATGGAGAGGAGGGATGGGGGAGAGAGGGATGAATGGATAGATGGACGAATGGCAGACAGACTGGAAGGAGCTTCACATGGCATAGTTTCCTTTTACTATTTTGAATGTTGGCTTCCCTCGTGGCTCAGACAGTAAGGAATCCACCTGCAATGCAGGCGATATGGGTTCGAACACTGGGTCAGGAAGATCCCCTGGAGAAGGGAATGGCTTTCCACTCCAGTATTCTTGCCTGGAGAATTCCATGAACAGAGGAGCACAAACTACAGCCCATGAGGTCACACAGGATCAGACACAGCTGAGCAACTAACACACACACATTTTGGATTTACTTCCCTCAATATCTTCTAAAAATGGACGTTATAGTGACAGTTCATGCATAAGCTGACTCTGTGGACCCACCCTGGTGCCTGGGAAGCCTGTTGACACTGGAAGATTGACTGGTGCTTGATAAATTACAAGCCTGCCTTGCTTTGTGTCTCAGACAGGAGCTCCTGAACACACCGCTCTGGCCAATGAAAGAGACCAGATGGAGAGAACAGACTCTGGAACCTCTCCTGCTTGTTGCTGATCAGAGCTCAGGACACACTCGTAACCACACAGCCACCACCATCTGAGTCACACTTCAGGGTGTGATACAAAAGAGAGGTTAGCAATCTCTCACGGACTCAGCAGACCTCATCTGGATTGCCCATAACCAGTTTCTCAAGCTCCCAGGCCACAAGAGGGGCCCAGTCCTCACTGAGGCCTCTCTCTCAGAAATTCATTTTCTTATCATCACCCTTTCTCCCTTGTAGCCACCTTTCACTCATCTTCACATCACTTCACACTCACTGGCAACTTCCATCTCTGGCTTCTAAGATTGATGAGACCTTGGATCCAGAAACCATCTAAATGGGGTTCTCACAGTCCACTCTGAGCCCTCACCTGGACCCCTTCCCCATCCTCACATGTACGAGCTCCACCCCAGAATCACCCAGTGACTCCAGCTTCCCCTGAAGCTCACTTAAACAGTGACCTCTGCCACTGGGTGACCTGGTACCTGACCCTTGCCACATCCACCACATGTGGCAGGACAGGGGACACTGCTGTCATTCTTCTGGAATTTTATTCCCCAGCCCAACCTTCCAGGTTTTGGCATTCAGTCTTTTTACCATTGACTCACACCAGTCCTGCCTCACCACACAATTAAAACAGGATAAAATCTACAGTAACTTGAATTGTTCTCAAATAGCTTCTTATTTGCTAGTATACCTGAGGAGTGAGGGAAGCTTTCCTTTCTTTTGTGTCAGTGTTTTATAAATATGGAGACAATGGGTGATGAGCAAACATAATTCTACCAAGAAATAGCTTCAGCCAGTACCATCAGCCGGTCGATACATTACTTGTCTTTAGATTTTTTAAAAATTATTACTCACTGTGAGTAAATTTGAGAGGGTGACATTTCTGCATCACAGGACTCCTACAAATTGCCCTCCAGCTATTTCTGTGACTCGATCACTTACAAGTCAGGCCAACTGCAGTGTGTGTGGCCACGCTGAGTATCACCTTTTCCCGAGGGTACTTAGTGATGGGTACTGTTCCTTCTGGGAGTTCCAGGTGGCACTTGTTGTAAAGAACCCACCTGCCAAAGCAGGAGACTTAAGAGATGCTAGTTTGATCCCTAGGTTCTGAAGATACCCTGGAGAAGGTCATGGCAACCCACTCCAGTATTCTTGCCTGGAGAATCCCATGGACAGAGGAGCCTGGTGGGCTACAGTCCATGGGGTTTCAAAGAGCGGGACATGGCTAAGGTAATTTCACACAGCACAGCTGTTTGTTCTGCACTGCCACCAGGGCCTGCTGGCTGCCATCTCTGCCAGGGGTTCAAAGCTGGGCCCCTGAGATCCCAAAGCACCAAGGGTTCTATCCAAAAGTGAAGAAAAGCTCTTGCACCACTATGGCTTCTCCATCTTTTAGGAGACATGAACCAGCATGCCCCAGGTCTTTTATGTTTTAATTCATTTGGCTGCATCAGGTCTTAGTTGTGGCATGCGGGATCTTCATCGCATCGTGTGGGACCTTTCGTTACAGTGATTGTGCTCTTTAGTTGTGGCACAGGGGCTCCAGAGTGCGGGGGGTTCAGCAGTGATGGCGCATGGGCTTAGTTGCTCTGAGGCATGCGGGATCTTAGTTCCCTAACCAGGGATCAATCCAGTGTCCCCTGCACTGGGAGGTGGATTCTTAACCATTAGACCACTAGGGAAGTCCCTGTGCCAGGGGGTTTAGCTGAAGCATCTCTTTCAGTGTTTACTCACAGACATCCTATCGCTGGGACTTGGACAAGGGTCCCTGGGGGGCGGGGCTGGGGGCAGACCTGGCTGTTTTCAGATTTGTCCCAGCCTGGCACGCTGGAGCTCTGCTACAGACTAGAGTTTCCAGCTGCTTCCTTCTTCCCTGAGAAGGTGGACTCTCCCAGCGGCTGCTCAGGTAGCCTCTGGATAGTTCCCCCCAACCAGTCAGTAGGACACACCCTGAACCAGAAGCCCTGCCTCAATCCCCATCCATGTTGTTGCTATTGTTTAGTCATTAAGCCTTGTCTGACTCTTTGTGACCCCATGGACTGCAGCACGCCAGGCCTCCCTGTCCCTCATGGTCTCCTGGAGTTTGCCCAAGTTCATGTCCTTTGAATCGGTGATGCCATCCAACCATCTCATCTTCTGTCACCCCCTTCTCCTCCCATCTTCAACCTTTCCCAGAATCAGGGTCTTTTCCAATGAGTCAGTCATCTCTTCCCATCAGCTAGCCAAAGTATTGGAGCTTCAGCTTCAGCATCAGTCCTACCAATGAGTATTCAGGGCTGATTTTCACATCCATTTTTCCAGAAAATACTAATGAATGTCTACTCCTTTCCACATGTCCCACCAGGCACTGAGGATAGGAAAGTGAGTAAAGTCGAACCTGGGCCTGCCTTCATGGAGTTTACATTCTACTGGGAAAGAAGACAACAACCATACATGGAAGTGTGAATAGAAGAAACAATATTTAAGATGCCATGAAGCAGGCTTCCCTGGTGGCTCAGTGGTAAAGAATTCACCTGTCAATGCAGGAGACACGGGTTCAATACCTGGTCTGGGAAGATCCCACATGCCATGGAGCAACTATGCCCATGTCACAACTATTGAAGCCCGTGCACCCTAGGGCAAGTGCTTCACAGCCAGAAAAGCCATGCAAATGAGAAACCCACACACCACAACTAGAGAAATGCTCTCGCAGCAATGAAGACGCAGCACAGCAAATAAATAAACAAATACATTTATTTTTTAAAATGCGGAGAATCCCAGGTATCCAGTGTTGCAAGAAGTAACAGGAGGGAACTCCCTGGCTGTCCAGTGGTTAAGACTCAGCGCTTCCACTGCAGAGAGCTTGGGTTTGATTCCTGGACAGGGAACTAAGATCCCACAGGCTGTGGGGCAACTAAGCCCATGTGCCACAATTAAAAAGACCAGGAGCAGCCAAAAAACCACCACCACCAACAAAAACCCAAGATGGGTTGGAGGACTAACCCCCACTTACCTTGCATTCAGCCCCATCCCCTGCACCTTCTAACTCATCAGCATGTGGGCTCTGGAGGTGGCCTGCCTGGGCTCAGATCCTAGCCCCACAAGTTACTAGCTGTGCACATCAGAAGAGAAGACCCTGGGCAAGTCTGCCACCCTCTTCGTAAACTGTGTATAGTAAGAGACCCTTCCTCTAGGGGTCAGATTAAGCATCAGAGCATTGGCAGGTGATCACTCAGCTACCATCATCATTTCATTGCTATTATCTCATGCCTCAGCAGATATGATCTGCTTCCTTTATCCCATTACCTGTGCCACCCCAGGGCCAGCATTATGAAAGCGGGAAATATTAAGTCCTGTGATCCTCAGGACCACGCTACGTGCAGTTCTGGGGATGTCTGTGAAATGTGGGAACATAAGCCAGAGCAATGGTCAGAACATTCCAGAACAGGAGTGGAGGGTTTGGTCAGTCTGTGGTGTGTTCTGAAAGTGAAAATGTTAGTCACTCTGTCGTGTCCAACTCTTTGCAACCCCATGGACTGCAGCCCACCAGGCTTCTCTGTTCGTGAAATTCTTCAGGCAAGAATACTGGAGTGGGTAGCCATTCCCTTCTCCAGGGGATCTTCCCAACACACAGATCAAACCCGGTCTCCTGCATTGCACGTGGATTCTTTATCATCTGAGCCACCATGGAAGCCCCACAGTGTGTTCTACAATTCCTCTAAAACGTCGTATGAATATCTACGTGTGTCTTGCTCAATATGTGCCCCAATACTTCCCTTCTTTCTACTTCTGTGTTGTGATAAAAGTAGAGGTTTTCATCTCACAGATTGGGCTCTGGCTTAAGGGAAGTTTCATACTTGGGATAATCAGAAACCTGATACACATTGTAGTGCCTTTTTAAAAAAAAATTATAAGTACAGTTGATTTACAGTCTTGTGTTCATTTCTGCTGTACAGCAATGTGATTCAGTTATACATATATATAATTTTTCTTTTTTACCACTAGTACCAGGCTTCCCTAGTGGCTTAGATGGTAAAGCATCTGTTTGCAATGCAGGAGACCCGAGTTTGATCCCTGGGTTGGGAAAATCTCCTGGAGAAGGGAATGGCTATTCATTCCAGTTCTCTTGCATGGAAAATCCCATGAGTAGAGGAGCCCAATAGGTTACAGTCCATAGGATCAGCAAGAGTCAGACATGACTGAGCGAGCAACACATATTTTTTTATATTCTTTTCCATTATGGTTTATCACAGGACATTGAATATAGTTTCCTGTGCTATACAGTAGCACCTTGTTGTTTATTCATTCTCTATATAATACTTTGTGCAATGCCTTTTAAAAAGTATTATGTATATATATTTCACACAATCTTGTTTTTAATTTTATTTTTCATTTTGAGATAATTTTAGACTTGAGAAACTTTGTGAAAATAGTAGGAAAAATGCCTAAACACACTTCACACAGCTCTTCCAAATGTTAACATCTTCTATAACCAGAGCATAATTATCAAGACCAGAATATGAACAGGGATTCCCAGGTAGTGGTAAAGAACCGCCTGCAATGCAGGAGACACAGTGAGATGTGAGTTCAGCCCCTGGGTGGGAAGAGCCCCAGGAGGAGGACATGGCAACACACTCCAGTATTTTGCCTGGAGAATCCCATGGACAGAGGAGCCTGAGGGGTCAGAGTCCATAAGGTCGCAGAGTCGGATGTGACTGAAGTGACTTAGCACGCATGCAGGATATGAACACTGATACAGCACTACTAACTTATCTTCAGCTGGTATTCCAACTTTGTCCACTGCCCCTGGATTCTTCTTCTCCCCAGGATCCCATGCAGTCTCACAGGGCGCTGAGTTATCATGTCTCCTTAGTCTCCTCCAGTCTGGGACAGTTCCCTCAAACTTTGTCTTTCCTGATCACAGCACGTTTGAAGAGCAGTGGCCAGTTGCTCTGCAGAATGTTCCTCATTTTGGGTGTGTCTGGTGCTTTTCCAGAATTAGACTGAGGTTTTTCATTTTTGGCACAAATGCCTACAGAAGTGATTTTTTTTTAACTTTATTTATTTGCAAGATGTTACTTCCCTGACCAGGAACTGAACCCGCGCCCCCTCCATAGGGACTGTGGAGTCTTAACCACTGGACCGCCGGGGAAGCCCCCAGAAGGAATGTTGTCTTCTCAGCACATCACACCAGAAGGAACGTGATGCCCATACATCTCATTTCTGCTGATAGGAACTTTTACCCCTTGGATACGGTGGTGTCTATCAGATTTATCCATGGCAAAGTACCCTTTTCCCCTTTGTAATTAATAAGTATTTTGTGTGGAGATATCTTGAGACTATAAACAGAAACCTTTCTTTTTTTTCGTTGTACTTTTACCCACTAATTCTAGCACACATCAGTGGTTCTTGCCTGCAACAATTATGGTGAGGTTAGTGTTAGTCGCTCAGTCGTGTCCGACTCTGTGACAACATGGCCTATAGCCCACCCAGGCTTCTCTGTCCATGGACTTCTTCGGACAAGAACACTGGAGTGGGGAGCCATTTGCTTCTCCAGAGGATTTTTCCAACCCAGGGATTGAATCCAGGTCTCCTGTATTATAGGTGGATTCTTTACCATCTGAGCTACCAGGGAAGCCACTGTGGGGTTAGCCAAACAGCAATTTCTTATTTCCATCATTCCTTCTATATTTATTCATTGGAATTCTATTGTACGAGGCTTCACTTCATTTATTTATTTATGAAATTATTTATTTATATGTATATAGAGTCATGGATATATTCTTTATTCCATGAGTTATTATTTATTACTATTATTATTTATTTTGTTACTAAAATTGTCTCAGATCTGGCCATTGGGAACCCCTTCAATGTGAATCCTATGTTTTTTTAATAATATCCTCATCATTCCTGGGTTGGGAAGATCCCATGGAGAAGGAAATGGCAAGTGACTCCAGAATGCTTGCCTGGAGAATTCCATGGACAGAGGAGCCTGATGGGCTACAGTCCATGGGGTCGCAAAACGTTAGACACGACTGAGTGACTAACACACACAAACATACGCACACACCATTTCTGAGCACTTTTTCTAGCACTGCAAAATCTTCTGTATTCATTTATATTTTCACTGCTCCCGCCCCAGAATCAGCCAGTTCTCCAAGGAGCCCTAATTGTTTTTCACTGGGAAATGGTACTTAGAAACCAAGATCCAGAGACTCGTATACTCATAGCTACCGTCATTATTTCCAGTCCCTTACAAAGGATGAAGCTAGGGAATATACATCTGTATGCACACACACATACATATACACCTATATCTATTTTTATTTCTATATCCAATCATCCACGTATATAAAACAAAGTTGTTGTTCAGTCGCTAAGTCATATCTGACTCTTTGCAACCCCATGGACTGAGGACCCCATGACAGAAGAGCATGACAGGCTCCTCTGTCCTCCACCATCTCCTGGGGTTTGCTCAAACTCATGTCTATTGAATCGCTGATGCTATTTAACCATCTCATCCTCTGCCACCCCCTTCTCCTCCTGCCCTCAGTCTTTCCCAGTATCAGGGGCTTTTCCAATAAGTCAGCTCTTCGCATCAGGTGGCCAAAGTATTGGAGCTTCAGCTTCAGCATCATTCCTTCCAATGAATATTCAGGGTTGATTTCCTTTAGGACTGACTGGTTTGATCTCCTTGCTGTCCAAGGGACTCTCAAGAGTCTTCTCCAGCACCACAGTTCAAAAGCATCAGTTCTTCAGCAATTAACCTTCTTTATGGTCCAACTCTCACAGCCATACATGACTACTAGAAAGACCATAGCTTTGACTATACAGACCTTTGTTGGCCAAGTGCTCTCTTCTTTTTGACACTGTTAATTTTCCTCCAGTAGGTGGCAGCACTTGTACCATCACTTTTGAGTGGATTCCTGCTGCATTTTGGTAATAAAGTCATCAGGGCAGTTCACCTAAGTCAGTTGGAAACAGAATGCAACTTCAGGGTTAATAGCTTCACTCGACCCATAGCTTTAAAAAAGGGTAAAAAAAGCCCACATCTAAGGAAGTCTGTGAAGGGAATTCAAGCAAGTCTGTCCAAACCCTGCCCAGGCCACGGGGCAGCTGTTCCCCTAAGTGGGGACAGCTCCAGCCCCCAGCCTCAGATCATCATCCCTAGGTGGGGCTGGAGGTGGGGGGCAAGATGGACCGGACTTACTGAAGGTCTCAGGGCCCTGCCGCTTCATACTCTGGGGTCCCAAGAGACACAAAGGGACATGAACCCTTGTGTGCACCTTAACGGTCTCCGCTTAAGAGTTTCCATCTGAAGCAAGAAGCAGAGACCCAGTCTACCTGGAGGAGGGTGGGGCAGTGCCGGGGAATCCTGTGGCAAGGGAAACCACAGATCAAGACATTCAGACTCAGGAAATCAAGGTGGCTACACAGAGTCGCTGTCTCCCTTCACGGCCCGAGGGCTGCCAGTCCTGCTTCCTGGAGTGGCAGGAGAGGACAAGAGGTAGCCTGGGCTCCAATCCCAGATGTGCCACCTCCTAGCTGTGGGCCTTGACCAAGTTCCTTACCCTCTCTGTGCTTTATTCTCCTTATCTGCAAATTTCGTAGGGATTTGGGGTGTTTATGAGGACTGCGTGAGATTACACTGTAAAGTTCTTAGACTTGAGCGGGGCACAAAGAAAAGGCTCAACAAAGCTTAGCTTTCATTTTTGTTACCACAAATACTACTGTTATTTCATTTTCATGCACTGCTTCATTATGGTTCCTGATCCCCAACGGTTTCAGCTTGCAGTGGGTATTGCTGCCCAGCCCCAAGACTTTAAACAGCCTCTCACCTCCAGGCGTGTTACTTCTAATTCTAGATCAAGGGCTCTGATTGGCCCAGCACATCGCTGTAAGCCTGGGCCACAGACCAGGCTCCACGCATATGGGCGTCCCAGGTCGCAAGGTCACTGAGGGCACCCAACCACGGAGAGTTTTCTTCCAAAAGGTGGACAGCCAGGAATAGACCAGTAAAGTCAACACACGCATAAAACATTTTTCAAAGATATGTACGTGCTGTTGTGAATAAAATAAAAGTGAAAGTGGTTCAGTCGTGTCGGACTCTTTGTGACCCCAAGGGCTATACAATCAACGGAATTCTCCAGGCCAGAATACTGGAGTGGGTAACTTTTCGCTTCTCCAGGGGATCTTCCCAACCCAGGGATTGAACCTGGTCTCCCGCATTGCAGGTGGATTCTTTACCAGCTGAACCACAAGCGAAGCCCAAGAATACTGGAGTGGGGAGCCTATCCCTTCTCCAGGGTATCTTCCCAACCCAGGAATGGAACTGTGGTCTCCTGCATGCAGGCGGATTCTTTACCAACCGAGCTGCTAGGGAAGCTTGTGGATAAAATATGAATGTATTTAAAGGTGTCATTGAGCCACAGTACTTTTCTTAATTATTCTTGTTATCAATAATATATTCATATATTATTATATTAATATTTTATATCAGTAAATATAAATGATCATCATTCACTTTCCCAATGCAACTTAAGGTGCAAATTTTACCATGTTGAGTTCAGTTCAATTGCTCAGTAGTGTCCAACTCTTTGCTGCAGACCCCATGGACTGCATCATGCCAGGCTTCCCTGTCCATAACCAACTCCCAAAGCTTGCTCAAACTCATGTCTACTGAATCAGTGATGCCATCCAACCATCTCATTTTCTGTCATCCCCTTCTCCTCCCGCCTTCAATCTTCCCCAGCATCAGGGTCTTTTCCAATGAGTCAGTTCTTCTCATCAGGTGGCCAAAGTATTGGAGCTTCAGCTTCAATATCAGTCCTTCCAATGAATATTCAGGACTGATTTCCTTTAAGATTGACTGGTTTGATCTCCTTACAATTCAAGGGAGTCTCAAGAGTCTTCTCCAGCACCACAGTTCAAAAGCATCAATTCTTCAGTGTTCAGCTTTCTTTACAGTCCAACTCTCACATCCATACATGACTACTGGAAAAACCATAGCTTTGACTAGATGGACCTTTGTCAGCAAAGTACAAACAAATGGGTCACTCAGTCGTGTCCGACTCTTTGCGACCCCATGGACTGTAGCCTACCAGGCTCCTCTGTCCGTGGAATTTTGCAGGCAAGAGTACTGGAGTGGGTTGCCATTTCCTTCTCCAGGGAATCTTCCACACCCAGGCATTGAACCCGGGTCTCCCACATTGCAGGCAGACGCTTTACCCTCTAATCCACCAGGGAAGCCCTTGTCAGCAAAGTAATGTCTCTGCTTTTTAATATGCTGTCTAGGTTGGTCACAGCTTTTCTTCCAAGGAGCAGGTATCTTAATTCCATGGCTGCAGTCACCATCTGCAGTGAATTTGGAGCCCCCCAAAATTAAGTCTCTCACTGTTTCCATTGTTTCCTTACCTATTACCCATGAAGTGATGGTCTTTACCATGTTGGTCTTTATTAAATGTCTTGATTGTAAAAACAGTCTTCATCCATCCTCAAATATTTGGTATATAAGCCCTCAACGCTACACTGGGCTGCTTCTGGTCCACCTTTAAAGTAGCTGACTGAGCCTTAAATCTCTGGACCAGTCCACTCTCCTCCCCGGCACCCTCCTCTGGCACAGAGGCTCCAGGGTACTATTGGCCTAGGATGCATACCCCTCCCAACTCTTAGTCTCTGCCTGTGAGCATGCAGCCTGCAGTGTCTGGGTGCTGTGATTATTAGACGTACCTATAAGTGCTCTCCTGAGCATCATCCCCACTCTACAGAAAACATCTCCTTGGGTGGGAATGAACTGGGTGGTAGGGGAGGGGCATCCAGCATCTATTCTGAAGATACAGTGATTCTCTGGTCCTCTGGAGGACATTAGGGAGGGATGGTAGCATCTAAGAGAGAAACATAAGGCAGGCATGTGAGATGAGTCTTGTGCCTTGGGACAGGAACCCATCTCCAGGCTCTGGGTTTCTGGCAACTGCTGGAACAGGGGCTGAATCTGCAGCAAGGCAAGGTGATGACTCCAGCTTCTCTCTGTGATACAGCCTGCAGGAAACTGTCTCATTCACCATGGACGACTGCAATTCTCACCACCTCTTCCTCTGCCTAAAATTCTTTACTCCCAGCACCTTCTAGGTAATGACCCATCTTCCAGGTAACCTCTTAGCACAGCTTACACCATGCTAGGCACACACATGAGTTATCTAAGCAGAGCAACGTAGGAGTCTTGCAAGTATTGCAGGTTCTATGTCAGATAAGGAAACCAAAGAGGCAAAGAGGCCAAGATCAACATCATCTGAATGAAACCAAGACCTGTCTGGGGCCCTGGTCTGTGCCCACAGGCAGTACTCTTGAAGCTTGTTGAGTAAACTCCAAGATTCTCAACCTGAGTATATGGGAAAGCGCATCTTACTTAGAGACAGGCAAGCCCCTAATACCAGGAATCCACAGTTCCTGATTCCCTCCAGAGAAATGTCTTCCTATTCGGAAGTGCCTCAGAGACAATACTGGCTTCCCAGGTGGCACTAGTGGTAAAGAACCTGCCTGCCAATGCAGGAGACATAAAGTGAGGCAGGTTTTATCCCTGGGGTGGGACGATCCCCTGGAGGAGGTCTTGGCAACTCACTCCAGTATCTTTGCCTGGAGAATCCCATGGACAGAGGACCTGGAAGGCTACAGTCCATGGGGTCACAAAGAGTCAGACACGACTGAAACAACCCACACACACGCAGAGACAGCACTCACCATCATTACAAGCGGGACTGGACATTTGCCGCTTTGGCCACACAGCATCTACTCTTCCTTCCTAATAGTCACTCTAATTTCCTGTGGGGAATTATCTGACAGCTACTGTGTACTGTCTCAGTGGACAGTAACTCATCTAGCAATCTATCCTCCACTTCATAAGCCGAAACAGTCACCCAGATCTCCTAGAGCCTGACTTCCTTTTCATCACCTTAGAACAATCAAAGCCAAGTATCTGATCTGAGGTTGGCTGGTTGAATGCTCTCTTTCCTAGGAATTTGGCTTTGGAGCAGGAGACACAAGAACAAAGTGAGCTCATTGTGGAACTTCATTCACCCCAGTGACTGCACCTGGGTGAGACTGAAGTGCTCTCCCTGCCTCAAAGAACCCTTTGAGCTGCCCAGCTCCTGTCCAACTTCTGTTCTAGGTCCTGCCTTCCAGCCTGAGGCATCCATGGCCACCCAATCACTTCCCTTTTCTTAATTTAGCTTGAGTCAGTTTCTGTTGCTTGCCATCAATGAATCTGGCTAAAATACACCAGCTCATGCTAAGGAAGAAAGAATTCCCCATTTCCCTTCCACATGAGGGATTCAAAGACCAAGCGTGAACTCGCCAAGATTCATTTTCATTTTGTTTTATTTTTGGCCACATTGGGTCTTTGTTGCTGCGTGCAGGTTTTCTCTAGTTGTGGCAAGCAGGGCTACTCTTCATTAAAGTGTGTGGGTTTCTCACTGTAGTGCCTTTCTGGTTGTGGAGCCTAGGCTCTAGGCTTGTGGGTTTCAGTAGTTGCAGCATACAAGCTCAGTAGTTGTGGCTCACAGGCTTAGCTGGCCTCATGGAATGTTGGCCTCATGGAATGTGGAACGGAGAAGGCAATGGCACCCCACTCCAGTACTCTTGCCTGGAGAATCCCAGGGACGGAGAAGCCTGGTAGGCTGCAGTCCACGGGGTCGCACAGAGTCCGACACAACTGAAACGACTTAGCAGCAGCAGCAGTAGCAGAGAACTTTCATAGGGGTGGGCGGGATGGGTCTAACTGTAGAAACAGCACAGTCATCTCTAACAGTCATCTTTAAACTGGTCACCAGTGGTCTGACCAGCATCATCTTGATTGTTTTAGGTACAGTTAATCTTCAGTTCCAGGGTTCATTTGTTTCCATTTCTTTGAGGTCAATTCTCAGAATTGTTGCAGCTCACGGGTACAGTTTGCTCATCATGTTAACTTCTCCACCTGGTGTTTTGGTATTTATAAGACTGCTCACAGGATATGGCTCAGAATATTACCTATGTGCTGTGCTGTGCTGTGCTGAAGTTAGTCACTCGGTTGTGTCCTACTCTTTGCCACCCCATGGACTGTAGCCCACCAGTCTCCTCTGACCATGGGATTCTCCAGGCAAGAATACTGTAGTGGGTTGCCATTCCCTTCTTCAGGGATCTTCCTGACCCAGGAATGGAACCCAGGTCTCCTGCATTGCAGGTGGATTCTTTACTGTCTGAACCACCAGGGAAGCCCAAGAATACTGGAATTGGTAGCCTATCCTTTCTGCAGGGGATCTTCCTATCCCAGGAATAGAACCGTGGTCTCCTGCATTGCAGGTGATTTCTTACCGTCTGAGCTACTAGGGAAGCCCCCAAATTATCTATAGCCCTTAAGAAGAAACTAAAAGTCCTTGACTATGCTTAATGACTGCATTATTATTTAGTCTCCTTTGACTGTTTTCCTTTGTTTCAGCATTTCTCACTCCTCTGATTGAACTTATTCTTTGACTAAAGTTTTCCACAGACAAAAGGCAGGGAGAAGACGTGGTGAGGATGGGGCAAGGACAATAAGGTCTTGCTCCATTTCAAGTTCACTTGACAAAGTTAGGCTACTGGATGAAGGGAGGAGTGGAATTTCTAGTGTTTACTCAACTCACGGGGAAAGTCTAGAGATTACCTACTCACTATTGCAGCAGTCCTCAGATTTGTCCTGGGAACAGAATTGCACAGTGGAAGTTGTGGTGAAAGACACTTGGAAGGAGAGTGATAGCTGCCTTGGAGACATAAGGCTAACCTGTAAGCTGGCTAATTTGCTGGAGAGAAAGCAAAGAAAGAAAAACCTGTGAAGAGGCCTCCCTGAGTCAGAAAAAAGTCTCTAACAGTGACCCATACAGGACTTAGGTTTGATTGGACTTCATAAAGCAATTTGTCCCCTGGGACATTGTTGAAAACAATAGAGCAGTGAGTCAGAAATTTTGGAGATTCACAACGCGGTGTTTTGAGACAAAGAGAACCCTTCCCAAACCTCTGTCATCACAGGATAGTTGTGGTCATGCTCAAGGCTGTAGCCCTTGAGGTGCAACATCTGAGGCATCACACTATGAAGGGTGGAGGGACCTCACTAAAATTACCCAGTCAGTTACTAAACATGAAAACAAGCAATTCATCTCGAAAAGGCAATAATATACCTGGGGAGCGGAGTGTGACCAGTAGCCATATTTGCTATAACAGATTACCTAAGATAACCAGTTTCCAACAAAAAATTACAAGACATAAAGAAATAGGAAAGAATAGGGAATTCCCTGGTGCTCCAGTGGTTAGAACTTGGCCCTTTCACATTGAAGGTTCAATCCCTGGTCAGGAAACTTAGATCCCACATGCCAAGAGGCAACAAAGCCTGCGTGCTGTGACTAGAGAAACCCCAAACACCACAATGAAGACCCAGTGCAGCCAAAAATAAATAAATAGGAAATCTGAATAAACCGTAGACTTTAGGAAAAACAAATAAATAAAGATTATGTGGAAATAGATTGCATCAAGAATAGAGAACCCCCACACTTATGGCCAATTAATCTACAACAAAGTATGCAAAATACATGGTGAAGAAAAGACAATCTCTTTGACAAGTGGTGCCAGGAAAACTGGACAGCTACATGTAAAAGAATGAACATTTTCATTTTGTCATACATAAGTTTAAGTGGGTTCAAAACCTAAATGCAAAATCAGATACTATAAAACTCCTAGAGGAAAATGTAGGCCAAACACTCTTGACAGAACTTGCAGCAGTAGTTTTTTTGATCCATCTCTTAGGGTAATGGAAACAAAAGCAAAAATAAACAAATGGGACCTATTAAACTCTAAATTGTTTGCACAGCAAGAGAAACCATAAAATGCAAAGATAATCTATGGAATGGGAGAAAATATTTGTAAATCATACCAACAGCAAGAGCTGAATTTCCAAGACATAATATCAGTTTACACAGTTCAATAAAAAAATTTAATAAACAACCAAAAATAAGCAGAAGACCTAAGTAGACATTTCTCCAAAGAAGACAGACAGATGGCCAACAGAAACATGAAAAGATGTTCAAGATCACTAATTATTTAGTTCAGTTCAGTCGCTCAGTCGTGTCTGACTCTTTGCGACCCCCGTGAATCTCAGCACACCAAGCCTCCCTGTCCATCACCAACTCCCAAAGTTCACTCAAACTCATGTCCATCAAGTCGCTGATGCCATCCAGCCATCTCATCCTCTTTCATCCCCTTCTCCTCCTGCCCCCAATCCCTCCCATCGTCAGAGTCTTTTCCAATGAGTCAACTCTTTGCATGAAGTGGCCAAAGTATTGGAGTTTCAGCTTTAGCATCAGTCCTTCCAATGAACACCCAGGACTGATCTCCTTTAGAATGGACTGGTTGGATCTCCTTGCAGTCCAAGGGACTCTCAAGAGTCTTCTCCAACACCACAGTTCAAAAGCATCAATTATTCAGCGCTCAGCTTTCTTCACTAATTATTAGAGAAATGCAAATTAAAACTACATTCAGTGGAGAAGGAAATGGCAACCCACTCCAGTATTCTTGCCTGGAAAATCTCATGGACAGTTGAGCCTGGTGGACTAGTGTCTGGCATCGCAGAGTCGTACACAACTTAGCAACTGAACAACAACAACACAGAATCAGGCAGATGGTGATTTGGGGAAATAGTTCTTGATGGAAATGTGACATAAAATGAAGAGTGAAGTGACCTAGCAATATGGAATACAGAGTTTTGTAAGAAATTAACATCTGTGTATAGAATAATAATTGCAAATATTCAAACAATAAAGTCCATGGCTAAAGAAAAAATAAAAAAATAAAATAAAACTACATTCAGGTAGTTTTGATGATGGCCATCTGACCTCACTCTGGTCAGAATGGCCATCATCAAAAAGTCTACAAGTAATAAATCCTAGACAGGGTATAGAGAAAAAAGAACCCTCCTACACTGTCAGTGGGAATGTAAATTGGAACACCCACTGTGCTGAACAGTAAGGAGATTACTTAAAAAACTAAAAATAGAGTAACCATATAATCCAGCAGCCCTGCTTCTGAGTATATACCCAGAAAAGACAAAAACTATAATTTGAAAATATAACATGTACCCCAATGTTCAATAGCACTATTTATAATAGCCCACATCTTTATCTATTCATATATATATATATATATATATATATATATCTTCCTCGATAGTTTAATTGGTAAAGAATCCACCTGCAATGCAGGAAATGCAGATAATTCGGGTTCCATCCCTGGGTCGGGAAGATCCCCTGAAGGAGGGAATGACAAGCCACTCCAGTACTCTTGCCTGGAGAATCCCATGGATAGAGGAGCCTGGTGGGCTACAGTCCATAGGGTCGCAAAAAGTCGTACAAGTCTGAGCAACTGAGCAACAACAACAAAACCCGAATGGTCTCCTCAGCTGGTCTGAGGGCTCCTGGGGGTATGTTTGTGATGTACCCCAGGGTCTTGGAGTGACAAGCAGTACAATAATTATTTCATGACCATATGTGTGAGAGCTGCTAAGTTGTCTTGTTCACCACTAAACCCCTAGCATCTAGAACCACATGACATACAACCTGTTTATTGATTGAACTTATGGGTCAGATGAGCATGCCCCTCTTCTGAAACCCAACAAAGGAAAAGAAGCTGAAGCAAAAGTCTTGCATGATATTTTATTCTGAGAGGGAAAGGCAGTGGAGGGAGTTTGGTGAGAGAAACTGGAGAGAAGACTCCTGGATTCAGGAAGGAGGGAGCCGGCCGAGGATGCTGGAGTTTCTGTGCTTTTTCCCCAGGATGGGGTAAGAGGACCCAGGGAATCAAATGAAACCTACTGTGGAGAGAAGAGACAGGTTGATCCGGGCTCTGATTTCTCAGTCTCGGGCCATTTCCTTGGTGTCAACCTCATCTTACGTGATGGTCTCATTCAATCCTCATTTCAGCCTCAGAAATAGAAATAATTATTGCCCTTTCACAGGTAAGGAAACGGAAGCTCAAAGAGGTTAGGTTACTTGCCCAAGGTCACACCTCTGAGGAGAAATGGAGACCTGATTTTACTCCAGGATTGTTTGCAGGAGTGTGGGGAGGGGCAGGGGGAGGCTGCCTCAGGCTGTTAGGAGTTTGCCTTTCACGGGGAGGCTGTCAGGGAATGAGTCCCCGCTGTTGCCTATGCACATACCTGGCTTGCTTTTGCACATCTTGATGTCCTCACAGACAACCCGAGAGGTTTTTCCAGCTACGATGTCCTCAGCGATGGTACGGAGAAATCTCTTCATGATTGACTTGCACAGACCTTTCAGCAGCCTCATCTTGCTGCACATCTTGGAGGCCTCCTCGATAACGGTATTCTGCAGCGGCAGCGCCGTGGTGGGAAATGGGCCTCAGGTGAGCCTTGCCGGGCACTGTCTCTCTGCAGGCCCCGGCAGCCTTGGGCTCTCAGCGGGTCTGGCAGTGGGAGTGCTGGGTCCCGGGAGTTGGTGCCAGGTGGTAGTGGGAACAGGGACTGGAGAGACAGGGCTCAGCCCCCCTCCCCATCTCAAGCCTGGCCAGCAGGAGCTCTGGAAAGGACAATTGACCCTGCCGAGTCTTAGCCTCTGTATACCCAGGCCCTGTCTTCTGGGTGGAGAGTGGTGCCCAGACCCACTTTAAAAGCTCTGTCTATATAGCTTCTGGTCCAGGGCCAGACTGGGGGCTCCATCTGCTGGTGGGGGGCGGCTGTGGCGGGTTAGGAGGGTATCCAAGCTTGGAGCTTTGGTCCATTGCTTTTGAAATATCTTCTTCTGACATCTCCCATGGAAGGGGATAAATCTGAATACCCCAGGGTGAAGGTAGTGATGCTGGTAGGTTGGGGGAGCCAAGGAGAGGGAGGGAGGGAAAGTGAAACTATGGTTCTGGTGATGATGCCTCCACTTATTAAGAATTCACTCAAAGCTAAGTACATCCCACTTTCCAGCTCATTTAAAAAGCCTAGGTAAGGATTCCCAGCCCTCCCCACTCCACTTGGGGGCACCTCTCCACCCTCCAGGTCCCACAAGCCTCCCGTCTCACCTCATCGGGCTGATCTCCCAACTTGTCTATCAGATGTTGTATTATTCTCCGACAAGAACCACAGCGTAGGCTCAGCTCTTCTCCTTGGAGCAGCAGGTCACCCTATCAGGAAAGGAAGCCCATAAGGGTGGTCTCTCAGACACCCCAACTTCATAAGGGCGCCAGGAGGGATCCCCTGGGGGCTTTTAAGCCAGTAGGATGACCCATGATCTGTCTGTCCATATGAGGACCTGAGCCAGACTGGCTGGCCCCTGCCCATCTCTCTGCCTGTTTTAGAGGAGCTGAGAGACCCCACGACCTGCCCCCACACCCACAGCACCGGCCCCAGCCCAGCATCTGCCCCTCTGCTGTTCTACCGTCAGACGAGGAGGAGGCTCTTGGGGAGGGCCCAGCCACCACTGTAGCCCCCATCCCACAGTCAGGTACCAGTGTGAACAAAACCAGCATCTTCAGCTCCCAGCCCTGCCTCCCCACCCCCTGACCAGTTAAGTCTCCAGACCCTCGCCCCTGGCACTGCCCAGGGAGGAGAGGAAGGAGAGGGATGGTGGGGGGAGGGTAGCAGGTGGGGGAGTATCCCTGTGTACCTGGGGATCCTCCAGGGCCAGGCCCTGGCACAACTCGTCTCCATTACACAGATGGGCCGTCGCCTGGTCGTGGCTCTCAGGAGTCAGACCGGAAAAAGCCAGCCCTGGGGAAGAAACAGCATGAGCAGCCCTCCACAGACAGAGGGAGAGAAGTCACTACTTCTGGCTGGGGAGAGCCCAGGAAGCAGCTGGCGCCTAGGACGGGGAGGTGGCCTTGTGAGGGGTCCCGGGTGCCTCCTGCCCTGCTCTGCCCTGGGGCTGCTCTTACCCATGCCAGGTGCCCTTGGAGCTCATGCTCAGGTCCATCAAATCTGAGAAAGCAGGGCTGGGAGGAGGAGTCATCGGGATCTACCCCAAGGGGTATTTCCTCACCTGGGGCAACCAGGAGCACCGAGGTGATGAGCAGGACAGCCCAGGAGGTCATGTTGAGGCAGCTGCCCAGGCTCCCTCCACAGCCTGTTTTATAGAGGCTGTGAACCTGGCAGGGTCCTCTTCCTCTTTTTGGCCACCTCCCCTGTCACTGGGTTTACCACAAACACCGGTACTGGTCTGTGGAGAAGTGGGAGGAGGAGTGTACGTGAGAGCTTCCACACACCCCTCTCCACCCACCCTGCCCAGCACTAGAAGTTTCTGAACTGAGCCGGGTGTCGATGGAGAGCATTTGCGGCCACAATGCCCATCCTGCCCTGATGTGGTAATGGGAAAAGAAGTCCCCACTACCGAGGGGTCAGGTAGGGCCCTTGGCCAGGTGAGCATCCATGCCCCCTGCCTCATCTCTTCCTCCCACCCCAGAGGTCTGGGCTGGTGTCACTAAGTCATCCTTCTCCTCATCTCTTGGGTCTCCTTCCAGCCATTTAAGCCAGTGTAGCACTACCTGATTAAGATGAAGAAAAAGGTGCCCTCAGGGTAGATCCTGAAGCTCCTCCTCCCAGCCCTGGATTCTCCAGCTTCATGGACCCTGATCATGAGCTCTCTGCGCACCCTGGGTCCCCTAGACCCACACCAGCCTTCTCACCATCATCAAGGAGGCCGGGCCTTTCCCTCAGAGCTGGGTTCAGCCCAGCCTGGCAGTGACCTGGCCGATGGGCAGAGAGAGCCGGTGGGAAGGACAGGAGCCCCAGCCAGGGTCTGGTCCCAACTTCTGGGTGTCTGAATAGTCATCTGTGTCATAAAGGTCATTGGCCTTCATCTGTCAGAAAAATTGAATAGTAGATACAAATAATTTCTTAGTATCCATATGTCCCAAATATTGCGTGGGATATACTTACACTGGAAAGTATTTGTTGTTTACCTGAAATTCCAAATAAACAGCATTCCATAGTTTGTCTGGCCCCTTGAATCCTTTCTGGTTTATTACCCAAATCCCAGGGTAGCAGACACACTCACACTAACTCACATCACACACTTACACACGGTTACATGAACTCAGGGACATACACTCTCCAAAGCACTGACTAATTCACACACACTCATAGCCACTCACACTCCCAGATACCCACACACACATACTCACACATTAATTCACAACCACATACTTTCATATACTCATAAATTCACACATAAACACACCACCTTTATTCTTGCCCATTGTGGAAGTCAGTGAATGCCACACTAAGGAGCAAGGAATTGAAGCATTTTTAAGCACTTTGGCTGTCTTATTTTTATTGAAATAAATTTTAATTACATAAGTAAGAAACAATAAATGAAACCACGTATAAGTTCACCAAACAGATTTACAGAAATATTAACGGATGACAACTAGACTCATAGTGGTCATCATTTTTAAATTTATAGAAATATTGATTCTCTATGGTGTGTACCAGGAAATTACATAGTGTTGTTGGTCAATTATACTTTAAAAACAAACTCTTGGAAAAAAGAGATTGGATTAATGGTTACCAGAGGCTGGGGTGGAAGGGTAAGGGGTAGGATTGGATGAAGGTGGTGGTCAGAAGGTATAAACTTCCAGTTACAAGATAAGTAAATACTAGGGATGTAATGTATAATACGAAAAAGATAATGAACACTGCTATTATATTTATTTTTACATTACATTTATTACATTATAAGTGAAAATTGTAAAGAAAGTAAATCCTAAGAGCTCTCATTACAAGGAAAACTTTTTGTCTACTTAATGTTGATTTCTATGAGATCATGGATGTTCACTAAATCCACTGTGATCATCATTTCATGATGAATGTAAGTCAAATCATTATGTTGTACACCTTAAAAGTATATAATGCTGCATGTCTGATATCTCAATACTTTGGAAATTAATTAATTATTAAAAATTTACATAAATATCCATTTATACCTTTCAACGAATATATGTATAAATAAGTATATGTTTATATAAAGTTATATATCATAAAAAATGTTTTGGAACAGCTTTTTAAATTTAACAAGATGTCATGAACATCATCCCAGTCAATAAATTTAGATTTCCTTCATCATTTCCATTGGTTTCCTCATATTCTATTTGAGGGGTGAACTCTAACTGGAGTCCTCAATTCTGGGACTCATGAGGCTTCTACTTGCAGGGCAGAGGTCGGGAGAGCCCAGCAACAGCTTGTGCAGTAGTCTGGGTGAGTGACACGAATGCCTTCTTGAGACTGGTTGCCTCATAATCCCAAGATGACTACTGAGGCCCTCCAGGCCCTAGGGCCCCGCCCCAGGTGGAAAACTGAGAAGAGTGAAGCAGGAAAGGGAGGTACTTATATATATTTTTAAAAAGCAAATATTTCCCAGAGACCTTCAGCTTGTCTCATCAGTACGTCCAGGGGGTACTCGCAACTGTGAAGGGCTATACAGAAGGAAGCCTTTGGCTGGACTTTGAACCAAACTGAGATTCTGCCGGGAAGGACAGATGAGAAGTCACGGGATCAGGTAGGCAACAGCAGTATCAGCTACAGAAGAACTTCTTGCTAAACAGTGTTTTGAAGGAAAATTGATGGGATTTTGTAACTAATCAGATACAAGAGACAGAGGAGACAGGAGGCAAGAGTTTTATAGTATTTGAAGGCTGAGGGGCCAGTGGTGAAGCAACAAACTTAGGAAATGGAGCTTGTGTGTGAAAGCTGAGTTTGAGGTGTTGCATTTGTGTGGTCTGCTTGAGGGCAGGGCTGCCTCTGCTGTCACATCCGCCCTTGATTACTAGAACTGTCCTGAGACCAGATAGTCAGCTAAGGGTTCGCCCCCTGTAAGGAAACCAGGACTCAGAGAGGTCCAGTGAATGCTCCAAGGACACACAGCTCAAACCACATATGTCTGGGGATTTGAACTCAGACTCCAAAATCCAAGTTCGTCCCCACTCCACATTGGCCCTGTCTCTAGGTTTCTAGGCCAAAGTTGCTTGCCATCTGGCCGCCAGGTCAGGCACTGTCCCCGCTCCCCTCCACAAGCCTCCTCTTTCCTAACCACGTGAAGATACCATGGTCTACATGTGGAGACCACATTAGTGAAGAGGAAAAAGCCCAAGAAGGTGACTCATGTCTTTCTTTACCGTATTCAGTAAATACACATATCAGTAAATACACACATATACAAATATCTTTGGGGAATTCATATTCCAGCAAGCCCTTTTCTGGGGTGCTAAGGGGTATGGACAAGGGGCCCTGGGGTCCCACATGACAAGAACCTAGCACAAGTCCACAAGTCCTATCCGTTTGCGGTCGTGGGGTCCCATGGACCAACCCATTGCAAGTCAGTCTTCAAAAAATCTTTGCTTTCCCCAGTGTCATGAAGATATCCTCTTGTTTCTTCTAGCAGTTTTATCATTTTCTACATTTAGGTCTGCGATTCACCTCAAATACGCTGGGTTGAAATTCTGTTGCTTCAGATCAATTTGTTGAAAAGATTTTCATTTTCCCATTGAATTGCTTTGACATCTGGGTCAGAAATCAAATGACTGTATAAAGGTGGGTCTGTTCGTAGGTTCTTTATCACAGCAAGTACTGCATTAATAATAATAGCAAAACACTCTGATTCTTTTAAATGGGCACAATATTTGAACAGTCACTTCATAAAGGAAGAATAGCGAATAAATATTTGAAAAAGTGTTAAATACCATAACTCATGAGGGAATTCTATGTTAAAACTACCATGAAATGATGGCATCAAAATGACTACAATTAAAACAAGATCTCGCTTACGAGTGGAATCTGAAAATGAAACAAACAAAAGAAAACAAAAAAACAGAACTCATAGAAACAGAGCCCTTTTCTGGGCGTGGGGCCCGATGTGGGAAGAGGGCAAAATAGGTGAAGGTGGTAAAAAAGCACAGGCTTCCAGGTGTAGAGCAAGTCCTGGGTGTGTAACCTAGAGCACAGTGACTATAGTTAGTAATACTTTATGTATATTTGAAAGCTGCTGAGACAAATCTTAAAAGTGCCCATCACAAGAAAAAAATCGTAACGTGGTGATGAATGACAACTAGACTTCTGGTCATAGTCTTTTTGCAATCTATATTATATCAAAGCATTACGTTGTAAACCTGAAACATATCATATGTCATATGTCAATTACATCTCAAATTTTTTAAAATGAATAATAATATCTATCATGCAAGGATGTACTGAGATATTAAAAATCATATTAAATATTTGTCATATGTAGGGAAGAAAAGACAAACAATACTAAGTGTTAAGAAGGATGTGGAGCAATGGGTACTTCAAAAGTTGTTGGTGAGAATATAAAATGAACTTTTTAAACGTAGATTGACATTGTTTCACAGAGTTAAGTATACACATGCCATATAACCTCTACATGTCTACCCACACTAAAGAAAACATATGCACATATAAAGACTATTACAAAAATGTTCACAGAAACATGACCCAGCACCTACACTCCTAGATATATACTCCAAAAAACTGAAAGCAGAGATTCAAAGGGACACTTGTTCATCAATGTTCATAACATTTTTCAAAATAACCAAAAGTGGGAATGACCCAAGTGTCCATTGATAGATGAATGGATCAACAAAATATGGTATATACATACAATGGAATATTATTCAACCATGAGAAGGAATAAAGTTCTGATACAGGTAACAACATGGATGAACCTTGAAAGAATTAAGCTAAGTGAAGTAAGCCAGATACAAAATAATACATGAAATATCTATGTGAATATGTATATCTATATACATGAAATATCTATAAAAGGCAAATTCATAGGGATAGAAAATAGATCAAGGATTACCAGAGACTGAGGGGAGGGGAAAAGACGGAATTATTGCTATTGGTTACTGAGTTTCTATTTAAGGTCATAAAAATAAATTTTGGAAATAGTGCAGAATATTTAATTAGTGCCACTGAATTGTACATTTTGAAATGGCTACAATGGCAAGTTTGTGTTATATGTATTTTACCACAACAATAACAAAAAAAAGAGAGAGAGAGAGAGAGATAATGCTCTTAGAAACTTTCCCACAAAAGCCAAACATCAGAAATAACCCAAATGCCCACCAACAGGTAAATGGATAAATAAAGTTTAGCCATACAATGCAATACTACTTGGTGATAAAAAAGAAATAAAATGCTAATACATGCAACAAAATAGATGAATGCCAAACACTGAGCAAAAAGATACGAAACACAAAAAAACTACACTCTGCATGATCCCATTGATATGAAATTCTAGAACAGGCAAAATTCACATCTGGTGAAAAAGAGCAGAAAAATGATAGGAGGGGAGAAGAGGATGTGGGAGTTTTGGGGAAAGTACACAAAATGGCTCTCTCAGGTGATGAAAATGTTCTCCATCCTGACTGGGGTGTGAATCTCATGGGTACATGCATCTATCAAATCTCATCACTCTCTACACTTAAGATTTATGCATTTCACTATATGTAATCATGTCCCAACAAAACGAGTATCCAAAAATGCTTAAGTTACAATCTCATGGTTCCTAATGAACATTAGGGATTCCCTGGTGACTCAGTGGTAAAGAATTGGCCTGCCAGTGCAGGAGATACAGGTTCAACTCCTGGTTCGGGAAGATCCCCTGGAGAGGAAAATGGCAACCCACTCCTATAGTCTTGCCTGGGAAATCCCACGGACAGAGGAAACTGGTGGGCTACAGTCCATGGGGTCTCGAAAGTTTGGACACAACTTAGCAACTAAACAACAGCAACAATGAACATTATCAAATACTTTCCAAAAGTATTATATCAGTTTACACTGCCATTACCTACAAGTTTGCTGTACTTTCACCAGCGTTAGATATTATCATAATCTTTCATCTGCAAATGTAATGAGTAGAAATAGTAAGTACTTTTAATCTCCACTTAGGACCACAAATTGTTTAATATTTTCCCAAATATTTATTTACTGTCAAATGCATTTGGGGAGGAAGACTTTCCTAGTGGTCCGGTGGTTAAGAACCTACCTCACAATGCAAGGAATCTGTGTTTGATCCGTGGTCAGGGAACTGGGATTGCACAAGCCACTGAGCAGCTAAGCCCTCCCAAACACAACTAGAGAGTCCCTGCATAACAACAAAAGATCTCACATGATGCAATGCAGTTCCTGCAACTGAGACCAGAGGCAGCCAAATAAATACATATCTACATATATTTTTTAAACTTTTTATTTGGGGGAATTATCTTTCTTATTTTGATTTTTGTCCCTTGCCCATTATCTATTAGACTCTACTATTTTTTTTTAATTTCTAAGAATTCTTTATGTCATCAGTATATTAATGGTATGATTAAACTACTCCACTTGGGGGAGAGGAGGGGATTAAAAAAAGCAAGAGTAAACATTAAAAAAAAAATAAAAAATAAAATAAAATACTCCAAATGCTTTGTCACTTCATAGCTTACCTTTAAATGCTGGTGACGTTTTTCTTTTGTTTAGAAAGGTTTCATTTTCTATAGTCAAACACATCTTTTCTTTATGACATGTTTTTTCAGTTTAGAAAGTTGTCATGTCATTATTGCCTTTATCTAAAAAAATTTTTTTCAAATTTTTGCTGTTACCTGTTTTTTTTGTTGTTGTTACCTAGTTTTTTAATGTGGTAGTATTTTAATTCTCTGGAACTTTATTTTAGTAAGATATGCGGGAATCAAATTTTATTCTTTACAAATGATATGTTCAGTTAATTTAAATTGTTGATGGTATATTTTCCCTGGTTTCCCTGATTTTCTGCCGATTTGAATTTATTCTTTTATCATATATCAAGTTACCTTTAATAAAATCAAATTCTGAGCTATCTCTTCTGTCCCACTGGTCTGAATATCTAGTGTTCTATTTAACACCACGTGGTTTAACTATGGCAACTTTCTTTTCAGATTTTTCTCTGATAGTACTTTACTTTAAAAGTATACTTCAAAAAACAAGAAAAAGTATCTTTAAAATATTTTATATGCTTTAATACTTTATTTTCCAAAAGCATGTATAAAGTATATTGTGCGTGTGTGTGTGTGTGTGTGTGTGTGTGTGTGTGTGCATAGTTGCGCTCAACTCTTAGCAACCCCATGGCCTGTAGCCCGCCAGGCTCCTGTCTCCATGGAATTTCCCAGCCAAGAATACTGGAGTGGGTTGCCATTTCCTACCCCAAGGGATCTTCCTGACCCAGGGGTCAAACCCGAGTCTCTTGCATCTCCTGCACTGGCAGGCGGATTCTTTGCCACTGTGTTAATACTAAATACTGCTGCTGCTGCTAAGTCGCTTCAGTCGTGTTCGACTCTGTGTGACCCCATAGACGGCAGCCCACCAGGCTCCCCTGTGCCTGGGATTCTCCAGGCAAGAACACTGGAGTGGGTTGCCATTTCCTTCTCCAATGCATGAAAGTGAAAAGTGAAAGTGAAGTCGCTCAGTCGTGTCCGACTCCTAGCGACTCCATGGACTGCAGGCTACCAGGCTCCTCCATCCATGGGATTTTCCAGGCAAGAGTACTGGAGTGGGGTGCCATCGCCTTCTCCGCCCTGGTGGTCTAGAGGTTAAAAATTGGCCTTCCAATGCAGGGGTGTGGGTTCAATCCCTAGTGACAGAATTGAGATCCCACATGAGGGTCAGCTAAGCCCCGAGCCTCAGCTACTGAGCCTGAGCACTCTAGAACCTGTGCTCTGCAGTAAGAAGCCTGAGCAACACACTTAGACAAAAAAAAAGACTGCACACCACAACAAAGACCCTGCACAGCCAAAAAAGAGAAACATCACATGACTTGTGGTTCCTTTTGTCAACTAGAAATGCAGCTTTGTCTGCTTATAATTCATAATCTTGAGCAAATTGAAAATAATCAATAAATATCCGAGAAATGCAAATCAAAGCCACAATGAGGTAGCGTCTCACACCGGTCAGAATGGCTGCTATCAAAAAGTCCACAAACAATAAATGCTGGAGAAAGTGCAGAGAAAAGGGAACACTTTTACACTGTTGGTGGGAATGCAAACGAGTACAGCCACTGTGGAGAACAGTGTGGAGATTCCTTAAAAAACTGGAAAAAAAAAACAAAACTGGAAATAGAACTGCCATACAACCCAGCAATCCCACTACTGGGCATACACAACGAAGAAACCAGAATTGAAAGAGACACGTGTACCCCAATGTTCATCGCAGCACTGTTTACAATAGCCAGGACATGGAAGAAACCTAGATGTCCATCAGCAGATAAATGGATAAGAAAGCTGTGGTACATATATACAATGGAGCATTACTCAGCTATTAAAAAGAATACATTTGAATCAGTTCTAATGAGGTGGATGAAACTGGAGCCTATAATACAAAGTGAAGTAAGTCAGAAAGAAAAACACCAATAAAGTATATTAACACATATATTTGGAATTTAGAAAGATGGTAACGATGACTCTACTTGCAAGACAGCAAAAGAGACACAGATGTAAAGAACAGACTTCTGGACTCTGTGGGAGAAGGCGAGGGTGGGATGATTTGAGAGAATAGCGTTGAAACATGTATATTACCATATGTGAAATAGATCGCCAGTTCAGGTTCAGTGCATGAGACAGGGTGCTCAGGGCCAGTGCACTGGGACCACCCTGAGGGATGGGATGGGGAGGGAGGTGGGAGGGGGGTTCAGGATGGGGGACACATGTACACCCATGGCTGATTCATGTCAATGTATGGCAAAAACCACTGCAATATTATAAAGTAATTAGCCTCCAATTAAAATAAATTAATTAATTAAAAAAGAAAATAATAATATTTTTTATATTTCAACAACTTAGTTTTAACATTAAAAAACTTAGAACAAGAATCATGATTATTAAATAAGTTAGAATGATGACTCAGCACATACAAAAATGAACTGAACTGTAGTTTATCCCCCATCAACTTTCATACCTTGTCATAATGCATCTTTTGGGGCCATGATACTATTTATTAAATAATGCTTTCCTTTAAAAACAAAATAATTCCAAGAAAGTGTTTACATCTGTTCAGGAACAGAAATAATGTACAGATATAATGTAATGTATAGGAATTGTTCATTACAAATGCTAGTTTGTTGTTAACACAAAAGTAAAATGAGTTAACTTCTGTTAACTTTTAATTTTGCTGAAGTTAAATGAGTTGATTTCTGGCTATACTGATGTTCGTACTACCCAAAAACTTGGATGCAAACTGTTCTGTAAATATGAGATTTGTGCAAACTTTGGAAATGAGCCTTTAAAACATTTTAATCAAAAATTTTATCTTGGATATACTGTATAGCACAAGGAACTATATTCAATATCTTATAATAACTTATTATAGAAAAGAATCTGAAAAAGAATAGGTTGTATGTATGTTTATAACTGAATCACTTTGCTGTATATATGCAACATTGTATATCAACTATATGTCAATTTAAAAAATCTTTGTTAAACCTCTCAGCAGCAGCTTACCACTCAAAATATAAATGTGAGAGAGGAAAACAAGACAAAGCCGCCTTGGGTGGCTATTATGCCTAGACTCTCTCACCTTCTTTTTTCCCCCTCCTTCTATATGGAGAGGTTGGAAAGTTACAGCAGCACTTCCCAGAATTCATTGCAGCTTGCGTCTGGATGTGAAACCGTGTCTACAGTTCGATGCACTGATATGGGATTCGGGAGGCTGACCCCAATACCATCTTTCTATTGTCTTTTGACTATTTTGGCTGCTGGCAAGCAAGGTCATGGAAGGGTGACATTTGGGGGCAGGAGCATTTCCAGTATCAAATGTCTTCTTGAATTTGGCTTTCTAATCTAATTCCTGGATGTGTGTTCTTGAACTCTGAGCTTCAGAACCAGCTTCAAGTTGCCTGTAGCATCAACTATTGAGAATCACTTCTGAATTTTTCAAGGCCCAATTCAGAACCTACTTCTTTAGTCCTACATACGATTTTTAAGGACCTAATTCCCTGTGTAAAATCCTCCTGGAAAAGAAAGTAGGAGTGGGTGGGATCTAATTTATTCTGCCAAAGAGGGGCTTCTCTGTACCTGTACCTGCACTGTGTCCTCTATATCTTCAGGTAACCCTGAGAGTGTGGTACACACCCACACACACACACCCACACACACACACACACACAGAGTAGTTTTTTCCTCTTAACCCCATGATTTAAACTGCCAGGTCAGTGGTTAACAAGGATGTGGCTGAAGCTTTGAAGAGTAGACCAGTCTTAGAGGTGACACACTATCTTAGAGGCATGAATGCTCGTCCTTCCCACCACCTCCCCTATCTATTAATAGATGCAACCTCTCCGTGTCCTTTATTAATGTGTCTCCATTTTGCTCCCAGAAGCCCCTGACCCATGGAGCATTGTCTTCAAGGACACCCTACACAATAGGCTACAGAATCACTTCTATTTTCCAAGTCAGCCTGTGGCTATATTAGTTTTCTCTCGTTGCTGTGACAGTTACCACAGACATAGTGCCTTAAGACCACACCCATACAGACCCTCCAGGGAGCTCAGGGCTTCTAGGCTATGAGCCACCATCTCCTTGCATGGCCCTTTAATAAACCTCTCTCTGCTCCAAACTCACAAACAAACAAGCAAGCAAAAGACACCCATTTAATGATCCGACAACTCTGTAGGTCAGAAGTCTCAGTCGGTTCAGTTGGTTCCTCTGCTGTGGGACTTGGAGAAGGCGATAGTACCCCACTCCAGTACTCTTGCCAGGAAACTCCCATGGACGGAGGAGCCTTGTAGGCTGCAGTCCATGGGGTCGCTAGGAGTTGGACACGAGTAAGCCACTTCACTTTCATTTTTCACTTTCATGCATTGGAGAAGGAAATGGCAACCCACTCCAGTGTTCTTGCCTGGAGAATCCCAGGGACGGGGGAGTCTGGTGGGCTGCCGTCTCTGGGGTCACACAGAGTCAGACATGACTGAAGCGACTTAGCAGCAGCAGCAGCTGTGGGTCTCATGAGGCCAAAATCAAGGTGTTGGCTGGGTGGACTCTTTTCTGGGAAGAATCCACTTCCAAAGTCATTCAGGTTGTTGGCAGAATTTAGTTCCCCGTGTTTGTAGGACTGAAGTTTCCTTTTCCTTGCTGGCTGTCATCTGAAGTTCATTCTCAGCTTCTAGAGGCCACTGGCATTTCCTGACTGTCCAGATCAAGCCTTTCTCATGCTTTGAATCCCTCTGAGGCTCTCTCTGCCTCATCTTCCTGTCTTTCACTTGACATACACTTACTGACATAGATACACAGGCCATCCTGCCTGTTCTTTCTTTTTCTCTCCTTGGGTCCCCATTTCAGTACCTACAGTTGGGCAGTCCCTCCTTTGCTTTATTATCCATGAGTTTATGATTATGCTTTTTAATTTTATTTATGAACTGCATGAGGGAATTTACATTTTTTTAAATGAAATGTATAAGGAAAACAAATAAAAGCTTCCACTGTCCCACCTTCACATAGACTCTCTCCTCAGAGTAAACTACTGCTAAAACTCTTTTTTCTCTTCCCATACAAGCATAGCACATACACATTGCTCCATTCTCAGTTATGAAATGTAAAGTATATTCAGAAATGTGCACAAAAAAAAATGGACTATTGTTTATTAGGAAGCAAATAGGTGCATAATCACAAAATGCTACCTGAACTCAGAAGCATCTTAACTTCCAGACCCTCCTCCCCTAAGCTAATACTGCTGCTGCTGCTGCTGCTGCTGCTGCTAAGTCGCTTCAGTCATGTCCGACTCTGTGCAACCCCAGAGACGGCAGCCAACCAGGCTCCCCCGTCCCTGGGATTCTCCAGGCAAGAACACTGGAGTGGGTTGCCATTTCCTTCTCCAATGCATGAAAGTGAAAAGTGAAAGTGAAGTCGCTCAGTAGTGTCCGACTCTTTGCCACCCCATGGACTGCAGCCTACCAGGCTCTTCTGTCCATGGGATTTTCCAGGCAAGAGTACTGGAGTGGGGTGCCATTGCCTTCTCCGAAGCTAATACTACCCTAACCTTAATGATAATCCTATCCTTGCTTCTCTATAGTTTTACCATCTGAGCACATACTCTTAAACACGATATAGTTTTCTCTACTCTGGTTTTGAAACGTGTATAAATAAATCACAAACAATGGATCCTCTGGTGTGACTGTTTTGGGGGAGCACACTACATGGCATCCTAGTTCCCCAACCAGGGATCAACATGCAGTGGAAGCATGGGGAGCCATAGGAACACCAGGGAAGGCCCATGTCTGACTCATTTTAATTAGCATTAAGGTATGTGAGATTTATCCACGTTGTTGTGTGTATGAAGAATTTGTTCCTTTCCATTGCTGAGTACCATTCTCTTGCATGAATATGCCATACTTTATCCATTCTCCATTGATGGTTGTGTGAGTTGTTACCAGTTCTGACCTACAGATATACACTGAGTTCCTTCCTTTTTCCCAACTTTACTGAGATTTAAGTAAAGTATACTCACCAGCATACATCTGAAGTGCACACCTTCTACCACTTTTGACAGGTGTATATATGTGTGAAAATACCACGGCAGTTGAGAAAGTGAATGTGTTCATCACCACCTTGTGTCCTTTTGGGTAGATGAATGGATGGATGGAGGGGAGGGATGGGGGAGAGAGGGATGAATGGATAGATGGACGAATGGCAGACAGACTGGAAGGAGCCTCACGTGGCATAGTTTCTTTTTACTATTTTGAATGTTGGCTTCCCTCGTGGCTCAGACAGTAAGGAATCCACCCACAATGCAGGCAATATGGGTTCGAACACTGGGTCAGGAAGATCCCCTGGAGAAGGGAATGGCTTTCCACTCCAGTATTCTTGCCTGGAGAATTCCATGAACAGAGGAGTACAGACTACAGCCCATGAGGTCACACAGGATCGGACACAGCTGAGCAACTAACACACACACATTTTGGATGTACTTCCCTCAATATCTTCTAAAAATGGACGTTATAGTGACAGTTCATGCATAAGCTGACTCTGTGGACCCACCCTGGTGCCTGGGAAGCCTGTTGACACTGGAAGATTGACTGGTGCTTGATAAATTACAAGCCTGCCTTGCTTTTTGTCTCAGACAGGAGCTCCTGAACACACCGCTCTGGCCAATGAAAGACAGACCAGATGGAGAGGACAGACTCTGGAACCTCTCCTGCTTGTTGCTGATCAGAGCTCAGGACACACTCGTAACCACACAGCCACCACCATCTGAGTCACACTTCAGTGTGTAATACAAAAGAGAGATTACCAATCTCTCATGGACTCAGCAGACCTCATCTGGATTGTCCATAACCAGTTTCTCAAGCTCCCAGGCCACAAGAGGGGCCCAGTCCTCACTGAGGCCTCTCTCTCAGAAATTCATTTTCTTATCATCACCCTTTCTCCCTTGTAGCCACCTTTCACTCATCTTCACATCACTTCACACTCACTGGCAACTTCCATCTCTGGCTTCTAAGATTGATGAGACCTTGGATCCAGAAACCACCTAAATGGGGTTCTCACAGTCCACTCTGAGCCCTCACCTGGACCCCTTCCCCATCCTCACATCTACGAGCTCCACCCCAGAATCACCCAGTGACTCCAGCTTCCCCTGAAGCTCACTTAAACAGTGACCTCTGCCACTGGGTGACCTGGTACCTGACCCTTGCCACATCCACCGCATGTGGCAGGACAGGGGACACTGCTGTCATTCTTCTGGAATTTTATTCCCCAGCCCAACCTTCCAGGTTTTGGCATTCAGTCTTTTTACCATTGACTCACACCAGTCCTGCCTCACCACACAACTAAAACAGGATAAAATCTACAGTAACTTGAATTGTTCTCAAATAGCTTCTTATTTGCTAGTATACCTGAGGAGTGAAGGAAGCTTTCCTTTCTTTTGTGTCAGTGTTTTTTAAGTATAGAGACAATGGGTGATGAGCAAACATAATTCTACCAAGAAATAGCTTCAGCCAGTACCATCAGCCGGTCGATACACTACTTGTCTTTAGATTTTTTAAAAATTATTACTCACTGTGAGTAAATTTGAGAGGGTGACATTTCTGCATCACAGGACTCCTACAAATTGCCCTCCAGCTATTTCTGTGACTTGATCACTTACAAGTCAGGCCAAGTGCAGTGTGTGTGGCCACGCTGGGTATCACCTTTTCCCGAGGGTACTTAGTGATGGGTACTGTTCCTTCTGGGTGTTCCAGGTGGCACTTGTTGTAAAGAACCCACCTGCCAAAGCAGGAGACTTAAGAGATGCTAGTTTGATCCCTAGGTTCTGAAGATACCCTGGAGAAGGTCATGGCAACCCACTCCAGTATTCTTGCCTGGAGAATCCCATGGACAGAGGAGCCTGGTGGGCTACAGTCCATGGGGTTTCAAAGAGCGGGACATGGCTAAGGTAATTTCACACAGCACAGCTGTTTGTTCTGCACTGCCACCAGGGCCTGCTGGCTGCCATCTCTGCCAGGGGTTCAAAGCTGGGCCCCTGAGATCCCAAAGCACCAAGGGTTCTATCCAAAAGTGAAGAAAAGCTCTTGCACCACTATGGCTTCTCCATCTTTTAGGAGACATGAACCAGCATGCCCCAGGTCTTTTATGTTTTAATTCATTTGGCTGCATCAGGTCTTAGTTGTGGCATGCGGGATCTTCATCGCATCATGTGGGACCTTTCGTTACAGTGATCGTGCTCTTTAGTTGTGGCACAGGGGCTCCAGAGTGCGGGGGGTTCAGCAGTCATGGTGCATGGGCTTAGCTGCTCTGAGGCATGCGGGATCTTAGTTCCCTAACCAGGGATCAATCCAGTGTCCCCTGCACTGGGAGGTGGATTCTTAACCATTAGACCACTAGGGAAGTCCCTGTCCCAGGGGGTTTAGCTGAAGCATCTCTTTCAGTGTTTACTCACAGACATCCTGTCACTGGGACTTGGACAAGGGTCCCTGGGGGGCGGGGCTGGGGGCAGATCTGGCTGTTTTCAGATTTGTCCCATCCTGGCATGCTGGAGCTCTGCTGCTGCTGCTGCTGCTAAGTTGCTTCAGTCATGTCCGACTCTGTGTGACCCCATAGACGGCAGCCCACCAGGCTCCCCCATCCCTGGGATTCTCCAGGCAAGAACACTGGAGTGGGTTGCCATTTCCTTCTCCAATGCATGAGAGTGAAAAGTGAAAGTGAAGTCGTTCAGTCATGTCTGACTCTTAACGACCCCATGGACTTCAGCCTACCAGGCTCCTCCGTCCATGGAATTTTCTAGGCGAGAGTACTGGAGTGGATTGCCTTTGCCTTTTCTGCTACAGACTAGAGTTTCCAGCTGCTTCCTTCTTCCCTGAGAAGGTGGAATCTTCCAGCAACTGCTCAGGTAGCCTCTGGATAGTCTCCCCCACCAGTCAGTAGGACACACCCTGAACCAGAAGCTCTGCCTCAATCCCCATCCATGTTGTTGCTATTGTTTAGTCACCAAGCCTTGTCCAACTCTTTGTGACCCTATGGTCTGCAGCACGCCAGGCCTCCCTGTGCCTCACTGTCTCCTGGAGTTTGCCCAAGTTCATGTCCATTAAATCGGTGATGCCATCCAGCCATCTCATCCTCTGTCATCCCCTTCTCCTCCTGCGCCCAATCCCTCCCAGTATCAGAGTCTTTTCCAATGAGTCAACTCTTCGCATGAGGCTGCCAAAGTACTGGAGTTTCAGCTTTAGCATCATTCCTTCCAAAGAAATCCCAGGGCTGATCTCCTTCAGAATAGACTGGTTGGACCTCCTTGCAGTCCAAGAGACTCTCAAGAGTCTTCTCCAACACCACAGTTCAAAAGCATCAATTCTTCAGTGTTTAGCTTTCTTCACAGTCCAACTCTCATCCATACATGACCACTGGAAAAACCATAGCCTTGACTAGACAGACCTTTGTTGGCAAAGTAATGTCTCTGCTTTTGAATATGCTATCTAGGTTGGTCATAACTTTCCTTCCAAGGAGTAAGCATGTTTTAATTTCATGGCTGCAGTCACCATCTGCAGTGATTTGGGAGCCCAAAAAAATAAAGTCTGACACTGTTTCCACTGTTTCCCCATCTATTTCCCATGAAGTGATGGGACCAGATGCCATGATCTTCGTTTTCTGAATGTTGAGTTTTAAGCCAGCTTTTTCACTCTCCTCTTTCACCTTCATCAGGAGGCTTTTTAGTTCCTCTTCACTTTCTGCCATAAGGGTGGTGTCATCTACATATCTGAGGTGATTGATATTTCTCCCGGCAATCTTGATTCCAGCTTGTACTTCTTCCAGCTCAGCAATTCTCATGATGTATTCTGCATATAAGTTAAATAAGCAGGGTGACAATATACAGCCTTGACGTACTCTTTTTCCTATTTGGAAGCAGTCTGTTGTTCCGTCTCCAGTTCTGACTGTTGCTTCCTGACCTGCATACAAATTTCTCAAGAGGCAGGTCAGGTGGTCTGGTATTCCCATCTCTTTCAGAATTTTCCACAGGTGCGGCAAGGGGCGAGGGGCAGCAGCTGGGAGGACCCACGCCCGAGGCTAGGGGCCGAGGCCAGGAGGAGCAACCCTACCTCCAAGGAGCGGTGGCTGCGCGGGCGCAGGAAGGCCTAGAGGAGCTATTCCACATTCAAAGTCAGAAGGGGTGGCATTGAGGAGATACCCCTCGTCCAAGGTAAGGACCAGCGGCTGCGCCTTGCTGGAGCAGCCGTGAAGAGATACCCCACGCCCAAGGTAAGAGAAACCCAAGTAAGACAGTAGGTGTTGCAAGAGGGCATCAGAGGGCAGACACACAGAAACCGTACTCACAGAAAACTAGTCAATCTAATCACACTAGGACCACAGCCTTGTCTAACTCAATGAAACTAAGCCATGCCCATGGGGCCACCCAAGACGGGCAGGTCATGGTGGACAGGTCTGACAGAATGTGGTCCACTGGAGAAGGGAATGGCAAACCACTTCAGTATTCTTGCCTTGAGAACCCCATGAACAGTATGAAAAGGCAAAATGATAGGATACTGAAAGAGGAACTCCCCAGGTCAGTAGGTGCCCAATATGCTACTGGAGATCAGTGGAGAAATAACTCCAGAAAAAATGAAGGGATGGAGCCAAAGCAAAAACAATACCTAGCTGTGGATGTGACTGGTGATAGAAACAAGGTCTGATGCTATAAAGAGCAATACTGCATAGGAACCTGGAATGTCAGGTCCATGAATCAAGGCAAATTGGAAGTGGTCAAACAAGAGATGGCAAGAGTGAATGTCAACATTCTAGGCATCAGCAAACTAAAATGGACTGGAATGGGTGAATTTAATTCAGATAACCATTATATCTACTACTGCGGGCAGGAATGCCTCAGAAGAAATGGAGTGGCCATCATGGTCAACAAAAGAGTCTGAAATGCAGTACTTGGATGCAATCTCAAAAACGACAGAATGGTCTCTGTTCGTTTCCAAGGCAAACCATTCAATATCACAGTAATCCAAGTCTATGCCCCAACCAGTAACACTGAAGAAGCTGAAGTTGAACGGTTCTATGAAGACCTACAAGACCTTTTAGAACTAACACCCCCAAAAGATATCCTTTTCATTATAGGGGACTGGAATGCAAAAGTAGGAAGTCAAGAAACACCTGGAGTAACAGGCAAATTTGGCCTTGGAATACGGAATGAAGCAGGGCAAAGGCTAATAGAGTTTTGCCAAGAAAATGCACTGGTCATAGCAAACACCCTCTTCCAACAACACAAGAGAAGACTCTACACATGGACATCACCAGATGGTCAACACCGAAATCAGATTGATTATATTCTTTGCAGCCAAAGATGGAGAAGCTCTATTCAGCCAACAAAAACAAGACCAGGAGCTGACTGTGGCTCAGATCTTGAATTCCTTATTGCAAAATTCAGACTGAAACTGAAGAAAGTAGGGAAAACCACTAGACCATTCTGGTCCCATCACTTCATGGCAAATATAAAGGGAAAAAGTGGTAGCAGTGACAGAGTTTTATTTCCTTGTTCTCCAAAATCACTGCAGACAATGTCTGTAGCCATGAAATTCAAAGACACATGTTCCTTGGAAGGAAAGCTATGACAAACCTAGACAGAGTATTAAAAAGCAGAGTAACCACTTTGCCAACAAATGTCCATTTAGTCAAAGCTATGGTTTTTCCAGTTGTCATTTACAGATGTAAGAGTTGGACTGTAAAGAAGTTGAGTGATAAAGAATAGATGCTTTTGAAATATGGTGCTGGGGAAGACTCTTGTAAGTCCCTTGGACTGCAAGGAGATCAAACCAATCAATCCTAAAAGAAATCATCCTCGAATATTCATTGTGAGGACTGATACCAAAGCTGAAATTCCAATACTTTGGTCACCTGATGCAAAGAACTGATTCATTGGAAAAGACCCTGATGCTGGGAAAGATTGAAGGTAAAAGGGGAAGTGGGCAGCAGAGGATGAAATGGCTAGATAGAATCACCAACTTGATGAACATTAATTTGTGCAAATTCTGAGAGACAGTAGAGGACAGAGGAGCTTGGCGTGCTATAGTCAATGAGGCTCAAGGAGTCAGACACAACCTAGCAACTGAACAACAGCAAACCATCTGCCAGCTGACAACTTCTGAAAAGAACACAGAAAACCTGAGTTCACTTGACAAAATCAGGCCACCTGTATGAAAAGAGAAGGAAGTGGTGGAATTTCAAGTGTTTACTCAACTCACAAGAAAAGCCTAGTGATTACCTACGTGCTATTGCAACATTCTTCATATTTGTTCTGGAAACCGAGTTGGGTCAAGCTCACTGCATCCTAGGATGGAGGAAATGGTCAACATAGTCAGGTTCTTCATTTTCCTGCCATTTCCAATGTACGCAGAACATTCTCATCCTGCTGTTCCTAAGGACACATGCCCAGGTTATTTACTCTGCTGGACATTTGTCCTAAGTTACAAGGGAAACCAAACCTCCATCGCTTGAGAAAGGCAGTATTTGTAGAGATAGCTCAGACTGCCTAGGTTCAAAGCCCAAATCTGAGAAGGCTGTGGGAGCTTGGCATGCCTTTTCATCTCTCCATGTCTCAACCTCCACGTTTGCAAAACTGGCTTCAGAATCAATATGTGGGAAGCATTTAGCATTGGAAACATAGTTATTCCACATCACTGTCTTCCTGACCTTGCTGTGACATCAGGCCACCAAACAAGCAACCAAACCCTAAATGGCCAACTGAAGCTACAAGACCTTTCTCTTGTTTATCTGCAGTTACACTTGTCCAAATAAAACACTGAAGGGAGTTCAACTTCTGGCCTAGCACCATGAACTGCTCTCTAGAGAAACTGGTGAAAATTATTTTTAAAACAACTATTTAAAGTCACTAGAAATTGACGTAGAGAGCAAATGAAAAACAAAAATTTGTTCAAAAAAATCTATTGGATGTCCCTGGTGGTACAGTGAATAAGAATCCTCCTGCCAATGTAGGGGACACAGGTTTGATCCCTGGTCTGGGAAGATTACACATGCAGCAGGCAACTACACTGTTAGGGAACGCACACTGACTGAAACTGCCCACCCTGGCCAGGCACTATAGTAACCATTTGCATGAGTTGTTTAACAACAGGAGGTCCTGGTAAGGAACATGGAACTAATAAGTCACCACCAAGCGGAAGAGTTCAGCAAAGGTCAAAAAGAGACTCCGCATGTCCGACCACCTCCCAGAATCCTTCTCACTGGCATCCATCTTGGATGAACAAGGCTTGCACTGCCAGGAAGGACTCTGAGTTTGAATGATTCGCTAAAGACAACCCAAAAACTAGTCCCATAACCATAAAACCCGAGACTGTGAGCCACGTGGCAGAGCAGTTCTCCTGGGTTCGCTTACCCTACTGCTCTCCCTCCAGGCGCCCTTTCCCAATAAAATCTCTTGCTTTGTCAGCACATGTGTCTCCTCGGACAATTCATTTCTGAGTGTTAGACTAGAGCCCAGTTTCGGGCCCTGGAAGGGATCACCCTTCTTGCAACAAAACTACTGAAGCTTGTGCACCTAGAACTCAAGTTCTGCAACAAGAGAAGCCACCACAATGAGAAGCCTGTGCACTGCAATGATAGTAATCCCCCCACATTACAACTAGAGAAAGCCTTTGCACAGCAATGAAGACCCAGCACAGCCATAAACCAAATAAATAAATGAATTGAGTTCAGTCCAGTCGCTCAGTCGTGTCGGACTCTTTGCGACCCCATGAATTACATCAGGCCAAGCCTCCCTGTCCATCACCAACTTCCGGAGTTCACTTAAACTGATGTCCATCAAGTCGGTGATGCCATCCAGCCATCTCATCCTCTGTCATCCCCTTCTCCTCCTGCCCCCAATCCCTCCCAGCATCAGGGTCTTTTCCAATGAGTCAACTCTTCACATGAGGTGGCCAAAGTATTGGAGTTTCAGCTTCAGCATCAGTCCTTCCAAAGAACACCCAGGACTGATCTCCTTTAGAATGCACTGGTTGGATCTCCTTGCAGTCCAAGGGACTCTCAAGAGTCTTCTCCAACACCACAGTTCAAAAGCATCAGTTCTTCGGTGTTCAGCCTTCTTCACAGTCCAACTCTCACATCCATATACGACCACTGGAAAAACCATAGCTTTGACTAGATGGACTTTTGTTGGCAAAGTAATGTCTCTGCTTTCGAATATGCTATCTAGGTTGGTCATAACTTTCCTTCCAAGGAGTAAGCGTCTTTTAATTTCATGGCTGCAGTCACCATCTGCAGTGATTTGGGAGCCCCCCAAAATAAAGTCTGACACTGTTTCCACTGTTTCCCCATCTATTTCCCATGAAGTGATGGGACCAGATGCCATGATCTTTGTTTTCCAAAAGTTGAGCCTTAAGCCAACTTTTTCACTCTCCTCTTTCACTTTCATCAAGAGGCTTTTTAGTTCCTCTTCACTTTCTGCCATAAGGGTGGTGTCATCTGCATATCTGAGGTTATTGATATTTCTCCCGGCAATCTTGATTCCAGCTTGTGTTTCTTTCAGTCCAGCGTTTCTCATGATGTACTCTGCATATAAGTTAAATAAGCAGGGTGACAATATACAGCCTTGATGTACTCCTTTTCCTATTTGGAACCAGTCTGTGCTTCCTGACCTGCATAGAGGTTTCTCAAGAAGTAGGTCAGGTGGTCTTGTATTCCCATCTCTTTCAGAATTTTCCACAGTTTATTGTGATCCACACAGTCAAAGGCTTTGGCATAGTCAATAAAGCAGAAATAGATGTTTTTCTGGAACTCTCTTGCTTTTTCCATGATCCAGTGGATGTTGGCAATTTGATCTCTGGTTCCTCTGCCTTTTCTAAAACCAGCTTGAACATCTGGAAGTTCGCGATTCATGTATTGCTGTATTGCTCCCCAAAAAGAAAATCTTGTAAAATTTAGTAAGAACTACACATGGGGAATTGATGGGGAAACAGTGGAAACAGTGTCAGACTTTGTTTTTTGGGGGCTCCAAAATCACTGCAGATGGTGATTGCAGCCATGAAATTAAAAGACACTTACTCCTTGGAAGGCAAGTTATGACCAACTTAGATAGCATATTCAAAAGCAGAGACATTACTTTGCCAACAAAGGTTCGTCTAGTCAAGGCTATGGTTTTTCCAGTGGTCATGTATGGATGTGAGAGTTGGACTGTGAAGAAGGCTGAACACCGAAGAATTAATGCTTTTGAACTGTGATGTTGGAGAAGACTCTTGAGAGTCCCTTGGACTGCAAGGAGATCCAACCAGTCCATTCTGAAGGAGATCAGCCCTGGGATTTCTTTGGAAGAAATGATGCTAAAGCTGAAACTCCGGTACTTTGGCCACCTCATGCAAAGAGTTGACTCATTGGAAAAGACTCTGATGCTGGGAGGGATTGGGGGCAGGAGGAGAAGGGGATGACAGAGGATGAGATGGCTGGATGGCATCACTGACTCAATGGACTTGAGTCTGGGTGCACTCCGGGAGTTGGTGATGGACAGGGAGGCCTGGCGTGCTTCGATTCATGGGGTCGCAAAGAGTCGGACACGAGTGAGTGACTGAACTGAACTGACACAAGTCTGTGGTATTTGAAGCAAAGCTCACCTTCTCCCCCTTCTTCCCAGCTCAGTAAGATGGTAGCTTCCCTTGCGGTACAATGAATAAGAATCCACTCCAGACTTGCTCAGTTGTGTCCGACTCTTTGTGACCCCATGGACTGTAGCCTACCAGGCTCCTCTGTCCATGGGATTTTCCAGGTGATAGTTAGTACTAGATTGGATTGCCATTTCCTTCTCCAGGGGATCTTTCCGACCCAGGGATTGAACCCAGGTGTCCCACATTGTAGACAGATGCTTTACTGTCTGAGCCACCAGGGAAGTCTCCAGACTAATGCAGACAAGAATGTTGCCACCAAAGCCTTGGCTTTGTCTACCCCTGACTGAGACTCCGTGTTGAGTGTGGCATGAATGAAAATACTGAGGCCACAGTTTCCTTTTGTTCCAGTTCATGGAAAGCAGGAAATTCCTAAAGGAGAGCAAAACCTGGGGCTGCTGCCCCCCTTCTCCACTGAGCACTCAGCTCCCAGAGTAGAGGTGTCACAAAGAGAGAAGCACATCATTGTCCCCACCTCCAGCACCCAAGCCTTGCCTCAGAGATTTCTGCCATAAGAAAGAAGCAAGCTAGAAACAGAGAGCTCCAAATCTCACCCTAAAAAACTGACCTCAATACCCCAGTGTTCATTGCAGCATTATTTACAATAGCTAGGACAGGGAACCAACCTAGATGTCTATCAACAGATGAATGGATAAAGCAGCTGTGGTACATATACACAATGGACTATTACTCAGCCATAAAAAGGAATGCTGAATAATAGAGCCATAAAAAGTTCTAATGAGGTGAATGAACCTAGAGTCTATTATACAGAGTGAAGTAAATCAGAAAGAGAAAAAAAATATCGTATATCAATGCATGTATATGGAATCTATGGTACTAATGAACCTATTTGCAAGGAAGAAATGGAAACACAGACATAGACAACAGACTTGTGATACAGGAGAGGGTGGGGTGAATGGAAAGAGTCGCATGGAAACATATACACTACCGTGTGTAAAGTAGATAGCCAGTGGGAATTTGCTGTATGACTCAGGGAGCTCAAACTGATGCTCTGTGACAGCCTAGAGGGGTGGGATGAAGTGGGAGGTGGGAGGGAGGTTCAAGAGGGAGGGGATAGATGTATACCTGTGGCTGATTCATGTTGATGTATGGCAGAAACCAATACAATATTGTAAAGCAATTACTTTCAATTAAAAATTAAATTTTTTAAAAAAAGAAGAAAAACTGACTTCATTTGGAACAGAGTGTGGAGAGATTCAAGCTTCAAAGTGCTCTCAAAAACAGTAGAAGTTGTGGTGAAAGACGTTTGGAAGGAGGATGATAGCTTCCTTGGAGACATGAAGTTAAACTCTAAGTGGCTAATTTGCTGGAGAGAAAACACAGAAAAAGCTGTGGAGAGGCCTCCTTTGATCTGAGAAAAGTCTCCAACATTGACCTCTGGTACTATCCCCATAAAGGATTTGGGTTTGGTTAGACTTCACTGTAAAGCAATTTATCCCCTGGAGCATTGTTGAAAACAGTAGAGCTGTCAGCCAGGCGTTTGTGGAGATTCACATGATATGTTTTGAGAGAAATTGACAAAGGAACCCTGCCCAACCCTCTGCCATCACAGGATAGTTGTGGGCATGCTCAAGGTTGCACCCCTTGAGGCGCAACATCTGAGGCTTCACACTATCCGGGGTGGAGGTACCTCACTAAAATTATCCAGTCACTAAACAACAAGCAATTCATCTCTAAAAGACAGTAACATACCTGGGGAGGGGAGGGTGAACGATATGAACAGTAGCCATATTTGCTATAATAATATATAATATTTGCATGTTATCTAAGATACCCAGTTTCCAACAACAACACAAGATTAAAAGACATAAAGAAATAGGAAAGAATAGGGAATTCCCTGGCGGCCCTGTGGTTAGGTGCTTTCACTACCAGGGCCTGGATTCGATCCCTGGTCAGGAAACTTATATCCCAAATGCCAAGCCTGTGTGCTGCAACTAGAGAAACCCTACATACCACAATAAAGACCCAGGGCAGCCAAAATAAATAAATAAATAAACAGGAGATTCCCTGATGGCTCAGCTGGTAAAGAATCCACCTGCAATGTGGGAGACCTGGGTTCGATCCCTAGGTTGGGAAGATCCCCTGGAGAGGGGCAAGGCTACCCAGTCCCAGTATTCTGGCCTGGAGAATTCCGTGGACTATATAGTCCATGGGGTTGCAAAGAGGCAACTTTCATTTTCATAGACTTTAGAAAAAATAAAGATTGTATAGAAACTGATTACATCAAGAATAGAGAATTCACACACTTATGGCCAATTAATCTACAACAAAGTAGGCAAGAACATACAATGGAGAAGACAGTCTCTTCAACAAGAGGTGCTGGGAAAACTGGACAGCTACATGAAAAAGAATGAAATAGAAAATTCTCATTCTGTCACATACACAAAAATAAACTCAAATGAATTAAAAACCTAAATGTAAAATCAGATACTACAAAATTCCTAGAGGAAAATGTAGGCTGAATACTCTTTGACAATAATTGCAGCAGTATCCTTAAAAAACTAGCAATAAATCTACCACATGACCCAGGAACCCCACTACTGGGCTTATGCTCCAAGAAAACCATAATTGAAAAAAATACATATACTCCAATGTTCATAGTAGTACTGTTTACAATAGCTAGGACATGGAAGCAACCTAGATGTCCACAACAGATGAATGGATAAAGGAGATGTAGTACATCCATGGAGAAGGCAATGGCACCCCACTCCAGTACTCTTGCCTGGAAAATCCCATGGATGGAGGAGCCTGGTAGGCTGCAGTTCACGGGGTTGCTAAAAGTCGGATATGACTGAGCAACTTCACTTTCACTTTTCGCTTTCATGCATTGGAGAAGGAAATGGCAACCCACTCCAGTGTTCTTGCCTGGAGAATCCCAAGGATGGGGGAGCCTGGTGGGCTGCCGTCTATGGGGTCGCACCGAGTCGGACACGACTGAAGCGACTTAGCAGCAGCAGCAGCAGCAGCACATCCGTACAATGGAATATTACTCAGCCATAAAAAAAGAACAAATTTGAGTCAGTTCAAGTGAGGTGGGTGAACCTAGAGCCTGTAATACAGATTGAAGTAAGTCAGAAAGAGAAAAACAAATAGAGTATATTGACACATATATATGGAATCTAGAAAAATGATATTGATGAACCTATTTGCAGAGAAAGAATGGCGATGCAGATGTAGATAGTGGACTTGTGGCCACAGAGCAGGCGGGAGAGGGTGGGATGAATGGAGAAAGTAGCATCAACATGTATATGCTATCAGGTGTTGCTGCCTAGCACAGAAAGCCTGGTCTGTCTGTGATGACTGGGAGGGATGGGACGGGGGGAGGGAAGGGAGATTAGAGAAGAAGGGTATGTGTGTGCGGATTTGCATTGTTGTAAGGCAGAAATCAACACAGCCTTGTCAAATTTTAAATAAAAAGATAGAATAAAAAATTACAGTCCTCTTTTTTTGGATCCATCTCCTAGAGTAGTGGAAACAAAAGCAAAAATAAACAAATGGGACCTAATTAAACTTAAAATTGATTGCAGAGCAAAAGAAACCATAAGCAAAATGAAAAGACAACCTATGGAATGGGAGAAAATATTTGTAAATGATGCAAACAACAAGAGCTAATTTCCAAGATATACAAACAGATTATACAGCTCAAAAAAAAAAAAAAAAAAAAGAGTCAAAAAGTGAGCATAGGACCTAAATAGACATTTTCCCAAGTAAGTCACACAGATGGCTAACAGACACAAGGAAACTTGCTCAACATCACTAATTATTAGAGAAATGCAACTCAAAACTACGGTGAGGAATCACCTCACACTGGTCAGAATTTACTCTTGATGTTTGGTTACCGAGTCATGTCTGGCTGTTTGCCACCCCATGGACTGAAGCATGCAGGGCTTCCCTGTCCTTCACTGTCTCCCAGAGTTTGCTCAAATTAATGTCCATTCAGTCCGTGACTCTATCCAGCCATCTTATCCTGTCATCCCCTCTACCTCCTGCCCTGAATCTTCCCCATTATCAGGGTCTTTTCAAAGGAATAGGCTCTTCGCATCAGGAGGCCAAAGTATTTGTGTTTCAGCTTCAGCGTCAGTCCTTACAATGAATATTCAGAGCTGATTTCCTTTAGGATTGACTGGTTTGATCTCCTTGCTGTCCAAAGGACTCTCAAGACTCTTCTCCAGCACCACATATGAAAGTGTCAATTCCTTGGCTCTCAATCATTTTTATGGTCCAACAGTTATATCATACATGACTACTGGAAAAGCAATAGCTTTGACTATATGGACCGTCAGCAAAGTAGTGTCTCTGCTTTTTAATATGCTGTTTAGGTTTGTCATAGCTTTCCTTCCAAGGTGATAGTGGTTTAGTTGCTAAGTCGTGTCCGACTCGTGAAACCCCATGGACTGTAGCCTGCCAGGCTCCTCTGTCCATTGGATTCTCCAGGCAAGAATACTGGAGTGGGTTTCCATTTCCTTCTCCAGGGGATTTTCCCAATCCAGGGATTGAACACGGGTCTCCTGCATTGCAGACAGATTCTTTATCGACTGAGCTGCAAGGGAAGCCCTTCCAAGGAGCAAGCATCTTTTAATTTCATGGCTATAGTCACCATCCACAGTGATTTTGGAGCCTAGGAAAAGAAAATCTGTCACTGCTTCCATTTTTTCTCCTTCTATTTGCCATGAAGTGATAGGACCAGATGCCATGATCTTAGTTTTTTGAATGTTGAGTTTTAAGCCAGCTTTTTCACTTTCCTCTTTCACCCTCATCAAGAGGTACTTTAGTTCCTCTTAACTTTCTACCATTTGAGTTGTATCGTCTCCATATCTGAGGTTGTTGATATTCCTCCTGGAAATCTTGATTCCAACTTATGATTCATCCAGCCCAGAATTTCCCATAATGGACTCTGCATAGAAGTTAAATAAGCCAGGTGACAACATACAGCCTTGACGTATTCCTTTCCCAATTTTGAACCAGTCTGTTCTTCCTGTCTGGTTGCTAACCAGACAGTCCATATAGTCAAAGTTATAGCTTTTCCAGTAGTCATGTATGATATGACTGTTGGACCATAAAAATGATTGAGAGCCAAGGAACTGACACTTCATATTGTGGTGCTGGGGAAGACTCTTGAGAGTCCCTTGGACAGTGAGGAGATCAAACCAGTCAATCCTAAAGGAACAGTTCCATGTCTTAACTGTTGCTTCTTGACCTGCATACAGGTTTCTCAGGAGACAGATAGATAGTTTGCTATTCCCATCTCTTTAAGAGTTTTCTAAAGTTTGTTGTGATCACGCAGTCAAAGGCTTTCTCATAGTAAATAAAGCAGAAGTAGATGTTTTGGGGGAATTCCCTTACATTTTCTATGATCCAATGAATGTTGGCAGTTTGATCTCCGCCTTTTCTAAATTCAGCTCGTACATCTGGAAGTTCTCGGTTCACATACTGCTGAAGCCTAGCTTAAAGGATTTTGAATATTACCTTCTGGCGTGTGAGATGTGCACAGCTGTACAGTGGTTTGAACATTTTTTGGCATTGTCCATTGGGATTAGAATGAAAACTCACCATTTCCAGTCCTGTGGCCACTCCTTTTTCCAAATTTGGTGGCATATTGAAAGTAGCACTTTCACAGCATCATCTTTTAGGATTTGAAATAGCTCAGCTGTAATTCCATCACCTCCACTAACTTTGTTCATAGTAATGCTTCCTAAGGCCCACTTGACTTCCACACCATGATTTCTGGCTCTAGGTGAATGACCACACCATTGTGCTTATCCAGGTCACTAAAACTGTTTTTGTAGAGGTCTTCTGTGTATTCTTGCCATCTCTTCTTAATCTCTTCTGCTTCTGTTAGGTCATTACCAATTCTGTTCTTTATTATGCCCATCCTTGTAAGAAATAGTCCCTTGGTATCTCTAGTTTTCTTGAAGAGATCTCTAATCTTTCCCATTCTATTGTTTTCCTCTATTTCTTTGCATTGTTCACTTAAGAATGCTTTCTTACCTCTCCTTGCTTGTCAGAATGGCCATCATCAAAAAGTCTACAAGTAATAAATGCTGCTGCTGCTGCTGCTAAATCACGTCAGTTGTGTCCGACTCTGGGCGACTCCAGAGACGGCAGCCCACCAGGCTCCCCCATCTCTGGGATTCTCCAGGCAAGAACACTGGAGTGGGTTCCCATTTCCTTCTCCAATGCATGAAAGTGAAAAGTGAAAGTGAAGTCACTCAGTCGTGTCTGACTCCTAGCGACCCCATGGACTGCAGCCTACCAGGCTCCTCCGTCCATGGGGTTTGCCAGGCAAGAGTACTGGAGTGGGTTGCCATTGCCTTCTCCTGGAGAGTGTATAAAAAAAGGGAACCCTCCTATACTGTTGGCTGGAATGTAAATTGGTATAGCCACTATGGAGAACATTATGGATGTTCCTTAAGAAACTAAAAATAGAGTTACCATATAATCCAGTGACCCCACTTCTGAGTATGTATATCCAGAAAAGACAAAAACTCTAATTCAAAATATAACATGCACCCTAATGTTCATAGAGCACTATTTACAATAGCCAAGGCATGGAAACAACCTAAATGTCCACTAACAAATGAATAGATAAAGTAGATGTGATACAAACACACACACACACACACACACACACACACACACACACACGGTGGAATATTACTCAGCCATAAAAAAGAATAAAGTAATGCCATTTGCAGCAACATGGATGGACTTAGAGATTATCACACTGAATGTAGTAAGTCAAACAGAGAAAAAGAAATATAATATGATGCCACCTATATGTGTAATTCAAAATATGATACAACTTTCTGCCCATGAGTAAGCATCTTTGAAGCTCCCCCCTCCACTGCCATCTAAGTCAGAGTCAAAGTCTAAGTCAGTCTTCCAAAGAGCCAGAAGAGCTGTGGAAGCTCTTCATTGGAGGATTGAGCTTTGAAACAACAAATGAAAGTCTGAGCAGCCATTCTGAGCAAGGGGGACACTCACAGACTGTGTGGTAATGGAGGATCTGAACACCACGCCCTCCAGAGGCTTTGGGTCTGTGACATACATCACTGTGGAGGAGGTTAATGCAGCCCGGAGGGCAAGGCCACACAAGATGGATGGAAGATTTGTGGAACCAAAGAGGGCCGTCTCAAGAGAACATTCTCAAAGACCTGGTGCCCATGTAACTGTGAAAAAGATTTTTGTTGGTGGCATTAAAGAAAACACTGAAGAACATCACCTGAGAGATTATTTTAAACAGTATAGGAAAACTGAAGTGATTGAAATTATGACTGACCGAGGCAGTGGCAAAAGAGAGGCTTCACATTCATAACCTTTGATGACCATGACTCCATAGATAAGACTGGCATTCAGAAATGCCACACTGTGAATGGCCACAACTGAGGAGTAAGGAAAGCCTTATCTAAGTCATAGATGGTTGTGGAGGTGGTTTTGGAGGGAATGGCAATGTTGGTCATGGAGTGGTCAAAGTGGCTTTGGCGGCAGCCATGATGGTGGTGGATATGGTGGCAGTGGGGGTGGCTATAATGAATTTGGTAATGATGGAAGCAATTTGGAGGTGACAGAAGCTACAATGATTTTGGCAATTACGACAATCAATCTTCAAATTTTGGACTCATGAAAGAAGGAAATTTTGGAAGCAGAAGTTCTAGCCCCTATGGTGGTGGAGGCCAATACTTTGACAAACCACGAAAGCAAGGTGGCTATGGAGGTTCCAGAAGCAGCAGTAGCTATAGCAAGGGCAGAAGGTTTTAATTATTGCCAGGAAACAAAGCTTAGCCAGAGAGGAGAGCCAGAGAAGTGACAGGGAAGCTGCAGGTTACAACAGATTTGTGAACTCAGCCAAGGACAGTGGTGGCGGGGCCTCCCTGCTACAAAGAAGACATGTTTTAGACAATATTTGTCTGTGTGGGCAAAAAACTCAAGAACCATACTGTAACTAATCATGTGTGCATGCTAAGTTGCTTGAGTTCAGTTCAGTTCATTTCAGTCGCTCAGTCCTGTCCGACTCTTTGAGACCCCATGAATCGCAGCATGCCAGGCCTCCCTGTCCATCACCAACTCCTGGAGTTCACCCAGATTCACGTCCATCGAGTCAGTGATGCTATCCAGCCACCTCATCTTCTGTCGTCCCCTTCTCCTCCTGTCCCCAATCCCTCCCAGCATCAGAGTCTTTTCCAATGTGTCAACTCTCCACATGAGGTGGCCAAAGTACTGGAGTTTCAGCTTTAGCATCATTCCTTCCAAAGAAATCCCAGGGCTGATCTCCTTCAGAATAGACTGGTTGGATCTCCTTGCAGTCCAAGGGACTCTCAAGAGTCTTCTCCAACACCACAGTTCAAAAGCATCAATTCTTCAGTGCTCAGCCTTCTTCACAGTCCAACTCTCACATCCATACATGACCACAAGAAAAACCATAGCCTTGACTAGACGGACCTTTGTTTGCAAAGTAATGTCTCTGCTTTTGAATATGCTATCTAAGTTGGTCATAACTTTCCTCCCAAGGAGTAAGCGTCTTTTAATTTCATGGCTGCAGTCACCATCTGCAGTGATTTGGGAGCCCCAAAAAAAGTCTGACACTGTTTCCACTGTTTCCCCAACTATTTCCCATGAAGTGATGGGACAAGATGCCATGATCTTCATTTTCTGAATGTTGAGCTTTAAGCCAACTGTTTCACTCTCCTCTTTCACTTTCATCAAGAGGCTTTTTAGTTCCTCTTCACTTTCTGCCATAAGGGTGGTGTCATCTGCATATCTGAGGTTATTGATATTTCTCCCAGCAATCTTGATTCCAGCTTGTGCTTCTTCCGGTCCAGCGTTTCTCATGATGTACTCTGCATATAAGTTAAATAAGCAGGGTGACAATATACAGCCTTGATGTACTCCTTTTCCTATTTGGAACCAGTCTGTTGTTCCATGTCCAGTTCTAGCTGTTGCTTCCTGACCTGCATACAAATTTCTCAAGAGGCAGATCAGGTGGTCTGGTATTTCCATCTCTTTCAGAATTTTCCACAGTTTATTGTGATCCACTCAGTCAAAGGCTTTGGCATAGTCAATAAAGCAGAAATAGATGTTTTTCTGGAACTCTCTTGCTTTTTCCATGATCCAACGGATGTTGGCAATTTGATCTCTGGTTCCTCTGCCTTTTCTAAAACCAGCTTGAACTTCTGGAAGTTCATGGTTCACATATTGCTGAAGCCTGGCTTGGAGAATTTTGAGCATCACTTTACTAGCATGTGAGATGAGGGCAATTGTGTGGTAGTTTGAGCATTCTTTGGCATTGTCTTTCTTTGGGATTGGAATGAAAACTGACCTTTTCCAGTTCTGTGGCCACTGCTGAGTTTTCCAAATTTGCTGGCATATTGAGTGCAGCACTTTCACAGCATCATCTTTCAGGATATGAAAGAGCTCAACTGGAATTCCATCACCTCCACTAGCTTTGTTCGTAGTGATGCTTTCTAAGGCCCACTTGACTTCACATTCCAAGATGTCTGGCTCTAGGTCAGTGATCACACCATCATGATTATCTGGGTCATGAAGATCTTTTTTGTACAGCTCTTCTGTGTATTCTTGCCATCTCTTCTTAATATCTTCTGCTTCTGTTAGGTCCATACCATTTCTTGTCCTTTATCGAGCCCCTCTTTGCATGGAATGTTCCCTTGGTATCTCTAATTTTCTTGAAGAGATCTCTAGTCTTTCCCATTCTGTTGTTTTCCTCTATTTCTTTGCATTGATCGCTGAAGAAGGCTTTCTTATCTTTTCTTGCTATTCTTTGGAACTCTGCATTCAGATGCTTATATCTTTCCTTTGCTCCTTTGCTGTTCGCTTCTCTTCTTTCCACAGCTATTTGTAAGGCCTCCCCAGACAGCCATTTTGCTTTTTTGAATTTCTTTTCCATGGCGATGGTCTTGATCCCAGTCTCCTGTACAATGTCACGAACCTCATTCCATAGATCATCAGGCACTCTATCTATCAGATCTAGTCCCTTAAATCTATTTCTCACTTCCACAGTATAATCATAAGGGACTTGATTTATGTCATACCTGTATGGTCTAGTGGTTTTCCCTACTTTCTTCAATTTAAGTCTGAATTTGGCAATAAGGAGTTCATGGTCTGAGCCACAGTCAGCTCTTGGTCTTGTTTTTGTTGACTGTATAGAGCTTCTGCATCTTTGGCTGCAAAGAATATAATCAATCTGATTTCAGTGTTGACCATCTGGTGATGTCCATGTGTAGAGTCTTCTCTTGTGTTGTAGGAAGAGGGTGTTTGTTATGACCAGTGCATTTTCTTGGCAAAACTCTATTAGTCTTTGCCCTGCTTCATTCCGTATTCCAAGGCCAAATTTGCCTGTTACTCCAGGTGTTTCTTGACTTCCTACTTTTGCATTCCAGTCCCCTATAATGAAAAGGACATCTCTTTTGGGTGTTAGTTCTAAAAGGTCTTATAGGTCTTCATAGAACCATTCAACTTCAGCTTCTTCAGCGTTACTGGTTGGGGCATAGACTTGGATTACTGTGATATTGAATGGTTTGCCTTGGAAACGAACAGAGATCATTCTGTCGTTTTTGAGATTGCATCCAAGTACTGCATTTCGGACTCTTTTGTTGACCAGGATGACTACTCCATTTCTTCTGAGGCATTCCTGCCTGCAGTAGTAGATATAATGGTCATCTGAGTTAAATTCACCCATTCCAGTCCATTTCAGTTCGCTGATTCCTAGAATGTCAACATTTACTCTTGCCATCTCTTGTTTGACCACTTCCAATTTGCCTTAATTCATGGACCTGACATTCCAGGTTCCTATGCAATATTGCTCTTCACAGCATTGGACCTTGCCTCTATCACCAGTCACATCCACAGCTGGGTATTGTTTTTGCTTTGACTCCATCCCTTCATTCTTTCTGGAGTTATTTCTCCACTGATCTCCAGTAGCATATTGGGCACCTACTGACCTGGGGAGTCCCTCTTTCAGTATCCTATCATTTGCCTTTTCATACTGTGCATGGGGTTCTCAAGGCAAGAATACTGAAGTGGTTTGCCATTCCCTTCTCCAGTGGACCACATTCTGTCAGATCTCTCCACCATGACCCGCCCATCTTGGGTTGCCCCACGGGCATGGCTTAGTTTCATTGAGTTAGACAAGGCTGTGGTCCTAGTGTGATTAGATTGACTAGTTTTCTGTGAGTATGGTTTCAGTGTGTCTGCCCTCTGATGCCCTCTTGCAACACCTACCGTCTTATTTGGGTTTCTCTTACCTTGGGCATGGGGTATCTCTTCAGGGCTACTCCAGCAAAGCGCAGCCACCGCTCCTTACCTTGGACGAGGGTTATCTCCTCACCGCTGCCCTTCCTGACCTTCAACGTGGGATAGCTCCTCTAGGCCCTCCTGCACCTGCGCAGCCAGGGCTCCTTGGACATGGGGTAGCTCCTCCCGGCCGCCGCCCCTGACCTCAGACACGGGGTAACTCCTCTCGTCGCCGCCCCTGACCTCGGATGCAGGGTAGCTGTGCAACCCTGCGGACTGTAGCCCACCAGGCTCCTCTGTCCATGGGGTTCTCCAGGCAAGAATACTGGAGCAGGTTGCCATGCCCTTCTCCTTGATCAAACACATGTCTCTTGGCAGGCAGGTTCTTTACCACTAGCGCCACCTGGGAAGCCCTTTGGCTAATTGTTCTGTTCAGCTCAGTTCACTCAATTGTGTCCAACTCTTTGTGACCCCATGGACTGCAGCACGTCAGGCTTCTCTGTCCATCACCAACTCCCGGAGCTTGCTCAAACTCATATCCATCAAGTCAGTGATGCCATCCAGCCATCTCATCCTCTGTCCTCCCCTTCTCCTGCCTTCAATCGTTCCCAGTATCAGGGTCTTTTCCAATAAATCAGTTCCCTTCACATCAGGTGGCCAAAGTATTTTAGCTTTAAATTCAGAATCAGTCCTTCTAATGAATATCCAGGACTGATCTCCTTTACGATTGACTGGTTTGATTTCCTTACAGTTCAAGGGACTCTCAAGAGTCTTCTCCAACACCACAGTTCAAAGCATCAATTCTTTAGCACTCAGCTTTCTTTACGGTCCAACTCTCATATCCATATGTGACTATTGGAAAAACCGTAGCTTTGACTAATTGTATAACAGGTTAATTTAGTTTCTGTTCTGTGGAAAGTGTAAAGTATGCCAAAAAAGGATTTTAATGTGGATTTCTTTTTTTTTTTTTTTTTTTTTTTGCTCCCATTCTGTTAATTACTAAATGTAATAGTCTGATCGTGACGCTGAATAAATGTGTCTCTTTTTTTTAATGTGCCATGTAAAGTTAGTTTACCAAAAGCCATTTTGGTAAACTACCCCAACAGTGTGAAGTTAGAATTCCTTCAGGGTGATCCCAGGTTTAATTCAAAATTGATTTACAACCTGCTTTGGTGGACAAGTTGTTGTCTTCAGAACCTTGATGTAGATGAACTGACAGTTACTGTGTTGTGATATGAGTTCACCATTAAAAAGTTCACCCACTCAAAGTCATGGAGTTTTTTGGTTGTTAATGATCATTGGCACATCCTATGCAATATATATAAATTGAATTATGATATCAGATAAAGTTATAGATGGTAATGAAGCTGGTGTATCAACCTTGTATCATGTGTAATCAATAAAACATTTAGTATCCTCTTGAAAAAAAAAATAAAAGAATAAAATATGACACAAATTGGCAGAATCCACCTGCCAATGCAGGGGACATGGGCTCAATCCCAAGTCCTGGAAGATTTCACATGCTGCAGGGCAGCTAAGCCTATTTGCCACAACTACTGAGCTTCTGCTCTAGGGCCTGTGCTCTGCAACAGGAGAAGCCCCTGCAATGAGAAGCCCAGGCATTGTTACTAGATAGTAGTCCACAGTCTCTGCAACTAGAAAAAGCTCATGTACAGCAATGAAGACCCAGTGCAACCAAAAATAAATAAATAAGCAGGAAATAATGAAAAATAAAGTGTGGTACAAATGAACTTACAGAAATTGACTCACAAATGTAGAAAACAGACTTACGGTTACCAAAGGGAAAAGAGGGGAAGGGACAAGTCAGGAATATTGGATTAATAGATCATGAAAAACATTGGGCTGGAAGAAGCACAAGCTGGAATCAAGATTGCCAGGAGAAATATCAATAACCTCAGATATGCAGATGACACCACCCTTATGGCAGAAAGTGAAGAGGAACTAAAAAGCCTCTTGATGAAAGTGAAAGAGGAGAGTGAAAAAGTTGCCTTAAAGCTCAACATTCAGAAAACGAAGATCATGGCATCTGGTCCCACCACTTCATGGGAAATAGTTGGGGAAACAGTGGAAACAGGGTCAGACTTTATTTTGGGGGGCTCCAAAATCACTGCAGATGGTGACTGCAGCCATGAAATTAAAAGACGCTTACTTTTTGGAAGGAACGTTATGACCAACCTAGATAGCATATTCAAAAGCAGCGACATTACTTTGCCAACAAAGGTTCATCTAGTCAAGGCTATGGTTTTTCCAGTAGTCATGTATGGATGTGAGAGTTGGACTGTGAAGAAAGCTGAGCACCAAAGAATTGATGCTTTTGAACTGTGGTGTTAGAGAAGACTCTTGAGAGTCCCTTGGACTGCAAGGAGATCCAACCAGTCCATTCTAAAGGAGATCAGTCCTGGGTGTTCTTTGGAAGGAATGATACTAAAGCTGAAACTCCAGTACTTTGGCCACCTCATGCAAAGAGTTGACTCATTGGAAAAGACTCTGATGCTGGGAGGGATTGGGGGCAGGAAGAGAAGGGGACAACAAAGGATGAGATGGCTGGATGGCATCACCGACTCAATGGACGTGAGTTTGAGTGAACTCCAGGAGACGACCATGGACAGGGAGGCCTGGCGTGCTGTGATTCAAGGTGTCGCAAAGAGTTGGACATGACTGAGCGACTGAATTGACTGACTGACTATTATATATAAAATCAATACCAGTGACCTACCATATAGCACAGGGAACTATATTCAGTATCTTGTAATAACCTATCATGTGAAATAATCTGAAAAAGTATGTGTATATATATAACTGAATCACTTTTCAGTACACTTAAAACACTGTATATCAACTATACTTCAATTAAAAAAAAAAAAGAATAGAGAAACATTAGAGGAAAAATCTCCTCCAGGGGATCTTCCCAACCCAAGGATCAAACCCAGGTCTCCCCAGTTGCAGCAGATTCTTTATCATCTGAGCCACCAGGGAAGCTCAAGAATACTGGAGTTGGTAGCCTATCCCTTCTCTGGGAAATCTTCCTGACCCAAGAATTGAACCGGGGTCTCCTGCATTGCAGGCAGATTCTTTACCAGCTAAGGGCATGGCAACCCACTCCAGTATTCTTGCCTGGAAAATCCCCATGGACAGAGGAGCCTGGTGGGCTGCAGTCCATGGTGTTGCAAAGAGTCAAACACACCTGAATGACTAAGCACAGGACAACACAGAGAAAAAAACAATGAAAACAGAAACTGGTTCTTTGAAAAGATAACAAAAGTGAAAAGTTTATCTAGACTGACCAAGATAAAAAGAGAAAATACTCAAATTATTAGAATCAGAAATAGAAGAAGGGACATTATGACTGACCCTACAGAGAGAAAAAGGATTATCCCTACTATGAACAGCCTCCAAACACATGGGTCCAGCCCGAAGGTCAAACTGGAGTCATGTCTTTTTGATGACACCCTTAACACCATCTATGCATTTGCTAAGGCCAAATGACTACAAGTCATTTATTTTCACCTTTAAATAATTTCAAATTTAGAGAAAAATTGCATGCTGGGAGCCGGTGAGGCATTTCACTCGTGACAAAGGCCATGAGGAAGGAGGCTCGGCATACGCAAAGGCGGGATCGAGCCTCAGGAGTCCGCCCGGATATTCTCGAGCATTTTCCCCCAAAAAAACCAGAGTCTGCCTATTTTATTGCTTTGTGCTCTCACCTCTGACATTACTGGGGGCTGTCCCCTACCACCATCTCTCTCTCTCTGTCAAAGAGTTAACTTACAGCTCCAATTAATAAAGTTCCTGGGCAATTAGGAGTGTTTAAATCCAAACCCCTCAGATGGCTCTCTAACTCATCTGACAAGTTTACCCGGACTCCTACAGCTATGCATACGATTGTTTACAGTCTCCCAGCCTCAAGAGGCACGGGAAGCTTAAGATATTCAAATAGCTTAGAGCCTCTCAGAGAGTTAGAAACTGTCAGAATAAACTAGTAAAGGATTTCATTGATGAGGCAATGCTTGCTGCCAAGTTTTCACATCCCCTGAATTGTATCCTTGAATGTGTATTAATTAATATAGTTGGTATGTAGAAAAAATAAGTAGTGGCCTTGGTGTTAGTAACTTTAGACCCTTAAGGTAATAAATTCTTTCCTTTGTTGTAAACCCATTACACATCTGCCCTATAGGAATGCAATTTTATCTTTGGAAGATGGCGCCAAACCTTAAAATAATTACTCTTAGAGAAAATAAGTCTTTGTTGATAAGTCCTTGTCAAGAGTCATAAAATGTTAGTAGGCCTTCTGGCCAGAAGATGATGTAAATCACCTAAACCATTTGTATACGATAAATTTGCAGGAAAGAAACCCTGGTTTTTGATAAGAATCAAAGACTGCTGACTTTGCATCCCCTATTATCCTCTATGTGTAACTTAGGGTATAAAAGCCCCTGTTAAAAATAAAGCTACGGGCCTTGCTCACCAGCGCTTGGTCTCCCCATGTCATTCTTCCCTTTAACTTCCAGCTGAGTCTCCATCTGGAGCGCGGAACCCACCATGCTTACTAATTATGCCTGGGCTTCTAAGACCCACTCGAGAAGGTGTCTAGGGTGAGGCACCTTCCGCTATTCGAGAGGGCGCCTGCGGCCTACGTAAGTGGTGCAAACTTCTTGTCTTGAAGTTTTATTGGTCTCCCGCGTAAACCAAGCTACTCAGCCTCTTTTCTCCACTGAATTTTCCTACTGAGCTATCCTCATTCTATTACTCTTTATATCTCTAATTACCATTTGAATAGGTCGCCGACGCCGTCTCCCCTTCGAATACCCTGGATCAGCCGGGGCTGGTCCTCGGCAATTGCAAGACTAATACAGAGAGTTTCCGTTAACTTTAACCATATTCCCCACTGTTCGCATTTTACCATAGGCATGTGGTATGTGTCTTTCAGCGTGCTGTTGTTATTGATCAGTCACTAAGTGGTGTCTGACTCTTTTGCAACCCCATGGACTGTAGCCCTCCTGGTTCCTCTGCCCATAGGATTTTGCAGGCAAGAATGCTGGAGTGGGTTGCCATTTCCTTCTCCAGTGGATTTTCTCAACCCAGGGATTGAACCCACATTTCTTGCATTGACAGGGAAGTTCTTTACCACTGAGCCACCAAGGAAGCCCCTTTTCTATGTGAAAATATCACGATTCCTTCTAAACCATTTGACAGTAAATTGTAGAAAATGGTGCCTTACATCCCCTCTTGATACTTCAGTGTGTATTTCCTTACAAGGACAAGCTCATACATAACTTAGTACAACCATCAAAATCAGAAAACTAGCATTAACATAATATTAGCATCACAGACTCCAGTTACATTTCATAGATTGTCCCCAATAGTGTCTTTTATAGGTCTGGATCCCAAACAAGATCATGTATTGCGATTAGATCAATGTATTTCTTAGTTTCCTTTGACCTTGAGCAGCTCTTCAGTCTTTCCTTGTCTTTCTTGATCTTGGCATTTTTGAAAAGTACAGGGCAGCTACTATGTAAAATATCAGTTTGAGTTCGTCTGACCTTTCCTGATGATGTATGCTTATTGTCAGAAATGAGTTGTACATTCTTCTCATTGCGTTGCATCATGAACCCCATGATGTTGACTTGTCCATTAGTAGCATCCCCTGTCTGCTAAGTTTCTCTGCTGTCAAGTTAACTAATAATGGAAGTTGCTTTTTTTCCTTGGCCATGCCTCAAGGTTTGCAGGATCCTATTTCCCTGACCAGGGATCAAACTCAGCCCCACTGGAGTGAAAGTGCTGAGTCCTAACCACTGGACTGCCAAGGAAAACCCAGAAATTAATTATTTATTAATTCCAATGGACTCCATTCTTTCATTGCTGAGGGTGGGGGTTCTATCCCTCGTTCAGGAACTGAGATCCCTCAAGCTGCATGGTGCAGCCCCCCCCAAAAAAATCTAATTAATAAGTATTTTGTGAGGTAGACTTTATAACTATGTCTACATTTATTCATTGGCATTCTACTATAGGGTAACACTTTCCATTTTCCCTTGCTTATTAATTTATTATTTATATGACTTCATTGGGCTTCCCTGGGAGATCAACTGGTAGAGGATCCTCCTGCAATGCAGGAGACTCCCGTTCGAGTCCTGGGTCAGGAAGATCCCCTGGAGAAGGGATAGGCTACCCACTCCAGTATTCTTGGGCTTCCCTCGTGGCTCAGATGGTAAAGAATCGGCCTATATTGCAAGAGACCTGGGTTCAATCCCTGGGTTGGGAAGATCCCCTGGGGAAGGAAACAGCTACCCACTTCAGTATTCTCACCTGGACGGACAGAGGAGATTGGCAGGCTACAGTCCATGGGGTCACAAAGAGTCAGACATGACTGAACGACTTTCACTTTCATGGATTCTAACTTATTCAGTGGGTTATAATCTATTATTGTCATTGTCTTTTTTGATACTCAAATTGCCCCAGATTTCATCATTTGAACTCTTTTTCTGATTGAACTCTTTATTTTCCCCTCTTTGAGCCTCAATCTCTTCCCAAATTGTCATGTCCATTGTCAACCAAATGATTAGGGTGGGTGGGCTGGACTCCATCTCAGCCACAGGGATGTACCCTGACTTGACTTATGCTAACCATTGTATGCCATGCCCCTAAACACACTGGTTGGTTCAAGATGGGCAGCTGACCCCTTTGCAGATAAAAACTGGGAGATGTCTGATGGGATTCTGGGAAAGAAGTTTCTTTTCCCTTCCAAGGGAGCCACTAAAAGAGAGGTTACCAAAGAACCCTCTGTTTCCTGTTGACACACCAGAAAGATGGCAAGTTTTTATCTAATGCAGCCATTTCTGCTGCCAAGAAGGAAGCTGGCCTGAGGTCAATTTTAGTATACAGAGGTGGGAAGAAAAAAGAAAATGGTAGGACCACAGAAACAAAACTCTGGTGACACCACAGATTTCTGGATCATTCTGTGCCTGAAGCTCTGTGGACTGGTTAAGTATTGGTGCCATTAAATTACCTTTTTTATTTAAGCCAGATAAGCTAAAACTTCAGTTGCTGGAAGGCAAAAGTGCACTAAATAATACACTCCCCCAAAACAGAAAAAGAAAGCTGCCTGGGAATTCCCTGGACGCCCAATGATTAGGACTCTGCGCTTCCACTGCAGGGGGCACGGGTTTGAACCCTGGTTGGGGAACTAAGATCCTGCAAGCCTCAGTTCAGTTCAGTCGCTCAGTCATGTCTGACTCTTTGTAACCCCATGAACTGCAGCACCCCAGGCCTCCCTGTCCATCACCAACTCCTAGAGTTCACCCAAACTCAAGGCACAGCCCAAAAAAAAAAAAGGAGAAGGCTGCCTTCTGTGAGAAGTAAAAGGCTAAGTTTCAGTTCCTAATATCCAGAAGAACTCTAACCCTAAGAGTAAAAAACCTGGCTTAAAACTTAACATTCAAAAAATTAAGATCATGGCATCCGGTCTCATCACTTCATGGCAAATAGATGAGGACAAAAATGGAAACAGTGACAGACTTTATTTTCTTGAGCTCCAAAATCACTGAGGACAGTAACTACAGCCTTGAAATTAAAAGACGTTTGCTCCTTGAAAGAAAATCTAGAGACATCACTTTGCTGACAAAGGTCCATATAGTCAAAGCTATGGTTTTTCCAGTACTCATGTACAGATGAGAGAGTTGAACAATAAAGAAGGCTGAGCACTGAAGAACTGATGCTTTCAAATTGTGGTGCTGGAGAAGACTCTTGAGAATACCTTGGACATCAATGAGAACCAACCAGTCAATCTTAAAGGAAATCAACTCTGAATTTTCATTGGAAGGACTGATGCTGAAGCTGAAGCTCTAATACTTTGACCACTTGATGCAAAGAGCCAACTCATTAGAAAAGACCCTGATGCTGGGAAAGACTGAGGGCAGGAGAAGAAGGGGATGACAGAGAATGAGATGGTTGGATGAGATCACTGATTCAATGGATATGAGTTGAACAAGCTTCAGAATATAGTGAAGGACAGGGAAGCCTGGCATGCTGCAGTCCATGCGGTGGCAAAGGGTCGAACACAACTGATCGACTGAATAACAACAAAACCCTAACCCAGCTGGTTTCCCCAGCTGATCTGAGAGTTCCTGGGGGTATATTCGTAGTGTACTCCAGGTTCTTGGAGTGACATGCAGCACAATAAGCATTTCATGACCACATGTGTGAGAGCTGCTAAGTTGTCTTATTCACTGCTAAATCCCTAGCATCTAGGATCACAGGTGGACATACAGCATGTTTATTGAATGAACTCATGAGTCAGATGAGCGTGCCCCTCCTCTGAAACCCAGCAAAGGAAAAGAAGCTGCAAAAATTCTTGCTTGATATTTTATTCTCCTGAGCGGGGAAGGCAGTGGAAGAAGTTAGATGAGAGAAACTAGAGTGAAGACTCCTGGATTCAGGAAGGAAGGAGCTGACTGAGGATGCTGGAGTTTCTGTACTTCTTCCCCAGGGTGGGGTTGGGGGATCCGGGGGCTCAGATGAGACCTGGTGTGGAGAGAAGAGACAGCAATGGGCAGTGTGTGGGGTCTCTAGAGGGGATGGGGACTCAGAGCCACCTGTCCTTGTGGTACACATGCAGTGTCCCCTCCTGGAAGCCCTTCAGGAGCCTGTGTAGGTGGTGGGGCTTTGAAAATAAAAGCCACAGGAAACGGTGGGGACCTCATACTAATGGGCAATCTGCAAGCATCAGGCCGCAAAGCATCAGTGAGAGTGGATGAGCTGCCAGACCCGAACGGAGGACCCCTTCCCCGTCCCATCTCTTGTAGCCATTGCCTGAAATCTCCAGGCATAGCCTGGGCAGCCCTAGCCCTCCTCCCACCCCATGAGATTCCTCCAGCCCAGCTCTTAGGCCCCTATGTCATGGAGAAGGATGTGGCCTCGGCTCCCATTCTGGGATCAGGGGTGGGCTGGGAGGTTGGAGTTCGATCAGGCTCTGATGTCTCCAGTATCTTAGTCTCAGGCCATTTCCTTGGTGTCAACCTCGTCATACATGATGGTCTTATTCAGTCCTCACCCCAACCTCAGAAACAGGAGTCATTATCCCCCTTTCACAGGTGAGAAAACTGAAGCTCGAAGAGGTTTAGCCACTTGCCCAAGGTCACACAGCTGAGGAGAAATGGGGACCTGATTTAACTCCAGGACTGTTTGTGGGAGTGTGGGGAGGGGCAGGGGGAGGTTGCCTCAGGCTGTTAGGAGTTTTTCTCAAATGTTGAGAAAGGACTTTGGTAGGAGCCAAGTTCTACCTGCCCATCTGCTCAACACTGTCCCTGTTGGGAGTGATTGGAGTGATGTGTCATATGGCCAGAAGGCTGGGAGGGGCAGGTGTGAGCTACTTAGCAAGTCCTCTCTGACAGGTGCCTTCCTGTGTTTGTAAACTCTATTGCACGTTTGCAGGGAGGCTGTCAGGAAATAACTCCCTTCTGTTGCCTCTGCACATACCTGCCTTGCGCTTGCACAACTTGATGTCCACACAGATGGCCTGAGGTGTCTTTCTAGCCATGATGTCCTTAGAGATGCGATTAAGATACTTCTTCATCATCTGGTTGCAAAGGATGCTCCACAGCCCCATCTTGCTGCACACCTTGGAGGTCACATGGATGATGACATTCTGGAGCGGTAGCGCCATGGTGGGAAATAGACCTCAGGTGAACTCTGCCTGGCATTGCCTTTCTGCAAGCCCTGGCAGCTTTGGTCCCCAGGCAGGTCTGGCAATGGGACCAGTGGCCAGGGAGCTGGTGCCTGGTGGCCACTGGAGCGGGGACTGGAGAAACAGGGCTCAGCCCCTGTTCCTCATCCCTGAGTCCTGGCCCAAGCCTGACCAGCAGGGGCTCCGGAAAAGACAATTGGTCCTGCTGAGTCTCAGCTCCTATATACCTGGGCCCTGTCTTCTGGGTGGAGAGTGGTGCCCAGACCCACTTTAAAGGCTCTGCCTACGTAGCTTCTGGGTCCAGGGCCTGACTGGTGCTGGGTTGGGGGGGTGGGGGTTGGGGTTGGGTGCAGTGGGTTGGGAGGGGATCTGAACTTGAAGCCTTGGTTCATTGATTTTGGAATATCTTATCCTGCCATCCCAGGGGAAGAGGATAAATCTGAGGATCCCAGGATGAAGACAGAGGGCTAAGCAGGTCAAGGGAGCTAAGGGGGGCAGGGGGAGAGTGAAACTGATTCCTGTGATGATACATCCACTTCTTAAGCATAAAGTTGGAGCTAAGTACATCCCACTTTTCAGCTCCTTTAAAAGGCCTAGGCAGGACTTCCCTGGTGGCTCATGGTGAAGAATCCACCTGCCAGTACAGGAGAGGATCTGAGGTCCAGGAAGACCCCACACGCTGGGGAGCAAGGAAGGTGGTGCAACACAACCACTGAGCCTGTGCTGTAGAGCCCAGGAGCCACAACTACTGAGCCCACGTGTCTCAACTACTGAAGTCCGCATGCTGAGAGCCAGTGCTCCACAACAGGAAGAGCCACCGCAGTGAGAAGCCTGAGCACCCCAGTGACAGAGTAGCCCCCACTCAGAGCAACTAGAGAGAAAGTCTGAGAGGCAACCAAGACCCAGCACAGTCAAATAAATACATAAATAAAATCATCTGTTTAAAAAAAGTCCTAGGCAACTTGGGGTTCTTGTCCATCCCATTCCATAGGTAAGAAAACGGAGGCTCACAAAGTGTTTATGACTTGTCCAAGCCATACAGCTCGGATGTGGAGAACCTGGGACATACCTTTCCTGACTCAGGCTTGATCTGGAACCAACCTCCCAGAGCCATATCCTGGACATGAATGGGAGGTCCCTACCTTCCCTGGGGACAGGTTCCCTTCAAGAACTTGATGGAAACCACACAGTCTTCCTCCCACTTTCACACTCCCAGAATGCCTCAAGTTGAGGGAATTCTCCAAAGTCCATTGGCACACATTTGAGCAGCCCACAGACCCTCAGCCATTCTGGTAGCCCTCTTCACCATCTGCCGCCCTCCCCACCCCCTCAGGGGCACCACTCCACCCAACAGGCTCCACACGCCTCCAGTCTCACCTTGCTGGGCCTATTTCCCACCATGTACTTCAACATCTGCATTATCTTCTGACAAGGACCACAGAATTGGTTCAGCTCTTCTCTTTGGAGCACCAGGTCACCCTATTAGGAAAGGAAGTCCCTCAGAGTGGTCTCTCGGACACCCCAACCTTGGAAGGGCACCAGGAAGGGGCCCTTGGGGGCTTTCAAGGCCAGTAGGATGACCCATGATCTGTCTGTCCATATGAGGACCTGAGCCAGACTGGCTGGCCCCTGCCCATCTCTCTGCCTGTCTTTGAGGGGCTGAGAGACCCCACGACCTGCCCCCACACCCATAGCACCGGCCCCAGCCCAGCATCTGCCCCTCTGCTGTTCTACCATCAGACAAGGAGGAGGCTCTTGGGGAGGGCCCAGCCACCAGGGTAGCCCCCATCCCACAGTCAGGTACAAGTGTGAACAAAACCAGCATCTTCAGCTCCCAGCCCTGCCTCCCCATCCCCTGACCAGTTCAGTCTCCAGGCCCTCGCCCCTGGCGCTGCCCAGGGAGGAAAGGAAGGAGAGGGATGGTGGGGGAGCAGCAGGAAGCCATCCGTGTACCTGGGGATCCTCCGGGGCCAGGCCCTGGAGCAACTTGTCTCCATCCCACAGATGGGCCGTCTCCTGGTCATGGCACTCAGGAGTCAGACCGGAAAAAGCCAGTCCTGGGGAAGAAACAGCATGAGCAGCCCTCCACAGACAGAGGGAGAGGAGAAGTCATTGCTTCTGGCTGGGAGAGCCCAGGAGGCAGCTGGCACCCAGGACAGGGAGGCGGCTTTGTGAGGGGACCCAGGCGCCTGCTGCCTTGCTCTGCCCTGGGGCTGCTCTGACCCACTGTCAGGAGAAACACACACTCTCAAGTTCCTTGGAGAGCAAAGAGGATAAGTCCCCCCAGCCATCACCATTGCACCACCATCTCTGTCTCTCTGTCTTGTCTGTCTGTCTCTCTGTGTGTGTGTGTGTGTGTGTGTGTGTGTGTGTGTGTGTGTGTGTGTGTCTCTCTCTCTCACACACACACACACACACACAGATTTGGGGCCCGTCTAAAAGGAAACTTCCCTCATCTTCTTTTAAGGGATTGTTTTTCTTTTTCTCTTTCCTCAAAAAAAAAACCTCATGTCAGGTGGCCCAGCCTAACCTGTTCTCCCCTCCAGAAGCATCCTTGCACTCAGCTAAACCCTTAGAACTTCCAGTGAGCCCGGGCACTGGGAGAGAGGAAAGGTATGGGGACAAGGGAGTGAGTCTGGAACAGTGAGAGGTCCCCATTCACTCAGATGCCCTGTCATCACCCTGGCCATTGTGGGCCAGAAGAAACCTCAGACCCACCGGTGGGTCAGTGATCTTCATGACGCAGATGAAGAGCCAGAGGCCCAGGAAGGGAAAGGGAGCCCCCTGGGCCCCATAGCCTGAGCAGTAGAATTGGGACCAGACCCCTGGCTGGGGCTCCCTTCTTTCCCACTGGCTCTCTCTCCCCATTGGCCAGGTCACTGCCAGGCCGGGCTGAACCTGACTCTGAGGGTAAGGCCCAGCCTCCGTGGTGATGGTGAGAAGGCTGTGGGACCTGAGGTGACCTTGGAGCTCATGTTTGGGTCCACAAAGCCTGAGAAAGCAGGGCTGGGAGGAGGAGCCATTGGGATCTACCCCAAGGGGAATGTCCTCACCTGGAGCGACCAGGAGCACCGAGGTGACGAGCAGAACAGCCCAAGAGGTCATGGTGGGCAGCTGCCCAGGCTCCCTCCACAGCCTGTTTTATAGAGGCTGGGAACTTGGCAATCTGACTGGACAGGGTTCTTTTCCTCTTATCAGCCACCTCCCGTGTCACTGGGTTTACCACAAACACCAGTGTCAGTCTATGGAGAAGTGGGGGGAGGTATGTACCTCAGAGCTTCCACACATCCCTCTCCACCCCCCCTGCCCAGCACTAGAACTTTCTGAGCTGAGCCGGGTGTTAATGGAGAGCACTGGCCGCCATGATGCCCACCCTGCCCTGATGTGGTAACGGGAAGAGAAGTCCCCACTACTGAGGGGTCGGGTAGGGCTCTTGGCCAGGTAAGCATCCATGCCCCCTGCCTCATCTCTTCCTCCCACCCCAGAGGTCTGGGCTGGTGTCGCCACGTCATCCTTCTCCTCGTATTCCGGGTCTCCTTCCAGCCATTTAAGCCAATGTAGCACTACCTGATTCAGAAGTAGAAAAAGGTGCCCTCAGGGTAGATCCTGACAGCTCCCCCTCCCAGCTCTGCATTCTTGGGCTTCATGGACCCTGATCATGAGCTCCATGGGCACCTCAGGTGCCCTAGACCCACAGCAGCCTTCTCAACATCACCAAAGAGGCTGGGCCTTTCCCTCAGAGCCAGGTTCAGCCCAGCCTGGCAGTGACCTGGCTGATGGGGAGAGACAACCAATGGAAAGGAAGGAAGCCCCAGCCAGGGGTCTGGTCCCAACTTCTGGGCCTCTGAATAGTCATCTGTGTCATAAAGGCCATTGGCCCTCATCTGTAAGAAAAATACAGGCTACCCAGTTAAATCTGAGCTTCCCTGGTGGCTCAGATGGTAAAGCGTCTGCCTGCAATGCGGGATACCTGGGGTTCGATCCCTGGGTTGGGAAGATCCCCTGGAGAAGGAAATGGCAACCCATTCCAGTATTCTTGCCTGGAAAATCCCATGGACAGAGGAGCCTGGTAGGCTACAGTCCGTGGGGTCGCAAAGAGTCGGACACGACTGAGTGACTTCACTTTCACTTTCACCCAGTTAAATTTGAATATTAGATAAAATTAATTTCTTAGTATCCGTATGTCCCAAATACTGCATGGAATATACTTACACTGAAAAGTATTTGCTGTTTACCTGAAATTCAAATTAAACTGGGCATGCTGTAGTTTGTCTGACAACCTTAAGTCAACTTCTCCATGGTTCAGATGAGGAAACTGAGTGAACAGGAGGGACTGACAGGAGCCACAAGGCTAACAGGAGGCATTGTAGGGACTAGAACCTCCCTTCTGCCTCCTTCAGGCCTTTCACCGCCAGCTGCTGAAGTGGCAGAGGTGTCCAGCCAGGACAAATTAGCACCCCACTTCAGCACCTCCCATCCCTCAATCCCCCTGTGCATGTGTGCTAAGTCATTTCTGTCATGTCTGACTCTCTGTGACCCCATGGACTGTAGCCCGCCAGGCTCCTCTGTCCATGGGAGTCTCCAGGCAAGAATACTGGAGTGGGTTGTCATGGCCTCCTCCAGGGGATCTTCCTGACCCAGGGATGAAGCCTGCATCTCCTGCATTGCAGATGGATTCTTTACCACCAAATTATGGGGGAATCCCAACCCCCCTTTAGTGTTATCTCTAATAAGACACCTCCTCCCACCTCCCTAGGAATCCCATCAATGTCTGAGTCCCAAGCATCAACTGAGCCTCTTCCTCTAAAATGTTGTATGTTGGGATTTCCCTGGTGGTCCAGTGGCTAAGACTCTATGGTCCCAGTGCAGGGGGGGCAGGTTTGAGCCCTGGTCAGGGAACTAGATCCCATGTGCTGCAAGTAAGACCCAGCACAGGCAAATAAATAAAAATAAATATAAATAAAATAACAAAATGCTGCATGTTTCCTGAGCCCATGCAAGGCCAAGCTCTCCACTGAGATTCTGCTGAGAAGAAAAAGGATAGAGTCCCAAGGCAGTTTAGCCTCTTATGAAATGGGGGTGCCTTAAGCAAGATACTCCATCTCTTAGCTGCCCTGGCCCCTTATCTGTAAAAATGTATTTAGTGTTGTCTCCTCGGAGGGCCCCAAGGTGGCGTGTTTGTGTGTCTGAGGAAGCTTGGTAGCCTGAGATATATGCTGGCACATATAGGCTGTTAACATGAACTAGAGGATAACCCCAACATAGCTTCTGTAAATAAATGCCGGTTCTGTGGGAGATTAATAGCTGCTGTCAAGGGGAGTGGGAGGTGGTGCACCAGTCCTCATGTGAAAATGCAGGGCTAGAAGATTCCACAGGTTTACATGCTTGCCATGGGACTTCTCAGCACCTTTACCATGATAGGGTGGGCTGTGGACCCTGAGCTGAGTTCTCAGCCTTTCCCAACAACTTTGGCCACAGAATCTTTTGATCAAGAAGGATTTGAGGGACTGAATGATGGTGGTTGATCCAGCCACCTTCTCAGGCCTGTGTGACCAGGAAGGTCACTGGCCTAGCAGCTTCTGGAGCCCAAGAAGCAATCTTCATGAAAACAAGAAACAGACAGACAGATGTGCGCCACCGCAGATGGTGACTGGCTCTCTGCAAGTGTGAGTGACGGTGGGGGACAGGACCCTGACTGTCCTCTCTGTGAGGAGAAGAGTTGGGGTCCTCCTCACTGTCACTTCTTTTCCTCCTGAAGAGTTGAGAATGGGGGAAACACTCACAGTGCTGCAGCCTACGATGAATCGGACTGAACTGAGAAGGGTGGGGATCCCCTGAATGCTTTCAGGTTGTTCGCCCCAACCCCAGGCAAGCAGACAACTCACACTAACTCACGTCACACACTTACACAGGGTTACACGAACTGAGAGCCACACACTCTCCAAAGCACTCACAAACTGACACACTCACACACACCCTCCTGGACACCCATGTATTCACATATATTCACACTAATTCACAGCCACACACCTTCAAATACTCTAAATTCACACACACACACATAGAAACACACCATCTTTATTCCTACCTGTATGGAAGCCACTGAATGTCAGACTAAAGAGCAAGGAATTCAAGCATTTTCAGCACTTTTGATCTCTTATTTTTGCTTTTTATTGAAAACACTTTAATCAGATAAGAAAGAAACAATGAATGAGACTACTTATAAGTTCACCAAGCAGATTTATAGGAATATTGACAGATGACAGATGACACTAGACTCATAGTGGGGATCATTCTGAAATTTATAGAAATATTGAATCTCTATGTTCAGTTCAGTCCAGTGGCTCAGTCGTGTCCGACTCTTTGTGACCCCATGGACTGCAACACACCAGGCCTCCCTGTCCATCACCAGCTCCCGGAGTTCACCCAAACTCATGCCCATTGAGTCAGTGATGCCATCCAACCATCTCATCCTCTGTTGTCCCCTTCTCCTCCCACCTTCAATCTTTCCCAACATCAGGATCTTTTCTAATGAGTCAGCTCTTCACATCAGGTGGTCAAAGTATTGGAGTTTCAGATTCAGCATCAGTCCTTCCAATGAATATTCAGGACTGATTTGCTTAAGGATAGACTGGTTGGATCTCCTTGCAGTTCAAGGGACTCTCAAGAGTCTTTTCCAACACCACAGTTCAAAAGCATCAATTCTTTGGCTCTCAGCTTTCTTTATAGGCCAACTCTCACATCCATACATGACTACTGAAAAACCATAGCCCTGACTAGATGGACCTTTGTTGGCAAAGTAATCTCTCTGCTTTTTAATATACTGTCTAGGTTGGTCATAACTTTCCTTCCAAGGGGTAAGCATCTTTCAATTTCATGGCTGCAGTCACCATCTGCAGTGATTTTGGAGCCCAAAAAAATAAAGTCAGCCACTGTTTCCACTGTTTCCCCATCTATTTCCCATGAACTGATGGGACCAGATGCCATGATCTTCATTTTCTGAATGTTGAGCTTTAAGCCAACTGTTTCACTCTCCTCTTTCACTTTCATCAAGAGGCTCTTTAGTTCCTCTTCACTTTCTGCCATAAGGGTGGTGTCATCTGCATGTCTGAGGTTATTGATATTTCTCCCAGCAATCTTGATTCCAGCTTGTGCTTCTTCCAGCCCAGCGTGTCTCATTATGTACTCCCCATGTACGTTAAAGAAGCAGGGTGACAATATACAGCCTTGATGTACTCCTTTTCCTATTTGGAACCAGTCTGTTGTTCCATGTCCAGTTCTAATTTTTGCTTCCTGACTTTCATACAGGTTTCTCAAGTGGCAGGTCAGGTGGTCTGGTACTCCCATCTCTTTCAGAATTTTCCACAGTTTATTGTGATCTACACAGTCAAAGGCCTTGGCATAGTCAAGAAAGCAGAAATAGATGTTTCTCTGGAACTCTCTTGCTTTTTTGATGATCCAGCAGATGTTGGCAATTTGATCTCTGGTTCCTCTGCCTTTTCTAAAACCAGCTTGAACTTCTGGAAGTTCACGGTTCACGTATTGCTGAAGCCTGGCTTGGAGAATTTTGAGCATTACTTTACTAGCGTGTGAGATGAGTGCAATTGTGTGGTAGTTTGAGCACTCTTTGGCATTGCCTTTCTTTGGGATTGGAATGAAAACTGACCTTTTCCAATCCTGTGGCCACTGCTGAGTTTTCCAAATGTGCTGGCATATTGAGTGCAGCACTTTCACAGCATCATCTTTCAGGATTTGAAATAGCTCCACTGGAATTCCATCACCTCCACTAGCTTTGTTCATAGTGATGCTTCCTAAGGCCCACTTGACTTCACATTCCAGGATGTCTGGCTCTAGATGAGTGATCACACCATTGCGATTATCTGAGTCGTGAAGATCTTTTTTGTACAGTTCTTCTGTGTATTCTTGCCACCTCTTCTTAATATCTTCTGCTTCTGTTAGGTCCATACCATTTCTGTCCTTTTATGGAGCCCATCTTTGCATGAAATGTTCCCTTGGTATCTCTAATTTTCTTGAAGAGATCTCTAGTCTTTCCCATTCTGTTGTTTTCCTCTATTTCTTTGCACTGATCACTGAGGAAGGCTTTCTTATCTTTCCTTGCTATTCTTTGGAACTCTGCTAACATAGTGTTGTAGGTCAATTATACTTTAAAGACAAACTCTTAGAAAAAAGAGATCAAATTTGTGGTTACCAGAGGCTGGGGTGGTAGGGTAAGGGGTGGGGTTGGGTGAAGATGGTCAGAAGGTACAAATGTCCAGTTATAAGATAAGTAAATATTAGGGATGTAAGGTACAATAAAGATAATGAATGCTGCTGTGCATTATAAATGAAAATTATAAACATAGTAAATTTTAAGAGCTTTTCTTACAAATAAAAATTTTTTTCTATTTATTTATTGTTGTATTTATATGAGATGATGGTTATTCACTAACCTGCTGTGATAATAATTTTATGATGAATGTAAGTCAAATCATTATGCTGTATACCTTAAACTTATATAATGCTATATGTCAATTATATCTCAATAAAACTGGAAATTAACTAATTATAAAAGATTTATAGAAATACCATTTACACCAGAAAATGGTTTTTAAGTAACTTTCTTTAAATTTTCTTTTAAATTTTTTGACAGCTGCTGCTGCTGCTGCTAAGTCGCTTCAATCGTGTCCGACTCTGTGCGACCCCAGAGACGGCAGCCCACCAGGCTCCCCTGTCCCTGGGATTCTCCAGGCAAGAACACTGGAGTGGGTTGCCATTTCCTTCTCCAATGCATGAAAGTGAAAAGTGAAAGTGAAGTCACTCAGTCGTGTCCGACTCCTAGCGACCCCATGGACTGCAGCCCACCAGGCTCCTCCGTCCATGGGATTTTCCAGGCAAGAGTACTGGAGTGGGGTGCCATTGCCTTCTCCGTTTTTGACAGCACTGGGTGTCCATTGCTGCATGTGGGCTTTCTCTAGTTGCCGCAAGCAAAGCCTAGTGCATGGGCTTCTCACTGCAGTGGCTTCTCTTGTTGAGGAGCACAGGCTCTAGGGCAAGGGTTCAGTAGTTGTGGCACACGGGCTTAGTTGCCCCCTGCAGGTGGAATCTTTCCAGACCAGGGATTGAACCTGAAACTCTTACGTCTCTTGCATTGGCAGACGGGTTCTTTACCATGAGCACCACCTGGCTTCTGCTGTCTGATCCGTCCTTAATTCCTAAGTCCATATAGCCATCTGATGTCAAACTGGTTCACCTCATGTAAGGAAACCAGGACTCAGAGAGGTCCAGTGAATTTTCCAAAGACACACAACTCAAATCCAATAGGCCTGGGAATTTGAACTCAGACTCTAAAGTCCAAGTTCCTCCCCAGTCCACACTGGCCCTGTCTCTAGGTTTCCAGGCTAGAGCTGCTTCCCCTGTGGCCAACAGGTCAGGAACTACCCCCACCCCCCACCCATAAGCCTCCTCTTTTCTAACCACATAAAGAGACCATGGCGTACATGTGGAGACCACATTAGTGAAGGGGGAAAAGCCCAAGATGACTCATGTCTTTCTTTACCGTATTCAGTAAATACACATATCGGTAAATACACACATATACAAATATCTTTGGGGAATTCAGTAAGATCAGATATTCCAGCTAGCCCTTTTCTGGGGTGCTAAGGGGTATGGACAAGGGGCCCTGGGGTCCCACGTGACAAGAACCTAGCACAAGTCCATAAGTCCTATCCGTTTGCAGTCGTGGGGTCCCATGGACTGGCCCATTGCAAGTAAATCTTCTTCAAGAAATCTTTGCTTTCCCCAGTGTCATGAAGATATCCTCTTGTTTCTTCTAGCAGTTTTAAAGTTTTCTACATTTAGGTCTGTGATTCACCTCAAATGAGCTGGGTTGAAATTCTGTTGCTTCAGATCAATTTGTTAAAAAGATTTTTATTTTCCCGTTGAATTGCTTTGACATCTGGGTTAGAAATCAAATGACTATATAAATGTGGGTCTGTTCGTAGGTTCTTTATCACAGCAAGTATTGCATTAATAATAGTACCAAAACACTCTGATTTTTTTAAACAGGCACAATATTTGAACAGTCACTTCATAAAGGAAGAATAGCCAATGAATATTTGAAAAAGTGTTAAATACCATAACTCATGAGGGAATTCTATGTTAAAACTACCATGAAATGATGGCATCAAAATGACTACAATTAAACAACAAGATCTCGCTTACATGTGGAATCTGAAAATTAAACAAACAAAAGAAAAAAAAAAAAAACAGAACTCATAGAAACAGAAAATAGATCAGTGGCTGCCAGAAGTACAATGTGGGGAGAGGTCAAAATAGAGATTTTGTACTTTTAAGCATTAAGTCAGTTCAGTTCAGTTCAGTCGCTGAGTCGTGTCCAACTCTTTGTGACCCCATGAACCGCAGCAGTCAAGGCCTCCCTGTCCATCTCCAACTCCCAGAGTCTGCCCAAACCCACATCCATTGAGTCGGTGATGCCATCCAACCATCTTGTCCTCTGTCATCCCCTTCTCCTCCTTCTTCTCCTCCTCAATCTTTCCTAGCATCAGGGTTTTTTCAAATGAGTCAGCTCTTTGCATCAGGTGGTCAAAGTATTGGAGTTTCAGCTTCAACATCAGTCCTTCCAATGAACACCAGGACTGATCTCCTTTAGGATGGACTGGTTGGATCTCCTTGCAGTTCAAGGGACTCTCAAGAGTCTTCTCCAACACCACAGTTCAAAAGCATCAATTCTTCAGCACTCAGCTTTCTTTATAGTCCAATTCTCACATGACCACTGGAAAAATCATATCCTTGACTAGATGGACCTTTGTTGGCAAAGTAATCTCTCTGCTTTTTAATATACTGTCTAGGTTGGTCATAACTTTCCTTACAGGAAGTAAGCGTCTTTTAATTTCATGGCTGCAGTCACCATCTGCAGTGATTTTGGAGCCCAAAAAAATAAAGTCAGCCACTGTTTCCACTGTTTCCCCATCTATTTCCCATGAACTGATGGGACCAGATGCCATGATCTTAGTTTTCTGAATGTTGAGCTTTAAGCCAACTTTTTCACTCTCCTCTTTCACTTTCAAGAGGATTTTTAGTTCCTCTTCACTTTCTGCCATAAGGGTGGTGTCATCTGCATGTCTGAGGTTATTGATATTTCTCCCAGCAATCTTGATTCCAGCTTGTGCTTCCTCCAGCACAGCATGTCTCATGATGTACTCTGCATGTAAGTTAAAGAAGCAGGATGACAATATACAGCCTTGATGTACTCCTTTTCCTATTTGGAACCAGTCTGCTGTCCCATGTCCAGTTCTAACTTTTAAGCATTAGGTTTACTAAATAGTATATCTGCCTCTTTACTCAAATTATCTCTTTGAGTTACAGCTTTTTGCAGCTGTAAGTTTTCCAGTTTTCCTTTTATTTAAAGAAATATTTATTTATTTGCTTTGCTGTCCATGTCTTCCTTGCATCATGTGAAACTCTAAGTTGTGCCATGCAGAATCTCTGGCTGCAGCACATGGGATCTAGTTCCCTGACCAAGCATCATACCCAGGCCCCATGCATTGGGAGAACGGGTTCTTAGCCACTGGACATAGTGGAAGTCCCTCCAGTTTTCCTGATAGCTTGTACTGAATTTCTCTAAAATCATTATGTTTCCATTTATGTCAAAACTTATTTTGATTTCTGTACAGTATTTTAATTTGGTTCTCAGTTCAGTTCAGTTCAATCCATTTGCTCAGTTGTGTCCAACTCTTTGCGACCCCATGGAGTGCAGCACACCAGGCCTCCCTGTCTATCACCAACTCCCGGAGTTTAAAACTCATGTCCATTGAGTCGGTGATGCCATCCAACCATCTCATCTTCTGTCGTCTCCTTCTCCTCCCGCCTTCAATCTTTCCCAGCATCAGGGTCTTTTCAAATGAGTCCATTCTTCACATCAGGTGGCCAAAGTACTGGAGTTTCAGCTTCAACATCAGTCCTTCCAGTAAATATTTGGGACTGGTCTCCTTTAGAATGGACTGTTTGGATCTCCTTGCAGTCCAAGGGACTCTCAAGAGTCTTCACCAACACCACAGTTCAAAAGCATCAATTCTTCGGCACTCAGCTTTCTTTATAGTCCAACTCTCACAACCATACATGACTACTGGAAAAATCATAGCCTTGATTTTTCTATTTGGTTGTAGAGGGCTCTAAATAAAATTTTATTTTATTTTATTTAGTTCTTGCTTGTTTTGGGAGCTCCAATTATGTATTAAAATCTGAAGACACAGTTTGTTTAGTCTTTGTCAGCATTCAAGGCTACTGCCTGTCATTTTGCATGGTCATGACTTTATCTATGACTTATAACCTCTGATCAGAAGCTATGATCCTTGGACAGGCTATTGAGGATGACTTCCTGTATGACTGAAGACTATTCTCTCTTTTGGCTTTTTATCCCTCTCCAATTATAATGTGAGCTCTAAAAAATACTGTTGTCCAAGCTTATTATCTGTTTTCTTGGTACTTGGTAACCATCTGTGCTACTTCAGGTAGTCATCTTTTTACTGAAAGTACAGACTCCAGCATATTTGAAGAGGAACATTTCTTGGTTCTACTTTGTCAATAGTTTTCTTACTGCTACAGTTGATTGGTTCAATTGTCACAAGCTTAATTTAAGAGACATCATACTGGACTTTCCTGGTGGTCCAGTGGTTAATAATTTGTCTTCCAATGCAGAGGATGTGGGTTCAACCCTGGCCAGGGAACTAAGATCCCACGGTCTACAGGGCAACTAAGCCCTTGGGCCACAACTACTGAGCCTGAGCCCTCTAGAGCCCGTACTCCACAATAAGAGAAGCCTGAGCAACGCAACTAGACAAAAAAAAAGAAAAATCCACACACTTCAACAATGACCCAGAACATTCAAAAAAAAAAAAAAAAAGAGAGAGAGGGAGAGAGAAAGAAAACATTATTTGCAATTCCATTTGTCAACTGGAAACTCTGCTCTGTCCACTTTTAATTCATAATCTTGAGCAAATTGAAAAGTCAGTAATAATTCTTTTATATTTTAACAACTTAGTTTTAATATTAAAGCTAATCAAAACTTACAACTACAACAAAATCACAATTTTTAAGTGAGTTAGAATGAAGACACAGGACATACAAAAATGAACTTTTCCCCTCTAACTTTCATACCTCTTCATAATGCATATTTTACGACTGTGATACTATTCATGATAATTCCAAGAAACAGTTTATACCTGTTCAGGAACATTGTATATTACAAATGATAATTTGTAATGAGTTAAATGAGTTAATTTTGTTAACTTTTAACTTTATTAGTTAAATGAGTTAATTTTTGGATATACTGATATTTGTGTTACCCAGAAAACTACTGAATGCAAACTGTTATGTAAATATGAGATTCACTGCAAACTTAGGATACGAGTCTAAATAAACATTTTAATCAAAAATTTTATCAGTGACCCACAGTATGTGTGTGTGTGTGTGTGTGTGTGTGTGTTAGTTGCTTAGTCATGTCCGACTCCTTGGAACCCCATAGACTGCAGCCCACCAGGCCCCTCTGTCCATGGGATTCTCCAGGCAAGAACACTGGAGTCGGTTGCCATTTCCCTCTCCAAAAGGAATTATAGAAAGAAAGAAAGTGAAGTCGCTCAGTCGTGTCCAACTCTTTGTGACCCCATGGACTGTAGCCTACCAGGCACCCCAATCCATGGAATTTTCCAAGCAAGACTACTGGAGTGGGTTCATTTCCTTCTCCGACCTACAGTATAGCACAAGGATTTATATTCAATATGCTGTCATAACCTATTACCAAAAAGAATCTGAAAAAATAGATATGTATATGTGTGGAGAAGGCAATGGCACCCCACTCCAGTACTCTTGCCTGGAGAATCCCAAGGACGGAGGAGCCTGGTGGGCTGCCGTCTATGGGGTCGCACAGAGTCGGACACGACTGAGCGATTTAGCAGCAGCAGCAGCATGTATATGTATAACAATCACTGCTGTACACCTGAAACACTGTATATCAGTTCTGACAGTGAAAGTGTTAGTCATTCAGTCGTGTCCAGCTCTTTGTAACCCATGGACTGTAGCCACCAGGCTCCTCTGTCCATGGGATTCTCCAGGCAAGAATACTGGAGTGGGTAGCCATTTCCTTCTCCAGAGGATCCTCCCAACACAGGGATCAAGCCTGGGTTTTGTGCATTGCAGGTAGATTTTTTTCACCGTCTGAGCCACTAGGGAAACCCATATCAACTCTATTTCAATTAAAAACAAAACAAACTTTTAAACCTCTCAGCAGCAGCTTACCACTCAAAATATAAGTGTGAGAGAGGAAAACCAGACAAAGACACCTTTGGGTGGCTATTATGGTTAGACTCTCTCACCTTCTCTTTTTCCTTTTTTTAACTTGAAGAGGTTGGAAAGTTACACCAACACTTACCAGAATTCATTGCAACTTGGGTCTGGGTGTGAAACCATGTCTACAATTAGATGGCACTGACGTGGATTTGGGACGCTGACCCCGAGACCATCTCTCTATTCTCTTTTGACTATTTTGGCTGCTGGCAAGCAAGGTCATAGAAGTGTGACATTTGGGGGCAGGAGCATTTCCAGTACCAGAAGTCTTCTTAAATTGGCTTTCCAATCCCTGGATGGCAGTGTATTCTTGAACTCTGAGCTGTAGAACCAGCTTGAAATTGTCTTCAGAAACAATTGTTGAGGGCAATTTCTTAAAGTTCCAGGAGTATTCCTTGAAGCCCATTTCAGAACCTGCTTCTTCAGTTCCACAACCATTTTTAAGGACCCAAATCCCTGTGTTAAGTCCCCTACTCTCAAACTACCTGGGATGTTTCTCTTTCTGGCATTGAACACTGACTGACCCAACTTTCATAATCCCAATAATGCTCCCAGAGAAGAGAAGAGAAGTGGGTAGGATCTAATGAACTCTGCCAAAGACAGGCTTCTCTGGACCTGCATTGTGTCCTCTATGTCTCCAGTGGACCCTGAAAGTGTGGTATACACACACACCACAGTCTTGTCCTCATAACCCTCTGGTTTAAACTGCCAACTCTTGACCACATGCTTGTGGTCAACAAGCATGTGGCTGAAGTTTTGAAGAGTAGATAAGTATTAGAGGTGATAAATTATCTTAGAAGGACAAATGCTCATCCTTTGTACCACTTCCCCTGTCCATCTGGGGACAGTGCAGCCTCTCAGTCAATGTTCTTCATTAATCTGTCTCCATTTTGCTCCCAGAAGCCCCTGACCAATGGAACATTGTCTTCAGGACCTCCTTATTAGTTGTTGTTCTGTTGCTAAGTCGTATCTGACTCTTTGTTACCCATGGACTACAGCACATCAGGCTTCCTTGTCCTTCACTATCTCCCAGAGTTTGCTCAAACTCATGTTCATCGAGCTTGCGATGCCATCCAACCATCTCATCCTCCGTCGCCCCCTTCTCCTCCTGCCCTCAATCTTTCCCAGCATCAGGGTCTTTTCCAATGAGTTGGCTCTTCTTATCAAGTGGCCAAAGTATTGGAGCTTCAGCTTCACAACAGTCATTCTAATGAATATTCAGGGTTGATTTCCTTTAGGATTGGCTGGTTTGATCTCCTTGCTGTTCAAGGGACTCTTAAGAGTCTTCTCCAGCACCACAATTTGAAAGTATCCATTCGTTGGTGCTCAGCCTTCCTTATGGTCCTTCTATCACATCTATTTTCTTGGGCTCCAAGACCACTGCAGACAGTAACTGCAACCATGAAATTAATAGACGCTTGCTTCTTGGAAGAAAAACTATGACAAACCTAGACAGCACTTTGCCACAAATTTCCATATAGTCAAATCTATGGTTTTTCTAGTAGTCATGTATGGATGCAAGAATCAGACCATAAAGAAGGCTTAGCGCCAAAGAACTGTTGCTTTCAAATCGTGGTGCTGGGAAAGACTATTGAGAGTGCTGTGGACTGCAAGGAGATCAAACCAGTCAATTCTTAAGGAAATCAACCCTTAGTATTCTTTGGAAGGACTGTTGCTGAAGCTGAAGCTCCAATACTTTGGCCACCTGATGTGAAGAGACCCTCACTGGAAAAGATCCTGATGCTGGGAAAGATTGAGAACAGGAGGAGAAGGTAGCTACAGAGGATGAGATGGTTGGATGGCATCACAAACTCAAGGAACATGAGTTTGAGTAAACTCTGGGAGATAATGAAGGACAGGGGAGCCTGGTATCCTGCAATCCATGGAGATACCAAGAGTTGGATACAATTTAGTGACTTAACAACAACAAAAAGAGGTCAAGTGTGTTCCTTTCTGAGCTGTAGCATTTGCCAGCCAGTTTGAAATCCTCCGGGTTCTCTTTTCCTGGCATGGTGAGTGAAAATGTTCAAGATGGTGCTCTGTGTCAGCCTGTACCCCAGGGCGGGGCTGTGATGAGCTAGCCCCTGGCCACCCACTATGCACACAAACTTGAAGATGAAACAGACCTCTGTGGTCTTAAACCACTAAGCTTTTGAGTTTCATGGTCATAATTTCCTGAGCTTGAGGCTCTTGATGTGTGAAGAAATAGTTATCAGGGTTTCCTCCCAGTATCTGCTGTCTTCCTTTTGTGTCACTATCACGAATTTGAGGGCCCTGTCCCCCGTCACTTCAGTCATCTGCCGGGACAGAGCCTGACTCTTCCCAACCAATCACTGTATCCCATTTTCATGGCACAATGATGGGCTCAGGGATGGGATGTATCCCAATTTCAACCTTGCTTCCCAGGTGGCTCAGGGGTAAATAATCTGCCTGCAATCCAGGAGACATGTGTTCAATCCTTGGGTGGGAAGATCCCCTGGAGAAGGGAATGGCAACCCATACCAGTATTCTTGCCTGGGAAATTCCATGGACAGAGGAGCCTGGCTGGCTACAGTCCACGGAGTCACAAAGAGTCAGGCATAACTTAGCAACTGAACACACACACACAATATGATATATTTGCTGTGGTTTCAGAGAAGAAAGGCTTCTTCTGACCTGGCTCCCTAAACAGCACTTGTTGGGTGGGAAGCTCCTTGAAGGTAAGAACAATACTGAGTTTATTCACAGATGTATCTCCAGTGCCTAGAACAGTACCTGGCACATTGCCAGTTATGTATCACTATATCTTTCTTAAATCAGTGTGTGTGTGTGCTCAGTCACTCAGTTGTTTCCAACTCTTTGTGATCCTATGGACTGTGGCCTGCCAGGTTCCTCTGTCCATGGAATTTTCCAGGCAAGAATACTGGAATGGATTGCCAGTTCCTACACCAGGGGATCTTCTCAACCCAGGGATCGAAGATGTGTCTCTTACATCTCCTGCATTGACAGGTGGATTCTTTTACCACTATGCCACTTTGGAAGTCCCCTTAATTCAGAGAAATAAATAGAGTCATTATTTCTTCAAGTCATCCCATGCTTGGTTGCTCAGTTATGTCCCACTCTTTGTGACCCTATGGACTGTAGCCCACCAGGCTCTTCTGTCCATGGGATTCTCCAGGCAAGAATACTGGAGTGGGTAGCCATTCCCTTCTCCAGGGGATCTTCCTGAACCAAGGATCAAACCCATGTCTCCTGCATTGCAGGCAGATTCTCTACTGTCTGACTCACAAGGGAAGCCCCAAGTCATCACAACACAGGCTTAAAAATGGAATCAATGCCAGCATAATAACTTGAACTTCCCGTATGTCTCCCTTCCAGTTACTGCAAGAATCTCAGCCTTTACAAAGTCTCTTCCACTCTCTGTATCTCAGGAGTTCCTGAGCTCAGCCTGGTGTCCAGGAAGGCAGTGAGCATTGTGGTTTAAGCTCCCAGATCATTAACTGTTCTTTGGTCAAATGAATGAACAAATGAAAGTTCTTTCTAAACTCCAAGTTCCATTGCCCTCCCTCCCTCTTTTCCCCTCTCCCAAATAAATAAATTTCTTCTTTTGAAAGAAAGTAAAACACAAGAAAAAACTGTGCTGGGACTTCCCTGATGGTTCAGTGGTTAAGACTCCACACTTTCACTGGAGAAGGTGCAGATTCAACCCCTGGTGGAGGAACTAAGATCTTGAATTCTATACTGCGCAGTCAACAAAATAAGATAAAATAAGTAGACAGTCAGAAGAAAAAGGGAGAAAGAAATGGCAACCCACTCCAGTATTCTTGCCTAGAGAATCCTGTGGACAGAGGAGCCTGGTGGATTTCTGTCCGTTGGGTTGCACAGAGTCGGACACGACTGAAGTGACTTAGCATGCATGCATGCATTGGAGAAGGAAATGACAACCCACTCCAGTATTCTTGCCTGGAGAATCCCAGGGACAGAGGAGCCTGGTGGGCTGCCGTCTATGGGGTCGCATAGAGTTGGACATGACTGAAGTGACTTAACAGCAGCAGCAGAAGAAGAAGAAGAAAGAAAGAAAGGACTGTGCTGGGAAACATGGCATTTGCCTTGTTTTCTCCCATGGGTTCTACTCCAAACCCAGAAGCTATATTCAAATACATTCCACTAGGACTTCCCTGGCGGTCCAGCAGTTAATAATCTGCCTTTCAATGTAGGGAACAGGGGTTCAATCCCTGATCTGGGAAGATTCCATAGGCCACAGGGCAACTAACTTTGTACACAGAACTATTGAGCCTTTGTATTCTAGAGTCTGTGCTCCTCATCAGGAGAAGCCACCACAATGAGAAGCCCAAACACTGCAACTAGAGAGCAGGCCCTGCTCTCCACAACTAGAGAAAGTCCGCGTGTATAACCTACCAGGCTCCTCCGTCCATGGGATTCTCCAGGCAAGAATACTGGGGTGGGTTACCATTTCCTTCTCCAGGGGATCTTCCCGACCCTGGGATCGAACCCAGGTCTCCCGCATTGGAGGCAGACACTTTAACCTCTGAGCCACAGGGAAGCCCTAACAAAGACCCAACCCAGCGAAAAATAAAGAAAGAAATTAATTAATTTAAAAAGCATACCCCATAAAAGAACAGAGGTGGGAGAGGGGAGGAAAGTCACAGACCCTGATGAGTCACTCCCAGAGCAATATTGGGGAAGTGCAGCCTGAAACCATAGAAGGAATTGATGGGAATTCTCCTCTTCACTTTCATCTCTCAGAGGATATAAAAGTGATTTCAATATGCAACCTGTAACACTTGGCTGATCCTCTTAAGTCTCAGCTTTGAAGGCTCTAAAGTCCCCTCTTTGGAGCCTCGTGTTTCTCACAATCAAAAGAAAAACAGGGGGGAAAAAAGATGAAAACAAAAGACAAAAAGAAAGAAAAACAGGGAAGTCCAGTAGTTAAGACTCTGTGCTTCCATTGCAGGGGTACAGGTTTGATCCATGGTCAGAGAACTAAGATCCCACATGCATTGGAGCCACAGAAAAAAAGAAAAGGAAAACAGTTTTTCCCCCTCCTCCAGCTTGACTTATTTCTCGCCTTCTCTTCTCTCCACCCCACCCCATTTCTTTTTAATTGGGGTAAAACATTAAATTTACCATTTTAGCAATCTTTATTCCCTGACCAGGGATTGAACCTGCACCCTCCAAATTGGAAATGAGGAGTCTTAACCACTGGACCACCAGGGAAGTCCCACTGTAACAATCTTGAGCATATAGTTCAGCGGCATTAAGCACATTCACAATATTGTATAACCATCACCACCGTCCACCTCCAGCATTTTCTCATCTTGCAAAGCTGAAATTATGTCCCCATTAAACATAAACTCCCCACTTTTTCTCCTCTCAGCCCCTGGCAACCACCATTCTACTTTCTGTCTATGAATTTGACTGCTCTAGGAATTTCATATAAATAGAATCATACATTATTTGTCCTTTTGTGTCTGACATTTCACTGAGCATCTTGCTTTTAAAGTTCATCTATGTTGCAGCATACATCAGAATTTTATTCCTTCATATGGCCACATACTATTTCATTGCTGGTTTCCCTGGTGGCTTGGTGGTAAAGAACCTGCCTGCCAATGCAGTAGACACTGGTTTGATCCCTGATCCGGGAGGATCCCAGATGCTGGCAACAGAGAAACTAAGCCCATGCACCACAACTACTGAGCCCAAGCACCCTAGAGCCCAAGCTTTGCAAGAAGAGAAGCCACCACAGTGGGAAGCCCTCACAGTGCAACTATTGATAGAGAATAGCCCCTGCTGGCCACAACTAGAGAAAGCCCACACAGCAACAAAGACCCAGCACAGCCAAAAGTTAACTAATTAACTAAATGAAAAAAATCATAAAATCAAAAAAATTTGTTACTAAAAAAAAAAAAGAAGAAGACGTACAGATGGCCAAGAGGCACATGAAAAGATGTTCAACATCACTAATTATTTAAGAAATGCAAATAAAAACTATGAGCTATCACCTCACATCAGCTAGAATGGCTGTCACCAAAAAATCCACAAACAATAAATGCCAGAGAGGATGTAGAGAGAAGGAACCCTCATACACAGTCACTTCAGTTCAGTTCAGTCGTTCAGTCGTGTCCAACTCTTTGCGACCCCATGAATTGCAGCACACCAGGCCTCCCTGCGGAGAAGGCAATGGCACCCCACTCCAGTACCCTTGCCTGGAAAATCCCATGGATGGAGGAGCCTGGTGGGCTGCAGTCCATGGGGTCGCTAAGAGTCAGACACGACTGAGCGACTTCACTTTCACTTTTCACTTTCATGCATTGGAGAAGGAAATGGCAACCCACTCCAGTGTTCTTGCCTGGAGAATCCCAGGGACGGGGCAGCCTGGGTGGGCTGCCGTCTATGGGGTCGCACAGAGTCGGACATGACTGAAATGACTTAGCAGCAGCAGCAGGCCTCCCTGTCCATCACCAACTCCTGGAGTCCACCCACATCCATATCCACTAAGTCGGTGATGCCATCCAACCATCTCATCCTCTTTCGTCCCCTTCTCCTCCTGCCCTCAATCTTTCCCAGCATCAGGGTCTTTTCAAATGAGTCAGATCTTTGCATCAGGTAGCCAAAGTATTGGAGTTTCAGCTTCAACATCAGTCCTTCCAATGAACACCCAGGACTGATCTCCTTTAGGATGGACTGGTTGGATCTCCTTGCAGTCCAAGGGACTCTCAAGAGTCTTCTCCAACACCACAGTTCAAAAACATCAAGTCTTCGGCGCTCAGCTTTCTTTACAGTCCAACTCTCACATCCATATATGACTACTGGAAAAACCATAGCTTTGACTAGACAGACCTTTGTTGACAAAGTAATGTCTCTGCTTTTTAATATGCTGTCTAAATTGATCATAACGTTCCTTCCAAGAAGTAGGCGTCTTTTAATTTCATGGCTGCAGTCACCATCTGCAGTGATTTTGGGGGCCCAGAAAAATAAAGTCTGACACTGTTTCCCCATCTATTTCCCATGAAGTGATGGGACCAGATGCCATGATCTTAGTTTTCTGAATGTTGAGCTTTAAGCCAACTGTTTCACTCTCCTCTTTCACTTTCATCAAGAGGCTCTTTAGTTCCTCTTCACTTTCTGCCATAAGGGTGGTGTCATCTGCATGTCTGAGGTTATTGATATTTCTTCCAGCAATCTTGATTCCAGCTTGTGCTTCTTGCAGCCCAGCGTTTCTCATGATGTACTCTGCATGTAAGTTAAATAAGCAGGGTGACAATATACAGCCTTGATGTACTCCTTTTCCTATTTGGAACCAGTCTGTTGTTCCATGTCCAGTTCTAACTGTTGCTTCCTGACCTGTTTACAGATTTCTCAAGAGGCAGGTCAGGTGGTCTAGTATTCCCATCTCCTTCAGAATTTTCCAGAGTTTATTGTGATCCACACAGTCAAAGGTTTTGGCATAGTCAAGAAAGCAGAAATAGATGTTTTTCTGGAACTCTCTTGCTTTTTTGATGATCCAGTGGATGTTGGCAATTTGATCTCTTGTTCCTTTGCCTTTTCTAAAACCAGCTTGAACATCTGGAAGTTCACGGTTCACATATTGCTGAAGCCTGGCTTGGAGAATTTTAAGCATGACTTTACTAGCATGTGAGATGAGTGCAATTGTGCGGTAGTTTGAGCATTCTTTGGCATTGCCTTTCTTTGGGATTGGAATGAAAACTGACCTTTTCCAGTTCTGTGGCCACTGCTGAGTTTTCCAAATTTGCTAGCATATTGAGTGCAGCACTTTCACAGCATCATCTTTCAGGATTTGGAATAGCTCATCTGGAATTCCATCACCTCCTCTAGCTTTGTTCATAGTGATGCTTCCTAAGGCCCACTTGACTTCTCATTCCAGGATGTCTGGCTCTAGGTGAGTGATCACACCACCATGATTATCTGGGTCATGAAGATCTTTTTTGTATAGTTCTTCTGTGTATTCTTGCCACATCTTCTTAATATCTTCTGCTTCTGTTAGGTCCATACCATTTCTGTCCTGTATTGAGCCCATTTTAATGGGAATGTAAATTGGTACAGTCATATGAAGAACAGTATGGAGGTTCCTTAAAAAACTAAACATAGACCTTCTGTATGACCCTGCAAGTCCACTCCTGGGCATGTGTCTAGAGAAAAACATGATCCAAAAGGATGCATACACCATAGTGTTCATTGCAGCACTGTTTACAGTAGCCAAGACATAGAATCAACCTAAATGTCCATCGACAGAGGAATGCATAAAGATGTGGTACATATATACAACGGAAGATCACTAAACCATTGAAAAGAATGGAATAATGTCATTTTCAGCAACATGGCTGGACCTAGAGAATGTCATGAAGAGTGAAATAAGTCAGAAAAGGAGAAACATTGTATGACATCCCTTAAATGTGGAATCTAAAAAGAAATGATAGAAATGAACTTACTTACAAAATAGAAAGAGACTCACAGACTTAGAGAACAAAGTTGTGGTTTCAGAGTTTGAGTGGGTGGGGAGGATAGGGGGAAGGGATAGTTAGGGATTTGGGGATGGTCATGTACACACCACTGATTAAAATGGATAACCAGCAAGGAATTCTGCTCAATGTCATTTCGCAGCCTAGATGGGAGGGGAGTATAGGGGAGAATGGATTCATGTATTTGTATGGCTGAGTCCCTTTGCTGTTTACCTGAAACTATCACAGCCTTGTTTGTTAATTGGCTATTCTTCAATACAAAATAAATAGGTAAAAAAAAAAAAAATAGGCGGGTCAGGACAACTAGCTGTACAGCACATCTGTGCAGGCTCTCCCTGTAGAAGCCCAATATTATTTTCTTTCTTTTCCTTCTTTTTTTTTTTTTTGGTTTCTTTTCTTTTTTTTAATTTATTTTACATTGAAGGAGAGTTGATTTACAATGTTGTGTTAATTTCTGCTGTACAATAAAGTGACTCAGTTATACGCATGTGTACATTCTTTTTTATATTGTTTTCCATTATGGTTTATCACAGGATGCTGAAGATAGTTCCCTATTCTGTACAGTAGGATTCTGTTTTTTATCCATTCTACATATAATAGTTTGCATCTACTAACCCCAAACTGCCCACGCACCCCTCCCTCCTCCCACCCCTGAGAAGTAAAATTTTAATCAGAGATTGAGATGCAGGTAACATCAAAGCAGGAAAAACCAGAGACCCACCCAGGGACCACGAGGCCAACAATCTCACCCTTGCCCTGGGCCAGAGCAGCTCAGCCAATGACTGGTATTGTGTGTTTATTTTGTCCTCTTGGATCACAGCTCTACAGAGTGTGGTGACCTGGAACTCTCTTTGAGGATTTGGGGGTAAAGGGAGGCTGAAGCAGAAGAAAATAGCTTCATTACTTTGCCAGGCAAAGGGGGACACAGTGGGCTCCAGCCTCAAAAACTACGTGTCCTAACTTGGAGAAGTTTTATAGTAATGGTTCATACTCTACATACAATTCATACAATGGTTTATAGTAAAGGGCGTGATCAGCTCATGGACTTTCTTCTGATGAGTTTGTGGTGAAGCAGTTGGGAGTCAGCATCATTAATCTTCAGGTCCAACTTATCTGGGGTCTATGTGCTTAGGGGCAGCATATGAGTTAACTTCTCCCACTTGAAGGAGTTTCAGTATCTTTACCTCAAGATGGTTGTCTGAGACATTTGGTCACCTTGTAAAATGGAAATTCTCTCTGCCCCCCACCCCGCTCCACCCCCAGAAGCTGCCTAGGCCAATTTTATCCTCCTGCCATAGCAATTGGTTTGGAAACATGTGACCTAATTAGAGCCAAATGTAGGCGTCCCTGAGATTAATTCATGAACCCTGGAAGAGACTCTCCTTCATCTGGAGTTACCATGTCAAGAGGATGTGAGTCCAGAGCAGCAAGCATCCACAGTGCCAAGTTTCAAGACTTAATGAGGCTCAGATTCTTGATGTCTCATTGCAGACAGAATTCAGTGAGAGACGAAGTGAAAGCTAAGAAGTGGATTTATTTAGAGAGAAACATACTCCACAGATAGAGCATGGGCTATCTCAGAAGGTGAGAGCGGCTCTTTGAGGATTTGATGGAAGCCATGGAAACACTATCCAGAAAACCCCCCAGAACACACAGTGTTGTGTTCAGCATGATGGATCTGAGACAAGGCCATGTGTCCAGCCCCAGGTCCCATTCCCCTGGGCGCCCGGGAGTCCCATTAAGTGTCCCATTAAGTGGGACAGTGTGATGGAGTCCTGGCCCATGAACTGGGAGCAGAAATGAAGGCTACTCTTGGGCCTGATCCTCAACTCCCCACCCGTCTTTCTGCCGTCCAGATACAGAGGAACCAGGGGAGGACCCCAAGGCCTGGGGAACAGCAGAACAAGCGGAAGGATGGGCCTGCGCCCCAGAGTGACTGCATGAACCTGAGCCTCCCCGCTGAACCAGCCTGCCCTGCGGTGTGCTGTGAGCAAGAAGGCAATTAGACACCCTGACCAACACCCCGGAGGCAGCCCCCACCCTCTGCGGCTAGGGCAGTCCTGAGTGTGCCCAGGGCAGCTCCTCTGTTAAACACTCACCAGTCCCACCTTCTTGGGAGGAACGCAAATCGCGGGGACCCATGTTTGTCACATGTTTACACACACTCTTGGTTGACTCCCATGATAGCAACCATTTGTCATACTGACGAGGGCTTGAGGCCAACAGAAACTGCCCGAACCCCTTGTGACCTTGAGAGTCTTTCGGCTATCCTGAGTCCAGTGGTACTGATTCCCACCTGCCTGAGCCAGAGGTAGTACCCGTGATCTTCTGCTGGAGAGGGCACCCCAGGACTCAGCCACATGGGTGGCCACAGTGGTGCCCAGGAGCCAGCGCCTGACTCCCTGCTCTCACCCTTTGTGTCTGCCCCTCCTAGGTGGTCAGCTTATTCTGGTATGTGCGCTGCCCAGGGGGGCCTGACCAGGCAACTGCAAAGGACAGTTTCTTCCCCCTGAGCTGCCAAGCTGTGCCCCTTGTCTCAGATACTTGGGACACTTGGTTGTTTTTTTTTTTTTTTTTTCTCTTTGCTTCATGTAAACGCTCTTCTGAGCGATGCCGGCCATGTTCTCAGAGAAGCAGAGGAGTTTTCTGGAGGAAAAAATAAGGAGAGGGTTGCGGTAGGTGGCCATCTCCAGGCTCGCCCCTCCAGGGCTTGCCCCTGGTCAAGAGCCAGGCAGGAAGCTCTTAAGAGTCATTGCTCAAGAGTAGAGGAGGCCAGAGAGGCCCCAGGTAGAGAAGGGAGGGGAGTCACTCCTGCTACTCTGGTCCTGTCTCAGTTCCCCTTCTGTAACCCAGGGAGATGGGATTGGATGTGAAGGATCAAGAGCCCCCAGGTTGGAGGGAGTCCAGGCCCCTGAGAGGAAGAATGTGTGTTTGGGGGTGGGAGGGCGGCAAAGGGACCAGGGAAGATCATTGGGCAGGATATGGCAGGGTGGGGGTAGCCAGGGGGGCAGGCAGGAGTGTCACTGCTGGGAAGAGGTGGGGATCAAAGCATCTGGAGGGCTCTCTAGGGCAAAGACAAACACTGAGGTCATCGCTGCTCCCACAGAGTCCTGCCCCCACACCCCAGCCCCCAGCTATAAGGGCCCCCGCCCCAAGCAGGGTGTCCAGGCTGTGGAGGTGCCATGGCCAAGTCACACCTGCTTCCATGGCTTCTGCTGCTGCCCATACTCTGTGGTCCAGGCACTGGTGAGTCCCCCCAGCCTCCCCTTGCTTCCCCACCTTCCAGGCCTAGGGTGGAGGGGGCATTGCAAACTGCTCCACCATTCGCTGAGCCCTGGTTCTGTCCCAAGCATTATCCTTAGTCTGGACATTATCCTCATTTTAAAGAAGAGGGAGCCTTGATTCAGAGACTCTAGGGCTTGTCCAAGGTCACACAGCTGGTGGGCACCAGAGCAGGTAGAGAGCTTCCTAGGTGATGTTACAGTAAAGAACCCGCCTGCCAGTGTAGGAGATGCAAGAGACACGGGTTTGATCTCTGGGTCAGGAAGATCCCCTGAGGAAGGGCATAGCAACCCACTCCAGCATTCATGCCTGGATAATCCCTGGGACAGAGAAGCCTGGGGGGTTACAGTTCAAAGTGTCTCAAAGAGTTGGACATGACTGAAGCAACTTAGCATACACACACAGAGCAGAAGCCAGAGCTGTCTGACTCTAGCAGGTTTAAGAGCCATGCATCCCAGTAAAATTAGGTGTGGAAATTTGGGGGAGGCCAGTGCACCAGGTGTGGCATGGATCCCAAGGTTGCTCTGGCTTCAAACCACAGCTGCTGCGATCACCTATTCCCTGGCCTGTGCCCAGGGCCCCGAGTTCTGGTGTCAAAGTCTGGAGCAAGCATTGCAGTGCAGAGCCCTAGGGCACTGCCTGCAGGAAGTCTGGGGACATGTGGAAGCCGTGAGTACTACCCAAGGATGTAGGGAGACAAAAGGGCTCAGGGTAAAGGGTCCTGGGTAGACTCTGGATGTGCCTGATGGATTGGAGCCCCTGTAGGGGATAGGATGGGATGGAGTGGAATGGGATAGAATATGATGGATAGGGTGGGGTGGGATGAATGGGATGGCATGGATGGGGTGAGATGGGATGGGATGGGATGAGATGGATGGGATGCAGTGATATGGGATGGACAGGGTAGGATGAGTGGGATGGAATGAATGGGATGGAATGGGATGGACAGGGTGGGATGGAATGGGATGAATGGGATGGGGTGGGATCATGGACACTTTCCTGTGTCTTGGAGTGCCCTGTCAGCCTTAGCCACCTGAGCTGGGAGCATGCCCCCCATCACGTGCTCCACCCTGGGGCCCTCTCCTCAGGATGACCTGTGCCAGGAATGTGAGAACATCTCCCGCCTCCTCACCAAGATGGCCAAGGAGGCCATTTTCCAGGTAATGAGGCCCATACCCTGAATTGAAGCTTGGAGGTTAAGAGATGGAAGAAGAAGTGAGCCTCTTAAAGGAGCATCTCCAGGCTGGGGGTGATGCCTGGGTTTACCAGGGGTCTCCTGGTCGAGAGAGGGCTCTGGGAGTGATCTCAGCATCACAGTCGTTCCCAAGGGGAGCTACCCTTCCTGTGCCCAATCACACAGCTCCTTCAGCACCCTCCAAACTCCAGGGCCCTGGGCAAAGGCGACCAGTCAGCTAGGCAGTGGCCCCATGTCCAGGGGCTCACTTGGGGCAGACCTCAGAGAGGCCAGGCTAACAGTCCTCTCTCTGGCCTGCCTCCCAGGACTCAGTGCGCAAATTTCTGGAGCAGGAGTGCGATGTCCTTCCGCTGAAACTGTTGGCGCCCCTGTGTCGCCACCTGCTGGACACCTATTTCCCTCTGATCATTGAGCACTTCCAGAGCCATATGGTGAGGCCTGCCCACCTAGCCTCCAGGCTGCCTCCCTCACAGCCTCCATGCCTGCCCTTTCTCAGAGTTACCCCCACATATGTTACCCCAGCACACACACACACACACACACACACACACACGTGCGCGCGCGCGCCTATCCACACCCAGTCCAGGAAACTCAGTGCCCCTCAACTGGTGCCCAGATCACAGCCCCACCCACTAAGCTGTACACAGTGGGTCTGCACACTTGCAAACACCTACACACACCCTCACGCTCTTCATACAAACATACACTGGGTCACAAATCCATACTACAGACACACAATCTCAGGTAAAACTCACAGCATCCCACAAGAATAACAAATTCTACTTTGTGCTAACTCTGAGTAGGCTCCAAGCTTTAAGTCCTTAAAATACTGTAATTAAAGGAATCTTCCAACAACTGCTTCAGAGAAGTTAACACCCAAGAAGGTGTGTCCTTAGTCACCCAGCTGTGTCCGACTCTTTGCGACCCTGTGGGCTGTAGCTCACCAGGCTCCTCTGTCCAAGGAATTTTCTAGGCAAGAATACTAGAGTGAGTTGCCATTCCCTTCTCCAGGGGAACTTCTTGACCCAGGGATCAAACCCCAGTCTCCTGCATTGCAGGTGAATTCTTTACCACTGAGCCACCTGGGAAGCCTTGGTGGCTCCAGTGGTAAAGAATCTTCCTGCCAATGTAGGAGATGCAAGAGACACAGGTTCGATCCCTGGGTCAGGAAGATCCCCTGGAGTAGTTAATGGCAACAAACTCCAGTATTCTTGCCTGGAAAATTCCATGGACAGAGGAGCCTGGAGGGGTACAGTCAGTCCCATGGATACCCAAAAATACACAGATAATAATTGGTCAAGCTTTGATTTTGACCTCTGTCCTTTGAATCCACAATTCACATTCTTGATTAAGGAAAGGCAGTGCCCATGTGGTTTAATATGTGGGTCTAAAGGCTTATTACAGAAAATGCAAAAGGAATAACAATTTGCCTAAAAAAATTTGAGTTTCTCCTCCAGAAAAAGATAACAAAAACCCACATCATCTGCACACTCACACAAAAGACACAGTCTCATGTACTTAAACTCATTCATTCTCACAAACATCCATACTCACACTCATTCACACACATCCACAGACAAGTGCCCCAAAGTCCCCACATGACCTCCCTCTCTGCCTTTGGTCTCTCCCATCCCCTCCACAGAATCTTAAACCACAACCCCAAACCAGCCTGCTCCCCTCATTCCAGGCCAAAGACAGTGGCCTGGTATCTGAATCCTTGAGCCAGACTGAGCAGGAGTGGGGCTCCCTCCCCAACCCTAACCACCCCCTCACCCTGTGTTGTGTCCTAGAACCCGAAGTTCATCTGTCAGCACGTGGGCCTATGCAAGCCCAGGCACCCAGAGCCAGGGAAGGGGCCAGAGCCATGGGGCCCTCTGCTGGACAAGCTGGCCCTCCCCCTGCTGCCAGGGGTCCCCCAGGCCAAGCCTGGGCCTCAGACACAGGTGAGGTGGGGATCCAGAGCCCCAGGGCCAGAGCCGAGGCCCTGGAGGCTGGGAGCACTTGACCTGGGAGGGCCAGAGCCGGGAAGGGCACCAGCAAATACAGACAGGGCCTAAGGCTTGAGAAAGAGGAGAGGAGAAGGAGGCGAGGCTGGTGAGCAGAGCCCGGGCGAGCCTGCTGTCCAGCCTGCCTCCAGCATGATTCTTCCACCAGGACCTCTCTGAGCAGCTGTTCCCCATTCCCATCCCCTACTGCTGGCTCTGCCGGACTCTGATCAAACGGATCCAGGCTGTGATTCCCAAGGTGAGTCGTCCAGGCCACAGGGCTCCGCACTGCTCCACCTCCCCCATCCATCCTCAGAGGTTAGGAGGGGGCCATTTGTGCATTGTTCCCACCCGAGGCACCCTGCCCTCGGGCTGGGCCTCTAAGTGCCAGGACTAGAGCTTCTTCAACAATTGCGAAGCCCTCACTGTGTGCCAGGCACTATGCGTGTGTTCTCAGTCACTCAGTCGTGTCCGACTCTTTGCGACTCCATGGACTGTAGCCCACCAGGCTCTTCTGTCTATGGAATTCTCTGGGCAAGAATACTGGAGTGGGTTGCCATTCCCTTCTCCAGGGGATCTTCCTGACAAGGGATTGAATCTGCATCTCTTAGGTCTCCTGCATTGACAGGCAGATTCTTTACCTCTGTGCCACCAGAGAAGCCCTCCAGGCACTATGCCAGGTGTCAAAATACAGAAAAGAATCTAGTTGTCTTTGTGGAAATGGTGCTTTCAAGTTTTCTATTCAGCCTGAGGGTTGGAATACGTATGTATCAGAAACAAAGTGAAACAATGTTCCAGTAAAATCTATACCAAATTGCTGGGAAAGAAAGAAAAAGAGAGAAATAAAGAGGGAGAGAGAAAGGAAGAAAGAAAAAAGAGACAGAGAAAGAAAGGGAGAGAAAGAGAAAGGAAGAAAGGAAGAGAGAGGGAAAGGAGGGAAGGAAGAGGGCAAGAAAAGGTGCTTTCATTTTACAAAAGAAGAATTAGATGGACACCCCATCCCTGCCCACCCTGAGCATGGAGTCTTCCAAACTTTGTAGTGACCATCACCCGACGGCCCTGCCTTGAAATGGGGCCCAGGTGAGGAGAGACCTGCCCTGTTGGCCCTTCCAGATGGGGCCAGTATGGCTGCCTGCTCACTGAAGGCGTGTCCACCCTCCTGAGTCTGCACTGCGGGGGGAGAGATTTTTTTCAGGTAGTGATGAGTTCAGAGCAGAGAATTAAGACAGATGGAAGGAACAGTGATAGGAGAATGGGGGTGGGATGCTTGGTCAGGAAGCGTCCCTGAGGTTGAGACCTGGGGAACAACTAAAACCAATGGGCAAAGGGTCTTAAGCAGAATGAGCTTGGGCTGCAGCGCGCAGCCTGCAGGGAGAGATTGAGAAGGGAGCAGAGGGTAGGCCAAGTGAAGGGACACCAGGCTTTGCTCCGCTTCTTCTTTTTTTACAATTTTACTTATTTATTTATTTTTGGCTACACCGGGTCTTTGTTGCTGCACAGGCTTTTCTCTAGCTGCAGGGCTCAGGCTTCTCATTTTGGTGGCTTCTCTTGTTGCAGAGCACAATAGTTGCAATAGTTGTGGCGCATGGGCTTAGTTGCATGTGGGATCTTCTTGGGGAAGGGAGCGAACCCGTGGCTCCTGGATTCTTTACCACTCAGCCACCAGGAAAGCCCTGGGCTTTCTTCTGAAGGCAGTACACAGCTGTGGAAGGGTTTCAGGCAGGAGGAGCCATGACTGGATTTACACTTTAGCAAGATCTCTCTCCTGGTGTTTGAAGATAGTATCAGGCAGAAGGGAGAGAAGAATGAGAGCAAGGCGAGTCCTTAGGAGACCATGGCAGGGAGCTCGGTAGGCCTGGAACTAGCAGGGGGACTGGGGTCTGTCTGGGAGGTGGGCTCTGCAGGACTCGGTGATGGAGGGGACCAGGGGCGTGAAGACAAGTGGGGAGTCAGCCATGATTCTATGGACTTTGGCTTGAGTGACAGGCTCTTTGGAATGCCCCCCACCCCCACTGAGATGGGTGGATTTAAGAAGAAACATGTCTGGGCAGAAAAATTAGGACTTCTCTCCTGGCCGTGATAAGTTCGAGTTGCCTGTATAACATACAGGAGGAGGCGACAAGCAGGCAGCCTGCCTGGTCACTGGCCAGGTCCAGAGACGTCAGTCTGAGAGTCATGGCTACAGACAAGATTTAAATCCAGGGATGTGGGGTGGACCAGGTGGAGGAAGAGGAAAAAGCCAGCAAAAGAGCCTGAGGAGGGACAGCCAGGGAGGTGTCCTTGGCTGTCCTGATGCTGAGGGACAGCAGGGGCTTCAGGCAGGAACAGGGCCCAGGCCAGCCTGCCACATACCGGTCCTTTCTTTAAAATTGAAGTATGCTGCTGCTGCTAAGTTGCTTCAGTCATGTCCGACTCTGTGACCCCATCCATAGACGGCAGCCCACCAGGCTCCCCTGTCCCTGGGATTCTCCAGGCAAGAACACTGGAGTGGGTTGCCATTGCCTTCTCCAATGCATGAAAGTGAAAAGTGAAAGTGAAGTCGCTCAGTCGTGTCCGACTCTTAGCGACCTCATGGACTATAGCCTACCAGGCTCCTCCTTCCATGGGATTCTCCAGGCAAAAGTACTGGAGTGGGGTGCCATTGCCTTCTCCGAAAATTGAAGTATAGTTGATGTACAAGGCTTCCTGATGGTTCAGCAGGTAAAAATCTGACTCAGGAGGTGTAGGTGCGATCCCTGGGTCGAGAAGATCCCCTAGAGGAGGAAGTGACAACCCACTCCAGTATTCTTGCCTGAGAAATCCCATGGATTGAAGAACCTGGCAGGCTACAGTCCACAGGGTCACAAAGAGTCAAACACAACTGAAGCAACTGGGGACACACACACAAACATAGTTGATATAAATATTATATAACTCACAAGTGTACAATATAATGATTCACAACTTTCAAAGGTTATACTCCATCTATAGTTATTATAAAATATTGGCTACATTCCCTGAGATGTGCAGTAGATCCTTGTAGCTTATTTCACGTATGAAAGGCAGGAACAGGGAGGGCCCAGACCAGCCTGCCACATACCGGTCCTTTCTTTAAAATTGAGGTATGCTGCTGCTGCTAAGTTGCGTCAGTCGTGTCCGACTCTTTGACCCCATAGACGGCAGCCTAGCAGGCTCCCCCATCCCTGGGATTCTCCAGGCAAGAACACTGGAGTGGGTTGCCATTGCCTTCTCCAATGCATGAAAGTGAAAAGCCAATTCTTTACATGAATTGGCTGAATGAATAAAGAAGTGGAGGCATAAGGGTGCCTGCATTCTGTCTCCTTGCTCTTCAGCAGGGAGGTTGTGTTTGGAATCAAGGGTGGGGTGGGGTGAGGTTGGGTGGGGGAACTCCTTACTTCCCCATGGGCCTCCTGAAACCAGGGACTTCTTGACTCTGGGAGCCACAGACAGGAGCTTGTCCACCTGTGGGGGAAGCATGGCACCGCCAGGTCAGGAGGGAGAAGACTCGGGTTGGTTCTGCCTCTGCCCCAGGCTGTCATGTGGCCTGAGCAGTGTCTACCTCTCTGGAAAACTTTGGAATTTCAACAATTCCAGAGTCTTTGAAGTCAGAGTGGGGGTCTGTGGCCTGGTTCTCGCACCAGCGCAGTGACTCTGGACAAGTCCCCTGGACTCCCTGATGTTCAGCGTCTACCTGCAAGCAGCGTAGTAATTCTCCAAGGCCCCCAGGGAAGGTCTGCAAAGCACCTTGAGCAGGTCTTTCGGGGGAAGGTCCCACTCTGTCCTTTCTCGGCCCCCACCCCAGGGTGTTCTGGCCATGACTGTGGCCCAGGTGTGCCACGTGGTCCCCCTGCTGGTGGGCGGCATCTGCCAGTGCCTGGTTGAGCGCTACTCGGTCATCCTCCTGGACACGCTGCTAGGCCGCATGCTGCCCCAGCTGGTCTGCGGCCTCGTCCTCCGGTGCTCCAGTGAGGACAGCGCTGGCCCAGGTGAGCCTGCCGCCCCAGCCCCTGCCCATCACCCGCTCCCATCCCCTCCCCTTCTCGGGTCCATCTGCACTGCCCCAGTGAGAACAGGAATGAGGCTGTTTGTTCTCTCTAGCCCTCCCTGCCCTGGGGTCCGTGCCTGGAGAATGGCTGCCACAAGACTCTGACTGCCAGCTCTGCATGTTTGTGACCACCCAGGCAGGGAACAGCAGTGAGCAGGCCACGCCACAGGCAATGCGCCAGGCCTGCCTGGGCACCTGGCTGGACAGGCAAAAGGTGAGGGGCAGGCATGCAGTGGGGCTTGGGACCCAGGGGCTGCCTGAGGTGGAGGGTTGGGTCCAAGACAGGTTTCCCAGAGACACACAGAGTGGTCTGGACCTCTGCCCTTAAGGTGCTCAGACGCAGACAGGATGCAGGACAAACAATGATGTGGTTGTAACTTAGGGCAAAAGGTCAGGAGACGTCTCTGGCCCAGGGGCACGGGCTCAGGAGGACAGCAGGCCTCGTCATGGACCTGGAGAGAGGCCTGGTCACCTGCCAGGAGATGAGTAATGGCGGGCCAGCTGAGCAAGAGAAGGCCTGGCCTCCTCTCCAGGTCCCAGTCCTGTCCCTGCCCCGGGGCTCCTCCCGGTGTGACTCAGTGGGGACCAAGCCACCAGCAGGAGAGGCCTGGGACTGGGGTCCCAGAGCCCTGATGTTCTCTGAGAGTGGGTGACACGCCTGCTGACTCTTGGAGAAGGCTGCTTCCCGCAGAGGGCTCCCCTCATGAGGTCTCTAGGACCAGATGAACTTCAGGGTGGCTTCCAGAACTGAAATGGAGAGGGGAGGGAAGGATGGGGCCAAGATTCTGCCCCTCAGTCTCCATCTCTGAAGTCCCTGGTTTTCCTGAAGGAAACCCCCATTTCCACCCAGCAGCTTGTTCAGTCTTACAGCCAGAGCTGCTCACTGAGGGCTGAGGGCTGGACCTACACCAGGCCCAGGGAGCTCTGAGAGGATCCACATAAGTGGGGAGGCCAGACGTTAAGGCAGGAGGGCCCTGCCCCGGGCCTGGGTTCACCCAGCCCTGTGTCTGTCTCCTCCCTCAGTGTGAGCGGTTCGTGGAGGAGAACGCGCCCCGGCTGCAGACTCTGGTGTCCAGTGGCTGGGATGCCCACATGGCCTGCCAGGTATGCTAACCCCTGCCAGCTGGTTCCAGGACTTGCCTCAGCCCCCAGAGTCCTCCCCTACCCCCGCCCCAGTCCATAGTTCTCAGTGCAGGGCAGCCCCCGGAGTGCCAGCCCACATGCTGCCTGGACCCAACCCTCCACCTTGGGAGGTGTCCTCCTATAAAGACAAGGCAGTCTCAGAGAAGTCAAGAAAAAGCCACAAAAGGATGAAAAGGGAGGAGTATGGGAAGGAAGGGGCTTCCCAGATGGTGCTACTGGTAAAGAACCTGCCTTCCAATGCAGGAGATCTGGGTTCAATCCCTGGGTCGGGAAGACGCCCTGGAGAAGGGAATGGCAACCCACTCCAGTATTCTTGCCTGAAGAATCCCATGGACAGAGGAGCTTGGCGGGCTCCAGTCCAGAGGGTCGCAAAGAGTCAAACAGGACTGAAGGGACTGAGCGCATGGGAAGGGGGGGCAGCTTTAACGAGTGTGGTTTGATGTGTTTTCGGGGATGGGGGTTGTTCACTGAGCAGTGTGTGCTTAGTGGGGGTGGGGGCGGGTACATATTGTGTGTCCTCTGGCTCCACACCCTGAAGGCCTGTGGCTTGGAGGGTGGCCTGAGGGATCAAGAAGGTCACACCAAGAGCTCTCGTCAGGTGGCAGGTGGAGTGAGAGCTGCCCCTACAGGGGTGGGGGAGCCTCCCCAACCTCTTAGAGCTGGGAATCAGGGGTGCAAGGCTCAGGGCCCTAATACTGTCCCATGGCAGGCCCTGGGGACATGTGCGGCTCCGTTCAGTCCTCTCCAGTGTGTCCACAGCCCCCACTTCTGATGAGAATGCACAGCCATGGCAGGTGAGTCCAGACTCCCATTGACGGAATGGGGGGACGGCCCTGCCCCCATCGGGAGGCGGGGCTCTTCTGTCCCCAAGCAGAAAGAGGCAGCCTCCGATCTTCCATCCTGCTCCTCACAGGCTGAACTCAAGGCTCCTGAGGGCCCCGGCACCGCCATCTTGACTGTCCTCTCTCAAAACCGCTCACCCTCCTGCCCAGAATCCCCGTGGTGTTCAGTGCCAGGCCCAGCTCCTGGCTCGCTGGCCCCACCCTCCAGCCCAGAGGGGAGCTTCCGTGCCCGACCATGGCTTTCCCCTCACAGACCACCCTCTGCACTCACTGATCCTTAGTACCAAATGTGCTTGCACCAAGCCCTGCCTTTCCTGAAACTCAGGGGACACCAGACATTGCTCCCCAAAGACGCCAGGAACTCCTCCATCGCCTGACTCCTCCTACCTGAGACTCCTCCCTCTCTCCCTCAATGCCACTGGGTCAGAGGTGACCCCTTAGGACAGAGGGGCAGGTCAGAGGCAGCCTCCATGCCAGGTGCCTCCGGAAAGGGAAGCGCCCCTGAGAACAGACCCGGCAACTTCACAGTTCTGTCCAGAGCAAGACGCCCAACACGAAGGTCATGTATTCATCTCTTTTCACTCGTTTTTTTACAATGCAATGAGTACCTGTGACCAGGCCACATTCTCGGAGCAAGGGCTAGAGGTGTGAATAAAACAGTGAGCCCCACCTCCACCCTCCTGGAGCTTACTCTCCAGGGCCCATCTGCGGGTGGAGGGGAGTCCAGCCTGCTCCAGAGACCCTCGAGAATCACAAGCCCCTGGGGGAGATGGTGGGGAGGAAGTGTCTGTAACAATTCAGACCCTCCCTGCAGGGACATGTTTAATGTCATTCCTCCCCATTGATGGCAGCTGCTGGGGCCAGAGGGCGGGGGCGGGGGTCAGGGAGCTGCCAGAAAGAGCTGTGCCTTCAGGCCCTACTGAAACAGGAAGAGGATTGGTTGGCACAGAAGGCCTGGGCTCTGGTCTGAACTCTACCAGCCCCTGGCCGTGGGTCCCCAGCCAAGACACACCACCTCTCTCTGGCCCTCACTCTTCTCAACGACAAAGGCAGAGCTGGGAGAGGTGGTCTTCAGGACTCTCCATATGACAAGACCCCACCTCTGGCTTCCTGCCCTGCCCACACTGAGAAGAAGCATGGGCTTCATTCCCATGCACCCCTTCCCCATCTCCTTTCCTCCAAAGGCTCTGAGGCTGGTAGGCCACAGGCCTGCAGATTGTGCCTTCGGTCCTGGGTCAGCCTGGTATGTCTTATCTCTAACCACAGCCTGGAACCAGAGGCACTTCCGTCCACTTTGTGAGTGAGGGGTGGCCAAGGCCTCGTCTTCTGGACAAGGAATGCAGATGGGGCTTCCGGCCCAGGGCCACCTGCACATCCCACCAGTGCCAGCCCAACTCTCACCACACCCCCAGCACTGGGCTGATGGGACCTTGTCGTGGGCCCCCAGTCCTTCTCTAAGTCCTGGCATCAAGAGGACAGCGGAGGGAGAATCCTGTGCTGGCGTCACTCCCATCTCCATGTGCATGAGATGCTAGCTTTTACAATCACTCTGCTAACGCTTTCACAAAATTAAGAATTCGGAAGAATAAAAGTGGGAACAGAAAGTCCCAGAAAAGACAGACACGTGAAATCCTTAAACTTTTTTTAAACATCAGGAAATCCCTGGTGTGGTCGAAAGCGGGCACAGCGGGGCTCAATCCTGGTGGAAGGTGATTGGGCACGTTTGTATGTGAATGTTTTCCTGTTGCTTTTTGTTACGACGTAAAAGGGGGTTTTCTTTTTATCTTTTTGTATGGTTGTTGTTCAGTCGTGTGTGACTCTTTGCAACCCCATGGACTGCAGCACTGTTGAACTTGCAACTTTTGTTAGAAATGTGAGGGTGGCTTGATTTCCTGCTGTGATTTATCTCCTCAAAGCTCGCTTGGGGCTGGGCACACTGAGGATTGGTTCCCAGGTAATAGAGCGTCTGTAACGAAGCCAACAAAGTGCCATCTCCTTGTCCTGAAAGGAAACACACTGCCCTTTAAGATGCTGCAGAAGCCACAGCCCCTCCCTGAATGTAAGCCAGGCTGGGGGCTGCCTCACTCTGCTCCGTGTTGGCGAAAGAGATGTCCATGTCGCCTCTTCCTCCTGTCACTGCTTCCAGCCTGATCCCTACCTGTGACCCCGCCCCCACCAAAGAGTCCTTCCACTGAGATGAGTTAGGGTGCCCCAAACTCAAAATATACCCTGCAAAATTAATCTTCAGCATCACAGACCTAAATGCCTGAAAGTGTCCCTTCACTTAGAACTTTTGTCATTATATTTCCTATCATAAAAGAAATGCATGTTTGGAAAGGATCCTGATGCTGGGAAAGACTGAGGCCGAGAGGAGAGAAGGGGACAACAGAGAATGAGAAAGTTGGATGGCATCACTGACTCAACAGACATGAGTCTGAGCAAACTCAGGGATATAGTGAAGGACAGGGAAGCCTGGTGTGCTGCAGTTCATGGGGTCGGACACGACTTAGCGACTGAGCAACAATAACCACATGTTTATTGTAGAAAATTCAGAAACTGCAGATGAAAAAAGGGTAGAAATCACCCACAATCCTACCAGTCCCAGGAGACAGCTATAGCAGATGGAGACTTTGCCCCTGAACTACAGACTTTTTCAGTCCATCTGGCTATACTCTGGCTCTACCCTGAATGGCTCCACTGTTCAAGCAGGGAAAGCTTATTATACAACCTGCTGTTGAGGCAGGGATGATGGACACAAACCCTTGGCCTCCGAATTTGAAGTTTTAAAGAAGTCTTTTTGTAAATCTATAGTGGACTTTTGTCTTGAATGCCATCACTTAAATTACAAGTTTGATCTCTCTGAGACAAAGAGTGTTTTACATTTTGAAAAAAGCTTGGTTGGGAAGATGAAGATCTACAGCCTGGAGGAGAGGAGGCATTAACTGTTAACCCTGAAAACAAGCATAAGAATGAGCTCCTGATAACCAAAGAGGAGGCTTCATTCAAAAGGTCAGGAACTGGGACTTCCCTGGTGGCCCAGTGGTTAATAATCTGCCTTGCAATTCAGGGGATGCAGGTTCGATCCCTCATCAGGGAACTAAGATCCTACATGCCATGGAGTAACTAAGCCTATACACTGCAGCTACTGAGCCCACACACTCTGGAGCCCATGTGCCATGACGAAAGATCCCACATGATGCAATGAAAATCCCACGTGCCACAACTAAGACCCAATGCAGCCAAATAAATAAATGTTTAAAAAAAAGATCAGGAGCTGATCAGCTGTGGGAGGAGAGAATTGGCAGGAAGAGCCTACAGCTGAGACGCAGGAGTCTCTGAGATGTGTTCAGCACCCTGCACTCCAAAAGAAGGTGGGAAGGAGAAGCCCTAGGAGGGGTTAGGGCCCCAGTGCATGGGGGTCTTGTTCTTCAGTTGCCAGGGTATGGACTGAGGAGGACACATCAGAGTGGACTCTGGGAGGGACCTAGGTAGGAGGGCTTGGGAGCCACCTCAGAGGGAGCCCCTCAGTCAGTCAGTTCAGTTTAGTCACTCAGTCATGTCTGACTCTTTGCAACCGCATGGACTGTAGCATGCCAGGCTTCCCTGTCCATCACCAACTCCAACACATCGCTGCTAATTGCTCCATGCTTTTTTTTTTCATAAAACATTTTTGTTTTTTAAAGCAACTATTATCAACAATGTTGTGAAGAATAAAAATCCTGGCAGTAACGTCTTTGTTTACCAGTCCAATTATTTCATTAGAATCAATTCCAACTCCAGGAGCCTGCTCAAACTTATGAGGTGATGCCATCCAACCATCTCATCCTCTGTTGCCCCCTTCTCCTCCTGCTTTCAATCTTTCCCAGCATCAAGCAAGGTCTTTTCCAATGAGTTGGCTCTTCACATCAGGTGGCCAGAGTATTGGAGTTTCAGCTTCAGCATCAGTCCTTCCAATGAATATTCAGGACTGATTTCCTTAAGGATTGACTGGCTTGATCTCCTTGCAGTCCAAGGGACTCTAAAGAGTCTTATCCAACACCACCATTCAAAAGCATTAATTCTTCAGAGCTCAGTTTTCTTTATAGTCCAACTCTCACATCCATACATGACCACTGGAAAAACCATAGCTTTGACTAGATGGACATTTATCAGCAAAGTAATGTCTCTGCTTTTTAATATGCTGTCTAGGTTGGTTCATAACTTTTCTTCCAAGGAGCAAGTGTCTTTTAATTTCATGGCTGCAGTCATCATCTGTAGTGATTTTGGAGCCCAAGAAAATAAAGTCTGTCATTGTTTCCATTGTTTCCCCACCTACTTGCCATGAAGTGATGGGGCAGATGCAATCATCTTTGACTTGATACAGAAGAGCAGCACACCCCATAGCCCAGAGGCCATCAGGATGGGCTCTATGCTTTTTTCCTAACAAGATGTATGGGCTCACAAGAGCCCACCGTTGGCGACAAAGCAGTGAATGTTTCAAAGACCTGGAGAGGATTAGAAGCCATACTTGTGCAGCCAACACGAGATAGCAAAGACAGGCAAGATGAGTGACATTTGGTGGCAGGGACCTGGAGGGCCCAGGAGAGCACAGTTGCCAACATTTCTCCTCAAGACAGTGTAATCTGTCAACCAGTCTCAGGGGAAACAAAAGGAGGGCTCAGTGGGTAGTCACCCAAGATGAGCTGGCTGCATTTTAAACAAGAAGGGACTGGGTTGTTTTCAAATGGGAATATTAAGTGTGAGGAACTTACAAGCCAAAACGAGTTCAGTTATAGAGAAATAAAGACAATTATGGTTATGTCCCCCTGCTTAATAACTGAAGTTTTAAATCTATAACACAATCATTGTAACATTTATAACATATATAACATATTATTCCAAACCTTTCCCCACACGTACAAAGATAGATATAACAGATTTACAAATATGGGAATACCCTATACACACTGTTTTGTAAACTACTTTGCTCATTTAAAATAATCTTTCCTATAAAATTAACAACAAAGACCTACTATATAGTACAGGGAACTATATTCAATATCTTATAATAACCTAGAATGGAAATATGAAAGAGTATATATATATATGTGTGTGTGTGTGTGAAACTAGCACATTGTAAATCAACTATACATCAATCAAGGAAAGTAAACAATTTTTTAAATTAAAAAAAAAATCTTTTCATGTTAATAAATATAGATACCTATCATCACTGCTCCATGCTTTTTTTGACAAAAACTCCTTGTTTTTTAAAACAACTATTATCAACAATGTTGTGAAGAATAAAAATCCTGGAAGTAATATCTTTGTTTACCAGTCCAATTACTTCCTTAGAATCAATGCCAAGACATGAAATTCTGGGGACAAAAACTATGTACATCTTTACTTCTAATATAGCCTGTGTTATCAGTCTGGCTCTGTGCCAGCCATACCAATTTCTGCCTCAACAGTAAACGAGTGCCTTTTTTCCACTCTCATCAACCCTGAATATTAGCAATCTTTCAAATCTTTGCTAAAGTTTAAAAGACCTCTAGTTATTCTAATTTGCATTTCTTTGGTTACTAAGTAAACTATTTTTAGCATGTTTTTTGGCCATTTATATTTCATCTTTCATGAAATGCCTATTTGGGTTTTTGGCCTGATTTTCTTTTTTTTTAATTAATTGATTAATTCTTGGCTGCACTGGGTCTTCGTTGATTCCACTTGCTTTCTCCAGTTGCTATGAGGAGGGGCTACTCTTTGTTGCGTGCACAGGCTGCTCGTTGTGGTGGCTTCTCTTGTTCCGGAGCACAGGGCTTCAGTAGTTGTGGCTCATGGGCTCTAGAGCACAGGCTCAGTGGTTGTGGTGCACGGGCTTAGTAGCTCTGTGACATGTGGGATCTTCCCAGACCAGGAATCAAACCCATGTTCCCTCTATGGCAAGCGGACTCTCATCCACTGCGCCACCAGGGAAGTCCCTTGCCTGATTTTATACCAGGATGTTCTTTTTATTATCTTGCCAGTAAAAATATATCAGGTATATTTATTTATTTATTGTCCCGTACACTGCAAATTTTTCCCTTGTATAGATCTTTCAAATTTGGGATGCGTTTTCCACATGTTGTGACATCCAGCTAAGAAAGCATGGATTTCACTTCTTTCCCATCTGCAATTCCAACTGGCCAGAGTTTGAGGTCTCCAAACAAGAAGCATCTGCTGAAATCACAGCTGTAAAGACACATGAGCCCAGACCCCTGTTCAGACAGTCGTGGTGGAAGCCTACCACATATCCCCCACAAAGGACTGCAAGCTACGGCACACAGGACATGACAGTCAGCCTGAACAGTGGTCCCCAGCATTTCAGACACCTGCATCTACTGTCAACACCTTTGTTGCTGTTGTTCAGTTGCTAAGTCGTGTCCGACTCTTTGTGACCCCATGGACTGCAGCACCCCAGGCTTCCTTGTCCTTCAGTATCTCCTGGAGCTTGCTCAAACTCATGTCTATTGAGTCGGTGATGCCATTCAACATCTCATCAACACCTTGGGAGCGGTGTAAAGAGACCAGAAAAAAAAAAAAAATCATCTGTGCAAAAGAAGGCTACAGAGAACACACACTCAGCACTATGCCATTTGCTTAATGGACACTATTAGTCATTGACTCCAAGGTGTCAAGCATTTCCCTAGAAAGTGAAAGTGTTCTCAGTCATGTCCGACCCTTTGCGACCCCATGGATTGTAGTCCACCAGGCTCTTCTGTCCACAGAATTCTCCAGCCAAGAAAACTGGAGTGGGTGGCCATTTCCCTTCTTCAGGGATATTCCTGACCCAGGAATCAAAGCCAGGTCTTTCTGCATCAAAGGCAGATTCTTTACAGCCTGAGCCACCTATGACTAGGCACAAAAGAAAGTTTCTGTCTGCTTTTTTGGAAGTTAGAGTCTAGTTGAGGACGCAGACATTAATCGCAGAATCACAGAAAACAAAATGGGAAACTTCAGGTGCCATCAATTAGAGCTATGCAGGGTATTGAGCAGACACAAAGGCCAGAGAGGTGAATGAAGAGTGGCAAAAAGAGAGCACCCCACGCAGAGGAAGCAGATGGCACAAAGGCCTGGTATCTGGTGGTACATTTGAGCAACAGAATGAAAGCCAGTGAGTCTGGGAATTAAGATCAGGATAAAAGTCCCGAGAGGTGAGACTAGAGAGGCTAAGGATTTCAGTCTGTATTGTAAAAGCCAAGAAGTGTCTTAAGAGGGAGATCAGGGTGTGGGGAACAAATGATTCAGTTAGACTTGTGCTTTACAAGATTACCCTAAGTGCATGTGGGGAGAAATTTGGCAATCACAAACTTCAGACAATCATAAACTTAATCAGATGCTGACTCCAGTGGAAGATGTTGTCCCAGACGTATCAGCATCTTTACTGACCCAGCATCATCTTTGCTGATACTGCATATCTACTGATTTGGCATCTTTACTGATACAGCACAGCCTCTGCCACTTTGTATGCCTCATCCTCCATGCTAGTTTATAAAGGTCCTCAGAAGTCATGTGCTTCTCCCTGGTGGGGCCAACAGTGTACCTTCACATTTGTGCATAAGAATGATGTCAATTTTCCCACTCTCTATCATCAAAAGTCTACAGACATCTTGATCATTTTGATACCCCACAAAACTTAACAGAAGTCCACTATATTGATGACACGGGATGTCATAACATCCAAGAAGCAGGAAGTATCAAGTATTTTATTATTTATTTCAATTTTATTTATTTTTGGCTGTACTGGGTCTTTGGCTACACACAGGCTTTCTCCAGTTGTGGCGAGCAGGGGCTACTCTCTGGTTGCGGTGAACAGCATGGACTCTAGAATGCAGGACCAGCAGTTGTGGCAGGTGGGCTCAATAGTTGCAGCTCAAGGGGTTAGGTGTCCCATATGGAATATTACCAGGAATATTACCAGGGAACGAATCCATGTCCCCTGCATTGGCAGGTGGATCCTCAACCATCCTGTATCAAGTATTTTTAAATGTCTTGGTGAGACATACACAATGGCAAAAACCCACACAATATTGTAAAGCAATTTATCCTCCAATTAAAAATAAAATTTAAAAAATAAGACACACACAAACAAGAGAATGGGATTTAACCCCAATACAATTCAGGGACGGTCACCTCAGTGAAGTTTCTTGGGGTCAGTGGTTGAAAGTATGCAAAGCAGCTCCATAAAGGTGCTGGACCTCATGTGACCTAACACACAGACACACACACAGGCGATTCAGTAGGACATTTGAGTTTTGGAGACAACACATATCACATTTGAGTGTGCTATTTTGATCGATCTAGGAGTCACTTGCAGCTGTATAACTGTAGCTTCATGGAGACCAGAAAAAGAGAAGATTCTGCAGTAAATTTAGGTGGCAGAACAGATACTCCAGTACTTGGGCCTTATTACCCAGGAAATCTATGATATCTTGAAGTGTTCATGGCAAGCAGGAATGCTGTATGGAGCCTCCAGCAAGGACCAGTAGGAGAATCACAGTGCAGAACTCCAGGATTTTGGAGCAAGGCTATGCCCTTTTCTGCAAATACTTATTCTCCTTTAAGAAATAGTTTATGGCAAGTGGTGGAGATGGAGCACCTAACAACAGGACATCAAGTGGTCATGGAGCCTGGCCCTCCCATCATGAACTGTCAGGCTGCCGTCTGACACCTTGCCACGCTGGGCATGTGTCAACCTAGCACACAAGACCAAGCTCAGACAGGGCCAAAGGCCCAAGTTAACATGAGAAGAGCCCTTAAAAAAAAAAAAAAAAAATTTCTGTGCTGGTCTCCATTGCTGTTGCACAGGCTTCTCACTGTGGCAGCTTCTCTTGTTGCAGAGCACAGGTTCTAGGGTGCCCAGGCTCAGCAGCTGTGGTACACTGGCTTAGTTGCCCGGCAGCACGTGGAATCTTCCCAGACCAAGGATCAAACCCATGTCCTCTGCATTGGCAAGTGGATTCTTATCCACTGAGCCACCAGAGAAATCCTTGAGCAGATTCCTGATACAACTCCTGTTCCATTGCCTCCTGGGGTGTTCCTTCAGGTCAGTTGGCCAAGAAAAGACAAAACTCAAGCCAGGTTTATGGATGGATCTGTACATTATGCTGGTACAACCAGTAAGCGGACAGTTGCAGCACTTCATCCCCACTCAGGGTGACACTGAAAGACAGAAATAAAGGAAAATCCTCTAGTGGCCATACCTCAAGCAATATATTTGGTTGTTCACTGTTTGGAGTGTGAGATGGCCAGAAGAACAGATCTAGACTAATTCAGAGGCATTTGCCAATGATTTGGCTGGATGATCAGAATTCAGAAGGCATAGGATTATAACATTAGTGAAAAAGAAGACTGGGGAAGAGGTATATGGACGGACAACTTGAGTAAGACTATTCACAATAATAGTTGTGTTCCATATGAATGCCCACCAAAAGGCATCTGCTGCATTAGAGATCCGTAATAGTCAGGGGTACACAAGTGAGATGCTTCGTGGATGTCACCAGCACTTCTTCCTCCAGCCGTCCCTAGCACTTGCTCAGTGACCTCATGAGCTATGGTGGCAAGGACAGAGACTATGCATGGGTTCAACAATACAGGCTATTGTGATCTGAGTTGTACTTGTATTGTTGTTCAGTCACTCAGTTGTGTCTGACTCTTTGCGACCCCATGGACTGCAGCATGCCAGGCTTCCCTGTCCTTCATGTCCTGGAGTTTGCTCAAACCCACGTCCATTGAGTTGATGATGCCATCCAACCATCTCATCCTCTGTTGTCCCCTTCTCCTCCTGCCCTCAATCTTTCTTTCCCAGCATCAGGGTCTTTTCCAATGAGTCAGTTCTTCACATCAGGTGGCCAAATTATTGGAGCTTCAGCTTCAGCAACAGCCCTTCCAATGAATATTCAGGGTTGATTTCCTTTAAGATTGATTGGTTTGATCTCCTTGCAGTCCAAGGGACTCTCAAGAGTCTTCTCCAGCACCACAGTTCAAAAGCATCAATCCTTCAGCGCTCAGCCTTCTTTATGGTTCATCCTTCACATAACTACTGTGAGTACATGACTACTGGAAAAAACCATAGCTTTGACTATATCGACCTTCGTTGGTGAAGTGATATCTCAGCTTTTTAATATGCTGTCTAGGTCCGCAGATCTGGATCTAATTTGCAAGTCCAGCGATTAACACTGAGTGCCCAGTATGGCCACTATTCCTTATGGGGATTGGCCAGCCACCTGGTGCCAGGCTGATTACCATCTTCCATTATTGAAGGAGCAGAGGTCCAACCTCAGAGGAATAGAAATGTTGTTTTGGATACGGATTTACCTTCCCTGCCCATGTTTCTACCAGCACCACCATCTATGGACTCTCAGAATGCCTTATCATCATGACATTCCACACAGCATTGTATGTGATCAAAGAATTCTTCTTTATAACAAAGCAAGCACAGCAATGGGCTCATACCCATAGGATTAACTGGACTTACCACATACATGTCATCTGAAAGTGGGTAGCCTAATTGAAAGAATCACCAGAGAACTGCCTGGCGGTCCAGTGGTTTAGGACTTAGTGCTTTTACTGCCAAAAGCCTGGGTTCAATCCCCAGTTGTGGAACTAAGATCCCACAAGCCACACAGCACAGCCAATTAAAAATAAATGAGCAAATAGGTCCTAAAACAAACAAACAAAAAAGTTACAGTACCGTAGTGCTTGTTCTGGAGAAGGCAATGGCACCCCACTCCAGTACTCTAGCCTGGAAAATCCCATGGATGGAGGGGCCTGGTAGGCTGCAGTCCATGGGGTTGCGGAGAGTCAAACACAACTGAGCAGCTTCACTTTCACTTTTCACTTTCATGCATTGGAGAAGGAAATGGCAACCCACTCCAGTGTTCTTGCCTGGAGAATCCCAGGGATGGCGGAGCCTGGTGGGCTGCCGTCTATGGGGTCGCACAGAGTCGGACACGACTAAAGTGATTTAGCAGCAGCAGCAGCAGCAGTGCTTGTTATACGGGATGTAATATGTGCTTTGAATCAGAGACCACTGTATGGTGTTCTTTCCCCTGTAGCCAAAATATTAATACATGGGCCTAGAAAATACATGGGTGTCAGAGTGACTCCTCTACTGCTCCTAATAGACTTCTCACTGAATTTTCGCTTCCAGTCCCAACAATTGAAAGCCCCACTGGTTTGGGGATCTTAGTTCCCAAAGAAGGAGTTCCCCACTAGAACACGCAATGGTTCCACTGAATTGGAAGATGAGATGACCACCTGGACATTTTAAGCTCTTTATGCTAGTGAACCAACAGATGGCCAGGGGGTGGGGGGAGTACAGTGGGAGAGTATAACCTGTATTTGTCTGAATGACTGATCCTGATTACCAAAGGGAAACTGAGTTGCTTCTACACAACGGAGGTAAGATGGACTATGTTAAATGTGCCTGCATGCTCAATTGCTAGGTCATGTCCAACTCTTTGCGACCCCATGGACTGTAACCCACCAGGCTCCTCTCCCCATGGGATTTCCCAGGCAAGAATACAGGAGTGAGTTGCCAGTTTCTTCTCCAGGGAATCTTCCCAACCCAGGGATTGACTGGAGTCTCCTGCATTGGCAGACGAATTCTTTACCACTAAAACACCAGGGAAGCCCATGTACAATAGCAAAGGTTAATGAAAAACTACAACAAGCAAAATGGGGGTTGGGGGGGGTGGGCCGGATGATTAAGGAGCCAGGCCCTTAGAGACTGATGATTCCGGTCATTGCACCAGGTAAATAACCTAAATATTTAACCTAATTTAAATAACCTAAACAAAAAAAAAAAGAGAGAGAGAGAGAAAAAAAAAATAAAAAAAAAACAAAAATAAGATAGAATGAAACTTCTAGAATCAATAATTATTTTCAGGGCAAGAAATTATTTTACTAGGTCCCAAACATTCTGATATCAATAAAATACTGTTTTAGCAATGTAAAAAAAAAAAAAAAAATAATAACCTAAATAGCTGCGGTTTGAACTAAGAGCAGAGTAAACACAGAGCTGTGGTGGAAGAAGCAAGCATTGGTATCAATCACGGCATGGTGACCACTTACAGAAATGAGGACTCTAAGTAGCTTTACTCATTTTCTAATTGCTTGTTACATGTACATGACAATCTGTATGTACTAACCATTTTTTCTCTTCTTCCCATTTTTAAGTTACCTTGTTAACTCTACAACCAAAGTCTTCAGGGAACATAATATTCAGTGTGGCTGTGACTGATTTGTGCAGTAATATATATAACTAGCCCCTTCATGGATCACAGCCTTGGTGGGGCAAAGGGGCTTGCATAACTCATTGAAGCTATAAGCCATGAGACGCAGGGCCACCTAAGACAGATGGGTCATAAAGAAGAGTTCTGACAAAATGTGGCCCACTGGAGGAGGGAGTGGAAAGATTGAAGACAAAAGGAGAAGGGAGTGGCAGAGGATGAGATGGTTAGATAGCATCACTGACTCAATGGACACGAATTCAAGCAAACTCAGGAAGTAGCGGAGGCCAGAGGAGCCTGGTGTGCTGCAGTTCATGGGGTCGCAGAGTCGGAGGTGACTTAGTGACTGAACAACAACAAATATGTAACTATCAACGGATACATGACTCTTGGAGCTGCATCTCAGTTTGAGAAAGGTTGGTAACTGTTCTCTTGTAAGAAGGGCAGCTGTTTTTGTAAGGCATAAAGACAGTTGTCTTCTTCATTGCGGTGGTAGTAGTATGCGAGTTCAAGGGTATGCCAAAGCACATATGGTGGCTGAGTCATCAAAGGGATGGGCTGGGCCACTTATCAATGTAGTGGCCCTCAGCTCCAAATTCACCCCTTTTGCCTGCTCTGTGAATGGACTGGAGCCTTTAGATTTTCTCCCCCAGCTGCCACTGAGGCTCTGTCAGGAGAGGGTGGTGGAGACACAGCACTGGAAGAAAGGGCTTGGCTTCCTGGTTCCTGTGGGCTCCCTTGCAGGCATCATGCACAGCTTTCTCAGCAGCAGGCTCTTGCTGTGCTCAGTCTCCAGTGCCTGGATTCAGTGGTGCACGGCAGCCAGCAGCTTCACTGGGCACGTCCCTCCTCCCCAAGCAGTTCGGTAGCACAGCAAGAGGCCTCGCTGTAAAGTTTCCCTTATTGCACTAAAGAGAGCATTCCTGACAGGTTCCAGTGGACAGATTTTCAGAAAAGTCTGGATTTCAGCCTTGGACACTCCACGTCACCCCTAGGGGCAGTAGCTGTTCCTTCTATCTGCTATTCCTATTCTTTTGTGGTGCGTACTAAGTCACTTCAGTCATGTCCAACTCTCTGCGACCCTATGGACTATAGCCCACCAGGCTCCTCTGTCCATGGACTTCTCCAGGCAAGAATACTGGAGTGGGTTGCCATGCCCTCCTCCAGGGGATCTTCCTGACCCAGGGATAGAACCCGCATCTCTTATGTTTCTTCATTGGCAGGAGGGTTCTTTACCACTAGCCCCACCTCCTATTCTCTTACTGCTACTGCTAAGTCACTTCGGTCGTGTCCAACTCTGTGCGACCCCATAGACGGCAGCCACCAGGCTCCCCATCCCTGGGATTCTCCAGGCAAGAACACTGGAGTGGGCTGCCATTTCCCTCTCCAATGCATGAAAGTGAAAAGTTAAAGTGAAGTCGCTCAGTCGTGTCCAACTCTCAGCGACCCCATGGACTGCAGCCTATCAGGCTCCTCCATCCATGGGATTCTCCAGGCAAGAGTACTTGAGTGGGGTGCCATCGCCTTCTCCATCCTATTCTCTTATTTCTAGCCAATTCTTCATTACTCCTGTCCCATTACAGTTAATAATTCCTGAAATCAAACTTCCCCTGATCAAATTTTTACACTGTTTCTCTCTCCTAATTGGACCTAGATTAAGCTGGGGCTTGCTGTGACTGCTGCTGCTATCACTTCAGTCATGTCTGAGTCTGTGCAACCCCATAGATGGCAGCCCATCAGGCTCCTCTGTCCCTGGGATTCTCCAGGCAAGAACACTGGAGTGGGTTGCTATTTCCTTCTCCAATGCATGCTCGCATGCTAAGTTGCTTCAGTCGTGTCCGACTCTGTGCGACCCTATGGACAGCAGCCCACCAGGCTCCTCTGCCCACAGGATTCTCTAGGCAAGAATACTGGAGTGGGTTGCCATTTCCTTCTCCCTAGTTGTGACCAAACAGTGGGGAAAATGGAAAGAAGTGGGGAGATTCAAGAGATACAAGAGAAGTAGGGAGATTCAAGAGATACAAAGTAAAAGACAAGACTTTGTAATGGATTAGACAAGGGAAGTAGGGGTAGACGGAGGATGACTCCTGGGAAAATAACCAGTTTATAGACTAGATGAACAGGGGAACCCTTCACCTACATAGAGACTTTCAGAAAGGGGTCACAATTGAGGAGAAAACTTACAAGCTCAGTTTTGAACAATGTTGAGCTGAGTTGTTCCTTTGGTATCTCTGATTTTCTTGAAGAGATCTCTAGTCTTTCCCATTCTGTTGTTTTCCTCTATTTCTTTGCATTGATTGCTGAGGAAGGCTTTCTTATCTCTTCTTGCTATTCTTTGGAACTCTGCATTCAGATGTTTATATCTTTCCTTTTCTCCTTTGCTTTTCACTTCTTTTCACAGCTATTTGTAAGGCCTCCCCAGCCATTTTGCTTTTTTGCATTTCTTTTCCATGGGGATGGTCTTGATCCCTGTCTCCTGTACAATGTCACGAACCTCATTCCATAGCTCCTCAGGCACTCTATCTATCAGATCTAGGCCCTTAAATCTATTTCTCACTTCTACTGTATAATCATAAGGGATTTGATTTAGGTCATACTGAATGGTCTAGTGGTTTTCCCTACTTTCTTCAATTTAAGTCTGAATTTGGCAATAAGGAGTTCATGGTCTGAGCCACAGTCAGCTCCTGGTCTTGTTTTTGCTGACTGTATAGAGCTTCTCCATCTTTGGCTGCAAAGAATATAATCAATCTGATTTCAGTGTTGACCATCTGGTGATGTCCACGTATAGAGTCTTCTCTTGTGTTGTTGGAAGAGGGTGTTTGTTATGACCAGTGCATTTTCTTGGCAAAACTCTTAGTCTTTGCCCTGCTTCATTCCGTATTCCAAGGCCAAATTTGCCTGTTACTTCAGGTGTTTCTTGACTTCCTACTTTTGCGTTCCAGTCCCCTATAATGAAAAGGACATCTTTTTTGGGTGTTAGTTCTAAAAGGTCTTGTAGGTCTTCATAGAACCGTTCAACTTCAGCTTCTTCAGCGTTACTGTTGGGGCATAGACTTGGGTTACTGTGATATTGAATGGTTTGCCTTGGAAACGAACAGAGATCATTCTGTCATTTTTGAGATTGTATCCAAGTACTGCATTTCAGACTCTTTTGTTGGACATGAAAAGAAAATCAGAGATACCAAAGGAACATTTCATGCAAAGATAGGCTCGATAAAGGACAGAAATGGTATGGACCTAACAGAGGCAGAAGATATTAAGAAGAGATGGCAAGAGTACACAGAAGAATTGTACAAAAGAGATTTTCACGACCCAGATAATCACGATGGTGTGATCACTCACCTAGAGCCAGACATCCGGGAATGTGAAGTCAAGTGGGCCTTAGGAAGCATCACTATGAACAAAGCTAGTGGAGGTGATGGAATTCCAGTTGAGCTATTCCAAATCCTGAAAGATGATGCTGTGAAAGTGCTGCACTCAATATGCTAGCAAATTTGGAAAACTCAGCAGTGGCCACAGGACTGGAAAAGGTCAGTTTCCATTCCAGTCCCAAAGAAAGGCAATGCCAAAGAATGCTCAAACTACCGCACAATTGCGCTCATCTCACACACTAGTAAAGTAATGCTCAAAATTTTCCAAGCCAGGCTTCAGCAATATGTGAACCATGAACTTCCTGATGTTCAAGCTGGTTTTAGAAAAGGCAGAGGAACAAGAGATCAAATTGCCAACATCCGCTGGATCATGGAAAAAGCAAGAGAGTTCCAGAAAAACATCTATTTCTGCTTTATTGACTATGCCAAAGCCTTTGACTGTGTGGATCACAATAACCTGTGGAAAATTCTGAAAGAGATGGGAATACCAGACCACCTGATCTGCCTCTTGAGAAATTTGTATGCAGGTCAGGAAGCAACAGTTAGAACTGGACATGGAACAACAGACTGGTTCCAAATACGAAAAGGAGTATGTCAAGGCTATATATTTTCACCCTGTTCATTTAACTTATATGCAGGGTACATCATGAGAAACGCTGGGCTAGAAGAAGCACAAGCTGGAATCAAGATTGCCGGGAGAAATATCAATAACCTCAGATATGCAGATGACACCACCCTTATGGCAGAAAGTGAAGAGGAACTCAAAAGCCTCTTGATGAAGGTCAAAGTGGAGAGTGAAAAAGTTGGCTTAAAGCTCAACATGCAGAAAACAAAGATCATGGCATCCGGTCCCATCACTTCATGGGAAATAGATGGGGAAACAGTGGAAACAGTGTCAGACTTTATTTTTCTGGGCTCCAAAATCACTGCAGATGGTGACTGCAGCCATGAAATTAAAAGACGCTTACTCCTTGGAAGCAAAGTTATTACCAACTTAGATAGTATATTCAAAAGCAGAGACATTACTTTGCCAACAAAGGTTCGTCTAGTCAAGGCTATGGTTTTTCCTGTGGTCATGTATGGATGTGAGAGTTGGACTGTGAAGAAGGCCGAGCACCGAAGAATTGATGCTTTTGAACTGTGGTGTTGGAGAAGACTCTTGAGAGTCCCTTGGACTGTAAGGAGATCCAACCAGTCCATTCTGAAGGAGATCAGCCCTGGGATTTCTCTGGAAGGAATGATAATAAAGCTGAAACTCCAGCACTTTGGCCACCTCATGTGAAGAGTTGACTCATTGGAAAAGACTCTGATGCTGGGAGGGATTGGGGGCAAGAGGAGAAGGGGACGACAGAGGATGAGATGGCTGGATGGCATCACTGACTCGATGGACACGAGTCTAAGTGAACTCCGGGAGTTGGTGATGGACAGGGAGGCCTGGCGTGCTTCGATTCATGGGGTCGCAGAGTCAGACACGACTGAGCGACTGATCTGATCTGATCTGATCTGAACTCAGTTGACATTAAGACACCCAAAACATACCAAGTAGGCAGTTGGCTCCAAAGTTCAAGAATTTAGTGGAGTCTAAGATTAAGAGTGGGTTTCAATGCTGGCTCAGACAGTGAAGAATCCAACTGCAATGTGGGAGCCCTGGGTTCAATCCCTGAGTTGGGAAGATCTCCTGGAGAAAGAAATGGCTACCCACTCCAATATTCTGGCCTGGAGAATTGCATGGACAGAGAAGCCTGGCGGGCTTCCATGGGGTTGCAAAGAGTTGGACACGACACTCCAGTACTCTTGCCTGGAAAATCCCATGGATGGAGGAGCCTGGTGGGCTGCAGTCCATGGGGTCGCTAAGAGTTGGGCAGGACTCAGCGACTTCACTTTCAATGTTCAGTTTCCTGCATTGGAGAAGACATTGGCAACCCACTCGTGTTCTTGCCTAGAGAATCCCAGGGACGGGGGAGCCTCGTGGGCTGCTGTCTATGGGGCCGCACAGTCAGACACGACTGAAGCGACTTAGCAGCAGCAGCAGCAGCAGAGTGACTTTCACTTTACACTTACTTTAAGATTAAGAGTACAGTCATCTGGAGTTTCCTGGTATTCCAGTGGTTAAGACTCCATCCTTCCACTACAGAAGGCATGGGTTAGATCCCTGGTCAGGGAAGTTCCACATGCTGTGAGGTGCAGCCAAAAAGAAAAAAAGAAAAGACTGGGATCATCTCCCTTAAATTGGTAAATAAAGCCACAGGCATAGCTGAAATGGCCCAGGGAAAAAGTAAACAGTGAGAAGAGAGGGCCTGGTGAACCTGCAAAGGGTTGCTGGAGCTATAGGAGGTGGAAGAACACAAAGACGGTGCAGTCGGCCCCCCGCATCTGCAGGTTCTGCACCTGTGGATTCAACCAACCTCGACTGAAAATATTCAGGGCGAAAAAATTCCAGAAGTTTCCAAAAAGTAAAACTTGAACTTGCCATATGCCTGGTAACTATTTACCTAGCATTTACATTGTATTAGGCATCATAAGTAATCTAGAGGTGACGTAAAGTAGACTGGAGGATGTGCGCAGGTTATGTGTCAACACTATACCATTTTATATAAGGGACTTGAGCTTCCTCAGAATTTGGTGTCCAGGGCTGTCCTGGAACCAAGGTCCCGAGGATACCGAGGGATGACTCTATTGTGTCCTGGAAGCAAAGAATGGCAGCCCGAGGTGCAGGGCTCCGACCTGCCACACAGAGAACTTGCTGCAGTTGACTGGCTGCCACCCACACTTGTATCTCCAGATCGCTGTATCTTCAGGTCTACAACAGTGCCCAGGCCTAGGCCACACTTCCTCCCTGAGTAAGTCTGGCTGAAAACCACTTCTGCTTGATGTTTCTGTGCTCCGAGCTCCCCGCTGGCCTGGCTGAGACGTTCTCAGAGCTGTCCTGTGGTCAGACACTCTTCCTGCCTGCTTCCCTGTCATTCCTCACGGAGCCCTGCACTGCAGGCTGAAAGTGCCCACTTCCAGAGTTCCAGCTAAGACTGATAGTGATTTATCTCTTTGTCAGATTCTGTCTTACTCAGAGGATAGATGCACCCTAACTGACACACCACGCACAGGCTGACAGGAAGAGACAAGCGTGATGTCCACCAGATGAAAGATCATAGGGGAGATAGTTCGTGAGGACTTTCTTTTTAAACCCCCCTTAGGCAGAAGCCCAAGGGAATGATATGAAACAAGAGGCTGGTTTAAAAACAGGAAAACATTTAATCCATCCCCAAACACATATCAAGAAATGAAGAGAACCACAGGAAAACTACCTATGATGGAAGAAGGGTGTTATTGGCTTCAAGCTCTAAATCCTATAATCCTGAGGCTTTGATGCTTCAAAGAAACCCATCTAGTCCTTTAGTATTCCTGGCTATTCGGAAATAAATTACATACATCTGTAAAAGAGTTCTGGCCTGCTAGAAGGGAGCTAGCCAGGGAGGAGAAAGGGGCACCAATCTACTGTAAATGATCAAAGACCAGCTGAGTGACAGCATGGAGCCATCCGAGGCAGATGGACCACTGATGCTCTGGTGAGAACCAGAACACAGCGCTGGCTCAGGGGCTTGTGCCATCCACCTGTGCTCACAACAACGTCGGCCAAAGCCCCGGGAGCAAAGTTCTAAACGCCTCCTTCATGCCCCCTGCTGGTTGGTTTCATCATTATCTCGCCTCTTCCAAATCTGTAAGAAATGAATACAATGGATACTTAGGAGCCTGTGTTCCATCCACAAATATTTATCATGCACCTAAATCTGTGCTAGGAAATGAGCAAACTATCACCTCAACTGCGTATTTGCTAAGTCCCCTAAAACTAACTCAAAATCTTTCAGAAAATTCCCTTTCATTTAATTTTCACTTTTCTACCCATCCTTCTCTTCCCATTCCAAACTCCTTTTCTGAAAAAGGACTAACAGTCAGGCCTGCAACTTCAGTCACCAAGGAAAGAGTTCTTCTTGGAACAAGCACTATCTCTCTCCTTTTTTATAAAGCTGTGGCCTTCTCCTAGCCTGTCTTCCTTCTCTGCAGAGACTAGGACAGTTAGAAAGAGAAGACAGGGGGACTTCCTTGGAGGTCCAGTGGTTAAGACTCTGCGCTTCCACTGCAGAGGGCATGGGTTTGATGCCTGGTTGGGGAAATAAGATCCCATATGCTGCACAGTGTGGCCAAAAAGTAAAAATTTTTTTTAAAAAGAAGAAAGAGAAGATAAGAGCCCCTCAGCTCCTTGAACTCCCAAAACAGTGGAGAGGACAGTTAAAACATGCAGCTGCTGCTCCATAGACATGGGACAATGCTGTGGGGTCACAAAGAATGCTGACTTTGCCTAGGGAACTGGGGAGAGCTTCAGAGATGACTCCAGATGATTCTGAGCTCTTCCTCCTTGAAATCAGACCACACACTTGCAAACCTGACCTGGTTGACCGCACACAGAGAACCTCCTTGCTCACTAATAACTCGTCCATGCTTTCCTGTCCTTCTCTTCACTGAAGATCACTCCTGGCCCCGCCTCTTTCCCCACTGCATGTCGAAAGGCACCCAAGCTAACTCAGTCCCACTCCCTGCCTTCACCCACAACACTTCTCTCACCAGCCCCCACACCCTATCACCTCCACGCTCATCGAGTGAAGCCAACCCACCTGAATGTAAGCCTCTGACAGTGTGATCATCTGGGGAAGGATGTCGGTCACCTGGAGGTCTTGTAATTCATACCATTTGCCTGTCCCCTGCAAGGAGTATGAAGGGCTAGGTCAGTTTGCTCCCAGAAACCAATAGAGTTTTAGAGGGAAAGAGATGCAGCCAAAAGCTAGAAAAGTCAGAATAGTCACTAGACCATCACCCAGCAAGAGTTCTAAGAAAGAAAGTACAAGGCCTCTGCTGGGCATCATTCAATGTCAAGAGCTTTTAGGGTGCTGATCTTGACAAACAAGTCCTGCTGAGGACTCCTTAAAGCACAGTGGAGTCTCAAACACTGTTCGTCTTTTAGGAAGAGACTAGGAGGACAACACAGAGAAAGAAGAGGAAGCCCCTACTCCTCACCTGAGATGTCCCCTTGCTGCTCTGAAGTGACAGATCAACACATTCACTTAGAAGGTGCAGCATTAACCAAAAATGGACATTCCCACCCCCGCCCCAGAGGACACGGCAAGAGCTGGACAGAAAAAGACTCCTTGGTGGACACTGTCCCTCATACTAACCTGTTTCCTTTGGCCTAAGAAGCAGTGCTGCAAATATAACAACATCTACCTCACTTCATTCTTCTATAAACAAAGAGGAAAAGAAGTTTCTGGATTATGGCAGAGATACTTCTGGAAGCTCACCTGCCTCATCCATCCAAACTTTCAAGAAATGCCAAAGACAAATATATTCCGGTTATTCTGGATATTCCAGTAGTTCAAATAGGATACACAACAAAAGCTCAGGATCCCATAATGAAAACCCCTATTCCTGGTGTGAGGACTGGTTAATAAGAACACAGTAAAACCGAGTATTCAGGTTCCAATGCCAACTCTTCTAACTTCAGATCAGTTACTCCAACTCTAAGCTAGGTTCCTCACTTGTAAAAAGATGGTATGAACACCTGTCCTGGAAGTGTGTTTAGGGATATAAACAAGATGAACATACATGAAGTATGTGGCATACTATCTAGCACACGGCCAAGTGCTTGGCAGATAGAAGCTGGTTACCATTAAACCCAGATTCTCAGAAGACTCATCAAGTTAGAACAATTTGTGCCAGTAATCTGTATCATACCAAATACATTCTAAGCACATGTTTCTCCCATTTTCAGCAAATTCACAAAATTAGTTTTAGCTGAAAGGGAACCTCTCTACCAGTGCTTTGTAAACTTTAATTTCATACCCTTCAGAGGGCCTTGTTAAACCAGTAGACTGTGATTCAGGAGGTATGCGAGGGGTCTGAGATTCTACAATTTCTAACGAGTTCTCATGTGATGTCAATGCTGTGAATCCAAGGCACTTTAGGTGGCAGGTGCTAGTCTAGGACAGCGCTTCTCAATCTTGGCTACACAATGGAAACCTGAGAATTTTAAGACCATCAAGATGCCTGGTTCTCACCTCCAGATAATCTAATCAAGTCTTAACTCCAACATTTTGGACCGGAAAACTCTTTGTGGTGGGGGCTGCCTGTGCATTGGAAGACATTCAGCAGCATCTCTGGCCTTTGCCCCAGTGGAAAATCAACAGGCACAAATCACACTGTTTTCACGTAACTGGTCTGGGATGGTCCAGGCTTCAGCAGTCTAAAACCTGCCCCCAGGGAAGTCCCACATGTAGCCAAAATTGAGAACAGCTGCCTTAAACTGGTCACTGACAACTCTGTTTCTCACAGAATCCCAAAGTCAAGGACAAGAAAGAGCAAACTGAAAGGAGCTGCCTTCCAAAAGGCCAAGGGAACACCACCAGCTTCTGCCACTCTGCACAGTGAGAAGTCAGCCCTACTCACATGGTGGAGCACGTGGATCCGGTAGGAGCCCTCGGAGGGTTTGCCGTCGTGTACAATGTTGGCGATGAGGTCGTAGGTGGTATTCTTGTGCACTGCCTGCACTTCTTCAGACAAATACTCTCTCAGGTCCACATTTCTGAGGATGATGAAAATAAAGTGAAGATCAGACAAAGCCTATGAGGTTAGCCCTGTAGAGGTTAACTGTCCTCCCTAAATGGACCACGAAGCTGTGGAACCCTATTTCAGGAACTTGGATCTAGGTGGGCTTGAATAGCTACGGAGCCCAGGTTTGTGGAAATTCACAGTTTGCTACAAAAATGGGTCAAACTAGGAAGACTGGCTCTATGGGAAAAGCGTATTTTAAAAGCATGCCTAGGAGGAGAAGGGGACGACAGAGGATGAGATGGCTGGATGGCATCACTGACTCAATGGACGTGCGTCTGAGTGAACTCCGGGAGTTGGTGATGGACAGGGAGGCCTGGCGTGCTGTGATTCATGGGGTCACAAAGAGTTGGACACGACTGAGCGACTGAACTGAACTGAACTGAGGGCTTCCCTGGTGGCTCAGTGGGAAAGAACCTGCCTGTCAATGCAGGAGACACAGGTTCAATCCCTGGTCTGGGAAAATCCCACAAGCCACGAAGCAACTAAGCCTGTGTGCCACAACTATTGAGCCCACAGGCCTCAACTACTGAAGCCAGGTGCCCTAGAGCCTGTTCTATGCAAGAGAACTACGAAAGTGAGAAGCCAGCCCACTGCAACTAAAGAGTAGCCCCCCTCTCACTGCAACTAGAGAAAGCCCATATGCAGGAATAAAGACCCAGTGCAACCATAAATTAATTAATTAATTAAAAGACGTTCCTGGTGGTCCAGTGGCTAAGACTCTGCACTCCCAATGCAGGCGGCCCGGGTTCAACCCCTGGTTAGGGAACTAGATCCCACATGCCACAACTAAGAGTTTGCATGCTGCTGCTAAACGTCCTGCAACTGAAAGATCCTGCATGCTGCAACTAAGACCCTGCACAGCCAAATAAATAATATTTTTAATTAAAATTTTAAAAATAAAAAAATAAAAGCATGCCTAGGGGAGTCATGCCTGGTGGTCTTGTGGATGGACTCCATGATTTCACTGCTGAGGGCCCTGGTTCAATCCCTAACTGGGGAACTACAATCCTTCAAGCCACAAGGCATGGACAAAAAATATTCAAAAATAAAAATTAATGCATACCTAGCAGTCTAAAGTACACAGCTTGGAGTCATTCAGACCTGAGCTGGAATCGAGGCTCTGTCACCTCGGAGCTGTGTTTAAGTTTAAGCAGGTGACATAAGCTAAGGCTCTGCTGTATGAGAATGAGAGTCACCATCTCCTCTGAGATGAGAACAAGGGTAACCGCCTCACCCTCTGCTCTGTCAGGGAATCGGCTGCAGTGGCAGTGTTCAGGGGGTACCTGGTCTCTGGACTCAGCCTATAGAAGCCTGCTCACCTGAGCATGTCAGTTATAACTGTATACAATCACTGTAACAATTTCAGTGTGGCAAAACAGGACTTCCCTGGTGGTCCAGTGGTTAAGAATCCACCTGCCAATGCAGGGGACGTGGGTTCGATCTCTGGTCCAGGAAGATTCCACGTGTGGCCAGGCAAGTAAGCCACCCCTAAGTTGTGATCTGCAACTACTAAGCCCACGAGCTGCAACTGAAGCTCTAGAGCCCGTGCTCCACAACAAGAGAAGTTACCACAAAGAGAAGCTCCTGCGCCGCAACCAGAGTAGCCCCTGCTTGCAACAACTAGGGAACGCCCACGCACAGCAACAAAGGCCTAGCACAGCCAAAATAAATATGTCAATTAATTTTTTTAAATATGGCAAACCAGGCAGATCATTCAGATTTGTTTTTTTCTTTGATTTCATGGGACTGTGTTTATTTGATTATTTTGCCTTTAGTCAAATAGGCAGAATGGTTACAAGTAACAGAACACCTTGGGCAGCCCAAGTACAAAAGGGGGATTAATTGATTCAAGGTTTCAGACTAGGAGATGCAGCAGAAACCAGGCACTGGAGAAGCAGCAAGATCCAAGAGTTACCTGCCCTCTTTTCTGCTTTGAAAAGCTTTATCCTTTTCCCATCCAGCTTTCTCTCCTTTATGGAACCCACCTTGACTCCCCCACAGCTTCCAAATTTCTCAGTTCTGGTTGTCAATAGAGACTACTGACTAGGTTCCTTCAATTGGGACTTAAAAACATCAAATTTATTTTTAACACTTGAACACTCATTTTTTAAACACAGAGAAGCATTCTTGATGTACTTGGAATAAAACCTCCTTTTGTGTTTTATTTGTTGAATTCTATCAGTTGATGTATAAATGTGGTATAAATGTGTACCAGTTTTTATGAAGTCAAGAGCTATAATACAGGCTTACTGTGAAGACGGCAATGACAATTACCAAGAACTTTCAAATAGGGAAGTAGATTGACAGTTAACGTAACTATTAAGAGAAAGCTAACTAACTACACTATTTTCAGGAAAAATATAACCTGACGCCTACAAATATTTATAAAAATTTAAATACAAGATAGAATAAGAAGAGTATGTGTGTGCTCAGTCACTCTGTTGTGTCCAACACTCTGTGACCCCATGGACTGTGGCCCGCCAGGCTCCTCTGTCCATGGGATTCTCCAGGTAAGAATACTGGAGTGGGTTGCCATTGTCTTCTCCAGGGGATCTTTCCAACCCAAGGATCGAACCCACATCTCCTGCACTGGCAGGCAGATTCTTTACTACTGAGTCACCTGGGAAGCCCAAGAGAGATTATATCCTTTTTCTCATCTCTAGAACTGTCGGCTGTGCTACCACTCATAACATGAAACACAGTGCTATCATCTCAAGAAGGCTTTACAATAAATGCTAACAGTGGTCACATCCGGGGATCATTTCTAGATATGTGTCTCCTTTTGAATTTTACACTATGAATTTATGAATATATCATCTGTCCAAAAATACAAAAAAATTTCAGTGTAAACCATGTATTAATAATAAGCATGCAACTTTGTTCTAACTGTATTATGTAGCTTTCCATGTGTTAAGGATCACTAATTATTTCCACAGACTGACAGCGAACCATGTAGATTGCAATAAATAGTCATTGTTGTTTTGGGGCTTTTGGGATTTTTTTTTTGGACCTGCCACACAGCTTGCAGGATCTCGGTTCCCCATCTGTGGAACACAGTCAAAGTGCTAAGTCCTAACCACTGGACTGCCAGGGAAGTCCCTAAACAGCCACTGTTAAAATACATTTTAGATATGAGTCTGAGGAAACCGATGAGGGCTCAAGAGAGCCAAAATGCCTGCCAGCTGCTAAGAACTGACTTCTCATACTGTCTTCTCAGCTTTAACAACAGCTGTTTGGACTTCTTTGAACAAGTCCTAGAAAAGTCTTCAGAAGTATATATACTCAAAAATTTCATGACTGAACCCAAACTGTCTCAGTGGCAAAAGGGAATTAATTGATGTTAAATCATTTTGCTTTAGAAAACAGTCAATGGGGAAAACCCTATTTGTCCCCCCATGAAACAGTCCAATGTTGAGACCACCTAACTAGCTGGAAGTGAAACTTTACACCTGTGCCCAGAAACCCTATCTCCAAACAAGCAGGGGGCCGCTAATCACTGCACGTCTGATGGATCTCTACTATGAATAAAACACAGGAGAAGAATTAGATCTGACGAAGGGTTTTTCAAATGGGGACTTGAGCATAATGAGAACTGTATTAGTCTAAAAGTGATGACGGTGCGTTAATAACCAAAGTCTAGGTTTCCAGGAGAGTCACACAGTGTGATGGTCTCCATCGGACTAGTGGAAAAGTCATCTTTTTCTCAACTTCTCCAAAGCTTTCTGATAGACAAGCTACTGAAGGCACAGTGACCAAAAATCCAAATGTAACTCGTGGCAAAATACACATATTCCAGGTCCCTAATATAAAAGAAACTTCCTACCAGTGAAAGGAAATTTCTGTGCTGACTGAGCAGGAACTACCATCAACACACAGTCCTGCCTCGGGAGCTGCCCTAGAGTAAAGAGGGCTCCTTCCTTCCAGGAACAGACTGGTGACTGCAGCAATTCACCAAAGTCCAGCTCTGAATTAAAACCCCTAGTCTTTCAGAGAAAGCCCCTCTGTGATCCTACTCAAGTTAGCAGACAGCTGGCCTTCATATTCCCAGATTTCATTCTACTTGTCACATAAACAAGATATTGGAGAAGAAAAGGAAGAAAAGTGCATGAAAAGAGAGAAAGAAATTCTCCTGTAACCCTAACTACTACAAAGGTTTTCTCTCCTCATCCACCACTGTTCTCAGAGTCTTGGTGATGATGGAACCAGAAATAATAAAATGTTACACTTGGAAGGATCCCTAGGGCTCGTCTAGTCCAGGCCTCTCATTTAATCCAGAAGAGAGTATACAAATGACCTGCGCAAGGCCACCTGGCTAGGACAACACAGAACTCAAGACTTCTTTAAGCTGCTACCCTCTTAAACGCTACACAGAATTAAGAATTGGTACTATTTTCAAAGGAAAACACTGGCAGCTCAGTCTGGGCAACTGGAGGGGATGGAGGGAGAAAGACAAGAGAAGGAGATGACCATTTGCCCATTACAGCCCCCAAACTACTTTCTGAGGTTTAAAAATAACTACACTTCTGAGCTAAACAGCATGGTAATCCTATCTTCTAACCATTCAGATCCTTCCAGTAAGAAATCATGTTAGGGCTCCTACCTTATCTAAACGCCCACACACAGATGCACCTTTCTTCCTGCCAGCCCCACCACCAAGCCTCTCTGTGGTCTCGTCTCTTGGGAACTAAAAACCAACTGTCTACCCCCAAAAGGGTCTTGCAGGAGCCTTCTACCGCTCCTCCAAATTCCCCATTAAAATACTCATAAAAAAAAAAATTACTCATAAACAGAGACGCAGATGCAGAGAGCAGACACGTGGACACGGGCGTGGGGGGAGAAGAGGAAGGAGAGGGTGGGATGAACTGGGAGATTAGGACTGATGACATAAATACACTGCCATTTGTAAAACAGCTAGTAAGAAGCTGCTCTATAGCACAGGGTGCTCAGCTCCATGCTCTGTGATGACCTAAAGCAGGGGATGGAGTGGGATGTGAGAGGGAGGTCCAAGAGGGAGGGGATATATGTATGCACATGGCTGATTCACTTCACTGTACAGCAGAAACTAATGCAACACTGTAAAGCAAATATATTCCAATAAAAAAAAAATAAAGGACACATACTGAAAAAAAAACACATATAAATATCTGCAAAAAGACAACTGAATGGTCAATTAAAAATAAGACTATACATCAAAATTTATAACTTTCTCATCAATAGGCAGAAATTGAACATATTCCAGACTTTATCCTCTAGGGAAGAAATAAGATAGTAGAGTTCCAAGAGAGTAAGGCAAATCTAGAGTCATCCCCACTGTCCACACTTAACTAACCATAGCACACAAGATGCAATGATAGGCAGACAGACATACAGACTAACTATTCAAGATTACCTTCAAAGCCAGGAAAAGCCTACCTGTCCTACTTTTACCGTCTGTTCATCCTTATACTGAAAGACTACAATTCCCAGCAGGCAACAGGAGAGAAGACAAAAGGGGAATTGCCTCCAAGTAAACATTCATCTTTGAGGTCCCTAAAATGTTTGTATCCTTCCCATAGAAACCTTAACTTATATAGTGTAGGTAGGTTCCTTACAATCTCCAACTAAGACGGTCCAATATTAAGAGTGGCACAAAGAAATAAAAAAGGAACTCAAGCTCACACCCCTAATAGGAAGTGTGGGAGGGGAACACTCACGTAATCGGGAAGTTGACAATAGTCGGATTCTTCTCCACAAAGAAGTTGTTCTTAGTGAATCTCTTAATACAAAAGATTAGATATGGAGGCAGCTTGGTGAGCTGGAAGCGCTTCAGAAAGTTCTCCTTGTAGGTCTTATATTCCTAGAGAGAGAAAAGAAAATGATCAAGTTAGTGTTGGAGCATTAGAGCAGGAACACAAGTTTTGTTTTGGCTTGGCTTGGGTTTTTTAATAGAATTTTGTCTTCCAATAGAATCCAGAAGACACCTGACCCCAGCAACCACCTGCAAGGGTTAAGAATAGCTGTTTGGCGAAAGCTGAAATACCTCATCTGTGTTTCAGCCAGCACGTGACCAAACTGTTGAACTCTAACCATATAATATAGGTTTTTGTTTCTATAAGGAAAACAAAAATGTCAAGTGAAAAATAGGATTTGTTAAAAGTTCAGAATTTAAAAACCATGAGTTGTTGTTTGTTTAGTCCCTCAATCATATCCGATTCTTTGTGACCCCAGGGACTATAGCACACCAGGCTCCTCTGTACATGCGATTTTCCAGGCAAGAATACTGGAGTGGACTGCCATATCCTTCTCCAGGGGATCTTCCTGATCCAAGGATCGAACCCATGTTTCCTGCATTGCCAGACACATTCTTTACCACTGAGCCACCTGGAAAGCCCCTAAAAAAAAAAATAAGAGTTTCACTTAATTCAAAATAAAGAAGAATGTCCTGACCATTTGACCATCAGACACAAGCACCATGGAACAGGCACCTGTGACCAACAAGGAGCCCTTTAACACTGAGGGTTTTCCAGAAGAGCAGTCAACTGACATTCCACGTTCCTTCCTCCTCCAAGGCCCCAAGACTCGTAGGTCAAGTACAGTCTGTTGAGCAACACTTAACTGAGGCCTCACTCAGGACTTGAATATCTCACTTTCAACAGTGGACAGACAACCAGGCAGAAGAAACAGAAGACCTGAGCAACACTATAATTAGGCCTAAAGTTGCACCGCCAGCAGCATAATGTACACTCTTCTCAAGTGCACACGGAATGGTCTCCAGCAAAGACCGTATGCCAGCCCGTAAAACAAACTTCAACAAACACAAAATATAGAAACAATACAGAGTATGTTCTCTGACCACAATGGGGTGAAATTATTAACAGAAGTCAGCAACAGAAAGAAACGTGCAAAACTCACAAATGTACGAAGATTAAACAATACATTCCTTAACAAGCAATAGGTTAAATAAAAAAGAAATAAAAAGGGAAATCAGGAAAGAATTCAAGATGAATAAAAATGAAGACACAACATATAAAAACTTATGGGATGTAGCTAAAGCAGTGGCCAAGAGGTAAACTTAGTTGTAAATGCCTAGATTGAAAATCAAATCAATAACCTTCCACCTTAAAACATTGGGGGAAAAGCAAACTAAACCTAAAGCAAGCAGAAAAAAAGAAAAAAAAATCAGACCACAAGTTAAAAAAACACAGAACAGAAAAACATTTCAGAAAAATCAACAAAACCTGTTTCTTTGAAAAGACAAGCCTTTAGTTAGTTGAACAAGAAAAAAAAATTCAAATTACTAGAATCAAAAATGAAAAAGGGAACATTACTAGGAACTTTACAGGAATAAAAATGATTATAAAGGAACACTATAAACAACTGTATGCTAAAACAGTAGATAAGTTAGATGAAATGGATAAATTCCTAGAAAGACTCAAACTACCAAAACTTGAAAAGAAACAATCTGAATAAACCTACAACAAGAAATTAAATTAGTTGTTAAAAAACTACCCATGAAGAAAAGCCCAGGCCCAAATTTCTTCACTGGTATTTTCTACCAAACATTTAAAGAAATTACACCAATTTTTCAAACACTTTTCCAAAATAAAAGGAGGGAATACTTCCCAACTCCTTTCATGAGGCCAACATTACCCTGATACCAAAACTAGGCACAACTACATATCAGTATTTCTATGAATATGGATGCAAAATTCCTCAACAAAATACTAGTAAATCAATTCCAACATAAACAACAACAAAGAATTATATACCAATTATACATGACTAAGTATGATTTATTCAGGAATACAAAGGTGGCTTAACATCCAAAAATCAATTAATATAATATACCATATCATATAATAATAAGAAAATAAGGCAATAAATAGCAAAATAAGACAACAAATAGCAATAATCGAAACCCACACAATCATCTCTGTAGATACAAAAAAGCATTTGACAAAATCCGACACCTTATCATGAGAAAAACACTCAACAGAGACAGAAAGGAACTTCCTCAACCTGATAAAGGGTATCTATGAAAAACAGATATGTGATGTTATCCACAGCTAACATCATACTTACCGGTAAAAGCCTGGACTCTATCCCTCAAGATCAGGTACAAGATAGGATATCTCCATTTTCCACTTCTATTTAACCCTGTACTAGAGATTCCAGCCAGAGCAATCAGGTAATAACATTTAAACAAATATGAAGCATCCAGATTAGAAAGGAAGAAGAAGTAAAACTATCTCTGTCTGCAGATGATATGATCTTGCATATGGAAAATTTTAAGAAATACACTTTAAAAGTTTGGCAAGGTTGCAGGCTACAAAAATCAATATACAAAAATCAACTGCGGGGGCTTCCCTGGTGGTCTAGTGATTGAGAATCCGCCTGCCAATGCAGGGGTCATGGGTTCGATCTCTGGTCCAGGAAGATTCCACAAGATCACAACTAAGCCCATGAGCCACAACTACTGAGCCCACGAGCCTTAGAGCCTGCACTCTGCAATTAGAGAAGCCACTGCAATGAGAAGCCTGCACACCACAACGAAGACCCAGTGCAGCCAAAAATTAAAATAATAAAAATTTATATTAAAATAGTTCAAAACTTATACTCCAAAAACTATAAAACACTATTGAAGGAAATTAAAGAAGATAAATAGAAAAATAACCCATGTTTATGAATCAGAAGACTGCTATTATTAAGTTGGCAATAACTCCCAAACTAATCTACAGATTCAACACAATCCCTGTCAGAATATCAATTGGCTTCTTTGTAAAAATCCACAAGCTGATTCTCAAATTTGTAAAACTGCAAGGAACCTAAAATAACCAGAACAATCTTGTAAAAGAATAAAGTTGGAAAGTTCAGTTTATAATTTCAGAACTAACTACAAAGTAGTAATAACCAAGACTGTGTTCTAGACATATACATCAATGGAACAGAATTGAGACTCCAAAAATAAACCCATGTGTCTATGGTCAAATGATTTTTCAACAAGGATGCCAAGACCATTCAATGTGAAAAGAATTGTCTTGTCAACAAACAGTGCTAAGACAACTAGACAGCCATATGCAAAAGAATAAAACTAGACTTTGTACTTTACACCATATACTAAAATTTAACTTAATACACTATTGAGCCCACGAGCCATATCAGTATGTTTCTAGAGAGTGATACAATAAATACCACCATGTGAAGTTGTTAGAGCTTCAAATCGATGAAGGGTTCATTACACAACTTATGATTGTCATTAGTATTAATATTTTGCTCTGTTAGGTATTTGTTCCAATGAAAAATTTTCAAAAATGATGCATCATGAAATTTTGAGTGAAGAAGAATCTTTCAGTGAATTTTATGAAGATATTTTCTCTGATTGCCTGAGCGATATATATACTAGTGTCTCAGAAGATGACAGTTCTTCAGAATATAGTTCTGATTCAGATGATGTGAATATTAGACCAACAAAAAGACAAAAAACCTTAGTCATTGATTCTGATACAGAAAGTGTAAATGAAATTCATGGTGCTGGAGAGGGTTCCTTTGCTTCTACAGAAGAGTGAACTGAAGACAACATTTCAATTCAATTAAAAGATTCTACAGGTGTGTCAGGTGTAACTATTGAATGTAATAACTCACAAAGTGTTAGTGAAATAACAGAATTAATCTCAGGCTAACCAAAATAAACTTACTGACCGCAGGCATTAGTTAGTTTCTGCAAAAATCCCCCAATCAATGGAACTTTCTTGGTGGCTCAGATGGTGAAGAATCCACCTGCCAATGCAGGAGATGTGGGTTCTATCCCTGGGCTGGGAAGATCCCCTGGAGAAGGAAATGGCAACCCACTCCAGTATTCTTGCCTAGAAAAATCCCATGGACAGAGGAGCCTGATGGGCTACAGTCCATGGAGTCACAGAAGAGCTGGACGTGACTTAGGGACTAAACAACAACAACAAAGGCCTGAAATGTAAAAGCTAAAACTATGAAAGTCTTAGAACAAAACACAGAAGTAACCTTTCATGACCTGGGATTTAAGAATGGATTCTTACATATGATAGCAAAAGCCCACACTATAAAAGAAAAACTAAGTAACTTCATCAAAGTTACAACCTTTATGCTGCTAATGATACTATCAAGAGAGTAAAAATGCAACCTACAGAATGGGAAAAAATATTCGCAAATCATACAATTTGATGAGTGACTGGTATTGAGACTATATACAGAAATCTTACAACTCAATAATAAAAAGATAAACTAATTTTTTAAATTCACAAAGGATCTAAACAAACATTTCTCCAAAGATGATATACAAATAAGCACATGAAATTAGTCACCAGGGAGATACAAATTAAAACCATAATGAGATACCATTTCACACCTACTAGGATGCCCCAAACCTGAAGATAAACAATAACAAACGCTAGTGAAGATGCAGAGAAACTGGAACACTCGTACACTGGAGGTGGGAATATAAGACAGTGCAGTCACTTTGGAAAACAGTTCTTCAAATGGCTAAACCTAAGAGTTACCACCCAGCAATTCCACTCCCCGATATCCAGCCAAGAGAAATGAAAACATGTCCATAACAAAAACTTGTAGACTGACCGTGATCTCAAAGTTAGTTTCAAAATTTGCAAGCATCAAGTGTCATTCAAAAATGATTAGTTGCTGTCTAGGGCAGGGGGACACAAAGGGGTTAAAATGATAACTAAAGGGTAATTAAAAAAAAAAAAATCAATGATGAAAGTATTCTAAAGCTGACCAGATCTGTGGTAGCTCATATCTATGAATACAGTAAAGCAAAAAAAAAAAAAAGACAAAACAAAAAAACCTGCACTGTAAACTTTGAATAGGTTAATTGTATGCTGCTAAGTCGCTTCAGTTGTGTCCGACTCTGTGTGACCCCATGGACTGCAGCCTACCAGGCTTCTCCGTACATGAGATTCTCCAGGCAAAACACTGGAGTGGGTTGCCATTTCCTTCTCCAAATTGTATGCTACTGTATATTATATCTCAATAAAACTGTTCCTTTTTAAACAATTAAGTTCCCTGCCACATGATGAATAATCTGAGAGCACTGGAGAAATAAAAACTTTCCATCTCTAGTACACATACCAGAGCCACACCTTCTTTCTGGTAAATTTCTCATCATCTATAGGTATAAGCCCTATAGAAATAAATGTCTTTTTGGTGATAGGAAGTAACTCATCTCTGTGTGGTTGAAATAAAATATTGTGCTAAACCCTCCCCCCACTCCAAAAAAAGAAATGTTCTTAATCAAGTAAACTCCAAGAAATTTCACTGCCCACATCTGTGTCTATGTACAAGCTGGCATCAAGAGGCACTATTTTTAATTATCTCCGAGTAGTGAAGGACAGAGTTAACACTTAAATACCACCATAACCTAACATGAAAAGGTTTCTCTGAAATTTACAAGGGAACACTGGGAGCATGGGGTGGAGGGAGGGGAGGAATTACACTGGACATCAGTACGGTCCTCACACAGCAAGGTTTTAGCTAAACTCACATAACAATAGTGCTATTAACCAGTTTTATTGATTTCAAAGTTTTGTTTACATAAAAGTTAGTTATAATTTAGTACTTTCCTTAAAAGCTATAGGTATGAAAAGTGTATACCAACATTGATGTTTACACTGATTTAAGTAATACTGTCATAACAATAAACGTAAACCAATACTGAGGGTCCACAGGAATCTCAATATTGCTTATATGTGAACAAACAGTAATAATAGAGACCATGTGGTATAGTTGAAAAAGTCAGAGAAAAATCTGACTTTAGATCCCCAGCTCTGTCACGTAAAATTGGTATAAAATAAAGCCAAACAAAATAAACAGATTTAGATAAGCCCTAAGGTCTTTCACCCTCCCCAAATGAAATGAGTCTAAAAAAGAGAGGGAAAAGGGTTCAGAATGAGGCATTGAGGTAAAAAAAAAAAGTTTAAGTTTAAAAGAACGAAAAAGGATTAAATTTATCTACGATGAAGAAAGGAATTAAACCAAGAAACAGTTAACTCTGCAGATAAAAAGAAACTTTCAACTTGATGAAAGGTAACGTTATAGTAAGAATACATTTTTTCATTTTATTTATATTTTAGTGTTTTTCTTCTGCTTTAATATCTACATTATATTTTTTAAAAGATGGGAGTTTTTCATACCTTTGTGAGTTTCTACTCTCCTAAATACCCTGTCCTTTCTCCATACTACCCAGAGGCACTTTAATTCAAGTTGAAGTGTGAAAGTGTTAGTTGCTCAATCATGTCTGACTCTTCATGACCCCATGGACTGTAGTCTGCCAAGCTCCTCTATCCATGGAATTTTCCAGGAAAGAATACTAGAGTGGGTTGCCATTTCCTTCTCCAGGGGATCTTCCCAACCCAAGGATCAAACTCACATCTCTTGCATCTCTTATTTTGGCAGGTGGATTCTTTACCAGCTGAGCCACCAGGGAAGCTCCCAGGTAAAGAATCAACCTGCAGTGCAGGAGACCTGGGATTGATCCCTGGGTTAGGAAGATCCCTTGGAGAGGGAAATGGCAACCCAGTCCAGCATTTTCGCCTGGGAAATCCCATGGACTGAGGAGCCTGGTGGGCCTCAGTCTATGGGGGCACAAAGAGTAAGAAATGACTGAACAACTAACACTTTTACTACACTTTCAACTCAAGTTGAGTTGAGGGTAAAACAGCAGAAAGTCTGGAAGGCTCAATAAACACCACACACTTTAAAATAGCATTACACACGTGGCGATTTTCAAGTATAAAAAGAAAAACGTCAAAGTGAAAAGGTTGGACTTTCATGGTGGTCAAGAATCCACCTGCCAATGCAGGAGACACGGGTTTGATCCCTGATCTGGAAAGATTCCACATGCCATAGGGCAACTAAGAGCCACAAGCCACAACTATTGAAGTCCATACGTCTAGAGTCTGTGCTCCACAAGAGAAGCCACCACAATGAGAAGCCCACTCAACGCAACAAGACAACAGCCCCCACTCACCACAACTAGAGAAAGCTCACAGGCAGCGACAAAGACCCAGCACAACCTCCCCCTCATAAAATGATATATTAAAAAAAGAGAGAGGAAGAGAGACAAAGGATTATGAGCAGGGCAGGTGTACAAATGGGTCACCTTCTCAGTGATGCCGTTGAACTTGGCCAGGATGTTGAAGAGAGGCACCTGGGGGATAATGAGCTGCTCCTTCTCGTCCTTGTACAGGGGGGCGGTAGGAAGGTCCAGTGTCAGGTACATAAATGTGGACTCCACCATCGTCTCCTGGTACTCGTCATTATGCAGCAGCTGCTCTTTCTCTTCCGCTGGCTGGAAGTGAGGAAGAAGGAAAAGGAGGGAAGGAGTGTGAGCAAAATAGAATACCACAGCTGGAAAGAAATGAGGTTTCTGGGACGCTTATATTTACTTCATTTAATATTAAAGGGAGAAGGGGTACCCAAGAGACTGTGCAATTCCACAGGCACTTGCACAACCTGTTTGCATGCGTGGCTGCTCAGTCATGTCTGACTCTGCGACCCTGTGGACTGTAGCCCATCAGGCTCCTCTGTCCATGGGATTTTTCCAGGCAAGTGTACTGGAGTGGGTTGCCATTTCTTTCTCCTAGGGATCGTCCCAACCCAGGGACTGAACCCACACCTCCTGCGTCTCCTGCATTGGCAGGCAGATTCTTTACCACTGAGCCACCTGGGAATTCCTAGAGATTAATGCAAACACTGGTCTTTCATCTTCATAGAGATATTATTTAAATATCAGACTATTTGAAATCTAGAAAGTTTATCTGAGCTTTAGGGAAAAACACACTAGCACCACCTAGTGGCCAGAACACTGAAATCAGTCATCCCTCCTTATCTATGGTTGCCTCCAGGACCTGCCTTGGATACCAAATTCCACGGATGATCAAGCCTCAACCAACTGCTAAATGTAAATAGAGTGCTTTTATATACTGAAAAAATTCCATGTATAAGTGAACTAGTGCAGCTCAAAGCTTTGTTGTTCGAAGGTCAACTGTACAATCAACCACCACCTCCCAAACTTAGCACACTGGTACACAGGAACCTAAGGGACATGCCACTTGGCAGGCGCCTTGCAGAACCTCTTCCTGGAGCAAAAGGCTGTTCCAGTTATCTAAGCATCTTTTTGTCAACTCTGAATCCTCTCGGGCAATATAAACCAGTCCAAGCCACTCACCAGATCAGGATGAGGCAGTTTTTTAGTGAAGATCCTCATGGACCCCTGGAAAACGTCAGTTACAATTGCTGTACAAACAGAAATCAAAATGCAACTTCTGTGTTGAAAGTATTTCCAAAATTCAGTCCTAACTCCTACATTTTTTAAATAAATCAGCATCTTCCAGCATAAGACCCAAAGCTCTCACTTAAAAACAGACATATACCACCAAATTATACCTTTTTATTTATTTGTGTAAATAATTACTCTAGAGGATTTCTACGACTCTGTGCTCCCAATGTAGGGGCCTTGGTTTGATCCGGGTCAGGAAACTAGATCTCACATAGCAAAACTAAGAGTTTTATGCCACACGCAACTGAGACCTAGTGCAGCCAAATAAATGAATATTTTTTTAACAATTATTCTATGTCTTTCTTCTCCCCAAGATGGATGGGGCGGACAGACTGAAGACACCTAAAGAGGGGGCAGGGCCACCTGGTAAAAAGAGCATCAGGCCACAATCCCACATCAAGAAACCAACACCATCAGAACACAGAGAGAAGAAAACTGCGTTAGGTCTCCAAAACAACTTACCTGGTTCAGCAGTCTCTAAGCTAAGTTATTTAAGGCATTCATGAAAAATGTCCAACTACTGCTAAGCCAACCTGGATGCTAAGAACACAGGGACTCGAGGTCTGAGCCTCTATAAACTAGCTTTTAGTCTGTTATTCCGAAGAAGCAGCCAGGCCTAAGGACTATCCACTAAGTCTTCACTCTGCTACCACCAGCCCACCAGCATGTCTACAACACATTGCCCAGCCCCTCAGTTTGAAACTAGGTCAGGATTTCTAGAGCACAATCATATCCATTTCTACTTATTAAAAATACCATTATATACAAGCATGCTCTAATAAAGAAAAATGGAAAGGAAACTATTCAGGAACAAGATTTAGCCCATGTGTACAGAGACTGTACCCTAACACAAAAAATACACAGGTAAGAAGAAAGGATGAAAAGTTGCCAAGTGTTTCCAAAAGGAAGCAAACAAAAAAGTGCTCTCCGTCATAAAATAACACAACTTACTCTTTTTTTTCTTCTTTGTGCCCCCCAGAGCTGAGTGTAGAGCATTCAAAAACCAGGACAGAAAATCAACTCCATCCCCTGGAAAAGGAGAGGTGGGACATCAGACTGAATGAAAGTCCAAACCACACGCTGGTTGGCATGACTCCACATTCTCAGTTTTCCTCCCTCCTCTCCAGCCATCCCATCCTGTGGGCAACCTCCTCTATCTGGCCACTACACACTGACACTCCTCAAGGCCAAGATCTTAGTCTTCTGACATTACTCACCCCCTAGACAATCTGGCTCAACCAGAACCTTCACTTATCAGCTCTATTCCAACCCTGAGTCTCATCACCCATCAAAAATCATTACTGGGAGTTCCCTGGGGGCCAGTGGTTAGGAATTGGCATGTTCACTGCCATGGACCGGGTTCCAACCCTGGTCAGGTAACTGAAATCCTGAAAGCTACACAGCTCAGTCAAAATATTAAAATAAAAATAATAGCCATTACTGAATTTCTAAGTCACTCCTCAACAAGAATGTTTTAAGACAAACATGTGACAGCGTATCTTCACTTAAGGGCCTTCACTGAGTCCCCGCTGTTATCAGGATGTAATCCAAGTTCCTTATAGCAATGGGAAATAAACCCAACCACTTGGTCCATCTCAGCACTCATTGTTGGATCCAAAGGTCCAGCTACAAGCAGTCCTCTCTCTGTGCCAGGCACCTCCATGCTCCTGTCCAGTGTCCTCTCTGCCTGGAATGTCCACCCCCACCGTGTCTCCCCGCTATCTAAAACTCAGGTGTCTTTTCCTTCTCTCTGAATCTCAGCTCACCTCGCATGTGTTCCCACAGCATGCTGTGCTTCTGCTATCACAGCACTTAACACATGTAATCATCTTTCTACAGAACTATCTTCCCCACTAGAACAGGAGTACCTGGAATGAAAAAACTGTGTTTTTTAACCCTGAAGCATTAAAACCTAGCACCATGAGTGAACAGTCAATCAACTGACCTGGAAACTAGAGAGTATCATATCACATCCTATGAGCTACTATGAGCTACTCATGTGGCAATAAATCACTGGGTTTGGAGGGATAAAAATAGTCAGAATAGAACAGTCTGTGACATGACAAAATGAGAAGCAAAAGTGGCAGGCACTTAATAATAGTTGGTGCCTTTTCCAGCCTCCTGGTTTTCCCAAGTCGTAGTTTAGTTCAGCAAATCAGACAGACTGCCTATCCAGCTGACCATGCCTGGGACTCTGGGCAGGGCAGGCTGATGAAGGACGACTGAGACACCTGAACACGCTATGCACTGGACACTCGCTCCAGCTACTGCAGAGTTCACTGCAAAGCAGAAGTAAATGTGCCCACCAGACTAGTGCTATTGCCCAAAAGTCAGAAGACACGAATTACTCCTTCCTTACCCTGTTTCGTGATCTGAAAAGTCTTCTTGCTGCAGAGGACAACAGCCTGCAGCATCTCATGGGGAGAGACATGTGCTTTGAAATTTCGAGGGTTCCAGAGTTTTCTCATCAGCTCTCCGAAACGCTGGACCAACAAGAACATGATATCCCCTGGAGGACGTTTGATGTTCTTATAATTGTCTTCTTCCAGGAAGTAGTTCCGGAGAGGAGGAACGTTAGACAGAGCCTGGAAATCAAACATTCCGATTCCGATTAATCCACAGCCCTTCTGCTGGACCCCTGGGACTTAGGCTCATCTACTTACGCTCTTATAAAAACTGTTACACCTTAAAGAATCAGAAGTAAAGGTGTCTTTCCCGCATGTGGTCTTAAGAGTGGGGTAATAAAGCCATACAACTGTATATAAAAATGAATGTACTCTGTTATGATGGAAATAGTCAAAGACTTTAAGAGAATAGAAATTAATTTTATCTCATTAAGCAAAAAGATAAAGACCTACCATGTTAGTTCAGGAAGAAACATATGCTTATTAGTGTGATATATGAAACTGGGAAGGAGACCACAGAACAGACCCTAAATAAATACAGTCTCAGGTCTTTTCTGATAGGGTCATGAATCCTCATCAGTGCTGTGCTTACCATGTGCACAACTTTCTTTGACAAGGTAATCCCTTTAGCAAGGAGTAAGGAAAGATGCTGCTAAATATATAAACCCAGGCATCTCTGGGGAAAACAATTCAGGGGGCAACTCAGGATAATGATAGAGGTGACCAGGAAAGCCTCTACAAGTTTGGGGCTTCCCTGATGGCTCAAGTAGTAAAGAATTTTGCCTGCAACCCAGGAGATGCAGGTTCAATCCCTGGGTCAGGAAGATACCATGGAGAAGGAATGGTAACCCACTCTGGTATTCTTGCTTGGAGCATCCCATAGACAGAGGAGCCTGGCAGACTACAGTCCATGTGGTAGCAAAGAGTTGGACATGACTGAAGCAACGGCCTGAAAGCCTAAAAGTTTAGCTCAGCTAAAGAAACAAGGATTTCCTGCTGAGATACTGAAAGTAAAAGTTGGTCAGTCGTGTCCAACTCCTTGCGACCCCATGGACTGTAGTCCATGGAATTCTCCAGGCCAGAATACTGGAATGGGTATCTTTTCCCTTCTCTAGGGGATCTTCCCAACCCAGGGATTGAACCCAGGTCTCCTGCATAGCAGGCGGATTCTTTACCAGCTGAGCCACAAGGAAAGCCCTTCCTGCTGCGAGTTACTCTCAAAAGGAAAAGCATGTGGATAAAGTTTATCCTAGCTCTGTTATCCATGCCCCACTGTGGAGAGAGGTTGCTCCCTGACTTCAGTGACAAGACAAACAGCAGGTGTCCTCAGAAAGAAATTAATCAGTCTCTGTGGAGTACTTGGTCCATTCAGTAACATTTTAGTGGAAACATCACAGAGGATTTGTTCATCTACTTACATGTATAAATAAAAAGAACTTCCTATGGGGGCTAAAACTCATCACAAAGTCACAACTTCCCTGATTGTATTCAAAACCCTATCTGTCCTCAAACAGTCTTCACAAAGCCATGAGAGACTGGAAGAGGCAAAGTCAGGAAAATCTCTCTCCATCTAAGAATTCAACCTTTCCAGGGACCAGAAACATTCAAATACTAAGATCATGGAAATCTGGTCCAAATACTACATGGCATATAGATGAGGAAACACTGAAAACAGTGAAAGACTTTATTTTCTTGGGCTCCAAAATCACTGCAGAGGGTGACTACAGCCATGAAATTAAAAGACACTCGCACCTTGGAAGAAAAGCTATGACAGACCTAGACAGCGTATTAAAAAGCAGAGGTATCATTTTGCTGACAAAGGTCTGTATAGTCATAGCTATAATTTTTTTCCAGTAGTCATGTATGGATGTGAGAGTTGGACCATAAAGAAGGCTGAGCGCCGAAGAACTGATGCTTTCAAACTGCAGTACTGGAGAAGACTTCTGAGAGTGACTGTAAGGAGATTCAACCAGTCCATCCTAAAGGAAATCAACCGTGAATATTCATTGGAAGGACTGATGCTAAAGCTAAAGCTACAGTACTCTGGCCACCTGATGCAAAGAGCCGACTCACTGGAAAAGACCCTGATGCTGGGAAAGATAGAAGGTAGGAAGAGAAGTGGACAACAGAGGACGAGACGATCGGATGGCATCACCGACTCAATGGGCATGTTTGAGCAAGCTCCGGGAGATGGTGAAGGACAGAGAAGCCTGGCATGCTGCAGTTCATGGGGTCACAAGGAGTGGGACACAACTTAGCAACCAAACAACAAGGGACCAGGCATGACACAAACGGCAGACAGCAAAACTCAGAGATATGTTTTTGCAATGTTTTACCCAATTCTTTATGCAAAAACACCATACACAAAGTTTAAAGGCCAACCAAATGAGAACTAGAATACGTGCAACACACACACATATACATATAAATATATACATACTTTTAAAACTCAATATAGTGTAACACTAATAGAAAGATGAGCACATAAGGCCCACAACTCATGAGAAAATATAAGAATCAACTTTAGAAATGAATTTTTAAAAGTAAGTTAAGATGGAGATACCTATCAAAATGGAAGAACTTTTTTTAACGGTAACAGTGACAATGCAACACCCCTTTGGGAATCCTCCTACACTGCTGGTAGGAATGTATCAATAAACTGGTGTAGCGACTAAGGAGAACAGCATGAAGGTTCCTGAAAAATCTAAAAACAGAGTTACCATAAGATCCAGCAACTCCACTCCTGGGCATACATGCACCTAATATACATGAAAACACTATATACAATAGCCAAGATACGGAAACAACCTGAATGTTCATTGACAGATGAATAAAGATGTGACACACACACAGAATACTACTCAGCCGTTTAAAAAAAAAAAAAAAAAGAATGAAACAATGCCATTTGCAGCAGCATGGATGGACCTAGAGATTATCATACTAAGTAAAGCCAGAAAGAGAAAAATACCATATGACATCACTTACATGTGGAATCTAATACACAACACAATTTATCTATGAAACAGATTCACTGACACAGAAAATAAATTTATGGTTACCAAAAGGGATAAATTAGAATTTTGGATTAGCAAATAAAAATTACTATATATAAAATAAACAACAAGGTCCTACTGTATAGCACAGGGAACTATATTCAATATCCTATAGTAAATCATAAGAGAAAAGAATATGAAGAGGAAAATACATATCTATAACTAATTCACTTTGCTGTTTATCAGAAACTAACACAACACTGTAAGTCAACTATCAGATCAGATCAGATCAGTCACTCAGTCGTGTCCGACTCTTTGCGACCCCATGAATCGCAGCACACCAGGCCTCCCTGTCCATCACCAACTCCCGGAGTTCACTCAGACTCACGTCCATCGAGTCAGTGATGCCATCCAGCCATCTCATCCTCTGTCGTCCCCTTCTCCTCCTGCCCCCAATCCCTCCCAGCATCAGAGTCTTTTCCAATGAGTCAACTCTTCGCATGAGGTGGCCAAAGTACTGGAGTTGCAGCTTTAGCATCATTCCTTCCAGAGAAATCCCAGGGCTGATCTCCTTCGGAATGGACTGGTTGGCTCTCCTTGCAGTCCAAGGGACTCTCAAGAGTCTTCTCCAGCACCACAGTTCAAAAGCGTCAATTCTTTGGTGCTCAGCCTTCTTCACAGTCCAACTCTCACATCCATACATGACCACTGGAAAAACCATAGCCTTGACTAGAGGAAACTTTGCTGGCAAAGTAATGTCTCTGCTTTTGGATATGCTATCTAAGTTGGTCATAACTTTGCTTCCAAGGAGTAAGCGTCTTTTAATTTCATGGCTACAGTCACCATCTGTAATGATTTTGGAGCCCAGAAAAATAAAGTCTGACACTGTTTCCACTGTTTCCCCATCTATTTCCCATGAAGTGGTGGGACCGGATGCCGTGATCTTCGTTTTCTGAATGTTGAGCTTTAAGCCAACTTTTTCACTCTCCACTTTCACTTTCATCACTTCAATTAAAAAAAAAAAAACAGCAGCCTTTTCTGTGGCTGGTGGGTTCATAAACCGCAACAACTCCCCTATAGCCTAGAATCAAGGCTCACAGTGCATTAATACAAGAAGTGAAGGTTGAATGAATCAAATTCAACAAAACAGAATGATGTGTAATCATTAAGGATGCTGCACAAGAACATTTATTGATCTCACAATAGGCTTTTAAGTTAAAATATATACAAAGATATACACATATACTATGTTACTTTCTAGATTAAAAATCCAAGTATTTGAAAAGTCTAGAAAAGAAATAAAACAAAATATAAGAGGGTCACAAAAAGTGCAAGATGGATACACACTGCAACACTGGTAACAAAAAACCCTGAGACAAGTGAAATTTTATCTATCAATTGAGGAATAACAAAATAAACCATAATATTGCCACATGACATTGTGCCTGTGTGTGCATGTGAGTGTGCTGTGTGTGTGTTTAGAATAGTTCTGGAGCTTTCTATACTGTTAACTATCCCAGGGCAGAGCACTAGGGAAAGGAATAAAGTTCTCCTGTTACACTTTCTGTATCTTTCTTCCCCACTCTCCGCAATTTGTTTATAGTAATCATTTTTTTTTGAGTGAAGCAGAATTACTGTTAATTTTCTTATTTACGCTTATCAATATTTTCTACAATGTACACTATTACTCATGTAATTTTTTTTTAAAGCAAAACTTAATTGCAAACAGGACAACTTTGGCTTTCTGCTTTTCTCATTTCAGGGTTTACACACAGGGGCAGGACAGACACCTCAGAGCCAACACAGTGAACATCTACACCATGGAAGAAAAGCATCACCTAGCACATGTGCCTCTTTTTGGGTCCTCCAGGCTACATGCAGATTCCACTCCCTGTACACTCCAGAGGCTGAAACAGGCCCACCATTTACCAGCAGCCCTCAAGCAGACACAGGAGTGTTCTGCTTGGTGCAGAACAAATAGGCCAGCAGAGTTTCCAGCAAAGAATCAGGATCTGAGGACCACTAGACTCCACCAGAAAGCAGTCATTTCCTGGCTGACCTTCAGTATTCCTGGGTTGCCCCCTCCCGCACAGTTCCCATCCCATCCTACCCTACCTGAAGGACGGCATTGGCGTAGTCATTGGCCTTTATGTTATTCAGGCCCACGATACCTGGCAGGTAAGTGGTGCCATCATATGCCCGGGATAACTTGGCTTGCTTGTCCAAGTTAGCAATCTGCTGCTTTGTGAAAGTGGGCTTCAACACATACTGCAAAACAAAAGAAAATTCCAAGTTGTTTCAGGACAATCTATAGAGCTGACAAGACATATCTGCAACAGCAATTTTTGCAAAAGCAAAAAATACTTTACCATAAACAGCCACCCAAAGAGTTCCCAACAGTAGGCCTAAGGACGGAGGTGACATGGAACAGGCCCACTACACACTGCTCATCTATAAACAGGTGATTATCAAAAACCCAAAATCACCAAGTCCCAGGCCTTCCCTTAGAGAGCATGTCTGGCCAACCCCATAACAAACAACAGTGAGAAACTGCAGGATACTCAAGTCTGCAGGCGGCACAAGTCTGAGTCCCAGGTAGGAGCTCACGCAGGGTCAGCACGTGGGCTGCTGCGTAAGCAGGAATGTCGTTCTCCCTCTCTGTGGAGGTCTGCAATGCTGTGATTCCCTGTGACTGGAGGGGCAGGATCAGACCCTTCCCAGTCCTACAGCTATGAGGGTCATTAGGTCACAGGCTGGTCAGAGGGCACCACTGACTCACTTTGTTTCTATTTTACGTTTTGGTTTTTTGGCTGCGAGGCATGTGGGATCCCAGCTCCCAGACCAGGGATCGAACGTGCATCCTCTGCATTGGAAGGCATAGTCTTAACCACTGGACCACCAGGGAAGTCACCACTGACTCACTGTGAAAGCTTGAATTTAAAAAAAAAGCTTGAATTCCTTTCAGTTTCTCCCTCTGTGCATAACCACTTAAAACTTCAATTTTAAGAGGACTATGAAACTTATGGAAGTGGGGTAAGTAGTGTTTCAAACACTCTGAACACCAAGCTTTCCTTAAATAGAACATTTCACTCTACTGAACATGCAGCCACTTGCTGAAAAGGAAAACAATAATCAACAGTTCCAACAGTAATCAAAGCCCAAGAGGACTTCCCAGGCTCCCCACTTAGGTGCAGGGACTCCTGGCATAAGGCACAAATTGGAGCCTGCAGGTGGAACATGCTGGCCATTTTGGCCACATCATGTCAAAAGGAGCCCTGCATGTGTGCTAAGTCACTTCAGTTGTGTCCAACTCTTTGCGACTCTATGGACTATAGCCCACCAGGCTCCTCTGTCCATGGGGATTCTCCAGGCAAGAATACTGGAATGGATTGCTATGCCCTTCTCCATGGAATCCTCCCCACCCAGGGATCAAATCCGTGTCTCTTAGTCTTCTGCATAGGCAGGCAGGTTCTTTACCACTAGGGCCACCTGGAAAGTCCAAAAGGAGCTGTGAGCTGGTATAAATCTCTGTCCTAAACCTGGCTACCCCAGGCTCAATTCACATCACTACACCAAAGTGTGGAAGGGTAATTTATTTCATAAAAATGCTTTCACCCCAATTACAAAGGAGCCCTATTTCTTCAGTCCTAACTAAAAACAGAAACAATAGCTAAGCTGCAGACCATGGGCCATGACTACGAATTGTGGGGCTACCCAGGCGGCTCAGTGGTCAAGAATCTGCCTGCTAATGCAGAAGAAGTAGGATTGAGCCCTGGGTCAGGAAGATCCCCTGGAGGAGGAAATGGCAACCCACTCCAGTATTCCTGCCTGGATAACCCCATGGACAGAGGAGCCTGGTGGGCTGCAGTCCATGGGGTCCCAGAGAGTCAGATACGACTATGAGACCGAGCACACGTGACCTCTTTCTTCTGTTTCCCTGGTTCCTCCCAGAGGGAAAGGAGATTCTCCAAGTCCAAAGGACTGAGACTCTTTCCTGACCTTGAGTGGGGAAGACCCCCAGGAGCCCTGGGGTAGCTCCCAGGAGAACTAGTTCCAAACCAACCCTCTTGGACACGCACCGTGATGTCCTCTAGTGAGGAATCAATGATCTCATAGTTGTCAGGGAGGCAGTAAAACTTGAGGGTGTGGAGGTTGAGGAAGACATGGTGACTAAACTGGACACTGTGAATGTAGGCATGAGACTTCAAACCCCGGCCTGCAGGAAGGAGGAAACGCTGTGAGAGAAGCATAAACTCCAGAAGCACACAGATCATGTATAATTTTCCCTTCTTCATTTTGTATCAGAACATGTTAATATCAGCAAAAACAAAGTACTAAACCATTCCTGAAAATTCATCTCCGCATGAACTCCTCTCATCATACAAGTTAGCAAGAAAGAACAGCACTTTATTCTCTAGATAGCATAAAACATAGGGGGACTAATTTCATATACACAAATATGGAAAACGTGTGGGTATCTGTATGTGCATATGTGTACGTATATATGTGAGTATGTATGTGTGTATGTATACAAGCTAGTTTCATGTGCTATCAGAAACTAGGGATATGCATGTATATATTACAAATAATACACGTACATACACATATGTACGTGTCCCCATCATCACTTAGTCCTAATTTTCCAGCTGCCCACATTCATGACAATCTCATATCTACGTAACCTTTGTTCATGTTACCACTCCTTTCTAGAATATTTCACCCTTTACCCATTCAAACTCTGTATATCCTGCATACAGAGAACAAGTTCCTCCTTCACCTCCTTCATGAACTTGACACAAACATTCCAGCTAACAGTGATCTTTGCATATTTCAACTCCTATTATCCTTATTTATTTACACTCAGTGCCACACGGGCCAGCAGTAATCTTTATGGTCTTAAGAGAGTTTGTTGATTGTTTTATGTGTTACCCTTGACTATTTATAAGATCCTTATAAGAGCAAGGAATGTACTTTACATTTCTTCTAAATCCACCACTATACTGTGCAAATAGCACTAGCTTGGTCTGAATAAACTGAATACAGTTAATTTTCAGAAAAGGACAGAATGAAAAAATTCCTGACAGTAAAAGGATTCTCAGAAAAAGACATTGAGTATAGAAAAATATCAGAGATTCAAAAACCCAGAGCCAGTCAGCACCAGGGGCCAGCCAATCCCAGAGCTCTTCCCCGCGGTCGGTTCACAGGCCAAACAACCAAACAGAAAAGTTAAATAAATAGCAGCAGGGCCAGAGGCAGTGGGGCTGGAGACAGCAGGGCTTCAGTGGTCTTGCCTGTGCTCCTTCACTGGCGACAACCAGCATTAGGCAGAGAAAGCCACCATCTTAAAAAAATAATAATAAAACTAGAGCTTCTGAGATTTCCCACACAGTCTCACATGGGGTGAGATCTTTCTCCCTTTCACATGTGTTCAGATTCTGATAAATAGAGAACCTCCTATGGATTTTCTAAGAGTATTCCAATTTCCTGGGAACAAAGATAAAAATTTATTAGACATGACTCTTAACAGCAACTTACTCTCTTAAAAAAAAAAAAAAACACAACAAAAACCCACAGACCTGTGGCTAGTGCTGAAAACACAATACAAAATATTTATTTACCTTGAAAGTACTTGCCACACACCAGACAAGCATATGCATTGATGTGGGAGAGGGAGATGGAACACAATTTCTCAAAGTCGAAGTCCAGCACACTCCTAAGAGGATGAAAACAAAACAGAAACAGTTAACGGTGATGGCTGCCCAGGTGAGCACCTGAGTAAAGCAGCACCGCTGGCTCCATGCTCCCCAGCGTCATGCAGCATCCTTCCAAGAACAGGTCAACAATCACATGCAAATTGTGGGGAACGTTAACTCTTCCTTACTTAGACATTCGGGCTTTCCTAGCGGCTCAGATGGTAAAGAATCTGCCTGCAGTGCAAGAGACCGGGGTTCAATCCCTGGATTGGAAAGATTCCCTGGAGAAGGGAATGGCTACCCACTCCAGTATTCTTGCCTGGAGAATTCCATAGACAGAGAAGCTAGTGGGCTACAGTCCATGGGGTAGCAAAGAGTCAGACACAACTGAGCAACTAACAATTTCACCTAGACATTTAATATAGTGCCCCAACCCACCAACCCCCAGAGTAGTGCAAAGGTATCTCTACCAATGACCCTCTTCGAGTATCCACAACAAGTTGAGAATCTCCCATTACTTTCTCTGGAGGAAAAGCCACAAGTAGGACTAAAGTAACAGGACACCAACAACATTCCAAAGTAAAAGACATAAAATAAAGGACACAAAAAGAGTGAATAACCCCTTTCATAAAAGAAAATTTTATTTTTGTCCATTAAAAAAAGTCAGAAGCCTGAAGAATTTTAGAGGAATACCTACAAAAAGATCTGTTCAAGTGCAAAGTCACGGTGAGTACCAGGCAAGTTAAGTGATTTAAAAAAAGTTACCTCTACTAAATCCACAGGTGGCAAGGGTTTTCCTTCTCAAGCATCAACTCTAATTAATCGTTAATGGTCCCTGGAAAGCTGCACTGCCCACTAAAGGGGCCACTAGCCACACACAGCTATTGATGTAAAATAATTAAAATAAAATTTATGGAGAAGGAAATGGCAACCCACTCCAGTATTCTTGCCTGGAAAAGTCCATGGACAGAGGAGCCTGGCAAGCTGCAGTCCATGGGGTTACATGACTGAGCATGTGTGCATGAGGGTGGAGGGTCACGGGTTGGTAGCAATAAACTGGTAGAACTAAAAAAAATAAATAAATAAATAAATAAAATAAAATTTAAAATTCAGTTCCTCAAGCCACATTTCAAGTGCTCAACAGCCACAAGTGGTTTGTGCCTACCACATGGACAATTCCACTGTTGCAAAGAGCAATTCCAATGTTGCAAAAACAGTCTAGTAGTCAAGGCTACACTAGAGCATAAGTGAAAAAACCATCCTATAATGATCTGGGGGACCAAAGAATGCATTGGGATGAGATGACCACCTGTGCTTTAGGACATGTCTTTGTCTGTTTTTCCTTTCCTGAATCCCAGGCATCAAGAGCAGTACCTAGCACATCACGTGTGTGCGTGCTCAGTGATGTCAGATTCTGCGACTCCAGGCTCCTCTGTCGGTGGGATTTCCCAGGCAAGAATATTGGAGTGGGTTGCCATTTCCTCCACCAGGAGATCTTCCTAATCCAGGGATTGAACCCAAGTCTTCTGCATCTCCTGCACTGGCAGGAAGATTCTTTATCCACTGAGCCACCTGGTAAGCCCTAGCACATACTGTTCAGTTCAGTTCAGTTGCTCAGTTGTGTCCGACTCTTTGCAACCCCATGAATCGCAGCACGCCAGGCCTCCCTGTCCATCACCAACTCCTGGAATTCACTCAAACTCATGTGCATCGAGTCAGTGATGCCATCCAACCATATCATCCTCTGTCGTCCCCTATTCCTCCTGCCCCCAATCCTTCCCAGCATCAGGGTCTTTTCCAATGAGTGAACTCTTCACATGAGGTGACCAAAGTATTAGAGTTTCAGCTCCAACATCAGTCCTTCCCATGAACACCCAGGACTGGTCTCCTTTAGAATGGACCAGTTGGATCTCCTTGCAGCCAAGGGATTCTCAAGAGTCTTCTCCAACACCACAGTTCAAAAGCATCAGTTCTTCGGCGCTCAGCTTTCTTCACACCCACTTCTCACATCCATACATGACCACAGGAAAAACCAGAGCCTTGACTAGACGGACCTTTGTTGGCAAAGTAATATCTCTGCTTTTTAATATGCTATCTAGGTTGGTCATAACTTTCCTTCCAAGGAGTAAGCATCTTTTAATTTCATGGCTGCAATCACCATCTGCAGTGATTTTGGAGCCCCCAAAAATAAAGTCTCTCACTATTTCCACTGTTTCCCCATCTATTTCCAACGAAGTGATGGGACCAGAGGCCATGATCTTCATTTTCTGAATGTTGAGCTTTAAGCCAACTTTTTCACTCTCCTCTTTCACTTTCATCAAGAGGCTTTTTAGTTCCTCTTCACTTTCTGCCATAAGGGTGGTGTCATCTGCATATCTGAGGTAATTGATATTTCTCCCGGCAATCTTGATTTCAGCCTGTGTTTCTTTCAGTCCAGCATTTCTCATGATGTCCTCTGCATATAAGTTAAAGAAGGAGGGTGACAACATATAGCCTTGACGTACTCCTTTTCCTATTTGGAACCAGTCTGTTGTTCCATGTCCAGTTCTAACTGTTGCTTGCTGACATGCAAACAGATTTCTCAAGAGGCAGGTCAGGTGGTCTGGTATTCCCATCTCTTTCAGAATTTTCCACAGTTTATTGTGATCCACACAGTCAAAGGCTTTGGCATAGTCAAGAAAGCAGAAATAGATGTTTTTCTGGAACTCTCTTGCTTTTTCGATGATCCAGCGGATGTTGGCAATTTGATCTCTGGTTCCTCTGCCTTTTCTAAAACCAGCTTGAACTTCTGGAAGTTCACAGTTCACATATTGCTGAAGCCTGGCTTGGAGAATTTTGAGCATTACTTTACTAGCATGTGAGATGAGTGCAACTGTGCAGTAGTTTGAGCATTCTTTGGCATTGCCTTTCTTTGGAGTTGGAATGAAAACTGACCTTTTCCAGTCCTGTGGCCACTGCTGAGTTTTCCAAATTTGCTGGCATATTGAGTGCAGCACTTTCATAGCATCATCTTATTGAGCACATACTGAGTGCTCAATAAAAAAGTAAGTTGGTGATTGCCATTGATACCACATATCCTTTTATTTTCCTCATACAAATTCAAAACAAGCTGAAAGCTCTTTCTGCATGTGCCACCCTAAAACAACATGCCCTCTGATGACAGTTTAAACTGAGGGGAAAGATTAAAAAACCTGGCAAGAAGCACAGTTTTCTGGGCAGAAAGCTTTAGAAGAGATAAAGTTTCTGAACATATCATACAATACAAAGAACTTTCTACAAAGATTCCCTTGTATGTCTGCTGTCCCAGCCATTCGTGTGCTACCCACCTGTTAATGGTATCCAGGTACGGGCAGTGGCGGCTCCTCCGGTCCTCAGAATCCACGCGGCCATTCTTTGCTGAAAGGAAAATCATCAAAAGCTCTGAAAATGGGAAACCCATACTCAGGGTCAACTACCGTACAAACAAACACAAAAATGGGAAAAACAAATCAGGACGAGTTCTGTTACAAATAGCCTGAAAACACCCCAAAATGCCCACTCTAACAGAAAGTGAAAGTGTTAGTTGCTCAGTTGTGTCCAACTCTTTGCGACCCCATGGGCTATAACCCTCTGTCCACGGGATTTTCCAGGCAAGAATACTGGAGTGGGTTGCCATTCCCTTCTCCAGGGGATCTTCCCAACCCAGGGATCGAAGCCAGGTCTTTTGCGTTGTAGGCGGACTCTTTAGTCTGAGCCACCAGGCTACAAACTGAGGCAATATACTTGAAACACATAAAACCAACAAAGAAATTGCTTGCAATTAATAAAGAAATCTGGTGAAGAGTTTTGAAAAAAGACAACCCAACAGAAAATGAGGAAGACAGCCTGCAAAAATATGAAAAGATACTCAACCTCACCAATAATCAAAAAAATGCAAATTCCCTTGCACAATAATATACCACTTCACACCTACCAGAGAGGATAAAACAAAATCAAGCAATTCCAAGTGCTGGCAAATATGAGGAGCAATGAGAAGGCTCATAGACTGCTGGTGGGAATGTAAACTCTTACAATTACAAAATACTGCAGCTAGACTGAAGCTGAAAATACACAGACCCTTTGACCCAGCAATCTCTCTTCTATTAAAACTTGCATCTACCCTAGAGAACTTTTGCACAGGTGCATCAAGAATATTTTACTAAAAAATATTTATAGCTACAATATTTGAAAGAGATCCAACTGGAAACAAGCAAAATGCCTACCACATACCAAAAATGGGAGAAATCAGGTTTGATCCCTGGGTCGGGAACAGAAGAAATGGCAACCCGCTCCAGGATTCTTGTCTGCAAAACTCCATGAACAGAGGAGCCTGGTGGGCTACAGTCCATGGGGTCACAAAGAGTTGGACCGGACTAAGCATACACACACTATCATCAATAGAATACTTTGTTGCCATGAACATCTATCTGAATGAACCTCAACAATACGACTAGTTAAAAAAAAAAGGGCAAAACAGAAGACTATATATAGTATGATTTCATTTGTAATAAATACAAAATAAAATACAGTTCTACTTAGGCATATATATAAGGTAAAACTATAATTTACCTCATAAATACATGAGGTAAATATATATAAACTATAAAAGTTTATAGTTTATTATATATAAAATATATAGTTTATAGTTTTACATATATATAAACTATAAAACAATAAAAGTAGAAACAGAAAAACTTCAGAACAGTGATTACCCCAGCAAGCAAGGAAGGCGGATGCAACTCGGAAGGGGCCTGTTGGACCTTCTAAGGTACCGGCTTAAACTTCAACATTCAAAAAACTAAGATCATGCCATCCAGTCCCAACACTTCATGGCAAATATATGGGGGGAAAGTGTAAACGGTGGCAAATTTTAGTTTCTTGGGTTCCAAAAATCACTGTGGAAGGTGACCGCAGCATGAAATTAAAAGATGATTGCTCCTTGGAAAAAAGCTATGACAAACCTAGACAGCATATTAAAAAGGAGCGACATCATCTTGCTGACAAATGCCTGTATAGTCAAAGCTATGATTTTTCCAGTAGTTATGTACAGATATGAGAGTTGGACCATAAAGAAGGCTGAGTGCCGAAGAATTAATGCTTTCAAACTGTGGTGCTGGAGAAGACTCTTGAGAGTCCCTTGAGAGCAAGGAGACCAAATCAGTCAATCCTAAAGGAAATCAACCCTGAATATTCATTGGAAGGACTGATGCTGAAGCTCCAATACTTTGACCACCTAATACAAAGAGCTGACTCACTGGAAAAGACCCTAATACTGGGAAAGACTGAGGGCAGGAGCAGAAAAGGGCAACAGAGAATGAGATGGTTGGATGGCATCACCGACTCAATGGACGCGAGTTTGAGCAAGCTCCGGGAGATGGTGAAGGACAGGGAAGCCTGGTGTGCAGCAGTCCATGGGGTTGCAAGGAGTCGACACGACTGAGCAGCTAAACAACAACAAAGTACTAGTTAAGCACCACTTCTGAAGCTCAACAGTGTCAGGAGGCAATTCTGCATTGCTCTCTCCTGTTTCTGCATATACTGTGACCAGAGGTACCGACCACCTCCAGACTATCTCGCCAAAGATGTTGGTATAGTGAAGTTTGTTTGTACAGCCTTGGAAGTCAGAGATGGTGTTTCCTTACAGAGCAAAGGCGAGGCAAGCTCAAGGCCCACTGTAGAAGATTTGGGTTCTCTAAGTTCAGAGCTGTTGTCCTGTGCACCCACTCCCTGTGTGTATGGATTTTCATCATGCTGCACTACAGGAACTGACTCAGGAAATGATGATAATGCTATATTCTGGCTACTGTTATTGCTGCAGAATGCTGTCTGAGGCCCAATAGTTCAATGTCTTCCAACAGCATCCATGAAACCGTGGCAGGCTAATTTGGTAGTGTACAAATAGGGTCAGACCCTTCACAATCTTTGACAAATGGTAGATTTAAGGCTATATACCCACACTCTTCTTTAAACTATACATGTGCATGACATTTGGTCTATCTTAGTACCTATGATCTATTTCACAATAAAAATAAAAGGAAAAAAAAAAAAAAGACAGTAACCTCAACTGGTATCCTAATCTGTCCCAGAGAAAACAATCTCCTGACCACAACTAAGCAAAATATCTGAAAAACAACTTCTCTTTCAGAGAAAGGGAAACCTGAGGCTGACAGAATATATAAGTAAAAGAAACCAAAGAATATCCTGAAATTATTAGGTTATTCAAAGAATATTTATCAAGTACTTTTCATGAGCAAGGTGGGATCCTACACCTTGTGCATAATACAAAAATATGTCAAATGCAAAACCTTGAGCAAGAAATTTAAGAGTTAACATAAGACTAAGATCTTTTATTTATTTGGATGTGCCAAGTCTTAGTTAAGGCATGCAGGCTCTTGGATCTTCACTGCAACATGCAAACTCTTAGTTGTGGCATGTGGGACCTAGTGGCATGTAGTTCCCTGACCAGGGATCAAACCCAGGTCCCCTGCATTGGGAGGGTAGAGTCTTAGCCACTGGACCAGCAGGGAAGTCCCCAAGAATATAATCTTATACAGATAAACAGGCACAGAGACAGAATTATAGTCTTGGAGAATGAATAATCCTGGAACAAAGAACACTGCCCCTACAGTGTAGCCTAGTGATATGTTTACCTGCTAACTCACCAGAAAACAAGTATATGGGAAACATGTTCAAATCAGAAGTCCTAAGTTCAGATATGGAAAAGATTAACTGAGCTTAAACAGGAAAAGCTTCAGATGTGATGGAAACCTACTTAGTAACTGGTAAGATATCAACAAATTGGAAAACAGTGTACACACTCCAGAGTACCAAGGCTGGGCCAAAAGATCTCCAGCAATTACCAGGAAAAGCAGAATGCGTCCAGCAGAAGGCAGAGGGTACAGTCACAGAAGTGACTGACAAGGCTCTCAAAGCTCATGGATTCCAGTATTCCTTCCATCGACTTAAAGAGGGACAGACACATGAAACCCACATTCCCAAACCAGTGACCCAGTCTCAGAGGCCGGATTAGAATCCAAACCTCCTGGCAGCTACAACCCCAAGTGACAGGGCAGTGTAGTCCAAGTGCCCAGAGTTCAGGCTCTCCACTCTGAACGGTCTGATTTCAGGAATTACAGCAGGGCTTATTCCTCAGGTGTTTTGTAAAAACTCAAGGAGGTAACACCTGTAAAACAACGAGCCTGGCCCCAAAGCTAAGCATCCGATAAGGGAAAGCTGCTGTTATTATTAAAGTTGCTAGAAACATTAGAGCTACGATTACCAAGACTAGTAAAAAGCAGTCCTCATTAAAAAGCAATCGAGTCGAGCAGGATCGCGTGTAAAGTATGACTTTCCCGCGGGGAGAGAAGGTTGGACAGAGAAAAAGAAGAACGCGAGAGAGGAGCCCGCGCCCGGCCCCGCGCACCTCGCACCTCCCGCTCAGGTTCCGAGTCCTCGTCGGCCTCGCGCTCCCGCTTCACCCGCACCACCGGGACTACCGGCGTCGGGGCCTCGCGCGCGCCCGCCGGCTCGACCTCCCGCTTCACGCGCACTGGGCTGCCCCGGGCGCTCGGCGCCTCGGGCTCCCGCTCCCGATCTCGTTCCCGTTTGACGCGAGCCGAGCTGCTCCGCGACTCGGACTCGCGCTTCCCGCGGGTGGAACCGCGAGAATCCCGCTTGGACCGGCTGGACATCGCCACTACCGGCCGAGTCGCCGGGCGCAGCCTCCAGACAAGACCGAGCGCGCGGCAAGCAGCCAATCAGAAGCGGTGCTGTTATGGACGCCAAGGATCTCTACGAGTCGCCGACGGGGACAAATCACGCCGCAGAGAACTTCGGGGAAGTACTGCCTTTTGTGGCTTCTTTGCTGCTGCGTGCGCATCGGGGACCGGTAGGCGGATCTACTGCACTTTACCCTTTTCCGGTTTAAAGAGGTAAGAACCTTTTACTGACGGGATTTCTGGATAACAGAAGCTGCCGTTGGACCTCTTGTGTCTTCAAGACACTTTTTGTCCCGAAACCAGAATTGGGAGGTCGTCTCCAGTCTCCGCGCCTCAAAGATCAACACCCCTGCACAGAACCAGGCGACGTTCCCGTCATACCCTTCTTGAAGCAACCTGGCGACTCTAATTCCACATTTACAGGAATCACAGAAAAATGCGAATGACGAGCAGAGAGAAACTAGAGAGTGGAGCCAATGAAGCCGAAGCTTCAGGACCTTTGACTTTCCACAACCTTCCACAACCCTGAACTACTTTACAGTTCTACTAAGGTGTGATATACAATAAAAAGCGCGTTTAAAGTGTTCAGTTCAGTCGCTCAGTCGTGTCCGACTCTTTGCGACCCCATGAACCGCAGCACGCCAGGCCTCCCTGTCCATCACCAACTCCCGGAGTCCACCCAAACCCACGTCCATTGAGTCCGTGATGCCATCCAACCATCTCATCCTCTGTCGTCCTCTTCTCCTCCCACCTTCAATCTTTCCCAGCATCAGGGTCTTTTCAAACGAGTCAGATCTTTGCATCAGGTGGCAAAGTACTGGAGTTTCAGCTTCAGTATCAGTCCTACCAATGAACACCCAGGACTGATCTCCTTTAGGATGGACTGGTTGGACCTCCTTGCAGTCCAAGGGACTCTCAAGAGTCTTCGCCAACACCACAGTTCAAAAGCATCAATTCTTCGGCGCTCAACCTTCTTCACAGTCCAACTCTCACATCCATACATGACCACAGGAAAAACCATAGCCCTGACTAGATGGACCTCTGTTGGCAAAGTAATGTCTCTGCTTTTGAATATGCTGTCTAGGTTGGTCATAACTTTCCTTCTAATGAGTAAGCATCTTTTAATTTCATGGCTGCAGTCACCATCTGCAGTGATTTTGGAGCCCAGAAAAATAAAGTCAGCCACTGTTTCCACTGTTTCCCTGTCTATTTGCCATGAAGTGATGGGACAGGATGCCATGATCTTAGTTTTCTGAATGTTGAGTTTTAAGCCAACTGTTTCACTCTCCACTTTCACTTTCATCAAGAGGCACTTTAGTTCTTCTTCACTTTCTGCCATAAGGGTGGTGTCATCTGCATATCTGAGGTTATTGATATTTCTCCTGGCAATCTTGATTCCAGCTTGTGCTTCATCCAGCCCAGCGTTTCTCATGATGTAATCTGCATATAAGTTAAATAAACAGGGTGACAATATACAGCCTTGACGTACTCCTTTTCCTATTTGGAACCAGTCTGTTGTTCCATGTCCAGTTCTAACTGCTGCTTCCTGACCTGCATAGAGGTTTCTCAAGAAGCAGGTCAGGTGGTCTGGTATTCCCATCTCTTTCAGAATTTTCCACAGTTTATTGTGATCCACACAGTCAAAGGCTTCAGCATAGTCAATAAAGCAGAAATAGATGTTTTTCTGGAACTCTCTTGCTTTTTCGATGATCCAGCGGATGTTGGCAATTTGATCTCTGGTTCCTCTGCCTTTCCTAAACCAGCTTGAACATCTGGAAGTTCACCGTTCACATATTGCTGAAGCCTGGCTTGGAGAATTTTGAGCATTACTTTACTAGCATGTGAGATGAGTGCAATTGTGTGGTAGTTTGAGCATTCTTTGGCATTGCCTTTTTTGGGATTGGAATGAAAACTGACCTTTTCCAGTCCTGTGGCCACTGCTGAGTTTTCCAAATTTGCTGGCATATTGAGTGCAGCACTTTCACAGCATCATCTTTCAGGATTTGAAATAGCTCAAGTGGAATTCCATCACCTCCACTAGCTTTGTTGTACATTTTGCTGAATATTGATGGAGATATGTATACACTCTGAAACCACCACCACGATCAAAATAATGAACTAGGGATTTCTCTGGTGATCCAGTGGCTAAGATTCAGCTTTCAAAGCAGGGGGCCTGGGTTTGACTCCCTGGTCAGGGAACTAGATCCCACATGTCACAATTAAGATTCGGTGCAGCCAAATATATATATTTACTTATATAAAATGAATTTAGTCACCATTCAACAAAAGTGTTTTCCTGCCCTGACCATTGATCTGCTTTCTGTTGCTACAGATCAGTGTCACTTTCTAGAGTTTTATATAAACGGAAGGACACAGCGAGTCCTCTTTTTAATCCCTGGCCTGTTTTGCTCCGCCTATTTGTTTTGCGATTCATCCACCTTGTTGGGTACCTTGTTGGGTATATAACAACTCACTTCAACTCAGCAGCATTCCACTGTGTGGATGTACCAGTCTGTCCCTGTTCTACTCATGAACTCCCAGTTTTGTCTATTTTTAAAGAGGATCCAAAAATGACACAGGCTCAGGTATTTGAAAGGCCCCAGGGCCACCCACGGGGAGAGTTAAGACACCCGTCCGGTGAGCGACAAGATGAACCGGGTGGCGGGAAAGTACGAAGTCGGCGTTGGGCGGGATGGGAGGGGTGGCCGCCGCTGGTGGTCTCCTGGAGGGCCAGAGGCTGGGCTGCGCGGCCAGGGCGCCGCTGTGTGCCCACCCTGGGCACTCGCCTCCTCAGGATCTCTTTGAAGGTAGCTGCTGTCAGTGCCCCCACTTACAAATGAGTAAACTGAGGCACGGCTGGTGATAGTGTCACACATTCCAGCAGAAGAAAAAGGAAGGGAAGGCTCCACAGCGAATTCTGAGTGGTGTGATGGGTGCTTTGCGTTTTTCTGGATTTTCTGATGTATCAGCTGCTGCTGCTGCTAAGTCGCTTCAGTCGTGTTCGACTCTGTGCGACCCCATAGACGACAGCCCACCCAGGCTCCCCCGTCCCTAGGATTCTCCAGGCAAGAACACTGGAGTGGGTTGCCATTTCCTTCTCCAATGCATGAAAGTGAAAAGTGAAAGTGAAGTCGCTCAGTCGTGTCCGACCCTCAGCGACCCTATGGACTGCACCCTTCCAGGCTCCTCCGTCCATGGGATTTTCCAGGCAAGAGTACTGGAGTGGGGTGCCATTGCCTTCTCCACTAAGCCTAAATCCTGTTTTCCTATTGATAATGTCACAAAAGGAAAACCCCGGCCAGGAAGAGGAAGTTGAGCTTGTAGTATTTTCGTCCGCCCCGCCCCTCCGCCCCGCCCCTCCGCCCCTCCGCCCCTCCGCCCCTCCGCCCCTCCGCCCCTCCGCCCCTCCGCCCCTCCGCCCCGCCGCGTCCCTCCGCTCCGCCCCGCCCCGCCGGTGCCTGGAACTCTGCGCACAGAGAAGCTCGGCCCTGCCCTCCTTTTCCCGACGTCACGGCTAGTGGCCGAAAGTCGAGCGAGGGGCGGTGCTGAGCTCTCGGGGCGGGAGGGTGACCGTTGGGGGCCTTTAGGCAGGGACGGCGGCGGCTCCGCGCACAGGGGTTAAGATGGAAGCGGCGCCAAGTCCCGGGTCGGGACTCTGCTGCAAGCCTGGAGGGCGACTGGACATGAGCCACGGCTTCGTGCACCACATCCGACGGAACCAGCTCGCCCGGTACCGCCCCGCCCCGCGCCACCGGCGCCAGCCCCGGCCTGGCCTGACCCGGCCGTCCCTGACTCCCGCTCGGCTCCCCGCAGGGACGACTACGACAAGAAGGTGAAGCAGGCGGCCAAGGAGAAGGCGAGGAGGCGGCACACGCCTGCGCCCACTCGGCCCCGAAAGCCCGATCTGCAAGTGTACCTGCCGCGACACCGAGGTGAGGCCGCCCACCCGCCTGCTTCCTCGAGCCCGCGCGCTCTTTTGGCCCTGGCTCAGCCTCAGTGCACTCTTCTTTCCTATATGGGAAAAAGCTACTTCTTAGCCTCCAAGGCTCAGTTCACCTCGTCCCTTCTCGGAACAGCAACCTCGATGGTCCCCAATCGCCGCTAGTGGTTCTCCCCGTAGAACAGAGAGGGCTCAAGTTAAGCATCACTATTACCGGACAAAGCTGGGAGTCGGCGAGAAGTTGTCTTTCGCTTCCTCTCCACCACACTATTTTCGTATTCCCGTCACCTAACAGAAAAAAAGTTTGGCGCTGCTCTAGGCGACAAGGACATACTTGTGGAATGAAGCCCAAACCAACTTAATGGCCTTTTTTCCCCAGCTTCATTTCGACCCAGCAATTACAGTAGATAACATATGATGCTAAATTTGTTGATCTTCCCTAAGAGTGCCTTTAGAGGTTGTATACATTTCATTCATTTAGCTTTCAGAGGACCCCATAAGATGGGAACCATTATCATTTGTGTTTCACAGTCTGCAAAACGGATACAGAGAGGTTCAGCAACTTGCCTGAAATCTCAAGGAAGTAAATGGCAGAGCCTGGATTTGAACCCAGGGAGAGCACAGTCCACCTCTCTACCACCTTCCAACACTGTAGACAGATGTGTGTTGTGTACCTCCTGTGTGATGTGACTGTGCAGAGGTGCAAAGGTGAATAAAATCCCTGATAGGCGGCACATTTCACACACACATTCTGGGTCCATGAGAAGACTGGTGCTTTTTTTTCCCCCTAAATTCAGCTTTTTTCTTTTTTTAATTTTATTTATTTTTGGCTGTGCTGGGTCTTCGTTGCTGCCCACGGACTTTCTCTAGTTCCAGTGAGCAGGGGCTCCTCTCTACTTGCAATGCTTTGGCTTTTTATTACAGTAACTTCTTTTGTTTTGGGGCTCGGACTGTAGAACACAGGGCTCAGTAGTTATGTTCTAGAGTGCACAGGCTTAGTTGGCCTGAGGCATGTGGGATCTTCCCAGACCAAGGATCGAACCTGTTGTCCCCTGCTTTGGCAGACAGATTCCCAACCACTGGATCACCAGAGAAGTCTGGGGTTTTCTTTACAGTCTGTTTTCCTGTATCATCTCTGGGCAAGGGTTCCAGAAGCCTTCCTTTCTTCCCTCTCATTCTGGTTCATCCCTCCAGATGGCTCTACCCACCCAAGCAACCCAGACTGTGAGGAGTCCGGTGAAAGCAGCAGTAGTGGCAGCTCTGAGCCAGAGCCTCCTGGCCATCAGCTTTTCTGCTTAGAGTATGAGGCGGACAGCGGAGACATCACCTCAGTTATCGTGTATCAGGTACGCCTGGTGGAAACAGCTGCAGCCTGAGGGTCCTGGGCCGTGGTGGAAATCACTGTGACACCCGGAGCCACTGTTTTCCTCAGGGACTGGTGGGAAGTATCTGTCCCACATGGGAGCACAAACTGCTGGGCGATGCTTTTGAGCACAAGGCACTCCCATCACACAGTGCTTCTCAGTGGGCGATGGGAAGGGCACATGGCCCATGGTCGAGAATCACTATTAAGGGGACACCTGGGCAATGGCAGGCACTGGCAAGAAGTTGTGAGTCCCACAGAGATCTGTGAGAGTGTTGTCTAGGGACAGGGCAGGCCACCTTTCCAGAAGAGGCTGGGCCCTGAGCTTCCTGACTCTTCCTCCACGTAGGATGATGATCCAGGAAGGGTGAGCGAGGAGGTGTCAGCTCACACGCCTCTGGAGCCACTCATGCGAGAGGCCCTCAAGTTGCGCATCCAGGAGGAGATTGCAAAGCGCCAGAGCCGACACTGAACAGACTGGAGTCGCTGCCCAGGGAGCCATCCCTAGTTTGGGGGTGCAGGGACCAGTCTGAGCTGATCTCAAGACACCCCTGTACCCCCATCCACAGGAAAAGGGTGTCACAGGGACTGGACCTGGCCATCTCCCTCGTAGCCATTTTTTCTTCTATGTTGGCCCATTTGACCAGCCTAATATTCTGAAAATTTGAGAATTTTGTTTGGTTAGCTTGGTTTTGTGGAAGCAAAGACTCCGGGGAGAGTTGGGTTTATGAAACCCTGTGCCAAAGTGCTGCTTTCTCACCAAGGTCACGTTCCCCAGGGCACCTGGCCGCTGCTACTCCACCCAGCTCTTTGAGCCCTGTTTGCTATTTTATAGCTCCTTACTTCTGTACCTCCTGTTCACTTCTATGTCTGCGTTTCCGAGATCTTTTCTGGCGTTTCTTTGTTCTCTTCTTTCATTCATCTTGTCTCCCAATGCATCAGTCGCATCCATTCCCCACCCCCACCCCGACCTCCCACCTTTAGCTGCTAAGGATTTTGGATGTGGAGGTTCTGGCCTCTGCCTTTCTGGCAAGCTCTCCCAGTAATTCTGATACCAGTCAAGGGAGACCTCCTTTGATGCCTACTTGCAAGCATGTCTCCCTCCCCTTACATGGCTTTTGCAGGTTTCTCCCATGCTCCATCACTTCGCCCAGTCTCGAAAGATGATGCCAGAACTCAACTGTGAGGATTTTTTGCCACAAAACCTCCTGGGCTAGGACTACATAATTCCAGCTTCCCACCTGATCCCTAGCTGTGAACAGGCCATCTGTGCTCAGGCTAAAGGAGAACTATCAAAACAAGCCAGAAACTGTGTTTCCAAATGTGATTTAACAGTCTTGAATGTACGTACAAAGGCAAAATCAAAATGAGCAATTATTGCCTGTTTGGAGCCCTAGGGCTTAGACAGTAAAGAATCCGCCTGCAATGCAGGAAACCCGGATTCAATTCCCTGGGTCAGGAAGATCCCCTGAAGAAGGGAATGGCAACCTACTCCAGTATTCTTGCCTGGAGAATTCCACGGACAGAGGATCCTGGCAGGTTACAGTCCATGGGGTCGTAAAAGAGTCAGACAAGACTTAGCAACTAACAGTTCCTCTTTCACTAGGAGCCCTAGTTGGGAAAAGGAGGGGAGCCTGAAAAGTGTCCTGGAGGGAGCTAAGCAAGCCTCTTTCATCTTCCCTTCCCCTGCTCTCTTCTCTCTCCCGTGCTACCTCCCAAGAGTATATAAAACTCCTAAGACACCCTAATACTAAAGATACCAGGAAATCACTGCTTTCACTGAAGCGAACATTCTTCCTAACGAGGGTTGGACTAAGGTCTGAGAAATCCACCAGCCGTCCCGTACACGACGGTTCCAAGCCTCTGGTTTTCCAGCAAATGGGCCTAAACTCAGTGACTTGAAGTATGGGATTTAAGTGAGCCCATGAGCACTGGGACTTCTTCAGACCAACACTCCTCCTGCCCCAGAGGTTTCACCTCAGGGTCTCAAGATCAGTCTGGCTGGTCCCTCTCAGCAACTTTTCTCGTAAAGGACATCTAAGGGCATTTTTGTTTGTGCCCTACAGCCCTGAAAATCTACCAGCTCAGAAACGGGGCAGTGTACTTCAACTACATTATTAAAATGCAGCAAGTCACAGCTTGCTGGGAAGATGAGTGAGGTGGATAAATTAGAAGGGCCTGGTTGTGAAGGCAGACAAGGACCAGCATGATCCTGACTCGCAGAGCTGGCCCAAAGTCAATGCCTTAAACTAGCCGGTCCTGGGCTCAGTTCTCTTTCAGCAAGTCTGCCCCCATTCGGCCAGGCTGGAAGTGCCTTTTGACTCTTAAGGTTAACTACCCTCCAGAGCCGCCCAGGTCAAGGAGACTGCGCCATACTCTGTCCCCTGTCTTCCTGCAGCTCAGAGCACCAGGCGTTTTAGTCTTGCAGCTCTTCAGCTGATTTTCTGACTTGGACATAGGATTTCACCAAAACTCTTAGGCTTCCTAGTCTGGAAATACTTTTTTGGGTTTGTCTTCTCATAGCTGGATGGCCTGTTTTCCTGGATTTATTATAGAATTTAGAAACAAGTCCATGGGGGCATGAGCTCTAGAGTTTAGCTTCCAGCCCTGTGTTGTGAGAATCATGTACCAATTCTGTCCTTCTGTGTGTTGACTGTGTAATCCTCACACTCTCAGGTAAGAGACTGATGGGAACATCTCATGTGTAAACCTGTTGTTGAGGCGCTTTGCTAATCCAGTGCATATAAAATATCTTCCACCCAAGAAAGCATTCTAACTGTTAGCTAGTTTACGCTGCACAACTACAGGAAGTACTAAGCCTGGTACTTAAATGAGAGGCTGGCCTTCAGGGCAGGCCTAGTGGTGGTGATGCTGCTATGGCTCCTGAGGTGTCCGAAACGCTTCTCTACTGACAGCTCTCAGCCCATCGACAGCCTTAGAGCTCCGCTCATTGCTTCTCGCCCCTCACTGCAGTCCAAGATGGTGTCATACTCTCTAGTATATTTACTGGACTTGCCTCTTGATGTCTTTTCAGCTATTTCCAGTTGTTGGTGCCTTGCCCTCAAGGAGCAGTTTCCAGGGCATTTCCCAGAGGCCCTAGAGCTGCCTCAAAGAGGACTGTCCCTGCTGTTTTGTGCACTGGCTGCAGCATTAGACTAACTTTCTGGCAGATTGCTTCAGGATCAGCACTTTTTTGATTAGATATAATCTCAGCCGCCTGGGAAAAAAAAAGTCTGGGAGCCTAATAAGCATATTTCACGTTCATCCAGAATGAAGCGTTCTTCATTTACTGAGGCTAAGCCTTGGATGTTAAGGCATTGTGTGTCCTGGGCCACAGTGGGTGATGTTACTAATAGAAGGAAGCTGGGTTTGCAGGGGGTTGGGCCTGTGCGAGAGTAAACACTAACACTTGAGTTCCAGCCAGCTGGCAAGGATGGAAGTCTTTGAAGAATGTAATACAAGATGGGAAAAGGAGAACGTAAAGCTTTTTGTCCTGAATGAGAGTAGGAAACCAGCCAGTGGGACCAGTGTGGGCAATAAGAAATGCTTCTGTCTCTGGACAAGCCTTAAAGGGACATTCCATCTCCACTGGTCCACTCCCAGGGGCACTGCCATGCAGAGATTAGCCCACGAAACTGGAAGAAACCCTTTGGAGTGGTGGGTATCCAGCTTACTGTGCATGTGGCACCGTCTGTTGGTGGTAAGGTGGGGTCCCCAACTGGTTCGCAAATGTAAATGCAGCCTTTTGCAGACAGAAGAGTAAGGACAGGTGGCTTTCCTACCTCTGAGCCTTCTTTGGGGAGGAGCATCATGGAATGTTGACAGTTATCTGAAACCTTTTAAGTTCCCTCATTGAATTCCTATCCTGTCCCTGAGGAATCATATGACCAAGAAACCACAGGCACCCACCCCAGATTTCCCCAGGAGGTGGAGTGATGCCAGAAGGGAAGAGAGTGAATGGCCCCTCTGCCTTCCCAGGGCCACCAGAATGAGGAACTGGTTGCACTGGTTGTATAACGTATCAGAAGCCATACTTTGTTCTGTTTTCTCATTTCCAATGTTCCTGCTGTGTGGATGAATAAAATGACATGTTGCAAATTTATTTGAAAATCCTTGAAGGAAGGTACTTTGCAAATACAGTATTCTTTTTAACCAATAAACGTACTATTTTTATAAGCACTGTTTTTGCCAAGAGTTGTGAAATCACTTGTGTACATAGGGAAGTGAAGACTATGTGCTGCCCTAAAGTCATTCAGCACAGAATCAGCACTGAAAATCTCATCTCTTGTTCTGCCTGACTATTTTAAGGACCGTCCTGGTTGGAGCATAACAAGTAGATTCACATGGCATTGGAACTGGAAGGGCCTTTTAAAGACATCTGGTCCTACTTTCTACTGATACGCAACTAATCCCTATCAGCATCCCTTGAAGAGCCCTTCTGTCTTGGGCTAATTCTCTGTTCTAGGGACTACTCAGATTGTTGTATTAAGCCAAATCTGCCTCCTTGTCAAGGCTCTGGAGTGCTTGCCTTACCCCCACTTTAGGATAAAATAGCCAGTTTAGAACCTGAGTAGTCCTCCCGGGCCTTCCCCACAATCAAGGCTAAAAAGGAACGCAAACCCAACTCAACAGGAGATAGTAAGTGTTGATTAAGAATCGCCAAGCTTCCAAAGAGGTAGGAAATGCTGACGGCTCACGACACTATTGGGCAGATGAGAAAAAGTGCCTGCTCCCAGGGGAACACCCCTGGGCAAGAAGATGGTGATCTCGATAAATTAGACAGAGGCACTCCTTTGTCCTGGGGCACAAAGCCTGGCCAGCAGAAGGCGGACTGGTTTTATACCTCCCTGGTTCTTCAGCCAGGTGTTCTTGTACAGGGTCGCTCTGCACCACCATGCTTCTTGACCCGGTTTTAACTACTTACCCTAATGCAGTTTGGAAGAGGGTCCTCCAACAGGTTTCCTGGTTCCATTTTTACCTTCCACTAGGTTCAGAAACGGAGAAGGAAATGGCAACCCACTCCAGTACTCTTGCCTGGAAAATCTCATGCGCGGAGGAGCCTGGTAGGCTGCAGTCCATGGGGTTGCTAAGAGTCAGACACGACTGAGCGATTTCCCTTTCACTTTTCACTTTCATGCATTGGAGAAGGAAGTGGCAACCCACTCCAGTGTTCTTGCCTGGAGAATCCCAGGGACAGGGGAGCCTGGTGGGCTGCGGTCTATGGGGTCGCACAGAGTCGAACACGACTGAAGCGACTTAGCAGCAGCAGCAGGTTCAGAAAGGTTTCTCCTTCCTCAAGCCATTGTCCAGTGTAGTGTAACTACTCCATTTCCCCCACAGTCCAAGGCCATTTCTGACTATTACCTTTGCCTCACCAGTCCTGCTGAATTTAAGCTCCCTGGTTCCTGGCAGCATGGGCACAATGCTCCCTTCAGTAAAGGTCTGTGGGCCCCAGTGTTGCCTCACAGGGACTCCAACAGATGCTGGACTGCCAGTTTGAGTACTTTCCTGCCGTTTTAATCATGAAAACAATGTCCAAGAGGGCACTCTTGGCCTTAAAGTGTGTATGGAGTGTCACCTGCCCTATCAGTAAACAAAGGATGTGGCCATCAAGGCAGTAGCCACTGTAGCCACCCCCAACTGCACCCTGAGGGTATTCAAGGTGGAGAAAAGCTGGCTATTGGCCCCAGATAGTTGAGGTGCATATCAAAGGAATGCTTTCAATGTGCCCAGACTCTTGTATCTTCCCATACAAAGAAAAACACTAAATTCATTATGTCTGGTTACTAGTCTTTAATTAACAGTAAAGCTTTTGATATTCCAACTACCTGCTTTTTGTAATCTCCTTTATATCCTCACTTCTCCCTTGCCTCTTTGGAGCACTTCCACAGAGCTATCTGAGAGGCTCCCTTCCCTGTTGGAATCCTTAGAAAGTTTGCCAAATAAAACACAATTCTCAACTTTTGGGTTGTGCTTTTTTTTTTTTTTCCAGTCAACATAAAGTTTGGTGAAGCTGTTGGGTAATTTATCACACTATCCTGTTTGCTTTTTCCCATATTGCTCTGGATCTCCAGCCTTCCTCTCCTCATTTCCCTCCCAACCCCTGGCCATGGGGGTGTCCTTAGAATGGATATTGTTTCAAGCCAGTGCTCAGCAGTCAGGAAACATGTTTTGGACGCTGACTTCTGGACGGTACTCCGTATACTTGTATACTTGTACCCTTGAAAATAAAATGTATCTGATGAACGTAGCTCTCCTCCAGACTTTGCTGAGTCCGAGGAAAGCAGAAGCCAAATGCAGGGCGCTAGAATTTCTTAAGGAACAGCCAGGGCTTTGTGCTCTCTGCTCTGCAGACTGGCCTCGCCTTGGACAGAGGCAGGCACGGGGCGCCACACTGAGGGAGGCTGTCCGAAGTCCCCGTCGGCCAGTCCAGGTTGCAAAATGTGCCCGGCGGCGGCGAAGGAAGGCATCCTTTAGCCACGTGTGCAGTGACAATCACAGGTGCAGCTGGAAGGAGGTGCAGAACCCGGAGCTTCCCGCCTTCCGAAGCTTCCACCACAGGAGCAGGGAAGATGGGGTTATCCTTTTGGTATCTCCGCATCAGATGCTCCCCGGCTGGGGTCCCACGCCACCGCCCACAGAGCCCAGGTTCCCCCCAAGTCGGGGCACCACCCACCGTTCCCGCATGACGCGGGCGCGGGGACTCGGGAACTGTAGTTCCCGGCTCGGTTTGCGGCGCTGGGGCGGGGCTGGTGCGGACTCCAAGTCCCGGCTGGCGGCGCGGCTCGGCCCGGCGCGCTGGGGGCGGGGCCGCCCGGCCCTTTAAACCATTCAGGGTCGCTCCGAGGGCCGCAGCCGGGGACGGCGCCACGCGGGGGCCGAGCAGGACGCGGCGGCGGGACGCTCCGGGGAGGTGCGTTTGGGGCCCCTTCCTCCTCTAGACCTCCAGAGATCACCTGCGAAGGCGCAGGTGCTGGGGACTGCGGGCCGTGGGCTGCGGGCGCGCAGGCGGGCGGGCAGGGGACCAGGGTGGGCTTACCGCGTGAACCCGCCCCTTCCCCGCGGCGCCGGCGCTCAGGTAGCTAGCTGCCTGCGCCCCGCTGCCTCTCCGCCCAGTCCCGGACCCCCTCGCAGGCTTTTCTTGGCGTGACCCGCTCGGGACTGTCCTGACTGCAGACCCCCTCCCAGTCCAGGACCCTCAGGCCAGGGAGGGTGGCTTCCTTTCCAGAGCTTAGGGCCCCGCGGCGTCTGAACATCTGGCTGGAACGCGGAGGACCCCCGGTGAATGCCGGAGGGTGTCCACGTTGTGGTGGGGGCTCAGCCCCAAGCGTGGGCGCTCAGAGCCGCAGAGGGAGCCCTGCGTCTGGTGCTGACCACCTTTCTCTCCCCCGCACCGGCTTTGGCCAGTCACTAGACCCTGGACTTTGACCTGTCTCTCTTCACCAGGCCCGGGCAGCCGATGGTTTTGACGAAGTATCTTAAGGTTGCCGGCCCATCCCCTCTTCTCCTGCTACCTCTTGTCCTCCCCCCCCTCCCCATCACCACCACCCTGGCTTCCCTCCCTCATGACCGCCTGGATCCTCCTTCCTGTCAGCCTGTCAGCATTCTCCATCACTGGCCTATGGACTGTGTGAGTACGGAGGGGGATGGGGGGAAGGCAACGAGGAGACAAAATGTGAGGGACAGGGCCCAGCCAGGACCCAACAGGAGCCTGATGGCACATAGAAAGCCCCCTTGTCCTGTGGCAGGCTCCAGGGTGGTACCCAGGGTCACTCCGGCTGTCTCCAGAGCCTGGCCTGGCGCCTGGGCCCACAGCCCCTTGGGACAAGCTGGCACCACTGCTGTCCAGCAGGGTGGCGCGGACAGACACACTTCTAGCTGGGGTAACTTCCAGAATTGGGACTGGGCTGTGGGTTCTCTAGAGTAGCGTCGGGCCGCAGGGCCACCCCAACTCAAGCCCCCAGAAAGGAGAGTGAGACTGAATGAAGGAAGAGTCGGTGGGGGAAGGCTGGGCGCGTCGTGGGGCGGGGTGACAGTTGTGCTCCCGCAGGTATGCCATGGCCGTGATGAACCACCACGTGTGCCCCGTGGAGAACTGGTATGGCGCACTCTACAGACAGCCTCACTCTAAAGCTCCCTTCATCTCTGTTCCCTCTTGGGCCGGGGCTGCCTCGAGCCAGACGGAGACACTGGGCCTCACTGCTCTTCTCTGACATTGGCAGCGCCTGCCCCCTCCCCAGGCATGGCTTCGTGCCCACCTACCTGCTTCCCACTGTCATTTGCCCCTTTGGCTTCTGTCTTGGGGGGTCCTGGGAAGTGGGCTCTTCTGCCCCTGCCAAGGGAGGTCAGGGAGGGTGTCTCCCAGAGACCTGAGGGAACCCCTTACCCCCAGGCTATGCTCTGTCTTACCTGCCAGGTCTTACAACGAATCTTGCTCTCCTGACCCCACGGAGCAAGGGGGCCCCAAGACCTGCTGCACCCTGGATGACATCCCCCTCATCAGGTGAGGCCTAGAGACCTGGCAGGTCACAGAGACCCAAGGCCCAGCTAGACTCCCAACCAAGTGTCTCAAGCCAAGGCATGTCCCTGGGTCCCAGAAATAATAATTCCATTAAGAGCACATATGCCAATACTGCTTACCATTTAGGATGAGCCAGGCTGTGCACTGAATCCTTTACCCACCTAAGGTCATTTCACCTTCCCAGCATTGAGGCAGCTATTGTTTTCACGACTTTATAGGCAAGGAAACTGAGACTGTGCTATGTCATCCATCCAGGTCCCTCAGCTAGTGAGTGGAGGCACCTAGATTTAGGTTCCAGCTCTCTGCCCAGCCTAAGCCCTGGCATAAGGGAAGTCAGACCCACTGTGGACCTTAACAGTCTCAGGGATCCCAGGGAGCCTTGGGGTCCACTTGGCAATCCTGGGCTCTCCCAACTCCAGCAAACACCCAGCGCTCTGCCTTAGGGGGAGGTGTGGTCAGCCTGGGGCCACTTGTTTGTATGAGACACTGGCCTTTATCCATCAGGGTCTGGCCTGTAAAGGAACAGGTGCAGATAAGGCTAGAGAGAGCAAGTGGGCCAGGAGGGGGGCTTTCCAGTGCTTCTGCCCCTCTCACTCTGTCCCCACCCCCTCCTCTCAGCAAGTGTGGCTCGTACCCCCCTGAGAGCTGCCTCTTCAGCCTCATTGGCAACCTGGGTGCTTTCATGGGTGAGTTGTGCCCTCGGCGCCCCATCACCACCCCACCCAGTCCGCCTACCCTCACCTCCACTCCCCAGGAAGCCCTGGCTTTGTGCAGCCCACCGCACCAAGGGCTAAGGCCAGCGGGGCCACTTCACTTCCATTCCATGAAGGCCCAAGGCTGACTCCCACACAGCCACCCTGGTATAGCACACCCCCTGCCTGTCCATTCTCTTCCGGCCCTCAGAGCATCTGGGGAAAGCTAGCTGGGCTGGGTCAGGGCCAGAGAAGGTGCCAGAGCCGGCCCCCGCTGTGCTCTCCTCCCCCAGTGGCCCTGATCTGCCTCCTGCGCTATGGGCAGCTCCTGGAGCAGAGCCGTCATTCCTGGGTCAACACCACAACGCTCATCACAGGCTGCACCAATGCTGCGGGTCTGGTGGTGGTGGGAAACTTCCAGGTACGCCCACCTGCCGGCCTTTCAGCTTCCTCTAGAGGGACAGCGATGGGGGCAGGGGATGAAGAGGTGGAGGGGAGGGGCTGATCTGTGCTCCCTCTCTGGGCCCAGGTGGACCACGCTAAGTCTCTGCACTATGTCGGAACCGGTGTAGCCTTCACTGCTGGCCTGCTCTTCGTTTGCCTGCACTGTGCCCTCTCCTACCACGGGGCCACGGCCCCCCAGGACCTGGCTGTGGCCTACCTGCGGATTGTGCTGGCAACCATCGCCTTTGTCACTCTGATCCTCAGTATCCTTCCAGGATGGGATGGCCAAGAATTCCTCCTATAGCCCAGACCCTCTACCACCCAGGATGCTGGGGGTGCGGGGGGAACAGACACCCCTGCCCAGTCTGGTCTTCTGCCCCCTACTCCTGGGAGGTGAGACTTGGTCCTCTGCCCCAGCCTATATCCAGGAAGGCAGGAAGGGTGTCACCAGGCTCCCATACCTCCTCCCAGACGTTTCCTTAGCCCCCTCCCAGGTGGGGTCTTCTTCATCCACGAGAGCTCTCAGCTGCAGCATGGGGCAGCCCTGTGTGAGTGGGTGTTCGTCATTGACATTCTCATCTTCTACGGCACCTTCAGCTATGAGTTTGGGGCGGTCTCCTCGGACACACTGGTGGCCGCGCTGCAGCCCACCCCTGGCCGGGCCTGCAAGTCCTCTGGGAGCAGCAGCACCTCCACCCACCTCAACTGTAGTCCTGAGAGTGTCGCCATGATCTGAGGTCTGGGGAGAGTGGCTGGCCCTGCCTCCGCAGCTCCCCGCATCTCCTTTGCATTTCTTTTGTACCAAAAAAACCCGATTTTGTGAAAAGTATTCTGCTGGGACACAGGCTGCCTCACTCCTGGAGGAGGGGCCATCCCACACCTGTGCCATAGAGGAGCGGGCCTCTTGGCAGGCTGCCCAAGCCACACAGCCCGCTCCCCACACCGCAGTGTTGTCTTTGTTTTAAAGGTCACGTGTCATTCACCCAGCCAGCCCTTCAGGTGCCTTCTACTCCCTCAGTGCCAAGGCTGGACCACTGGGGTCTCCTGCTGCAGGAATTGGGGGCTGGGAACAGCGAGAGGGCTACCAGTCTCAGGGGTGGGGGTGAGCACTCCTTAGTCTATGGGAAGGCCCCCTATGGGCCCACTGAACTGCACTGGGATTCTTCACTCTGCCCCTTTCTTTAGGGCAAATAACACAGCAGAACCACGTGGGTATTTTAGTACTTTTTTTTTATATATATCTATTAAAAGAATTCTAATTTGCATGTTTGTAGTCTGTTCTGAAGAAAGGAAGAGGGCCTTATGCAAAACAGCTTCCCCTGGACAAAGGATGGGAGAAAGCCCCTGCCCACAGGGAGGGTCCTGAGTGCCCATCGAGCAGAGCTGCCAAGAACAAAGGATGCCAAGTGCTATCCAAGTACCCCTGAAGGGCCTGAAGCCCTTTCTGGGCCTCTAAACAATCTGAAGAGCTGACCTGATTATTTCACACTTCCTACCCTGCTCAGGGGCTTCCCTAGTGGCTCAGACGGTAAAGAACCTGCCTGCAGTGCAGGAGACCCCAGTTCAGTCCCCGGGCTGGAAAGATCCCTTGGAGAAGGGAATGGCTACCCACTCCAATATTCTTGCCTAGAGAATTCATGGACAGAGGAGCCTGGTGGGCTATAGTCCATGGGGTCGCAGAGTCAGATATGACTGAGCAACTAACACTTTCACTTTTTTTCACCCTGCTCAATTGTCTGGCTTGAAGACTGATTCCAGACTAAGGGATATGACGAAGGATGGAGTACAGAAGATAACTTGAGAATAACTTGAAAATGTTAGAAGCAATCTGCAATGAAGCTAAAGAAAGCCCTGGGGATCTAACACTGACTAAAGATTGCAGTGGGAAGGGAGAAATGTTAGCTAGTTTTTGGTTACCATATTTAAGTCACTACTAGGTGCCCTGCCTGACACATTTTGTCTTCCAACCACAGACACGTAGGCCCAGGCTGTGGCTGGTCTGGTAGCCAGGTTCTTGACCTGGGCCCTATTATCCTCAGGCCAGCAGGCTTGGTAGGGAGGGATACCCAGCCTGGGACCTTCCACAGTTTAGGACCCCATCCCAGTAGAGATCCAATGGAAGATCCAGGCAGGAGCCCCTGCCCAGGCCTGAGAGCAATGCAGCAGCAGAATAAATGAAGAAACCTTTAATGAGAACTCAAGATGCAAGAGGAACATGTTGCAGAGGACCAGTGTCCAGCCCTAGCTGCCTCATGTGTACATGGCTCCATGGAGGTTCTCGAGGCGGTGCTTCTGCTGCTGCTTGCGAGCCTGAAGCAAAGAGTGCACACTGGTCGGGGGCCATCCCCAAAGGCCTGCAGGTGAAGGGATAGGGCAGCCATCGTGGGGCTGGCTCACTGTTTTCAGGCCCCTAGCATTTGGGCAGGAACATTGCCAAGGCCCTTGCCCCTCACCACAGTCACTGGGAAGGTGGCCAGACTCACGGAGTGTGAGCCTACTCAGGCCTCCTAAGGTGGGGAATGAGGGCATCAGGAACAGGGACTCAGGGAGCCCTGTGACCACCCCCTCCACTTGCCCAGCCCCCTACCTTATCTCGCTTGTGCTCCTCATAAGTGTCATCATCAGTGGGCAGCTCATGGCGGCACAGAGGGCAGGAATTGGTCTGAGAAAAGCAGTGCAGTGTACCAGCCCGTCTGGTTTTCATAAGCTCAAAACAACCATCCCCAGCTCCCAATTCCCTACCCTTACCCTCTCCCGTCTCTGATCCCACACCCCACCCCAAAGGTTCATCAACAGAAGAGGCTTGAGGACTAGGCCCAAGGCAGGGAGAAAGGAAACAGTACCTTGCTCAGCCAAGGCAGAATGCAGTTGGAATGGAAGAGGTGATGGCAAGGCATCTCAATGGCGGTCTCCTCCTCCTCAAATTCCAAAAGACACACGGGGCACTTGAGCTCTTGAGGAGGGAGTGCTAATCAGGAGAGCTGCCACAGGCCCTACCTCCCAGCTCCCACTCCTGAAGGACACACCTGCCCCAGCCTGACCTGGAAAACTGAAGGGCCAGACTGTAATCTGGCTTCCAGAGTTGGTCGGTCTGGCAGACCTGCCCCAAAGAATTAGTGGAAAGACTTTGTGTTCTCACCAGCCTGAGAGCCCCTGATGACTGTCCTGGGAAGGTTCTCAACTGCAGTCTTGGCAGCGGGTGGAGGCAGGTGGTGATCCCAATCTACTACCAACCCCAAGTCTTCAAAGTCCATCCTATTGAAAAGGGACCTGGGAAGAAGGATGCAAGGTCAGAACCAAAGAATCTTTGCCCCCATAATCCACTAAACATTAACAGACAAATACTCTGCCCGACTAGTCATATTAATAGCTACCCCTGAGTAGTGCTCACTAGATAAAAAGCACAGTGGGAAATGGCTTACAGCAGCTATCAAACAACCCCAGGCCATCAGACAACCCCAAGCCTGCAGGCTGTTTATTTCAGTTTTACACAAGAGAGAGAAATTATTCGGGCCACTCAGAAATGACCCGATAAAGCCAGACTCCAAGTGGCAGTGTAGCTTCCGTGCTTGAAGTGCCTAACGGATATACCTACTCACAGTCACATGGCCTCTACCCTGCCCCCATGACCCGCCTACTTCAGTACCTCCTAAAGCCTACTGCCCTCCAGTCCGGACACCCCCTCTTCCACACTCCAGATCGCTTTTTCCAGGATTCCCTTGCCCTGGTCCGTCCAGGGACGACCGAAATTATCGACTTCCCCCCGAATCTCACTGCGGAATTAACTCCGCAGATTATTTATCTGTTTTACCCAGAAACTGCTGCCCCATATAATCCGCGTTCTCCAGCCAGCCTCAGCCCAGACACCTGCTGTGTGGGCCCTACCTCCCAGCCCCGCACACCCACCTTGCAAGCTCCAGCAGCATGTTTGTTCGAGGATCCCGTTCGCGATCCAACGGCTCGCAGTCGTGTTCATCGAAATAGGACGCCATGGCAGCCGGGCTGTCTGACACAGCCCTCAGACCCCGGCCGTACTTCAGTCTCGCCGCGCTGGCCAATAAACTAGCGAGTTGAGGGAGGGCGACCAATCAGAGTCCCAGAAACGCGGACACAGTGGCTCTTTCGCCACATAGGAAGAGGAAGTATTCATTTTGTCACCTCTTATTGGCTCGAATAAGTCAGGTGACCAAGGGTTAAAGCCAATGGCAGGGCCCGAGGTGGGTCAGAAAACGGTCTTCTTGGACCCCTCGTCTAGGGTAGGTTTCTGGGAGACGTGAGTGGGTCGCATAATCTTGAGAAGCCAACTGTTTGAGCTATAGGGGTCCTCCATCTGCTCTGTGGCTCAGAGGGTCTCGGCAGGTCAGATCTTACAGGCCTCTCAGAAAGAGGGAGGCGCTGACTCAGGGGTCAAGGTTCTGCGAGCCTAGGGAAGCCTGGAGTCGGGGCTTCTCACTGCCCTGCTGCATCCTCGCCGGGCACTTCAGCACCCGCTGCGCTCTAGTCGGTTCAGGACTAGACACTTGACGCCGCCTCGACTCCCGCAAAACAAACAAAACTTTCCTATTCAGTTCTGCCGTGTTAGGCACAATAATAAAAGGTGGGGTAAACTCCCCCACCCGAGCAGAGGCCTTACCAGCTCAGGGAACTACCTATCTGTGTGATCTTTTAGCCCATTGCTCAGCGTTTCCCCTAGCTTCTGTAAAATTAGTGGCTTGAATTTAATAAGTAGTTTGCATCTCTGGCACCCATGAATCTCTTGGAGGAGGAAAGGAGAGGTTGCAGCTTTAGGGAAAACAACAACAACAACAAAAAAAAAACTCCACATGTTGTTTAGTCTCAAAGATCAAATTTAACTGATCTAGGCCTGGGTGTGTGTGTGTGTGTGTACTAAATGATTTGGCTGCTAGCTATCATTTATTTGGCAACTAGAATCATTACACTTATATTGTACACAGGGTATAAATATAAATACTCCTCACAATTATCCAGGAGCTAGTATCATTACAGTCAAAGCTATGGTTTTTCCAGTAGTCATGTATAGCTATGAGAGTTGGACCATAAAGAAGGCTGAGTGCCAAAGAACTGATGCTTTTGAATTGTGGTGCTGGAGAAGGCTCTTGAGAGTCCCTTGGACTGCATGGAGATCAAACCAGTCAGTTCTAAAGGAAATCAACCCTGAATATTCATTGGAAGGCCTGGTTGCTGAAATTCCAATACTTTGGCCTCCTGATTCAAAGAGCTGACTCATTGGAAAAGACTGATGCTAGGAAAGATTGAAGGCAGGAGGAGGAGAAGAAGGTGGCAGAGGATGAGATGGTTAGATAGTATCACCAACTCAGTGAACATGTATTTGGGCAAACACTGGGAAATAATGGAGGACTGCGGGGCCTGGCATGCTGCAGTCCATGGGGTCGCAAAGAGTTGGATACAACTTAGTGACTGAACAACAAGAAGTATCATTATTGCTTTTTACATATGTAAGAACCCAAGTCCAATTCCACAGGACCTCTAAGCAGTGTTGTAGGCCTAAGTGCAATACTCGGGGCTTCCCTCCATCTTTCCCAGGAAAGGCTGATGGTGGTGAGCCTAGCAGAAGTAACATGCACTGTGAAGGTACTGCTGCTGCTAAGTCACTTCAGTCGTGTCTGACTCTGTGTGACCCCATAGATGGCAGCCCACCAGGCTCTCCCGTCCCTGGGATTCTCCAGGCAAGAACACTGAAGTGGGTTGCCATTTCCTTCTCCAATGCATGAAAGTGAAAAGTGAAAGTGAAGTCACTCAGTCGTGTCCGACTCTTAGCGACCCCGTGGACTGCAGCCCACCAGGCTCCTCTGTCCATGGGATTTTCCAGGCAGGAGTACTGGAGTGGGGGTGCCATTGCCTTCTCCATGTGAGGGTACAGTTCCATACAACTGGAGGGTTTGTTCTTGTTTCTTTTTCAGTAGCCCTCACTCCCCCTAACAAGGAACTGCTTCTGTTATACACTTAACCCTGAGTTCCTCTTCCCACCTACACTTGAGTTTGAGATGCAGTTAAGTAGGAGAAGGCAATGGCACCCCACTCCAGTGTTCTTGCCTGGAAAATCCCATGGACGGAGGAGCCTGGTCGGCTGCAGTCCATGGGATCGCTAGGAGTCGGACACAAGTGAGCAATTTCCCTTTCACTTTTCACTTTCATGCATTGGAGAAGGAAATGGCAACCCACTCCAGTGTTCTTGCCTGGAGAATCCCAGGGACGGGGGAGCCTGGTGGGCTGCCATCTACGGGGTTGCACAGAGTCGGACACGACTGAAGCGACTTAGCAACAGCAGCAGCAGCAGCTCAAGCAGTGGCTGCCCTGCTTCCCAGGTCTTGGTAGGACCTTTCCTTCTTACTTGGCCTTTACCCAATGTTCTTTCCTGGTGTCCTGAAGACACTGCCTCCCTGGCCCTGTGCAGTCCTAGAGCTTTGAAAAGCCCGAATTCTTTCCCATAGGGCAAACTCCAGGCCATCCTTTGTGACTCTGCACCTTACAGCATCACATAGGAAAAAGCCCTTCCCTTTTCCTGCCACCTGCTACATACGTATGGGCTTCCCAGTGGTAAAGAATCCGCCTGCCAATGTAGGAGATGCAGGGGACTTGGGTTCAATCCCTGGGTTGGGAAAAGATCCCACGGTGTAGGAAATGGCAACACACTCCAGTATTCTTTCAGGGGAAAAATCCCATGGACCGAAGAGTCCATGAGGTAGCAAAGAGTCAGACACAACTGAACAACTGAAAATACAGGCATGCCGCATCTGTAATCTGGTGTAGAGCCTGAGGAAGAACTTGGGGGCAGAAACTAGAGGAGGTACCCAAGGGGGAAGAGCCTCTCTGAAGATGAGAGCCTTGTGAGATAAAGATCATGGGAGTGCCTTCCTCTTTGTCATCCTATGGGTCCTCTGAAGAGCCCCAAACTCAGAAGAATAACAGATTTCATCCTTAGGAAGACAGACTTAGAGGGCACCAGTTGAAGGTTCTGGTTTGGGGGCTGTTATATCTTTACACCTGCACCCTAGAGGGATCTGTCTGTAAGATTGGATCAATGAGGAAGGGAGAAGATGTCACCTCCCAGGGCTGAAGTCCTTTGGAACTTTCTGTTTTCTAAGTAGCCATGGGGGTGGAGGCAGAGCAGGATGAACCAATCTGAGGATCTTCAAACACACACATCTAAGTCGCTTCAGTCATGTCAGACTCTGTGACCCCATGGACTGTAGCCCGCCAGACTCCTCTGTCCATGAGATTCTCCAGGCAAGAATACTGGAGTGGGTTGCTGTGCCCTCCTCCAGGGATTCTTCCCAACCCTGGGATCAAACCCGCATCTCTTTTGTCTCCTGCATTGGCTGGCGGGCTCTTTACCGCACCACCTGGGAAGCCCTCAAACACACACACACATACACCAGTTTTTACACAAACAGTGGTTTTTACTAAGCTCCAGGTGGGGCTGGCTTGGCATGGCCAGTGCAGCAGGTTGCCCTCAAGGGCCAGTCTGTGGTATGATAGGAAGTAACCAAGGTGCACACATTGAGGCTGCCCTCCATGTTCACTGGGGTGGCTCAGAGGGGAGCAAACTCCAGGATTCTCTGAAGACCAGAAGTGGCCAGTGTGGCTCTTCAGCCTCTTTTCCAGGCCCTGCTGGGTCATTCCCCAGGCCCCAAGGCAGGGCCTGCATCCTGGACCTGTGGGGCGCTGCTGCCCTTGCTGCTTTGTGGGAGAAAGATGACCAGCAACACAATCAGGAGGATGAGCAGGGCAATGCCCACTGCCAGCCCCATGTAGATCCGGCACTGGGCATTCTCCCAGCGCTTCTTCTGGGCCAGAGTCTTGGTTGTCTTGCTGAAGGCTGAGCTCTGCAGATACCCCCCAGACACAGGGTGGGAGTTAGGGGTTTCCCCAGAGCCCCAGACCACCTCCTACCAACCCCATCCCCACAAGGGGTCTCCTTATCTCCTTGCTCAGCCTCCCCAACCTGTCAGCTCCCTTTCTCCACAAAGCCTGTCTCGGGACCCTCCCAGCCTGACTCCTGGTCTAGACACTGGTGTAGTCCTTGACTCACAGCCCTGAGGGTTCACTCCCAGTTAACAATGCCAGTCTTCAACCTTTTAGGACGATCCACAGCTTCAAACCAAGGCCTTCATCCTTCATGAGGCCTCCCCACCCATTGCCAGCTGGGCTAGGGGGCCCTCAAGAAACCCACACTGGCCTTTGGGTAAGCGTCAGGCCCCACCCATGGCCAGGAGAGCCCTGGACACAGTCTGAGTGCTCCCTCCGAGGGTCCCTCCTAGCCTCTCCCTCTCCCTCTCTGCTTCCCCAGGCCTCACACCATGTCCAGGAGTTGGTCTGAACGCTGCTCCAGCTCCGCCAGCTTCCCGTCACGCTCCAGGACCTTGTCGAAGTTGTTGAGCATGATTTCTGTCACCTCATCCGCCTGCCGCTGGCATCGCTCCAACTCTTTCCCTGCCTGGGCACCAAGCCCAAGGTCAGGGCTATGTGATGCCCCCACGTGGCCCTCATTTGGCCATGAGACCCAGAGGCCTCCTTGCCCCCAGTGTGTGTGTGTGTGTGTGTGTGTGTGTGTGTGTGTGCGCGCGTGCGCGCGCAGTGTATGAGTAAGGGGAACAGCATTATAACAGCATTATTCACATAAGGGTCTGATATGTGCTGAATGAAGGGCTGGTCTCTTGGGGTGTATGGCTCACCTTTGGTTCCCCCCTACAATGCCCAAGAAGGCAGGTTCTAGGTCAGCCTTGACTTCCAGCATCTCAGCTTCGTCTAAGGTGCCCCAGGATGAGACCTTCTCAGGACCTGCCCACCCTCCCACAAAGCAGACACTCGGCTCACGTGTTTGAAGTGAAGTGAAGTGAAAGTCAATCAGTCGTGTCTGACTCTTTGTGACCCGGTGGACTACAGACCGCCAGGCTCCTCTGTCCATGGAATTCTCCGGGCAAGAATACTGGAATGGGTTGCCATTCTCTTCTCTAGGGGATCTTCCCCACCCAGGGATTGAACCTGAGTCTCCTGTACTGCTGGCAGATTCTTTACTGTCTGAGCCATCAGGGAAGCCCCACCTGTTCTAGGATGGCCTCAACTCAGTGTGCACCTGCCTTGGGATTTCCCACTGGCCTAAAGAGGTGCCGAAGAACAAGCAACTGAGCTACTTGGCCATAGCCAGACAGGGAGGAGATCCAGCCCACAGAGCTAGAGAGGTCATTTTGGACCACCACATCTCATATAGCCTCTGCCTAACCCCATAGACACACACTCAGATTAGATCTCCCTTCCTCCCTTCCCCAGCCTCTGACTGGTCAGGCCAGTTCTGCCTCCTGGCCTGACCCTGCTCCGCATCAATGCTCAGAGTTGACTCCCTGTCTGCCTGGGAGCCTTGGCCTTCCTGGTCTCTGGCCTCCAGCTTTTCAGCTATAGCCGAGGTCTTCTCTGGGATTCAGCTCTTGGATTTCCCAGCCTGGGCAGCAGCCTCATCTGACAAAAGAATCCGGTTCATTTCAGAGGACTGGGAAGGGAGATGCAGGGTCCAAGCTGGGGGAGAGGTCAGGAAGAGGAAGAAAGCATGGGTCACAAGCAAGGAAGAAAGTCGGCTTCAGATACATGCACCGGCAGAGACCCATGGCAGGAGGCTGGAGTCCAGAGACACGCTGCCAGGAGGAGATGAATCCCAGCGGATTAACAAACCACAGCAACTCCCTCCTCTCCCAGCCCAGTCCCCCAGAGCCCAACCCTGTTCTCATCTCCTCCCCACAGAGCACGGGCCAAGCTCACACTCCTGCCAGACTATATTGCCCATTGTCTGCAGCAGACATTTCAGCATTTGACTGAATTCCACTTAAAACCAGAAAAAGGAAAGGGATCTGGTGGTCACAGAGGGCCACCTCCTACTCAGAATCCCCATACAGGATCCTCGCAGCTGCCTTGCACATAACCTCCAAGCATTCCCAGTATATGAGTCCTCTCTCCCCAACTGGACCACAAGCTCCTACGTGGAGGGCAGGGGCCAGTGTCCTGCCTTTGTCTGCCACCAGCCTGGGGACCCAGGAGGCCAGCGCACAATGCTGACCATCACAGGGAGTCAGTGAGTGGGCCAATTATAACTTATCCAAATGCAACTCTGATGCTCAAGTTAGTTACCCCAGTGTATTTCTCTAACCCAGCAGGAGTTTCGAGGGGGCAGGCATCTGAAACCCAAGTAGGTCAATATTTACTCATGAGCTAGAAAAGCAGCCTGTTTCGAAAGGGGGGCCAGCAAACCACAATAGAAGGGTACATTCGGACTGGGGGAAGCCATAGTTGGGGAATGAGGAAATATCATGAAGAAAGCTGAGAAGTTGTACTCATCTCTATCTTTTCCTGAGTCAACCACCATCACCACTATTATTACGACTATATGAATAATCAGCAAGTCTCCGTTACTTGGGCTTCCCCTGTGGCTCAGCTGGTAAAGAATCTGCCTGCAATGCAGGAGACCTGGGTTCGATCCCTGGGTTGGGAAGATCCCCTGGAGAAGGGAATGGTTACCCACTCCAGTATTCTGGCCTGGAGAATTCCATGGACTGAACAGTCCATGGGGTCACAAAGAGTCGGACACAATTGAGCGGCTTACACTCCGTTACTTGGAGTCTCTCACATTCAAATGGTCCAAGGCATGCCTACATTCAAATAGTCCAAGGCAAAAACCTGGGAAGGATTCAAAAATGAGAACCAGGGCTTCCCTTGTGGTTCACTGGTAAAGGATCTGACTGCTGATGCAGCAGACACGAGTTCAATCCCTGGTCCAAGAAGATCCCATATGCCCCGGGGCAACTCCTGCGCCTGCGCTCTAGAGCCCATGAGCCATAAGTACTGAAGCCCATGTGCCCTAGAGCCTGTGCTCCGCAATAAGACAAGCCACTGCAATGAAAAGCCCACACAGCACAACTCAAGAGTAGCCCCAACTCTTGGCAACTAGAGAAAGCCCACACACAGCAACGAAGACCCAGTGCCGCCAAAAGAAAAATAAATGAATAAATAAAAACTATTAAAAAAAAAAAAAAGAGAGAGAGAACCACTGCTAGAAACTGGAACGCTGCACGTCATTTTTTTTCCTATTCTAAATGCTACAGCTGTTGTTATCTTATTCTCCAGCATGGGGTGATGTTGGGTCACATTCTTCTGGAGAGCTGGCTGTGCCTCCCACTGTAAGCTGCACTCTCCATCCCCCAGTGGCAAAGTCAGGCCTGTCTGGAGCCTAGATGGGCTCAGGCCTGAAGGAACACATTCACTCCAGGGAACACACAGGCCCGAGGTTCAAGTCTCTGGGCCTCCTTGGCGTCTCTCAAGCAGAGCAGAAAGGACACTATATGCATGAGTCTCTGCCGGCAGTGATTAAAATAAAGAACTGCGGGATTTAAAAGGAGATAAGAGACCAGAGGGCAGGCTTCCTGCCACACAGAACTCAGCATAACACTTGGCACACAGTGGATGCGTGGAAAATATTTTCTGAATGAGTTGGGGCTGTTCTTGAAAAGATGGCTATAGGCTGGGGGAAAGAGATGTATATGGTACAATCAGAGGAGAGTGATGACTTCACACCATGAGATACTAATAGAGAGTGTTGGAGTTGCGGACAGACAAGTGATTCCTGAGAACCGAGATGGACCAGATAAGGTGGAGCTTGGACACTCCTGCCACACGCAGACAGAAACATACTCCAGACAGAGGTAAGGGTGGAGGGGCAGGGTGGGGCCTGAGAAAGCAGCAAAAAGTCAAGAAGAAGTGGGACTTCCCTGCTGGTTTAGTGGTTAAGACTTGATGCTTCCACTGCAGGGGACACAGGTTTGATTCCTGGTCTGGGAACTAGGATTTCACATGCAGAGTGAGGTAGCCAAAAAAAAAAAAACAAGGATGCTCTCCCAAAGGGAGAGATGGATGGACCAAGAACTAGTGTAGGTTTCTGAGCCTGGAGGAGAATTTCTGTGTTGGTGGTAGACTGGCACGGACGAAAGTGAGATAACTCAGGCCAGAAGCCACTGGAAGGCATGTAGAAGTGCCATCAGCAAGGGTATGTGGAGATGTCCGGAGGCTGGGGGAGGGTGGAAGGAGAGAGAGGGAGGGTGAGAGAGGAAGGAAGTGTGAGAGGCACCTCCAAGAGCGGCGGGCGGGTGGGGTTGAGGGACAGAGGGTAGTAGTTACAAAGGAAATTGACAGACCGTTTTCCTGTGTGCAGAATATGCCTCCTTCATTTCTCAAATCTCCCCTCAGGTTTTTCCGGCCAGAAACAGCTGGTTCCTTGGAAAAACAAAGCTCTCAAAAAACCTCCCGTTCAAACGTTCCTGTCTGCCCTTTTTCTTGGTTAGTGCTTACGAAACCCTAGGCCAGCTGTCACGGTTGTCATCCTTAGAGAGACCCACCCAGGCAGTGACCTGGGGTATCAACTCCTTCCTGGGTCAGTTCACACCTGAGCTCAGAGCTTAAGAGCTGCACCCTGCATTATAGCCGCCAGCACCTTCAAACCCTGCCTCTGCTGCTCAACAGCTGAGCGACTGGGGACATGACCTTTCTGACCCTCCCTTCCTCATCTATAAAGTGGTAACAATAACATTTCCCACATTAGCTAAGGCATGTGATGTATTAGAAATAAAATGCCTAGAACAATTCCTGAATGCTCAATAAATAACAGCCATTATTATTGTTATAAGGTCACCTGGAGAAGGGAATGGCAACCCACTCCACTATTCTTACCTGAAGAATTCCATGACAGAGGAGCCTGGTGGGATTTAGTCCATAGGGTCTCAAGGAGTCAGACACAGCTGAGGGACTAACACTTCATATATTGCTATAGCCCAATTTTCCCTAGTTTTTTTTTTTTTTAGCTGTCAGATCCCAGGAACCACACAATACTTGTGGTTAATAAATCCTCTTTGCCGCAACTACCGAAGCCCACACGCCTAGAGAAGCCACTGCAATGAGAAGCCCACATGCCGCAACTAGAGAGTAGCCTGCGTGAAGCAACAAAGACCCACCATGCTCAAAAAATTTTTTTTAATAAATAATAAAATAAAATAATAAATAAATGAATCTAAAAAAAATTTTTTTTAATAAAACTCAAATCTTTTTACAAAATACACAGCCAAGCAAGCTCTTCCCTATGGCCAACTTGTTCACATAATTGTTTCTAACCTATATATAGAACTTGACATGGGCCTTTGATAACTTACATCTAGTGCATTTCCATCAGGCATTGCAGGCTGTTGAGAAGGTTTTACATCTTGACAGTAATAACAGCTCCCAATCAATGGGCACATACTCTGAGCTAAGCACTGAGCTGCTAGCTGACTGCTCACTTTATCTCGTTAAAGCCTCACAACATAACACTGAGAAAAGTAACCCTATCCCAGTTTTATAAGAAACCGAAGCTCAGAGGGGTTAAATCACTCATCCAAGGTCACAGAGTCAGTGAATAGAAGATCTGGGAGTTGAACCGACTTAGACTCCAAGGATCACATTCTTAACCGTTGTGTTAAACTGGATGGTGGTAAAGGGAGGTCAAATGCTTTAGCTGACTGGCTAAAGACACATCAGACCTTTTGATGCTGCTGCCACTGCTGCTGCTAAGTCACTTCAGTCGTGTCCGACTCTGTGCGACCCCATGGACTGCAGCCTACCAGGCTTCTCCGTCCATGGGATTCTCCAGGCAAGAACACTGGAGTGGGTTGCCATTTCCTTCTCCAATCCATGAAAGTGGAAAGTGAAAGTGAAGTCGCTCAGTCGTGTCTGACTCTTAGCGACACCGTGGACTGCAGCCTACCAGGCTCCTCCATCCATGGGATTTTCCGGGCAACAGTACTGGAGTGGGGTGCCATTGCCTTCTCCCTTTGATGCTGCCAACTCAATTTATGTGCAAATGAGGAAGGCCCGTGGCTCAAAAACCCGAACTGTTTGCACAGTGCATAAGTGAGGACCATCTACAAGATGAATGAATCAAGTCATTCCCCACTCAGTTTCTACCTTTCCCATCACTATTTCATTCCTACTCTATTATTCCCTGTACTGGTTCACCATGACTAGCAAGGGAAATGCCCAAGAAACACTTATTAACTGAATGAATCAGAAAAGAAAAGGACCTCCCTGGTGGTCCAGTGGTTGAGACACGGATTCAGTCCCTGCTCTGGGAGGATTCCTCATGCCTCAGAGCAAACAAGCCCATGCACCCCAACTACTGAACCCCACACACCCTAGAGCCCATGCTCCGCAACAAGAGAAGCCACCACAATGAGAAGCCTGTGCACCACAACTAGAGAGTAGCCCCTGCTTTCCCCAGTTAGAGAAAAGCCTGAGCACAGCAACAAAGACCCAGAGCAGCAAAAAATAAATAAATAAACATTAAAGAAAAAAAAAAGGAGAAGAAGGGAAAGGAAGAAGGACCAGGTAGGGAAGGATCAGATGGGAAGAAGAAAGGGAAAGTGCGAGGGTGGACAAAGGGGCAGGAGTGAGAGAAAACACAGAAGGGAAGGGGCCAGGAGATGGTTGGGAGAAAGATCAAGTCTCAGGCTCAGATCCACTACTTGCCTGAGATGAACCTGTGAGAGTCCCAGAGTTTTCCAGTACTCCCCAATAAATGATCCCATCCTCAGCCTTCACTTCAGGAGTTTCCTCTTCTCACCAAGTGCTAAGGGCCAGCTGCAAGCCCATCCTAACCCTGCCTGATTCCTTGCTCTGCATGCTGGGAAACGGGCTCCAGGCTCTGTCCCATTCTCCAGGCCTCCCTCGGTTTCCTGGCCCAGCTTTAGAGCTCATTGCTACCTTCCTGCCCGGCTTCCTCTTCCTGTCTCCAGTTCCCTGGAGATGAGGCCATCTTGGCATCTCAACCCCCAGCCAGACCACATCCATCACACCTCTGCTGCTTCTCCATGGCAGGATCTTTTTTTTTTTTTGGCTGCACCATGCAAGGATCTTAGTTCCTTGACCAGGGATCAAATCTATGCCCCCTGCATTGGGAGGTCAGAGTCATAACTGCTGGACCACCAGGGCAGTCCCTGCATGGCAGAATTTTAAGGTACTAAGCCTGCTTCCTGCTGGACACAACTTCCTGTGAGTTCCAGAGAAGGGGAGAAGCGACTGACACCACCTGCTTCTGACACCTTTGCCTTGGAAATGACAAGCAGGGACAGAGGCCAGAGTCTACAGCACAGAGTAGGGGATGACTCAACTCAAGAATGTGTCCCTTAGGTAAGGCTTAGAAGGGAGTCAAGCTATGCCCCACTAATAACTTCCGTGGAAATTTTATTGTAAACATCTTCCTTTCTCTTTCCCCAGGAGAAGGAGTTTGCCCTCCAACACCCTGCCACAGGACTGGCCTGGCCTCTACCACCCCATCTGCTCAGGTTTCCAACTCCTGGGCCAGACTTGGCTCCTCACCGCCCCAGGAAGGGCTGCAGAGGTCATCATATTACCCACCACTTCTCAGGAGCAGGTTCTAAGCGCCAGACAGATCTCTGCCATTGTATCTCCTTCAACCTCCTAAGGACCCAGCCAGGCAGGTACTTCTGACCCCACTTCACCATGCGGAAAAAGAGGTTCAGGGAGGCTAAGTGACTTGCCCCGGGGTCACAGAGCGTGTAAGTGGCCGCCACCAGGACGTCAGCACGGAGTCTCACTCCGAAAGCCAATGCGTAACTGCTCCCGCAAGTCCCGCTCACTCACTGGGCGCGGGGCAGCCAGGACCGGCAAGCTCCGTACTTTCCCTCCCGGGATGCACGCGGGGAGCGAAGGGTCCGGACGGGTCCTGGCTCCCGGCCGGCCGTCGTCACCTCGCCGGGGAACGGGCGCGGGTCGCGAAGGACGCCCCCGCCCTTGGACTTCGGACTGCCGCCCCGCACCCTCACGCTCGCCCTCTGTCCCCTGCCCTGCCCCGGGCCCTCACCATCGCCGCAGCCGCCTCGCCTGCTCCAGCTCTTCTGCCCAAGTGGCCGCAGTGCCAGGGGCCAGGGAGGAAGCGGAGGGCGGGGCGGGGCCTGCCCGGAGAGGGCGGGGGGCGCGCCTCCTCTGAGCGGCAACGGAGACCGGGTCAAATCGAAAGCTGCCGGCTATGGCTCCCGGGATCCGGGCACAGCGCCTCTCGCGGGGCTGGCGGCGCCCGGCTTGGGAGGATTCCCCTGCATCGTGAAGTGGGGGCTCCACCTAATCAGCCTGGTGTCAGATCTACACCTCAGGAGTCCTGTGTATGAAATGGTCAGAGTGGAGTGGGCTCGGGAACGCGGGCTCAACGGGTCCTCTCTGGAACTGCATCCAAATCAGGCAGAAGAGTTCACCTGGAGTTCACCTGGACAGGCATCATTTGTTCATTCAACAGGCGCTCGAAGGAGCGCCATTGTCCCGCGCTGTGCTAGGGGACTGGAGATGCAGAGAAGAGCCCGGCCAGTGTCCCTGCCACCTTAGTGAGTGCAACTCACCCATAACCAAAAACCGACCCCCACCCCTCCAAAGTTCTGAAACTGAATAAAGTTTATTCACAATAAGTATCATGAATGCACTGCCTGACACTGGATAGTACATTTGTGTGTGTGATAGTTGCACGGTCTGTGTCTGATTCTTTTCGACCCCATGGACTGTAGCTCACCAAGCTCCTTTGTGGGATTCTCCAGGCCAAAACACCAGAGTGGTTAGCCATTCCTTTCTCCAGGGGATCTTCCTGATCCACTGATCAAACCCAGGTCTCCTGCATTGCAGGCAAATTCTTTACCATCTGAACCACCAGGGAAGCTCAGATTGTACATTTGAAAAGGGTTGATTGTATGTTTTGTGAATTTCACCTCAATAAGACAGACTCCAGTGGGGAAGGTGCTAGCCCTAGCTTTTTATTTCCCCTTCACTGCATGGGCCATGGCAGCCCTGCCCTGAGGGGATGCGCTTCCTCAGTTGGAAGATGAGGGAGGCTGGCTTGTCTGTCTGTCCAGAGCCTTCCTGAGTTGAATCTGTCCATCTTCACCCTCTCCTTTAACTGCTGCACAGAAGCCAACACCAACCAGTTCTCTACCTGGCCTCATACCAACCCAACATCTCAAATGTGGCCCCTCTTGAGGAAGGGGGTGTTGACTTCCCTCTCCCAGGTTGAGGCCCCTGTGAGCAGACCCCACCCTCACCCTGGAAGGTCTAGGTCCCACTCACCCCAGTTGCTTGGACCTTGAGTCTAGGAGTGGACCGAGAAGGGAGAGGATGGACATGATGGTGACCAAGACTGCCCCCCCACGGGCTCTTCGGTGCTTTCCTCCCTTCCTAGTTTTCAGAGCATGCTTCTAGAACTGGATTGGCCAGTACTAGTCCCCAATCCTGTCTCTCAACCCCGCCCCTTCCAGACTTCTTCCCCCAAACAGGGCAGAGATGACAAGAACCCTCCCCCCAAACCAAGATGCACTGGGCACTGGAGAGAGTAACAGTGATGGTGGGACCTGGTGGGGAGGAGGGAGGCCCAAAGACAGAGAGGGCCATTGTCCAGGAGGGGAAGGAAAGCCACAGGCCCTGTCCTGTGACACTGACTGTATCCAGCCACGCGACACGGTGAGAGATGCTCACCCCCTCAGGACTGCTAAGACCCAGAGGCTCTGCTAAATTCCAGAAGGACAGTGGCAGACAAAAGACAAATAGAACTTGCAGAACCACAGGAGAAGGAAGAGCAATTAGTTCCTCTACCCTCCCCCACCCCTCCCTTCCAGACTACAACAGGGCCATGGAAGAGAAATGCCGATGATAGTGGGGTAGGAGGGTGGGAGGAGGGGAGGATTTAGATTTCTAAATGCTCTGCCTAGGAACACTGCATGTCTCAGCTAACATTTCCAGCAAAAAGTAATTTTTAAAAATGGCAAGGGGCTTCCCGGGTGGCTTGGTGGTAAAGAATCCACCTGCTAATGCTGGAGACACGGGCTCAATCCCTGATCCAGGCAGATCCCACATGCCACAGAACAACAAAGCTTGTGTGTCACAACTATCGAGCCTGTGCTCTAGAGCCCAGGAGCCGCAACTACTGAAACCCAAAGGCCCTAGAGCCCATGCTCTGCAACAAGAGAAGCCACTGCAATGAGAAACCCGCACACCGCAACTATAGCATAGCCCTTGCTTGCCACAACTAGAGAAAAGCCCACTCAGCAATGAAGACCCAGCACAGCCAAAAATTTACAAAAAAAAGAAAAAGAATGAAAGACAATGGCAAGATGCAGAGAGGACACTTAGGAGTTTTATATACCACCCTAAAATGCTGGGAAGGCCTTGAATTTTCCATACTCCAAGAGTTCCAGAAAATTCCTGCTCTTGAGACCCATGATGGAATGAGGGGCGATAAAAAACAAACAGAGTTTCCATCTTTCTTCTCCAATCCTATGCTCTCTACCCCTCCAACAGCTTGGGCCTCCAATGGGAGAGTTCTGCCAGAAAGTGTCCTGGGGAGAAATGAAATAGAAGGGCCAAAGGCACAGTGGAAAGGGAGAAAGGACCTCACACGCATAGGGATACCGAAAGGTCTTTATTGCCCACTGGCCACCCTCAGTTCCATCAGTTTTCCAGCCATGTGCTAGGCCCTCTGGGTCTCTCCAACCAACTCTGAGGACCCCTGAAATGCAGCCACAGTCCAGCTCTTTCTTTCTGGGGACCAAGATGTTCCCTGGGGCAGACAGGGGGCTTCAGAGTGCGGGGCGGCAGGATCGAGCAGCATTCCACATGAAGAAGGACAGGAGAGAGGGTCCCCCTTGGCATGCACCAGGGAAGATGGCGGCCGAGGAGGAGGGCAGGGAGGGAGGGGTTCCCTAAGTTGGGATGGCGCCAGTGGCAAAAAGCACGATGAAGAGGATGATGATAAAAACAATCACACAGATGAGGACAATCATCTTCACGTTCTTCCACCAGAACTTCCGAGCCACCTTCTGTGACGTCGTCTTGAAGTGCTCTGACTGTTGGGGATAAGGCAGACAGAGACCCACATGCCGTCCATCTAAATATTGAAGTGCTAAGTGGAGGTAACAGATTGCTAAGTAAGACAGCTTATGTCCTCCTATCTTGACAAATGTACCTTCAGAACCATCTGGTGGGCCAAGTTCAAATTTAGAATTCATGGTCCCCTGCCCTCCCCCTTCTTTTCTCACCCCTGCCCTGCCCTCCACACTGGGCTTTTGACACGTGCTTCTACCCAGGCTTGTGACAAGGGCAGCACAACCTGCCCTTAGGAGGGCAGACAATCGGGCTGAGGGGGTGCAGGCTCCAGGGGGACATATCTTCCTGGTTCTACGGCTTCTGGCCCCATGAGGACTGCTGAAGCCAGAGGAAGGGGTCAGGGCAGTACAGGGGCTGGAGTTAAGGGTAAGTGTCCTTCCTTCTCCCAGCATGAGTTGCAAAAATTGTTTTCTTGGGCCCTGCTCGCCAGATCAGGCTGAGGACAGAAACATTAAGTCTCCAGAAGTTAAATGAGCAATACTCAAGATTACACGCAGGACTCCAAAAGCCATGTCAGTCTCTCCCTGTGGACATGGAATCTTAGGCTCCAGCTGTCTGCTGAACATTAGAGTCACTCCTTCCCTGAGCAGCTGGCTTTGGCCTCTAGCTGGAGAGACAGGAGAATATCTAGCCAGATGTGTAGGAGATATTATTCTAGCCTTCAGCTAGCAGAAGAGCCTGGGATTAAAGATTTTTACTGCTCTTCCCAGCTTCTTTTTAAAGCCGGCTCAGCAAGACTCTAACAGTTTTTCACCGCCTGCCTAAAAACCTTGGGGAAGGCCAACGGCCCTAAGAGGATGTTCTGGGGCCAATATTTTTGCCCTGGGATGGCCAGATCCAAATGAGAGTCAAGGGCAGCCTTCAAAAGGAAAGTCAGTTTCATAGGAGAGAAACCTAAGAAAGCACAGGCAGACTGAGCCATCCGTCTCAGAAAATGCCTCCATGGATCCACCCCCGCACCCCCAAATCTGTCATTAAACCCAATTCCAATCAGTGGAGTACAGCAGTATCAGAAGTGGGGCCTCAGCTCACGTCAATTCCCAGCACACATGAAAAGACAGACTTCCCTCCTTCACTCTGCCACCATGATCACCACACCCCCAGTAATCTTCCTTCCCCTTTTTCCTCTCATCCCCTGGGAGTGAGTGCGGGGTGGGGGGGAGCTCCCCAGGGGGTAGGGTGAGGGGCTCCCTGTCATCTCACTGTGGCTTCCAGATCCTCTGTCTTGTTGCGAAGGTGGTCCAGGTTCTCTCCCCGGGCCAGGATCCGCTCCACATTCTGAGTCATGATATTCTTGACCCCTTCCACTTCATCCCTGAGGTTCCGCACACGGTCATCTCCTCCTCCACCACTGGCCTCCTGGGCAGCCACACAAAGGGTTAATTAGGCCAAGAGTTGGAGGGACTGAGATCCAGACTCAGAGGCCAGAGGAGGGGGAGGCCTGAGGTGGACTTTAGCTTTTTGCAATGCTTGAACTGTTTGCAAAGAAAATGTTTTTCTGTAGAACTCGGGTAATCAAAACCAAATGCCTTTATAAGCCCCAGATGGTGAGAGCCATCCATGTTAGGAGACAGACAGGACCCAACTTCTTTGTGGATTCTCAGGGCCCTTGACAGAACAAGAAGCAACCACCAAACCCCTCTCCACTGCTTCCTTGTTCCTCAGAGAGGGTAAGAGGAGACAGCTGAGCCAGTACTTCCCAATGCACAGCTCCACCTCTATGTAAGAAATTCCCAGGTCCCACAGGTCCTCATTAAAAATGCCTGTGCTGGGCACGGACCACCCTCACCAAGCCCACCCTCTCTCTCAGACAGTGGCTGGAGAGCTGCTCCAGCCTCCTGGGCAGCCTGATAGCTGTGGCAACCAGGCTCCAAGTCCCTCACAAGGCCCCAGGAGAGAGAACAGTTGGGCCACAAACTTCTGCTTTCCCCACCACTTGGCACCACGCGCAAGCACCAGGCCATGGCCTGCTCAGGCAAGTATAAAAAAAAAACAGACAGCCTTGGCGTTGGGGGAAATGGAGGGCAAGTCCTCCCAGGCTGTAGCCTCGTCCCCAGGCTTCATGATAAGGTTTTTGAACAGGGAGGGGAAAACACTGTTAAGCTCCTCCCTCCCTGACCCACTCGACTTCCAGAAACAGATCAGGGGTGGGGGTCGAAACTGTCGCAGAGAACCAATTTCTGAGTCTTTTACAAACCCTCAGCTCTCTTCCCCCGGGGTGGTAGATTCCTTGGACTCAGTAGAGAGACAAATTCTTTGGGTTTCTGTACAGGGATAAAGTGAGAAGTAGAGGGGGATTCCAGCCGATAGGCTGGGCTCTGCCTTCGGAACCGCACAGGCACAGCCCAGGAATGTCACAAAACCCGCCGGCCGGCAGCGGCTGGAGAAGGAGATGAATTAGGTTCCAGCCACCCGAAGCACCAAAGCCCACTCCAGATCAGCTCAGGGGTCAGGAGAGGGAGGGAGCAGAGAAGGAGCAGGAACACCCACCCAGGCAGCTCAGACCTATTTGCAGCCAAGCTGTCAAAGAAGAAACTTCTCTGGCAGCCGCTGGCCCAGCCCTTCGACTTTGCCAACCAACTTTCCTTGGGTAATCCCCGGCCCCTTCTTCGTTTCCAGCTCTCTCACCATGTTTCCAAGCAGCTCGGGCCTGCCGGCAGCTGAACTCGTTGACTACTCGGTTTCCTCCCAGGCGGCCGTCGGTTCACTTCCTGCTTGTCCAACTTTCAGCCCGCCCCCGCCAACCTCGCATCCCAGCGGCTCCGGCCACACCTCGCTCAGGTTCTCCAGGTAGGCGGGCACCCTGCGCTGCCCTCCCAGTCTCCTCCGGAGCCGGGGCTTAGGCTTAAAGCGACAGGGTTCCCGGGCACCACATTTCTTCTCACTTAGAAACAAGAAAAGATCAGGCAGCCCTCCTTGGTTTCCGGATGTAAAAAGGCAGCCGTCTCCTTTTTAAAATTTTTTATTATTTTTTGGGGGGTCGCACACGCAGCATACAGGCCCTTAGTTTCCCAACAGGGCTCGAACCCGCGCCCCCTGCAGTAAAGCGAAGAGTCAACCACTGCAGGGCTAAAGAAGTCCCTCACTTTTTTTAAAAAAACGTTTTTATAATGTCCTCAGTATCTGATCCCCAATTGTTAAAGAATAAAATCAGCCCTAAGCACTCTGTCAGACCTTGTTCATGTGGAAACAGAACGCAGATATGAACATTGCTTACTGGACAACCCTTGTTCCCAAGTTGTTTTAGTGCAGAAAGCACTAAAACCCCCAAAGTCTGAAATACTGTGATCCTGGGCTCTGGTGTCAGAAGCTGCAGACCCTGAGTGAACCTCTTCATATCTCTGGTCTTTGCAGGTACTGATCCTGACCTCAGAGGGTGGTGGTATGGAGTAAAAGAAAAGCTTACACCATGTACCTAGCACAGCCTGGAACAAAGGGCTGCCCACTGCTCAAATCAGGAAATGCTGGGTCACCAACTCTCCTATTCTAGAGTTCAACCGTCCTGCACTGCCCTTCGGGGGCCACCTCGAGGGTTAGGGAACCCCAACAGAAATGAGCAGATGACTGCCCTATGGACCAGAGAGGGGGCCCAGGGCAAAGGATTTTTCCACTGACCTGGCTGCAGGCCAGAGAAAATCCACCCTTCCCAAATGGTGTTTATCAAGACAGAAAAACAATAACAGACCTGTTCAGAAGGAAATAAACATTCCTGTCCCACCCCAGAAGTAACAGTTCCAAGAGGGAAATGGTAGCTTCTCTTGACAAATGCTTCTTTTTTTTTTTTGACAAACTTTTTTTAAAGAGCTTAATAAACTTTGGACCTCCATAGCATTTGAAGCGGAGAAGGCAATGGCACCCCACTCCAGTACTCTTCCCTGGAAAACCCCATGGACGGAGGAGCCTGGTGGGCTGTAGTCTATGGGGTCACTAAGAGTCAGACACGACTGATCGACTTCACTTTCACTTTTCACTTTCATGTATTGGAGAAGGCAATGGCAACCCACTTCAGTGTTCTTGCCTGGAGAATCCCAGGGACGGGGGAGCCTGGTGGACTGCCGTCTATGGGGTCACTAAGAGTCAGACACGACTGAGCGACTTCACTTTCACTTTTCACTTTCATGCATTGGAGAAGGCAATGGCAACCCACTTCAGTGTTCTTGCCTGGAGAATCCCAGGGACGGGGGAGCCTGGTGGACTGCCGTCTATGGGGTCACTAAGAGTCAGACACGACTGAGCGACTTCACTTTCACTTTTCACTTTCATGCATTGGAGAAGGCAATGGCAACCCACTTCAGTGTTCTTGCCTGGAGAATCCCAGGGACGGGGGAGCCTGGTGGACTGCCGTCTATGGGGTCGCACAGAGTAGGACACGACTGAAGCGACTTAGCAGCAGCAGCAGCAGCAGCAGCATTTGAAGATCCTTTATTCTAGCTTCCCAGGTGGTGCTAGTGGTAAGGGACCCATCTGCCAGTGCAGGAGACATAAAGAGATGCAGGTTCCATCGCTGGGTCGGAATATCCCCTGGAGGAGGGCATGGCAACCCATTCTAGTATTCTTGCCTGAAGAATCCCATGGACAGAGGAGCCTGATGGGCTACAGTCCATGATCTGCAAAGAGTCACACACGACTGAAATGACTTAGCATGCACACACCTGAATTTTGATGGATAGTAACAGCCTGCTTTCACCTAAAATGTGGTACCCAACTCCTCATCATTCTTAGAAAGGCAACAATGAAGCCAAGCAGAGGTGGATCAGTATCTTTGATCTATCCTTTCTTTCTTTTTAAAATTATTATTAAATTTTTTGGCTACACTGGATTTTCCTTGGGGCAAGTGGGCTTTCTCTAGCTGTGGGATGTGGGGATTTCTCCACTGCAGTGCTCAGGCTTCTCTTGTTGCGGAGCATGGGATCTAGAGTGTGGGGGCTCAGTAGTTACCCCTCGGCATGTGGGATCTTAGTATTTGAACCCAGGATCACACCTGCATCCCCTGAATTGGAAACTAGAAGTCCTAACCACTGGACCACCAGAGAAGTCCCTGTTGATATATATGATCATTGTCCAGTATAGTAGCCACTGACCACAAGCAGCTGTTGAACATGTGAAATGTGGCTCATCCAACTGAGGTGAGATCTAAAACATGCCAGATTTAAAAGACTTATTATGAGAGAGAGACTGTAAATATCACTTTAGTAATTTTATATATTCATCAATATGTAAAATTGAAATAATATTTTTAATCTTTTTCTTTTTTTAAAAAAATTTGTAATTTGCTTTATTTATTTATACTTTTGGCCATGCTGTACCACATGCCAGATCTTAGTTCCTCAATCAGGGATCAAACCCATACCTCCTGAAGTGAAAGCTCAGATTCCTAACCACTGGACCACCAGGGAAGTCCCAAGTGCTTTATTTTTTATTGAATTATAATTGATGTACAATATTATATGTTCAGTTCAGTTGCTCAGTCGTGTCTGACACTTTGGACTCCATGAATTGCAGCATGCCAGGCCTCCCTGTCCATCACCAACTCCTGGAGTTCACTCAAACTCACGTCCATCGAGTTGGTGATGCCATCTAGCCATCTCATCCTCTGACATCCCCTTCTCCTCCTGCCCCGAATCCCTCCCAGCATCAGAGTCTTTTCCAATGAGTCAACTCTTCACATGAGGTGGCTAAAGTACTGGAGTTTCAGCTTTAGTATTATTCCTTCCAAAGAAATCCCAGGGCTGATCTCCTTTAGAATGGACTGGCTGGATCTCCTTGCAGTCCAAAGGACTCTCAAGAGTCTTCTCCAACACCACAGTTCAAAAACATCAATTCTTCAGTGCTCAACTTTCTTCACAGTCCAACTCTCACATCCATACATGACCACTGGAAAAACCACAGTCTTGACTAGATGGACCTTTGTTGGCAAAGTAATGTCTCTGCTTTTGAATATGCTATCTAGGTTGGTCATAACTTTCCTTCCAAGGAGTAAGTGTCTTTTAATTTCATGGCTGCAATCACCATCTGCAATGATTTTGGAGCCCAAAAAATAAAGTCTGACACTGTTTCCACTGTTTCCCCATCTATTTCCCATGAAGTTATGGGACCAGATGCCATGATCTTCGTTTTCTGCATGTTGAGCTTTAAGCCAACTGTTTCACTCTCCACTTTCACTTTCATCAAAAGGCTCTTTAGTTCCTCTTCACTTTCTGCCATAAGGGTGGTGTCATCTGCATATCTGAGGTGATTGATATTTCTCCCGGCAATCTTGATTCCAGCTTGTTCTTCTTCCAGCCCAGCGTTTCTCATGATGTACTCTGTATATAAGTTAAATAAGCAGGGTGACAATATACAGCCTTGACGTACTCCTTTTCCTATTTGGAACCAGTCTGTTGTTCCATGTCCAGTTCTAACTGTTGCTTCCTGACCTGCATATAGGTTTCTCAAGAGGCAGGTCAGGTGGTCTGGTATTCCCATCTCTTTCAGAATTTTCCACAGTTTATTGTGATCTACACAGTCAAAGGCTTTGGCATAGTCAAGAAAGCAGAAATAGATGTTTTTCTGGAACTCTCTTGCTTTTTCGATGATCCAGCGGATGTTGGCAATTTGATCTCTGGTTCCTCTGCCTTTTCTAAAACCAGCTTGAACTTCTGGAAGTTCACAGTTCACATATTGCTGAAGCCTGGCTTGGAGAATTTTGAGCATTACTTTACTAGCATGTGAGATGAGTGCAACTGTGCAATAGTTTGAGCATTCTTTGGCATTGCCTTTCTTTGGAGTTGGAATGAAAACTGACCTTTTCCAGTCCTGTGGCCACTGCTGAGTTTTCCAAATTTGCTGGCATGTTGAGTGCAGCACTTTCACAGCATCATCTTTCAGGATTTGAAATAGCTCAACTGGAATTCCATCACAGCCGGGAGCCAGTGTGAAGAACTCCGCCCGTGGCAAAAGTCATGAGGAAGGAGGCTCGGCATACACAAAGGCGGGATGGAGCCTCAGAAGTCCCCCTGGATATTCTCGAGCATCTACCCCCAAAACCAGAGTCTGCCTACTTTACTGCTTTGTGCTCTCACCTACACCTCTGACTTTACGGGGGGCTGTCCCCGACCACCATCTCTCTCCTGAATAGGTTCTTCTGGCCACATGTGATTGTTTAGAGCCTCCCAACTGTGAGAGGCATAAGATGTTCTGAACTGTCTAAATACAGATTCCTTTGAGCAGTTAAAAGATTGATTAGAAATTGTATTGGTGAAGGGTTTTTCACTTGTTGGGCGAATGTTTGCTGCTAAGTCTCCATATCCCTTACCTACTGTGTCCCTGGCAGTGTATTGATTAATATAATTGGTGTAAGTAGTAGCTTTAATGTTTGTAACCTTGGACCCTTGAGTTAATTCTTTTTCTTGTTATAGCCCACCACACCTTTGCCCTATAAGAATGCAACTTTATCTAATGCTTTTGGAGGGTGGCGCCTGACTAATCACCTTTAGAGAAAAATAAGTTTTCTGAAGAAAGGGTCTTAAAATGTTAACAGGCCTCCGGGCCAGAAGATGATGTAAATCACCTAAACTTTTACATATGATAAGTTTGCAGGAAGAAAGCCTGCCTTACTGCTGACTCTACCCCTTCCCCCATTATCTTTTATGCATAACTTAAGGTATAAAAACTACTTTGGAAAATAAAGTGCGGGCCTTGTTCACCAAAACTTGGTCTCCCCATGTCGTTCTTTTTCTCACCTTTTGGCTGAATTATTCAGCCTCTTTTCTCCACTAAATTTTTTCACTGATTTATCTTTATTTAACCACTCTTTATATCTTTAATTAACATTTAAATAAGCTGTTGTTTTTTGATCGCCGATGCTGTCTCCCCTTCGAAACCCCTGACTCTACCCGGGCTGGACCCTGGCAAGTGGCACCCGGACAGGCTTTTTGAAGGTAGGTCACATTTGAAAATTAAAAGAAGGGGAGTTTAAGTATAGTTCTCCCCATCAAATCTCGCAACATGCTCTTTTCGTAATAAATATTTTAAATACTGATTCAGCTGGAACTACTGCAATGCTTCGCCATTGGTGCCCGGAGCAATTGAATGCAAAATGATTAGTCAAATGGAAGGACCTCCTCTCAGGACAATGGAAGGGTCCTGACCCATTATTAACTAGCGGTTGAGGATGTGCTTGTATTTTTCCACAGGATGCAGATTCTCCAATTTGGATCCTGGACAGGCTGATTCGCCATGTTGCAGTCCCCCAGACATCCGGTTCCCCCATTGCTTCCATCACAAAAGAGGAGGGGCACTCCTCTGCCCCTGCAGCTGCAGCACAGAACAGCCGCCCGTTGGGAGCCGCCGGCCGGACCAGCCTGGGTGCCGGGGCCCAGTGCACAGTGCTCACAGCCGGTAGCCCTGCCAGCATCTCTCTGCGCTGGCTTGGCTGTAGCTGAGCCCCAGGCTGGTTCAGCGAGGGAGCAGGGGCGGTGCCTGCCAGCAGGGGAGGCAAGATAAACATCGAGATCTCCGCGAGACCGACAGGGCTTCTGCAGCACGAACTCCAACCAGAAAATAATTCTACTTATTCTGTTTTGGCTTGTCTACCCTCTCCTTATGTTTTTCTCTTTACCAACGATTCTGGAAAACTTAATGTACATATGACTTTCACTGGTGGACCCAATGTAGTGACTTGTGAACAATGCATGCTCTCATCTTGTTTAAACCCTCAATATAATGTTTGCTCCTTTGTAGTGTTACAATGTCCACCTTATCTTATGATGTAACCACTTATTGATATGTTAATTATGGTCTCGCTGTGTTATAACAACTACAAGATTTAATGTGATCGCGACGGTTTGTGGGCCTACTTATTTTAGGAATATCAGCTTTAATAGCAGCAATTACTTCTGTTACTACAGCAGCAATATCATTGACTCAACAAGTGCATACTGCCCAATATGTTGATACCATGTCTAAAAATGTTTTGCTAACTCTAGCAACACAGGAAGCTATAGATAGAAAGTTGGAGATGAGGGTAGATGCCTTGGAGGAGGCAATAATGCATATTGGGACTGAGTTATAGGCTTTAAAAGTGAAAATGGCTCTGTCATGCCACGCTGATTACCGGTGGATATGCGTGACATCTTTGAAGGATTCTTTGGCAGAACATTCAGAGGCTCGCGACTGAGCTGCATCTGGCTGTTTTAAGAAATAAAAAGGGGGGAGATGCCGGGAGCCAGCATGAGGAACTACACCCGTGGCAAAGGTCATGAAGAAGGCTTGGCATATGCAAAGGTGGGATCGAGCCTCAGGAGTCCCCCTGGATATTCTCGAGCATCTACCCCCAAAACCAGAGTCTGCCTACTTTACTGCTTTGTGCTCTCACCTACACCTCTGACTTTACGGAGGGCTGTCCCCGACCACCATCTCTCTCCTGAATAGGTTCTTCTGGCCACATGTGATTGTTTAGAGCCTCCCAACTGTGAGAGGCATAAGATGTTCTGAACTGTCTAAATACAGATTCCTTTGAGCAGTTAAAAGATTGATTAGAAATTGTATTGGTGAAGGGTTTTTCACTTGTTGGGCGAATGTTTGCTGCTAAGTCTCCATATCCCTTACCTACTGTGTCCCTGGCAGTGTATTGATTAATATAATTGGTGTAAGTAGTAGCTTTAATGTTTGTAACCTTGGACCCTTGAGTTAATTCTTTTTCTTGTTATAGCCCACCACACCTTTGCCCTATAAGAATGCAACTTTATCTAATGCTTTTGGAGGGTGGCGCCTGACTAATCACCTTTAGAGAAAAATAAGTTTTCTGAAGAAAGGGTCTTAAAATGTTAACAGGCCTCCGGGCCAGAAGATGATGTAAATCACCTAAACCTTTACATATGATAAGTTTGCAGGAAGAAAGCCTGCCTTACTGCTGACTCTACCCCTTCCCCCATTATCTTTTATGCATAACTTAAGGTATAAAAACTACTTTGGAAAATAAAGTGCGGGCCTTGTTCACCGAAACTTGGTCTCCCCATGTCGTTCTTTCTCTCACCTTTTGGCTGAATTATTCAGCCTCTTTTCTCCACTAAATTTTCTCACTGAGCTATCCTTATTTAACCACTCTTTATATCTTTAATTAACATTTAAATAAGCTGTTGTTTCCTGATCGCCGATGCCGTCTCCCGTTCGAAACCCCCGACTCCACTGGGGCTGGACCCCGGCACATCACCTCCCCTAGCTTTGTTCATAGTGATACTTTCTAAGGCCAACTTGACTTCACATTCCAGGATGTCTGGCTCTAGGTGAGTGATCACATCATCGTGATTATCTTGGTCATGAAGATCTTTTTTGTACAGTTCTTCTGTGTATTCTTGCCACCTCTTCTTAATATCTTCTGCTTCTGTTAGGTCCATACCATTTCTGTCCTTTATTGAGCCCATCTTTGCATGAAATGTTCCCTTGGTATCTCTAATTTTCTTGAAGAGATCTCTAGTCTTTCCCATTCTGTTGTTTTCCTCTATTTCTTTGCATTGATCGCTGTTACAGGTATACAATATAATGATTCACAATTTTTAACGGTTATACTCTATTTATAGTTATTATAAAATGTTGGCTGTATGCCCTGTGTTGCATGATATATCCTTTTAGCTTATTTTGTACATAGTAGCTTTCCCTTTCACTTTTCACTTTCATGCATTGGAGAAGGAAATGGCAACCCACTCCAGTGTTCTTGCCTGGAGAATCCCAGGGACAGGGGAGCCTGGTTGGCTGCCGTCTGTGGGGTCGCACAGAGTCGGACACAACTGAAGTGATTTAGCAGCTTATACCTCTTAATCTCCTGTTCCTAAATTGCTCCTCTCCCCTCTGTCTCCTCACTGCTAACTACTAGTTTGTTCTCTATGAGTCTGCTTCTTCTTTGTTAAATTCAGTAGTTTGTTGTATTAATATTTTTTAGATTCCACATATAAATGATATCATACAGTATTTGTCTTTCTCTGTCTGACTTATTTCACTAAGCATAATACACTTGAGGTCCATTCATGTTGTTTTAAAAGGAAAAATTCCATTCTCTTTTATGGCTGAGTAATATTCCATTGTGTGTGTGTGTGTGTATGTGTGTGTGTGTGTGTGTATATATATATATATATATATACATACCACATCTTCTTTATCAATTTATATGTTAATAGACACTTAGGATATATTGAGTTAACCTAAAAAATATTGGTAAAATTAATTTCACCTGTTTATTTTCTCTTTCAATTTGGCTAATAGAAAATGATTAATTACCAATGTGGCTCAAATTCTATTTCTACAGACACACTGATCTATACTTTAACATTTTTGTGACATTGGACAGATTTATGTAACATCTCTAAGCTTCAATTACCTCCATTCTGTGCCTGGTACTTAAAAAACTGTCAGTAAATGGTGGCTTTTGTGATTACTCAGAATTTCAGATGCTAAGTGAATTGGTAGGCAAGGGAGCATGAGAGATGCCAAGAAACAAAGACCAGAGTAGGATGTTTGAGGGGAACAGGAAGAAATGGAAGAGGATTCCCTGGATGGGAATTCCCTGGACGTTCCTTGTTGTAAGGAGAGTTACAGCAGTTGAGCTATCGGGTCTGGTACACCACCACAAGCCTTGGACATACATTGATGTCCCTGAGGGAGCTGACCCTTGGCCTAGATCTAGCAACTGTCAGGGAGATTCAGCAGTGCCGATGGTTGGGCCTGTAACCTGTTCGTCCTCGTCTTCACCTTACGGAACTGCTACAGGCTTAGCCTCACCTGTATAAACACTGCATTGTGATCCTTTATCAGAAAACTATCTGGGGGCTTCCCTGGTGGCTCAGTGGCAAAGAATCTGCCTGCCAATGCAGGAGATGTGGGTTCAATCTTTGGTCTGGGAAGATTCCACATGCCTTGGGGCAACTAAGCCCCATGAGCCACAACTACTGAGCCTGGGCTCTACAGCCTGGGAGCCACAACTATGGAAGCTCTTAAGTCCTAGAGCCCATGCTCAGCAACAAGAGAAGCCACAGCAATGAGAAGCTTGCCCACTGAGACAGAGTCACCCCCACGAGCCACAGCTAGAGAAAAGCCCGCACAGTAACGAGGACCCAAAGACAACCATCTGGGAGTTCCCTAATGGCCTAGCAGTTAGGATTCTGGGTTTTCACTACTGTGGTCTGAGTTCAATCCCTGGTTGGGGAATTGAGATACCACAAGCTAGTGTGGCCAAAAAAAAGGAAGAGCATCTGGCTACCACCCTCACAAGGTTAAACATTCAGTAAGGTACTGAATGGTACTCAATGAGCAGAGAACAGAAGTCACTGATTCCTTTAGTCAAGGAAGGCTCTATCCCAGGAGGGGAGTGTCAGTCACTTTGTAAGGAAAAGACTCTATGTAGTAGGAGCTGCAGCCAAAGAAGCAATTGGACTATGCTGAAGAGTCTTCTCAGTCCCTGTGTGATCGGATTTGGGCGTCAGTGGCTCAGAGGTTAAAGCATCTGCCCGCAATGCGGGAGACCTGGGTTCGATCCCTGGGTCAGGAAGATCTCCTGGAGGAGGGCATGGTAACCCACTCCAGTATTCTTGCCTGGAGAATCCCATGGATGGAGGAGCATGGTGGGCTACAGTCCACGGGGTCGAAAAGAGTCAGACACTACTGAGCAACTTCACTTTCACTTCTTTCTCCTGCTGCCTGGCAGGCAGGTTCTTTACCACTAGAGCCACCTAGGAAGCCGACTGTTGTGGAGTCTTAGGCAAATCACTTCCCTCTGGGAGCTTTGGTTTCTTCATCAGCAAAATGGGAACAATAATGAAAGCTGTTTTACAGGATTATTGTTAGGATTAAATAGTATGGGTATATATGTCTATATTTCTGCTAAAGCATACTACAAATGAAAAAGGAGACTAGTAGAACAAATGGAATGACAGAAGGGAAGAGGAATATAAACAGCCTGCAAAGCAATCAGGCAAGCTTTGCTGTACACTGGCATATACCCCAGTCGCATTTATGGCCCTAGTGGGCAGTTGACTCTTGTACCTTTCAGGGGAAAGGCTAGAGAACAAGGAGGAAGCACATTCAGGAGGCTCAACTGGAATTGCTCCTGAAAGATCATAAACCTCTCATCGCTGCCAAGGCCTCTTTTGTCTTCCTCTTTACAGATTGTTACACAACGAGTCACCCCCATCTCTCCCAAGGTGCTCTCTTTCCTTCTGACCTTGCCCTTAGAACTGGAAGGTTCTGCCCTTGGCGATTTTCTGACTCCACCCTCTCTCCTAGAGCAATAGTTCTCTGTGGGGTTGATCCTGCCCTCCAGGGAATGTGACAGTGTCTGGAGACATCTTTGGTTGACACAACTGATGGGGGGAGTGGTGCTACTGGCATCTAGTGGGTAGAGGCCAAGGATGCTTAACTTCCTACAATGTCATGGATAGCCCACGACCCCCACCCCAAAGACAAAGAACATACAGACCAAATGACAATACTGCCAAGGTTTAGAAACCTTGCTCTCCCTAGGGAAGTGTACTCAGTGCCTTTACAGTTTCAACAGCCATTTAAGGATGATCCCCAAATCTGTGAGTGCATGCATGCTAAGTCGCTTCAGTCGTGTCTGACTCTTTGAAACCCTATGGACTGTAGCTCACCAGGTTCCTCTCTCCCTGGGATTCTCCAGGCAAGAATACTGGAGTGGGTTGCCATGCCCTGCTACAGGGAATTTTCCCGACCTAGGAATTGAACCCTCATCTCTTCTAGTCTCATGGATTGGCAGGCAAGTTCTTTACCACTAGCTCCCACCTGGGAAGCCCTGAGCTACCTGAGAAGGACCGCCCCCCTCCAAATGCCATACCTCTCTCTAATTGCCACTGCTGCCTCTCCAATGTCCTGGACAATCCACAGACACATCCGACAGCCAAACCAAACCCTTTATCTTTTTCCCATGTTCCTCCTCCTGAATAGTACTCCCATTCTACCACTGTCCCAAGTTAGGAACCCCTCAGTTCAGTTCAGTTCAGTCACTCAGTCGTGTCCGACTCTTTGTGACCCCATGAATTGCAGCACACCAGGCCTCCCTGTCCATTACCAACTCCTGGAGTTCACTCAGACTCACGTCCATCAAGTCAGTGATGCCATCCAGCCATCTCATCCTCTGTCGTCCCCTTCTCCTCCTGCCCTCAATCCCTCCCAGCATCAGAGTCTTTTCCAATGAGTCAACTCTTCGCATGAGGTGACCAAAGTACTGGAGTTTCAGCTTTAGCATCATTCCTTCCAAAGAAGTCCCAGGGCTGATCTCCTTCAGAATGGACTGGTTGGCTCTCCTTGCAGTCCAAGGGATTCTCAAGAGTCTTCTCCAACACCACAGTTCAAAAGCATCAATTCTTCGGCGCTCAGCCTTCTTCAGAGTCCAACTCTCACATCCATACATGACCACTGGAAAAACCATAGCCTTGACTAGACGGACCTTTGTTGGCAAAGTAACGTCTCTGCTTTTGAATATGCTGTGTAGGTTGGTCATAACTTTCCTTCCAAGGAGTAAGCGTCTTTTAATTTCATGGCTGCAGTCACCATCTGCAGTGATTTTGGAGCCCAAGACAATAAAGTCTGTCACTGTTTCCACTGTTTCCCCATCTATTTGCCATGAAGTGATGGGCCCAGATGCCATGATCTTCGTTTTCTGAATGTTGAGCTTTAAGCCAACTTTTTCACTCTCCACTTTCACTTTCATCAAGAGGCTTTTGAGTTCCTCTTCACTTTCTGCCATAAGGGTGGTGTCATCTGCATATCTGAGGTTATTGATATTTCTCCCGGCAATCCCTAAGACATCCTATACACACAATCAATCAGTTCAGTTCAGTTCAGTCGCTCAGTTATGTCCAACTCTTTGTAACCCCATAGACTGCAGCACGTCCATCTCCCTATTCATCACCAATTCTCAGAATTTACTCAGACTCATGTCCACTGAGTTAGTGATGCCATCCAACCATCTCATCCTGTTGTCCCCTTCTCCTCCTGACTTCAATCTTTCCCAGCATCAGTGTCTTTTCTAATGAGTCAGTTCTTCACATCAGGTGGCCAAAGTATTGGAGCTTCAACTTCAGCATGAGTCCTTCCAATGAATATTAAGGACTGATTTCCTTTAGGATTGACTGATGTGATCTCCTTGCAGTCCAAGCAACTCTCAAGAGTCTTCTTCAGCATGACAGTTCAAAAGTATCAATTCTTCAGTGCTCAGCTTTCTTTATGGTCCAAATCTCACATCTGTACATGACTACTGGAAAAACCATAGCTTTGAGTAGACAGACCTTTGTTGACAAAGTAATGTCTCTGCTTTTTAATATGCTGTCTAGGATGGTCATAGCTTTTCTTCCAAGGAGCAAGAGTCTTTTAATTTCATGGCTGCAGTCACTGTCTGCAGTGATTTTGGAGCCCAAGAAAATAAAGTCTGTCACTGTTTCCATTGTTTCCCCATCTATTTGCCATGAGGTGCTGGGACCAGGGGCCATAATCTTAGTTTTTTGAATGTTGAATTTTAAGCCAGCTTTTTCAGTCTCCTCTTTCACTTTCATCAAGAGGCTCTTTAGGTCCTTTTTGCTTTTGCCATAAGGGTGGTGTCATCTACATATCTGAGACACCACTAAGTCTTAGTCTCTCAAATATACCACATCCTTTTCATACAAGCTTCTGCTTCCTAGGTAATGCCAGGATGATCTCTTCTCTGATCCACCTCCAAACTGACTATCTTCTCCCACCCATTCCTTCTATGGTTGCTCCTTATCTTCCTAAAACACCAATTTGAGAATGCAGCACCCTACCCCCAGGGTAAAGCCTAAACTCCTTAGTTTGGCATGCCAAGATTGTTCTAAACCTGCTTTTTGAAGATTATCTCTCAAGAGACTCACCTTCCAGCCCCCTAGCCATACTAAATTACCTGTCCTTCCCAAAATAAACCATCTCCTTTTACATCTTTGCTCAAGTGGACTTTTGTCATTGAGACAAGAGAATATCCCGCTTCATTCATCATTGCTTCCATGAAGTCTTCTAGATTTCCCCACTGAAATTCAACTTCTTCCTTTTCTGATCACCATCACACTGTATCTTTTATAAAATCTACAATAAGCTTTACCATTAACTGCATGTGCATGTATGTGTGCCAAGTCACTTTAGTCATGTCCGACTCTTTGCGATCCTATGGACTGAGCCCGCCAGGCTCCTCTGTCCATGGGATTCTCCAGGCAAGAGTACTGGAGTGGGTTGCCATGCCCCTCTCCAGAAGATCTTCCCAACCCAGGGCTCGAACCGGAGTCTCCTGCATTGCAGGCGGATTCTTTACCATCTGAGCCACCAGGGAAGCCCCTGTGGCTCAGATGGTAAATAAAATAAAAATAAATAGTTTAAAAAAATAAATAAAACAAAAATGGAGCCATCTAGTAGTATTTTTAAAATTTTTATATATTTGTTTTTGGCTTCTCTGGGTCTTCATTGCTGCTCTCGGACTTCAGTTGTGGAGAGGAGGGGCTCCTCTCCAGTAGTGTTTCTAGTAGCTGCGGCACACGGGATCAGTAGCTGTGACGCTGAGGCCCAGTTGCCTGAGGCATGTAGAACCGTCCCAGTCCAGGGATTGAACCCATATCCCCTAAATTGGCAAGTGGATTCTTAATGACTGGACCACCAGGGAAGTCCGGAGCCATCTAATTTTGAGTGATCCTAGAAAATCTGGCCTAAACTTCCCAATCCACAATGTATTCATCTGGACTGGGATTTGACAGTGGATTAAGAGATGCATCCCCTAAATATTAATAGATCTATGGCTTCCAAAGTGTTGTATCAGGATGACCTAGAAGTGGGCCAGACTTCAACAGCAGGAACACTTGGTGAATCCACCTGCATCTGTGCCCAATAATCTCTACCACATCTACCCCTGCCAATTTTTTTCCTTTAGGATGGTGGTTCTCAGCACATGGTCCGTGAACCCCTGAAGTCTTTAGGGGCAAAATTTACTATAATAATACTGAGATGTTATTTGCCTTTTTAACTGTGTTAACATTTGAACTGATAATGCAAAGAAAAATGGGCAAAACTGTTGGCAACTTAGCAGGAGAGAGACCGTGGTACCCAACTGTAGTAGTAGTCACTGCATTCCTCTCTGCCACACACTTACCACATTTAAAAAATGCCAATGTCAAGTAAGAATACTCTTGGAGCTTCCCTGGCGGTCCAGTGGTTAAGGCTCTGTGCTTCCACTGCAGGGGGTGCAGGTTTGATCCCTGGTTGGGGAAGTTTCTCATGCCAGGAGATGCAGCCAAAAAAAAAAATAAAGAAAGAAAGAAAAAGGGAAAAAAAAATTTATAAAAAGAATACTGTTAGTGAAGCAGTATAAAATTATTAATTTTATAAATTCCTGTCACAGGCATACAGATCATTTTACTATTTTGTGTGAAGAACTGGAAAATATAAATACAATACTTCTGTATACCCAAATACAATGATAGTCTCATAGTTGTTCTAAGAAAAAACACTTGTGCAATTAAACTGTGAACTCAACTCACCTTCATTTTCAAACTAATAGATTTTTCTTTGAGTAGTAGGTTCCATACACCCTTCATGCTCTCCCTGTTTTTCCTGTACTAACGTCTTGTATTAGTGTGATATATTTGTGACAACTGATGAGCTAATATTAATAACAAAGTTCATGGTTTACATTAGGGGTCACTATTTTTTAAATTTTATTTAAAAAAATCTTTTTTATTTATTTTTCATTTGGCTTTGCTGGGTCTCAGTTGCAGCACACTGGGTCTTTGATCTCTGTTGAGCATGTGTTGTATGGATGCTCAACAGAGTTGAGTGTATGGATTGCAGTTGCAGTGTATAGATTCTAGTTCCCTGACCAGAGATTGAACCCAGAGCCTCTGCATTGGGAGTCTTGGCCACTGGACTATCAGAAAAGTCCCTAGGGTTCATTCTTTATATTATACATTCTATGGGTCTTGATAAATATATAGCAACATGAATTCATCATGACACCATTAGAGTATCATACAGAATAGTTTCACTTCTCTAAAAATCCTCTGTGCTATATCTATTCATCTCTCTCTTCCTCCCCCACAACTTCTGGAAAACATCTATCTTTTTGCTATCTCCAAAGTTTTGCCTTTTCCAGGTTATCACATGGTATGTAGCCATTTCAGATTGGTTTCTTTCACTTAGCAATATGCATTTAAGATTCCTCCATGTCTTTGTGGATTGACAGCTCATTTCATTACTGAATACTCCATCATATGGATGTGCTGGTTTATTTTATCCATTTACTTATTGAAGGATATTTTGGTTGATTCCAAGTTCGGACAGTTATAAATAAAGCTGAGGTACATTCCTGTGCAGGTTTTGCGTGGGCATAAATTTTCACCTCATTTGAGTAAATACCAAGGAGCACAATTGCTGGATCATATGGTAAGAGTATGTTGAGTTTTGTAAGAAACTGCCAAACTGTCTTCCAACTGTTTTGTATTCCTACCAGCAATGTAAGCAGAGTTTCTGTTGCTCCATTTCCTTACCAGCATTTGTTGTTTTCAGAGCCTTGGATTTCTAGAATCTCACTGTTGTTTTTATTTTTTGGCCATGCTGTGGGGCTTGTGGGATCTTAGTTCCCAGGCCAGGGACTGAACCCAGGTCATGAAAGTGAAATTGCCCACTGGATCACCAGGGAATTGCCAAATTTGCAATATCCTAATAGGATATTAAGCATCTTTGTTTTTGCCTTTTTTCTTTTAAAATGAAGTACCATTACTTGAAAGGACATTGGACAGACGAACTATGATTATTCAAACTGGTGCATTTAGCAAATACTTTATCAAAAATGAAAGGAACCTCTCCATTCAAGGAAAACAATAGATGGTATTTGTTGCCAGTGGTAAAATTTGAGCTTTCAGGTGAAAATTAAAATTTGAGAAAACTTGTATCTGCCACTATGTGCCTGGCAGCTTCCCAACACTTAAGAAACTTTACATTTAGAAGAGCTGCACAGCTTAGTTTTTAGATGGTCAGTATTTTCCAAAGGACCATATGTATGATTTTATAAAATTGTCAGGAGTAAAAGATCCATTCAAGTGCAAGATATACCAACAATTTTTTTTTAACTTTCTATTTTATACTTGAGTATAGTTGATTAACAGTGTTGTATTAGTTTCAGGTATATAGCAAAGTGATTCAGTTATACATGCACCTGTGAAGTGAAAGTGACAGTGACAGTCACTCAGTCGTATCTGACTCTTTACAGTCCATGGATTTCTCCAGGCCAGAATACTGGAGTGGGTAGCCTTTCCCTTCTCTAGGGATCTTCCCAACCTAGGGATCCAACCCAGGTCTCCTGCATTGCAGGTGGATTCTTTACCAACTGAGCTATCAGCAAAGTCCATACACACATCTACTGTCTCTCAAAATCTTTCCCCAATTAGGTCATTGCATAATATTGAGCAGAGTTCCCTATGCTCTACAGTAGGCCTTTATTGGTTATCCATTTTAAATATAGCAGTGTGTACATGTTGATTCTAAAGTCCCTAACTGTCCTTCCACTCATCCTTTCCCTCTGCAAGATATACCAATGATTTTAATGTGTGTATTAGTCGCTCAGTCGTGTCCGACTCTTTGTGACCCTGTGGACTGTAGCCCACCAGGCTCCTCTGTCCATGGGATTCTCCAGGCAAGAATAGTAAAGTAGGTTGCCATTTTCTCCTCCAGGGATCCTTGGCCATCCAGGGATCAAACCGGGGTCTCCTGAATTGCAGGCAGATTCTTTTAATGTCTAAGACACCCAGGAAAGCTTGATTTTAATACAGTAGAGTGTAAAGTTCATTATGTTTTCCAGTCCCACATCTGATTGCACGCATGCTAAATCTCTTCAGTCGTGTCTGACTCTGCGACTCCATGGACTCTAGCCAGCCAGAATCCTCTGTTCATGGGATTCTCCAGGTAGGAATACTGGAGTGGGTTGCCATGCCCATCTCCAGTGGATCTTCCCAACCCAGGAATTGAGCCCTTGTCTCTTATGTCTCCGGAGAAGGCAATGGCACCCCACTCCAGTACTCTTGCCTGGAAAATCCCATGGATGGAGGAGCCTGGTGGGCTGCAGTCCACGGGGTCGCTAAGAGTCGGACACGACTGAGAGACTTCACTTTCACTTTTCACTTTCATGTATTGGAGAAGGAAATGGCAACCCACTCCAGTGTTCTTGCCTGGAGAATCCCAGGGACGGGAGAGCCTGGTGGGCTGCCATCTATGGGGTCGCACAGAGTCGGACACGACTGAAGCGACTTAGCAGCAGCAGCTCTTATGTCTCCTGCCTTGGCAGGCAGGTTCTTTACCACTAGCGCCAACTGGGAAACGCCCACATCTAACTAACTTTTAAAAAAACAACCACTTGTAAGTTTAGGTGTAGTATCAAAGAATATCCACAATTATCTAAAGAGCCTAATAACATACTTCTCTTTTTACCAACAGTATCTGTGAGACCCGATTTCCTTCATATACTTCAATCACAACAGATGGAATGCAGAAACAGAAAGGAGAATCCAGCTTTCTTCAATTAAGCCAGGCATTAAAGAGATCTGCATGTAAAACAATACTATTCTCATATATTTTTTTAGTGTGGAAAATATATTTTTTCATAAAAATGTTATGTATGTAAACATGTAATGGGTTCATGACTTTTTTTTTTCCTTTTAGTAAATCAACGCATATTTCAAACATTTCTCAGGGTAAATTTACAATAGGGTAAATACGGAAAAATATAATCTATTATTCATAAAAAGCTCTTTAGGGTTCTCAATAATGTGTGTAGCAACATAAAGGGGTCCTGAGACTAAAAAATGTGAGAACCCCTGCACTAAGATGCCGTCCTCTGATCCTGCTTGTCAATTCCAGGGCAGAGAAACAATGAAAAAGCTGTTCAAGACTCACCTTCCCCAACCAAACACACTCTATTTACTGCCCCTACTCTGCATTCCTTCTGCGGTCAGGTCGTTCCGGTTTTCCTGCTGCTTTCAAATCTCTGGTTCCAGGCCGGGACAGCCCTCCCCGGTGCATCCTCAACTGGGCGGGAAACTCCCTGGAAAGAGTCTGACTTTTGCGCCCGCACCGTTCACAGATCTGCAGCGACCTAATAGGGGCGGGAAGGGACCCAGGAAGGTCGTGGGCGCCCAGTCTTCTTTAGGTTGAGAGAGCGGAGAAGGCTAGGGAGGCCTCAGGGACGAGACTAGGTACTTGACAGAAAAGAGACAGGTCCGCGTACACCTCCACTCCACGGTCACCAGGGAAGGCGGGGTCTGACCACGCCCCCTCGCGACCTCGTTGCCCCGCCCCCAGACCCCTCGTTCCGCCCTCTACCGCCAAGCAGGGAGTCCAGCGCGGCCGACTAGGGCCCTTCACGACAGTCCTGGCGCTTTCCGGCCGGCCTCGTGCGTGCTGATGTGTCGGGGAGGCGGGGCTTAGGGGAGCCGCCCCTTGCGACGCCCCCGGGCTCGGAGGTTGTTGCTGTGGCATATCTACCTCGCGGAGGCCATGGCGGTCTCCGCTCGGCCCGCGCGGGCCCCGCGGGGCTCAGGTAGGCTCAGAGCCCCGCCTTGTGGCGCATAGAGAGGGGCGCAACTTTCAGAGGGGTAGGGCAGGGATGCCCTGCGGAACCTGGGGAAGGGAGCCTCGGTTGGGAAGGGCTTTGTAGAGAGAGTTTGCAGTCTTCTGTTTCGGGGTGGGTTGATGACATTCAGGACGCTTTGCGATTAGGGGGCTGCAGTCTGAGAAAGGTTCTGGGGCACTGGGGGATCCTGGAGGAGGGGCTGCACTGCAGGGATGTTTCGAGCAGTCAGAGATCAGTGGGTGAACCCAGGTAGGCAGAAGCCCTAGACGGAGATTTCTCTGATTTGAGAAGGAGTCTGTTTTAAAACATCTCCATTCCCATACGTGCACGTGCAACTCTCTCCATTTATTGGTTGCAGACAAAGTAAAGAAAGACAAGGCTGCACAGACTTCAGGGCCCCGTCAGGGCAGCCGAATGGGGAAACTGTTGGGTTTTGAGTGGACAGATGTGTCCAGCTGGGAGAGGCTGGTGACCCTGCTGAATAGACCCACGGATCCTGCAGGCCTGGCAGTCTTCCGTTTTCTCTTCGGTAAGTCCAGTGTCTGGGAGGTGCCAGCATGGTTGGGGGTGAGAGAATGACAATGGTTCCTTGTCCATTTCTTGGATACTTTCTTGTTTAGTGGACTAACCTTCCTTTTTCTAAAAGCTGAAGTGACTAATATCCTGGAAGAACTCTTTGTAACCCAGTTTTGTCTCCTCTGATTAGGGCTTGGAGATCAGAAGTGCTTTGATCCAAGGCTACAGGAAATACAGAGACAGGGGAACAGGAACCCATTTTATTTGTGGAATGAAGTTTTCCAGTAACTACGCTAAGGACTAGACTTCAGAGAAATGGCAGGGGTGACAAAGCAGCCATTTAGGCTGTGACTCCCTAATCCAGACCTTTCTAACTCATAGGCCACAGCATGTATGTTTGGAATGGGTTACAGACATGCCGAGATATTAATCTACCTAACCCAGTGGTTCTCAACTGGAGACGCTTTTACTCTCCAGGGTACATTTGGCAATGTCTCTAGACGTTTGTATTTGTCACAACTAGGTGTGGGGGAAGGGGAAGAAGTGGTTACTGGCATCTACACAGAAATCAGGGATGCTGCTGAATGACCTATGAACCACAGGGTAAACCTCCAGCAAATAATTAACCAGGCCAAACTGAATTGTCCTGGGGTTGAGAAATCCTACCTTAATTTGGAGCTGGCTTCCTGACCTGAGTAGCCCTTCTGTTTACCCTAGTGTGCTGGCCAGATACTGCTGTGCCAGGAAGTAAAAGAGGTTGAGGGCGCATCACCCCAGAGCACTTTGTGTAGCCAATAGGACAGACCTTTACAAACATGACTATCAAAACCTGAATAGCTTCGACAGCACTTTGTATGCTTCTTTCATTTAATCTTCTCTGAGACCCTGCAAAATATTATGAGCCCCTTCTCACAAATGGGGAATTGGCTCAGGGAGGTGCAGTGGCTGACATCCCACAACTGGCACAATGCCTAGCACAGAGTAGGCACTCAACCAATTCTCAGGTGGCACGAGTGGTAAAGAACCTGCCTGTCAATGCAGGAGATGTGGGTTCGAACCCCGGGTCAGGAGATCCCCTGGAGGAGGAAATGGCAACCCACTCCAGTATTCTTGGCTGGAGAATCCCATGGACAGGGCTCCAGTCCGTGGGATTAAAAAGAGTCAGACACGACTGAAGCGACTTAGCAAGCATGATTATTGTTGAATGAATTATTTCTGGAGCTGGGTGTGCCTGACTATATTCCAGTATGTTCCATGGTTGCCTTTGCTGAGGCCTATCGGCACCTTCTCTCTCTGCCTTCTCAGGGCTGATGATGGTGCTGGACATACCCCAGGAGCGTGGTCTCAGCTCCCTAGACCGAAGATACCTGGATGGCCTGGAGGTGTGTCGCTTCCCCTTACTGGACGCCCTGCAGCCACTGCCACTTGACTGGATGTATCTGATCTACACCATCATGTTTCTGGGTGAGAGAAACTGCAGGAGAGACGGGCGTATTGACTGGCCTACTTAATACACAGAAATCCGAAGCATGCTGGTGAATGACCAGGGTCTTGGGTTTCATTTTTATTTTTGGCTGTGCCACATGGTTTGCGAGATCTTAGTTCCCTGACTGGGGATCGAACTTAGGCCCTTGGCATTGAAAACACTAAGTCCTAACCGCTGGACAGCCAGGGAATTCTCTAGGTTTTCTTATTTCACTTATTATATAACTTATAATTTCATCCTGCTGAAATTATAAGCAGGATATTATAATATCCTGTGTGTCATCTGAGCTGTGACCCCTTAACTCTTTTTAAAATATTGAAATAACATTTAGTTGAAATTTATTTTTATCTGACTGTAAAATGTCTGATGAGTTTCTTAACCCCACCCATAGGCTGTCCCAGGGGAGCTGGGCCTGTGGTGACCCTTTGACCTTTTAATCCTCTCCCCTACCAATCCCAGGGGCACTGGGCATGATGCTGGGCCTGTGCTACCGGATAAGCTGTGTGTTATTCCTGCTGCCATACTGGTATGTGTTTCTCCTGGACAAGACGTCGTGGAACAACCACTCCTATCTGTATGGCTTGTTGGCCTTTCAGCTGACATTTGTGGATGCACACCACTACTGGTATGAGTCTGGGGGAACGAGGGAGGGGTTGGCTGTGTCAGGATGGTCACCAGAGGTAGGGCCCAGTAAGGTCCTAGCACTTGTCCCAGCAAGCATATCTTCAGCCGTGCTTTGCAGAGTAAACATAACTTGTAAACAAGCAAAGGTGACTTGGATGGATTCCGGAGGGGTGATGGTCAGCGAGGTGGGAGTTCTGAGGGTGACCACAAGCAGAGTGGCTCCATTCCCACCCCTTCACTCTTTCCCTATCTCCCCAGGTGCCTTGATCTGTCCACTTCCTGTAATCCTCTTAGAAGAAGAGAAGACTAAAGCCAGACATAGCTATTTTCAAATACTTCAAGGGTGGTCATGTGGAAGAGGGAGCAGACTTTCTCTGTGAGGGACAGAATTAGAGCCAAGAGTAGACACTGATGTGGGGCAGAGGCATGTCAGAAGGAGAGGGCCCACCAGGGCTGCTCAGCAGTGCTCTCCCTGGAGGAGGTAACCCTCCCCCACCTCTGGCTTATGTGACCATCTTTCAGGGGAGGTGGAAAAGGGATTTGGAGACAGGGTTGCAGAACTGATGATCTTTAAGGAATCCTTCTATTACTAAGTGAAAAGCAAGTATGAGCTGTCAGTAACATGGGCGTGGGAAGAAAACCTCAAACACTGGATTTGTTAGTGATTTATCAGTCATTAATCACATGTCAATCGTCAGTACACCTATGCAGATATCCCCTTTTTGTAAACCTTTACATTCATTCAGAGTGGCCAGCTCTCATCATAAAGAATTGAGAAGTAGTTGGGCTTTCTTGGAGGCTCAGATGGTAAAGAATCCTCCTGCAATGCAGGAGACCCAGGTTTGATCCCTGGATTAGGAAGATCCCCTGGAAAAGGGAATGGCTGGTATTCTTGCCTGGAGAATTCCATAGACAGAGAAGCCCTGATGGGCTACAGTCCATGGGGTCACAAAGAGTTGGACATGACTGAGTGACTAACACTCTTTGACAGAATACCCCAGAAAATCTCATTTTTGTAATTTTTGCACAATTTGAAAAAATACCGACTGATCATTCACTAAAGGCTTTCCACATGCCAAGCACTATGCTAAACATTTTTGTTTTTTCCATGTTATAACCCCATGGTTATAACATGGAGTTCCCATTTTATAAATGAAGAAATTAAGGCTTACAGAAATAGAGGATTTGTCTAAGGTCACTGAGCAGTTAAGAGGCATAAATGAGACTCCAGGTCTCCCTAGTGGCAGACTCCAGTGCTCCTGAGCACAAATATAATAACCTGCCCCTTTCCTGGCTTCTCTGCTCATTCTGTGTCTTATTGAAAACCTGCTTTGCTTCTGCCTCCCCAGAATACATCTAATCTTAGTAGCCTGGTTTTGTCCGTTCTCAGCTAGATCCTAGCATCCAGGTCTGTGAAATGTCAGTTTGTCTTGAAAACTGAAACTTTGCTTTAAATGCACTATGTATATTTTCATACACCAGCTTTGCAAACATTCCCTGAAATTCCTTGTTTTTCAAATTTAGTCCTCTTTTAGCACTGTAATCTTTTTTTTTTTTTGCATATCAGTGATTCTTTCAGAGAAGGCAGTGGCACCCCACTCCAGTACTCTTGCCTGGAAAATCCCATGGATGGAGGAGCCTGGTAGGCTGCAGTCCATGGGGTCGCTAAGAGTCGGACACGACTGAGAGACTTCACTTTCACTTTTCACTTTCATGCATTGGAGAAGGAAATGGCAACCCACTCCAGTGTTCTTGACTGGAGAATCCCAGGGACGGGGATCCTGGTGGGCTGCCATCTATGGGGTCACACAGAGTCGGACACGACTGAAATGACTTAGCAGCAGCAGCAGTGATTCTTTATGCCCTTGTCCCATGCAGTGGATGGGGTGGCAGGTGGAGCAGGGGGAAGTACACCTCCCCTCATGCAGGTAACACGAGGTCAGTATATACTAGTCTTACTGCCAGCTGCCCTGTGGCCATGGGGTGGGGAATGGAGGGTCTACAGCCCCTTTCTTCTGGAGCTAGCGTTGTAGTCTTTTTCCTGGTTTATGAGGAGACTAATTTGCTAACTAACAGATGTTAAACACTGAATATTTTGTTGTTGTTATAACTCACTAGTAGTTACGACTAGTAGTTTCTGTTATGACTTGAAATGATCATTACAAGGTGCTCAAATAATTCGCAAGGGCCTCTGAGAGAACTGAGAAGATGTGGGAGACGTCCTAGAATAGAGAGATCACTACAGAGATATCCTGGAATAGAGAGATGATTCCATTTAAAAAGCAAGGTAGAAATGGGACTGGACTAAGAACCCGTCCCCTACCGTTCTCCCTCTCAACTGCAGGTCTGTGGATGGCCTGCTGAGAGCCCGGAAGCGGAACGCCCACGTGCCCCTTTGGAACTATGCTGTGTTGCGTGGCCAGGTACCAGATTGCAGGAGAGAGGGGGTGTTCTTCACAGCCGTTGGCAGCATGGCCGCCCACTGCCAGACTTCGCTCTGCTTGGCCTCCCTGAATCTTCTCCTCCTCCTTCCTCCTTTTTGAAACTCAACTATTTAAAAAATTTTTTATTTATTTATTTTATTTTTGGCTATGCTGGGTATTCGTTGCTGCATACGAGTCTCTCTTTAGTTGTGGAGAACAAGGGCTACTCTTGAGTGCTGTGCCCCAGTTTCTCATTGTGGGGGCTTCTCTGATTGCAGAGCATGGGCTCTAGGCAAGAGAGCTTTGTGGGCTCTAAAGTGTGGGCTCACTAGTTGTGTGGTGCATGGGCTTAGTTGCCCCTCAACATGTAGGATCTTCCTACATCAGGATTTGAAGCCATGTCCCTTGCATTGGTAGGTAGATTCTCATCTACTGGACCACCAGGGACATCCCTTTTTCCCTTTTTGCTGGAAAGCTGGCCTGGCTTCTCCCTGTTTTCTAATCTAAGCTACTTCCTAATCTCTGGGATCTCTCACCTTGTCATACAAAGAAAGAGCTTTATTCCCACTAGATTAGAATCCTCATGAAGAAAGAGTAACCTCTGTGCTTCATGACTTGCCTTCAAAAGTGAAAGTAAAGTGAAAGTGTTAGTTGCTCAGTCCTGTCTGACTCTTTGCAGCCACATGGACTGTGGTTCGCCAGGCTCCTCTGTCCATGGAATTCTCCAGGCAAGAATACTGGAGTGGGTTGCCATTCCTTTCTCCAGGGGATCTTCCCAATTCAGAGATGGAACCCAGGTCTCCTGCATTGTAGTCAGATTCTTTACTATCTGAGCCACCAGGGAAGCCCGACTTTTCCGTCCTGACTTTGCCTAATACTGTGCCTGATATCTGTAGGATGTTAGGTGAGTGAACGTCTGAGATGAATGAGTAGATCTCGTCTCTCAGGCCCTGGACTGAGGTCAGAACTGATTTGTGACTGTCTGTGGAGGATGAGGCTCTGACTTTGTGTGAATATTCGTTTTGCATATTGTGTTTGCAGATCTTCATCGTGTACTTCATTGCGGGCATAAAGAAGCTGGACGCAGACTGGGTGGAAGGCTACTCTATGGAATACCTGTCACGGCACTGGCTCTTCAGCCCTTTCAAGTGAGCGGCAGGGCAGAGGCCTAGAGCGGCCAGGTGCAGGGTTGGGGGGCTCACCTCCTTCAGGTCTACGGTCCTAGCTGCTGCTCCCACTTTGCCTAAATTTGCTGCATGCTTCACTCTGTCCACTCATCTCCCTCTTCAGCAGAAGGCAGAGTTGATGATGTCAAAAGATCTAGGCTTAGCTGCCCCTGGGAGACTTACAGCATGGGCCGGAATGAAGGGAAAAGAAATAAAGGAAAGGGAAGTGCCAGCACTAGGTGACTTGGAGAGTGAGTCAGTGCCCCAGCAGTTGCTGTGATGGGGCCTCTGTCCTTGGGTGGCTGCCCCAGCCTCTTGCCCAGATTCCTCAACTGGCATGCCAAGATATGGACAGTCAGCTCCCCTTCCCAAACAAAACCATTGTTAATAACTCTTCCCAAAGCAGAGCTGCTTCTCTCTGACTTCTCTTTTCCTCCCATCTCTTCTTCCTTTGGCCTTCCTTTTTTTAATGTTACTTTTGACTGCGCTGGGTCTTTGTTGCTATAGACTTTCTCTAGTTGTGGCAAGTAGGGGCTACTGTCTAGCTGTGGTGTGTGGGCTTCTCATTACTGTGGCTGCTCTAGTTGCAGAGCATGGGTTCCAGGTGTGTGGGCTCAGTAGTTGCAGCGAGTGGGCTTAGTTCCTCCATGGCTGTGGAATCTTCCCAGACCAGGGATCGAACCCGTGTCCCCTGCATTGGCAGGCGGATTCTTAACCACTGGACCAACAGGGAACTCCCTTCTTGTCTTACTTTGTACTCTTCCCTCTGCCCTGACACTTCCCAGTTCCGGAAGTTTGACATCATTATATCAGCCCAGCATTCCCCTTTTAAAGTTTCTCTTCTGGTATACCTCCAGGAAGAACCTGCCTTGCACAACACACACACTGCTCAGTCAAATTTTGCTCTGGGAGCTCTGCCCTTGCTTATTACTTAGGGCATGTTGAAAGAAATTGGACACCTGAAGTATGTGAGATTCCCTGATGGCTCAGATGGTAAAGAACCACCAGCCTGCAATGCAGGAGACCCGGGTTCAATACCTGGGTTGGAAAATCCCATGGACAGAGTAGCCTGGTGGGCTGTAGTCCCTAGGGTCGTAAAGAGTTGGACACAACTGAGCGACTAACACTCTTAATTTTGTGGGAATGAAAAGGGGTTGGAAAACCCTCCCAGAGGATGTCTTTGGGTGGAGTTCTCTACCCTTCTGCCGGGGTGGATCATGCAGCATGGAGAGGGTAGCAGAGGTGCCTCAACTGTGAGTATTCCATGTGTGCTAGTGCCTGAGCTTTGACCCTGGTGTCTGCAGACTTGTGTTGTCCGAGGAGATGACGAGTCTGCTGGTGGTGCACTGGTGCGGACTGCTGCTCGACCTCTCAGCCGGTTTCCTGCTCTTCTTTGATGCCTCAAGACCCATCGGCTTCGTCTTCGTGTCCTACTTCCACTGCATGAATTCCCAGCTTTTCAGCATTGGTCAGTTCCTATAATCTGGTGGGAAACAGGAAGCCACAGGTGTGCAGGGGAGGGACGAACCAGCAGCCCATGTGGCAGGGGGAGACGGTGACAGGAGCAGGAGCTAAGCTGAGCCGGACGTCATCTCTGAGAGATGGAAACAGATGGGAAAGCGGCCCAGGGCTTTTGGGCTCAGCTAGTATGTTTTGTTTCTGTGGGAAGTAATAGGCTCCAGTTGAGAATTTCTTTCTTCATAAGTGAAATACCTGGGAGAGGCTGCCTAGGAGAAGGGGAGGTGTGGAGGGGATGAGCCACGTTTTCCAGCCCAACTCCTGAAGTGCTGATTTCTTCCCCGCTGTTCTAGGCATGTTCCCCTACGTCATGCTGGCCAGCAGCCCTCTCTTCTGCTGTCCTGAATGGCCTCGGAAGCTGGTAGCTCACTGCCCGAAAAAGCTGCAAGAGCTGCTGCCCCTCAGGACTGCCCCTCAGCCCAGCACTTCCTGTATGTATAAGAGGAGCCGGGCCAGAGGCAGTCAGAAGCCAGGGCTGCGCCACAAGCTGAGCACTGCCTTCACCCTGCTCTACCTCCTGGAGCAGCTCTTCTTGCCTTATTCCCACTTCCTCACCCAGGTGCGTGTGGGCTGAGGGTCCGCTTGGATAGTGGTGGAGGGGACAGTGCTCAGGAGAGAAGCGGGCAGGTCTGGGGACCTCTCTGGGCAGAGGACGGCATTAGCATGAGGAGCATGGAGCTGATTCCCACCACCCTGCCTCCTCAGGGGTACAACAACTGGACCAACGGGCTATACGGCTACTCTTGGGACATGATGGTGCACTCCCGCTCCCACCAGCACGTGAAGATCACCTACCGTGATGGCCGCACCGGTGAACTGGGCTACCTCAACCCTGGGGTGAGATGCCACTAACTTCCTGGCCTTCAGAGGACCCCTGGAGCTTTGGGGTCTGGTCTCTGTGGGTCCACTTTGCCCTTTCTCTGGAGCCAGGTGGAACCTTCTTTTGTGGGGGTTGAAATGGGGCAGTGTCATTCACGTCCCTCAATTGAGATGAGACTTAGAAAGGTGAGTACCGCTAGCCCAGCAATGAAAAAAATTCTTCCATAAAGTTTTTTGGTTCTCATTTTTTTTTCTTCCCTGTCAAGACTGGCAGCAGACAGGGATCTTTTTGTGCCTTCGGCACTGCATGACATGTCTGGAAGCTCAATAACAACGAGGTGGGACTAATGTGGGGGTTTGGGGCAGGTATTCACACAGAGCCGGCGTTGGAAGGACCATGCAGACATGCTGAAGCAATATGCCACTTGCCTGAGCCGCCTGCTGCCCAAGTACAATGTCACTGAGCCCCAGATCTACTTTGATATTTGGGTCTCCATCAATGACCGCTTCCAGCAGAGGTGGGCAAGGGGAGCAGAGAAGGGGGAAAACGTGAAGTCCAGCTTTTTTTGGCCCAGATGACTAGCCTGTGCTCCTCAGTGTTGTCTTGCTTGCAAGGCTGTCCACTGGTGCATGTCCCTGTTGACCTGGTTGTGGGCATAGCCGATTGCATCCAGCAGAGGGCACCGTCATCCCGAAGAAAAGGGAACTCATTCTCTTAGAAGCTGTTAACTCTCCTCAGGCGGCCACTAACCCCCATTCTTCCCAGTGCTCCAGAACCTCTTTCCCCTCTTCTGTTTCTCTGTCCCCAACTGGCAGTAACATGCTGACATAGGCTGTTTCTTCTTTCTGGAAAACCCTGTTTGTTCTATCCGGGAACAGTGATGAACAGAACTGGAAATTGCGGTATGTAGGTGGCTATGGCCTTAGAACATGATTTCTTTCCCTAAGGATTTTTGACCCTCGTGTGGACATCGTGCAGGCTGCCTGGTCGCCCTTCCAGCGTACACCTTGGCTGCAGCCACTGCTGATGGACCTGTCTCCCTGGAGAACTAAACTACAGGAGATCAAGAGCAGCCTGGACAACCACACCGAAGTGGTCTTCATTGCAGATTTCCCTGGTATGGAAGAAAGCACAAAGGCTTTGCTGTCTCCTTTCTGGCCTCCTAGGCCAGGGACACAGTGTGTGATGGAGCCGGGAGGGTCTGCTCCTGGTGGGAGGCTGGTTTTTGAAACCCGAGGTGAAGGTGCTGGTGAAGGTGTGATTTCTCTGTTCTGACTGGGAGTGAGTTCACGCCACCTTGGGGTGGGATGGGAACTCTTGCCCCTGGCAGGGCTGCACCTGGAGAACTTCGTGAGTGAAGACCTGGGCAACACTAGCATCCAGCTGCTGCAGGGGGAGGTGACCGTGGAGCTGGTGGCAGAACAGAAGAACCAGACTCTTCAGGAGGGAGAAACAATGCAGGTATTTGGCTTGAATTAACAATGATAGAAAACTTTTGATGAGTGTAGTTGATTTAGTATAAATGCAAAATCCTTTAACGTAACAGTAACACAGTGGGAGGCTTCCCTAGTGGCTCAGTTGATAAAGAATCCACCTGCCAATTGCAGGAGATGTAGGTTCAATCCTTGGGTCAGGAAGATCCCTTGGAGAAGGAAGTGGCAACCCGCTCCAGCATTCTTGCCTGGAAAATCCCATGGACAGAGGAGCCTGGTGGGCTACAGTCCATGGGCTCACGAAAGAGCTGGACATGACTTAGCGACTAAATAACAACAATGCAGTGGGGATGAAAAAGCAAGGGCCCTGGGGGCTATAAATAGCCTCATTCAGGATTCTAGAGGTCAGTTCCTTTGGATTCCAATATATAAGAAAAAAGATGGAGGTGGGGAAGTGGAGGGAGGCCACAGGCTGGCTAGCGAAAGGCTAGAGCATGAGAGATGCATTTCTTCCCCCTTTTCAGTTGCCGGCTGGTGAGTACCATAAGGTGTACACAGTGTCGTCCAGTCCTTCCTGCTACATGTACATCTACGTCAACACTACAGAGGTTGCACTCGAGCAAGACCTGGCGTATCTTCAAGAATTGAAGGAGAAGGTGGAGAATGGAAGTGGTGAGTATCTGAAGATTTGGGCTGAGAGAGCCCACTTTATAGGAAGTCGGGGTCATGATCGAGGATCTGCCCACTTAACGAATGAATTTGAAGCTTCTAGCTGGGGAAAGAGGAGTTCTAGAAGAGAGAATGCTCTTTTCTCAGTGATTCCTCTTTTTGCCCTCTTCCGGACAGAAACAGGGCCTCTGCCTCCAGAGCTGCAACCTCTGCTCGAAGGGGAAGTCAAAGGCGGCCCTGAGCCAACACCACTGGTCCAGACCTTCCTTAGACGCCAGCAAAGGCTCCAGGAGATTGAACGCCGGCGAAATGCCCCTTTCCACGAGCGACTTGTCCGCTTCTTGCTGCGAAAGCTCTTTATCTTTCGCCGCAGGTAAGCTTTACTCTATAGTACTTTGTCATCAGATGTTTGCAGGCTGGGTCACTGTTCTCTGGTGAGAGTAACATTAGGGACTCTTTCCCAGGAGAGGACAATCCAGTGCTAAACTCCCTTTTTCCTCTCTCCTTGCTCCTCTCCCTGATTGATTGGGAGAGTAAATGGTATGTCTGATGGGCACTGTCTTGTTCCGACTCAGCTTATTTCCTGTGCGTTTTTCCTACCCCACCCTGGAATCCTCAGTCAGACTGTGTGAAGAGTGGGGTGCCCTTCCAGCTGGGATGGGGGTGTCTGGGGGGAGATTCTTATCTGTGGGTGAGAGGCCAGATGACCAGGTGTCCTCTGAGGGCTTTGGCAGGATTGCCTGTGTTGAAATAGGAGTTTGGACAGCTGGCTTTTTCCCATCTTTTTCAGCTTTCTCATGACTTGTATCTCACTTCGAAATCTGGCATTTGGCCGCCCTTCCCTGGAGCAGCTGGCCCAAGAAGTGACTTATGCCAACTTGCGACCCTTTGAGCCAGCGGGAGAGCCGAGTCCTGTAAACACAGATTCTTCTAATCCTAACCCTCCTGAGCCGGATTCTCACCCTGTCCACTCAGAGTTCTGAGGGAGGCCAGATGTGGAGTACAAATGTGGCAGCAGCCAGTCACAGGACCATTACATAGGCAGTGGACATGTGAAAAAACTACTTCAGATTTTTTGTTTTTCCTCCATATCCTAGCTATAATAAATTCAGAGAGGATAGATTAGAGGGACCAAGGAAATAAAGCAAGGATAAGATTTATCAATTCCAAGGTTGAGGGGCTTGGGCAGTGGGGTTAAAAAACAATGTGAAAATGTCTTTCAAGGGGTAAGAATCAGGTTTAAAGTGACTTGCTCCTTGCCAAAAGAGAGTTAATGTTCCATGAAAATAACAGCTGCTGTTAAGTGCTTGCCCTATACAGGCACTGTGTGAAGCCCTGTGCCAGCGTTATTACACTTATTCCTTAAGAGCCATAAGCCTTATTTTGTGGTTGGGGAAGCTGAGGCTGAGGGGTAGTATAATCCGCTCAAAGACATATGCCTAATAAGAGATGGACTGACTGATGGTCTGAACCTCAAGTCTGTTTGGCTTAAGGTCTTGCACCCTGCCTCTTAAAATTTTCAGAATCACTGACAGTAATTCTGAAATAACATAGCTTAAAACTTGTCTGATTATAAAGTGTGATTAGGATGGTGATCAGGTTTTAGATGCAGGGTAATTTTCTCTTCACTGCAATTTTGATTCTTTTTTTGTTCCTATTATTTATACAGCCAGTTTTTCACTAGGGGTTATGAGCATAGAATAGCAGAGAGTTAAACTGATAACAGAATTTAGATGATTAATAGTGATATACATCTAAAAAACAAGCTTAGTATTTAGCATTATTCTAGTTTTCAATGAGCACGAGGTGATATAAAGTGAGATTTAACCAAATGTAATGAAATCAGGGGATGTTTACAGTCATGATGTATAAGATTTGGATGTGATTCAGGAAGATCCTAAATTCTGTGAAAATTCAAAGGCCTGGCACTGGCCTAGGAAGTGAGAATGCATAATTAGCAACAGAAACAAACAAAAAACAGGCCCTGTTTGGGAACCCTATTGGGAACCCTGTGTGGAGGCAGAGACCGGTGGCAGCAGGCTGGCAGTCCCAGTTACTTTGATAAAGGATTGCATGTGTTTTCAGCCTTCTTTTCCCATGCTCCACTCCATCCAATCTCAGGGTTCTTTCCGAGGCGGCTGCTTTTCACCATACACACTTGGGTTGATTATGTCCACTCCATGGTTTTCAAGGATGCCGCTGCTTAGATTTCTTTCCTGTGCTCTAGAACTTTATCTAGCTCCACCTGGCTATCCCAGAGTTTTTAACTGTCATAAACGGAAGATGCATTCATCCACAACTGCTTATTACCGAATGGCAGCTGTTTTTTGATTCTTCCATTTTCCTTCCATTTCTTAAGATTTCAAGGCCCATCAGTTCTACCTCTTACTTTTTGGACCTGTTGAACTCATCTCTCCTACCTCTGTCCTTTCAGCCTTTATACTGGAATCCAGTTAGAGACAGATCAGAGCAGGGCTGCCAGGAAGTTATGCAGGTTGGGCCTAAGTGCACTCAACTGATCCAAGTGGAGCCTGGCAGTAAGTTCCTGTGATTCACACAAGGCATTTTGTGGGTTAGAGATAGCTACGGCACAGGGCACGTTGCTAAGAACCATGCGTGGGAAACACTGGTTTTCAGTCCTTTTGCAGATACCCTCAATGACACAATATACCTTGGCACTGTGTCCTTTCCCATAACTGCTGCCCCACCCTTTTTACTTGGTGAAAATAATAAAAGTAGTTCATTTTGGAAGGGAACTCTTCCAGTATTTTTCTTGATACAGGCAAGGATGTTACTTTCCCCCAACTGTTAGTGTACCACCTGTCTCATTTTCCAAGTGACAATGTTGTGGGTACCTAATACTGTTCAGAAAAGCTGTTCACTGGAGGAAATCTGGGTTCTCCAGGTTTCAGTATTCAGACCCTGGTAATCAATGTTTGTTTAGCCAGAAGGCTTTGCTTCCTACCATAGGCCAGCATTTAGGTCTTTTGTCCCTGACCAGTGTCATCGCCAGAGAAGGCAATGGCACCCCACTCCAGTACTCTTGCCTGGAAAATCCCATGGACGGAGGAGCCTGGTAGGCTGCAGTCCATGGGGTGGCTAAGAGTCAGACACGCATGCATTGGAGGAAATGGCAACCCATTCCAGTGTTCTTGCCTGGAGAATCCCAGGGATGGGGGAGCCTGGTGGGCTGCCATCTATGGGGTCGCACAGAGTCAGACACGACTGAAGCGACACAGCAGCAGCAGCAGTGTCATCCCCCTTGAAACTGTAGAAAAGTATGATTTTCAACTTAAACGTGACATGTTTCACATTCCCTTTCATTAGCACTTTATGCTTTTGATTCTCAAGCTGTAACCATCCCAGTTTCATGCCTTTGCACCTACTAGCCTCCCTAGGCTTGTTAATCCCCAACCTCTACCCCAGGTCTAGGCAGAGGACAAGCCACCTTTGTCACTCTCCTCAGTCTGCAAGCTCCTTGACAACAGGTGTCATCCTAGTAAATGCTGAACCAAACCTCAAGGCCATTATTTCTCTGGTGCTGCTTCACCAGCCTACAGATGCTTCATCCTCACAGTCATTATTTGACCATGGTTCACTGCAGATGGTGATTGCAGCCATGAAATTAAGACGCTTACTCCTTGGAAGGAAAGTTATGACCAACCTAGACAGCATATCAAAAAGCAGAGACATTACTTTGCCAACAAAGGTCCGTCTAGTCAAGGCTATGGTTTTTCCAGTGGTCACGTATGGATGTGAGGTGGAATGTGAAGAAAGCTGAGCGCCGAAGAATTGATGCTTTTGAACTGTGGTGTTGGAGAAGACTCTTGAGAATCCCTTGGACTGCAAGGAGATCCAACCAGTCCATTCTAAAGATCAGTCCTGGGTGATCTTTAGGACTGATGCTAAAGCTGAAAACTCCAATACTTTGGCCACCTCATGTGAAGTTGACTCATTGGAAGCCTGATGCTGGGAGGGATTCAGGGCAGAAGGGGACGACAGAGGATGAGATGGCTGGATGGCATCCCTGACTCGATGGACTTGAGTTTGAGTGAACTCCGGGAGTTGGTGATGGACAGGGAGGCCTGGCATGCTGCAATTCATAGGGTGGCAGTCAGACACGACCGAGCAACTGAACTGAGACAAGTGTCTTGGCCATCTGAAAGCTTTTTGGTATTTTGGAGCTTTTTAATGTCATGAAAAGTTGAAGTTCTGAAGTTTCACAGCAGGTCAAGAGTTTATACTCCCCTATATTTAACCTTGCCTTTCCCCCCAAACTGGTTTCTATACTTTTAACTCTCCAAGCATACAGATATAAGCAGGCACTGCTTGGGCCTCATTTGCAAGAGCAAAGCATTTCAACCATTTGATTTCATATTTGCTGGTGTAAACATGGGCCATGTAGCTCAAGAAAGGATGATTCAAGAGCTGGTTGATAACTGCCACAAATTCAGAATACACATCCTCATTGTGGTTTTGGTTTTAAACTTTAGTTTATCCATTATATAATGGATCCTCACTGGTCCTTCACTACTGTTTAAAAACTTTTCAAACTGCAGTAACTTGTAGCCTTTAACCCATTTATACAGAAGACAGAAGACAAATTTAAGGCATTAAATTGCTTTTGTTTTCAAAACAATGAAAATTGGTTTAAAATGTAAAGTATCACTCTTCTCACATGATACTCATTTTTAATTGTTCTTTTGCCTTTAAAGCACTGCTGATAGTGCAGAAATGGCTGTTGTAATAAGACGTGAATTTTGCCCACTGTGTTGGCCAAAAAAGGCAGTGCTGGACAAAAGTTGAACTTTCATAAACCGTATCCCTGACACTAAGAACCTTTTAGAGGCCTATAGTTGAAGTGATTTCCCTAAACCATGGGTGGGATTACAATTACTCAGGGTTAAAATATGTTTCATTCATACTCATACTGAAACACTCAAGAATAATGGAGGGAGGAGTTCCCTGGTGGCCAAGATTCAGTGCTTTCACTGCAGAGGTCCACGTTCAGTCTCTGGTTGGGAAACCATCCCACATACCGCCAAAATACAAATAATAATGCACACAGGCAAGGTAGAACCTAGCATTTTATTTAGATCTTCATTAAACTGTTGGAATTGAGAACCAGACATACGTAATAAACCTCCGAAAATAGATCCTGAAAGGCACTTTCTGCTTAGGGCAAGCAGTCATGGAATAAGCATGTAAACAAGCTGGCTTCTCTGTACCACACCAGCCAAGTCAGCTTTCTCCATGGCCAGCTGCACCAGCTCTGCCCTCCCTTCTGTTAACACCAGCCAGAACCCCTGTAGGTCTAACCCAAGGTTTTTCTGTAGGACACCTTGGCCTACCTGGGAATGCTGGAAACATGTTAAAGGAATCATGGTGTTGAGGAAAAAAAAAATCTTTTAAAAGCTGCCATCTGAGGTGATGGCTTCTCTGTACTTACGCCATACCCCAGAATACAATAAATAAGCAATTAGAAAATGTTCAAGTATGAAGGGATTTCCTCCTCCCCGCCAAAAGCACTGCTCTCTGAAGGAAGCTGGTTTCTCTGTAGCTACACCAGCTGTCCAGAAAGCTCATTGGACCTGGTTTTGAAAATAAAACAAAGTTAAAACCCTGGGAGGAGTTCTTGTGCAGTGTGGAGTACTCAGTCTTTCTTATAAAGAAAAAAAAAAAAGTTATCTGGTACCAAAGTGTGCAACCTACAGACCCTCAGGTACTGCCCTGTGACTTCTCTGTATGACATCACAAGGGTGCCAAGTGCCTGTTTTTCTAGAGCTAGGAATTGGTGGTTTGGCTAGTGCTGAAACCATGCATAGGATTGGTTTACTAAATAAAAACCTTATTACGTACGTCCTCCAAAAGACAGCTGAAAGTGGAGAGATTCTGATTTGGTGCTGTTTAAGAGATGGCGATTAAGAGCATAAGCACCAGGGAGATGGTTTAATGGTAACTGCCTTTTTTTTTTCTTATGTCAGGCTAGAGCTCCAACTGGAACTTGCGTTACATGCAAGAATGATTGGATAGGGAACACTCCCTGACAAAGAGCTACATAATTAGAAGTGGATCAAGTTATAGGGAGGATAAGGGGAAGGCTTCACATTCATAATAGAGCTCAAGACATTACAAATTCATGCTGACAGGGCTGTGGCATTGCCAGACAAGAAGCTATAATGGAACTACAAGTACTTTACGTGCACATTACAAGGACATTTTCAGCATTTGGTGGGAAAGTCAATGCAATTAGGATTTTAGAAGGTTGGGTGATAGGGCACAAAGGTTCAATTTCAAAGCATTATTTACTACAATGCTGTTGATTTGTTTCTAGGCAGTTACACGGATCACCTATGCTCACTAAATTCATTATAATGGTGAACAAAACACCTAGGGACAGAATAGCAAGCCCAACTTACAGTCCCCCACACAAGCTAAATTCATGTCATTGACTATAGAGTGACTGCAACTGATCAGGAGCTGAAAGAGGACAGGAAAATTTAGGAAGAAGGGCCCTTTCCCGCAGAGCTTGAAGGCTTCTCTGTAGCCTACGCCAACAAGTCTGGGGAAAAAAGGCTAACACTTTCAATATTTAAGCTTTTTGGGCACTTCCCATGGGAAGCTGTCCCTACCAAAGTGGCCATAGGCTGCAGTCCTCTGATAAATTGGCTTCTTCAGATCCAGATCCCTGGAATATACAAGTCCGTAACTTAATATGTAGCATTCAATTAAAGTAAAGCAAAACAATCAGCAAGACTCATTTTCAAGACTTCTGGCAAATGAGTTCAGTTCTCTGGGGTATGCTAGGAAAGAAGTTTGTGGCAAAAGTGTTTGTTACTTCCCTGGTGTCCAAAACTCCTTGCACAGTCCTTATCAGTAACTATAGTTCTCGTTTTTCCGTCCCTGGCTCCAACAAATATGAAAACTTGTCATTATTTGGAGAAATTTCAAGTGTCAAAAACTCATCTAAAGTCATGGAATACTTACCAAGGTCCCATGCCCACACCCTACCATGGTTATTTTCTTTACAACAGCCATGTACGTCTCATTTATCTGCACTAAAAATTCTTTTAAGTAAACATCCCTCAGGTAACAGGAACACAAGTCTGTATCAAATGTGGAGAACTTTTCTAGGGTAGTTAGTCTAAGCCATGGAGCACTAGAATTTTAGATTCTTCCTAATAATTTAAGCCTCTACTGAAGGCAATTTTTTATGATATCAACACATTCTAGGAATTAAGATGTTTCCCCACTTGAGTCTTTCTTCATACCTTCGCCTTCTGAGATTTGAATATATCAAGTTTATATACACACCCACACCCTCAATGTTTTTCACTAGCAATAGGCTTTACCATCTTTACCTGACAATGACCCCAGGGCGGAGGTCAAAATTCTTCTTCACAATCTCTAATAGCTCTCTCTCACTCTTCTGAGAGGTGCCATAATGGAAAATGGAGATAGACAATGGATGAGATACTCCAATAGCATAAGAGACCTAAAAGAATTTAAATATCATTAAGAGTCGGTGAGCAAAAGACACGCACTGTGTAACAGACTGGTATTAAAAAAAAAGACAAGTAGTTAACTGCTAAACATCCTCCCACTTACACACCTTTTAGTGAACCCAGTTATAGGAAAATATATACCTGAACAAGAACCCTTCTGCACAGACCTCCTTTAACAAGGGATTTTGCCACCCAACGAGCAGCATAAGCAGCTGAACGGTCCACCTTGGTATAATCCTTTCCTGAAAAGGCACCTCCTCCATGAGCTCCCCAACCACCGTAAGTGTCCACAATGATTTTCCGGCCAGTCAAACCAGCATCACCCTGAAATTACATAATTTAAGTTACTTTATGCCCAATCCTTTCCAGTGGTTCTAGATCAGGCCTGCCTGTTAAATGCTTATTCAGTATCACTTGGCAAACATCCTCAGAAGATTCACACGCAGGCTTCAAAAAACCTAGGAAAAAGGTGGAAAGTAGCCAGGTTTTTCCAAGTAACCATGACAGATTACAAAAAAAAAAAAGGCAAATTAACTGAAATTGTAAGGCCTTACCTGAGGCCCACCAATAACAAATCTGCCACTTGGCTGTAGATGATAGATTGTGTCCTCATCAAGGTACTTTGCAGGTACAACAGCTTTGATGACTTTCTCCTTTAGAGCATCTCTCATCTCATCAAGACAAACTTCTTCATCATGCTGAACAGATATAACAATTGTGTGGACTCTGATGGGAAGTACGGCACCTCGATCCTGCATATACTGCACAGTCACCTTGAAAGCCAAACATCAGAACATCAGTCTACTGAACAATAGCTTTGTTCTTGGTTCCCTACCCTACACTACAGTACAGAAAATAAATGCTATTCTTCTCTTAGCTTTAATCAAACAACCTTACTGATGTCCTGTGCCAGTGTAATGGGTGTGGCTTTACGATGTTCATCACTTACTTGAGTTTTAGAATCAGGGCGTAACCAAGGCAAAGTGCCATTCCGGCGCAGTTCAGCCAGTTTGGCATTGAGCTTGTGTGCTAAGACAATGGTTAAAGGCATACATTCCTCAGTTTCATCAGTGGCATAACCAAACATCAAACCCTATAAAAGGAAAAGTCACCAATGCAATCAATCCAAGCTTCAAAATTTGTTAGAAGAAGAGATGCAAACAGATGTCTGCCCAGATACCTGGTCTCCTGCACCAATGTCTTCCTCGTTTCGGTCAAGATGAACACCTTGGGCAATATCTGGTGACTGTTGCTCCAAGGCCACTAGCACATTACATGTCTTGTAGTCAAACCCTATAAACAAAACAACGTGTGTTTTTTTAAGGGCCATAGCAATATTTTAAAATTTACAATTATCTGGAATTCTAAATGCTGCTGAAGAAATAAAATATACCTAAATGTAGTACTTTTAGAGAAAAGCATAGGGCCAGAACAAAAGGACAGTAAAAGTATACGGGTGGAATTAAATATTCCCGGGAACACTCTAGAAAATAGAACTAAAGAGGACTGAAGGAAGTATCTGGAAAAATGAGGTTAGAAAGTCAACTCATTAAAACATACCTTTGGAAGAATCGTCATATCCAATGTGTTTAATGGTTTCACGAACCACTTTCTGGTAGTCAACAGCAGCTCTGGATGTAATTTCCCCAGCAAGAAGGATCATTCCAGTCTTAGCAACAGTTTCTAATAAAAGAGATGTTCACACTCAAATATCACTTTATAAAGTTAATTTTCATGTTATCTTTTCATCAGGTGAGAAGTGTTCTGAACCTACCACAAGCCACTTTGGCATCAGGGTCCTGCTGAAGGTGGGCATCAAGGACAGCATCACTGATCTGGTCACAGATCTTATCTGGGGGGAAAAAAAATTCCTGGCTCAATTTCTTTAATTTACTACTAATATAAGTATGTCATGCCTCCCTCCCTATAACTACAGCTGTTAAGATCTTTGTGAATGGTTTCTTCTAAAATTGTGGCAGGGATTCCCTCCATGCAGTGGTTAGGACTCCACTATTCCACAGGAGGGGGCAAGGGCTCTATCCCACATGCCGCTTGGCACAGTACCCCACCCCCTACAAATTGTGGCAAAACCTATATAACATAAAAATATATCAATTTAACCATTTTCAACAGCATACCTAACTGCCATCTAAGTAAAGCATTCCTTCTGCAGAAACCATTTTCCTGAAGAATCCTGCATACAGTGATACATATTTCCAAACTTGACACCTTGGTTTTTTAATGTAACTGTACAACAAGATCACCAATTCAGGTAAGCCAGCAGAACAGCATGTTTAACACATTTAAGCTCATTGTGATATATGCACTTTACAGCTTTTTACAAGGACATGAGTCCCATCTTTCCACTATTTCAAACATTTTGAAAAACTAAAGTTCCCAGGCTAAACCAATTTTCATTGTTATACAGAACAGCCACACAACAGAGATTCAAATGCAAGTACAAAGAAAAAGTGGCTTTCTTCCAACCAAAAGCAAAACAAGCAACATTCACCTTTACCGCATTAATTTTCAAAGACAACAATACTTAACATTTTATCCCCCAAGTTTAAAATTCTCATTATAAATCTAACACAAAGTGTGGTCTGTTTATCAATTTCTCCATGATCCTCTAAGGAACACCAATTAGGGAAGTGAGAGAAAATGTCACTTAAAGAGTTAAATGATAAAAGCAAGGACACCTCACGAACAAAGGGGATAATGATTTGATTATCGGCAACAATTTGATTCTGTGTTAGGTAATCCAGGATCAAGAGCTGAATAGGTTGGAAAATACCCAAATGTATTCTGAATCCTTGATATTCCCCTCATCTATACAGCTCCCCAAATCTTACTTTCCTAAATTTTCTTTAACCAACCAAAAAAATCTTAAGTAAAACGTGTACCGCACTCATGCCATAGACCAAAACAATCTAAACATTTCCGAATGCCTGCAGCTTTAACTTAATAAAAGGTGGGTCAAACACACATGTTCCCAACACTGGGAGAATACAAACAAAACCACCACACCACATCTGACCGTCACTCATTAGGGCCTCAGTAGACCACTAGGTTGCTTGTGGTGTTTCACCATCGGCACAGTAGGCTTTCTGGAGAGAAATGGCTCCTTAAGCCATCAGACGACATCTGTCATTGTGGTCATCCTAAGAAAGGTCTGGATCAGACTAGTAAAATAGTGATCTTCACCATACGAGGTTTTCAGGCTGCGAATGAAAGTTCCTTGGTATTGCTTCACTCCTTCGCGTGTAAATTGATCCCCGTAATGGCGGACCGCTGGACAAAGCCCGTAGGACGTGTGGAGTAAAACCCTGCTTAACGGTCAGCCCCATTGCAATGGCGCCTCGCACTCAATTCATGCTTCCTGTCCTTTTCACGCGCGATCCAAATAAGGCAGGGATCCTCAGACAAGCGCTATATTTAGTTGGAGGCTGTCACCTTGACGCCAAACCATATACCGGCTAAGGGCATGTCTTATCCTTCACCGTAGCCAAGGAATTAATGGGGAGCGCGGACCCCCTGAGGCCCAGACCGCGCTCTGCAAACCGGCCGGCTCCCTCGCCCAGAAGCCACATGCGGCAGACACGTGGTTGCGGCTGCAATGCGGGGCGCGCGCTCCCGCGGGCCGGACGCGAGCACGCGGGGCGGGTCGCCCACTCGAGGTGGCTCGGCGCGCAGAGCGGAGAGGAGGAAATAGTGCCCTCCTTGGCAGGAGCACGAGCGGCCGCGGCCCCCACCCTTCTCGTTTTCTGGAATCTTCCGCATGCCGGGGCGCGCGGCCGGATGGGAAGAGGGGAAGAGAAGCGGGGGAGGGAGCGGCGGCCACGCGCTCGGCACCGGCGGCGCCACGAGGAAGGCGCGCGGCCGCCGCTCTTCCCACCACCAGCCGGGAAAGGGTCACTGGCGTGGACACCGCGACTAGCGGGTCCTACCAACCAAGCCCGATCCCGCGCCCCGCCCCTCGCTTCGCTCCAGGGCCCGTCACCTCACCTGGGTGGCCTTCCCCCACGGACTCGGAGGTAAAGAGGAACGTGCCCTCCTCGATGAACGCGTCGTGGAAGCCGTTGAGCTGCCCGTTCATGGTGGTGGTAGTAAGTCAAAGTGGAGTAGAGGAGAAAAGGGAGCGGCAAGGCGACTGCGAAGTGTGCGAGCAGAAGACGGCGGTCTACTTAGCTCAGGCAGGCGGCGCGGAGCGAACGAGGCGGCGGGCGGCGCGGCCCAGTATTTATATACGGGGCCCGCGCGCGCCCGAGCCGAGCCCCGCCCCTCGGCGCCCGGCGCCAATGCGCCACTCGCGCGGGGACGCGGGAAGAGGGAAGGGGCGGTGCGCAGAGAGGAGCTCGGGCCGAACCACTGTCCCTGGCAGGGGAGGGAGCGGGGGTAACGCGCCCCTCCTGCGAATATTCGCCATCTTAAGCACTACTAACAAGGGGTGAGGGGAAAGACAAGAATACAGGGTCACCGTACCCTTCCGTGAGCCACGGGGGAGGAAGACAGACAAGGGGTTTATGGGCCTTCTCCCCTGTGCTGTGACATGGCACCTCCCTCCCGACCGTTGGCCCGGCTGTCTGGCCACAAGGTCGCGTCCCCCAGCGGTGGCCTAGGGAATCGACTGGGGTTTTGTCCTCTGGCGCTCCCCGAGGGTCTTTCCGGCTGCCCAGCCTGGGGATGCCCGGGTGACGGGGAGCCCCGGTAGCCCACAGCCACGTGAAAGTGGCCATATTGGCCGGTCAGCGTACGAGCCTTCGCGCGGCCTTGTGCCTCCCCTTCCTGCGCGCTGCCGGCGGCTGGCAGTCCTGGGACGGGGGGGTGAGGGGGCCGTCCTGTTGCTAGCAATGTCTTAGTTAATGGTTCTGTGATGAAAATGGCCGAAAAACGGAATAACGAGAGTTCTGGCATCAATTTCAACGACTGCCGCCCCCCGCGCTAGAGTTTCGGAGAGAGGCCTTACCCTTTGCACACCCTACGGCAGAGGCTGCACTCGGCCTCGGGCTCCAGCCTGTCCTCCGAGAAAGGCTGCTCACGAGGCTGACCTTGCACTTGCTGACTTTAATGTCTTGGAGGGGACAGAAAGAGTCGATGTTTAGAGGGTTGTTTCAGTTTTCTGTGCAAGAGAGTGTTGAATATCGGTGTGTGGGGGAGGGGGGTGGGGGCGGCGGGAGTCTTTCGCCCTTGTATGTGATTCAGCAGATCAAGGTGAAACGAATGGTCTGTTTCCTGAAGCTTTCACTTTATATAATGTCCACCTGCGTTTGTGCCAATTTTGCCCATTAAAGGAATTCTAGGGAAAGAAAAAAGAACAAAACCAAACTTGAGCCAGCTAGGGGCAGGGAGTCGGGGACTGGCTTCATGGCTCCCGTTTGGAAAGACCCACAAGTGGCGGGTGGGCCCGTGTCACTTCCTCCCGCCCCAAGGGCGGCGGACACGGTGCAGGGCCGAGAGGGGGCCGAAGATGGGGGGGTGGGGATGGCTGCCGCTGTTGCGGTGGCCCCGAGCGCGTGAACATTGGCTTTAATGATGTTATTAGGAAACCGCTTGCTCCTAGGATAGAATGCTCGTTACCCTTGGGAGACGAATAAGACCCCTTGCAGCAGCTCCAGCTGCTTACGGCTCAGAGAATTAGGAAAATTCAGAAGAACAATCCTCTCTTCGGTTTGCGAGAGGCAAGGAGGTTGGGGCGGGGGGAGGTTGCTGTTTGGGAAACAATGGAAGCACTAGGGATTCTGACAAAGAACTTAAAAAAAGGGCTCATCTTCAGACTTTGTGACCACATCCATGTTCCCTCAAAGCAGGGAACAAGAAAAGGCTAAATCACAAAAGAGGCAACATATATGCTGTTTTATTGGCTTATATTTTCCAGACTAACTTCGTGGAAAAATAAACTGTAAGACTTTCATAATTTATTGTGTGTTTTAGAGTCACCTTTTTGTTTTTTTAAAGCAGAATTCCAGTTATCTTACAACGTGTAATAAAATTTCCAACAGAAACAAGTTGCCTGTGTAGGCCGGTCAGTGCATGATCTTCCAGCAGAAGAATCTATAGGGGAATCCAGAATATAATTAGAAAGTTATTTAATTAATATGGAGTCAGAACAAGGGGATTAAATTCAGTGATTAGGTCATTAAGCCTTTATATACCCCTATGCTACCAACTCCACAGTGAGGCTGTTCTTTCCAAGGAGATTAGAATCAGCTGTTCATACTTGCTTACCTCCTCATTCTTGTTCTTAGCATCTGTACTTTAATGGTTAAGAGTAGGGGTTTTCGAGTCAAGCCTCTGCCACTTATTAACAGTGTTGAGCAAACAACTTACCTTCTCTATACCCTAGAGTCCTCAAGACTGTAAAATTGGGATAATAATTGTACTATCACAGAATTGCATCAAGGATGAAACAAAATCATTCAAGTAAACTCTTTAGCACAGCAGTAAAAAAAATAACCCTTCAGAGGCTTCCAGTTGTTGTGTGAGGATAAAGACCCAAATCCCTACCTACCTTTACAGGCCTCAGTGTGATTTACCTGCTATTTCTTTAACCTCATTTGTGCCGCTTTCTCCTGTCTTCTGCTTTGAATTTCTTTGAACTGTTAACAGTTAAATTTCTTAATTGATTACCCTCAGAACAAAGCAGAGCACATTTTCACTGATTTATATTATTCACACGGTCCTTTCTTCCCACAAATATTTATGAGCATTTCTGTCCAGCGGACCCAGGATGGGTGCTATGACAGTCCTGGTCTCTGCCCACCCAGAGCTCTATATGAGGGGAGATGTCTGGCTAATCGTTCCCCATCATTCCCATCTCAGCTCAGCTGCTGTTTCCTGGATGTAGCCTTCAGCTGCCTTTTTCTGGATGAAATGGTCACCTGCACAGATTTCTCACAGGATCCTGTGTTTTCCTACATGGCACTCAGGGCTCTTTGAAATTACAGAGTTGGGCATTATTTGATGAATGTCTCAACTCCCAGTTAGATTTGTAAGCCCCGTGACAATAAGAAGGTGGTCAGTTTTGCTCAGGCTTTATCACTGAGAGTCTGATTCACAGAAGGTGTTTAAGAATGTATATATGAGAAGGAGAGAGAGGGAGAAAGAGATGAAAGGATAAATATAAGAAATGGCACAAAGAGATAGGGAAATAAAAAACCCAGGGATCATATAAAATCAATGAAAAGAGCTGCTGCTTTCTTTTCGTCACCAGAATTGTAATTAATAACACTGAAAGCTCTTTACTGACAGGGGAGCTCATTGCCATCCTGTTCTGAGAGGAGTGAAATTTCTGATTCTATACGTTAGTGGACTTCCTGGGCAGCTCAGTGGTAAGAATCTGGCTGCAGTGCAGGAGCTGCAGGAGACATGGGTTCAATCCCTAGGTTGGGTCAATCCTGTGGCGGAGAAAATGGCAACCCACTCCAGTATTCTTGCCTCGGAAATCCCATGGACAGAGGAGCCTGGCAGGCTACAGTCTATGGTGTCCCAAAGAGTTGGACGGCACTGAGCATGCATGTAAGCATGCATACGTTAGTATTCCAAGGCTAAAATAAACTAGGAGGAGTTGCTGGTTTATTTCATATTCAACGTGAATGAGATTTGTTGAATGTGAAATGTAAAGCACATAGAAGAATTTAATCACCTAAAGGCTCCAGATCTCAACCTCAAGAACATTAATGTAGCAGGAGTTCCACGAAAGAGGCAAAACCAGTGGGTGGACAACCTAGACAGCAGGTATAATGACTCCAGGTCTTATCCATCTGCCAGTGAAGGAAAGAGTACCAGTAAGGAAGAGAAAGTATTTGCAGTGCAAGAAGCTGTTGATTTGGCAGGAAAAGAGAGGGAGATGACCCTGTGTGTATCAAAAAGTAATAGCGAAGGTGCTATGTTGAGAAGAGAGCTCCAGACTACCTTCTATGTGATAACAGGCAAAGAAGAAGGAAATCTAGGCCAGCTATCTCCAAAATGGTGCCAGTTCTTCAGGACCAAAATTCAGACATGGCCTCAGAAGCAAACTAACTCTGCTCTGCTCATGTGCTCAGTTGCATCAAATTCTTTGAGACTCCGTGGACTGCAGCCTGCAGGCTCCTCTGTCCATGGGACTTTCCAGGCAAGAATACTGAAGTGGGTTGCTATTTCCTACTCCAGGGGATCTTCCTGACTCAGGGATCCAACACGCGTCTCTTGCATCTCCTATATTGGCTGGCAGGTTCTTTACCACTGTGCCACCTGGGAAACTCTAATGGGTTCTGAAACAAATATTGGGTTGGCCAAAAAGTTAGTTCCGGTTTTGCTGTAACGTCTTACAGAGAAACCCAAATGAACTTTTTTGGCCAGTCCAATACTATGTGACTCCCCTCAGTGTGACGCTTCTCGTAACCTGTTTTTGTTTCTCTGTTTTTCTCTTCTGATAATCAAATCTTTTGACAAACCTATTAAGTAGTGAGAGATGGAAGAATGCATAGGGTACAATGCAGAAAACACTGATGGAGACTATACTCTAACGATGACAGCATCTATAATTTATTGTGACAAGCACTGTTCAAGCATCTTTTCTGTGCCTTACAATTCTGATGAGGAATTCCAATTCTGTGCCTTACAATTCCAATGAGGCAGATGCTGTTTCTCTTCCTGTTTTATACATGAAAAAACTGACGTGTAATTCACCCACGTAGTGGACTTGAGCCTGGATCTGAGCTCTGAATTCATGCCCTTTGTTACATGTCAAAGGATAGATATTTCACACTCCCTGAGGTGGCCACAGGACTGGAAAAGGTCAGTTTTCATTCCAATCCCAAAGAAAGGCAATGCCAAAGAATGCTCAAACTACAGCACAATGGCACTCATCTCACATGCTAGTAAAGTAATGCTCAAAATTCTCCAAGCCAGGCTTCAGCAATATGTGAACCATGAACTTCCTGATGTTCTAGCTGGTTTTAGAAAAGGCAGAGGAACCAGAGATCAAATTGCCAACATCCTCTGGATCATAGAAAAAGCAAGAGAGTTCCAGAAAAACATCTATTTCTGCTTTCTTGACTATGCCAAAGCCTTTGACTGTGTGGATCACAATCAACTGGAAAATTCTGAAAGAGATGGGAATACCAGACCACCTGATCTGCCTCTTGAGAAATTTGTATGCAGGTCAGGAAGCAATAGTTAGAACTGGACATGGAACAACAGACTGGTTCCAAATAGGAAAAGGAGTTCATCAAGGCTGTATATTGTCACCCTGTTTATTTAACTTATATGCAGAGTATATCATGAGAAACGCTGGACTGGAAGAAACACAAGCTGGAATCAAGATTGCCGGGAGAAATATCAATAACCTCAGATATGCAGATGACACCACCCTTATGGCAGAAAGTGAAGAGGAACTCAAAAGCCTCTTGATGAAGGTGAAAGTGGAGAGTGAAAAAGTTGGCTTAAAGCTCAACATTCAGAAAACGAAGATCATGGCATCCGTTCCCATCACTTCATGGGAAATAGATGTGGAAACAGTGTCAGACTTTATTTTTCTGGGCTCCAAAATCACTACAGATGGTGACTGCAGCCATGAAATTAAAAGACGCTTACTCCTTGAAAGGAAAGTTATGACCAACCTAGATAGCATATTCAAAAGCAGAGACATTACTTTGCCGACAAAGGTTCGTCTAGTCAAGGTTATGGTTTTTCCTGTGGTCATGTATGGATGTGAGAGTTGGACTGTGAAGAAGGCTGAGCGCCGAAGAATTGATGCTTTTGAACTGTGGTGTTGGAGAAGACTCTTGAGAGTCCCTTGGACTGCAAGGAGATCCAACCAGTCCATTCTGAAGGAGATCAGCCCTGGGATTTCTTTGGAAGGAATGATGCTAAAGCTGAAACTCCAGTACTTTGGCCACCTGATGCGAAGAGTTGACTCATTGGAAAAGACTCTGATGCTGGGAGGGATTTGGGGCAAGAGGAAAAGGGGACGACAGAGGATGAGATGGCTGGATGGCATTACTGACATGATGGATGTGGGTCTGGGTGAACTCCGGGAGTTGATGATGGACAGGGAGGCCTGGCGTGCTGCGATTCATGGGGTCGCAAAGAGTCGGATACGACTGAGCGACTGATTTGATCTGATCTGATCTGTTCTGATCTTTATGTGGTTTTTTATTGTTTATTTTGGGGGCATTTAACTCAAAAAGAATTGAAGATATGTAGTAAAATTTCCCTAACAAAATCCCTTCCCTATTTACTTGTTTATATAAAAAAGGTTACTTAGTGTTTATATCTATAAAAATGAAAAATAGATCAGTAATGTATCCTGTCCCTCCTAGCAGTAAGTAATATTCTTTCATGGATCTTAAACTAGTGTATCAATATGTCAGGTAAGGGTATACTCCTCGGTTCTCTCTCGTCACAACAAAGATTTGGAGTGACGGACATCAAAGCCCTCTACGTGTCACAGCTCTCGGGTCTTGGACAGACCGTGTTATAGCTCTCAGATCTCGAACAGACCGTATTATAACTCTTAGACAAATCAGTGTTACAGTTCCATGTTATACCTCTATTTTATTTGGATAATAGCAGGAAAGTCCATCCTCGAGGCGTGAGGGCATGCTGACCCAAAGACACAAAGAGAAGAGTGTCCCAGTGCGCGGGAGAGAGAGAGAGACCCCCTAACCCTTTGGCTCCTCTTTTAATATTTTTTTTTCTCCCCCTGGGCCTGCCCTATGCAAATTGGGCTAGCCAGGAGTGTTGTTTGTTCTGAGGTCCTCACTCTGGTCCTTGGACCTTCCTTTGTTCTATTTTCGTGGGCTTTTCCCTTCTTTGACTTTTAGCCACCGCCATTCTGGACTCCTATTTCCTATTCTAACTACCGAACAAATACATATACACGTATATGTTTATATATTTTTCCTTTTTTGATGGATAATTATAAAAAATTAGAGTGTATTAATATTTATTTTGCTCAGTTGTATACTGATTATTAATAAATCAAGCTGTTAGGTAGTTAGAATAGGAAACAGGAGTCCAGAATGGTGATGGCTAAAAGACAAGGAAGAGAAAAGCCCGCGAAAATAGAACAAAGGAAGGTCCGAGGACCGGAGTGAGAACCTCAGTTAGAGCAAACAACACTCCTGGCTAGCCCAATTTACATAGGGCAGGCCCAGGGGGGAAAAAAAGACATAAAAAGAGGAGCCAAAGCACTCTCTCTCTCTCTCTCTCTCTCTCTCTCCCCCACATGCTGGGGTTCTCTTCTCTTCATGTCTTTGGGTCGACATGCCCTCACGCCTTGAGGATGGATTTTCCTGCTATTATCTAAATAAAATACAGCTGTAACATGGAGCTATAACACTGATTATTCTAAGAGGTATAACACGGTCCGTTTGAGACCTGAGAGCTATAACACGGTCTGTCCAAGACCCGAGAGCTGTGACACGCCGAGGGCTTTAATGTCCGTCACTCCAAATCTTTGTTGTGATGAGACAGAACTGAGGGAAATACACTTGCCTGACAAAGCCAAAGGAAATTTTGCTAACTCTGAGAAACTTAAAGTAATAAACATTTTCTAATATATATATTTCACTTTTATGCATGTTTTGGTACAGAATAGGTGATAAGGTGATCAATAAAAGACTTTCAAGATAAAATATATTACATTAGTATACAATTCTAAGTAGATTGGAATTCACAGAGAAAAAGGAATAATACAAGTTTGTACACTATTGAAGAATTTGTTCATGTATTTTACATTTTTATTTATTAATTATTCATTATTTTTATTTATTTATTTACTTTTTGGTTACGCCACACAGCTTGTGGGATCTTAGTGCCCTGACCAGGGACTGAATCCAGGCCCTTGGTAGTGCAAGCATGGAGTCCTAACCACTGGGCCATCAGGAAATTCCCTATTGTATGTTATTTTTAAATGAATGATTGTGGGTATTAACTCTATATGGTATATAGGTTCCATTCGATCTATTTAAGAGTGATGGCACATTATATTTTAAATGCCAATATTTACAATATGCTGAAAGTTACAACCTTTCAGCCATTACTTAATGATGGAAAGAAAATTACATGTCTGCTTAAAAACATGCTTGTAGCATATAATTTTTAACAATTATTTTTGAAAAAAAATTATTTTTGGAGTCAAAAAACCATAGAAATTTAAAGAATACCTACCTAGATCCATTTGATAAGAAGATATTCTGAGAATTCATCCTTAAATTGTTTAGATATAGATTTCTCCACAAAATTATAAATCAACTATACTTCAATTTAAAAAGAAAAAGAAAGGAAAGAGATTTCTCTAAGTTTATGTAAAAGTGATTGTAAAGCAGAAACTTCACGTGAGCCAAGTCCAGGTAGCCTGTGAAGCATCAAAAGTGTGGTGACTCTCTAGTCCAAATTAGTGTGTAGATGCTGCTAATCAGATATTTTGCAGTTTCTCCAACCTTGGTGTCAGTGCCATTTTGTGCTGGAGAATTGTTTATTGTAGGGAGCTGTTCTGTGTTCTGTAGGGCACATAGCACTATCCCTGGCCTCTACCGTCCAGATGCCAGTAGTGTGTGCGTGCTCAGTCACTTCAATCACGTCTGACTCTTTGTGACCCTACGGACTGTAACCCTCCAGCCTCCTCTGTCCGTGGGATTCTCCAGGCAAGAATACTGGGGTGGGTTGCCATACCCTCCTCCAGGGGATCTTCCCGACCCAGGGACTAAACCTGTGTCTCCTGCATTGCAGGCAGATTCTGTGCCCACTGAGCCACCTGGGAAGCCCAGATGCCAGTAGCACCCCCTCCCCCAATTGCTATGACAATTGAAAATGGGCTCCCAAGTTGAGAACCACTGAGCTACTGGAAACGTTGCAGGATTATGGTTGATGCTGAAGTTCTAAAGTCAGCGTCCAAATTATCTGTGCCCTGTGGCTCAGACGGTGAAGAGTCTGCCCACAATGTGAGAGACCCAGGGTCCATCCCTGGGTTGGGAAGATTCCCCTGGAGAAGGAATGGCAACCCACTCCATTATTCTTGCCTGGAAAATCCCATGGGCGGAGGAGTCTGGCGGGCTACACAGTCTGTAGGACCAGAAAGAGTTGGACACAACCCAAGCAACTAACACTTTCTTTCTTTCTTTCTTTTGTCTAGAAGGCAGCCTTGCTTGCATTCTCTGAGGATTGGGATGAACTTGTAAGTCCCTAAAAGTCTTCCCTGATGAAGCCCAGAGCCTTGCGGGGTGAAAGGCCCTTATCTGTGGACTACCATTGACTTGAGTCTCTGAGAATAGCCTGACAGGGAATAGTCCCATTTGGCTAGAGTTTTGACCCTGGATGTTGGAGCCACATGGGTGAGGAGGGGTGGTGAAGCAGACTGGAAGCTGGCCACTGCCCTCACTGCCTAGAGGTGAAGCTGTAGGTGCCGTGGAGATGGCCTCCCAACCTGAGCTCCAAGAACACCAGCCAACCACACATGTTGTGATTTAGTCACCAAGTTGTGTCCGACTCTTTTGCAACATCATGGACTGTAGACTGCCAGGTATTTCTCAGGCAAGAATACTGGAGTGGGTTGCTATTTCCTTCTGCAGGGGATCTTCCTGCCCCAGGATCAAACTGGAGTCTCCTGCATTGGCAGGCAGGTTCCTTACCACTGAGCCACAAGGGAAGCCCTAACCATCTGGACACACAGGAGGCCTGTGGCCATGCCTGTGTGTCTGTGGCACTCCAACCTTTATTCTAGGGCCAAGACATTCTCGTCTGTGCCACGAACTGCTCTTCTTGCAGGTGGCCCTGGACCTGGACAAGAAGTAACCCTTGCTGGATAAACCTTTGCTCAATAAAATTGCTTAAAACCTGCAAATTCACTACTGTGTTCTAGAGCCACAGGGAAATGCCAGCTCCCTGCACCTCAGTGGTTGATAACCGTTTTTGTAGGTCTGCAGAATACTGGGGATCTCTCCCTAGAAACATGCAGCATATATACATACACACAATTCTGTACATAATTTCTGAAGCTCAATCATATATTGAAAGTTAAGAATCCTTTATAATATCTCATTAATTTAAATTCATGTTCCCTAGTATCCTGCAGACCCACCTCTAGCAACCTAAAGAAATATTAGCATTTGATGTGCAAGTATGTTGTGTGTTTGTAACAGCATTTTTATAATAGCAAAGGAAATAGCATATAGAAAGAGCTTAAATGGATGCTAGCAGGGAAATTGAAATATTGTTCATTCATTCATTCATAACGGAATACTACACAGCTATTAAAAGGACTGAGATAGAACTATAAGTACAGATTCAAAATAGATCTGTGATATTCTTCTGTATAACAAAAGCATGTTGAAGGAATTCCCTAGTGGTCAAGGGATTAGGACTTTCACTGGGACTGGGAGCAGTATCCAGAGTGTGTGTGTGTGTGTGTGTGTGTGGTTTGGGGATGGGGAGAAAGGGAGAGAAAAAGATTTGGGAGGAGTGAGAAGTCTATTTTGGACAGTATTTTGTAAGGTTTGTGTATTTAAAAAATTTTAAATTCAGTGGTAGCTGAATTTGTGGTAGCTTTCACTGTCACAATAGAGGTTCTGTCCTTGGTCAGAGAACTGAGATCCCTCAAGCTGAGCAGGGAGGACAAACAGACAAACATGTTGAAACAACATAAAGTATCATCTTGTCTTTGTAAAAATTACTGCACATGTGTAAATACAAATATGTGTATGTGTGTGTGTATATATATATATAATATTTTTTGTTTCATAGACTATATTCTGGGAGTCTAAGCACCAAAATTTATAGCAGCTATTTCTGTGGGGTGAGATTTACTCTTTTCATGTATTCACTCCTGTGTTGTTTGAAGTTGTAAAAACTTGCAAGAATTATTTCTATAAGTTAAAAAAAAGATTAACAGCAACGAACAGAAGTGAGTTATCTCTAGGGTGTGGATTATGGTGGATGAGCCTGCTTCTGTCTTGTCAGGCCCCCAGGCTGAGTAGTCATTTTCTATGGCACAGCTCCCATGGGAAGGTTCCAGATACCAGACGACCTGCTTCTGAGGTGTCAGTGCCACTGAAGAGCCCTCATGAAAAGGACAGGTCCCTTCATGCTCCATTAATTTATTCTTTGAAGTCATTTGTCCCTAGGGAGACGACTGAATTTAAATTTTTTTAAATATACAAACTTTACAAAATACTGTCCAAAATAGATATCTCTCCCCTCCCCACTCTTTTTCTCTCCCTTTCTCCTCACCCCCTAACCTCACACACACACACACACACACACACACACACACACATATCCTGGATACTGCCCACAGTCCCAGGTTAATTTACAGTGTTCTGATATCCTATTCCAGAGATACTACCCCAGGCATTCTTTTGGACTGAGAATTAAGATTTTTTTTTAACTTGGAGATTGGACTGAATTCATGGTTTCCAGACTCTGGCTGGGCCTTAAGAAACACTTCTCACTAACTACCCCAGGGGTAGCCTTGCAAACGTGGCCTGGTATGTACAGACTCTGCCCTCTGCTTGGACTTTTACCCATGCCAGGCCCTTTGCTGCCACCAATGACACTGCCAGGCTCTGACCATCTCCCCTTGGCCTCTGGCCATGCTTCCATCCCGACATTCCCTCAGAAACACTTGGGAGCACAGTGAAGGCAGTGTGTATTAGACTCTTGTGTAACACTCAACTTTTATTCTAAACAATCTTGGATTGCAAGGAGATCAAACCAGTCAATCCTAAAATAAATCAACTCTGAATATTCATTGGAAGGACTGATGCTGAAGCTGAAACTCCAGTACTTTGGCCACCTGATGCAAAGAGCTGACTCTTTGAAAAAGATCCTGATACTGGGAAAGATTGAAGGCAAAAAGAGAAGGAGGTAGCAGAGGATGAGATGATTAGATAGCATCCCTGACTCAATGGACATGAATTTGAGCAAACTCCGGGAGATAGTGAAGGACAGGGAAGCCTGGCGTGCTGCAGCCCGTGGGGGTCACCAAGAGTCAGACACAACTTAGCGACTGAACAACAACAAGCAGCCAAATCACCAAAGATAGTTTTATAGTATATGGACCCTATGTAGGTTTTACTTTTGGGAGCTGAACATGGATACAGCTGTCCCTTCCTCTTCACAGTCATTTTTTAGGATATATATATATATATATATATATATATATATAACACATTAAAGAAAATTTGGAGGAATAGGATGGAGAGTCCATCAACAAACTCATACATCTATGGTAAATTGATTTTCGACAAAGGTACCAAGATCATTCAATGGGGAAAGAGTAGTCTTCTCAAAAAACAGTGCAGGGACAGCTGGAGAGCCACATGCAAAAGAGTGAAATTGGGCCCCTACCTCACACCATATACAAAAAATTAAATCAAAATAGATCAAAGGTGTCAATATGTAAGAGCTAAATCTACACCACTCCTAAAAGAAAACATAGTAAATCTACATGGTCTTTAACCAGGCAATAGTTTCTTAGATATGACACCAAAAACCCAAGCAACCAAAGTAAAAAATAGATAAATCAGACTTCATCAAAATTAAAATCTTTTCTGCATTAAAAGAAACTTGTCAACAAAGTGAAAAGACAACCCACAGAATGGGAGAAGATATTTACAAGTTATATATCTGACAAGAGTCTAGTATCCAGGATATACAAAGAACTCTTACAACTCAACAATAAAGACAAGAAATTTAATTTTTAAATGAGTGAAGAGTTTATATAGACATTTCTCCAAATGAAAATATGGTTTAAATCATTAGTCGTTAGAGAAATGCAAATCAAAACAATGAGATACCAATTCACACTCATTAGCAAAGCTACAATAAAAGACACAGATAATAACAAGTGTTGAGAAGGAAGTGGAGAAATTGGAACACTCCATTATATGGAACATATATTACTGGTGAAAATGTAAAATGGTGCAGATGCTATGGAAAACGTTTGGTAGTTTCTCAGAAAGTTGAGCGTAGAATGACCATGTGACTCAACAATTCCACTCCTAGATATATACCCAAGAGAGTTGAAACATATGTTCACACAAAAACTTATACACAAATGTTCATAGAGGTTTTTTCCTAACAGCCAAAAGGTGGAAACAAACCAAATGTATATCTATAATAAACAGAATGTGATATATCCATACAATGGAATATTATTTGACCATAAAAAAAGAATGAAATACTGATACATACTTCAGTGTGAACAAACCTTGATAACATTATGCTAAGTGAAAGAAGCCAGTCACAAAGGATCACGTATTATGATTCAATTTATATTAAATGTTCGGCATAGGAAAAATCTATAAATTCAGAAAGTAGATTAATGGTGTCCAGAGACAGAGGAAAAGGAATGGAAATGATTTGCTAATAGATATGGGGCTTCTTTTGGGAATGATGGTTGCACAAGAAGTAGGGAGTGGTCAGCTGATCAAGCATCAGTGGACAGAAAGCTCCAAGAGTATATCCTAACTTAAACTTTCGGGAACCACCCCATCATCTTTGATTGGTTGAGGCTTCTATTTGGACAAAATTGAAATTCATGGTATTCTATCCATCTGTTAACTTCTCTGGGAGAGACTGGTTCACACACCCAGACTCAGAACCTTAACCAGCAAATAGGCAGAGGATATGAATCTATAAGAAAAAGAAATAGCGAATAGACATGTATTTGGATTTCCCAGGTGGTGCTCGTGGTGCTCGTAAAGAACCTGCCTGCCAGTACAGGAGACAAAGAGATGCAGGTTCAATACCAGGGTCGGAAAGATCCCTTGGAGGAGAACATGGCAATCCACTCCAGTATTCTTGCCTGGAAAATCTCATGGACAGAGGAGCCTGACAGTTTACAGTCCATAGAGTTGCAAAGCATTGGACGTGACTGAAGCAACTTAACCTAGCCTAGCCTAGCCTAGACATGTATTCAGCCTTGCTCACAGTTCAAGAAATGCATCACACAGCAATGAGATTGGCAAACAAAAGTCTAGTAATGCCCAGTGTTCACAAGTTTATGTGCAAACAGGCACCCTCATACACTATTCCTGGGAGTATAAACAGATTCACCTCTCCTGGAGGTCAATGTAGCAACATCTGCAACATTTTGAATGCTTATTCTCAGTGACTTAGCAATTCTACTGTAGAAATTTGCCCTCGGGATATACTGGCAAAATTATGCCAAAGTCATGTACAAGTATGTTCACGGCCACATTGTCAGTAATAACAAAAAGTTGGAACACACCTAGACATCCATCAACAAGGGACCAGTTAAATACACCCATGTAATGGAAAAGTATGCAATTTTAAAACATGAGATAGAACTGTATATGCTGATATGGAAGGATCTAAATGTGTTTTGTTTAAAAAAATAAACCAATGTGCACAGCCATGTGATCTCCTTTGTGTTAAATTGAAAAATAGATCTACATAGACTTTTTCTTTCAGGAACAGTATATAAGAAATGGTGGTAACTTTTGGAGAGTGGTTTAGGGGTCGGCAGGAGAAAAGATAACTTTTGTCTTTTATTTGATGCTTTTCTATACTATTTGGTTTTTTTTAATGTCATGTGAATGTAAGATTTAAAAAAATAAGTATTTTAAAAGCAGAAAAGGAACATGAAGGGATAAATGAGAGAGAGAAGAAGGATCCCTTAGGTGGGAGTTTATGGTTTTTCCTGACACAGGGCAAACTTGTTTTCTCTGTATTAGTGAAAACATTGTGACCCATCATTGGGGTTTTAGGAAGACCTCCAGGGCAGTAAGCTGGAGGGTGGAGGGGAGGTATGACCAGAGTCAGGGGGACTGGTCAAAAGTTTTTGCAAAAGAGTGGGGTTCAAATTGAGGAGGTGATGGTGAAGGTGGAAAAGACAGCTTCAAATAGGAGAGTTGTTAAAAAGGGAGGCTGATAGTCTTTATTTAAAAAAAAATGTTTATTTATTTGACTGTGTCAGGTCTTAGTTACAGCGCTCAGGATCTTTGTTGCATCTTGCAGGATCTTTTGTTCAGGTGCCAGACACTCCAGTTGCTGGCTCATGGGCTTAGTTGCTCTGTGGCACGTGGAATCTTAGTTTTCCAACCAGGGATCTAACCCCTGTCCCCTGCATTGGCGGGCAGATTCTTAACCAGTGGACCACCAAGGATGTCCTTGGCTGATTTTTTTAAAGCTGATCCTTCACCAGTACCAACTGCCTTGCTTTTGCCACATCTGCCCAGCAACATCCCAACCTTGGGTTTTCTATTTATGGTCCGGAAAGGCCACCCACCAGTGAGAACGTGCCACTCCAGGATCAGGATTCATAGCTCTGCTGGCTTCTTCCTGTACCACCCATCGATTTATTTCTACCTATCCTTGGTTGGCTCTGGCTCTCATTCCCCAGTTATTCCAAATTTTCACCATGTTCACTTCTCACACTTTACTCCCACTCTCATCTATGTGACCTCTTTTGCCTTCTTACTTCAGGGAACAAAGGAGGTGCTCAGGGTTGAGTGCCTTTAACATCTCAGCCCTCTCTCTATAAGTGTATCTAAAACAAGATTTACCTTCTTTCCCAAGTATTCGGTCTTAGAGAATGATGTTCAGCTCCTCTTTAGTTCTCGAGTCCCTCCAGGACATTTCACTGACCGTATTCCATCCCTGAGCGTCGGCTACTTGCTCCTTCCGTGTGTATGGCTGTAACAAACATTGTTTATTTCAGTATCATGACATTTACCTTGCTGAAAAAAGTTATCTCACTCTGTCTCCTCCAATTAGCTTGATCCTGCTCATAATACTCTTCCCCCTTGTGCTGTGCTCAGTTGCTTAGTCATTTCTGACTGTTTGCTACACTATGGACTGTAGCCCGCCAGGCTCCTCTGTTCATGGGATTCTCCAGGCAAGATTAGTAGACTGGGTTGCCATTTCCTCCTCCAGGAAATCTTCCCAACCCAGGGATATAACCCAAGTCTCTTGGGTCTCCTACAGTGGCAGGTGGATTATTTACCACTAATGTGACCTGAGAAGCCTGATTTTTTTCTCCTTAACATTGTATTAATATATAACATCCAAACAGAAAAATGTACATATTCTAAATGTATAGCTCACAGAATTTCCACAAACTGAATACACTCATGCAATCAGTCCCCAGGTGAAGAAACCAAGCATTATAGCAACCAAAGCATTCCTTGTGTTCTTTTACATGCTCCATCTCCCTCCTCAGGGGAGCCAGTGTATAGTCTTTACTTTTGATTTTTAAAAAATTTTATTTAGCTGTGCTGGGTCTTCCCAGGTTGGGGATCAAACCTGAGTCTCCTGCATTGGCAGGCAGATTCTTTACCACTGAGCCACCAGGTTACCCCTGCTGTCCAGTCTTTAAACAGCATAGATTAGTTTCATTTCTGAAAATTTTGAAATAGACCTTAAATAATACGTACTGTTTTGTATCTGGCTTTTTTTGATCATCACATCTATGAGAGTCATCCATATTGTTGCATGCAGTCATAGGCAGTTCATTTCCATTGCCCAATAATATTCTATTGTGTGACTAGACCACAATTTATTGATCCAGTCAAATGCCCCATTTGGGGCACTTGCAAACAGCAGGCAGTGTGTTTTATTTATCTCTGCATCTCCAGCATTTCATGCATGCTTAGTATAATGGTTTGTGTGTGAGCAGGTTAGAGAGCTCACGGAGTACTTTTCCACTGTGTTCTTGGGTGGTCAGATGATAATACCTGAGATATGAGAGTCAAGCCTGGGTACCAAATTTAAAATGTTTTACAGGCCCATTGATAGGTCTCATTGTCCATTGAGGACAACCATGGTGGTTGTCTGGAAGCCACGCAGTGGCAGCCACCGAAGATGTTTATTATGGAAACGAGAACAAAGGCAATCAGACATGGACCTGGTTGCTTTTAAAGACAGAACTGGACCAATGGCTAAATATTTGAGAGAGGCAGCTTTCTGCTCAATAATAATCATGATATTGGCTCATATTTAGAAAGCACTTGCCATAAACCAGACCCTGGCATATGCTGAGGGCTTGGTATCCATGAGTTCAATATAAGAATGGCTTTTTATTTTTTAATATATATTTATTTGGGCGCACCAGGATTGGTGTTAGTTGCTACACACAGGATCTTCAATTCTCTTTACGGCATGCAGGATCTTTTCATTGCAGCATGCAAACGCTTACTTCTAGAACGTGGGATCTAATTCTCCCGACCAGGGATCAAACCTGGGCCCTCAGCATTGGGAGCGTGGAGTCTTAGCCACTGGACCACCCGGGAAGGTCACCAAAATGGCTTTTTATAGGATGAGACTTGAGCACGAGCTGCTTGATGAAACCATGGTGAGTTCATGGCTTCAGACATCAGTGATCGTGAGGCCTGGGAAGTTATATTTATAGGCTCACAGTTTAGTGAAAAGCCATCCTCTGACTTGTCTCCCTGCCTTACCCCCTTCCTTCTTCCTAGAACCGTCTTCTTTCTTGAGACCAAGCTCCTGCATCCCCTCTGTGGGTCCCCTCACAGCAAACAAGTTATTAGGTGTTTCTGCCAGGAGCTTCCTTCCACTCCAAGCCCACCTGGCCTGGCCAGGGCCCTGTCCTTTCCACCCCCGGGATGTCTCTCCTTCCAGTGACTCAGAACTCTCACCTGCATGGATGATGACTCTGGCCAGGGCTGTGGCCACCTCAGGCCTGACCCTTCAGGCAGCCAAAGGTCATTCTGAGTTACCCTCACGTTTGTTTGAGTCCAAAAGAGTGAGGTAGAAGCAGTGAAATTTAAAAAATATCTGGAAAAAAAAAAATACAGAAACCCTTTTTCTACACGTAGCCATCCAGTTTAGGTCTCCGAAAGAAGAAAAGCCCAGACAAATAAATCTGGGAGGCTGAATGCAAAAGGTGTTTGTCAGGAGAAGAAAAATACTGCCATCCTCCCAGGATAAGCCGTGGGATTGGCCCTGGGACAAGATGCTTTATCTCACTGTTGGCGCCTGAGGCCTGAGGCCTGGCAGCAGCAGCAGAATCACCAAAAAGACAGTGGCCTGAGTTAGACAAGCAGGCCTTGTGAAGGGCTGAGGACTCAAGTCCCCGCCCCTCTCTGCCCTCCCTCTCGATTTCTCTATTCTGCTCTCTGTCCCAGCACCCTGCTGTCTTCTCCCTCCTGTTTCTACTCAGTGCTCTATTCTTTGTTTTTCTCAGAAGGGGTCTCGCGGGGGTCCAAGAGTTAGGAAGCTGTACAACCTATGGGCAGATCCCCAGAGGCCCCGCTCTCCCCCGTATCCACGGCCATAATTCACATCTTCTATTTCTTCTCTTCTGCCAGACAAAGCTGAGCACACATTAACAGTGTTAACACGATAAATATCAGCAGCTCTGACCTTTCTCTCTTGGGTCCTGGAGTCACCCTGACTCCCAGGCTCGGACTCGCCTGTGCTTAAAGTGGATTAGCACTTCCGCTAGGGCTGCAGGGCCCTGCACTTGGGCTTGATGGGAATCAAAACAGAGATTACCTTATTTGACTTAAAAAAAAAAAATTTCCATTTGAAAGATAGAATCCCCCAGAGAAGTACACTGGGGCTTACACATATACAATTTTAAATTGGATTTTAAAAATAGTTTGCCAGCTGTTTGCTAGGTCGGGCCTTAGGTCTTGTCCTTGATTGATGTTGAGGCCATTTGGGAAATGAGGCCAAAAGGGGACAGAGAGACTGGCAAGGCAGCAGGATCCCGGATGCCTGAGGCTGTTCCCAGGAGCCCTGGCAGTTGTTGCCATGGGCCTTTGGAAAGCCTTGGAGCTGTGGCACCAAAGTCTATTTCTCGCCCAGAGAGACTGAAGGAGCTTGGATCACCTCCCCCAGACCTCATCTCATCCCTGCACTGCAGCTTCTAGGCCAAGGTCTGAAAAAAAAGAGCGATGAAAGAGGACTGCTCTCAGCTGGAAGGGTCTTTCACATTTTTTGTGGCTAAATACTTATTTTAGCTCCTTGTGTCACCTTCGAATGATACATACATGGGCTCTGCTCAGAACACTCATCCCCCTGTGCTTTTTTCCTGCCTGGCTGCTTTTCCTCTCTCAGGCCTTACCCAGGATGTCACTTTCTAAGGGATAGCAGAGGGCCAGCATGTTGGGGTTTAAATCCTGGCTGAGGGGACTTCCCTGGTGGTCCAGTGGTTGAGAATCCATCTTGCAATGTAGGGGACTTGGGTTACATCCTTGGTCAGGGAACAAAGATCCCACACTTAGATTCCCCCCACCCAACACAGCCAAAAACAAATAAAATAACATTGCATTAAAGAGTAAATAAATCACATATTAAACAAAAATCCTGGCTCAGCACTTCCTAGCTGTGTGACCTTGGGCTGGTCACTTAACCTCTCTGTGCCTCGGTTCCCTCATCTGTAAATGAAATGGGGATAGTAATAGCATCTACCTGACTAGGACTGTTGAGAGGACTCAGGAATTCATATATGGGGATAGAATATCTAAGTGCCTATCTGTTTACAATAGCCAAGACATGGAAGGAACCTAAATGTCCATTGACAGAGGGATGGTTAAAGAAGGTGTGGTAAATATATACAATGGAATATTATTCAGTCATTAAAAAGAATGAAATAATGCCATTTGCAGCAACATGGATGGACCTAAAGAGCATCATGCTGAGTGAAGTCAGACACAGAAGGAGAAATATCATATGATATCCCTTATATGTGGAATCTAAAAAGAAATTATACAAATGAACTTACTCTCAAAAGAGAAAGAGACTCTCAGACATAAAATGAACTTACGGTTGCTGGGGAGCAAGGGATAATTAGGGAGTTTGGGATGGTCATATACACACTGCTGTATATAAAATGGATAACCAACAATGGACCTATTGTGTAGCACATGGAACTTTACTCAGTGTTATGTGGCAGCCTGGACGGTAGGGGAGTTTGGGGGAGAATGGAGACATGTATATGTGTGGCTGAGTCCCTTCGCTGTTCACCTGAAACTATCACAACATTGTTAATCAGCTATATCCCAATACAAAACAAAAAGTTCAAAAGAAAAAAATATGTAAAATGCGTAGAACATAGCCCAGCACACAGTAGCATCTGCTTTTATTAACCCCCAAAGCACATCTCCCCAGGCTCAGTTGCCTGCTGCTGCCGTGTTCCCCTCTCCACCCCCGCCCCTCACCTCCTGCGTCGGTGTACCACCTGGCCTCGGTTATCGCTGTTGCTTAATTAGGTAACTGTCTTCTCCGGAGGGCAGGAAGCATGTCTTTCACTGGCCAGTCCTTATAACCTAAACCTATCCAGCTTATGACATACTTAAGAAATGTAGTGTGGTTTTGTTTTGTTTTTGAGTTATTCTTTAGCTCCTTTAAAAAAAAAAAAAAGACTTTCACAATTTCAACTCTCAATCATTTTTATTTCCTTGTATTTCGACAATAACAATTTTATCCATACGTGAGGTTGCTTTTCACAATTCATTGTACAGTCTACCTCTTATCAAACTAGCTGGTTTATACTCTCATGCAAAAAATCTTCTTACCATAGGCTTCACTATCTGCATTATTATCTTCTTTAAAAAATTAAAAAAATGTGAACCTCCGGGGTGGTGCATTGGATAAGAATCCACCTGCCAGTGCAGGGGACACAGGTTCGATCTGTGATCCAGGAAGATCTCACGTGCGGTGAAACAACTAAGGCTGTGACCCACGACTTCTGAGCCTGTGCTCTAGAGCCCATGAGCCGCAACTACTTAGCCTGTGTGCTGCAACTACTGTGGCCTGGACTCCTAGAGCTTGTTCTCTGAAACAAGAAAAGCTACCGCTAGAACCCCACACACAACAAGGAAGAGTAGCCCCCACTTGTGGCAACTAAAGAAAGCTCTCACGAAGCAATGAAGACCGAGTGCAACCAAAAAAAGGAAAAAAAAAATTAATACAGTTTTAAAAGGTTACTTTCCATTTACAGTTTATTACGAAGTCTCGGTTGTGTTCCCCACGTTATACAATACATCCGCAGCCTATCTTACACTCAGTAGTCCATGCCTCCCACTACCCCCCAAGAAATGTTTTTGACCACAATACTGAATGAAAAACAAAAAAGAACAAATGCCAAAAGGCAAATGGGATCCAGAAGATAGAGCAACGTGGGGCTCCTGGGTCATTTTTCTCCATCTTCATTTGCTCTGTGTATGTCCTTGCCTTTTCATTTTGTTTGTCTGACTGTTAAAGAAAGAGTTGATGAGTTGTGAGTTCCGGAAGTATGAGGGTAAGGCTTTGTAGTCACGTCTTTCGCAGGAGACTTCTGCCCCTATCTTGTTTTCCAAAATCTAAGTAAATATTAAATGCATATAAAAGAACAGATCATATGAAAAAAGACCCAACTACCATAAGACCCAACTACCTACAACCTAGCTTAAGATAGAACTTAACAACCTGTACCACTGAAGCCCCTCTGGTGTACTTCTTCCAATCCCCAGCCCCCTGCTAAATTTTTGTTACTTATTCTCTTGCATGTCTTCATAATTTTACCCTAAAATATCCATCCCTAACCAGTATACTGGTCTTGCATGCTTCTAAACTTTATATAAAACAAATCATATGGTATGTATTCTTTTTTTAATTTTTTAAAATAACTTTATTTTTGGCTGTGCTGGGTCTTTGCTGCACGGGTTTTTCTCTAGTTGTGGTGAGCAGGAGCTACTCTCTAGATGTGGTGCTCAGGTTTCTCATCGCAGTGACTTCTCTCGTTACTGAGCATGGGCTCTAGGGCATGTAGGCTTCAGTAGTTGCGGCTCCTGGGCTCTAGAGCACAGGCTTAGCAGCTATGGTGCACAGACATAGTTGCTCCGTGGCAAGTGGGATCTTCCCAGACCAGGGATCGAACCTGTGTCTCCTGCACTGACAGGTGAATTCTTTATCACTGAGCCACCAAGGAAGTCCCACGGTGTGTATTCTTTGATTTGCTTTTCTCAACACTCAGAGTGATATTTGTGATGTTCCTTTCTGCTGTGGTCTGTAGTTGTATAATATTCTGCTACATGAATACTCTGCCATGTTTGTTTTTTTCCCTCTGTTTGACTCTCAGTGGATCTTTGGATTATGTGCAACTTTTTTTTTGCTATCGCCAGCAGTGTTGCTATGAACGTTCTTGTATGTGACTGCTGGGGCCCATGAGAAACCCAAGAGTTTCTCTAGGGTTATTTCTGGATTTAAGGTTTACACATTTTCAACGTGTCTAGATAATGCTAAATTGATTTTCCAGAGGGATTCCAGCTTCCCATATGGGCCCAAGCCTCAGTCCCTGTTCTGTTCATCCTCAAGTTCTAGCAGACCTGTTGGAAAAGAGCTTTGCAACAGGGCCAGAAAGAAGCCTGTCAGCTTGTACTGCAGTGACCCCTACTTCTGGGCATAGGAGGTGACAGGCTAGCCCCGGCAACCTGGGAAATCTCCCCTGGTGGCTAGGTTGGAGTCTCTGGCTCACAAGCATCACTCAGAGAGCCACACAGAGAGGAGCAAACTCTGTTGACCCAAAGCCAAAAAGGTCAATGAAAACCAAACAAATGTTTGGATTCAACATTCTGCCTAACCCATTTCTTCTCAAGATAACAGAAGTTTTAATACTTCTTTGATTAAGTAGAAATGGTGCAAAAAAAAAAAAACCATTAATTTCCTTGTTACAGGTTACCTTTAAATTTACTAGTTTTAAAATCCCTAAATGTCTTGAGTGTAGTAGGCTTTCCACAAATATGGACTTTTATTTGGGGCATTTGCCATGTTGGTCAACAGGATTAATCAGGCATGTAGCTACCAAAGCCAAAAAGAGAAATCCTTGATTTCTCTTTTTGATTATTTTTGTTGCCCTTTGATTATTTTTTTGTCCTTATAATAATAAGTTTTTAAAAAGAGAACTTCCCTGGTGGTGCAGTGGTTAAGAATCCACCTGCCAATACAGGGGACATAGGTTCAATCCCTGGACTGGGAAGATTGCATATGTTGTGGAGCAACTAAAGCCCACATGCCACAAATATTGAGGCAGTGCTCTAGAGCCTAAGAGCCACAACTACTAAAGCCCACATACACTTGAGCCTGTGCTCTGCAACAAGAGAAGCCACTGCAATGAGAAGCCAGAGCACTGCAACTAGAGAAAAGCCCATGGGCGGCAACAAAGACCCAGCCCAGCCAAAAAATAAATAATTTTTATAAAATAAAAAAAGATGCAACAGCGAGACCTGATGAATCCCTAGGGCCTGTCGTGACTTTCTCCTGGAAATCCTTTCATGTTTGGCCGCTGTCAGCTCAGTACGGTGCCCTGGCCCAGTTTCTCTGTCTAGGAAGAAGTTCAGAGTTCATTGGTCACTCATGTCTCCTTTGGAAAAGGCACATTGATCCTTCAAGAAAATGATCTTTGGGGCAATTTGTAGGCAAAATCTGTTGTTAAAAGGCTATATAAGTAAACCAGTATTGTATGTAAACCTAGTTATACCTAGCTTGGGCTGATTGGTCACTTTGATTCACTGATACATTCTTTTTCTCCCATCACATGTGGTCACAGACTCTTGTGATCCAAGACCAAGTGTCTTGGACAACGTTTCTCCTGTGCCTCCCATCGTTGTGTTTGGGCCTTTTTTACCTCATGCCTGAACCGTAAGAGACTAAAGTCATCTCCCTGCTTGAGTTCCTCCTCATTCTAACACACCACTGCCGGCCAAATTAAGCTTTAAAAAATGAAAGCCAAACAACAGTGACAAAACCCATACACAGCTAACTGTTTTCCCCTTGATTTGTCGCTTTCAGCTCCCAAACTCCTTGGCTTCGATGGAGTAAAATCCCGAAGTTTTGGCCAAAGGCTGTCCCCAAACTCATGAGCCTCTCTGCTGAAGCCTGCACAAACGCACCCCAAATGCAGCACACCGTCAGCGTTCAGGGCCCCTGAAACCAGCCATAGATCGGGGGTTCCAAACCCCTTCTCCACGACAGGACCCTGAAGACTCAGAGTTGTTGTTACCTCTGCCCCTCCTCTTCTGCAGTGTATCCCACATGCCAGGTTTGTTGGACACAGCCAGCCCATGTTGACCTCTGCATCCTCCCCTGGGGCTTCTCCCCACCCAGAACCCATTCCTCGGCTTGGGTCTCTCAGGTCCCACCCATCCTTTGGGGGCCCCACCTCAAAAACAAACTGATACATTTCTCTCAGTGACTCAAATAGCCTAGGAAAGATAAATAAACAACTTGGACCTGAGACAAAAGGTTGTTGGCTACTGAGAGAAGCAGTCCAGGAGCTTCAGAATCTATGCTAAGCCAAGCCTCGGGGTGGGGGATGGAGTGGGGGCTTGGGGCGTGGAGTGAGGGCATGGGGTGGGGAATAGTGAAAAATGTTTTACTGCTGAGCTTGGTCTGCACAGTGAGTTGATAATAAGGGAAAGCTGATCACAAAACCCCCCAAAAGTGCTAAATTGAACCTGAGTGATTATCTCTGAAATAACCAATAGATTAATTGTGGGCTTCCCTGGTGGCTCAGACGATAAAGAATCTGCCTGCAATGCAGGAGACCAGGGTTCGATCCCTGGGTTGGAAAGATCCCCTGGAGAAGGGAATGGCACCTCACTCCAGTATTCTTGCCTGGGAAATCCCATAGACAGAGGAGCATGGGGTTGCAAAGAGTTGGACACAACTGAGTGACTGAGCATGCAATTTTGTGTAGGCACAATGTGGGGTTTGTTTTCTGGCTTCACCAAGTGGCATGTGGAACTTCCCTGACCAGGTATTGAACCTAGGCCTCCTGTAGTGGAAGCCTGGAGTCTGAACCACTGGACCACCAGGAAAGTCTCTGCCTGTTGTTTTAATACACACACACGCACACACACATTTGGTCACTGGAGTGTGACAAGTGGGGAAAATGTGGTTGAAATCCACAAGGCCTCAAGCAAAGAACCCTATCTGATTTGGGACCTGCAGGGCTGTGACAGTCACCTCACAGTAGTATAAGCTTCTCATTTGGAAGGGTAAATAAACCTCATTTAAAGGGAAAGCAAATATTCTGGGAGGGGTCTGTCTTTGGCTGAAGGTAAAACCATCTATACTAATTCATGGGTTATATTGCAAATATTGAAAAGTTAAAGTGTTAGACGCCCAGTCGTGTCCGATTCTTTGTGACCCCATGGACTGTAGCCCACCAGGCTCCTCTGTCCATGGAATACTCCAGACAAGAATACTGAAGTGCGTTGCCTTTTCCTTCTCCAGAGGATCTTCCCCACCCAGGGATCAAACCCCAGAAAAAGAATCTCTTGCATTGCAGACAGATTCTTTACCATCTGAGCCACCAGGGAAGCCCCATTGCAAATATTGAAGTTTCTTTAAAAGAGTGAAAAAAAAAAATACCTCTCTCTTTTTCTTTCCTGTAGCCTTTTCATCACTTCATCCTGCCCATCTGTGCAAAACGCATCTTTCTAAACAATCCACTTTCACCTTGGAACCTGCTGAAAACTGTGTGGTGGTTTTCTGTTTCCTATTGCCTGAATGTAAACATTATCAAGCCCCGCCCAGAGGCCCCAGCAATCTGGCCCCTTCCTACCTTCTAAAGCTGTCTCCCCCTCCCCACAGCCACCCTTCTCCCTGCTGGGTGCCCCTGCTTAGCGGCTGCACCCAGCTCCCCTGGAGGCCCAGCTCTTCCTTGCTGCCTGATGGAGGTGTTCTCGTGCATGGTGAGCTTGGAGCTTCCTGTGAGGCACCCAATGTGGCGATTTTAACCCCCCTAAACGATTTTCTGTGGGTTACATTTAGCTCCCTGGTTAAAGGGTAAAGTCCTCCAGGGCAAGGACTGGTCTTTTCCGCCTGTGAATCCAACTTCTGTGTCTGGATTGCTGCCAGCCCAGGGTGGCTCTTTCATGCTAGGTAGTCAGAACAGCTGGCCCTCATCTGTCTTGCTCCCTAACTTCCTTCTCCCAAGACCTCAGTGGTAAAGAATCCACCTGCAATGCAGGAGATGCAGGAGATGCTGTTTCCATCCCTGGGTCAGGAAGACCTCCTGGAGGAGGGGCATAGCAGCCCACTCCAGTATTCTTGCCTGGAGAATGCTATGGACAGAGGATCCCTGTGGGCTACAGTCCATGGGGTGGCAGAGTCAGATACAACTGAAGCGACTGAGCACAAGACCTACACCGTTCCTCCGAGTCTCAAATCAGGGTAACTCTCACTGCCCCCTCTTAATCAGATGATGAATAATTAGAGATGACGTATTTAAAGAAGCCTTGGGGGATCAATTGCCAAGAGCTCAATTTCATTTACAAGGAACTTTCACTGTCATCTCATACGTAAGTAAGGCAGACAACCCCCACTTAAAAGACCTGATGAAAACAGAGGGAGTAAATGCTCTGTTTAAGGTCACACGTATAGGGTGTGTCAGAAGTGGCACTTAAAGTCAGGACATGTTTTACAGAGCAAACATGGCCTCACAGTCTTTGAAAACAAACCGATGGTTACCAGAGGGGAAAGGTGAGGGGGGAGGAATAAATTAGGAGTTTGGGATTCACATACATACACTACTGTGTATAAAATAGAAGGACTTCCCTGGAGGTCTAGGGGTTGAGATTTCACCTTCCAATGTGGGAGGGAATGGTGGTGTGGGGTGGGCACAGGTTCGATTCCTGCTCCTGGAGCTAGGATCCCATGAGCCTTGGGACCAAGAAGCCAAAACATAAAACAGAAGCAATATTGTAACAAATTCAATGAAAGACTTTTAAAGAAATGATCCACATCAAAAAGTCTTTAAAAATAGTCAACAAGCACCTATTGTATAGCACAGGGAACTTTACTCAATATTCTGTAATAACCTATATGGGAAAAGAATCTGAAGAAGAATACATACATGTATGTATATATATATATATATATATATATATATATAAATCACTTTGTTATACACCTGAAACTAACACAGCATTGTAAATCAATTATACTCCAATATAAAATGAAATTTTGTAAAGCTTACCAAAAAAAAAAAAAGTCAGGACATGTCTGACAACTAGAGAAAAGCCTGAGCAGCAAAGACCCAATACAGCCAAAAATACATAAATAAAAAAAAATTTTTTTTAAGATAGTATGTTTTTAGGCATTCCTGGAATCATGAAACTTAACATATTTATTTTTAAGACATGTTTGTTAAGTGCTTTACATCTACTATAAACTTAATGAAAACTCTGGAATGAGTGTGTAAGAACTGGCTTGTTCATTTCCATGATAAAGATGAGAAAACCAAGGCCTCAGCTGGTATGATCAGGGCCACCCAGCTCATCCATGGCTTCATCAGTCAGGGTTTTGGTAGGAGGACAGAGGACACACTCTAACCGGATCATTTCAGCAGAATTCAACAAAGGAACTCTTTACAGAAGTGGGGAAACTGCAAGGGACAGTGTGGAGTTTTGGGGCAGCAACCTGGGCCTGCAAAAGAGAGAAGAGGATGCAGTTACCAGAATTTGTAGAGAGACACCTGCAGGAGAAGGGACTACAGCCCATGGAGACCCAGGAAGGAGTCGGGGAACTCACACCCAACCTCCCTCTCCTCCTAGAGATCCCCATTGGCTTTCCTTAGGCCAGAGCACAGGGAGCCTGTGGATGTCTGTACAGATCAGTCTCCAGGGGCACAGAGCAGAGCAGAGTTGAGCAGGGTGTGGCTCTGGGGTAAGTTAAGCAAGCTGGAGATAACCAGCACCGAGACGAAAACCATGGTTAAGCCTCAGACTTCTTGTCTTCTATTCCTTCCTATGCGCTTTCCATGATACTGTGACTTAGACACACCGGGTCTTAGGGAATTTCAGAGACGATCCCTCCAGAGACCACCCTTAGGCCCACAACATCCCTCAGCCTTAGACTTGGAGCTTGTTTCCTAAAAAACTTCACTGTGAGTATTGGCCTCTACACAAGGACACACAATCCAATGGGACCTCCTAGTCAGATGGAGTCAGGCAGCTGATATGCAGGCCCGGCCAAGATGGCGGAGCTGGCAGGTGGAGAAAGCTCATGCTGAAGTCATCACTGGTTCTTGGCCATCACATCTGGGCAGAGAGGCCCCAGAGCCTTTAATGTAGCTACAATGGGCATTAGCCACAAGGCTGGAAAAGTTTCAACAAGCAAAGAGTCTACTGTCTTTTGCATCTGGCAATTAAAATATCTTAAAAGAAAGATTTCATCTCATAGCATGTTATGGACTCATTGTCCATAACAATGTAATTGGCACTTGGTTACTCTGGCTTTATTTTTATGTAATGTCCCTGGCATGAAACTCTAGGTTTTATGAAAAGGAATTATCTTGGGGTGTTGGAGCAGTCTACTCTGGATGAGTTCTTTATTCACCTTTATCCTTGGTTTGATGGGGGTGAAAGCCATAAAAGAATTTAATGGCAGTGACCGCTTCCAAACCCAGGAGCTATGAGAGCAATGTAATGAGAAATGCAAAACCCAGTGTTCTCACAGAACACAAACTCAGCCACAAGTCATGGAGAAAGAATTCTCAGTTCCTGTCCTAACAGAATTGTTTCCAGAGAAATGAATTAATGGTCACATGCAGCCCTATGGGCTGAGTGATCACGTTCCCCACATAAGTATAACCGCTACAGTCTACAGTGACTTTGCTGAGTTCAGTAAAGCCAGGTCACTCCTCCTACCCCTCACCCAAATAAGACCCTCTGCTCTGTGTATTGCCCCTCAGAGCTGAGAAAAGTTTTTCCCAATTCTACTATTAGCAGTCTCCCTAGTACCATTGCTACTAGTACCTAGTACCAGGGCTTCCCTGGTGGCTAAGATGGTAAAGAATCTACCTGCAATGCAGGAGACTGGGTTCAATCCCTGGGTCGGGAAGATCCCTTGGAGGAGGGCATGGCAACCCATTCCAGTATTCTTGCCTGAAGAATTCCGTGGACAGAGGAGCCTGGCGAACTACAGCCCATGGGATCACAAAGAGTCGGACATGACTGAGTGACTCCCACAATACTAGTAGCATTGGAATTGACCAAAGAGACGCAGAAGTTAAACAATGGATTCTCGTGGCGGTGGCTCTGGCACAGTGGTCTCCTGACAGTTTCTGCCTCTGGGGTTTTGCACTTGCTGATCCTTCTCTTTGGACCACTCTTATCCCAGTTTCTGCATGGGGTGAGTATATTCCCAGAAGTGTAATTGCTGGATCAAATGATAATTCTATGCTTAATTTTTTGAGGAGCTACCATACTGCTTTCCATAGCAGCTGCAGTTTTACATTCTCACCAGCCTACTGGTCTTCCCAGGTGGCTCTAGTGGTAAGGAACCCACCTGTCACTTCAGTAGATGCAAGAGATTTGGGTTCGATCCCTGGATCGGGAAGGTCCCCTGGAGAAGGAAATGGCAACCCACTCCAGTATTCTTGCCTGAAAAATCTCATGGACAGAGGAGTCTGGTGGGGCCACAGTCCATGGGGCTGTAAAGAGTTGAACAGGACTGAACACACACACACACACACACACACACACACACACACCAGTTGGTTGGGACCAACTTTTATAATACTTATATATCTTGTGTAGTGTCTCTACTCTTACTTGAATGTAAATTTCACAAGGGGAGAGATTTACTTCCCAAATATCTAAAACCTTACTTGGCACCAGTAGTTGGTGATTAGCAAGGATTTGTTAAATGAATGCAACTGTCTCGGTGCCTCTGACCTCATTTGCATCATCCTGAACCCCTTAATGCCAGCTTCAGGCCAACGGAGACGTTCTCAGCCCACTTTGTCAGAGGCTCCTTCCTCTTTCGCATGTGCCTCTTGCAATGCTTCTTCCTTTCTGCTCGGTATTCCGGTTATCTGTGAACTTGCCCCATCTCTCTCTCTCTCTGAATCCTAAGCTCCTCAGTGTTAAGAGCACAGTTTGTTCATTGTCACCCTTCTGCCATGTTTCTGGGCTGGGGTATATTTAGACTCAACCCACACTTGTCAGAGGAATGTTCCAAACACCTGAGCAACACTGTGGGGGCTGGGCTTGTGTACTCCAGAGCTCTCTAAAACCAGTTCCCCCAGGAGTCCCAGGCTGTATGGCCTCTGCACGTGCCGCATTCTGAATCTGGTCTTCCTGGGTCTGATGAGGGCATTGGACAAATGATCTCTTGGGCTCCCCTTATATTAGGTGTGCTGTGGGGCCACCCCTCTGACAAAAAGAGCATGGTCCTAGGGACTTCCCTGGTGGTCCAGTGGTTAGGACTCTGTGCTTCCACTCCAGGGGACACAGGTTCAATCCCTGGTCTGAGAACTAAGATCTAGCAGGTGGAATGGGGCCGCACCCCCCCTCCCCCCCCAAAAAAAAATACCAGAAAAGACATGGTCTTCATATTTGAGAGCCCACAGTCTGATATGAGTAAAATACAAGTCAAAAAAAGTTAAGGAATCAGAGGAAACCTGTGCCCAGAGCCATCCACCAAGGAGGGTATACCCTGCCTCTCCCTCCCCCAGTCACGCCCCCTGCTGCTGGGGCTTCAGAGCACAAAACACCAGGAAACTCAAGAATACATTTCTTCTTCTTGGGGAGAGGAAAAAAAAATCTCTACAGCTCACGTGATTTCGTGGGTTATTTTAAACTGTTTATTTTTCTGTCCCATCCTCAGGGAATAAACATTTGCAGGCAAAACTTGGACTTTGGTTCCCCCCACCCCCCGCCACTTCACTTAGCTATTTGTGTATAAATATGACTTGAGTGAAATCTCTGAAGAACTGCCAACCATGCTTACCCTGCTCCCGTCCCCTCTTCTTTCCTAAGAAAGCCTTAAAGAATTTGTACCCAAGAGTGGAATGTTTCAATGACATTTAAAGCCCTCCACGTACTTAAAAAAAAAACCTCTTTTCAAATGCACAAGCAACACACTCACAAAATTTACAGATTGTTAAACAAATCACTTATAATCCAACAACCCTGACAAAATACTTTTTATTTTTTACTGATCTCCTTCCAGGTTTACCTTTATGAGTACATAGTTTATACCGTGGTCATCAGACCATAACATAATCTTGTATTCTATATTTTCCTCTTAACATCTAAAAACGAATACACATTTCAACAAATGTATTCTTCTTAAGGGCTTCCCTGGTGTCTCAGTAGTAAAGAATCCACCTGCCAGTGCAATTTTGATCCCTGAGTTGGAAAGATCCTCTGGAGTAGGAAATGGCAACCTGCTCCAGTATTCTTGCCTGGGAAATCCCATGGACAGAAGAGCCTGGCAGGCTACAGTCCACAGGGTAACAAATGTGTCTGACACAACTTAGCGACTAAAAAACAACAACAACAACATTCTTCTTAAATATTATCATTTGGTAAATCCAGGTCAGATTGATAGCACAGTGAGTGGGTACTGAGCTGTATAGGACACTGAAAATAGAACTTGTTCTTGCCCTCAGGACTTCCCTGATAGTCCAGTGGTTAAGACTGTGCTTCCAATGCAGGGGGCATAGGTTTAACCCCTGGTTGGGGAACTAAGATTCCCACATAACTTGAGGCCAAAAAAAAAAGGAATTTGTCCTTGCCCTCAAGGAGTTAACAGTCTCAGGGAAAAATAAGACATACATATAGGAAACAGCTAGTAATTACATGGAAAGGTGTGTGTGTGTATAGATGATGATGCCCTCATGGAAAGCAGGTGTTCTGGGTGGTAGAGAGTTTATCAAGGGCTGGGGAACAGAGGGAAGTCTGCCTCCTCTTGAAGGTGAGAGGGTGATGTGATGAGCCCTGCTGAAGAGGCAGAGAGAAGGGAGGGGAGAGACAGCTCAGATGCGGATGAATGCACGAAGGCACTGAATACAGGAAACATACAATTAGTTTCGGAGCCACTGGGGCAATTAACCCAACAGGTAGAGAAGGTGACTTTGTCAGGGAGTCGTAGGACCAAAGACACGAAGGTGCTGAGAATGAGGAAGAGAATTAGAGTTTCCCAGAAGGGGGACAGAATACAAAATTGACGTGACTTGGATGTCAGAGAGGATTACGGGACAACGAGTGCTGTTTTCTCATTGGTTTGTCAGAGGTGTGAGTGGTTGCTGCTGTTGTTTTTGAGATAAAGGGCATCTGTCTAGATGTAGCCAGTAGATCTGGGAAGACTTAAGATACTGGGAGCAGGAAGTTGCAGGGAAGATGGCACCAGGCCTTGACGAGAGATGGCATGCTGGGACACAAATCAATGTACAGGTCAAGACTGGACCTCACTCATGGGGTTCACGACTCTATTCCCCCCCAGAGAAGTGCCTGGTGCCGGGGGAGCCCTTATAAATATTGCTTGAATGAGAACTGAATCAAGAGACTTGCCTGGTGGTCCAGTGGTTAAGAATCCCCCTTCCATTGCAGAGGATTCAGGTTCGCTCCCTGGTCAGGGATGCCATCCCACATGCCATGGGGCAACTAAGCCTGAGCACTGCAACTAGAGAGCCCATGAACCACAACTAAAAGAAGCCCCCAGGAGCCACAACTGGAGAAAGCCCAAGTGCCACAACAAAGACCCAGTGAAGCCAAAAAAACCCAAAGAACTGAATCAAGTCTGGTTTTGCAAAATTTTTGTACAAAGTTCATCAAATCTCGATTCCTCCTCCAGGCCTCTGTGTCAGCTCCCTAAAATGGAGTTGTTTTTCCAAGTGCTCCTTGTGGCCCTTTTGAACCGGGTCTGGCCACATGAGTCTCAGTAATCCTGAGCCATGCTGAGACCTGTAAGGATTGGCACTGGGGGATGATGACCTAAGATCCCAGTTAGTCATACTGGCAGCTGCTTCCTGCCTCCCTGCCCTCATTGCCTTCTGTTTGGGCTTTGCTTGGGTGGTAAGAGGATATTGTCCAGACTCATCAGTTATTACCACTGGAAGGCAGCTTACCCAGTGGCACATGCGCCCTCGTCGTTAGAGGAACTGAGTCAGGCCCAGAAGGGAGCGGGGCTGACCCAAACCCAGGGCTGCCTGGAATCAGCTCACAGGCCAGCCTCATCCATGCAAGAATTTCACAAATATCACTGAGCCTGTGCTATGTGTCAGGTGCTGCTTCAGTGCTGCAGACACAGCAGTGAGCAAACAGACCAAACTTCAGAGGTGGGGAGCCCCCAAATCAATCAACCGGATAAGTAAGGTGGGCGGTGAGAGGAGCCAGGGAAGAGGAAAGGGTGTGGGGAGTGGGTTTTGCGATTGTAGGAAGGTGCTCAAGGAAGGCCTCAGCGAGAAGATGACATCAGAACAGAGTGTGGAACAGGAAGCAGGAGGGAGCACGGGGCCGTCTGGGTGAAGAGTGGTGCAAAGGCCCTGGGGTAGGAGTGGGCCTGGCATGTTCCAGGAACAGCGAAGAGTGATGAGAGTGGAGAAGAAGAGGAAGTGAGCCTGGGACTTCCCTGGTGGTCCAGTGGCTAAGACTCTGCAGGGGGCCTGGGTTCAATCCCTGACCAGGGAACTAGATCCCACATGCCACAATTAAGAATACTGTGTATGTGCTTAGTCATGTTCTACTCTTTGTGACCCTCTGGGCTGTAGTCCACCAGGGTCCTCTGTCCATGGGATTCTCCAGGCAAGAATACTGGAGTGGGTTTCCACGCCCTCCTCCAGGGATCTTCCCGATCCAGGGATTGAATCTTTGTCTACTGTATTGCAGGTGGATTCTTTACCCACTGAACCACCTAGGAAGCTTCCAAGAATACTGCATGCCACAACTAAAGATCCCCAGTGCTACAACTAAGACTCGGGGCAGCCAAATAAATAAATATTTTTTTTAAAAGAGAGAGAGAAAGAAAAAAATGAGTCCTGAGGGGTAACTGGGACAGAGGGCATAGGGTCTCAGAGTCCCCATGTAGGCCTTCGGCTTTAAAAAAAAATTGAATTAATTTTTATTGGAGTATAGTTGCAGTGCAATGAATCAGCCATACATATACATATACCCCTTCCCTTTTGGACTTCCCTCCCATTCAGGTCACCACAGTGCATTAAGTAGAGTTCCCTTTGCTATACAATATGTTCTTATTTGTTATCTATTTTTTACACAATATCAATAGTGTATACATGTCAATCCCAATCTCCCAATTCCTCCCACCACTAACCCCCCAGGCCTTTGGCTTTTATTCTTCCCACTCACTGCCCACTGTCTAATTCACAACCCTGTCTTTTCCTGTCGACTCTCAAGGGTGCTGGGACGCCTGTGGGCAGAGAGGAGAACGGGGCAGGCAGCAGAGCTCTTGAAAGCAAGGAGCAGTGGCGTGGGCAGCTGCCTGGGCCACCTGCGCCAAGCCCGTCCCTATGCCCCTGCTCCAGATGTCTTTAGGCAGACAGGAGAGAGTGGCTCCCCATTTCAGGATAAGGAGAAAAAGCACAGATGCAGAGCCAAGCCAAACCAATCGAGGATGCAGCATCCTCGACATGTCGGAGGAGAACAAGTTCATAGCTGAAGCCAGAGCAACAGGCTGAGGCAGACCCCAGCAGTGCCCATGCCTTGCCTTGGCTGAGTGAAGAATAGAACCAGATATATTCATGTAGAAAGTGTCTGGCAAACACTTATGTCCAATGGCAACCATTTTATTAGCTTAGTCTTCTAATCTCTAGCGTCCCATGCTTCCTGTCAGTGATCATACACACATGAATGAGGCTCCCGCTCCAACTGGTTTGTCAGGGACCAGTGTGGATGCCAGGCCCTGGATGAGCAGCCCTGGGGTGATTACTACTGTAGGTTTAGAGCAAGCTCCAGCCTGTCAGGGAGCCCACTGCCCACAAGAAGCTGTTACATGCCCTGGGTGCATGGGCGCACAGAGCCAGTGCGCAGATTTGTTTCCCTAGTCATCTCAGTCCCTCCTGGTGACCATGCCCTCTGCTCTTTGATGACCTGAGAAAGGGCTGGGTAAAGCTGGAATCAAGGGCCAGAACCTTGTAGAATTTGGTCAAGCTGATCTTGACCCCTGGCTCTAGCTGTAATCCTCACATATGTTCTCTCCTCCATCCCCCAGGAGGGTCCTATCCAGGAATTAAGGCCAACAGTTACTTCTTTTCTACCTTATAGGTGCTTTATATGGGGCAGGAATACTAAGATTGATAAGGCATGAACCTTCTGTTCAGAAATTTGAACCTATTGTATATGTGTGTGTGTGTGTATGTGATGCACACACGTGTGTATATGCTCATTATCTCACACATGCTTGTGGGAGGCCACCTGGGATATTAGTAGGAAGAATCCTGAATGTGAGTGAGGTGGCTTTGTCCCAAGCCCCCGGGGGCCTTTGAGTCTACCACTTATCTTCTTGAAGTCTTGGATTCCATTGCTGTTCAGCAGGGATAATGAAGCTTGCCCTGTCTGCATCAGAGTGCTTGTTGAGAGAATGAGATGGGGCAATGTCAATAAGTGATTAAGTACTAAATACACTCAGGGGACTGCACTGGGAGCAGGGAATCTTAACCACTGGACCACCTGGGAAGTCCCTTGTTGTTCAGTCTCTAAGTTGTGTCTATCTCTTTGCAACCCCATGGACTGCAGCACGCCAGGCTCCCCTGTTCTTCACCATCTCCCAGAGTTTGCTCAAACTCATGTTCATTGAGTCAGTGAAGCCACTCCAACCATCTCATCCTCTGTCGGCCCCTCCTCCTGCCTTCAATCTCTCCCAGCATCAGGGTCTTTCCCAGTGAGTTGACTCTGCATCAGGTAGTCAAAGTATTGGAACTTCAGCATCAGTCCATCCAATGAATATTCAGGGTTGATTTTCTTTAGAATTGACTGGTTTGATCTCCATATTGTCCCGGGGACTCTCAAGAGTCTTCTCCAGCACCATAGTTCAAAAGTATTGGCAGGTAGATTCTTAACCACTGGACTACCAGGGAAGTCCCTAGCCTCCTATTTTTGCATTAAGATATTTAGTCTTTCCAGATCTTGTCACCAGTTCCCTATATTAAATCCCCTCTGCTCAAATAGAGGACTTTCCATTTGCCTGAGTGGATCTTTGCTGATATTCAGACAAAATGACTCTAGAGCCCATAGTCTATTAATCTTTTCAGATGAGAAAACTGACTCAGACTTACCTCAGGTTGTAAAACCTATGAACTACGAAGAAAAGAGCCAAGGAAAGTTGGGGAAAGAAAAAAAAAATGAGAGGCTGTCCTTTTAGATATCAAAATATACCTTGAAGCTGTAGTAATAAAAACAACATTTGCAGACATAGAATCAGTAGAATAAAACATTGGGACAGAATACAATCCAGAAATAGCCATGAGAATAAAAGAATATTTTACTTGTAAAGGAAACATTTCAAATAAATGAGGAAATGCTGCTGGAGGGATTAATTCACCCATAAATTCGAGAAAAGACCCGAAATAAGTTCCAGATGGATTGAGGAACTAAGCCATATGAAAGTACTAGAAATAAATACAGGAGGACTTTTTTTGTTTGTTTTAATCTTGTGATTAGGAAAGCTCTTTCCAAAGAAAATTGAAAATACAAAAAAGCATGAAAGGATGAAGTTGACAGGCTTACAGTTTATATAACAATTTAAAATATGAAATTTTGGTGTGGAAGAGAACTCAGAGATCTAAATAAGTTTTTGCCTAATTAGTGCAGTGTGGAATCGCTGAAGTGATCTGAAAATGGGAAGGGAAGCTGAAACTGGATTTCTTGGGTTTTCTTCCTGTTCCTTGAATGGGGGGAACTGTACATTTCTATCCAGTGGTTCATCCAGCTTAAAGCACAAGGAGTCACCTCACAGAGGTAGGGAGCTCCTACCTGTGCCTTCATGGGCAACTTCCCCTGAGTTCTTAAGCTGCAAAAAATGAGATAAGCTCAAGCCAAAGATACTTGGAAAGTAGAGATGAAGAGGGCAGAAATTCTGTACTCTTTTAAAAGAAAATTATCCACTTAGCCTATTTATTAGATCATGAAAGGACTACAGAAGGTTCTGATTAATGGATCAGTGGGCATCCAAAGCAGATGGGCAAGAAGACATCACTCAGAGCAGGGGAAAAGCTAGATGGAGTACTTAGTTCTTAATCAGTTTATATTAAGAAATGTGATGCTTTTCTTCCTATGTTGTAAACTGGGTCTTTAAATGGTTTAAATTATTTTTTTTTCTAGTTTATCATTTCCCACTTTATTATTTTTCTGAATTAGAGTTTTTCTTTATATTATTTACATACATATCAGATCAGATCAGATCAGTCGCTCAGTCGTGTCCGACTCTTTGCGACCCCATGAATTGCAGCACGCCAGGCCTCCCTGTCCATCATCAACTCCCGGAGTTCACTCAGACTCACGAGTCCATCGAGTCAGTGATGCCATCCAGCCATCTCATCCTCTGTCGTCCCCTTCTCCTCCTGCCCCCAATCCCTCCCAGCATCAGAGTCTTTTCCAATGAGTCAACTCTTCACATGAGTTGGCCAAAGTACTGGAGTTTCAGCTTTAGCATCATTCCTTCCAAAGAAATCCCAGGGCTGATCTCCTTCAGAATGGACTGGTTGGATCTCCCTGCAGTCCAAGGGACTCTCAAGAGTCTTCTCCAACACCACAGTTCAAAAGCATCAATTCTTCAGCACTCAGCCTTCTTCACAGTCCAACTCTCACATCCATACATGACCACAGGAAAAACCATAGCCTTGACTAGATGAACCTTTGTTGGCAAAGTAATGTCTCTGCTTTTGAATATGCTATCTAGGTTGGTCATAACTTTCCTTCCAAGGAGTAAGCATCTTTTAATTTCATGGCTCAGTCACCATCTGTAGTGATTTTGGAGCCCAGAAAGATAAAGTCTGACACTGTTTCCACTGTTTCCACAACTATTTCCCATGAAGTGGTGGGACTGGATGCCATGATCTTCGTTTTCTGAATGTTGAGCTTTAAGCCAACTTTTTCACTCTCCACTTTTACCTTCATCAAGAGGCTTTTGAGTTCCTCTTCACTTTCTGTTATAAGGGTGGTGTCATCTGCACATCTGAGGTTATTGCTATTTCTCCCAGCAATCTTGATTCCAGCTTGTGTTTCTTCCAGTCCAGCGTTTCTCATGATGTACTCTGCATATAAGTTAAATAAACAGGGTGACAATATACAGCCTTGACGAACTCCTTTTCCTATTTTACATACATATAGCAACAAGTAAAATAAGTTCAAATGTTGGTGGTTTCTGGTTCAACCGTTAATTGGCCATTTTATCCCAATTCAGAGCACTGGACTTTTTGTTGAAATGTGATTTGTCCTGAGATTTGCCACTTTGTGGATTTATTTACTGAAATATTCAAATAATAAGGCTTGTTTTGTTTCAGAAAAATGGAAAAAGAATATGGTAGATCTACAGGTTCGATCCCTGGGTTGGGAAGATCCTCTGGAGAAAGGCATGGCAACTCACTCCAGTATTCTTGTCTGGAGAATCCCATGGACAGAGGAGTCTGGTGGGCTACAGTCCATTATGTCCCAAAGAGTCGGACACGGCTGAAGTGACTTAGCACACACACATTGCGAGATGACATATGTTTTGTTTGTGGGTTGATGATGTGTGTGGTACAATATACATAACATAAAATTTACCAATTTAACCCTTTTAGATTTATAGTTCATTGCCATTAAGTATATTTATAATGTGCAATCAACAGCACATGCATATCCAGAACTTTTTCATCATCCCAAAGTGAAACTCCAAATCCATCAAATACTAACTCCTCATTCTCCCATCCAGCCCCTGGCAACCACTATTGTACTTTGTGTCTCTATGAATTTGACTCCTCTAGCTGTCTTGTACACGTAGAATCAAACACTATTTGTCCCTTCATGACTGACTTATTTCACTTAGCACACTGTCTTCAGGGTTCATCCATGCTATAGCATGTTAGAATTTCCTTCCTTTTTAAGGCTGAAGTTCCGTATTCCATTGTGTGTATAGCATACCTGGTTTTTTCATTCATCCACTGATGGGCACTTGAGTTGTGTCTGCTTTTTGGCTATTGTGAATAATGCTGCTACGAACGTGGATCTATGAATATCTCTTTGAGTCTCTGCTTTCAATTCTTTTGGGTCTTTACCTAGAAATATTTGTAGTTTTTAGTCACTAAATTTGGGGGTAATTTCTTACATAGGAATAGATAACTAATAGAGGAGCAGATTTGAGAGATACCACAAACAGAAACTTTTTACCCCAATATTTTATTATGAAAACTTTCCAATGTACAGAAAAGTTGAAATAACTCTTCAGTGAACATGCATATATCACCACCAAGGTTAAACTACTAATAGTTTGCTATATGTTCTTTGTAAACTAGATTAACTCAAATGTAATTGCTGTTCTTATAGATTTAAAATGATGTAATATTGGCAAATGTCGTATTATTAAATCTTGTATCTTTTTATATTTTTCTGAACCATTTGAAAATGTGTTGCAGACTTCATGATATTTCACCTCTCAATACTTAAGCACTGGGACTTTCCCAGTGGTTCAGTGGTTAAGAATTCACCTTGCAATGAAGGGGGCAAAGTTTGGTCCCTGATCGGGGAACTAAGATACCACATGCCACAGAGCAACTAAACCAGCGCACTGCAACTAAGACCCAAATAAATAAATAAATAATAATAAGGATTATTAAATAAATAAATAATTATCATGAGCCAAATAAATAAATATCAGGAAAAAAACACTTAAGTATCTCCTAAAAATCCTTAAGCATCCTCATAAATAAACACCATCATCACATCAAAGAAAATTATCCTAATATCACCTGAGAAAATTCCTTAATGAACTTTCGTATATATATATATTCCATATTCAAATTTCTCTAGTGGTCCCTGAGATGTGTTCTGTAACTGAATTTCAAAACGAGAAAATACAGTTTATTACTACATTTGGTAACTACATCCTTTCAGTCTCATACATATTAATTCTAAAAGAAAGATTCTCAACCTTGTGTCCATGGTCTTCAGGACACAAGAGAGTCTGAGAGTCTGAGAGTCCTGAGAGTTAATACAAAATTGTGTGTGTGCACGAACATGCTTGCAAATGTGAGGGTAGATTAGATTCTCTAAGTAACGGTACACCAAAGGTTGAGAATTCATGATGTAAAAGTAGTAGATAATTGCCTTGAAGAGGGAGAAAAGCCAAACACCATGACTGAGTAACAGTCCACCAGGAGGCTGCTTTTGGGGAGAATGACATGTCTTTGGACAAATAACATAATCTCTTTGCTGCTGCTGCTGCTGCTAAGTCGCTTCAGTCGTGTCCAACTCTGTGTGACCCTATAGACGGCAGCCCACCAGGCTCCCCCATCCCTGGGATTCTCCAGGCAAGAACACTGGAGTGGGTTGCCATTTCCTTCTCCAATGCATGAAAGTGAAAAGTGAAAGTGAAGTCGCTCAGTCATGTCTGACTCTTAGCAACCCCATGGACTGCAGCCTACCAGGCTCCTCCGTCCATGTCCAACTCTAATTTGCGAATAATAATATTGGTCTGCTTACCTCAGTAGAAGGTGCGTGTGAAAATGCTTTGCACATCAGAAATGGCTCAGAGGGACTTCCCTGGTGGTCCAGGGGTTAAGAATCCACCTGCCAATGCAGGGGACACAGGTTTCATCCCTGTCCAGGAAGATTCCACATGCCTCGGAGCAACTAGGTCCATGTGCCGCAACTACTGAAGCCTGCACTCTAGGGCCCATGCTCTGCAACAAGAGAAGCCACCAAAATGAGAAGCCCGTGCACCCAACTGGAGAGTAACCCCCGGCTCGCCGCAACTAGAGAAAGCCTGCTGGTAGCAATGAAGACCCAGCACAGCCAAATAAATAAATACAGTTTAAAAAACAAAAGAAATGGCTCCGAGATCATCAAAAAGCTATTCAGCGTTAGTTACTGAAACTACAGAGAATTAAAGAAATCTGAAATATTTCCATTCTTTTTTTTTTTTAATCTCAGTTTACTTATTTATTTATTTTACTTTACGATATTATATTGGTTTTGCCATACATTGACTTGAATCTGCCATGGGTGTACATGTGTTCCCCATCCTGAACCCCCCTCCTACCTCCCTCCCCATCCCATTCCTCTGTGTCATCCCAGTGCACCAGCCCAAGCACCCTGTATCATGCATCGAACCTGGACTGACGATTCATTTCACATGTGATAATTTACATGTTTCAATGCCATTCTCCCAAACCATCCCACCCTCGCCCTCTCCCACAGAGTCCAAAAGACCGTTCTATACATCTGTGTCTCTTTTGCTGTCTCGCATACAGGGTTATAATTACCATCTTTCTAAATTCCATATATATGCATTAGCATCAGAGAAGGCAATGGCACCCCACTCCAGTACTCTTGCCTGGAAAATCCCATGGATGGAGGAGACTTGCAGGCTGTAGTCCATGGGGTCGCTAAGAGTCGGACATGACTGAGCGACTTCACTTTCACTTTTCACTTTCATGCATTGGAGAAGGAAATGGCAACCCACTCCAGTGTTCTTGCCTGGAGAATCCCAGGGACAGGGGAGCCTGGTGGGCTGCCGTCTATGGGGTCGCACAGAGTCGGACACGACTGAAGCGACTTAGCAGCAGCAGCAGCGTTAGTATACCGTAGTGTTATTCTTTCTTGGTGTTTTTCTTTCTGGGTTACTTCACTCTGTATAATAGGCTCCAGTTTCATCCACCTGATTAGAACTGATTCAAATGTATTCTTTTTAATGGCTGAGTAATATTCCATTGTGTATATGTACCACAGCTTTCTTATCCATTCATCTGCTGATGGACATCTAGGTTGCTTCCATGTCCTGGCTATTATAAACAGTGCTGCAGTGAACACTGGGGTACACATGTCTCTTTCAATTCTGGTTTCCTCTGTGTGTATGCCCAGCAGTGGGATTGCTGGGTCGTATGGCAGTTCTATTTCCAGTTTTTTAAGGAATCTCACACTGTTCTCCATAGTGGCTGTACTAGTTTGCATTCCCACCAACAGTGTAAGAGGGTTCCCTTGTCTCTGCACCCTCTCCAGCATTTATTGCTTGTAGACTTTTGGATAGCAGCCATTCTGACTGGCGTGAAATGGTACCTCATTGTGGTTTTAATTTGCATTTCTCTGACAATGAGTGATGTTGAGCATCTTTTTATATGTTTGTTAGCCATCTGTATGTCTTCTTTGGAGAAATGTCTATTTAGTTCTTTGGCCCACTTTTTGATTGGGTCGTTTATTTTTCTGGAATTGAGCTGCAGGAGCTGCTTGTATATTTTTGAGATTAAGTCTTTGTCAGTTGCTTCATTTGCTATTATTTTTTCCCATTCTGAAGGCTGTCTTTTCACCTTGCTTATAGTTTCCTTTGTTGTGCAGAAGCTTTTAATTTTAATTAGGGCCCATTTGTTTATTTTTGCTTTTATTTCCAATATTCCGGGAGGTGGGTCATAGAGGATCTTGCTGTGGTTTATGTTGGAGAGTGTTTTGCCTGTGTTTACCTCTAGGAGTTTTATAGTTTCTGGTCTTACATTTAGATCTTTAATCCATTTTGAGTTTATTTTTGTGTATGATGTTAGAAAGTGTTCTAGTTTCATTCTTTTACAAGTGGTTGACCAGTTTCCCCAGCACCACTTGTTAAAGAGATTGTCTTTTCTCCATTGTATATTCTTGCCTCCTTTGTCAAAGATAAGGTGTCCATAATCTGATTACTACCCACATTGTGGCGAGGAGAGAACGTCAGTTGTCTTAGGCCAGTGTTCTACAGTTTCCTGTCTAGGCATGTTCTGGATGACAGAACCAGGAAAGGGTCTGGACTCTCTCTCGATTGGGGTAAATATGAATACTTGTCCATTCACACATCAGTTGCTCTTACATCGTCTGGCTGAGGGTCTGCCTTACAGCCTGGGCTGGACTCCTGCCTAGAAATAATTGGAGTGGGAATAGGACAGGACTTGTTACTCCCAATGGAGCCTTTTCTCAGAGACTTAACTTCCCTCTCTCACCAGAGGTAGCCTGTACAAGTTGCTTCAATACCCTTTCTATGGGAAAAGGCAATCTTATCTTTCTATGCTTCCTCCAGAGGCTGTGGACTATTGAGAAATTTATAAGAGAATTTGTGCCCAGGCCAATCTGGGTGTGGGGAAAGGGCTGGAATCAGGACCCAGACTGCCTTGGCCAGCTGTTTCAAGCAAGTAAGGTAATAATGAATACCAAGTGGCCAAGTGAATAATGAATACCAAGTGAAAACTGGAACCCTGGCCCAATAGAGGTTGCAGTTGAGGAGAAAGAGCTATAAAGCCATAATGATCTCTATTTAAATGAAAACACCCTCTTTATTGATAATAACCTTAGGAAGATTTAGTTGGGAAAATTCCTAACAATACTTCCCTCGAGTTCTGTGCCAGCTTTTGTTCTCTAATGCCAGGTGTGAATTTCTCAATGTAAGATCTTTCTAAAACATAGCAAGTTTAAACACAGCCATTCTCCTCCTGCTCACCTCTAAATTCTGCCTTATGTTCTCAAAATGGTTAAGATTTTTTAGAAGGTGGCAATTAATCTTTCAATAGCCTTCTGTTTAATTGCTAGGAACTTGGCAAACTATGTGATCCTTATAAAACCTTTGACGATTTGGGAGCCAGTGAGAAGATGAAGCCCAACAGATGTGATTTGGGATTAGCTGCTGACCTAATAGCTGGTAAGCTATTTAACATGTCTAAGATTTGGTGTTGTCATTTATGTAAAAGGGGGACTCAAAATTTGCTCACCAGACACATTTTGAATGTTTACCACATGCCAGGCACTGTTCTAAGCATCAGGGAAGGCTCCACGAGGAAACATGACAGACGTACTCTCTGCTCTCCTTGACTTTATCACGGCATGTGAATGCTGAACAAAAGATTATATAATTAAGTTTATAGTTAAGATTATATAATACCAATGGCAATAACAACTACCTCAGCAGATGTTGTGAGGATTAAAAGAGTCAGTCAGGCAAATTCAAGACTGGTGTCATAATACTAGTTATTAGTTTTGCTAACAATCCTAATTAGTGTAAATATATTTTGGGTATTAGTTCCTCTCCTGTTTGGGGGCATATATTTAAGTGGTTAAAAGTAACAGCTACTACGTGACTTAGATATGTGTTAACCTTATAGGAAATGGGAAGGCAAACATTCCTCCTAGTGTTAGGGACATGGTCTCCCCAGCTTAAGGAAAGAAGCTGAACTAGCTGTTCATTGCTGTCAGGAAGAACAGTTTTAATATTAACATTAACTAGTGTTAGTCGCTCAGTTGTGTCTGACTCTTTGCGACCGCATGGACTGCACCCTGCCAAGCTCCTCTGTCCATGGAATTCTCCAGGCAAGAATACTGGAGTGGGTTGCCATTCCCTTCTCCAGGGGATCTTCCCAACCCAGGGATCGAACCCAGGTCTCCCATACTGCAGGTGGACTCTACCATCTGAGCCACCAGGGAAGTCCCACAGCCTAGCCCTGGGAGTAGAGGATGTGGGCAGAGAACTTTGCAAATGGTCTCTGAATCCTGATGCACACCAAATATTCTATGTAGAATGAAAACATATTGTGCCCACATATGGCCATTACTGTAATTATACATGCTGATGTGATTCATACAGTACAGATTGCTTTAAGTGAATTCCTGAAGTTTTACTAGCATTTTTTTCATTATATATTTTCTCAGTCAGATCTTATCCTGCCTCTTGCTGGCTTAAGCCCTTTAACAGCTCCTCATTGCATGGGATAAAGTCCACATTCCCTCCCCAGCACTGCCCTGCCGACCTCTCTTGTTAACTGCTCCACCCCCACCCCTGTCTATTCACTAAGCTCAGACATGCAGGCTCTTCCGGGCCACAACTTTTTGGCACTCAACTCACAACTTGTTCTGGCATGAACAGATCCAGCTTCTGAGTAGGGAAAGGTATCATTGACCCTTCCCACAGGCGTCATGTCATTTTGGGGTGGTTATGGGTCCACTCGGACCCTGGATCAGCAGGCCTTGCCTTGGGTCAGTCAGTTCTCCACAGACCACCTCTTCTCCCTGGCTCCTGTTCTACTCTCTGTACCCCTTTCCCTCTGGGAGTCAGCAAGGCCCAGACGAAGGTAAAAAGTGTTAGTCGCTCATCGTCATTTGTCGTTTAGTTGCTCAGTTCAGTTCAGTTCAGTCGCTCAGTCATGTCCGACTCTTTGGGATGCCATGGACTGTAGCCTGCTAGGTTCCTCTGTCCATGAAATTCTGTAGGCAGAATACTGGAGTGGGTAGCCATTCCCTTCTCTGGGGGATCTTCCCGACCCAGGGATTGAACCACTAGGGAAGCCCCAGGTGGAGGTGAAGTCCTCTTAGCTTCTTCCTCTGTCACTGTTGCATCAACACTCCAAACAAATACACAAGCCATCTTCCATTGAAAGCCATTTTCCTTTCAAGGGTTTCAAAACTAAGCCATTTGGAAGTCAGAAACTTCTTGATGTCAGTTTTCCATAGACTCTGTCTACGGTGTTAAATGGAAATCCAAGGTTCATAATGCCCTGTGCCTTCACACACCGTGTATGTGAGTTATTCAGATCCCTGGAGAGAGGAGTCATTGATAAAACATGTGGGGGAAGCATTTTTTAGTTCTCTCCTCACCCTTAAAACCCTCCGAAGAGTGAAGAGAAGCACCTCGATTTTTAAATGATAAGGAATAGAAGAAAGCAATCTCTCCATTTTTTTTAATGAAATATTATGTTAACAAAAGAATGTACTTAACATATATGTACAGTTTAACAATAACAGTAAAATGTACCTGCCAATCAGCTTTGAAAATCCAATTTAACTAGTGCTTTAGAAGGTCCTATGTGGACTTCCCCAGTCACACCCCTTTTTTTCTCTCTCCAGGCAGTAACTATTTTGCTGAATTTTTATTTAATCATTCCCTTAGTTTTCTTTAGAAGCTTACTCTTTTTCTTTTTTTTCTCTCTTTCTTAAGTTTTTTCTCTCCTTTTTTTAAATTGACGTATAGTCGTACAATACTACTTAAGTTACAGCTGTACAATATAGTGATTCACAATTTTTAAAGATTATGCTCCATTTATAGTTATTATAAAATATTTGTTCTATTCCATGTGTTGTACAATATATCCTTGTAGTTTATTTTACACATAATAATTTGTACCTCTTAAAGTTTTACTCTTTATGAATATTTTACTTTACAATATATTTTAATTTGGGAAAGTTTTTGCATTTTATTGAACTTATATGGTATATATTCTTCTTGTGATTTACTTTTTTTCACTCAACAGTATGTTTTTGAGACCCATCTATGCTGCTGTGCACACCTGTATAGTTCACTCATTTTTTACTGACAGATTATATTGAATTGTATGAATTCAACAATTGTGTTGAATATGTGCTGAATTGTATGAGTATGTGTATAAATATGAATTGTATGAATATATGTACTTATCTATCCTCCTGATATCAGTCATTTGTACATTTCCAGCTTTTTGCTATTCAGTACTGAACATTCTTGTACCTGTCTCCAGCTTCAGTGACATAAGGAAGCTGTATACTGCCAAGTAAAGGCAAGGCTCATCTTAATGGTCCCATTGTTTAGAACCATAAGGTGAGCAGCTGGAAAGACTCCAGAGAAGTAACTCCACCCTGTAGGACACAGGAATTGGGGAAGTAATTCTCCATTACTAATGTAATGGAGTAATGGAGAAGCCATGCATAAGCACCATAGTAATTATTCATGTACCTGACTCTTAGCTGAGGGGACCTGCTGGGAGGAGGGGAGATGGGAGTGGGGAATGAGGGAATGGTATGAGAAAATCTGCTCTATACTGAATGTTTGTGTCCCTTCAAAGTGCATGTGTTGAAACCCAGTCCCCAGTGTGCTGATATTTGGAGGTGGGACCTTTGGGAGGTGATTAGGTCATGATGGTAGAGCCCTCGTGAATGAGATTAGTGCCCTTATAAAAGAGACCCCAGAGCTCCCCCACCACGTCTGCCCTGTTGGACATAGTGAGAGGACAGCGGTGTGTGCACCAGGAAGCATGCTCTCACCAGACACTAGATCTGCTGGTGCCTTGATTCTGGACTTCTCAGCTTCCAAAACTGTGAGCAATGTTTGTTGGTTAAGCTACCCAGCCTATGATATATATATTTTGCAGCAGCCCAAACAGACTAAGACAAAGCCTGTCTTAGGGAGTGTTACCACACTGATTCCCTTAATCTTGAAAACCAGGAAGAAAACAAATTTGCTGATACCATGTTTAAGAGAAAAGGTCAGTTTAAAACTGTGATCTGTCCAGATCCCTAGCCTCATCTTTTTCTAAACTAATTTTTAACAAATAGCTGGTCTCTTTCAAAGATGAGCCATGACCAGAAAGACATGCATAATTAGTGCAACTTCTGGTTAAACAAACTGGAAACTTGTTTATAGCCTTCCCTCCCCCCAAAACCCTACTAAAATGATACTGAAGGAATATAAAAGGGCCTAACCCCCACAGGAGTCAGGAGATATCAGGAGAGGGGAGATTTCAACCAGCTTTTAGATGGAGTAGAGAGATGGAGTCGGAGAAAGCAATGGCACCCCACTGCAGTACTCTTGCCTGGAAAATCCCATGGATGGAGGAGCCTGGTAGGCTGCAATCCATGAGGTCACTAAGAGTCGGACACGACTGAGTGACTTCACTTTCACTTTTCACTTTCATGCATTGGAGAAGGAAATGGCAGCCCACTCCAGTGTTCTTGCCTGGAGAATCCCAGGGACGGGGGAGCCTGGTGGGCTGCTGTCTCTGGGGTCGCACAGAGTCGGACACGACTGAAGTGACTTAGCATAGCATAGAGAGATGGAGCAGAGAGAGGCATCTAAATCAGCCCAGTGGAGGAAGATTGTGTTTTAACTGTCTGCGGACCCCATGAAGCAGTACTCTGTAAAGTGGGTCAAGAGACATAGGGTGAAAACAGCTGAACACTAAGTTATATCAAAGGCCCCTTCCTCCACCCTTAAAGCAAAGTGACTACCACACCAAGCAGGAAACTGTAGATTCAGTGTATAGAAACTAAATCTGAAAGATGTTGCTGATGTCATGTAGCATTAGAAACACAGAGATTAACAATGTGTCTGCCCTATTGTATGATTCAGCAATTACACTACTAGCTGTATGCCCAAAAGAATTAAAGACATATGTCCAGGGCATCCCTGATGGCTCAGTGGTAAAAAATCTACCTGCCAATGTAGGAGACACGGGCTTGATCCCTGATCTGGAAAGGTCCCCCATGCCTTGGAGAAACTAAGCCCATGCACCACAACTACTGAGCCTCCTCTAGAGCCCAGGAGCCTTAACTACTGAAGTCCATGCACCTTAAAGCACGTGCTCTGTGATAAGCGAAGCCACTGCAATGAGAAACCCAAAACCTAGAGAATAGCCCCAACTCACCACAACTAGAGAAAAGCCTGAGCAGCAACAAAGACCCAGCACAGCCAAAAATAAATAGATAAAAATTTTAAAAAGAAAAATACATGTCCAGGGGAGGGGAGAGATACATTGGAAGACTGGGACTGACAAAAACACACTACTAATACAAGGTAGATAACTAATAAGGACCTACTATATAGCACAGGGAACACCCCCTCAGTACTCTGTAATGACCTATATGGGGAAAGAATCTTAAGAAAAAAGTGATATGTGTAGATGTATAACTGATACACTTTGCTGTACAGCAGAAACTAGCACAACATTGTAAATCAACTATAATAAAAAAATTTTTAAAGTCCTTGCAAAAACTTGTATACAAATGTTCAGAGCAACATTTTCGTAATATCCAAGAAGGTGGAAACAACCCAAATGTCCATCAGCTGATGAATGGATAAACAAAATGTATAGGTATATTAATACAATAAAATATTATTTGGCCATAAAAAGAGTTAAGTGCTGATACATGCTACAATGTGGGGGAACCTTGAAAATATTATGTCAAATGAAAGTGGCCAGTCACAAAGGACTACTTATTATATAATTCCACTTATAAGAAATGTACAGAATAGGCATATAGAGACAGACAGTGGATTAGTGGTTGCCAGGAGCTAGGAGGACAGAAGAATGGGAAGGATGCTGCTAATTGATATGAGGTTCCTTTTTGGGGTGATGCAGATGTTTGGAAATAGATAGTGGTAGTTGTACAACTCTGTGAATATACTAAAATCCACTGAGTTATACAGTTGTGAAGTACAGAGTTGTACATTTATTTATTTATGATTTTCAGTGTTGCTCCATACAGCACGTGGGATCTTGGTTCCCTGACCAGAGGTCAAACCTGCACCCCTCAAATTGGAAGCATGGAGTCTTAACCATTGGACCACCAGGGAAACTCCATAGAGGTGTACTTTTAAATGATAGATTTAATGGCATGTGAATATATTTCTATAAAGAAAGCTAAGTGCTGAAAAATTGATGCTTTTGAAGTGTGGTGTTGGAGAAGACTCTTGAGAGTCCCTTGGACTGCAAGGAGATCAAACCAGTTAATCCTAAAGGAAATCAGTTTTGGAAGGACTGATACTAAAGCTGAAACTCCAATGCTTTGGCCACCTGATGCAAAGAACTGACTCATTTGAAAAGACCCTGATGCTGGGAAAGATTGAAGGCAGGAGGAGAAGGGGACGACAGAGGATGAGATGGTTGGATGGCATCACCAACCCAATGGACATGAGTTTGAGCAATCTCTGGGAGTTAGTGATGGACAGGGAAGCCTGGCGTGCTGCAGTCCATGGGGTTACGAAGAGTTGGACTGAGTGACTGAGCTGAACTGAAAAAAAGAGACAGAGTGAGAACCTAGGATATCCTTCACAACTTTAGCTTTAAATCTAGAGAGTCAAAATAAGAGATTTTAAGTTATGCAAGTTTGATTACAGTGATAAATTACTGGAAACAATGGGATTGTCTCTATTGTCCACCAATAGAGATTGGGTTTAAAAATATGATATATCATGCCAATGGAATGCAATGAAACTACTTTAATAATGTGGGAGAAATATATTTAATGACATAAAAACATTTTTGTGATATATCACATGAAAGAAACAGAGTACAAAATAGTATGTATATTGTCATCTCATATTGTAAGGAAAAATTGTGTATATATCTGTCTGGCAGTACCACAATGTTAAAAATGGGACCAAAAAAAATCTGTCTCGTGAATGGTGGAAGCTTTCAAGTCCCCTTTCCTTACTCTGCTCATAGATCTTAAGTGGCCATTACCTCCTCCCAAAGGAGAGACAAGTAAGCAAAAAGCAGATGAAAAACATAAGCTAGAAGAGGGATTACTCCATAAGTCAGAAGGAGAAAGACAAATACCATGTGATAACAGTTGTATGTGGAATCTAAAATATGACAACAAATGAGTTTATCTACGAACAGAAACAGACTCACAGACAGAACAGACTAGCGGTTACCAAGGGGGAGGGGGTTGGGGGAAGCAAGGATTGGGAGTTTGGTATTAGCAGATGCAAACTATCATATATAGGATGGATAAACAACAAGATCCTACTGTATAGCACAAGGAAATATTTTCAATATCTTGGGATAAACCACAATGGGAAAGAATATTAAAAAGAATATATATATATGTGTGTGTGTATAACTGACTCACTTTGCTGTATAGCAAAGACTAACACAACATTGTAAATCAATTATAATTCAATTAAAATAAATAAAAATTTTAAAAGAAAAAGAGGAGGGATTACTTCAGGAAGCAGGGTCAAGTGAATAATTCTCCATGACCTCAAAGAATGTAGTTGAAATAGTCTCTCCTTGACAGGAGCACTCAAGGAAAGATGCAAGAATGCAAAGAAGAGATTCTAAGGGCACAGAACAAGATGGAAAACAGACTGGCCTAATTTAGAAAGAAAGGAAGAAACAAACAGCTTCAACAGGGTAACTATTACATTAGGAGCAATAAAAACTGGAATAAATAGAACTGAAAAGGTTTTCTGAATGAATACAATTGAGAACACAAATGAAAACAAAGCGAAACAGAAAAAAAACCTCGTAAAAATATTTGGAGGAAAGATTATTCAAATTGAAGACATGTACAAAGAATTCAAATATAAACACAAAGATTAAAATAAAAAAGACCCACATTCCGAAGGTAGAAATCTCTATAAGTAGAATAGAAAAGATATTCACAGATGCTGTAGAAGAAAAATTTCCTGAAACAATGATTTGCATCTACAGACTGAAAGGACAGACCATATCCTAGGGAAAAACTGATACAGAAGGATCATAACAAGGATTGTTAGTTTTTTCCAGTATTAATTCTCCCTTCTTCCATAATTGTGGTTTTTCTCTTTAGCTGAATATATAGTCATTGAGAATGAAGATTATATTTTGCAGTATTCCCTGCAGTTACATAGGGTCATATGACCAAGTTCTGACCAATGGGATGTGAGAAAGATTAATATTTACACTTCTGGGCTTCCCAGTGGCACTAGTGGTAAAGAACCCACCTCTCAATTCAGGAGACAAAAGAGACGCAAGTTCAATCCCTGGGGTGGAAAGATCCACTGGAGGAGGAAATGGCAACCCACTCCATTGTTCTTGCCTGGACAATCCCATGGACGGAGAAGCCTGGTGAGCTAGAGTCCATAGTGCCACAAAGAGTCAGACATGACTGAACCAACTTAGCATGCATGCATACACTTCTGGGTATATCCTTAAAAGGAAGGAATGTGCTCTTCCCTTTCTCTTTTCCTCTTTCTATTGGCTGGAATACTCATGTTGGTCGTTGTGGACAAGGACCACACCTTAGGGACAATAAACCAACAAAACAGAAAGAGCCTGAGTCCCTAACAGTTTCATTAGAGCATTGCTGCTGTATCAGTTTACATCATTAAATGAGAAACAAATACACTCTCCCTTAAAACCACTGTTACTTTGAGTTCCTGTCTGAATTTAAATCTTAAACAATACGGTGATTAAGATATGTATAGATGAAGTTGCTAAAATTTAGAGATAAAGAATTTTAAGTATGTCCAAGTAGAAGAAACAAATCATGTACAAAGAGTAAGGTCAGTTATCCTTAAGCTTTTCCCAAAGCAAAACTCAATGTCAGAAAACAAAAAACAAGATCTAAAAAGATCTGAGGGAAAGAATGAGCCAAGAATTTTTATCCAATTTGCCCTTTAAGTATAAAAACACAGGCCCTTTGAAACATGCAAGAATCCATGAGACCAATATAAAAAAAAAAGACTACCTGATGACAAAATGAAGGGTTGACTCCAGAAATAGAAATGGAAAAGTCATGGTAAAAGAACAGTAATGAGCACCAGATCCACTTAAATACAGAACCAATCAAACAGCTGTGGGAATTGTGATGAAAGAATGGAATGTAAATATCATTCATCTTTCCTACGTGAAGATGATACAACCAACAAAATTATTAATAAAAGGAGGAGGCACGGGGAGAGGAGATGGAAGAAAAAATATGTGTTGATTTCCTCATGTGGTCTTGGCTGGAAGTCAATCGATTGTCTAAAACTGAAACATATTTTTAAAAATGACTCAAAACTCGTGTTATCCTTTTTTAAGAAAAAGAACTATTTTTAGGAAGCTGCATATTTTGGTATCAAGAAACATTTTCTGAAGTTCAAGAATTCCTTCAAGTTTTTTCTCCTGATAAATGTCATGCTTTGTTTAAAAGAAAAATGTGATCCCACTTTTTGTAATGCTATTGTAGGTATTTCCATTTTCTGTGAAACTTTCTGTTTCTCACCTCCAAAAACAAGCATATACTTTCTTTCATTTTTATTTTTGTCTGTATGTTTTTATATAAACCCCATTAACTAGACAGCTGAGAATCCTCTGGTTGTCTACTTTTTCCTCATTCCACATCTAACCTATGATAAGCCAGTTTTAGTCTCTCTCAGCCTTTCTCTCCTTCCCATCCCCATGTGATCCCTTGCCTAGCTCAGGTCCATAATACAGATCACTTGAACTGTTAACTTGGCCCTAAGTCAGTCACTGTGCTTCCCGTGCCCCTCCCCGCCCCCCGCCACCAACCCTGCTTTAGCTCATTATTTCTTTCATTCCATTGTTCTTTTCTGAACATAGGGTCTGATCTCATGGTAGCCCTGCTTATAAACCTCCACGGCTTCCTATTCTCTCCACAAAGACCAACTTTCATTTTATGGAGTTTTGGTGACTTTTCATCACATTATTTTGGCCTTATCTTCTATCAGGACTCTGACAACTCTGTTTTATTTATTATTATTATTTAAGTTTTTGTCTGCATTCCAAGGCACACGAGACCTTAGTTCTCCAACCAGGGATCAAACCAGCATCCCTGCATTGGAAGGTGAAATTTTAACCACTGCACCACCAAGGAAGACCCCAACCCTATTTTAAAGACATGCAAAATGAATCAAAATTATCCCCAAAGCATCCATCTGTTTTACTGTTTCTCTTTGAATATACTCCTTCTTGCCCCTGGAATGCTTTCTCTGCTGCTCTGGATTTCTATTCTGTCTAAGGACCAGCTCAAAAAAAAAACCAAACAAACAAATAAACAAAACCCAGGAAAAAGAAAAGAAAAAAAAAAAAATAAATAAGGGCCAGTTCAATTGTCATCTTCTCTAGGAATCTTCCCTGTCTCTGTAGACAGAGTTCATTGCAACCTCATTTCTCATCCCACAGAGCTTTACAAAATGTTCACATCAAAAATATTTTTTCACATTGTAGCATGTCCAACTCTTTGAGACCCCATGGATTATAGTCCATGGATTTCTCCAGGTCAGAATACTGAAGTGGGTGGTAGCCTTTCCCTTCTCCAGGGGATCTTCCCAACCCAGGGATCAAACCCAGGTCTCCCTCATTGTAGACGGATTCTTTACCAGCTGAGCCACAGGGAAGCCTAAGAATACTGGAGTGAGTAGCCTATCCCTTCTCCAGCAGATCTTCCCGACCCAGTAGTCAAACTGGGATCTCCTGCATTGTAGATGGATTCTTTACCAAATGAGCTATCAAGGAAACCCTATATAATATTCAGTTGATATTAGTGCCTTCCTAAAATCTTGTGAGTTGCTTGAGAGCAAAGACTGCATCATGTTCATCTTTGTAGTTCTTGGGCCCAGAAGCACCTGATATATAATGAGTATTTGTAGCAGAAATTGCTAGGTGCCTACCTCATTATTCTGTCAACATCTCAATTGGGGTAGCAGTGTACCCAGCTAAAACGCTTTCCTATGTTCCTTTATAGCTGGGTGTGTTCATATCATTACATTCAGCACATTAATTTTTTTATAATTTTAAAATAATTTTATTTATTTATTTTTGATTGTGCTGGGTCTTCACTGTTGTGCGCGGGCTTTCTCTAGTTGTGGCAATTGGGGGCTACTCTTCATTGTGGTGCTTGGGGTTCTCACTGCAGTGGCGTGCAGTCTTCAGTGATTGTGGCCCAAGGGCTTAGTTGCTCCAAGGCATGTGGAATCTTCCCGGATCAGGGATCAAACCTGTGTTGTCCCCTGCATTGCTGCTAAGTCGCTTCAGTCGTGTCCGACTCTGTGCGACCCCATAGACAGCAGCCCACCAGGCTCCCCCGCCCCTGGGATTCTCCAGGCAAGAACACTGGAGTGGGTTGCCATTTCCCTGTATTAGCAATTGGATTCCTGTCCACTGCAGCACCAGGGAAGTTCCAGCACCTTAAAATATAAGTGGACTTATTCGTTGTGGCTTCCTGGAAGTTTCCTTAAACACAGAAGGGAAATACCCTTCTCACCCTTTGTTGTTACTTCTACCTGGAATGTGGTATCTCTAGCTTCAACAGACAGTGAACAACAGGGATCTTGGGTCTCTGATGACCGGAAAGTTGCTCTATTAGCCCTGACTTCCTGATTTCCTGACTTCAGACTTCTTATACCCTCAAAAGAAACATATTGTTATTACCTTTTTTTTTCTTCCAAATGTAGCCACATATAATCAAGACTGATTCAATTAGTCAGTGAGTACTTTTTGAATATGGAGCATCTTCAAAATTATATGATTTCTGTCTTGTACCACCTACCAACAAACTTGGAACAAAAGTTATCACTTCATTATATCAGCTAAACATGACAGGTTCCTTGAAACAGTCATTTCTTTGACTTTTTTACTTGAGTTCTGGTCTGTGGTTTTTAATTGAGTCTTTTGTCTATAGTTTTTAATTGTGTTTAGTTAATTGCAAAATTAACATTTTATTAATTCTGTAAAGTTGATTCCAATTTGTCTAAGATGTAGGTGAGATAAAACTTATAAATAAATCAACTCGCAATTTGAAGAGTGGGCAATCCAAGCAGAAAGTCCAAGATGGGGGAACAGTAGAATCACACCTAAACCCAAGAAACTCAGAGTCCCATGCTTTCCCACCCACTCCCCCAGGGATTGCCTGAGCAGGTTCCCTCCGTTCAGGGTTTCCCAACATCTTTCACTGTGACACAACACAGACTAGGGCACCCCACCCAACTCCCTGCGCAAAGGAAGTTTAGTTTTGGTTAATAGGTGTGGCAAGATACTGGAGGAAGTCTAAGTAGGAAAGAGAGGAGGTGAAGAAAGTGACTTTTGAAAAATGTATAGAATCAGGACTTCCCTGGTTGTACAGTGGATAGGAATCCTCCTGCCAAGGCAGGAGACACAGGCTCTATCCCTGATGCAGAAAGACTGCATGCTGAGGCACAGCTAAGCCTGCGTGCCACAATTTTTGAGCCTGCACTCTGGAACCCAGGAGCTGCAACTGCTGAAGCTCACGTGCCTAGAGCCGGTGCTCCACAAGAGAAGCCACTGCAGTGAGAAGCCTGCGCACCACGACTAGAGAGTAGCCCCCGCTTGCTACAGTTAGAGAAAGCCCTCGCAGCAACGAAGACCCAGTGCAGCCAAAAAGTAAATCATTTTAAAAACAGTAAAAAGAAATTATTATTTTTTAAGTGTGTAGAATCAAAGAAGTGGGACTTGTTATAGGGTTGGGGAGCTTGAGGACCAATGATGGGAAGTGACTCACCAGGGATCACGTGGCTATTAGCTATGATACTTCCAGTTTCAAGCAATAGAAGACAACTCTGACGATCTGAAGCCAATGTAGATACTTCATTAGAAATCAAGTGATGTTGCACTTGGAACCCACGAAAGAGTTCTAGGCTCCGTATATTGAACCCTCACTATGGAGGGTGAAAACTGACTGCCACTCCTTCTCCCTAACTTCTCAGTCAACCCAAGGAAATAGTTTCCTTTTATGGCACAATTCTGTCATCCCCAGAGTTACTAAATGTCTTCTTTTTTGTTTGCTTGCATGACTGAAGTGCATGTCTGAAGTGACACATGACTGAAGTGACTTAGCACACATGCACAGATAAAATATAGAAGGTTGGAATCTGGGAGATTTTTTGTTTTCCCCATCTTGTTGGTCAGTCATAATGAAGGCAGAAACCAGAGGGATAGGACAGGAGAGAAAAGGCCCTTTACAATTCCTGGGGTAGGAGCTGAGTGCCCACAGGAAACCTGTGATTCTTTGCTGCTACTGGGTTGGAGGAGGGAGAAGACAGTTTATGCACATAAGCTGGAGCAGGCAGAGGGACACTGTGGGGTCTCCAAGGAAAGACTCGAGTAAGAAGGCTGAGATACATTCTTTGTCTCCCAGCCCTAATGCCCAAGCCTGATTCTCTCTTATACACTAGCTATGCAACACCAGTTCCTGCAAAGTGCTCATCAAGAATTTCTGGGAGTCTTTTGAGGTGGCTCACAAAGATTTAGGAATACGTGGGGACCTCTCTGGCATTAAGACTGTCCTGAGGCCCCCACCAGGTATCTTCTGGGATCAACAGCTTCTGGAAAATGCTGGCGCTTTGTTATGCTAACACAGCAAAATGATCTATTGTAGAAAGAGGAAAGACTTCGTTCATCCCTATTGTATTACATTCGTTGGAGGGGCCCTAAAGCTACTTCTGGCCACACCAAAATTTGAAAAATAGAAATGTTTTTCTACTTTAGTATTTCTAGTCTGAGACGCACTGTGCCCATCTCCTCCCATGACCAGAGTTTTTTTTTCCTCTACTGGGCCAAGATGGTCATGAATTAGTAGCTCATTGGTATTTTGGGATGAGAGTTTTCCCAGAAGTCTGTTCAGTCACTCAGGCAAAAAAGCTGCCAGAGACACTCATGCATATCTGAGTCCCAGTTTTTGCTCCAAATTACATTATCCCAGACTCAATATGTTCAGTGTGTTTTCTAGTGTGTGTTGATTAACATTAGGGAAAACTAACTAAGGGGGAATCCAGTTCTGCATCTCTGACTCCCCTGGGATTGCAAATGGATGAGGACAGTCACGTGTGTTTAAAGACAATCTTTTATAAACTAGCATTAAGACTGCTTTTAGTTGCAATAACAGAATACCCAACTAATGGAGCTTAACCCAAGGCTGAGCAAACTATGCCTTTCAGGCAAAGTCTGGATTTACCTGTTTTTGTAGAGTGCAAGAGCTAAAAATAGCTTTTAAATGTTTAAATTATTGAACAAAAGTTAAAAGAAGAGTAAGACTTTGTCACATGTTAAGATTGTATGAGAGCTCAGCTCAGTGCTCTGTGATGACTTTTGAGGGTGGAATGGGCTGAGGAGTGGAAGGGAGACTCTAAAGGGAGGGAATATAGGTATATCTATGGGCTGCCGTCTATGGGATCACACAGAGTCAGACACGACTGAAGCGACTTAGCAGCAGCAGCAGCATAGCTGATTCACTTTCTTGTACAACAGAAACTGTCATAACATTTTAAAGCAATTATAGTCCAATAAAGAAAGATTATATGCAATCCAAGTTTCAGTGTCCATAATAAAGTCTTATTGAAACACAGCCATGTTTATTCCTTTCCATGTTGTCTATGGCTGTGTTCATGCTCCAACAGTCAAGTTGAATTGGTGTGAAAGACACTGTGTGGTCTGCAAACCTTAAAATATTTATTATCTGGCCCTGAAAGAGTATGCTAATCCCTCACTTGACCCACCCCCCAAAAAATGCGCTATTTACTTAAGAATCTGAACATAGGCATTTCCAAGATTTAGTTCTACAGTTCCACAAAGTCCAGGTGCTGAATTGATGTCTCTAAAGTTGTCATAGTCTTTCCCTCATAGTCACAAGACGGTTGCATTAGCTCCAAGTATCACATACAATAACACATCCAAAGGCAGGAAACAAGGAAAAAATAGGGAGGCAGTGAAGGGCCTCATTAGCATGCTTCTTTAAATTTATCAGAGAATTTCCCCCAAATTCCACTGAAAATTCCACTCAATCTCACTGGCCAGCATTAAGTCACTAAGTCACATGACCCCCGCTGCAATGGAAATGGCTAAAGCCACTGTATACGTTTGAATGACTGCCGCATACACGAGCTATAGGCCATGGCAAGGCGATGGATTAGCAGCAGTGGTGTGACAGCCAGTTGTGCCTATCCCTTTCCTACTCTGCATTTTGAAGTTTGTTGAAACTGATCACGGGGGCAGTATGTACACCACAGAAATCAACAAACACTATAGATTAAGCAGTTTTATCTGCAGATCACTGACTAGGGATATTTTTTATTTTGCGTATGTTTTTCTAAGTTTTCTACAATGAACATGAAGTTTATAATTGAGAAAAACAAAAGGTGTGCTTTTAAAACAAAAGAGGCTGTGCTTTATGCCATATTTTAAAAATTAACTGAAAATGGATAAAAGATCCAAATTTAAAAGCTACCTTTAAAAGAAAACATAGGTTAAAAGCTTCATGATGTTGGATTTGACAGTGATTCGTTAGATATAACACTAAATGCACAGACAACAAAAGTAAAATATACAGAGACTACACCAAAATTAAAAACATCTGTGCATCAAAGGACACAATCAACAGAGTGAAAATGCAACCTACGGAATGGGAGAAGCTATTTGCAAATCAGATACCTGATAAGCTGTTAATATCCAGTATATAAAGAACTAAAATTTGACAACAAAAAATAGAACAAACAATTCCATTTAAAAATGGACCGGGGTATACCTATGACTGATTCATGTTGACATATGGCAGAAACCAACACAATATTTTAAAGCAATTACCCTCCAATTAAAAATAAATAAAATTTTAAAAATGAACCCTGGACTTGAGTAAACACTTCTTCAAAGAGAATATACAAATGGCCGGTAAGCACATGAAAAGATGCTCATGGGAATTCCCTGGCGGTCCAGTGGTTAGGACTCCACACTTTCACTGTTGAGGGCACAGGTTCAATACCCGGTTGGGGAACTAAGATCCCACAAGCCATGCAAAGCAGAAAAAAATAAATAAATAAAAGATGGTCAATATCCCTAGGAGTATGATTCAGTTCAGTTCAGTTCAGTCACTCAGTCGTGTCTGACTCTTTGCGACCCCATGAATCGCAGCATGCCAGGCCTCCCTGTCCATCACCAACTCCTGGAGTTCACTCAAACTCACATCCATCGAGTCGGTGATGCCATCCAGCCATCTCATCCTCTGTCATCCCCTTCTCCTCCTGCCCTCAATCCCTCCCAACATTAGGGTCTTTTTCAATGAGTCAACTCTTTGCATGAGGTGGCCAAAGTATTGGAGTTAGGGAAATGCAAATCAAAACCACAGTGATATACCACATCATACCCATTAGGATGGCTACTATAAAAAAAAAATAAAGTGTTAATGAAGATGTGGAGAAACTGGAATCCTCATATGCTGTTGGTGGAAATATAAAATAGTGCATCCACTATGGAAAATAGTATGTGCTTCCTCAAACTATTAAAAATAGAATTAGCATGTGATACGGCAATCACTCACCTAGAACCAGACATTCTGGAATGTGAAGTCAAGTGGGCCTTAGAAAGCATCACTATGAACAAAGCTAGTGGAGGTGATGGAGTTCCAGTGGAGCGATTTCAAATCCTGAAAGATAATGCTGTGAAAGTGCTGCACTCAATATGCCAGCAAATTTGGAAAACTCAGCAGTGGCCACAGGACTGGAAAACGTCAGTTTTCATTCCAATCCCAAAGAAAGGCAATGCCAAAGAATGCTCAAACTACTGCACAATTGCATTCATCTCACACGCTAGTAAAGAAATGCTCAAAATTCTCCAAGCCAGGCTTCAGCAATATGTGAACTGTGAACTTCCAGATGTTCAAGCTAGATTTAGAAAAGGCAGAGGAACCAGAGATAAAATTGCCAACATCCGCTGGATCATGGAAAAAGCAAGAGAGTTCCAGAAAAACATCTACTTCTGCTTTATTGACTATGCCAAAGCCTTTGACTGTGTGGATCACAACAAACTTTGGAAGATTCTTCAAGAGATGGGAATACCAGACCACCTGACCTGCCTCTTGAGAAACCTGTATGCAGGAAGCAACAGTTAGAACTGGACATGGAACAACAGACTGGTTCCAAATAGGAAAAGGAGTACATCAAAGCTGTATATTGTCACCCTGTTTATTTAACTTATATGCAGAGTACATCATGAGAAACGCTGGGCTGGAAGAAGCACACGCTGGAATCAAGATTGCTGGGAGAAATATCAATAACCTCAGATATGCAGATGACACCACCCTTATGGCAGAAAGTGAAGAAGAACTAAAAAGCCTCTTGATGAAAGTGAAAGAGGAGAGTGAAAAAGTTGGCTTAAGGCTCAACATTCAGAAAACTAAGATCATGGCATCTGGTCCCATCACTTTATGGGAAATAGATGGGGAAACAGTGGAAACAGTGTCAGACTTCATTTTTGGGGGCTCCAAAATCACTACAGATGGTGATTGCAGCCATGAAATTAAAAGACGCTTACTCCTTGGAAAGAAAGTTATGACCAACCTAGATAGCATATTAAAAAGCAGAGACATTACTTTGGCAACAAAGGTCCGTCTAGTCAAGGCTATGGTATTTCTAGTAGTCATGTATGGATGTGAGAGTTGGACTGTGAAGAAAGCTGAACGCTGAAGAATTGATGCTTTTGAACTGTGGTGTTGGAGAAGACTCTTGAGAGTCCCTTGGACTGCAAGGAGATCCAACAAGTCCATTCTAGAGGAGATCAGTCCTGAGTGTTCTTTGGAAGGAATGATGCTAAAACTGAAACTCCAGTACTTTGGCCACCTGATGCGAAGAGTTGACACATTGGAAAAGACTCTGATGCTGGGAGGGATTGGGGGCAGGAGGAGAAGGGGATGACAGAGGATGAGATGGCTGGATGGCATCACCGACTCGATGGACGTGAGTCTGAATGAACTCCGGGAGTTGGTGATGGACAAGGAGGCCTGGCATGCTGCGATTCATGGGGTCGCAAAGAGTAGGACACGACTGAGCAACTGAACTGAACTGAACTGAATGGCAATTCCAATATCCCAAAAAATTGAAAACAGAGTCTTGAAGAGATGTTTGTGTATCCATGTACATAGCAGAATTGTTCACAATAGTCAAAAGGTGGAAGCCATCCAAGTGTCCATTGGTGGATGAATGGATGAACAAAATATGGTGAATATATGCATGCAATGGAATGTTACTCAACCTTCGAATGAAAGGATAGAGGCTACAATGTGGATGAATCCTGAAGACATTATGTTAAGTGAAATAAACCAGTCACAAAAAGGCAATGTATGATGCCATTTATATGAGGTTCCTGGAGTGGTCAACTTCATAGAGACAGACTGGAAGGGTGGTTGCCAGGGGCTGGGGGAGGGGCCAGGGAGCTGTTGTTCAATGGGTATGGAATTTTAGTTTTGCAAGATGAAGAGTGTCCTGGAAATTGGTTGCACAACAATGTGAATGTACTTAACACTACAGAACTGTACACTTGAAAAATGGCTAAGATGGTAAATTTTATATTAACGTGTATTATTTTATCACAATGAAAAATATTTTGGGGGGGTAATTCCCTGGTGGTCCAGTGGTTAGGACTTGGTGCTTTCCCTGTAGGGAAAATGAAAGTGTTAGTCGATCACTCGTGTCCCCCATGGACTGTAGGCAGCCAGGCTCCTCTGTCCGTGGAATTCTCCAAGCAAGAATACTGGAGTGAAAAAAAATTATAAATTTGTATAATTTTTACTTAAATTAAAAACAAAATTTAAAAAAAATTATAAAATTTTTAATCTAAATTAAAAAAAAAAAGAATACTGGAGTGGGCAGCCAACCATTCCCTTCTCCAGGGTATCTTCCTGACCCAGGGATTGAACCCAGATCTCCCACACTGGAGGCAGATTCTTTACTGTCTGAGCCACCAAGGGGCCTGGGTCAATTCCTGGCCTTGGAACTAAGGTCCCATAAGCCACACAGCATGGCCTATATATAAATATACATATATATGTGTGTGTGTGTGTGTGTGTATATATATATATATATATATATATATATATATATATATATATATAAAATTCTTTCCCCTGGGTGCATGGTCTGGAGGCATTCAGAAGGGTCTAGCATTTGACGTATCATCATAGGCTATCCTACCCAACTACTCCCCCAGTAATAGAATCGTTTACCTTTACACCAAGAAGGTTAGGAAAGTACTATAATCTGCACATGGAGTGTGCTCAGGCCGACTTCGAGAAGTTTGTGCTGTGAGATCTAAAGTTCTTATGAGATTGTCTGAAATGAAGAAAGTATGCAGCAGGGCTTCCAATGGTTCCGTGTCTGCTAAATGTATCTGTGACAGCATCAAGCATGCTTTCCTTACTTATTTATTTTTAAAAAAATGTTCCCATCCTCAAAAGTGCATTTCCCTAGTAAACACAGCAAACAGATGAGGGTCTTATTTTTTATTTTTTGGTCACACCACTAAGATTGCATGTGGGATCTTAGTTCCCTGACCAGGGATTGAACTTGTGTCCCCTGAAGTGGAAGCATGGGGTCCTAACCACTGGACCTCCAGGGAACTTCCTCCTGAGAATTATTTTTGCTTCACGTTTCCTAAAGTCTAGTCCTTAGTCTTCTGCTCTTTTCTCTCTGCACAGATTCAGCCATTACATCCATGTAGGTGCCTTTGAAACCCCAGTCCCCTCTGACTTTTCTGGTGATTGTAGACCCACACATCCACCTGCCTGAGAGAAAGTTCCACTTTACTGTCAGGCCAACGCTGGCTCCAGAGTTCAGTGCTCCAAACTGACCTCATCGTTCTTCCAGGCTTGAAACCTGGGAACTGTTTTCCACTCCTGCCTCTCCCTTGGCACAGTTAGTCACTACGGCGGAGTCACCCCCTACTGCTAATGGCTTTCATGCTCATCATTGTAAAGCTGTGGGTGTGCGACCTTTCACACAGACTGGGCAGAATGGGTCCCCACCTGGGATAGGCTGGTGTCAGTATAGAAGTCTGTTACAGACATCAGAAGTGTGTGACAGGGGCAAGGGCAGGGGAGATGAGGACCGGGGCAATGGGAGGAGAAGGAGGAATGTGGTCAAGATCAATGCCAGATCCCTAGGGTAAGAGGGGTCAACAATCAGGGCAAGCATAAAAACTGAAGTCAAGAGGGACTTCCCTGGTGGTCCGGTGGGTAAGAATCCACCATCCAATGCAAGGAACATGGGTTTCAACTCTGGTTGGGGAACTAAGATCCCACATGCCTCAGGGCAGCTAAGCCCAGATGCTACAGCTCCTGAGCTCTCAAGCTGTAGAGCCAGGGCTCCACGACAAAAGAAGCCTGCATACCACCAGTAGGAAAAGCCTGCACACTAAAACGAAGACCCAGTGCAGCCAAAAAAAAAAAGTCATGAGCCAAAAGCAGACCCAGGAGCTGAGTTGGTGGGGCTTGTAGGACCCAGCATAGGAGCTTTCACTGGCTTCTAGGGACAGAGTTTGCTTTGGGGGCCGAGGGGGGGTTCCCCTGGGGGAGGTCCAGGTCCGTACTTTCTCAGCTTTGCTGTGTGCACCTGTCAATTCCCTCCTTTCTATCCTCCTGCCCCAACCCCAGCTCAGAGCAATCCATTCGTTGTTGTTTGTTGTTCAGTTGCTAAGTTGTGTCCGAGTCTTTGAGACCCCCATGGACTATAGCACACCAGGCTTCCCTGTCCTTCACTATCTCCTGGAGTTTGCCCAAGGTTATGTCCATTGAGTCAGTGATGCTATCCAACCATTTCATCTTCTGCTGCCCTCTTCTCCTTTTGCTCTCAATCTTTCCCAGCATCAGGATCTTTTCCAATGAGTCAGCTGTTCCCATCAGGTGGAGCTTCAGGCTTCAGCACCACTTGCCTGAAATTTGGGAACAGTTTCTCTGCTTGGCATCAGGTCATTATGCTTTGTAGCCTCTGAAGAACGAGCACAACATCTACCGCACACCTGCCAAGGCCTTTGTATATTTTATCATAGTCATCCTGGCAGCCACACAGGATGGCAACGCCTGACATTTGTTCCATGCCTCTGGTTTTTGTTTTATTTTCACAAGCACTAACTCATTTGACGCTGTGGTAACCTAGTGAAGTTGTCAGAGCTCTATTTGGTGGATGAGAAAACTGGGACCAGAGGGATTAAACTGATGACCCAAAGGCACCCAGGTCCTTGTGACTCCAAGTCTAGCCCATCTGTATCACCTGCGGGCTTGTTAGAAACACAAAATCTTGGACCCATCTTGTTGTTGTTTAGTCGCCCAGTCATGTCTGACTCTTTGCGACCCTATGGACTGCACACTAGGCCTCCCTTTCCCTCACCATCTCCCAGAGTTTGCCCAAGTTCATGTCCATTGCATCAATGATGCTGTCCAGACATTTTATCCTCTGACACTGTCTTCTCCTTCTGCCCTCAATCTTTCCCAGCATCAAGGACATTTTCAGTGAGTCTGCTGTTCAAATCAGGTGACCAAAATACTGGAGTTTCAGCTTCAGCATCAGTCCTTCCAGTGAATATTCAGGGTTAATTTCCTTTAAGATTGACTGGTTTGATCTCCTTGCTGTCCAGGGGACTCTTGGGAATCTTTTCAGCAGCACAGTTCGAAGGTATCAACTCTTTGACGCTCTGCCTCCTTTATGGTCCAGCTCTCACAACTGTCTGTGACCACTAGAAAGACCATAGCCTCTGACTATATGGACCTTTGTCGACAGGGCCCACCTAGGCCACCCAATAGGAATCTGCATTTTAAGAAAACCTCTCCTCCCCCACCCAGGGATTCTCTAGCCTGGGTGGTTGTTGGAGGAATTTGTACTGGAAATAGCCTTACATGGCTAAGTCGGCCCCAGTTAGCAGTGTTTGACACAAATAGGACAAGGTTACATGCAACCCTCTGGGTCAAGCTCCACCATTGGCTGGGAGTGAAACTGACCAGGTCGGGGATTGGATGGTGAAAGAAGAGGGGAAAGAGGAAGTCAAGCTGAGGGGCATTTGTGGAGTTTCTGCTGGGTACCCACGGCTGTGGCTCCAGACACACATAGCAAGGAGGCCCTGGAGCTGAGTGTGACTGGGGAGCAAGACGTGGGAACCCATCAGAGAAGACTGCAGCCCAGCACCTGGGGGTGAGCTCAGTGGTGTGACTGGACAGTTAGTGCTGGAGAAAGTGCCAGTCCACTGGGAGTGGATCATCCTGAGTGGAGGCAGAAGGAAGATCGGGGGGAGGCAAGTAGGCCTGGGGTGCAGAAGGCCCTTCAGACCATGCAGGGAAGTGCAGGATCAGTCTGCCAGGCAGCATCTGGAGGGTCTTGGCCGGAGAATGTCTTACTCATTTCTCTATCTTTGTCGCTCTCACCAGTCTCCCCTTCTCAGGGAAACTTCTATGTTTACTTCTCTCTTAGGACTTTGCAGCTGGATGAGATGGTGGGATGGCATCACCGATTCAATGGACATGAGTTTGAGCAAACTCCAGGAAATGGTGAAGGACAGGGAAGGCTAACATGCTGCAGTCCACGGGATCAAAAAGAGTCAGACATGACTGAGCGACTGAACAACAAGAACTGCTCCTTGCCAATTCTCAGCACCTAGATTTGCATCCATCAGACCTCTCTCCTCTTTCTGAGTCTTGATAAAACCACTGCCCTTTTTAATTTTACTTTTTAAATTTATTTATTTATTTTGGTTGTGCAGTCTTTTTTGCTGCATGTGGGCTTTCTCTGTGGTGCACAGGCTTCTCATTGCAGTGGCTTCTCTTGCTGCAGAACACAGGCTGTAGGCGCTCAGGCTTCAGTAGTTGCAGCACAGGGGCTCATAAGCTGTGGCTCGAGGGCCCTAGAGGATGCAGGCTTTGGTCATTGCAGCACTCAGACTCAGTAGTTGTGGCTCCCAGGCTCTAGAGAACACAGGCTCTATTGTTGTGGCAGATGGGCTTTATTACTCCACAGCATAGGGATTGAACTCATGTCTCCTGCATCAGCAGATGGATTCTTACCCATTGAGCTACCAAGGAAGTCCAAAACCACCACGTTTTACCCTCACCTAGGGAGTGATCCCTGACTCCTCCCTTTCTTATGACCTCTACCTTTAGCTCACTTACCTCTGCTCTGAATTATCTCTAAGAACACTCTATCTGAAAATGGTTTCCTTACCTTCAGTATCCCTACCTCCTACACAGGAGTCTTAGAGGTTTCCTTTGATGGCTCCAGATACCACAACCTAGCTGTGGCTAGTAGCCCTCCACACATTCCTCCACCTGACTCTACATCTCACTTGCCCCAGTGTTCCTGTTGAGTTGGCCACCCCTTCCCCTCCCTCCCCTCCCTCAGATCCTTCTTGTCCATTTCTGCTGGTCTGCCTCTACCCAGTGAGACTTCCTATCTTTGTGTCTTCTATCCAAAGCCTACCTCTCTTTTTCAGTTTAGTTCAGTTCAGTCACTCAGTTGTGTCCGACTCTTTTCGACCCCATGGACTGCAGCATGCCAGGCCTCCCTGTCCATCACCAACTCCCGGAGTTTACTCAAACTCATGTCCATTGAGTTGGTGATGCCATTCAAGCATCTCACCCTCTGTTGTCCCCTTCTCCTCCCGCCTTCAATCTTTCCTAGCATCAGGGTCTTTTCAAATGAGTTAGTTCTTGACATCAGGTGGCCAAAGCATTGGAGTTTCATCTTCAGCATCAGTCCTTCCAATGAATATTCAGGACTGATCTCCTTTAGGATGGACTGGTTGGATCTCCTTGCAGTCCAAGGGACTCTCAAGAGTCTTCTCCAGCACCACAGTTCCAAAGCATCAACTGTTTGGTGCTCAGCTTTCTTTATGGTCCAACTCTTACATCCGTACATGACAACAGGAAAAACCATAGCTTTGACTAGATAGATCCTTGTTGGCAAAATAATGTCTCTGCTTTTTAATATGCTATCTAGGTTGGTCATAACTTTTCTTCCAAGGAGAAAGTGTCTTTTAATTTCATGGCTGCAATCACCATCTGTAGTGATTTTGGAGCCCCCCAAAAAATAAAGTCTGACACTGTTTCCACTGTTTCCCCATCTATTTCCCATGAAGTGATGGGACCAGATGCCATGATCTTAGTTTCTGAATGTTGAGTTTTAAGCCAACTTTTTCACTCTCCACTTTCACTTTCATCAACTCTTTAGTTCTTCTTCACTTTCTGCCATAAGGGTGGTGTCATCTGCATATCTGAGGTTATTGATATTTCTCCCAGCAATCTTGATTCCAGCTTGTGCTTCATCCAGCCCAGCATTTCTCATAATGTACTCTACATATAAGTTAAATAAGCAGGGTGACAATATATAGCCTTGATGTACTCCTTTCCCTATTTGGAAAGAGTCTGTTGTTCCATGTCCAGTTCTAACTGTTGCTTCCTGACCTGCATACAGATTTCTCAGGAGGCAGGTCAGGTGGTCTGGTATTCCCATCTCTTGAAGAATCTTCCAAAGTTTGTTGTGATCCACACAGTCAAAGGTTTTGGCATAGTCAATAAAGCAGAAGTAGATGTTTTTCTGGAACTCTCTTGCTTTTTCAATTGATCCTATGGATGTTGGCAATTTGATCTCTGATTCCTCTGCCTTTTCTAAATCCAGCTTGAACATCTGGAAGTTCACAGATCATGTACTGTTGAAGCCTGGCTTGGATAATTTTGAGCATTAATTTGCTAGCATGTGAGATGAGTACAATTGTGCGATAGTTTGAGCATTCTTTGGCATTGCCTTTCGTTGGGATTGGAATGAAAACTGACCTCTCTTTTTAGGCCCATTATATGCCTTCACTTTTTTTTTTCTTTCACTTCTTTTATGTTGAATGTGGACTCGGGGATTTGTGACCAGTGGCCCCAGTGTTAATGATGATCGCTGTTATGCAAAAACATCATAGAAAAGACTGGAATAAAATAGCAACATAGCAACCACGGTGGTCTCTGGATTCTGGACAACTGGTACATTTTTGTTTCCTTTTTTCCTTTAAAAAAAGAGTTTCCTATTTTCTAGGCTGGTCATGTATTATGTATTATGATTATACAAAGAGTATAAACTTTATTATGTTTTCTACAGAAGAGACTGAAGTCAAGGAGAGGGGGAAGGGCAGGAGATTGTTTTGGAAGGCGGCGGTTGGACAATCTGGATGACTCTCCTTGGGAGGATGGAGAGGTAGAAGGTACAGTGTTAGATGCTGTGGTTAATTCAGAGGAGTCGTAACCTTGCCCCCACCCCTCCACTCTGTGACCCGGGGCAAATGAGTTAACCTTCTGAATCTCTACATTTGCTAGTTGTGTGGTTTGGGGCAGCAAATTTACCTTCTCTAAGCCTGGTTTGTTCAACAGCTTTAATAACTGTGGAACTGTGTGCCAGGCACAGTTCTAGATGCTGGAGTCTGGCAGGGCACGGTTCAAATTCTCCTCTTTCATGGAGTTTTATATTCTAGAGGAGATACATAGGTAATAAACAACCAGAAATAAGTAATATTTTTATATGTGTACACACACACATGGGTTTCCTCAGTGGCTCAGCTTTAAAGAATCCACCTGCAATGCAAGAGATGCAGATTAGATCCCTGGGTCAGAAGATCCCCTGAAGGAGGGCATGGCACCCCACTCCAGTATTCTTGCCTGGATAATCCTATGGACAGATGAGCCTGATGGGCTACAGTCCATGGAGTTGCAAGAGTCAGACATGACTTAACGACTAAACCACCAACCACCAAAATGTAAAGTGTGGGACTTGGATATCTTTTTTGGTTTGTTTTGTTTTTTGATTGAATGGCATGCAAAATGTGGGATGAGGGATCTTAGTTCCCTGACCAGAGATTGAACCCATGCCACCCGCTAAAGTGGAAGCATGGAATCTTAACCACTGGACCATCAGGGAAGTCCCAAGAGCTGGCTATCTTAAATCAAGTGGTCTGGGGGGGTCTCACTGAAGAGGTGCCATCTGAGCAGAGACCAGAAGGAAATGAGAGAGCCAGCTTGAGTTAGTGCTCAAGGAGAGAATTCCAGACGTGCAAAGGCATCAAGGCAGGAGTAGGCTGGGGTGTCTGAGGAACGGGGAGGGGGCAGGGCAAGGAGGTGAAACCAGGGGCAGTGAGCCATATGACATGGAGCCTGGTAGGTCATGGTTAAGACATCAGTAGTAGACTTCCCTGGTGGTCCAGTGGTTAAGAATCTGCTCGCCAAAGCATGGGACTCAGGTTTGACCCCTGGTCTTGGAAGATTCTGCATGCTGCAGGGCAACTAAGCTCGAGCGCCACAGTTACTGAGCCTGCGCTCTAGAGCCCATGTTCCACAACAAGAGAAGCCACCACAGTAAACCTACGCACCGCAGCTAGAGAGTAGCCCCTGCTCACTGCAGAGAGAGAGGCCCTTGAGCAGCAACAAAGCCCCAGAGCAGCCAGAGATAAATAAATAAATAAAAGTTCATTAAAATGTATTTTAAGAAGACATCAGTGGGTAGGGATGTGGCAGCAGGGATAGTGGTGGATATATTTCAAACACAGAGCGAAGAGGATTTACTGATATATCAGCTGTGGAGTGTGAGTAAAAGAAACACATCAAGGAAGAATCTTTACCAAAAAAAAAAAAATTATTTGACTGCACTGGTTCTTAGTTGCGGCATGTAAGATCTTGTTCCACTAGCAGGGATCGAACCCAGGCCCCCTATATTGGAAGAACAGAGTCTTAGCCACTGGACCACCAGGAAAGTCTCAAGGAAGAATCTTAAACTGGTTGTGGCCTGAGCACTGGAAGAATGAAGGCACCATGTAGCCATTTACTGATCTGGAGAAGGCTGTGGAAGGAGCAGGTTTGGGGGGTGAAATAAAGTTTTGGTTTTGGAGAGTATGTTGGCCTTGTCTGTCATGGCCACGTCTATGACACCTAGGTCAAGGCCTAGAGTAGGCAGTTGGGTACTCAAACCTGGAGTTCAAGGACAGCCACGACTAAAGATATAAATTTAGGTGCTGTCAGCATAGAGAGATTAACCTTAAATCTGTGAACCTGAATGAGGTCATCTGGGTGTGAATAAGGACAGAAAAGCTTAGAAGGACTGAATCCTGGGCCCTCCAGTGTTTAGATGTCAGGAAGGTGAACAGGAACCAGAAAAATACACAGAGAAGGAAGGGCCAATGATACAAGTGGGAAAATCATGGAAGAGTGAAGACCCAGAGGCCAAATGAGGGTGTGTTCACTGGCCGTGATCCCTTATGTTACTGTTACTCATACACTTTGTTTTGTTTTTGGTCACACCATATGATTTCCGGGACCTCAGTTCCCTGACCAGGGATTAGACCCAGGTCACGGCAATGAAAGCCCAGGATCCTAACCACTAGGCAACCAGGGAACTCCTGCTGTTGCTCATATCATTGACAAAGGCCCACTATCAATATATACATGGGTCAAGTCATGGTGCCACTAAGCCCCAGCACCACAACTACCGAGCCTGCTCTGAGCCCTGAGCTACTGAAGCCTGGTGCCCTAGAGCCCATTCAGTTCAGTCGCTCAGTTGTGTCCAACTCTTTGCAAATCCATGGACTGCAGCACGCCAGGCTTTCCTGTCCATCACCAACACCCAGAGTTTACTCAAACTCATGTCCATTGAGTAAGTGATGCCATCCAACCATCTCATCCTCTGTCATCCCCTTCTCCTCCTGCCCTCAATCTTACCCAGCATCAGGGTCTTTTCCAATAAGTCAGCTCTTTGCATCAGGTGGCCAAAGTATTGGAGTTTCAGCTTCAACATCAGTCTTTCCAATAAACACCCAGGACTGATCTTTAGAATGGACTGGTTGAACCTCCTTGCAGTCCAAGGGACTCTCAAGAGTCTTATCCCATACCACAGTTCCAAAGCATCGATTCTTTGGTGCTCAGCTTTCTTTATAGTCCAACTCTCACATCCATACATGACCACTGGAAAAACCATAGGTTTGACTAGACAGACCTTTGTTGGCAAAATAATGTCTCTGCTTTTTAATATGCTGTCTAGGTTGGTCATAACTTTTCTTCCAAGTGCTCCACAACAAAAGAAGCCATTGCAGTAAGCTCCCAAACCGCAACTAGAGAGTAGCCCCTGTGCAGCACCAAGGATCCAGCACAGCCAAAATAAATACATAAATGCACGTGGGTGATTCTACAAGCATCTTGTCCACAGTTTCTCAGAGGAGTGGTGTCATGATGGCTACATGAAAGAAAGGCCACCATTTTTAATGATCAATTGTTGAACATACCAATTCCATTTAATTTAATGTTTAAATTAAATTTAACCATTTATTTTAACTAGCCATGCCCTAATCCCAGTCAAGTTCCCCTGACCTCCCACAGGCACAGTGATGGAAATCTAGAGGGAAGAAGCACTGTAGGGTGGAGGGGAGCAGGTTTGGTGGGGGAGACCATAGTTGGAATTCCAGGAAGGCAGCTGGGGCCTGAGATCCCATGATAGAGCTTTGGTCTGGGAGCCTGGTGAGACTCCGATGAGATATGAGCCCAGACAGAGTGCCCTGGCCCTTCAGGATAGTGGTGCCTTGAGCTAGAATCCAAGGAAGCAGGAAGGGGAGCCAGTCTCAGAGCAGAGAAGTCCTTTGATTTTTAGTGTTAGTCATGTCACTCAGTCATGTCTGACTCTTTGCAACCCCATGGACTGTAGCCCGCCAGGCGTTCTGTTCGTGGAATTCTCCAGGCAAGAATACTGGAGTGGATTGCCATTTGCTTCTCCAGGGGGTCCTCCCAACCCAGGGATCAAACCTAAGTCTCCTGAACTGCAGGCAGATTCTTTACCATCTGAGCCACCAAGAGTCCCTCTCTGTGACCCCTGACCTGCCAGACCTTGGAGTCACCATTTCCTCACCCATCTCCCTGAGCAGGAATTCCCTCTCTGATTCCCATTCTAACCTGCCCCACCTCCATCTGTTTTTCTCCCTCTGGCAGCAAGGCCTTCCAGTCCTCTCAAATCAGCAGGCCCTCTGGTCCATGGGCCTCTGCCACCACCCTGTCCCCGGAGTCCTTCACCCCACAGACATCCTCACACCCACCCAAGTGCTGAGCCTGAGTTCATACAATAGCCACAGCAGATACTGTCTGTTCTCTAAAATAAATAACGTCTCCCCTTGTTCCTGCTGTGTCACTAAACAGGCACAACTCATACTTTCTGAAGCCACTGGCCCTTCTTATTATCCTGCTTTCTGAACGCAGAATCCCTCTGGGCACTCTGTGACCTTTATTTCTTTATTTAAAAAAGTTTTTTTTTTTTTTTTTTGGCTACGCCGTGAGGCATGTGGGATCTTAGTTCCCCGACCAGGAATAAAACCCTCATCCCCTGCAGTGAAAGCGTGGAGTATAAACCACTGGACCACCAGGGGAGTCCCTCTGTGACCTTTCGAGAGAGAGAGACCCTGCTTTATCTAAGTGAACTTTTACGTAAAAGATGGGAGGATGGACCTTGGCTAATCCTAGAGAAAGCCTGAGGATCACAGGGGTTGGATGGGGAGGGAAGGGGAGAGGTGATGACGGAGGAAGTCACCTGTCTCCAGCCGGAGAACTGTGCACCCCGTTTCATGGAAGAACAGTCTCTTTTTGTCTTGCAGTTGTAATTTGCAACACTCTCTAGAGTTCACAGAACACAGCGTTCCTTCTCGGGATGATTCCACCCCTGGGGAGCCAGTCCACAGCCTTGGCTTTCAGAGCAGTGGCATTAACCGAGATAACTGCGTAAGAAGAAAACCCACAAGGCCTGTGGGGCAGGGAGTGTGGTGGGTAGGGATGTGGGTGTGTCCAGGTGCAGGCTGCAGGGCCTTGGAGTGACCCTGCAAGAACAGCAGGCCCTCTGCCTCTCTCACTTGCTTCAGGCAATGTCACTGGCTGCTGCAGCGGGGCCTCACAGGGTCCAGCTCAGAGTTCATCTTGGAAGGGGCAGAGGAAGAGTCCTTGCGCCTGCGCTGGAGATGTCCATAGTCTAGTTGTGCCAATGAGATAGGAACTCAAGGTTGTTTGGAGGACAAAGGGAAGATATTAAGGAGGTGGGGTGATGATAGAGGAACATTGGGGTGTCCCAGCTTTACAGGACAATCTTGAGTCTTCTTAGCCTCCAGGCTCCTCAGCTTTCCTCTCTAAGGAATGAGGTCAAGGCTGTCTGCCCTTCCTCACCTCAGCCTTGAGTATCCACACAGCACAGGTGGAGGGTGAGGAAGGGGAAACACAGTTGGAACGTGGGCTCCTGTGGGAGTTTCTCTCTGGTCACCTGCTGTCTGTTCTGAGGACTGTTCAAAGCTGGGGAGTTAACAGTTCTCTGTATTGACCTATATGGGAATAGAATCTAAAAAAAAAAAAATGTGGATATAACATATGTGGGCTTCCCTGGTAGCTCTAGTGGTAAAGAATTTGTCTGCCAATGCAGGAGACAGGGTTCGATCCCTGGGTTGGGAAAATCCCCTGGAATAGGCAATGGCAAGACACTACAGTATTCATGCCTGGAAAATCCCATGGATAGACGAGCCTAGAGGGCTACAGTGCATGGGGTCTCGGAGAGTCGGACCAGACTGAAGCGACTTAGCATGTATGCACATATGTATATGTATCACATTCATTTTGCTGTACACCTGAAACTAACAAATTATAAGTCAACTACACCCCAATAAAAATTAATAATAATTTTTTTAAAAAGCAGGGCAGTTGATCCTTCCTCCTCCCAAGCAGAAAAGTTCAGCAGGATGTGACCTTGTTAGGTGAGCCCCGATAATCAAAACCCTAATGGGTGATGTAGCCTATCTCTGTAAAGATACACAAGGAACTGGGAGCACTGCCTTCCTCTGGGGAGAACAAGGCAGCTGAGCGAAAGGGGTGGGGGAGGGAGGCTTGTTTTTCTCTGGATTATATCCTTTTATGCTGTTTTCATGTAATATCATGTGATCGTAATATCTAATAAAAAATAAATATACTTCAAACTTGAAAGCGATTGTAGTGGTTCCAGGAACCAGTTCAAGGTTGGGCAGAGCCAGGAACTGGCTTTCCTGGGGTTTTCTCCTTTAGATCCCCCTCCTCTAACCACAAAGGGTAGGTGAGGGGATAAGAGGGTAGATGAAGGGTTCAGAGGGGCCTGCAGGCCAGGCTTCAGGTGGCCCCTGGAGCAGGGTGTCTCATCACTGAGGGCTGCCAATGAGAAGAATGCACCTGCCTCCCTTTTCCCCTCTGGGTCCATCACAGACCTTCCCGCCAGGTCCGAGAACCAACATGTGGGGGGGCGGGGGGCAGTTGGCACAGGCTGTACCCTCCCACACAGGGCACTGTGTGCTCACCACCCACCAGCCCGAGCAGTCTGAATACATCGGCCTCAGAAGTTGTGTCAGCAATGAGAGCCACTGGGAAGGTGGGGAGGGTCATGAAGGTGGGCGTGTGGCCACCCAGGGAGGTCAGGCACGGCTGAGGGGAGAGGGCGGGCCAAGTTAGAATGGGGCAGATGATGCAGACAGCTTCATTCAACCCTGGCATCAACAGGGAAGCTGGAGGTGGCCACTGCCACTGCTCCTGGGCCAAACCTGGAGGGCTCATTCCATCCGCCCCAGCCCAGCAGGTGCCAGCCCTTGATCGGCATGGCCAGTGAGCCTCGGTCTGAATGAGCAGCTGAGGTACAGGAGCTGCAACCCCCGTGCCCCCTTCCCCCAGATCTCGGGGCTTCCCAGGAGGTCTCCAGGTCTTCCCATTGTGCCTCTACCCCAGATCCCCCAAGTCCTGTTCTCCCTGCCTCTTCCACCTGCTCCTCCTTCTCCTGAACCAAGTCCCTCCCTCTGTCTAAACTAGGCCTCCAGGGACTTCCCTAATAGTCCAGTGGCTAAGACTCAGTGTTCCCAATGCAGGGGGAGCCAAGGTTCAATCCCCGGTCAGGGAACTAAGATCCTGTATCTCACAACTAAGAGTTTGCATGCTGCAACTAGCGCAGACCTGATGCAGTCAAATAAATAAATATTTTAAAAAGAGTTCACATGCTGCAACTAAAGATTCTACATGCCACAACTAAGACCTGGCACAGCCAAATAAATAAATAAAATACTAAAAAAATAAACTGGGTCTCCAATAAGCCTGCTTCCTGTTCGGGTATATACCTGGGAGACAGGATAAAAGCAGCACGAGGATGTAGCAACACCCTGTGGGCGGGACTCCTGGTTCTGCCAAATAACTTTCTAGGCCTCGGCTTCTTTGAGGGCCTCCCTATGTCACAGCATTGTCACCAGGATCCCTTGAGGCACTGATTCATCCTGAAAGCACTTTGTAAAATGAGGCATACGGGTCATCTGTGTTATGTTATTGCATATTAGGTAACTGTTACTGGCTCATGGGGATGCATGTCGTAAATGGATGCTTGTCCTAAACGGATGCTTAATGAATCTTCGTCTTGAGCTGATAATGCCTTTAGGGTGCCTAAGAGGGCGGGTGAGCCCCCCACCCCCGGGTGGGCTCCCCCCGCAGCATTCTTCCCTTGGGCCTAGGCTCTGAAAGTGAGAGGTGAGGGTAAGTAGAGGAAAATCCACCCTTCTAAAGGAATAGGACGAGCTGGAGACTTCTTCCTAAAGAAGTGGGCTGCTGGCAGGGACAGAACCTGAGGGCCCAGGGGTGCCCAGGCCCTGCCTTCCCACTGGGCAGGTCCAGGTCCCAGCCCCATTCACAGGCCACCCATGCAGAGGAGCAGGACTGAGTCAGAAATGCTACCCTAGCCCCAGGTAGAGTCTGTTCCCAGATCCTCAGGGGGCCCTACTTTGCTTGCGGAGAAAAGGAGCTGGAGACCTAGGAAGGCCAGAGCAGAGGGAAGTGAATGGGTGTGTTTTTCAGGGCGGGTGGTGCACAGGAAGCTCTGTGTGCCAGGGACAGGCTGAGTTCACCCACCCCTCGCCTTGCGTCAGCAGCCGAGCTGGCTGCCAGGCCCTGGGAATTAGGCAGGAGGCTCCCAGGAGATTCCTGGCCTTGACTCTCGCTCTCGGGGGGAGGGTGGCAAGGAGGAGCTGGCAGCCTGGGTCTCCTCCACTTCCCGGTCACCCAGCTGCCCCAGCTCCTAGCTTCCCAGGCCGTGAACGGCCCATGTGATCAAGAACAGTACACACAGCTCTGGGCTGCAGAGGCTCACCCCACCTGCCCAAGGTCTCCTTACTGGAAGACTTCCTAGAGTTGGTGGCATCTCCCAAGTAGATTTGGGGACTTTGGAGCTGGTTTCTCTCTGACCTCCAACATCCATGCTTTAAAAATAACCCTCTACCTACAGCAGCAGTTGCTACAAACGTGGCCTTCCACCTTGCCCTTGCTCTATTAATGATTCATCTCAAGTTAATTATGACAGGAGATTCACAGAGGGACTCCTGACTATGGTGTTTTTCCCAGGACCCAGCGCCACTGTTTGGGATTTAATGCATTGGTGAGAGCTGCACGAGGGCTTCCCAGGTGGCACTAATAGTAAAGAACCCACCTGCCAGTGCAGGAGATGTAAGAGATGCAGGTTTGATCCCTGTGTCTGGAAGATCCCCGGAAGGAAAGCATACCAACCCACTCCAGTATTCTTTCCTGGAAATCCCGTGGACAGAGGAGCTTGGCAAGCTACAGTCCATAGGGTCACAGAGTCGGACACGACTGAAGCGACTTCGCACTCATGCATGTAAAAGCTGCTGGCACTTCTTCTTGTCCCTGGATCCTTTTGGAGTGCAAAAGTGTACTGCCTGGGGAGCAAGAGTCTGGAATTTTTTTTTTTCTTTTTTTGGTTGTGTCATGATGCTTGTGGGATCTAAGTTCCCCCACCAAGGATTGAATCTGTGCCCCCAACAGTGGAAGTGCAGATTCCTGACCGCTGGATCGCCAAGGAAGTCCCAGGAGTAGGTTCTACGTGTAAGCACCACAACAGTCCCCCTGCACCTCCCCGATTCCAGGAGTTTCTCAACAAGAGTGGGTGGAATTTAGGAGTCCTCTGGAGGGCACTGATCAGTCCTCCTCACTCTCTGGCTATCTTACCAGCCTCCTGTGGCCAGCCCCTCTGGGGCCCACTTCTGGGTTGTCCAGAGAGCTAAGCTGAGGGCTATGGGCAAAAGAAAGGTGACCCGAGCAGGCGCCAGAGCAGAGGAACATAAGAGCTTGCGGGGGCCTGGATCAGCCCTAACTTAGTGCTTCTAGTCTCTTCTGGACCTGGTTTCCAAGTCTCTCTCAATTCCTTTCTCTCTCCAGGCCTTATCTCCCGCTGACGTGGCACTAGAGTGAAAAACAAACATGCCTCCTCCTGCCACCTGCCATCCATCCTCCCCACCTCCCATCCCCCCAATCACAGACCTCTCTGCCCTCCTGGGCTCTTAATCTTCTCATCTACAGAATGAGGACACAGGACAAGGTGGGCTACAGCTTGTGTAGGTGTCTAGGATGTCATCCTCCAGCCAGAACTTGTTTCTCATGATGTTCTTCCCTTCTCGGCTCACTTCTCAGGCCTTGTTCTTGGTTTTTCCGCTCCGCGTCTTCTGTCCTTCTAATTTGATTCCCTCATTATCTCGGGCTGGACATGAGGCTCTTCAAAACTCACGTTTGCCTTTTACAAACTGTGTCTCCTGGGTTATCACGTCATCCAGACCGCACTGAAGATGGGGCACTTCTCCCCAAGGAGCACAAGGAAAGCTCAGCGGGAGGTCAAACCTGGTGGGGCTGAGCAGGGTGGGTTGGTGAGGAGATAGAGGGGGCAGCGGAGGCAGGTGACAGAGACATAATCCCAGGCAGTGTGTACTTGGCCCCAGGCCCGGGGGAGCTGGGACTATCTAAATTGGAAAAGCCCTTGGAAGTTATCTAGGCCAACCTTCCTGCTCCTCCCACCCCATTTTAAAGATAATAATATATAATATGTTAATTACTCAGTCATGTCAACTCTTTACAAACCCACCAGGCTCCTCTGTCCATGGAATTTTCCAGGCAAGAATATTGGAGTGGGTTGTCATTTCCTACTCCAAAAATCAAGTGACTGGAAAGAAAGTATAATTGAATACCTAAAAAAGAAAGAGAAACTGGATTTTTCTTAAAAGGTGGTCCATTAAATTGTTCTGCTTCATTGAATATGTGGATACAACAAACTGTGGAAAATTCTTAAAGAGATGGGGATACCAGACTACCTTATCTGCCTCCTGAGAAATCTGTATGCAGGTCAAAAAACAACAGTTAGAACCAGACATGGAACAACAGACTGGTTCCAAATTGGGAAAGGAGTACTACAAGGCTGTGTAGTGTCACCCTGCTTATTCAACTTATATGCAGAGTACTTCATGCAAAATGCCTGGCTGGATGAAGCACAAGCTGGAATCAAGATTGCCGGGAGAAATATCAATAACCTCAGATATGCAGATAACACCACCCTTATGGCAGAAAGAGAAGAGGAACTAAAAAGCCTCTTTATGAAAGTGAAAGAGGAGAGTGAAAAAACTGGCTTAAAACTTAACATGCAAAAAACTAAGATCATGGCCCCTTGTCCCATCACTTCATGGCAAATAGATGGGGAAACAATGGAAACAGTGATAGATTTTATTTTCTTGGGCTCCGAAATCACTGCAGATAGTGACTGCAGCCATGAAATTAAAAGACGTTTCCTCCTTCGAAGGAAAGCGATGACCAACCTAGATAGCATATTAAAAAGCAGAGACATCACATTGTCAACAAAGGTCCATCTAGTCAAGGCTATGGTTTTTCCAGTAGTCAAATACAGATGTGAGAGTTGGACTATAAAAAAGGTTGAGCGCCAAAGAATTGATGCTTTGGAACTGTGGTGCTGAAGAAGACTCTTGAGAGTCCCCTGGACAGCAAAGAGATCAAATCAGTCAATCCTAAAGAAAATCAACCCTGATTATTGATGCTGAAGCTGAAGCTCCAATACTTTGACCACCTGACTTGATGAGCCAACTCATTGGAAAAGACCCTGATGCTGGGAAAGATTAAAGGCAAAGTAGAAGGGGGCAGCAGAGGATGAAATGGTTAGACAGCATCACCGACTCAATCAACGGCCATGAATTTGACCAATCTCTGGGAGATAGTGGAGGACAGAGGAGACCGGCAGACTGTAGTCCTTGGGGTCACAAAGAGTCGGACATGACTTAGCCACTGAACAAAGACAACAATTAAATGGAATAATTTTGCTTCAGGAAGAACTCACTTTTCAGGTGGTGTTTTTCTCCTTTTTTGTCACTCACTTGTGACATCCTCATCGTGGTCCGTAGGTGTCTGAAAACCAGACTTTCCAGAAATCCTTCTGCTCCCAACACCCCTCTCTCTCCTCCACTAAATTTGCACAGTAGAGAAAGGAAACATCTGGGAGAACTTGAAAACACTTCCAAAATGATTTCAGCAGGAATTCCCTGGATGTCTAGTGGTTAGGACTCCGTGCTTTCATTGTGGGGGGCCCGGGTTCAATCCCTGGTCAGGTAATCAAGACTCTGCCAGCTGTGCAGCCAAAACAAAATAGATAAATAAATAAGGAGTTTTTTTTTTTTTTTAATGAGCTCAATATCCACATGAAAGTGTTAGTTGCTCAGTTGTGTCTGACTCTTTGTGACCCCATGGACTATGGCCTCTGTCCATGGAATTCTCCAGACAAGAATACTGGAGTGGGTAGCCAGTATTACCAAGAGGAGGGGGATAGGAAACCCAGGTGGGCAGAGAGAACAACAATTATAAACCTTTAGGCAGAGATGCCTAAAGGTCACATGTGTATGTATGTGTGTGTGTTGAGGAAACAAGTCAGGAAGCCCCTGAAAATGGAGCATGCAGTCAGGAATGCAACCAGGCTTGACCTATATTCATAGTTGAAAGTGAAGTTAAAGTGTTAGTTGCTCGGTGTCCAACTTTTTGTGACTTCATGGACATTAGCCCGCCAGGCTCTTCTGCCCATGGAATTCTCCAGGCAAGAATACTGGAGTAGGTTGCCATTCCCTTCTCCAGAAGATCTTCCAAAACCAGGCATCGAACCCAGGTCTCCTGCATTGCAGGCAGATTCTTTACCATCTGAACCACCAGGGAAGCCCATATTCACTGTTGGGACTGTTATTAGGTACCAATCATTCGACCCTAGTACACGTTAGGGTGTGTTAGGCTAAATATACATTAGTAGATAGATAGATAAAATTTCTACTCTCACAACAACTCTAAAAAGTAGGTATTAATTGCCCCATTTTAAAAGTAGAGACCAAGGTTAAGGCCACACAGACATAAAGCAACTGAGCCTGATTCAAAGTTAGGTCCTTTAGCCCCCAAATCCCATGTTTTTTTCCCAGGGATCAGACTGCCTTTTTATTTATTTATTTATGACCGTGCTACATGTCTTGAGGGATCTTAGTTCCCCAGGGACTGAACCCGGGCCCTCAGTAGTGAAAACAGCAAGTCCTAACCGCTGGACCACCAGGGAATTCCCAGAGTGCCTCTTTAGAAACCAAAGTGAAAAAGCATGCTGGCAGGTTGCACAGAACACATTCTGAGCCCCACAGTGTGGTCTTGTCTGGGAGCAGCCACACTTTCAGGCCTTCCCCAGCTGCAAGCCTGCATGCCATACCCTGGGCCCTATTGACCCTTCCAGGCCACTAAAGACAGCAAAGCACTCTGGGTAATCCACAAGCTTCTTCACCAAATGGCATTTCTTCAAGACTTGATCCCCCAGTTGGTGACCGTGCTTAGAATTTTCTAGAGTCTAGTTCACTGGATGAGGGGAAGTAGAAAGAAGGTGTTTGGAGGGTGACTGGCATGGTGAAAAACAAGGGGTGTCATCTATCATCCGGATCACAGAAATATGTGCAGCCCCAAACTGTTCTCCCTGCCTCCGTGCTGCCCTCAGACCCACTCAGCACTTCACAGCTGAAGCGATCCTCCCAAAATACCATCCCTCCAGCACCCCCACCCCCAGCTCAGAGCCTCAGTGGCTCCCCTTTGCTCACACTCATTACGGAGGACCCAGCTGCCACCGCCTTCTCCAGATTTCTCTCTCACCATTGCCCCTCACACTCGGGAAGTTAAGAGACATAGAACATTTTGATAGCCATGAACTATATATGTGGCTATCTGAATTTAAATTAATTAAAAATGAATTACATTATAGGGAATTCCCTGGCAGTCCAGTGGTTAGGACTCTGCGCTGTCACTGCCATGGCCTAGGTTCAATCCCTGGTTGGGGAACTAAGATCCCACAAGCCACATGGCACAGCGCCCACGCCCCCCCCCCAAAAAAAAAAAAAAAACTTGAAAAAAGTTAATTACATTATTGTTAAAAATTCAGCTCTTCGGTCACTGTCACATTTCAAGTGCTATTGTGGCTAATGGCTTCTGTAGTGGACAATGCAACTATAGAATGTTCGTATCACCACAGAACGTTCTATTGGAAAACACTAGGTTAGATTTTCCTCTTACAAATGAAGTCCTGACAAGGAACACTATGAGCTTCAGAGAGATCCAGAGTAGACTTGACCTATTCAGTGACTCTCTCAAGAAATATTTGGCACGTACTGTATCCCAGGTCCTGGATACACAATAGTGGGCAGTTGTGGCAGCTGGTCCTTTCCTGGGAGTGAAAAGGCACTTGCTTGCGATGTATTAGGTGCCCAAGCCTAGGCTGGGGCAGCCAGGAAGGCTTCCTGGAGAAGGGAACATTTAAGCACAGACCTGCAGTCTGAGGAGGCACCAATGAGGCTGAGTTGCTCTCCAGATCATGTTCTTTTTGGCCCTCCGGATCTTTTGTCACAGATTGTCCCCACTGCCTGGACTGCCCCCTCCTCTTTCTCCCCAGGGAGGGAAGGAGTGAGACTCGTTCCCTCAGCTGGGACCAAGCAGCCACTAACTGCTGAGCCCTTTTCTGTGGCCTCTACTCTCCTCCTACAGGCCATGTGGCTTCAGAGCTAGGTAAATTCATGACTTGGTGAAAAACAACAACAACATAAAAAAAAAACAGGCACTAGGGTGGAGGACTCCTCCTGAGAAGTCAAACCTGCATATCTGGTGAGGGATGCAGGAGTCTGTATGTGTTGCTGAACTCAGGTTCAGCTGCGTACCACTAAGTTCAGTTCAGTTCAGTCGCTCAGTTGTGTCCGACACCCAGAAGCCAATAATTTGAGAGGCAAGTGTCAGTGAAAGGAAAGGTGTTTTAATCAGAGAAGCCAGCAATCTGGAGAGAAGGTGGACTTGTGTACTGACATCAGCTGTGAAGATTCTACTCAGCCATACAGGTTTTTAAAGGGGAAAACTGGTGGAAAGAATCTCAGTGAATCATCTAGACAGGAGGTTGGGTTCTTCATCATTCTCCATTGTGTACAGACTGGCTGACTTTGTCTTCAGATGCTATCCTGCCTGCATGATCTGCCTGCAGGATTACTAAGTGGGTTATCAGGGGTAGACAACTACTCATTTTGTTTTTTAGTTTATTTGGCTGCAATGGGCTTTAGTTGCAGCATGCAGGATGTAGTTCCCTGACCAAGGATGGAATCCTCACCCCCTGCATTGCGAGCGAGGAATCTTAACCACTGGACCACCGTGGAGGTCCCCACAGAACTACTCATTTTTTAACTGCTTAATTTTTCATTCTTACTTCTTTTCATTTAGGAAAAGAATCAACAGTTTAGACAAGGCTTGGGCTTCCCAGGTAGTGCTGGTGGTAAAGAACCCACCTGCCATTGCAGTAGACTTAAGAGACACAGGTTTGGTGCCTGGAGGAGGAAATGGCAACTCACTCCGATATTCATGCCTGGGAAATCCCATGGACAGAGAAGCCTGGCAGGACACGACTGAAGCGACTTGGCAAGTATGGAGTGCATTCAGGAGAGCTAAGGAGTAAGTTTCAATTGCTCAGTGATCTCATTCTTATAACTGGGCTCTGTTAAAGTTAGGAACAGAAGTGGGCCAACAGGAAAGGGGTGAAAGAGCTGCTTTCAATTCCCCACTGCCATCATCATTTCATATCTATGGAACTACGGGGCAAAGATCCATCTTCTGTAACTTCTTTATGCTAACAATGGGCACAGTATTTATTCTCAGAGTGGAAAATGTTAACATGGGTCTGTAGCCTGTCTTTGTTGACAATTTTAGTTGCCTGCTGACATATACGGGCAGAGTAAACTACAGTCAGTTTGATGCCCACAAAGATATAGGTTATTTTGAGACATGTATGTTAATCCGTTCTCTTGAGGCCAGTTCTTAGAATTGTGCTAGCCATGGATTCTATACTGCTCAAGATGGAGCAGCTTATGTCATGGCTACAGTCTGGTCATTATGCAGTTAGGGTTTTTTCCCTCTGTTGGCAGTTATAGTATCTGTAAAACAACTCAGGAACATGCATCAGACACTGGGTCTGTGACTCTATTGTCCTCATCAGTAACTGCTTGGTTTGGTACAGGGAGAAGGGTGAGGGAAGGGTGGGGCCACTGCAGGGTTCTAATAGATTCCGTTAGTATCCTGAGGCCCACCCTAAGGCGGGTCCCCACCCTCTCCAGCCCTGAGTTCCTGCCTGAGTCAGTCTGGTAAAGGGTAGGGAGTGGCCACTCCCATCCATAGTATGGAGGGAGCCAGAGCAGAAGGGGGCTCACTTGGGGATCCTACTGTAACAGGAGGGGAAGGGGCGGGGCATTACTTTTGAAAGAGAGACAGCCCAAGGACACAACATAAACCGATTAGAATCAAATGGGACCGAGATGCAGACACGACTAGGCCTTAATCCTCAATCAGCAAGTGAAATGACACACCCAAAAGTGCCATGACAGTTCCAAGGCACTGTCAAGACTAAGGAGTGGGTGGTGGCCCAAATCCTGGAAATCTCTGCCCCTTCCCAAAAACAGTTGGAATAATCCTCCCACTCATTAACATATGAAATGACCCAGCTTATAAAAACTAACCAGGCCCCATTTGGCTGCTGCACTCTGTGGAGTGTGCCTCTCTCTGTAGCTGAATAAATTCATTTCTCCCCTATCACTTTGTCTCTCACTGAATTCTTTCTGCCATGCGACATGAAGAACCGGAGCTTCATTAGGTCCTAAAACCACTGTGGGTTTTGGCTGGGTTAGAGTCCCAGCTATATGGGTTCAAGTCCTAAGCAAGGTTTTGACTGGGTTTGAGTCCCAGCCACGTGAGTTCAAGTCCCAATCTGTTGTAAAAGGTTTCACTATTATCCCCCTGCTCTACTAGAGCCCAGCTGCTAGTCCCCTCTCCACATGGATGGGCAGCAGCATCCACCCCCACCTCGGCCTGCGCCGTCTGCCCATCCTGCTCCTCCTCCTGGTGCCCTGGGCGGAAATTACATCCGTGCTGTAGTGAACACTGGAAGTGGCAGTTGACTGACCCAAATTCACACGCGTGTTTTTGAGGGGAAAGAAGGGTCAGAGTGCAGCCCATTAGCCCTGCACGGTCCTCATCTTCCACATGGTCCACCTCACGCAAGCCCCCCAGCCATAGGGTAACTGGTAGGGAGGATTATCTTCACCTCCGTTACAGGAATTAAGGTTGGGAGGGGAAACTTGCCAGAGCCAGCTGTGGTGAAGCCAACAACGCTTTCCTGGACGCCTAGCCTGGACCTCCGTAGCGCCCACCCAGCCTCGTGTTTGCATTTCACCCGCGCGCCCTCCTTCACCACCTCCCCCTGGCTCCCGCCCCGGAGCCCCAGCCTTGGGGTTGGGTGCGGGCAGAGTCGGTGGGCGCAGAGCTCAGGCTACGGCTAGGAGCACGGGTCCGAACCCTCCGTGCCAGCCCGAGCGCCGCTGGAGACTGCTGAGCCGCCTTTTGTTTCGCGGCTTGTGCGGAGTCACGGTCACATGCGCTTCCGGCACGGGGTGTTCCGGGCGCAGCTCCAGGGCCCGGGGACTTGCCCGCCCCTCGGCCCAGCCCGCGCGGGGCCGCCCTTCTCCGCTCTCCCGCCCGCCCGCAGGCCGCCGGCTTATCTCGGAGCCCGCATCCCTGGAGCCTCCCTCCCGGGGGCGTGCCTGTGGGCAGCTCAGCTCCGATGGCCTCTTGTCTTCTCTGAACAACGCGTGGATCCGTCCATGGCAGCCTGGCCCGGTTCATACCCAGATGTTTCCTGGGGTCCGCTCCACCCCAGACAACACCCAGCGCTCAAAATCGGGCGCATCCCTCCCAGATGGAATGCTAGGGCGGTAAATGGGTGGTGGGCAAGTACTGAGCTCTGTCTCGTCATTTCATGGGGTGGCTGAGCAGCACCGAGCCTTTCTCCTGCCCCTACCCTGACTCCCGCAAACAAAAAGAAACAAAACTCAGCCCACCCAGGGCGGCCGCCACAGACCATCTAAGGGCCAAAACCCCAGCCAAAGGGCAGAAAAGGGGCCGGCCCTTCTGTCCTGGCCTGGCCACCACTGCTCTAGCACTCCCAGGCCCAGGCTGTGCCCTGGGACACTTGAGAACCTCGGCGCCTCACGGAGGAGGCTGTCTCTGCTTCGCTCAACAGAATTCAAGAATTCATTCAACAAATATTTATTGAAAGCAAAACTATGTGCAGGGCCACCAAGTCTCTCCCAGAGGCCAGCTCCCTGTTAAACCTCCTACAACATGCGGGTGGATTCTCCTTGTGTTCAAGCAGGACTGCCCAGACTCTAACCTGTGAGGTTCAGCTTCCCCCAGAAGAGCTTCATTCAGAGCAGCTTGGGAGGCATGCCTGAGGGCCAGGAATGGGGGCCCTGCCTGTCCCCTGCTTCCCAGTGGAGAGGGAGCAGGGAGTAGCAGTGTCAGGCTTTGGGTGAGAATGGAGTAGGGACTTGGGGGCACTTTCTGTCTCTGGGCCATCCTTCCCAGGGGCCTGGAGGGACTGGGACAAAGGATGGGGGAATCTGGGGGGTGGCAAACTGGAAGAGAAGAGGGAGACAGCCCACGGGGCAAAATATGGGGCCAGAGGTGAGGCTGCACATGTGCTGTGGCGTCAGGGCTTGGTGGGGAAGAGCAGGCAGGTGAGCTGCCGGCTGCCGCTCTGCCTGTCCAGGAGCGGTAGGGGGTGCTGCATGTAGTGCTGGACCATGGCGGCCACGGAGGAGAAGAGCTGCACAGGGACGGGAGGGCATCGGTGAGGCCCTTGAGCCCTGTGCCAGGAGAAACTTCCTGAGGGAGCTGGGGGGCTCTGGCAAGGGCGTTTTGGACATTTTTCTACGTATTTTCCTTCCTGTTGCCCCATGAAGCTCCACTGCATCCTGCTGCCCCATTCCAGGCCTTCTGTCTGATGGCACCAGTGCGCATTTCCCCCAAACAACTCTGGGGCCCCTGCCCGGGACCTCTGGTATGGGGACCTGAGGAGTGACTGTCTCTGGTTTGCAGCCTAGCAAATGCTGGGTGCAAAGCTGAGTTCTTGGTACAGACAAAAATCTGGACTACCCAGGCCCTGCCGTCTTCCCAGCTGGGTTCATACAGGTACAAATGCCTCAACCTGGGCTCCAGGCAGGCTGGGCCTTGCAGGAGTGGGTAACTCCTCCAGAGTAGAGTGGGCCTCTTCTCAAAGTGCAGGCTTTTGGGAAAGAGTTCAGACTTGTGGCCAAGGATATTGATCACCCTTGGAGAGGATGAGATGGTTGGATGGTATCACCAACTCAATGGACATGAGTTTGAGCAGCTCAGGGAGTTGGTGATGGACAGGAAAGCCTAGCATGCTGCAGTCCATGGGGTCGCAAAGAGTCAGACACAACTGAGTGACTGAACTGAAATGACTGATCACCCACTCCGGAAAAAGACAAAATGTGGTTTTCCCCAGGGAAATGCTCCCAGCTGGGCCCAGGGGCTGCTCTGCTGAGCTTCACCACTTCAGCACCCACCTCCTCATGGTTCCTGCCCTCACGGCCCAGGGCATAGTGGCGCCCATCAGCCAGCCGCCTGATGGGAATGTTGAAGACTCGGCCGTGGAGAAGTACTGCCAGGGTGAAGGGCTGGGTGCCGCGAGGGCCTGAGCTGGGGCGCACGGTATATGCTCCATCCTGGGGAGGGCGCCCATCCATTAGCCTCACATTTCCAGCTGCAGCCCTGACTCCAATCCCTGCCCAGCTGCTCCCACCTGCCAGCCACAGCCCCTGAGCAGAAGGGGTTTCTGAGAAGGCCCTGGGGGTCTGCAGTGGGTGGCCCACCTTCTGGCATCGGAGCAGGGCGCTCTCAGCAGCATGGCGGTCACAGTTCCCTGAGTACCAAGGCTGACCCAGCAGATTGCCTTCCTGTACACACACCCAGCAGATTAGTGATATGCCAGGGCACCAGATCGGGAATGGGGAGCAGAGAACACCCCGGCGGCTTGCAGATATTTGTGTTCCTGTCGGTCTTCCCCAGGCTGAGTCCACGCAAGCTCAACAAAACGTGTCCTGTCTAGAGCCGCGTACACACATCCAGCCCAAAAGGGCTCCTGGGTGTGGACCTGGGCTCTGTTCCTGAGGGCCTCCCCTCTGCCCCCCAGCTCACTTGCAGCCCCTCCTCACCTGGGCACCTGAGGTGTTCTGGGTGGCGGCTACAGAAGAAAAAGAGGTTCTCCTTTCTGCCGGAAGAAGCAGATTATAGCCCTGGGGCTGGCCAGGGATTAGACCTGGGAGGCTTTGGGCCCAGCTGCGAGGGCGGGGGAGGTCCCAGGAGGTGTGCAAAGGCTTCAAGGCCAAAGTGGACACCCAGTGCTTCACCCCTCCCCTCCTAGGGGTCCCGGTAAGACCCACCGGCCAGGCCACGCGTGACCTCCAACTGAGGAGTGATGTTAAGGTACAGACTGGGAGCTTCCCGATTTGGTGCAGACCCTGGAAAGTGCCCAGGGCGGGTCCTCTCAGACCTGTTCTCAGCTGGAGTCAGAGCTGCAGGGACCCCCTCAACCAAGCAGGGTGCAGGCGGGCTGGGAGACAGTCTGTGGCCTGCAGGGCTGTGGCTAGGGAGGGCCCCACGTGAGTGCATGGATCCATGCTGGTAATGCCCATACTCACCTTCAGAGGTGGCCTTTGATGCTCCCTAGGACACAGGATGTTGAGTCAGGCCTGCTTCTTTGGGCGGGAAGTCCCACTCTGAGCCTCCCTTTCCCCCTCACTCCCAGCTCACCTCCGCACCCCCACCCCCAGCTCTACCCCAACCCCAGCCTCTTACATTCTGAGCTTCTTGGGGGGTTATGGTGGGCCTGTGGGGAGCAAATTGGGAAACAAGGGTTCAGGGCCTTTACCTCCTTCAAAAGAAAAGGTTCAGTGACCCCAGAGATCTCAGGGTCAAGGCTGGGGAAGCCTGGGCTGGCCATTCCACCCCCCACACACACACAAACTTGGGGCACTCACCTGGGCCCCATGGATATCCTTGGTAGAGGGACTGGGGCCGTCAGGACTGGGGAACTCAGAGTCTGAGTAAAGGCTGGGACTAAAACAGCAGGGCTGAGCATCAAGCAGGGAGCTCCAGGAGCCTGGGGCGGGGCTAGGGGGCAGCTGCGGAGTCTTCTCTGCTTCTCTGCAGCTTGACCTTTGGGGAGTCTGTCCAACCAGGCAGAGCGCTGTCCTGGCCACAACAGCTGGGAAGCCCCCACAGCCCCTGCTCTAAAGGGGTTCCCTCCGTGGCAGGAACAGTGTGGGTCACTCTAGACCAGAGGCATCTGTGTGTGTGTGTCTGAAGGCAGATATGTGTTGGTGGGGTACTGAGAGAGGATGGGGCAGACAATGGAGCCAGAAGACTGTGCTGTGCTGCTGGTGGGCAGCCGAGGACCTCAGGGCAGGGCGGGGCGGGGTAGAGAGAGGGATTCACCTGGACTGGGCTCACACTCCACATAGATGTCCTCATCGGGCTCCTTCGAAGGGCCTGGCACCTAAGATAAGGAGGGAGTGTGGTACCCAGGGTTTGAGCAGTGAGTGGGAAGGAGGACGAAGCCATCATTTGGGGGAGCTATTGGTACCTCAACCCCCCCACCCCCCATCCTAGGTGGAAATGGAATGACTAAAAGTGCTCCTTTGCCCAGAAGAGGGCACCCATGAGCACCTGCTTCCCATCCTGGGCTCAGAGAGCCTGAGAGTCCAGGAGGAACTGGGCAGACACCTCCCGGGACACTGGCTGACGCCCTGCTAGAGCCTCCGGCCAAAGGGGAAGGATCCTGCTCCAGGCCTCTTCCCCTGGTTTTAGGGGTATTTCCTGGCGCTCCCACCCCACCCCACCACCACCACCAACTTCCTAGCCAGTCCTAGAGTGAGGGGCCACTCACCGCTCGGGCCGGTTCACCCAGCTCTGGTAGGAAAAGGAGAGACCCACCAGTCAGGAGCAGCAAGGAGAAAGGAATTAGTGAAACTTAGGCTGGAAAAGCAGAGCTTCCTTGGAGCTTCTCTGAGGGGATCCTCAGAGCCAGCTTTGAAGTCCCAGGAGAAAGCCCTCCTCACCCCTAATTGCCTTACTTCATACCCCAGGGTGCCCCTCACCTGACCCAGAGACCTCAGCAGGTGCCCAAGGGGCCGAGGAGCCAGGGACTCTGAGTGAGGGCCTCAGCCTCCTCCCAAACTGCCTGCCCTAGGGGGATCAGCAGGTAAAATTGAGGAACAACTCGGGGGATGCAGCGACTGGGCAAAGCATGAGACTAGTGTGAGGCCAGCTCCCCAATCTCATGGGAGCCAGGATTCCGCTTCTCAGGGCAGGGAATGGGTGGGCCTCGGAATGAGACTGGACATCCCTATTACCTTGCCTTCCAAAGGGCCAGCTCTGCTTCAGGGCCTCCAGTGGGCTCGGCGCTGCCTTGGGCTGTGGGCACAATGCAGTGGCAGGAGGGAGAACGGGGGTCAGGGAGCAGCAGCAGGAGGAGGGCAAGACTAGCAGGGTGGGATGCAGAAGGACTGTGTATATCTGTGCAGCTTTAAAAAAAAAACAAACCCAACTCTTGTGACGCCATGGACTGGCCCACCAGGCTCCTCTGTCCATGGAATTCTCCAGGCAAGAATACTGGAGTGCCATGGAGTGGCATGGAGTGCTATGCCCTCCTCCAGGGGATCTTCCCAACCCAGGAACTGAACCCAGGTCTCCTGCATTGAAAGGCAGATTCTTTACCGATGGAGCTACCAGGAAAGCCCCTGCCCCCCAAAAACTACAACACAAGCATTAATGTGCAAAGGAGGCAGCTCTCCTCTTTACCTCTGTTCTGTGGCTCTTTCTTTGTTGTGAGCCTCTTTTTCTTTTTATTCCCATACAATATAGGATGAAAGTGGCAGCTCTCAAAGCCCACACCCGGGATCATGGAGGGATGACAGCTGGCAGTGACTGGCAGCTGAGCGAGGGCTTTCTTCACTCCACAGGCAGGGAGGGTCCTGAGAAGCTCTCAGCTTCAAGAGGTAGGGGAGCTTCAATGCACCCACCCACCCCCACTCCCCACTCCTGGCCCAGGCGAAAAGGCTGAGTCTTAGGTGATGCTGATGGGGAGGGTGCAAGGACCAGACCAGGCAGGTGGGAGGAGCCACTCTCAACAGGGCTCTGGCTTCCGACGACGCAGCTAATTTTTCAGGGGCCTCATGAATGCAGATGTGGGGGAATTTTGCATACGGGATGCCTCTTAGATTTACTCACTGGAAAATGGTGCGCTGGAGTGGGGCGGGCAGGGAGGCTGTGTACCATCTCCGGCTGGGGCTGTGGTGGTGGCAGTGGTGATGTGGGAGGGCCCAGGGGAGCAGAGTGATCTGGAAAACACTCCAACATTGTGACTCTGTGGGCTCCTCCCACATAGGTTCCTGTTTTCCTCTGGCCCCCTCACCCAGTCTCTATTCCCTTCTCCCTCCCTCCCTCCCCTCCCTTGCTCTCTGGCTTCCCGACTGCCCCGTCGCCATGGCAACTGGAGGCGGCCAGCTTCCCTGCCCCCACCTGGCCAAGCTGGGAGCTGTGGGGGTGGGATGCCAGCAGCGACTGGGACTCTCCTGGCATCCCTACCCTTGCTCCAAGTTGTACAGGGATCTCGGAGGGGGGTCTCCAGGCCCCAGGGACCCTGGCAGGCCTCCTGCTTGCCTGCTGTTGCCGTGGTTACACGGCCCCTCCAGGCTCGTCACCCCTTCCCACTCATCCTCCCTTTCCCCTCCTCCCTCCCTTCCTCTGTCCCTCTCTGCCCAACCAAGAGGCCTCAGTGACTGCCAGCTGAGACCTCCCCTCGCTGTCCCAGGCCAAACAGAAGGGGAGGAAGCAAAACCTGGGCCCTCTCCCCTTGTGGGGACCCTCCTGTTCTGCCTGATCCCCACCTCTCTGCCTCAACTTCCCAGCCCTCACCCAAGTACAAAGAGTCCTCCTCAGTGCCAGAAAGGTGGGCAGGGGTGAGGTGGCGGAGTAGAGCCTCACAGGGGGGCAGCTCATATTTATCCTCCTCCTCTTCCTCCTCCTCTGGGGCTTCCAGGAAGGAATGCTGAGCACAGGAAGGACAGAAGGGATACAGGAGCAGTGGCGGTAGCCACTGCCTCCTCCCACCCACCAGCTCTGGCTCAGCAGCTGGACTTACCCTGTGTCTCCAGGTCCCTGGGACAGACAGAGGAGATGGGCAGGGTTCATCTTTTCTCCAAGCTTGGGAGTCTGAACAAGAGACTGGTGAGACTGGCCTCATCTCCTCCCCGCCCAGCCCCTCTCTAACATAATGACTTGCTCTCTTTCCCAGATATAATAAACTATCTGCACTTTTCCAGAGGCCTCAAAGGAACCATTCATGATGGGCTCTTTCCCAACACTGCAGGAGGACCAGTGAGGCATTTTGGAGATAAGGGGACCTAACGGCCTGTTCCGTCTATGCCAGTCCTCCACTGCGTGCGTGCTAAGTCACTTCAGTTATGTCTGACTCCTTGCGACCCCTAAGGACTGTAACCCACCAGGCTCTTCTGTCCATGGTAAGAATACTGGAGTGAGCTGCCATGCCCTCCTCTCCAGGAGATCTTCCCGACCCAGGAATGAAACCCGTGCTTCTTCCGGCTCCAGCATTGGCAGGCAGGTTCTTTACCACTAGCGCCACCTGGGAAGCCTGCCAGTCCTCCACCCCATGCAGCTCTAATTCTGAACCAGACAGATGAAAGAGCTGGGCCCAGTGACTTAGAAGCGCTGAACTATAATGAGCAGGAGGTATCCAGAACCCCCAGGGGAGACTCTTGGGACCCCTGCACATCCCAGACTACAGTCCAAGGGGTCACCAAGAGTCAGACACAACTGAGTGCACACACACGCACACACTACACATCTGGGGGGTGGTGATCACTTACTTGCACATCTTGGAGGTGGAAGCGGTGGCCCCGACCTGCAATTGGACTCTAGTCAGCTCTGCCCAAGGAGCCCTGAGTTTGTGTCAGCCAGACATCGCACAGCCCAGGGACATTCACAGACATGGCACTGCCCCCTGGAGTTGTGCGACAGCAGCCTGGGACCAGGGAAGTGGGAGGAAGAGTCTGGGGGCAGAGCTCATGCCCCTGGGTGCACAGCTTGAGAACTTGGTGCTCCAGGGAAGCCAGCAGCAGGGGAGCCCTTGTGTTCCCTGGGCAGTGGAGGCACATGAATGATCTCGCTGGGCGTGGTAGGACCGGGCAGAATCAGCACCACTCTAAGGATGGCTATACCCAGGAAAGTTGCAGTGAGGTGGAAATGAGAGGAGGGTAGAGAAAAGAGAGGAGCCCCGGGACTCACCTGGCCTTTCTCCAGCTGAGCTTCTCCTGAAAAGGGTCAGGGAGGGGAGTAAAGGGGTAATCAGTACATCTAGAATGACTCTCCGTGTCCAGAGTCCTGGGGCCCCAGGGTGGGCAGGTCTGTATATCAGGGGCTGCCCCAGAACCAAGTCTCACCATGGCTAGGGTGAAGGAGCTCTGCCTCCCCTGAGCCCAGGTTCTACCGCAAATGGCCTGGTGACAGGGGCCCTATTGTTCCTATCATTTGCATCTCTCAAGCACCAGGAAGGAGGACCTGCTGTGGCCTCCAACCCCAGGCCAACTTCACCCATGCCACGCCCAGCCCTACCTTCCCCTCGCCTCTTTCATCGCCTCCCACAGCTGAATCTCTAGCCCCTCTGCCCCACCCCCTCAAAAAAAAAAAAAAAAAAAAAAACGGGAGGAAGAACTCCCTCTTCAAAGCCCTGGCCCACAAAGCTGGACCAGGGGCCCCCAGTTTCCTGATCAACGTTCCCCTCCTCCTAGAGTTTCAGACTCCACTCAGGATCAGCCAGCCCACACCCTTTCCCAGTTGACAGAAGACAGGGCATTAGATCCAATTAAAAACAGGAGATAGGCTTTCCCTGGTGGCTCAGTGGTAAAGAATCCACCTGCCAGTGCAGGAGACAATGGTTCGATCCCTGATCTGGGAAGATCCCACATGCAGCAGAACAACTAAGCCACATCGATTGAGCCTGTGGTCTAGAATCCAGGAACCCCAGCTACTGAGCCCACAGGCTGCAACAATGAAGCTCATGCGCCCTGGAGCCTGTGCTCTGCAACAAGAGAAGCCACTGCAATGAGAAGCCTGTGCACAGCCACCAGAGAGTAGCCCCAACTCTCCTCAACTAGAGAAAACCTGCACAGTAACGAAGACTCAGCACAGCCAAAAATATATAAATAAATAAAAATTTTAAAAACAACCAGGAAACGATCCCTGCAGACACTCTTCTTACATCTTTTGTGCCTGCTGTCATTTGTTGGTGACTACTGATCGATGATCAAGGAGATGAAAGTTACTGAAAAGCTCAGAAATAAGTAGTTGTATTTAGTTCGACTGCTGTCTTTTGATTTATTAATTTATTTTTGGCTTCACTGGGTCTTTGCTATGCGTGCTTTTCTCTAGTTTCGGGGATGGGGAGCTACTCATTGCAGGGCTTGAGCTGTAGAGCGCAGGCTCAGTAGTTGTGGCAGACCCGCTTAGTTGCTCCGTGGCATGTGGGATCAGGGCTTGAACCTGTGTCCCCTACATTGGCAGGCAAATTCTCAACCACTGACGGTCAGGGAAGTCCCTGATTCCTTTCTTGATGGATGTAGTTGTTCATTTGGTAGGTAGTTATTGAATGTCCACTGTATACCAGGCACCATTCCAGGCGCTGGAGGTGCTGCAGGCAAGCTGAACAGGCAGGCATTACACACACATTTCCTCACCGGATTCTCACAATAGCCTCATGGTGTGCTTCCTAATTGTTTCCCTGCTTTGCCGATGAGGAAAATGAGCATACTAGTCAGCTCAGGCTGCCATCAGAGAGTACCCCAGGCTGGGTGATTGAAACAACAGAAGTTTATTTCCTCACTGTTTTGGAGGCTAGAAGACCAAGGTCAAGGTGGCGTCAGGGTTGATTTCTGGCTAGAGCTCTCTTGCTGGCTTGCAGACAGTCAGCTTCTTGCTGTGTCCTCATATGGCCTTTCTTCTGTGCATGCAGGCAGAGAGAGAATTCTGGAGAGAAAGGTTTCTTTTTTTTTTTTTTTTAATGTGGAGCATTTTTAAAGTCTTTATTGATATGTTACAGTATTGCTTCTGTTTTGTCGTTGTTGTTCAGTCACTAAGTCATGTCCAACTCTTTGCAACCTTGTAGACGGTAGCACACCAGGCTCCTCTGTTCTCCACTATGTCCCAGAGTTTGCTCAGATTCATGTCCATTGCGTCAGTGATACTATGTAACCATCTCATCCTTACTACCCCCTTCTCCTTTTATCTTCAATCTTTCCCAGCATCAGGGTCTTTTCCAGTGAGTCAGCTCTTTGCATAAGATGGCCAAAGTATTGGAGCTTCAGCCTCAGTATCAGTCCTTCCAGTGAATTTTCAGGGTTGATTTCCTTTAGGATTGACTGGTTTTGATCTCCTTGCAGTCCAAGAAACTCACAAGAGTTTTCTCCAGCACCACAGTTAGAAAGCATCAATTCTTTGGCCCTCAGCCTTCTTTATGGACCAACTCTCACATCTGTACATGACTACAGGAAAAATCATAGCTTTAACTATATGGTTTCTGTTTTAAGTTTTGTTTTTTGGTGGCAAGGCATGTGGGATCTTAGCTCCCTGACCAGGGATCAAACCTGCACCCCCTGCATTGGAAGACAAAGTCCTAACCACTGGACCATCAGGGGAGTCCCTAGAGACAAATTTCTGATTTCTTCTAATAAGGACACCAGCCTTATTGAACCGGGGCCCCATCCTTATGATCTCATTTACCCTTTTTTAAAAAACATTTTCTCATTTGCCCTTAATTACCTCCCTAAGGGCCCAGTCTCCAAATACAATCACATGTGGGGTTAAGCTTTCGACATATGAATTTGGAGGGAGACAAAATTCAGTCCAAAGCACTGAGAATCAGAAATGAAGTGACCTTCCCAAGGTCATACAATTGGTAAGTGTTGGAGGTGGGATTCAATGCAAGCTTTGCACAAACCAGAGCGTATGCACTAGCCACTGAGCATCCTGTACCTCATCTAGGACTGGGTCTTGATCCTCCTTTCCTGTGATAGAATTAGAAACGTCAGTAGTCACACGTTTCCTTTAGACGCCCATAGCATCCTAGTGCTCCATTGTTTAGTTGCTAAGTCGTGTCTGACTCTTTTGTGACGCCATGGACTGTAGCCCGCCAGGCTCCTCTGTCCATGGGATTTCCCAGGCAAGAATACTGGAGCAGGTTGCCATTCCCTTCTCCAGGGGATCTTCTTGACCCAGGGATCAAACCCATATCTCCCACATTGGCAGGTGGATTCTTTGCCACTGAGCCACCTGGGAAACCCCGGTGCTCTGTTACCTGAGTGAACTTTGGAACTCTAACTTCTGAGAAGTTTTGAGGCAAAAAAGAAAAGCCCAGGCCAGGCCTTGTGTCGGGCTCTGTTAAGACAGGAAATGAGGGGACACAGATGAGGATCTCGTTAAAATAAGACCTTTCTAGGGCACTGTAGCTTTCCTGTGGCTTTTATTTTGGTGACGTCCTAGCTGTTGGCTCAAAGGAACAATGAAGGCCATGTACTTGCATCTCTGGAGGCCGGGGGCACTGGGGAGAGGACCCAGGGTTGGAGCTGGCCACAGACAATAGACAGGAAGACCAGATAATTCTTGGGGCCTGCAAGCAAAAGGACACTTAAGAAGCTATGAACTCAGCAATAGGAAAGGATGAACTAGGGAACTTCCCAGGCGGTCCAGAGGCTAAGATTCTGTGCTCCCAAAGCAGAGGACCCAGGTTCGATCCTTGGTCAGGGAACTAATATCCCACATGCTGCAACTAAGACCCCACACAGCCAAAGAAAGAAAGAAAGAAAAGGGTGAAATAATGCCATTTATAGCAACAGGGATGGACCCAGAGATTATTACACTAAATGAAGTAAGTCAGATAGTAAAAGATAAATATCGTGTGATATCGCTTATATATGGAACCTAAAATATAGTACAAATTGAGAATTCCCTCATGCCCTGGAGGTTAGGATTCCTGGCTTTCACTGCTGTGGCCTGGGTTCAATCCCTGGTCAGGGAACTGAGAACCTGTAAGCCGTGGTGTGGTCAAAAAACAAAAAAAATTTAATAAATATATAAAGATTTTAAAAATAGTACAAGTAAACTTATTTACCAAACAGAAACAGATGCACCAACATAGAAAACAGACTTATGGTTATCAAAGGGGAAGGAGTATGCATGCTCAGTCGCTTCTGACTCTTTGCGACCCCATGGACTGTAGCCCACCAGGCTCCTCTGTCTATGGGATTTCCCAGCAAGAATAGTGGAGTGGGTTGCCATTTCCTTCTTCAGGGGATCTTCCTGACCCAGGAATTGAATCTGCTGAGCCACCTGGGAAACCCTAAAGGTGGAGGGAGGGATAAATTGAGAGTAGGGGATTAACAGATATACACTTCCATATATAAAATAGATAAGCAACAAGGATTTACTGCATAGCATAGGGAATTATATTCAATATCTTGTAACAAACTGTCATGGAAAAGGATCCAAAAAATAGAATATATATATATACACACACACACACACACACACACACATATATATATACATATATATGTACTATATATATATGAAACTAACACAATATTGTAAATCAACTATGCTTCAATAAAAAAGAAGTTATGGAAAGTCATCGGGGTGGTTTGAGAGGTACCCATTTGGTGTTGTAGGAAAAACTAAAAGGAAAATCAAGAAAGAATCCGGGCTTGGAGTCCGGGATAGCGGTTTCCTCCCGACCTCCCCTCCCCAGCTGACCTTTGTTCTGTATTTGGACTATAAGGCAGGGGGCAACATCCCCCCCACCCCAAAGGGACCTCCTGTAAAACTCAACAGGATTCTCTAGATGCTATCCTGATGTGAACCCCAAACTGAGTGATCTTCCCAGTCCATTCAGCTCTGGCCTCAGCCACCTCCTCTCCTGTTCAGGGTTTTGCATAGGCAAATGCCAGGGCCTGGGTGAGGGAAGGAGGATGGAATCCATGCCTTCTGGGTGGAGGCACTGGCTGGCAGATCAGGGAGCAGAGGACAGACAAAGGGTGTCTCGTGGCTTTGTGTCACCGCAGCCAGGCCTGTAGCACCACGCTTCACGCTGATGGCACAGGCAGATTTGGACAGCCTCTTTATCCATCTTTGGCACAGCATTGTCTTGTGCACATAACTATAGCTATTCCTTTGGGATGAATTCCTAGAAATAGAATTGCTGGAAACTCATATTTTAAAGGTTCCAGTGCCCCACTGTCTGGCAGCATCTGAGTGTCAATTTTATGGTTCTCCCACAGCTCCCAGTGATTCTCTGCATATTCCAGATCTCAGCTGCTGATCTCCAATGATAAGAGGCCGACATCCTCAGGCGCAACGTAGTCTAAACCCATCCTAAGAAAAAAACAGCTCTGGAGAGCGGTGTTCCCCCCATTTGCATGATCACAAGAATCACTGGAAGACTTATTAAAGTCTTAGGTTTCCAGACCTTCCCTGAGATCTTAAAAATCGGATGTTCCAGGAGGGAAGTGGGAATCTATATTATTTTAAACAAGCATCCTAGATGATTCTTACGAACGTTCAAGTTTGAGAAATGCTGCTCTAAAAAATGCTTCTCATTCTGAGAAGATGCAACTCCTAGGACATCTTTAGAAATCACAGACAGCCTTTAGCTCATTTGGAACACAGGGGTCGCCAGCAAAGAAGAAACGTGACACAGACCCCCCCTCCAGAGGTCCCTCCCAGTGATAGAGAGGGCAGACCCCAGGAGGCGTTCCATCTCTCTAGGCTACAGTTGTCCTCTGTGTCAATGGGGATGAGAACAGGGCATTCCTTGTGGTGTAGGTGCTTCTGCTGAGTAAGATGAAGCACATGAAACACACTTTGGGCTTCCCTGGTGGCTCGGTGGTAAAGAATCTGCCTGCAATGTAAAAGAAACGGGTTCAATCCCTGGTCGGGAAGATACCCTAGAGAAGGGACTGGTGATCCACCCCAGTATTCTTGCTTGGCAGGCTTCTTGCAAGTCCATGGGGTCACAAAGAGCTGGACATGGCTGAGTGACTGAGAGAGTTATGTGAAACACACAGCACATGTGCAGTGAGTATCACCTCTTCCTGAGGAGGTGGTGCTGAGGTCCGTGGTGGTGTTGCCAGCAGACAGGGAGGGTGGCCAAGGTTGGCTGGGGTCCCAAGCGTGTGTGAAGCATTGTGAGCACGAGGGGGTGGTTTCTGAGGACCTGATGGAGGACAGGTCAGCAGGCTATGGTCAGAATTTTCAGAGGTGGGAGGGTGTGAGCTACGGAGCAGGAGATGCTGAGAACTGTGGACCCCTAAAGGCTGAAGGTCTGCCATTTCCACTGGCTGTGGAGCACTTCCTGCTTTGGGGGCCACCTCCGTGTTGTAACTTCTTGCCTCCAATCCCAGAAGCCAGCTGCGGCTTTCCCCAGCCTCCTTAATTGCTAGGGTGCAGGCATTCTGCCAGCCAGGTGCCCCCACACTGGGCTTTGTAGCCAAAGCTGGCACCCCAGGGCCATCTACCCTAGGGACGGGGTGATTGCTATATTCTGTTTCCAGAGGCCAGAGAGGCTGAGACCGCAGTGGAACCAGGACTGGGATCAGCTTGGCTATGGCCTTTGGGACATTGTTCCTGGCTCGTTCTCTGGTCCTCCTGGTAATGTAACCAGCTACAGAATATTTTTAATAAATTATTTTCCAGTCTAAACTAGCTAGGGCTGGTTTCTCTTCCTTTAAGTGAAGAACTCTGATTTACAGATGGAGCATCAGTGGGATCACCACAGAAATACCAAGAAGTCCCAAACTGGGAGGGCCGCATCCAGGTATCTCATGAGAACAGGAGGCAAGGTAGAAATAAGTGTCATAGCTTTATATTTCTATCATAACGCTATATTTCTATATATTTTTCTTGGGCCTTTAACATGACAAGCATTAATTAACTTTCTAATTCTTAAAACTAATGGACTTTCCTGGTGGCTCAGAGGTAAAGAGTCCACCAGCCAATGCAGGGGATACAGGTTTGATCCCTGGTCCAAGAGGATTCCACATACCTCAGAGCAACTAAGTCCATGTGCCACAACTACTGAGCCTGTGCTCTGGAGCCCAGAAACCGCACCTGCTGAAGCCTGTGTGCTCTAGAGCCCATGCTCCTCAACATGAGAAGCCACTGCAATGAGAAGCCCACGCACTGCGACTAGAGAGTAGCCTCTGCTTGCCACAACTAGAGAAAGCCAGGGTGCAGCACCACAAACCCAGCCAAAAATAATTTTTTAAAAAAATCAGTTGATACAGGTCAAAAAATAAAAAGAAGGAAGCAAAGGAGGGAGGGATGACCTGGATTTCAGCTATGAGGACGCACCGTGAGAAGGACAACCCTGGGAGTTGGGGGCAAGGCCAAGGGTAGGTTCTGGGGGGTCACTACAGGACAACCAAGGTCCCTGAAGCCAGGGAAGTAGGGGGACAGGTGGGAAAAATCAAAAGCATAGTGATAAGACAGGCTTTCTCCTCCCAGGAGAATAGGAATCCATCAGGGTAAGTGGAAGAGGATGGGGCAGAAAGAGGGAAAGAAGAACTTTCTGACCACGAGTTAGGACCACATGGGTGGCAGAGGATGGGGACGGGAAGTGGGGAAGGAAGCAGGACCTCTGAGGGGTAAGGGAGAATGAATGAGTCTTAAGGATTCCTAAGGATATTTTTACCTGAGCGGGTGGTCTAGTTAGAAGCCCAAGAAGCAAGTAGGAAGAGGCATTAGGCCAAGTGAACTGTCTGCAGATGGGTTAAAGTTGGTCGGGGCAATCTTGAAGGAAGGTGGTTAGCAGGAGGAAGAGAAGGAGTCTTCCTGGGCTGATGAGAGGAGGGCAATGTGGGAGCTGGTTTAGCACAAGCTGGCAGAAGCCCTCCCCTACCCCCTCACCCCACTCCTGGCTGCCACCCTCTCAGGCTTGCTGATTCAGCTTACTCTGGTGGCAGCTGTGACACGTGATGGAGACTGACCGATGACACTCAGACCAGCCTCCTAAGAGCAGTCTCGGGCCGTATCCCTTCCTGACGCACCTTCATTTATTGCTGCAGCTTCAGAGCTTTGTGACCAGCGCTCCCTCCAGCTCCCTGAAGGTAGATACAAAACTGGGTGTTCAGTTGGTATTTTTCTAGAGAGCAGAGCACTAGCTTTCTACAGATTTAGCAGTAGTTAGGGTTGCGGCTGAAAGCTGAGGTTGGCTTTCTCTGGCGTCTAGGGTAAAGCCCGGTCTCTGTACCACCCATCCTGTACTTCCCTGTTCTGGATCACTAACTCACAACAGATTGAGTCTTGACCCAGCTCTGCCAGGAACCCTTGCTCGACCCTCCCCAACCCTCTGACCCCTTGAATGGAGACAAAGGCTTCCTGTTGCCTTGTAAGATCAGCCCTACCTACCTCTCCAGCCCCACCTACCTCTCCAGCCCCAGCCTTTCCATTTTTCCCCATGGATGCACTTTTGCTCACCTTCTGTCTGTGGTTCCTCTATGACTGGGCCCCAGGTGGCCCCAGCTACACCCTGTTGACTTAAGGAAATTTCATTTGGAAGAAATTTAGATCTTTACTGTCCTTATGGAATATGGCAAAGAGGGAGGGCACTCTAGGGACCTCCCTGATTGTCTAGTGATTAAGCTTCCACTGCAGGAGGCACGCGTTCCATCCCTGGTCAGGGAACTAAGGTCCCACGTGCTGCACAGTGCAGGGTGGGGTGTGGGGAGAAGAGAGGACACTCTTAAATGCAGTTTAAAAAAGAAAGGAAGAGGGACCTCCCTGGTGGTCCAGTGGCTAAGACTCTGCACTCCCAATGCAGGGGGCCCCAGTCTGATCCCTGGTCAGGGAACTAGATCCCACATGCCACAACTAAGATGCAGCACAGCCAAATAAATAAATAAATATCTAAAGAAAGAAAAAAGGACTTTCTTACATGTATGTTCTACTTCAAGAATTGTTACCATCCCCCCCAAATCCACTCTCATCGTCTCTGCAACTGGCAACCTTCACAGATGTTGTGATCACCCTGTCCCTCCCCTCAGACTCCAGCCTTCTCCCTCCTCAACTCCTTATCATGCAGATCACCAGAGCTCCTTTAGCTGTCCTTAAACTTGATGCATTAACCCACTGCCCAGATTCTGCCTGTGGGAGAGCCCAGCAGGTGTCCCAGTAGCAGGAAGCCTGGATAAGATGGGGGCAGGGAGGCTTCCCTGGTGGCTCGGACAGTAAAGAATCTGCCTGCAACCCAGGAAACCTGGGTTCCATCCTGGGTCAGGAAGATCCTCAGGAGAAGGGGATGTCTACCCACTCCAGTACTCTTGCCTAGAGAATTCCATGGACAGAGGAGCCTGGCGGGCTACAATCCGTGGGGTCGCAAAGAGTCGGACATGACTGAGCGCCTAAGATGCATTTTCACACACAGGGTGGCTGCCAACACGTATAATGGTACCTGGCTTGGTTCATCCCTTTCTAGTCTCAAACAGGCTCCTTACCTGGGGGCTGTGCACTTGCCTCTCTTCTGCAGGAACGAGTCCTGCCCCTTGCCTCCCTCTTCCTTCAGGCCACAGATTCTGTGACTCTCAGGAGGGGTCCCAGACCAGGGTAGTGTGTCTCCCACACACATTCTTGGGGCTCCACTGTAATTAAATCTGTGGGTACATTTCAGGGCTGGACTGTGAACTCCCACTCAACTATAAGAGCTCTACGCGGGTAGCAACTGTGTCTGTCCGGTTCATTACCGAATCCCAAGTGCCTGGCCCACAGCTTGGCACATACCAGGCTCTCAAAAACATTTGCTGTAGCTGCACATTCAAATGTTACTCACTCTTCACTGCCTGCTCAAAGCCCCGCCCCTCCCTGCAAACAGCCTCCATCTCTTCCCTGAAAGGCCCATGGCTTGCTCCTTTCCTGTCAGGGGACACCAACCACAGGCCTAGGCTCAGCACAGTGTCCAGTAGCCCTTTCCCTGTTTACGTGGGTGCAGAGTCGCTCAGTCGTGTCCGAGTCTCTGTGACCCTACAGACTACAGCCCGCCAGTCTTCTCTGTCCATGGGATTCTCCAGGCAAGAATACTGGAGTGGGTTGCCATTTCCTTCTCCATTCTCTGTGTATCTGCTTCTTTAAATGCAAATGGTTACCAACAACTCTTCTCTGGGTACCTTTGACCCTGTCATCACCCTACTGGGTCCTTTCCTCTATTTACCTTAATAGTGGCATCTATTTCTACCCCCTCTTTCCCTACACTCCACCCCTCTCCTTCCCCAACCCCACTGGCACCCCCTCCTTGGCCAGATATAGAAAGGCCCTACTTAGGCTTCCTACTTCAGCTCCTATCTGGAGAGCCAGGCATCTCCTGTTGGCATTGCTCCCTTGTTCTTTCCGCCCATGACTGATGAGCCAGAAAGAGTATGGAAAACCGACCTGGCCTTCAATCTCCCCCTCAGGAGAGACCAGGAGCTGCCACTCACGGATGTGTCTCCGGTCACACATCCTTCCTTGATGGGTGTGGAGAGCCCTGAGATCACACTCCCCACCTTAACCAACGGAAAAGCTGAGACTAGAGCGGAGATGAATGCTGGGCCTTGGGCCAAAGCCAACTGATTGTGTAGGCAAGACCAAAGCCCTCAGCGCCCTCCGCCCTGTCCCTGCCTGCCGTAGGGATCTGAGCAGTTGTTCCACGGCAAAGGACGACCCCTGGTGGTGATAAGAGGCATGGCGGGCTGTTCCTCACCCCCTAGACTGGCTGACAGAGGAAAGGGCGTGGCCAGCAGGACCGCAGACTTGGTCTTCAACCAACTGTTGGTGTGAGGACTTTGCTTTGAAAAATCAACAGAAATTTTTGAAGTCCTATACAAATGCAAGATTAAATATATACATATATATACATACAAACAGTATTCAAAACCTTAAAGATAAATTCAACTATAATTCCACTATAAGTGGAAGATATTACTAAAATAATGAATTTATTTTGTTTTGTTTGTTAAATATTCACTTATTTATTTGGCTGCACCAAGTCTTAGTTACGGCATGTGGGCTCTAGTTCCCCACCAGGGATCAAACCTGGGCCCCCTGCAATAAGAGTGCGGAGTCTCAGCCACTGGACCCCCAGGGAAGTCCCTGTTTATGGTTTTTAAATGCTAGTTTAAACATACATTTATTGAAACATACTTTTATTCATGTGCCAAGGATATCTCTGCCAAAATGGGAATCTTGCTGTTGCACCCAGATGTGTAACCAGGATAGGTGAAAGTACTTTCATGTATAGAATATGTATGTTTCTAAGTTGCTCCCAAGGCCCTGAAACCCAACTTTTTTCTTTTATTTCTTTATTTTTGACTGCACTAGGTTTTTGTTGCTGTGTGTGGGCTTTCTCTGGTTGCTGAGATCAGGGGCTATCTCTATTTGCTGTGTTCAGGCTTCCCATTGCAGTGGCTTCCCTTGTTGCAAAGCATGAGCTTTATGGTGCGTGGGTTGCTGCAGTTGTGGCTCACAGGCTCAGCTACCCCACAGCACATGGAATCTTCCTGGATCAGGGATTGAACCCGTGTCCCCTGGACACCAGCGATTGAACACGTCTCAACCACTGGACCACCAGGGAAGCCCAAAAGAACCCAGCTTTTGGTGCACCTTATCCTTAGATATATTTCCCGTAATGACTTAATAATACTGCCCTGTGATTTTAACTGTACCCTGCCGGTTGGATCTTCAGGAAGCAGGGTTAGGTGTTAAATGGCTTTGGCATATCCCTGGCAAGTCACATGGGCTCTTACTGATTCAAGAGTCTGGTGCTAAGTCTTGGAATGCAGGAGAGAATGGGCTCTTATAGGGTGCCAAGGACTGTCTCAAGTTTCTATGGCACCTATCTTTCATCTCTAGGGGCAGAGGGGCTACTCAACAAAAGATTGGTTGTCTTGTTATTGAGCCTAGGTTTGGCTGCTTGCTGATGGAAGCCAATATTAGAGAGGCAAGCTTCCCAGGTGGCGCTAGTGGTAAAGAACGCACCTTCCAAAGCAAGAGACAAGATTCCTGAGTTGGGAAGATCCCCTGGAGGAGGAAATGGCAACCCATTCTAGTATTCTTGCCTGGAGAATCCCATGGACAGAGGAGCCTGGTGGGCTACAGTCCATGGGTTTGTAAAGAGTCAACTCAAGTGACTTAACACAAACAAGCACCACGAAGACTCAGTAGAAAGGAAAAGTGAGTGACCTGGGGAGAAGGTGGACTCGTGTCTGGAGACCAACTCCAAAGATTCTGCTTAGCCATGACAGTTTTTTTTTTTTTTTTTTTAATTTTAAATTTATTTATTTTTAATTGAAGGATTAATCTGCTTTACAGAATTGTATTGGTTTTTGCCAAACATCCACATGACAGTTTTTAAAGGGAGAAATATGGGGGAAGAATCTCAGTGAATCATCCAGGCAGGACGTTGGGTTCTCTATCATTCTCCATTGTGTACAGACTGGTTGACTCTATCTTCAGATGTTATCTTGCCTGCACGATCGGCCTGCAGGATTGCTAAGGGGGCTTTTGGGGGTAAAGAGCTTAGTCATTTTTAAACTGCTTAATTCTTTAATCTTCTTTTATCTAGGAAAAGACTCAACAGGTTAGAGCATAAGTCAGGAGTTAGTTTCAGTTGCTCAGAGAGCTCATTCCTGTAACTAGGTTCTTAAAAGGTTAGAGGGTGGGCTTCCCTGGTGGCTCAGACAGTAAAGAATCAACGCAGGAGACCTAGTTCGATCCCTGGGTCAGGAAAATTCCCTAGAACAGGGAATGGCTATCCACTCCAGTATTCTTGCCTGGAGAATTTCATGGACAAAGGAGCTTGGCGGGCTACAATCCATGGGGTCACAAAGAGTCAGACACAACTGAGTGACTAACACTCTCACAAGGTTAGAGGGTAATAGAAATGGGCAAACAGAAAAGGGGCTAGAGACTTCCCTGATGGTACAATGATTAAGAATCCGCCGGCCAATGCACAGGACATGAGTTCAATTGCTGGATCTGGAAGATTCCACATGCCTCAGAGCCATGGAGCCCGTGAGCTACAACTAGTAAGTCTGTGTTCTAGAGTCCTCCAGCCACAACTAGTGAGCCCAAGTGCTGCAACTACTGAAGCCCGTGTGCCTAGAGCCTTTACTCCTCAACAAGAGAAGCCATCTCAATAGGAAACCATCATACCGCAAGGAAGAGTAGCCCCCCACATACCAAAATGAGAGAAAGCCTGTGCAAAGCAATAAAGACCCAGTGCAGCCATAAATAATGAAAAAAAGGGGCAAAAATGCTACTTTGTCTTAACAGAAATACTTGGAAACAAAATATCTAAGAACTTGCCAGGCAGCAATGGCATGCTTAGAGACCACCCCACAGTTAATATGACCCCTACTCCAGTTACCAAAAGGAACCTGGGCATTTTGCTTTCAATATCCTCTCTGGAGTTGTTTCTAACGGTTCAAAGATTAAATGGAATGCTTATAGAAAGCAGCTAGTCTTCACCTAACTACAGAAGAATAAAATCTCATTGTGACATTACAGGATCATGGTTATACCTTCTTGTGTGTGTGTGTGTGTGTGTGTGTTAGTCGCTCAGTCTTGTTCGACTAATTGTGACCCCATGGGCTGTGTGGCCCACCAAGCTCCTCTGTCCATGGGATTCTCCAGGCAAGAATACTGGAGAGGGTTGCCATTTCCTCCTCCAGGGATCTTCCAGACCCAGGGATGGAACCCAAGACTTGCGTCTCCGGCATGCCAGGCGGATTCTTTACCACTGCGTCATCTGGGAAGCCCTAATACCTTCATAAACTAGTTGTTTTCCACCTTTGATGATCAGGGAACAGCAGTATATGGCCAGATCAGAAAGTGTAAAAGCTGAAAATGGGGTTGAAGACAGAAAGTCCAATGTGTTGCTGGCCACTGTGGTGTCAGTGCTCTCGATACAGGTGTAACCTGAACCCTCACTTGGGAGCCAGAAATCAGCCGAGAAGAGGCTTCGGGAGAGAGACTGCCCTGGCCCCGTCAGGTGGATGAAGTGGAGCTTCATCCCACCAGACAGGCTGGACCCTTGAGTTCCTGACTGGCACCGAAGGGCCTGGGTAAGTCCTTGCTATAGTGTCTTCAGCGGATCTTTATGTAAGGAGGGGAGGAGTGCTGGCGCTAGACGCTAAGGTGTGAGCTGAGCACTTTGAGAGCGAGCATACGGAAGGAAAGTGCCCTGGTTATTACTTCCTGGCAGCCCCTCGGCCTTATCTGGCTCTGCCATATATAGCTGATGCCGGGGTGCAGGGAGCTCAGAGCGGTCAGACACCGTGGACCGAATATCTGGACCTACATCCCAGAACTCGGAGAACCCTGGCCTTCCCTGGGCTGCTCCATGAGATGTGCAGGCCACACAGAGACCCCCAACAGGCTTAATCCTGCCACAGGGTCCGGGTACTCCTCCCTCCGGGAAAAGGGAGTTCGCTCCAGGCGGTGGAGAGAGGGTTAAGGAGGCAGACTCTGCGACCCAAGGCTGCTGGCCGAAGCGCCCACCCGCCATCCGCTTCCCCGGAAGCCCCAGCCGCGTCGGGAGGGCGGGGCTCAGGATCTCGGAGAACAGCTCGAGTCCGCGACCCCACGGTGGAGCAGCGTGTGCAGGGACGGGGAGCCGAGCCTCGGGGAGAGAAGGGACCTCTTCCACACGAGGCAAGGGCTACCCCCACCTGGAGCCGGGGGATCCCACCGCGCCTGACACTCGCCTGACATTCGCTTCCGGTCGGGAGCGCCTCCCTCCCGAGGCCCCGCCCCCACGTCCACTGCCTGCTGGGATTTGTAGTTCGTAAAGGCGGGACCAACAGGCCGGGCGCGTGTATGTGGGTGTGTGTGTGGGTGTGTGCCAACAGGCCGGCGCGTGTATGTGGGTGTGTGTGGGTGTGTGTGTGTCTGTGTCTGTGTGTGTGTCTCTCGAGGTCCGCTGTGGCGTCCCCATCCTTTTAACCTCACCCCCGAGGGCTCATTGCACTTAGGCAAGGCGCAAAGACCGCAAGCCGGCGTTCCCGAGGTCCTGTCCTATCCCCCACTCCTGCTGGGATTTGTAGTTTAGGCTGGGGTCTGGCCTCGGAGGGGCCGGGAATTGGAGTCCCACCTGTGCCCGGCCTGGTGCCGTCCTTATTCCTGCTTTTTTCAGTGGACCTTGGATCTGGATAGTAGGCCTGGCGCGGGTCGCAATCTCGGCCAAGCTCCCCCTGGTCCTTCCTACCGGCCGGCCTCCACCTCCCACCCCGACCCCCGTTCACCAGCTCTATCTTTGTGCCTGCGCCTATGGGACCAGCCGCCAGATTCTCAAACCAAAGCACGAAGAGGGGCGCGGTCTGGGAGGGACGGAAAGCCCGGAGAGAAATCCAGAGTGAGCACTTAGCCTGGGAGCCCCAGCCCAGCTCTGCTGAAGCAGGCGATGATCCAGGGCCCTTTCAGTACTTAGAGAGTCTGTGATCAACGGTGTCCCAAAATGGTGACCAGACCCGCCCAGGACTGGCTGGGCACATTAGAGCTGATTACCCTACAGGGTTGACAGACCAAAATTTTTATTTGCCAAATTTAGCAACCCTACAGGAGCCCAGAAAATGGCAACCAAACTCCAGTATTCTTGCCTGGGAAATCCCATGGACAGAGGAGCCTGGCGGACTATGGGGTCACAAAAAAGCTGGACAGGACTTAGCAACTAAACAACAGGATATCAGGGAGGGAGGAGTGCCGGGAGCCGGCGAGAGACATTCCACTCGTGACAAAGGTCATGAGGAAGGAGGCTCGGCATACGCAAAGGCGGGATCGAGCCTCAGGAGTCCCCCTGGATATTCCCGAGCATCTACCCCCCAAAAACCAGAGTCTGCCTACTTTATTGCTTTGTGCTCTCACCTCTGACTTTACTGGGGGCTGTCCCCCACCACCATCTCGCTCTCTCTGTCAAAGAGTTAACTTACAGCTCCAATTAATAAAGTTCCTGGGCAATTAGGAGTGTTTAAATCCAAACCCCTCAGATGGCTCTCTAACTCGCCTGACAAGTTTACCCGGACTCCTACAGCTATGCATACGATTGTTTACAGTCTTCCAGCCTCGAGAGGCACAGGAAGCTTAAGATATTCAAATAGCTTAGAGCCTCTCAGAGAGTTAGAAACTGTCAGAATAAAACTAGTAAAAGATTTCATTGATGAACCAATGCTTGTTGCCAAGTTTTCACATCCCCTGAATTGCATCCTTGAATATGTATTAATTAATAGTTGGTATGTAGAAAAAATAAGTAGTGGCCTTGGTGTTAGTAACTTTAGACCCTTAAGGTAATAAATTCTTTGCTTTGTTGAAAACCCATTACACATCTGCCCTATAGGAATGCAATTTTATCTTTGGAAGATGGCGCCAAACCTTAAAATAATTACTCTTAGAGAAAATAAGTCTTAAGGTTGATAAGTCTTTGTCAAGAGTCATAAAATGTTAATAGGCCTTCTGGCCAGAAGATAATGTAAATCACCTAAACCATTTGTATACGATAAATTTGCAGGAAAGAAACTCTGGTTTTTGATAAGGATCAAAAACTGCTGACTTTGCATCCCCTATTATCCTCTATGTGTAACTTAGGGTATAAAAGCCCCTGTTGAAAATAAAGCTACGAAAAAAAAAAGAAAGCTATGGGCCTTGCTCACCAACGCTTGGTCTCCCCATGTCATTCTTCCCTTCAACTTCCAGCTGAGTCTCCATCTGGAGCGCGGAACCCACCATGCTTACTAATTATGCCTGGGCTTCTAAGATCCGACCGGGAAGGCCTCAGTGTCTCCTCTCCTTCGGGAGAACGGAAGGACGCCTGCGGCCTACGTAAGTGGTGCAAACTTCTTGTCTTGAAGTTTTTTCGGTCTCCCGGTAAACCAAGCTACTCAGCCTCTTTTCTCCACTGAGTTTCCTCACTGAGCTATCCTCATACTATTACTCTTTATATCTCGAATTAACATTTGAATAGGTTGCCTAAGCCATCTCTCCTTCGAATACCCTGGATCAGCCGGGGGTGGACCCCGGCAGAGGAGGGCTCTTCTGACCATGAAAACCAAGAAATACGTCAACCCTGGCCCACAGGTTTGCTTTGAGGATCAAGTTGGGGGATGGGAGTTGTGTGAGGAGAGGGTGTTTTGTAAACTGTAAAGCCTGGGGCCTGGGTGAGGTGTTCTCTGCACTCTGAAGTGCTGGAGAAAAGGTGCTGGGGCTTCAGATCAGATCAGATCAGATCAGTCGCTCAGTCGTGTCCGACTCTTTGCGACCCCATGAATCGCAGCACGCCAGGCCTCCATGTCCATCACCAACTCCCGGAGTTCACTCAGACTCACGTCCATCAAGTCAGTGATGCCATCCAGCCATCTCATCCTCTGTAGTTCCCTTCTCCTCCTGCTCCCAGTCCCTCCCAGCATCAGAGTCTTTTCCAATGAGTCAACTCTTCGCATGAGGTGGCCAAAGTACTGGAGTTTCAAATTAGCATCATTCCTTCCAAAGAAATCCCAGGGCTGATCTCCTTCAGAATGCACTGGTTGGATCTCCTTGCAGTCCAAGGGACTCTCAAGAGTCTTCTCCAACACCACAGAGGGGAAGGTACACTTAGTGTGGACTCCCTGGTGGCTCAGCAATAAAGAATCTGCCTGCAATGGAGGAAACCTGGGTTCAGTCCCTGGGTTAAGAAGATCCGCTGGAGAAGGGAATGGCAACCCACTCCAGTATTCTTGCCTGGAGAGTTCCATAGACAGAGGAGCCTGGCAGGCTACAGTCCACAGGGTCACAAACAGTTGGACAAAACTGAGCGACTAACACTTTCACTTTTCACACTTAAGTGTAGTTAAGTAAGATGTCACCGTTAGGAAAAGCTGGGTGGCAGTTACATGGAACCTCTCTATACAGTTTTTTTTTAAGTGGGGTGTAAATGGGTGGAGGCTGGTCTTACCAGTCAAAGGTTACAAAGCCCTTTCGCTTTTCATTTGGTGACAGCTTTACTGGGTGTACAATTCAGTGTTTTTTTTTTAGTATATTCTCAGAGTTGTGCAGTTATCACCACAATGTAACTTTATAACATTTTCATCACCCCCAAAATAAATCAGTGCTGCTGCTGCTGGGATGCTAAGCAACAGCTAATCTACTTCCTATTTCTATAGCTTTGCCAACTTTGGACATTTCATATAAATGAAATCATATAATATGTGATCTTTTGTGACTGGCTTCTTTCACTTAGCATGATGCTTTAAAAATTCAGGTTGTAATGTGTATCAGTACTCTGTACTATTTTTGTAACTTCCTGTGAGTCTAGAATTATTTTGAAATAAAAATTCTTTTTTTCTTAAAGCATGTTACCTAGAGAATGAGCAGAGGTAGCCTTTTATGTGTGAAGAACTCAGAGCTGGCACTAGCATTCACTGCTGAGAGCAAGAGAGGCCTTGGGAGAGGAGTAGAGAGAGCAGGGCCGGACAGGGAGGAGAGAGGCAGGTCTCAGTCCAGATGCACCTCAGGAGATCAGGGAGGCTGGGGGTCCTACCACCTGGCTCTGTATTTACTAAGGGTGTCTTCAGCTCAGTTCAGTCGCTCAGTTGTGTCCCACTCTTTGTGACCCCATGAATCGCAGCACGCCAGGCCTCCCTGTCCATCACCAACTCCCGGAGTCTACTCAAATTCATATCCATCGAGTCAGTGATCCCATCCAGCCATCTCATCCTCTGTCATCCCCTTCTCCTCCTGCCCCCAATCCCTCCCAGCATTAGGGTCTTTTCCAGTGAGTCAACTCTTTGCATGAGGTGGCCAAAGTATTGGAGTTTCAGCTTTAGAATCAGTCCTTCCAATGAACATCCAGGATTGATCTCCTTTAGGATGGACTGATTGGACCTCCTTGCAGTCCAAGGGACTCTCAAGAGTCTTCTTCAACACCACAGTTCAAAAGCATCAATTCTTTGGCACTCAGCTTTCTTCACAGTCCAACTCTCATATCCATACATGACCACTGGAAAAACCATATCCTTGACTAGACGGACCTTTGTTGGCAAAGTAATATTTCTGCTTTTGAATATGCTATCTAGGTTGGTCATAACTTTTCTTCCAAGGAGTAAGCATCTTTTAATTTCAGGGCTGCAATCACCATCTGCAGTGGTTTTGGAGCCCCAAAAAATAAAGTCTGACACTGTTTCCCCATCTATTTCCCATGAAGTGATGGGACCAGATGCCATGATCTTAGTTTTCTAAATGTTGAGCTTTAAGCCAACTTTTCCATGCTTGTCTTTCACTTTCATCAAGAGGCTCTTTAGTTCTTCTTCACTTTCTGCCATAAGGGTGGTGTCATCTGCATATCTGAGGTTATTGATATTTCTCCCGGCAATCTTGATTCCAGCTTGTTCTTCTTCCAGCCCAGCGTTTGCCATGATGTACTCTGCATATAATAAGCAGTTATATAAGTTAATAATATAAGTTATATTATTATATATAACTTAACTTATATTAACTTATTAACTTATATAACATATAAATATAAATATATATGTTAATAAGTTAATAATATAACTTATTAAGTTATAATAAGTTAAATAAGCAGGGTGACAATATACAGCCTTGACGTACTCCTTTTCCTGTTTGGAACCAGTCTGTTGTTCCATGTCCAGGTCTTAGAGCAAATTATTTCAACACCACTTTGCCACTATTTCCTCATCTGTAAAATGAGGATAATAAAAGGATCTAGTTAAGGACTTCCCTTTGGTCCAGTGGTTAAAAATCTCCCTGCCAGTGCAGAGGACAAGGATCTGGGAAGATTCCACAGTCCTTGGGGTAACTAAGCCCACAAGCAAGCCACAACTACTGAAGCCCACATACCGAGAGCCTGTGCTCCTCAACAAGAGAAGCCACCGCAAACAGAAGCCCATATACCTCAACTAGAGAGTAGCCCACACTTGCCACAACTAGAGAAATCCTGCTCAAAGCAATGACAACTCAGCACAGTGAAAAAGAAAATAATTTTTAAAAAATAGTCTAAAAAAAAGAGGATCTATTTTAGAGGGTAAATGGAAGGATTAAATGAGAAACCCATATGAAGGACAGCACCTGGCACTTAATGCCAACACTCAAAAGAGCTATTATCAGGACCTTAGAGTGGTGCTGAGGATCCAGTGTGATCTTACCTGGGCAGACCTGTCCTGTCTCAGGCACGGTGCTCTACCTGAGCTTCTCTTGCCCTGCTCATTTGTGCTGTATTGGACAGTCCCATTTTCCCAACCAGTCACCAAGGAAATTCAGGATGTCGCCATCCAGGAAGCCTCTGAGTACCCTTCAGTGCTTGAAAACAAACTTAAAAAAAAAAAAAAATCTGTTTATTTGGCTGTGTCAGTTCTCAGTTTTGGCACATGGGATCTTTATTGCATCATGTGGCATCTTTCATCTGAGGTGCAGGCTTCTCTCTATTTGTGGCGTGCAGACTCAGCAGTTGTGGCACACAGGCTTAGGTTCCCACAACACGTGGAATCTTAGTTCCCTGAAAGTGAAATAAGTGAAGTGTTAGTGGCTCAGTCCTGTCCAACTCCTTTCGACCCCATAAACTGTAGCCCACCAGGCTCCTCTGTCCATGGAATTCTCTAGGCAAGAATGCTAGAGTGGGTAGCTATGCCCTTCTCCAGAGGGTCTTCCCAACCCAGGGATCGAACCCAGGTCTCCTGCATTGCAGGCATATTCTTTACTGTTCAACCACCAGGGAACTAGCCCGTGTCCCCTCTATTGGAAGTCAGATTCTTAACCACTGGACCACCAGGAAAGTCCCAGAAATAAACTTTTAAATTGTGAGCTTTATCCAGAAAATGGGCTTCCCTGGTGGTTCAGACGGTAAAGAATCTGCCTGCAATGCAGGACCCAGGTTCAAACCCTGAATCAGGAAGATCCTCTGGAGAAGGGGATGGCAACCCACTCCAGTATTCTTGCCTGGAGAATCCCATGGACAGAGGAACCTGGTGGGTTACAGTCCATAGGGTCACAAAGAGTTGGACACAAGTGACTTAGCATGCACATTCGGAAAAGATAACCATCCAGACTCCTGGATATTCCTCAGAGCAGCTGAAATGATCTAGAAAACTTCATTGTTGATCAGATTAAAGGCTAGTAGCATCCTGAGTGCAGAGAAGGCAATGGCATCCCACTCCAGTACTCTTGCCTGGAAAATCCCATGGATGGAGGAGCCTGGTAGGCTGTAGTCCATGGGGTTGCTAAGAGTCAGACACGACTGAGCAACTTCCCTTTCACTTTTCACTTTCATGCATTGGAGAAGGAAATGGCAGCCCACTCCAGTGTTCTTGCCTGGAGAATCCCAAGGATGGGGGAGCCTGGTGGGTTTCCGTCTATGGGGTCACACAGAGTCGGACACGACTGACGCGGCTTAGCAGCAGCAGCAGCAGCAGCATCCTGAGTCAATGTTTCTTCAAATGAACATTTTGGGAGAATGTGACATGGAATGTTTAGGGATTGTGACAGAACCCTGCCATCCCCCCAGGCTGAGGAAATGCAACAGTTCAGCCTGATCTGCTCTTCTGGACTGGAGTCAGAAGAGCCAGAAGAGGGTGGACAACAGGTGGGAGGATAGTGTCTAAGCTTTCCTCAGGAGTGGAGTGGAGTCCCTTGGTGTTGCCCAGATGGTGTTCTACCTGCTTCGGTAGAACCAGGCTTTGAATTGTCACTCTCCAGGGAGGTGGTGCTAGTGGTAAAGAACCTGCCTGCCATTGCTGGAGATGTAAGAGACACAGGTTTGATCCCTGGGTCAGGAAGATCCCCTAGAGAAGGGCATGGCAACCCACTCCAGTATTCTTGCCTGGAGAATCCCATGGATATAGGAGCCTCGCAGGCTACAGTCCATGGGGTTGCATAGAGTCAGACTGATTAAAGCAACTTAGCATGCGCATGTCAGACCCCATGCATCGGGTCTCATCACTTCATGGCAAACAGATGGGGAAACAGTGGAAACAGTGTCAGACTTTATTTTTTGGGGCTCCCAAATCACTGCAGATGGTGACTGCAGCCATGAAATTAAAAGACGCTTGCTCCTTGGAAGAAAAGCTATGACCAATCTAGACAGCATATTAAAAAGCAGAGACATTACTCTGCCAACAAAGGTCCATCTAGTCAAAGCTATGGTTTTTCCAGTAGTCATGTATGGATGTGAGAGTTGGACTGTGAAGAAAGCTGAGCACCGAAGAATTGATGTTTTGAACTGCGGTGTTGGAAAAGACTCTTGAGAGTCCCTTGGACAGCAAGGAGATCAAACCAGTCTGTCCTAAAGGAGATCAATCCTGAGTATTCATTGGAAGGACTGATGCTAAAGCTGAAACTCTAATACTTTGGCCACCTAATGCAAAGAACTCACTCATTTGAAAAGACCCTGATGCTGGGAAAGACTGAAGGTGGGAGGAGAAGGGGGTGAAAAAGTATGAGATGGTTGGATGGCATCACCGATTCAATGGACATGAGTTTGAGTAGGCTCTGGGAGTTGTTGATGGACAGGGAAGCCTAGCACGCTGCAGTCCATGGGGTCGCAAAGAGTTGGACACAACTGAGCGACTTAAACTGAACCAGACCCCATCAGTGGGCCTTGGAGAAAGTCATACTGGTTGTAATTTTCCAAGCTGCTTGAAAAAGTCCTCTTACTTCTGGGTCAAGGGGCCATGCCCTAATCCTGGTGCTTCTTGTCAGCTGACATCTTTCGAGGTTTGGCCTGCTGTGCATGGTTCTCTTCATTCAAAAGCCAATGTGGGAGTGTGGACTGTTGGTGGTTCACTTAAAGAAGACCTGACCTCCAAGTATGGACACTGGCTGGACTGTTTCCCTCTGAATAAAAGGAAGGGTGGGGTGTTATATCTCCTGCACCAGTTTGAAGCCACACTAGCCTGTATTAGAATCCTGGTTCTACTACTGAACTGGCAGTGTGACCCTGGACCTGTGACCCACCCTCTTTGAGCCTCTCAGAGGATTATCTATTAGGCAGCATAACCACAAATAGTTGTGAGGACTGAACGAGGTCGAGTTTAAAGCACCAAATACAGGGACTTCCCTGGCAGTGCAGTGGTTAAAACACTGAGCTTCTGCTACAGGGGTAATGGGTTCAGTCCCCGGTGGGAAAGTAAGATCCCAAATGCAGTGCGGGGCATTGGAGGGGGGGTGGGGGGAGGTGCGGTGTGTGTGTGGTGGAATAAATAAATAAAAGATTTTAAAGCATTGAGTACAAAGCAGGCACTAAAGGAGAAGTAGCTATTCCTGTTTAATCCAGCTCAAGGATCTAACAATTGAATCGGATGTGAACACCTTGCTCTGGCCAAGTTTACCACATAGTAAGGTTGTTAGTTTCCCTAATACCAGCCCAAATTCTCAGTCCCTCTCGGTGCCGAGCCTCCACCGGAGGGACGACTGCGAGGGGCCCGGCCCTCCCCTCTGACTCACTCGGGTAGGCGGGGAGGCTTCCAGCCTTTCACGTCGGGGACGGGGGCGGGGGCGAGGGCTGGGCTGGGGCCCGGGAGAAGAGGAGGGGAGGGCAGCAGAGACAGTGCCCAGAGCGAGCCAGCGGGGCGCAGACAGGCAAGTAGCGCTTGGGGTCTGACCAGCAGGCGCCTGAGTTCCCCCTGTAGGCTTCTGAGGGGCTCAGCCGGTCACGGGGCACCCTGCTCCCCCCTCTTTTCTTAGGGGTGCACCCGCGTGTCTAATCATCTCTCCTCCTTTCCCCTAAGGAGGGGCGGGAGGGAGCAGCCGTGCTAAAGGAATGTTTATTTTATTCCATTTGGGACCAACTGAGCATCTCTCACTGGGAGACCGGAGAGGGAGGAGAAATATGAGTTTGTTAAAAAGAAGTTTTAGTGTTTGGTTAGCAGATAATGTCAATAATAGCCTGTGTACTGTTAGAGTTCCAAGAGGCTTGAGACTCCTAAATTCTTTTAAAGGAACTGCTCTTTTGTTTTCTTGTTAGTTTGTTTCCTTGTTAGTTTGCAAAGCCTCCTCTGCCCTCCTCCGCGATGGGGCCACCTTTTTTTTCAGCCAGGTGAGGCTCCAGTGTAGCAAGAGAGCAGTGAGTTGGATTCATCCTTGTGCCCTTGGTCACTGCGGAGTCTAGAGCCCCAGAGCCACTCAGGTTCTGCACTGGTGCACACCGGAGTGGACCAGCCTTTCTAGGGCGGGGCTCCGGAAGGGCAACAATGGAAAGCCAAGCCCCAGGAGCGATCTGGGGTTTAACTTCCCATCTCTCTGCTAAATTGTGAACTGGGGGAGGAGGCAGGAGGATTGCTTCCAGAGATGCCCGGCACATGAACTGAGGTCCCGGGATAAATTCTCTGTTGGCCAGAGAAAGCCATCTAAGTTAATTGAGCATCTATTATTTGTTCAGTTGTTGCATAGTCGATCGGTTATGTCCGAATCTTTTGCGAATCCAAGGACTGCAGCCTGCCAGGCTTCTCTGTCCATGCTCCCAGGCAAGGATATTGGAGTGGATTGCCATTCCCTTCTCCAAGGGATCTTCCCGACCCAGGGATCCAACCTTCTTCTCCTGCAAGTCTCCTGCATTGCAGTCGGATTCTTTTACTACCGAGCCACCATCTCATTAATTACACCATCTCATTTAATCTGCTTGTTTATCTTCATGCCCATTTTACAGATAGGGCACAGGGAGGCTACAGAAAGTTAAGTCACTTGCAAGAGGAAGCAGTTGTGGTTCAGTCGTTCAGTCATATCTGACTCTGAGATTCCATGGACTGCAGCCTGCCAGGAAGACGAAGCAGAATCAATAGTAATCAAACTGTTCAGTCTTTCCATTACACCAGACCCTCTTCTTAAGGACCTGGAGACACTCAGGTACCAGCTAGAGTTTGTGTTCTTTGAAGAGAACATTTAACTTCTCATTTTGTTCCAGTCCAGAAATTCTAATGTGGATTGATTCTGTTCCACTGCCACTCCCTGGATGGGGCCCTGAAGGCTGAATCTTATCTCAATCTAGTCTGTTGATTAGCCCTGGGCCAAGCCTGGCGGGTATCTTGGGGAGACGGGCCAGAGTCCTGGGCTAAAAGGCCCTTGACTTCCTCCTGGAGCGTGTACAGATTCTAGCTGCATCCTCCCATATAGATTTAGGAGGGCATGGAAGCTTCTTCCCTTGCTCTACCTGCCTCTCCCTGTGTGATCGTGGACCAGTCACTTGTGCTCTCAGGGTCCCCCTAGCCTCCTCTGGAAAGCAAACAAGCAAGTTGGACAGACTAGCTCCAGGGCCTTATGATGTATTGAAGGCAAGATGGCGTCTGGGTAGAGTCAGAACCATGATTATTTTTATTGCTGTCCCTCAGAGCGCCTGAGGCTGAGAATGTGTGATAGTCAACACCTGGTGAATGAGCAGCTGAGCAAGGGTAGATGTGAGAGGCACCCAGCATGTGTGAGTGCGTGCTAAGTCATGTCCGTCTCTGTGCCACCCTGTGGACTGGAGCACAGCAGGCTCCTCTGTCCATGGGATTCTCCAGGCAAGAATACTGAAGTGGGCTGCTATGCCCTCCTCTAGGGGATATTCCCGACCCCACATCTCTTATGTCTCCAGCATTGGCAAGTGCATTCTTTACCACTAGCGCCACCTGGGAAGGCTTAGTGACCACAGGGCATTACAGACCCTTCATTATCCTAACTTGCACCCTTAGAATTACTATTGACTTGTTAGGAATTTGACCAGGGACCTAAGCACTCGGTTAAGAGAGATTCAGATTCAGTGCTTGTTCCCAATGTCTGCATGCATACTAAGTCGCTTCAGTCGTGTCCCATTCTGTGGGACCCCATGGACTGTAGTCTGCCAGGCTCCTCTGTCTATGGAATTCTCCAGGCAAGAATACTGGAGTGGGTTGCCATGCTCTCCTCCAGGGGATCTTCCCTACCCAGGGATTGAACCCACATCTCTTTTGTCTCCTGCACTGATGGATGGGTTCGTTACCACTAGGGCCACTTAGGAAACCAGCATGCAGGACATCGCAAAGTCTGTGTCACCCACCTCTGCCATTCCCTGGGAACTGAGCTTCAACAACTACAACAAAAGTCAAATGTAGTCATTCAGGCAAGGAGAAAGACAAGCCAGGGAGGAGGAAAAAGTGATGCCGAGGCAGTGACTCCACCCAGGAAATGTGACTAATTCAGCTGAAGCCAGGGCCAGGCAGTCATGCCTGCCCCAGGCTGGTAAGCGGGGGAATGTGGCCAGTCTCAGCTTTCCTGTGGTTTTTCTTGCAGGCCCCAGACTCAGGGCTGCTAGCCCTGGCCTGCTGCCGCTGGCGGAGGCCACTGTGATGGGGAGGCTTGGAGCTGGGGTGGGTTTCCAGCCTCTGGGCAGTGGCGGGGCGGGTCTCTGAAGAGCCAGCCTGGTCGCAGTGTTGCTTTCCTCTGTCAGGCCCTGCCTGGCTGCCCAGCACAGTCCACCCCTTCCTGTGGAGGACGGACCTCAGCACTAGCTGGGGCTGGAGCCCAGGGGTGGGGCTGATGGGTGGGGCCACCTGGAGGAAGAGCTGAGGGAAGTGAGAGACTGAGGTGGGGCTGGAGGAGCCTGAAAAGCAGAAGTAGGAGGAAGCAGAGCTGCTCGGAACAGGTGAAAGTGGGGAGGAAGGCCGAGGGAGATGGGGTGTGGGGTGGGCTGGCCGGGACCCTCTTAGGTGGGCAGATGAGGGCAGACACAGAGACTCACATTTCTGGAAGCTGCTTTGTCCAGGACTGGTGTGCCCCCTCCCCCAACACACACACAGACACTGCTGCCCTGTCCAGGCACTGGAGCCTTGTGGGTTCCCTGGGTGGGATAAGGGACGCCCGGACCAGGGATTGTCCTGGCTTGTGGAGAGGTGGTGTGTGATCTGCTACCAGAGGCCACCACACCGAGTGACCTGACCAGACTCCTGAAGGCCCTCAGCCAGCCCAGAGGTGCATTCAGCTTTGATGGTACTTGTTCCTAAGACGGGATGGTGGTGTGACAGCAGATGGGTGGGCTGGAATGGGGGAGGGGGCAGGCCTAGCATTTGAATTCAGACCAAACTATGCCTCAGGGTTCATTATTTTTGCAAACTTAAGAAGAACTCTGATGGGGATCTGGCCAGCTGCCTAGGGTAGGGTACGGGAAGGCAAAGGTGGAGCCCGGAAAGGGTGGGTCAGTCACGTGCATGGTCAGTCTTGTCTGACTCTTTGCGACCCCATGGACTGTAGCCGGCCAGGCTCCTCTGTCCATGGGATTTTCCAAGCAAGAATACTGAAGTGGGTTGTCATTTCCTACTCCAGATGATCCTCCAAACCCAGGGATTGAACCCGCGTCTCTTGCATCTCCTGCATTGGCAGGCGGTTTCTTTACCGCTGTGCCACCAGTTTGCACCTGGGAAAGGGTGGGAGTCCTGCTTGGTGTCTGGGGAGGGAGCACTGACTGAGGATCCCCAGGTGAGGCTTCTAGACCCTGCAGCTCCTGTGAAAGCCCAGGTTCTCAGCTGGGAATAGCTGGTGTCATCTTTAGTGTTGACACTCACCCCTGATTCTTTCTTGGGGAGTGGGGTAGGAGCTGTTGGCATTTCACACCTAAGGGCAAACGATGAAGGGACCTGTTGGGAATCAGTGGAATCGGAATCTGAGAAGGGTGCAGACAGCATCGAGCACCTGTCATCTTTACAGCTGACAGGCATTGCTGGAAAAGTCTGCATAATCAACTCCCCCACTCCCAGTGTGTCTTCAAAGGCCAGCTCCTTCCTAAGTCAGGACCTCGGGACAGCCAGCAGGGCACCCGTCCTCCCCTCCAACCCTGGCCCCTAATTTCTGCCTCCAGGGCTGCTCCTCCCTATTGAAATCCTGGGTTATCTCTTAGGCTCCATCTGGTCTAATCATTGGAGCTCAACAAGTGCAGTTAATCCTGAGTGCCTGCAGGCTACTGGGCACAGCCCAACGTTCCAGGCAAAATATGGTTCCTTCCTGAAAGGCCTTTATAGTCGAGTCGGGGAGACAGCCAGGCCTGTAACTCAGCATGCTGTGGCGGAGTGGGAAAAACTAAAAGGTTTTAACATAAGAAGTATAGAAGCGGCTCCCCTGTGAGGTGGTGAGTTCCCCACCAGGAAAGGTATTCAAGAAGAAATGGTGAGGGATGTAGGGATTTCTGTGCCGTGCTCATGTCTGGGTGTGTGTTGGGAGGCAGATCTGGAGTGTGTGTGTATGTGTGTGTGTGTGTGTTAGTCTTTCAGTTGTGTCCGACTCTTTGTGACCCCATGGACTGTAGTGCGCCAGGCTTCTCCGTCCATGGAATTCTCCAGATGAGAATACTAGAGTGGGTAGCCATTTCCTTCTCCAGGGGATCTACTGGATCCAGGGATCGAACCTGGGTGTCCTGCATTGCAGGCAGATTCTTTACTATCTGAGCCACAAGGAAACCCGAGTATTAAATAAAGCTCCTTCTAATGCTGACATCTGATTCTGTGATGTTCCGCACCTAGGGGAAGTTTTATGTGGTCTCCTGGAAGTGACGGTTTCCTGCTTCACAGCCCATCCTCTAGAGACCATGAGACTTGTGGGTTGTTCTTCATTTCTGGGCCCCTTCCCAATGCCGAGTTCCCAGCATAGACCTAGAATGGAACTGAATAGACCTTGTCATGGGCTGCTTGAGGAATGCAGAAGTGCTGGGCGTGTCCCCTGCTCTACCTGAGACACGGAGCTATCAGGTCATACTCTAAGACAGCCTGTGAGCGGGAAGAAGATGAGAACTCCCAGAGAAGGACAAAGCCACCAAATGATAGCTGAGGCTTGAAATGGGTCTGGATGAGTGGCAGGGCTTTGATGGTCCTCAGGGTTGAGGTTGGCACTAAGGAAGCTGAGGGGCTGTGGGCTTGGGCAGAGGGGTTGTGGGGAGAGGACGAGTGACAGGCCAGTGTCAGTGGGCGCTTGGTGGGGGCCAGGGAGCAGCGTTAGAGTCACCTGGAACTTCTCTGGCACTGATACTCCAGCTCCACCCTGGAGAGTCTGGTTTTAACTGGCCTGGACATGGGGATTTAAAAAAAAAAAAAAAACCCAAGTGACTCTAATATGCAGACAGATAGAGATGCTGTTCTGGACACAGTTAACTGGCAGAATGAGAACCACCTAGGACATAGTTCAAATGCCCATGGAATCAAGACCCATGGAATCAAGTCTCCAGGCCTGGGCTTCGAAGTTTTTGTAAGATCCTAACATAGTTCTTCTGCAATGCAGGAGCTGCAAGAGACATGGGTTCAATCCCTGGGTGGGGAGGATCCCCTGGAGGAGGGCATGGCAACCCACTCCAGTATTCTTGCCTGGAGAATCCCATGGACAGAGAAGCCTGGTGTGCTACCATCCATGGGGTCGCAGAGAGTCAAATGTGAATGAAGTGACTTAGCACACGCACTCGAAACGTAATTCTAATGGGTGGCCAGGCTAGAAAGCCAGAGGGATGAGGGCAGCCAGCCCCTCTCAACAAAATGCTGCGATGGCTCTTGGAGGCTGGCAGCCCCACGTATGGTCTGCCTGCTATTGAGTTATGGCCTGAGCTCTTAGCTCAGGAACAACAACAACAAAAAATAGCTGGCAATGAGCACGCCATTTCTGTCCCTGAGCTCTACCCACCCTGGCTTGTGCTTGGGGGCGGCCACCTCACCGCTTGGGGCCTGAGTCACAGGCTGAGCTGTCTGTTGCAGGGGATGTGGGCACAGCATGTGACCCTTTGTGGGATTGAGAATCATTGACGTTTCCTCCCCCAAACCTCCCCCTCACTGTCTGCCCCCCTCCCTTGGGGAAGTGTGATTCCAAAAATGTGCCTTTCCGTTGTGTTTTGAGTAGGGCTTCCCCGGTGGCTCAGTGGTAAAGAATCTGTCTGCCAGTACAGGAGCCTCAGGAGACGTGGCTTCCATCCCTGGATGGGGAAGATGCCCTGGAGTAGGAAATGGCAACCCACTCCAGTATTCTTGCCTGGAGAATCCCCATGGACTGAGAAGCCTGGTGGGCTAGAGTCCATGGGGCTGCAGAGTTGGACACGACTCAGTATGCACATACTATGTTGTAAATTAGGAAAGAAAAGCAAAGTCATTACTCACATGGTATTTTACACCCATGGCCACTGCTCCTATTTCTTTTTTTTTTCCTACTCAGACTCCACACCCTCTGCTCTCCCTAAAAGTTCTCTTTGTACTTCCTGCTTCCCCAGCCCCGCAAGAGTCTCCTAATGGTGACTTTCAACCCTGAAATTCTCCAGGTCCTTCTCTTGCACCACTGGGGCTCCCTGTTCAGTCGCACAGCATAAATTGTGTGACGGTTCTTGACTGTGAGCTCTGCATTTTCAGTCAAAGAAATCCTCTAGAATTGGGCACATAGGAGAGTGAGTGAAGCTATAGCTACTGCAGTTGCTAATTTTTAAAAAGATAACATTTTTAAAATTTTTTGTTTATGTTTTTATTGGCTACACTGGGTCCTTGTTGCTGCCTGCAGGCTCTCTCTAAGTTGCAGAGAGCTGGAGCTGCTCTCTAATTGCGATGCGCGGGCTTCTCTTGTTACGGAGCATGGGTTCTGGGGCGCTCAGTAATGGTCCTCCTGGGCTTTAGAGCGCAGTCTCAGTAGTTGGGTCCCACAGCCTTTGTTGCCCTGCGACATGTGAGATCTCCCTAGTCCAGGGATCGAACGTGTGTCGCCTGCAATGGCCAGCGGACTCTCAACCACTGGACCACCAGGGAAATCCAGAAGACAGTATTTTTTAAAATGCTTGCCTTGAGCATTTTTTTTCCTGAAATAACTTTTGTCCAAAAAGGTTGCTCTTACTGTCCTACAGAATAAAGATGATATTCATCATCCTGGTATTTGAGGGATGCTGGACATATAGAAGTGATAGCTAATGCCTGGGAATGGAGGAAATTCCCTAGGTAGGGAGTTTAGAATTTGAGAAAGCGCTAAGTCTAATGTTAGCTGTAGGTTTTTCTGTGTTTTTATTTCTGGGATTTTTTTGTTCAATTTTGGTAGATGCCTTTTATTAGGCTAAGGACATTCCCTTCTGGAACTTCCCTGGCAGTCTAATTGTTAAGACTGTGCTCCCATTGCAGGGATAAAATGGGTTAAGACTGGGCTTCCCTTGTGGCTCAGCTGGTAAAGAATTCGCCTGCAATGCGGGAGACCTGGGTTCAATCCCTGAGTTGGGAAGATCCCCTGGAGAAGGGAAAGGCTACCCACTCCAGTAGTCTGGCTTGGAGAATTCCATGGACTTGGAATTCCATGACCCCATGGACAGTCCATGGGGTCGCAAGAGTTGGACATGACTGAGCAACTTGCCCTTTCACTTCTTTCCCATTGTAGGGAGCATGGATTTGATCCCTGGCTGGGGAGCTAAGATCCCACGTGCCCCATGCTGCTAAGTCACTTCAGTCGTGTCCGACTCTGTGTGACCCCAGAGACGGCAGCCCACCAGGCTCCCCCGTCCCTGGGATTATCCAGGCAAGAACACTGGAGTGGCTTGCCATTTCCTTCTCCAATGCATGAAAGTGAAAAGTGAAAGTGAAGTTGCTCAGGTTGTCTACTTGAAAGTTATACAATCGTGTCCAACTCCTAGCGATCCCATGGACTGCAGTCCACCAGGCTCCTCCGTCCATAGGATTTTCCAGGCAAGAGTACTGGAGTGGGGTGCCATTGCCTTCTCCCACGTGCCCCATAGCATGGCCAGAAAAAGAGGAAATTCCCTTCTATTTCTCTTTTGCTGAAAGCTTTTTTTAAATCAAAAATGGATGTAGAATTTTTCTAAGTGGTTTGTTTTTATCTATAGAGATGATTTTATGTTTGTTTATATGGCTTGTCAATCGGGTGGATTACATTGATTTTCAGATGTTAAACCAACTTTGCATTTCTGGAGTAAACCCTGTTTAGTCATAATGTTTCACCTTTCTATATATTTCTGAATTCTATGTGCTAAAATTTTGTCAGGTTTTTTCTTGTGTTCATGAGGGATCTTGGTCTAATTTCCTTTTCTATAATATTTTTATCTGATTTTGTTACATCAGGAAAATGGTGGCAGCATGGGATGGATTATGAAGGATTGGCATGCCTTCCTTAAGTTTTTGGTAGAATTTATCTGAACTTGAAATTTGGGGGTGGGTAGTTTTTAAGTACCATTTCAGTTTCTTTTGGGATTCCCTAATAGTTCAGTTGGTAAAGAATCTGCCTGCAATTCAGGAGACCCCAGTTCGATTCCTGGGTCAGGAAGATCCACTGGAGAAGGGATAGGCTACCCACTCCAGTATTCTTGGGCTTCCCTTGTGACTCAGCTGGTAAAGAATCCGCCTGCAACTCGGGAGACTTGGGTTCAATCCCTGGGTTGGGAAAAGCCCCTGGAGAAGGGAAAGGCTATCCACTCCAGTATTCTGGCCTGGAGAATTCCATGGACTGTAAAGTCCATGGGGTCACAAAGAGTCGGACACGACTGAGTGACTTGCACTTTCACTTCCCGTTTCTTTAGTAGATATTAGAACCCTTCAAATAATCTATTTCTTCTTCTTTTTAAAAAAATATTTATTATTTGGCTGTGCTGAGTCTTAGTTGTGGCATGCGGAATCTTTAGTTTTGCATGTGGGATCTAGTTCCCTGACCAGGGATGGAACCGGGCTCCCTGTATAGGGAGCACAGAGCCTCAGCCACTGGACCACCAGGGAAGTCCCTCTAATTCTTGTTGAGTGAACTTGCATAATTTGTATCCTTCAAAGACTGCCCATTTTGTATAAGTTGTTGACTATATTGGCATAAAGTTTTTGTGATATTCTCTTTATCCTTTTAATACTTGTAGGATCTTTAGTGGTGTTCATCTCTCTTGTTTCTGTATTGGAAATTTGTGTCTTTTCTTTTACTTAATCAATGTGTCAAACGGGTCATCATTTTTTTTGATGTTTCCAAAACCCAGCTTCATTGATTCTCTCTATTTTTTTGGCTTCCTATCCATTGACTTTAAGTCATTGATTTTAGACTTTTCCAATATAAGCCGTTATTACTTAGAGAGGCATATCCCAGCCTCATGCAATGCCCAGAATTAGGACTCCTGTCTAGAAGCAGAAGAGGTCACAGCAAGGGGAAGACCCTGGCCCAAGGAGCCCAAGACCTGGCTTTCGCTAGCCACTCACTAGTCACTGTGTCACTTGGGACTTAGACTCTTTGAGCCTCAGTTTCTTTGCCTGAATAATGGAGGAATCTGCTTTTGGAGGTGAATTAGTTGAATAATGAAGCACTTGGCCTCTGGGAAGGACCTCCCCAGACCAACGTGAAGGCTGGTACTCATGACATTTGTAATCATAATGGCTTTGATTCTGTCTTTGCAGATCCAGAAACAGCATGTACTCACCCATCCCCCAGAGGTAGGCTGTGCGCCCCTTCCCCTTTCACCCTTCTCCTCTTCACTTCCAAGGGCAGCCCCTCCTCTCCCCCACACCGCAGTCCCCAGGCCTGCCCCAGGTCTCTCTGCTTGTCTCCACTGCATACGGGCCTCTGCCTTCACCAACCCTCTCCCCTCCCGCAGCGGCTCTCCGTTCCCACCGACCGTGAAGCTCCCTGGCCTGCACATATGGAGGGTGGAGAAGCTGAAGCCAGTGCCTGTGGCCCCTGAGAACTACGGCATTTTCTTCTCGGGAGACTCCTACCTGGTGCTGCACAATGGCCCGGAAGAGCTCTCCCACCTGCACCTGTGGATCGGTAAGGGAGGGAACTGGAAGGACTGGTGGGGGGTGGGGGTGGTGCTGGCCCAGGCAGGGGTCGGGGCTGGCCTAGGTCTCACCGGCAACCTCCCCTGACCCCAGGCCAGCAGTCGTCCCGGGACGAGCAGGGGGGCTGCGCCATATTGGCCGTGCACCTCAACACCCTGCTCGGAGAGCGGCCTGTGCAGCACCGAGAGTCACAGGGCAATGAGTCCGACCTCTTCATGAGCTACTTCCCCCACGGCCTCAAGTACCAGGTCAGAACCCACTGCCCACGCCCTCTCCTGTGCTTCTCCTTGAGCTCCTTCTTGCTGGTCGTGACCCTGCAAAAGGCGCAAGGCCACTCAGGGCTGGAGCCTCCTCCCACCCGGTTCCTGCTTGCCTGCTTTCCTTCCTGCCCAGTGGGAGGGGGCATGGGGTGCTGGTGGGAGGGGATGGGGGAGGCCCACTCAGGCTGGCCATCCGGGCTGCAGGAAGGCGGCGTGGAGTCGGCGTTTCACAAGACCTCCCCAGGAACCGCCCCAGCTGCCATCAAGAAACTCTACCAGGTGAAGGGCAAGAAGAACATTCGTGCCACTGAGCGGGTGCTGAGCTGGGACAGTTTCAACACAGGGGACTGCTTCATCCTGGATCTGGGCCAGGTAGGTGGGCAAGGCTGACTGAGCACCCACTCATGTTGCACTGTGTGTGTCTCTCTCTTTTTTATGCCTGTGCTGGATCTTAGCTGTGGCATCAGGGATCTAGTTCCCTGACCAGGAATCGAACCTGGGGCCCCCTGTTTTGGGAGCCTGGAGTCTTAACCATTGGACTGCCCAGGAAGTCACTGTGTTTTTTTTTTTTCTTTTCAGTCACACTGTGCACACAGCCTATAGGATCTTAGTTCCCCAACCAGGGATTGAAATGGGGGCCACAGCAGTGAAAGTGCTGAGTCCTAAGCACTGGACCACCGGGGAACTCCTTGGTGCTATTTTAAAGGGCAGGGACTAGGAAGCCAGAGCAGAGGGAAAGGGGCTGAGAAGCTGTAAGCCCATTCCAAGTGGGGGTCACTGTTGCTGTTAGAAGACATCCCTGTATTTGTTTGGACAGAAACCTCCCTCTGCTGTCTAGTCTTGGCCTCTAACACTGAGTCTACTCTCTAGTGCTCCTGGAACCTTTGAAGCTCTGAGTTAGCTGCCTCCCATCCCATGCGTTAATCAGTTCATTCATCTCTTCCCTTGGTGAATCTATGGCCCCCGCTCTGAGCCATCATGTGTGCATGCTAAGTCGCTTCAGTCGTGTCCAACTCTTTGTGACCCCATGAAGGACCCCAGGCTCCTCTGTCCATGGTATTCTCCAGGCAAGAATACTGGAGTTGGTTGCCATGCCCTTCTCCAGGGGATCTTCCTGACCCAAGGGTTGAACCCGCATCTCATATGTCTCCTGCATCGGCAGGCAGGTTCTTTACCACTAGCGCCACCTGGAGACCACAAGTTGCTGGCCCAGGGCAGGCAGCCAAGGCCAGGTCTATCACTGGCTGTATTTTAACCCATGACAGGATGTGATGAGGGTCCTCTTAGGAGCAGTGGGATGGGCTGGGGGAGCTTATGGCAGTGAGGAGCCTTCTAGGCCAAGCCACTGCCCCAGGAAAGTGCCACTTGACTAGACTAGGGGAAACGCCATTCCAGGGGAAGGTGATGGGTGAGCTGAGGCACTGAGTGGGAGAAGGGCACAGACATGCCTGTCGACAGCCAGGAAGGAGGCAGCCTGACTTGGACGCAGGGTGGGGACAGGACCAGTGGGAGTGGAAAGTGCTAAGAAGCTGCAACAGGGCAGGAGGAGATTGAGTCTTTGAGGGTCTGGACTGTACCTGTCGTGCTAAAGATTTGGAACAGGAAGAGGAACCTGGATGCTGTTTAGAAGGAGGACTGGAAGCATTGAGATGGAGGCAGGGGACCTTCTCAGTAGAGGTGATGAGGGCCATGCCTGGCGAGTGCGCAGAGGCATCTGACATTCTGGGCCCAGGGACGCCATTCACCTGTTCACCCATTCACTCTTTCATTCACTCATTCACCCAATTCATTCATGCAATAACTATTTATTCTGGGCCTAAAGATGTGCCTGTTTCTGTTTGGCACTGAGCATACAGCAGTGGGTCAGGTCATGCCAAACAAAACAAAACCCTCATGCCCTAATGAGGCTTACTTTCTAGTCAGGGAAAATACATTATAAATAAGATAAAGATGTTTCAATATATGACACAAGTGATGTGGAAAATAAAAGTCTGTGGGAGATGGGGGTGTGGGGCAGAGAAAGGCTCTCACAGAGACTGTCATTCCTGTCCCCAGAGGCCCTGCTTCCCTTGCTTTCTTGCTTGTCTTTGATCGTCTTGCCTCAGTTCTGCAGAGGACAGGATGCAAGTGGCTCTAACCGGAGCCTCCCCACTTCCTTCCAGAACATCTTTGCCTGGTGTGGTGCGAAGTCCAACATATTGGAGCGGAACAAGGCACGGGACCTGGCACTGGCCATCCGGGACAGCGAGCGGCAGGGCAAGGCCCACGTGGAGATCGTCACCGATGGGGAGGAGCCTGCCGACATGATACAGGTTGAGAGACATGGGGGTAGCAGGAGGGTGGCCTCTGCTTGAGGCCACCGAAGGAGGCAGTGATCACAGCAGGAGGGCTGTAAGGGCATCTGGGGCCCTGCTTAGGGCTTGGCTGGTTCATCAGGTGCCTTGGTGGGACTCCGAGTCAAGTACCCCTTGGGATGAAGGGACTGGTATCCAGGGACCGAGCCCTCTCCAGCTCTGCCTGGCGCCTTTGTGCAGACATGGGTGTGGGGGTGGGAGTGAGGGGGTGGTCCTGGGCATGATAGGTGCCCAGGAATCCCTGGAAATGTGGCCTGCCCTCGTCCCTGCAGGTCTTGGGTCCCAAGCCCTCTCTGAAGGAGGGTAACCCTGAGGAAGACCTCACAGCTGACCGGACAAACGCACAGGCCGCGGCTCTGTATAAGGTGGGTGTCCCGGGCCTGCCCTGGGACCAGGCGGGGGTGTGATCTTGATGCCTGTGGGGCTGAGAGAAGAGGAGAGGAGAAAGCAGCGGGCAGGTGGGGCCAGGTCCCAGGGTGGTTTATCAGGGCGTGGAGTGAGGGGAGGATGGGAAGTGAACGGATGCTCGGCCCTCCTGGGGAGGTGAATGTCACTTCCCTTCCAGCCCATTCTTAGATATGGAGGTTTGAAACAAGCCGATGCTGAGCTTTACTTTTTTTTTAATATCTATTTATTTATTATTTATTTGGCTGCGTTGGGCCTTAGTTGCAGCCACAGTCTTCTTTCTAGTTGTGGCACTTGGGCTTAGTTGTCCCATGGCATCTGGGATCTTAGTTCCCTAACCAGGGGTCGAACCTGCATCCCCTGCATTGCACACTGAAAAGAAGTGTTAGTTGCTCAGTCATGTCCAACTCTTTGCAACCCCGTGGACTGTAGCCCACCAGGCTCCTCTGTCCATGGCATTCTCCAGGCAAGAACACTGGAGTGGGGAGCCATTCCCGTCTCCAGGGGATCTTCCAGACCCAGGGACTGAACCCGGGTCTTCTCCATTGCAGGCAGATTCTTTACTGTCTGAGCCACCAGGGAAGTCCCTGAACTGTACCTTTTTTGAATTCTTTGCATTTACTTGTTAATTTGGAGTCTAATTAATTTCCACAGATTCAGGGGCTCTGGGAGGCAGTGATTGAGGCTGAAGTAGGGATGGGTGTTGTCTGGGATTTGCCTATCAGCTGTCAGTTCTTCCCCTACCTTCGGTCTGCTGTTCAGCCTGGGGTGGTGAGTGGGACCTCTACTGGAGGGACCTGCTCCTTGGTGGAGGTCAGAGCTTTGAACTGCGGGAAGGAGGGTGACATGGCACTGCCCACTCTCCCCCAGGTCTCTGACGCCACTGGACAGATGAACCTGACCAAGCTGGCTGATTCCAGCCCCTTCGCCCTCGAGCTGCTGATACCCGATGACTGCTTTGTGTTGGACAACGGACTCTGCGGCAAGATCTACATCTGGAAGGGTACGTGTAGCTTCTCCACACCAGCCTGAGGCCCCTGTGGTCACTCTAACCAGGAAGGCTTCCCACGAGAGGGCTCAGCCAGCCCATAGACACCTGGCTCAGCGAGCCTCCGTGGCTGATGGTTAATTCCTGGCAAGGGTTCTGCACCTTCAGCCCACCTCTGAATCGTCTGAGGGCCCTGTTAAGACCCAGAGTGAACCACACCCCTGAGACTCTCATTCTCGAGGTCTGGGTTTCCCAGGTGGTGCTAGTGATAAAGAACCCATCTGGCAATGCAGGAGACATAAGAGACGCAGCTTCAATCCCTGGATAGGGACGATCCCTTGGAGGAGGGTAACCCACTCCAGTGTTCTTGCCTGGAGAATTCTATGGACAGAGGGGCCTGACGGTCTACAGTCCATGGGATCGCGGAGAGTTGGACACTGAAGTGACTTAGCACACATGAGACTTTGCAGGCTCTGGGAACCATCTCTCGGGTTCCCAGGTCTTGCTGCTGACTTTGTGTTGAGGACCACTTGCCACAGAGCTCTCCTAGGCCTCAGTGCCACTGGGACCCCTGCTTCTGCCTGTCTGCCTTGACTGTGACCAATTCTAGATATGAAATCTCACCTTATGCACTGGGTAGCAAACTGGTAGGGCTCGTTTTTCCAAGAGGTTGTATTGGCTAGAAATGAAACACCCTTGGGCAGAAGCCTGCTTGCTAGATCAGACTCTAAAAATATTGTAACAAAGCTCTGAGTCTGTGAGTAATTCTCTGTGCTTGTCTTTTCTTGTTCTTTTTTTTCCCCCGCTGTGCTGGGTCTTTGTTGCTGCATGCCTTTCTCTAGTTGCGGTGAGCAGGGGCTTCCTCTTGGTTTGATGCTTGAGTTTCTCATTGTGGTGGCTTCTCTTGTGGAGCACAGGCTTTAGGTGGATAGGCTTCAGTAGTTGCAGCTCGTGCTTGTGGCGCATGGGTTTGCTCTGAGGCATATGGAACCTTCCCAGAGCAGGGATCAAACCTGTGTCCCCTGCATTGGCAGATGGATTCTCATCCACTGGAACACCAGGGAAGTTCTGTGTCTTTTCTTGTTCTTGAATGTGTCTCAACTGCCCAGATTATAAACCTCTTGAATGAAATCACATTGTCTCTAGTGCCTTGATGAGATAGCATTTGCTCAGTATAGCATTTGCTCAGTAAATATTTGTGACATGAACCAGGACCAGGAGAACTTTCCAGCTAGGAGGATGGAGAAGTGTTAGGTGTTGTAACTTGGCAGCTATTAGGCATCACACTCTTGCCTCAGGGAAGGCCCAGGAGTGGCAAGCTACAAGGCAGGTTTCTAAGAGGTGAGGAGGACGGTGGTAGGGGGTGGGGAGGATTGTGTTGCTGGGGCTGCCTTTGCATGCCAGGCTTCCCTGTCCTTCACTGTCTCCAGAAGTTTGCTCAAACTGATGTCCATTGAGTCAGTGATGCCATCTAACCATCTCATCCTCTTCCTGCCCTTAGTCTTTGCTAGCATCAGCGTCTTCTGATGAATCATCTCTTTGCATGAGGTGGCCAAAGTATTGGAGCTTTAGCTTCAGCATCATTCCTTCCAAAGAATATTCAGGGTTGATTTCCTTTAGGATTAACCAGTTTGATCTGGTTTGGAAGTGTCTTTAGCCCCAAGCAAAGAATGGAGAAACCAGTGGGAGAAACAGGAAACTTAGGAGCTGGGAAGAGAAGCATCAGGCAATCACAGAGGAAGGATACAGCACATTAATCTCAGATATATTGTGGCTAATTAGAGTTTTAATAGCCTGGCTGAAGAGCCAACCACAGTTGACAACATTGTTTCCTTGGAAAAATTCCTCCAGGTGGTGCAGGGTTTGGTTAAAGGCGAGAAGGGAGGGCACTGCTGTTCCTTTTTACTGACTCTCAGTTGGTATAACCATTAGGCTGATGTTGGCATCTAGCTTTATGGGAGTAAGATTGCAGTCAATCATGCCCTTTTTTTCTGTCCAATTTAATTTTGCAAGAAAGGCTTGATAACAGTACAGTTGACAGACTCAAAAGGCGGGGGGCCCTGGAAAGGGAGAGAGGGGCCTGAGTGTCTCATGCGAGGGCGACATTAGTTCTCCCTGAATATCCCTGGGGCCCTGGCCCGAGCAGAATGATGATTGGAGCGGGCAGAGGGCAGTTTTCATCTGGAGCTGTGAGTTGGGAGAGGCTGACTTCTCACTGAGCCCCCTCAGGGTGTTCTTAGGACCAGGAGGCCAGCTATTCTGTGGGTGTGTGAGCTCAGTTGCTCAGTTATGCCTGGCTCTTTGTGACCCCATGGACTGTGTAGCCCACTGGGGTCCTCTGTCCATGGAATCTGGACCTCCTTAAATCTCCTCGAGACAAATGGGATGCGGGCTAGAGAGGGTCCCTGCTCTTTTAAAATTTATCCTCCTTATGATCCAGGGCGCAAAGCTAATGAGAAGGAGAGGCAGGCGGCCCTCCAAGTGGCGGAGGACTTTATCACCCGCATGCGGTATGCCCCAAACACTCAGGTGAGGAGCCCTCCCTGTGCCAGCACACCCTCTTCCTAGACTCTTCCCTGGGCCCCTGCCCCTTGCTTGGACTGGACAAGAAGGGTGAGAAAGCCCCGGGCACAGTCAGGAGCAGTCAGGCCTCCCCTCCTGGAAACACCCAGTGGGAAGGCCCTTCTCAGTCCTTCAGAGTTTTACAGTACATGTTATTTTCTTTTTTTTTTTTTTTAAACTTGTTAATGTACTTTTTTAAAAAAGATTTTTTAAATTTGTTTTTAATTGGAGGCTAATTGCTTTTCAGTGTTGTGTTGTTTCTGCCGTATGACAATGTGAATCAGCCCTAAGTATATGTCCCCGCTCTCTGGAATCTCCCTCCCACCCTCTGCCCTGCACCCCCCGCCCCCCGCCCCCACCCTGCACTCCTTCCTGCCCCTCTAGGTTGTCACAGAGCCCAGGCTGAGCTCCCTGGGTTATACAGTGACTTCCCACCAGCTATTTTTACACGTGGTAGTATATGTATGTCAATGCTACTCTCTCAATTTGTCCCAGCCTCTCCTGTCCCTGCTGTGTCCACAAGTCTGCTCTCTCTGTCTGCATCTCTGTTCCTGCTCTATAAATAGATTCATCAATATAATTTTTCTAGATTCCATATATGTGTTATTATACCACATTTGTTTTTCTCTGACTCACTTCACCCTGTATAACAGGCTCTAGTTTCATCCACCTCACTAGCACTGATTCAAATGCATTCCCTTTCATGACTGAGTAATATTCCACAATCCGTGTTTTTTTCTAAGAGGATGATGGGCAGCGCTCCCCTGGGAGTCCAGCTAGCCGGATGTGCCTCTGGATGACTCATGTGGCTCCTCTGGGCCATGGATTCTAGCTAGTTCTGCCCTTCTCACTGTTTTCTCAGCCCATGTCCCTGTAATCTTTCTTGTCTCTTGGCTTACCTGGAAGAGCATCACTGGCTGGAAGGCCTGTAGACTCAAGCCTGGTGCCCAGCACCCTCCTCCCTGGCTCTGGAAGAGGCAGAGGTGGCAGCCTTGTGAGCCAGACTCTCCCCTGCCATCCCTACAGGTGGAGATTCTGCCCCAGGGCCGCGAGAGTGCCATCTTCAAGCAATTCTTCAAGGACTGGAAGTGAGGGTGGGCATCTCCCTGCCCCTACCTCCTACCCACTTGCTCCTCCTCTGACCTTCTGGTCAGTGCTGAGGTGCCCCTGCCCATGATCAATAAAGGAGACCAGTACTTTTCTTGCTGTTTGCCTGCATTGCCTGCCCTGGGCTAATACTCCCTGCCACACTAGTCACCCAGCTGTGCCCCATGCTGGGCGGAGTAGATGTGTTCTACGTGTGCTAAGTCACTTCAGTCGTGTATGACTCTGTGACCCCTATGGACTGTAGCCGATGAGGCTTCTCTGTCCATGGGATTCTCCAGACAAGAACACTGAAGTGTGTTGCCACTTCCTTCTCCAGATCTTCCCAACCTAGGAATTGAACCTGCATCTCCTGTTGTCTCCTGCATTGGCAGGCAGGTTCTTTACAACTAGCGCCACCTGGTGGCAATTCCACAGCCTGTGAGAGGCCAGAGATGGCTTTGCAGAGGGGCCAGCTCCTGAAGGGGCCAGGTGCTCCCAGTGGGCCTGGCTGGCACTACTGCAAACCCAATAGGGAGATGGCATGGGGCCAGGGCTGGGATCACTTTCAGCCCGAGGTTCAGTCTCACATTCCCGACTGGGGGCAGGTTGTGGCAGCGGGTGAGCGCCTCCACCCAAGCTGGAATTTCCTCAGATGCTCCAGTGAACCGCTGCCAGGCAGCTTCCAAATGATGTATGTTCACCAAGCAAGAGCATAGCTCTTCACATCCATACAGGAGGTCAGCTTGTCATGTCCTAAGTACACTGCATGGGCTCAGGGCCACGTGGGGTCATGGGAATAGCACCAGACTAACGTCAAGGAGGGTTGTGGGTTCAGGTTCTCACCTGGCTCTCTTTGAGCCTGGGCAAGTTGCTTTTCCTCATCCAGGTCCTAGGGGTTTTTTTGGGGGGGCGAGGCGGGGGCATGCTGCACAGCATGTGGGATCTTAGTTCTCTGACCAGGGATCGAACCCACACCCACCCCTCGCGATGGAAGTCTGCAGTCTTAACCACTGGACTACCAGGGAAGCTTCCCTAGTTCGTTCTCTTGTGTGCTGGGGTGGTGACTGGAATAGCAGAGAAACTAGGGGGCTAAATAGCGGGAGAATGGAGTAACCCCAAAACAGTCCCACCCTGGGGTGTGACCGCTGGGTAAGCCCGGACTGGACAAACCGGAGTCCTAGAGGCTTGGCAGGGCTGCAGCCGTCCTGACCCAGGGTCACTGCAGGCCCTCAGAGCTGTCTGGCTTTAAGCCCTGACACACTGGATCTTCCATCTGAAACAGAGTGGTGGTGGTAGTAGTAGTGTTAGTCACTACTACTGTTAGTGTTAGTCACTCAGTTGTGCCCGACTCTTTGGGACCCCATGGACTGCAGTCCACCGGGTTCCTCTGCCCATAGAATTCTCCAAGCTAGAATACTGGAGTGGGTTGCCATTTCCTTCTCCAGGGAATCTTCTTGACCCAGGAATCGAACCTGGGACTCCTGTATTGCAGGCAGATTCTTTACCATCTGAGCCACCAGGGAAGCCTATCCCAAACAGAAATTCTGATCAATTTCATCTTAGTGGTATTGTGCTGAGAAGCATAGAAAAATCAGCTCTTTGCATATCCCCCTCGTTCTCCAACTTTCTCGCCACACAGAGACATCCCGGCGATCACTGGATAGCCTATGCAAAGAGCACGTGCCAGGGGTGAATTTTCAAAGGGGAAAGAGGGATGTTTCCCCTAGAAACTGACATTTTTAGCATTGTAAAGCATTTTGGGTCTCTCATGAAAAGCCTTGGAAGGTTTTTCCTAAGAAAAATGCACAGATTTAAGATTTTTGTTATCTATTTTCAGAGGGTTTAGGCATCCCTCCACAACCACAGAATTCTGTCCATCCACAGAATTGCAGCTTAATCCCTGGACAGTTGTTGCTAATGTCTCCAGGTCCTAAGCTGTATGGAGAGCATCCACTGGCAGTAACACAGAATAGGCTTCTGCAGGGGCCACTGGGCTCCCCTCCAGCCAGAGGCTCCCTTGGGCTGGTCCCTGCTGTGCCATGGGCTGAGCACTAACGGTCCAGGTCTGTTGAGTTGGCCTCCAGGTCTCAGAGCAAGGGAATGGAATCTGCAGGAATCACTGAACTTGACATTCCACAGTTGGCATGGGGTGGGGGGAGGGTTACATTCTAAGCCCACCAGGCCCAGTAATCTCTCTGCTGCCATTTCTGCTGGTCAGGACCAAGGAGGAGGGCACAGGATTAGTTCAGGTCAGGCAAAGACTACACAAAGCAAACAGCAGATCCTTTACCAGCCCTACCCTTGAGGCATCCTGCTGACAGGGGTTCCTTCCATACTTGGGTGGCCGTCTGTCATCTTCACCTTTGTGATGGGTCCCCCTGCACCCGGTCAGACTTGGAGATGCCTGCGGGGGCTGGACAGCTATCTTCCATGACTCTACTTGGGGGAGGTCAGAGAATAGGAGAGAAGCCAGGTGGGACTCTTGCCTGGCCCATTCCCTAGCTCCAAAGCCCTGGAGGCCCCTTTGCGAGTGAAAAGCGACAAGTAGCTTCCCCAGAAGCAAATGCAGGAAAAACCGTGTGTGGATGCCTCGTAACAGTCACCCTTAAGAACAGCCAGGGCCACCTCGACCAATGGCTAGTGTGCAGAGTCTCTGGGTCTGTAAGTGCAGCCGGATGAGGCTGGACGGACTGTGAATTCGGCAGGAGTGTGGCCAGGGCACAGTGGCCTCTCCTGGGGCCTGTGACCGGTGCCAACAACAACCGGCTAGAGTGCTTGGCTCTAACGGGGAACCCTGGGATAACGGCCACAGGACGGTGCAAAGTGTGTCTGGAAGGAAAACACTTGAGATCCTAAACCTAGAATTATTTTATTCAAAAACTGCTGGTGTGTGAATTTCCTCCTTCCTTCAACCAGGCCAGAAAACCAGCCCTGATGGGACATGTGCAGCCTCCATGGGGGGAGCCCAGCTGCGGGTCTGGTTCCCTATCACAAACAGTGGGAGGAGGCATGGGGAGAGATGAGGGTTGGGTGAGCGCCAGACCAGAAAAGGCAAGCACTCTCTGGCTCACACCACCCCCTGTCGGCTGCTGCCGCGACTACCCTCTCCCTTCACATTCTAACTACTCAGCCCCCGTCTGGTCCCTGTCCTGTGGACCCCAAGGCCTGAAAGACCCACTGCCAGGTTTTGGCGCTTCTACTTGGGAGCATCTTTGATGCAGGACTGTGTGGAATATGCATATGGGTCCTCCCACCTGATGATCCATTCGCTGTCACTGATATTACCTGGAATCCGACTATGGAAGCTGTCGCCCAACTAGTAATACAGCAAAGTTCTTGCCCTGAAAGCAGGGCTCCAGAGAGTGAGTCTAATCTAATGGCTCTTGATGTCTCAAGCAGGTGAGGGCCCTTGGCTCCACCCACCAGCCCCAGGGGCTTCCTACATCCCCTCCAGTAGCACCGGAAGGGGTGAAGCCCAGCCAGGGTCCGCCCTCTGAAAGCCCCTCCAAGGCTTCCTGGCTGGTGGCCACTGGGGTTGATCAGATCAGCCACGTGCCTTCGGACAAGTGTGATGGCAGGTCACACACGCCTGTGAAAGTGAGATCCTTGGAGTGAGGGGCTTGTGGCCCAGAGCACTTCTGTGTCCCCAACAGGGAGGCCTGTCCCTTTGACACTCCAGCCAAGTAGGTCTCCAGGGTTTTGAGCAGCCGTCTGGGGCTCTTCTTGGCCGACATCTCCAAATCTGGAACAGAGAGGATTGGGGAACAGAAGGCTGGGGGACGGGGCTCCGGGATGCACAACCCAGAGGCTCTGGAGAGAAGGGGGAAGGGGTTTTCTGAGATGGAGAGCTCACCAGAGAGGGGAACCAAGACACCAGACTTGGGCACAGGGGCCACATACTCTACCCTGTCCGGACAATCTCAATTTTGAATAGTCAGTCTAACTGAGCCAAAAGTTGGGCCCATCTTTTGATTCAGAAAATACGGTAACCAGAGGTATTTGGCCAGAAAGGGAAGAGAGCAGCAGGCTCCCAAGGGTGGGATGATGGAGACTTGGGATGATGGAGACTTGGGGAAGCTGAAACTTGAAAAGGTATGAATGGGAACTGGGGGTAAGGGAAGCCGGCCAAAACCAGTCGATCAACCACCCTGGAGTCCCTGAACCCAGGGACACTAGGAGTGCAGGAGCTAGGCACCCTGAGAAGAGCGAGCGCACCCTTGAGGACAAAGCCTGAGTCTGAGATGGTCTTGTGCTGTGTCCTCCAGACGTGTGCGAGGCGGAGGAAGGTGGCGGCATAGAAGCTGTTCACCACGGGGATCACTTTCTGCTGCCGGTTACATTCCCTGCAGGACAAGGATGGGCACGCGCTCAGCAGTGGACAGACACCTGAGGGTGCCTTCACCCTGTCCCCCGGGGAGCCCTTCCCGGGGCAGCCTTCACATCTGAGGTCAGGGTTGAGGAGGAGGGATGGGTTGGGAGGCTGGTGCAGGGGTAGTCTGTCCAGGTTCCCCGGAGCCAGAAGGTTTTGAAGAGAGCTGGGGGGATAAGATGGTGGGGGGATGAGGTGGTCGGGTGAGGGAACCAGGCTCTGACAGCCAGGGCAGTGAGCAGCGTGAAGACTCACCTGGAGAGACACTCCTCTCTTAAGGCCTGGATGGCGATACGCGTGATATTCACAGACATCAAACAGAAGGGGAATTGCTGGAATGGATGGGGTACCAGGTCAGTGGCATTCCAGGCTCTCAGCTTCTGTGCTTCCTGTTGCCCATAATCTAGTCTGGCCCTCGGGAGATGACAACAATCACAGCCAGAGGCAAACAGCTGGCATTATTAATGCTTACACTTAATCTTCACCATAATATTCCCATTTTACAGATGAGGAAACTGAGGCCTAATGATCTTAAGTAACTTTCCTAAAGCACTGAACCAGGATTCCTACTGAGGTCAATGCACTCCAAAGCTGGTGCACAAACCTCTGTGCTAGTTCTCAGCCTCTTCAACATCGCACCCCACCAGCTCTCCTTGGCCTTCATCAGACCCGTCCTGTGTGCTGCCTGTGGCCCACATCACCCCCTGGGGTTGGATGGACATAGGAGGGATGAGGTGCAGTTATCTAACCAACTCTGTAGGTTCTTAAAATCTCTTCTCCCTTCTGTAGGCTTCCGGTTATTTGACTGCTCATAAGCTCTTCACCCAAAAGCTGACAGAGAAAGTACAAGTAGGCAGAGAGTCAGCCTTGACTTGGGGTGCACCCCGACTCTTGGTAACACACAGGCCTGGGAACGGGCTGTGCAGGTCACACTCCTGAGATGGGCAGCCAGGGCCCACCAGAGTGCTTCACCAAAAAGGTCCTCGGAATCCTCCGTGGAGTTCACATGAATGCTGTATTTTTAGAGTGGCCACTTCCTATTCTTTTATAAAAGATTAAAAAAAAATTTCTTTTATTTTTGGCTATGCTGGGTCTTCACTGCTATGTGGGCTTTTCTCTAGTTAGAGCATGTGGGGGCTACTCTCTAGTTGCACTACATGGGCTTCTCATTGCAGTGGCTTATGGAAGAGCATGGAGCTCTCAGCATGCGGGCTTCAGTAGCTGCAGCACATGCGCTCGGCTGTTGCAGCTCCCGGGCTCTGGAGCACAGGCTTATAGTTGTGCTGCACAGGCTTAGTTGCTGCACAGCATACAGGATCTTCCTGGACCAGGGATCGAACCTGTATCTCTTGCATTGGCTGGTGGATTCTTTACCACTGAGCCACCAGGGAAGCCCCTTTCCTATTCTTTAACAACAAAAACCCAACCAAATGAAAAGGGGCTTTTCCCAGAGGATTTGCAAATATTACATGTTAGTTTCTGCCATAGTACCCATACAAGGACGTTGGCTGAGAGCAACACGTAGACCAGTGTGTCCCTTAGTTTAGAATGAGAACCAAAATCTACATATTCTATCTGCTTCCTCAAAAAAGAAAATCTGTTACATTATGATGTAGAACCATACAGTCCAGTATAACAGCAAATAGCCACATGAAGCTACTGAAATATCAATTAGTTGAAAATTAAGTAAAATTAAAAATTCAACTCCTTAGTCAAAGTAGCCAGATTTCAAGTGCTCAACAGCCACACATGTTTAGGAGCTGCTACACTGGACAGTGCAGACAGAATGTGTCCTTCACTGCAGAAAGTTCTGGGGGACACACTGAACTGTAGAGGGTCATCTGGCTCCACAAGAATTTTTCTCAGGGTCTTCCATGACACCTGGATTCCAGACCTTGGCCTGGCCATCTGTGAGCTGTGTGTCCCCAGGAAGGCCATCGAAACTCCATGAGACTCAGCTCTCTCTTCTCTCAAAACCAAAAAGGAAATGAACATTGAGTGCTGGGGCTTCCCTGAAGGCTTAGTGGTAAAGAATCTGCCAGCCAGTGCAGGGGACAGGGGTTCCATCCCTGATCTGGGAAGATCCCACATGCTATGTAGCAACTAAGTCTGAGCAGCACAAATACTAAGCATGCACTCTAGAGCCTGGGAGCCACACCTACTGAAGCCCGTGTGCCTAGAGCCCATGCTCCACAAGAGTGTGTGTGCTTAGTCCCTCAGTGGTGTCCTACTCTGTGACTCCATGCACTATAGCCCACCAGGCTCTTCTGTTCATGGATTCTCCACACAACAATACTGGAGTGGATTATCATTTCCTTCTCCAGAGGATCTTCCTGACCCAGGGATCGAACCTGGGTCTCTTACATTGCAGGTAGATTCTTCATCATCTGAGCCACTAGGGAAGCCCCACAGCAAGAAGCCAGCACACCGCCACTAGAGAGTAGCCCCTACTTGTGGCAACTAGAGAAAAGCGCTCGTGGCTATGAAGACCCAGCACAGCCCAAAATAAGCAATAACAACAACAAAAAAATAAAATACATTGAGTGCTACGCAGAAAGTAGTGAACAAAGCAGACCTGTGGCTGCCCTCCTTAGAAAAGCATGCTTCGAAGGCTGGCATCTGGGAACCCGGATTTTGAGAAGGCTCCCACCACTCCCCCAGGCTGACTCACTGTACCTAATCTGTCTGTGCAAACCACATGGTTTATGCTGAACACCTGCTTTCCATCCGATTCTGGAATTCTGGTACATGCCACACAGATGGTGGGCTTCCCAGGTGGCGCTAGTGGTAAAGAACCCACCTGCCAGTATAGGAGACATAAAAGATTCGGGTTTGATCCCTGGGTTGGAAAGATCCCCTGGAGGAGGAAATGGCTACCCACTCCAGTATTCTTGCCTAGAGAATCCCATGGACACAGGAGCCTGGTAGGCTATTGTTCATGGGGTCACAAAGAGTCAGATGTGACTGAAGCAACTTAACACACACACACACACACACACATACACACACACAGATGGTGCCTGCATGACCAGCCCCCAGTAGAAACCTCAGATACTGAATCACTAGTGAGGATCTGAGACGTAACAGGCAGGAAGGCCACAGGTCTCCAAATGGAGGAAATAGCCTGCAAGTGTCAGCATTTTTTCTCTCTCTCTTAAGCGGCAGGAGGAAACAAACTTTAAGTGTCAGATTTTTTTCCCTTCTCTATACAAAATTAAAAGGAGGTTTCTATTAAAATTCTGTGTTGCCATGACGACACCTGGTTCCACCTGAACTTTTCTCAAACCTTGAGCTAACCAATGCATTTTTCTTATGGAAATGTTTTTCTTAAGCTACGTTAATGAACTATGTATTTACCCTAGACTGTCTTTCTTCAGATCAGTTCCACTTAAGACTCAGAACCCATAAGGGTTCAAATAACCAGTATGCCATTGTTCTCCTAATTTATGTTAATGAAACTATATATTAACCTGGAAACCTGCCTTTCTTCAAGATGAACTGAAGATTGATCAAGATCAATTCATCTTCAAGATCAAGATCAATTTCTTCTTCATGTCTTCTTCATGTCAATGGCCCAGGATCACTCACCTTGTGCCAGTGTTATTGCAAAATGCATGTTGTGGGTGACGAGCCTAGTGCCACTCTAAGTTTTGAGATATTTCCTTTCTCTAATTAACAGCTTGCTGATACGTATATAACATACTGCTAAAGGTTAGCAGAGGGGCGCTCTTTCTGCCCCCTTCTGATGTCTATGTCAGAAACTTTCTCTATGTCTTTTATACTTTAATAAAACTTTACTACACAAAAGCTCTGAGTGATCAAGCCTCGTCACTGGCCCAGGATTGAATTCCTCTCCTTTGGAGGCTAAGAATCCCAGCATCTTTCACGGCTCAGCAACAACCTTTCAGACCCTAGTTGGCAACATTCAACGTGTTGGCCAATTTGATGCTGCTGGAAGTCCGTGCATTCCATGTGCCCACACAGGGAGGGGAAGCTCCTGGAAGCCTGTGTCTGGTGTCCGATGGATTTTGTCCACACACTTCTTCCCTCTGCTGATCTTGCTTTTGCTGCAGTTAATCACAGCTGAGAGAACAACTATAGGCCAAATCCTGAGAGTCCTCTCAGTAAACCGATGAACCTGGCAGTAGTCCTGGGGACCCCGATGCGAGGGCCATGCTGGGTGGAGTCCATTTGTTAACCATTACACAAACTCTCTGAGACAGCTTTTATGATCCACAGGCTACATTTTCCACTAGCCCACAACCTGCCTCGCAGAGCTGCTCTGAGGAGTCATTTAGATCACATAAGCAAAATGCTAAGGGCAGTACTGGCCTGAGGAGGTGCTAACAAATGTTCGTAACCATCCATAGCTGAGGTCAGCAGAGGTGCATCTGTATGTTCCAGGTACTGACTACTTAATTACCACAATACTTGTGTAGTATCATGCCTTCCCTTGATTTCTTTCAGTCTAAAAATAAATATGGCAACAAGAACATGTAGCAACATAATTAACAGGATCTGAATTTAGCATTCATTCACTCTTGGGAACATTCTTTTGTTTTTCAAAGTACTTTATTTTATACAGTATCTTTTTTTTTTTTCCTGGCTGTGTGGCTTGTGGGACCTTAGTTCCCCGACTAGGGTTTGAACACAGCCCCCACCCCACCCCCACAGGGAAAGCACTAGCCCTAACCACTGGACACCAGGGAATTCCCTCGGGAACATTCTTACAAAAACGTACTTACTAAAAAGCCATGAAAAACTGGGATTCAGAGCAAAATGTCTCCTTTCCTTCAGCAGTTCCCTTGGACCTGAAAAGTGTGGCTTTGAGCTAAAACATTACACTGAGGTGGTGTTTTGGGAACTGACTAAAAGAACAGCAGGGGGAATCAGAGTCTTCTGAGTCTTCATTTGAAATTTCATTTCTCTTTATGACTCACCTCTGAACCCCGAAGCAGGAAGACCAAATCCACATCAGTTGGTTTTTTTTTGGCAGCTGCTGCCAACACAGCGCCACCCCCTGGAGATTCCAGTTCAGCAGTTCCGTGGCGGGAGGGGCCTGGGCACCTGCATTCCCTCAGGTGACTGAGAGCTGGGCTGCTGAGATCCCCACTGTGAGGAGCACACTGCTGGGCGAGCTGTCAGGAGACGGGGGTCCTCACGCCAGCTTCACCACTTCCTAACTGTCCCACTTTGTGTAGACACATTTCACCTCTCTGATTCTCACGTTCCTTCACTGGGAAATGAAGATTTCCAAGGATCATCTCTGCCCAACCTCTTGCAGGCTCATCATGTTGATGGAATAAAATAACAGATGGAAATGGCATGGAAGATGACACCAGTTGCTGACTGTGAGTAACTATTGTGGTGAGCTGCTTCTCTGCCTGCCAGCAATCAGCCCGATGTACCCTGCATCTCGCCATCTGAACTGCAGCACTCCCTCCTCAGGACAGCATGGATCACACGCTTCCACGGAGTCCCAGGGTCCCCCAGCATTTGTAGTGTCTGGCCAATTCCTCTTTAGCAGGATGTATCACAGGTACCTGAAGCCTCAGCTCTCTCCTTAGGGAACTATGCTATGCTCAGTTGCTTCAGTCATGTCCAACTCTTTGTGACTCTATGGACTGTAGCCTGCCAGGCTCCTCTGTCCATGGGATTCTACACGCAAGAATACTGGAGTGGGCTGCCATTTGCCCCTCCAGGGGAATCTTCCTGACCTAGGGACCAAACCCACGTCTCTTTAAGTCTCCTGTTTTGGGATTTCCCTGGTGGCCCAGTGGGTAAGACTCTGCACTCCCAAAGCAGGGGACCCAAGTTTGATTCTTGGTCAGGGAACTAGATCCCACATGCCTCAACTAAGAGTTTGCATGCCACAACTAAGACCTCATGCAGCCAATTAAAGAACACATAAATATTTTTTAAAAAAGTCTCCTGTATTGGCAGGCAGGTTCTTTACTCCTAGCACCACCTTGTGGCTAACTGTATTTGGCCTTAAGGTCAGTTCTTCCAAAATTGAATGTCAAGCCCTTAAACTAATGCACTTTCTTTCCCCCCAAAAATTTACCAGCTGTAGTTTCAGCCTCTGAATTAGGTCTCTGGTTTTCTTTACTCTTGGCAGTCAAAGGTCTATCAAAAGTCAGTTCAAAGTTAGGACTGGCTGCCGGCAAGGCTGTGTCCCCGAGCTGCTACTGTGGCTGCCTGTGTGCCTCCTGGAAAACTGTTATTTTCAAGATTCATAAGGGCTTGAAGTGAAGTTTTAAGACACTGAAGGACTTAAGAGTTCAAAGAACTATAAAGGTGGAAGGGACCTTAGGATCATTTAGGCCAAATCTCTTATTTCATAAAAGATCAAACTGATACCCAGAGAGGGTAAGTGCATTTGTGCTAAGTCATTCAGTCGTGTCTGACTCTGTGCGACCTTATGGACTGTAGCCTGCTAGGCTCCTCTGTCCATGGGATTCTCCGGGCAAGAACTGGAGTTGGGTGCCGTGCCCTTCTCTAGGGGATCTTCCAGACCAAGTGATTGAACCCGAGTCTCTTACATCTCCTACATTGGCAGGTGGGTTCTTTACCACTAGCGCCACCCAGGAAGCCCATAGGTGACTTGCCTCAAATCACAGCTAAGTAATCATACCACAGGTGGAACTAGGATCTAGATTCCTGACCCCTACACTTGCCCTCTTATTATTTTAAGCTGCTGTTCCTTTTCTTGTCTGGCATGCATATTGTGGAGTAAATATAAATTCACTATAAATTGCACAAAGGCCAGCGGGCAAAGGGATGACGAACAGGTTAGTCAAAGTGGTCAGGCTGGTCCGTACCTAGATGGAGTACCAGGGCTTCCTCTCTCATCCTGCTCTTCCCTCAGCCTAGCATGTTCTTCCCTTGGATATCCAGGGACCTGCCCCCTTCACCTCAGTCAAGCCTGTCCTTGAAAACAAACGAGGGGTGCTGAACTGGCAATAACCCTCTACCCCGACCTCCCTGTTTCTGCAGGAAGGTCTTACAGGAGAGCCTTAATACCCCACCAGAAGGGAGGCACTGAGCTCCAAGATGATTTCTAGGAAATACTCATGAACTGCGGGACCTTGGGCAAGCCGTTTTCCCTCTCTGGGTCTCTCTCCACTGCCTCTACAACAAGAAGCTAGTCCATTATTGCTAAGCTACCCCTCAGCCTTCGGGACACCTTTCCTAATTGTTTTTCATTTTTGGCTGTGCTGGTTGCTGGGCACGAGCCTTCCCTAGATGTGGCGAGCAGGGGCTACTCTCTAGTTGCGGCGCACAGGCTTCTCACTGTGGTGGCTTCTCTTGTGGAGCACGGGCTCGAGAGCTCAGGCTTTAGTAGTTGCAGTGCATGGGCCTAGCTGCTCCGTGGCTTATGGGATCTTCCCAGACCAGGGACTGAACCCATGTCCCCTGCACTGGCAGGCAGATTCTTAACCACTGGACCACCAAGGAAGTTCTAGAACTCTTAAGATGAAGTAGCGTCGCTGCAGGAGATTGCACTGTTTCATAAGCTAACTGATCTGGTTCTTAAACTTGACCCAGACATTACCTTCCTGCATCGTGAAGACCACAGAACATACCCACATTTTCAACTTGTGGGTCCTGATCTACCTCAGAACCAGATCCTCATGAAGTACCCTCTTGCCTCCTCCAGTGTCTCCTGGAAGAGACGGGCGAATGTGAAGTCATCAGATGTAATGAGTGTTTTTTTCTCAAAAGATAACAGAGATATTCAGTGAACATCAGAAATGAGAAAACTGCCCACGTGATAGGAAATGTGTGATTATTTGTTTTTGTAGCCCAGGTGGCGCTAAATGTAAAGAACCCACCTGCCAATGCAGGAGACATAAGAGATAAGGGTTTGATCCCTGGGTCAGGAAGATCCCCTGCAGGAGGAAACGGCAAACCACTCTAGTATCCTTGCCTAGAGAATCCCATGGACAGAGGAGCCTGGCAGGCTACCATCCATGAGGCCGTAAAGAGTCAGACACAACTGAGTGACTAAACACACACAAGAAGTTTTAGATTCAAATGGATCTACTTTACTTTACAGTGGCTGTATATATAAGTGCATGACGTGTGTCTGTGCATGCTCGTGCAAGTACAGATACAGTTTTGAAAACACAGTTATGTATTACATATGTATATATTATCCAAAAGATGTATATAAAAATGTATTTTTACTCATGGAAATCAAAAATTACTATGATAACTAACACTCCTTGAGTGACTAATGTGCTTAGCACTTTACACAGGGTTGGAATTATTTTATACAGGGTTGGAATTATTTTCTCATGTTACAAAGGAAGAAGCTGAGGTTCTGAGAATTAAGTAATAATGACCAACACCATGGTTACTGGAGCAGTCTGCAGCACAGGCCGGCCTGCCCAGGCTCTAAGACACAGTGATCTGATGAAAATGCTGCAAGTCTCACCTCTGGTTACTCATTCTCAGGTCCTCTCTCTCAAGTAGCATTACACCCCACTTCCTGTTCTCTGTGAAGTGCACTGGCGGCTGGGCGGGTCCACTTACCCCTGGCGACCATTCCTATTAGAGCCGAGGGAATCAGTGACACATACATATCTCCTAAGCTCTGGCCGCTGAGAGGGCCTAGAAGCAGGGAGATCGTAATGGCAGTGGGAACACCAGCATTCAGATCTTGGTTTTCAGATCGCATTCTCCAACGAAAGAACAAAAGCTCCGTGGAGAAGTGTTTGGTTTCAGGGCTGGGAATCACACAGAGAAAATAAAACATGAGCGAGGGTGTCTTCTCGGATCTAGAAAGTGCTCAAAAAAGGACAGGGCATGTTCAAAGGGCACAGGTACCAACCTGAAAGAGCTCTTAAAGTGGGCATGGCTGGAGCAACAAAATACATAATACATAATGATAGTACTGGATTATAACCTATAGATAAAATAAATATCTGATATAAAAAGTACCTGAATAAATAAATAGCACAGATGCCTCTTTCTTATAGAAGAATTCCAACTAACAAACGTAAGGGGAATGAGGGAAACAGAAAATCACCATTAGAACCAAGTCTGAGGAAAAACAGGGTATTTATATAGTTTCAAGCTATCATCCTCCAAGACAGTGATTAATTATGGTGGCTTAAACGGTAAAGAATCCGCCTGCAATGCAGAAGACCCAGGTTCAATCCCTGGGTTGGGAAGATCCCTTGGAGAAGGGACCTTCTACCCACTCTAGTACTCTTGCCTGGAGAATCCCATGCACAGAGAAGCCTGGTGGGCTATGGTCCATGGAGTTGCAAAGAGTTGGACACAGCTGAGTGACTAACACGTTCACATTCAAAGTATATTCCCCCACGAGCAATTATTTACAAAGGGAAAAATAGTGACTTTACAGAGGAGAGGCCTGGCTGCTACCACCTTAACCACGTGCTCCGGGTTAACCTCACCAGTAGTAAGACACACTGACGCGGGTGCTCCTGACGTGAGGGCTGTCACTTCCGTAGGGTTCTTGCCCAAAATGCATAACTTCAATCTAAAATTCATATGGCAAATGGAACCCCCGCCCCACACTTGCTCTTTTCCATTTCAGTTGGTACCACTCTGGTTTTGCAGCTGCTCAAGCTAAAAAGCACCATTGACTCCTCTCTTTTTCTTACACCTGCATCCAATCCATTCAAAAATATGCTGGGTGTATTCTCTAAGATTCTATACCCAGGATCTGATTACTTCCTACTTCCTCTGAAAAATACTCTGGACCAAACCACCATCACCTCTAGCTTGACTGTGAAAGTCCTCACGGGAGACCACTCTCAACCCACTGGCTGGCAGGATGCATTAAAGAATGTAAGTTGGACCGTCACTCCAGGCTGTTCAAAACCCTCATTTGACTCAGAGTAAAAGCGAACGTCCTCATCACAGTCTATCAGGTTCGACACCATCTGGTCCCTGTTACCCCATCACCTCCTTCCCACTGTCCTGGCAGCTCCTTCTGGCCTCCTGCCATTCCCTCCCATGCCAGACACACTCCTTCCTGGAACCTCTGCTCTCGATGCTTCCTTTGCATGGAATGTTCTTCCTCTAAATACCAGCTTGGCTAACATCCATCCCCCCAGCTTCAAGGCATGGTTTAACTCTCACCCTCTCATGAGAGCTATCCTAATATCCCATGAAAACTGTAATCCTAGGACTTCCCTGGTGGTCCAATGGTTAAGAATCTGCCTCCAACGCAGGGGACGGAAGTGGGTTTGATCCCTGGTTGGGGAACTAAGGTCCCACATGTTGCAGGGCAACAAAGCCCAAGTGCTGCAACTAGAGAGCCTGCAAGCTGCAACTACCGAGGCTGCGCCGCAACCAGAGAAAGCCCCCATGCTGCAGTTGAGGACTCAGTGCAGCCAAAAACCCCAAACAAAAAACCACCGTAATCCACCCATGTTCTCCCAACCAGAGAAAGCCCCCATGCTGCAGTGAGGACTCAGTGCAGCCAAAAACCCCAAACAAAAAAACCACCGTAATCCACCCATGTTCTCCCAACTAGAGAAAGCCCCCATGCTGCAGTGAGGACTCAGTGCAGCCAAAAACCCCAAACAAAAAACCACCGTAATCCACCCATGTTCTCCAACCAGAGAAAGCCCCCATGCTGCAATGAGGACTCAGTGCAGCCAAAAAACCCCAAAACAAAAAACCACTGTAATCCACTCATGTTCTCCCAACCTTGCCTACTTAGCACTTAACATACCCTATTATTTATTTATGTATTAGACTTACTGTCTCGTTCTCCCTGCTAGATGGATCTCATTGATGCATCCCAAGCACCAAGAACAATTACTAGCACAGGGAATGCTGAATAAATATCTGTTTAGTCAATGAATGAATTCCAGGCCCCATGAATCTGGGATAGACGAATGGCAGGAAACAGGTCAAGTTTGTTGTCTAAAATCGGGGGACTACCACCTTTACTACAAGGGAAAACCCTGAAGAGAGGCCTGGATAGAACCTGAGGGCTATAGGAGCCACTCCTGAGCTTTCGTAAGCTCATATGTGTCACCCAGCCCTGGGAGGCAAAACCTTTCCTCTGGGCACGTGAAGGCTGAATGCGCCCTCCCCCAGGGCCAGGAGAACACACCAGAGTTGGGAGGGCAGCACGATGAAACACTGACACCAGGGTTGTGTCCTGTGCTTGTGCACATTACCGCACTGAACTTCCCCAACTACACGGCTGAAGTTTCCATGAGCTCCTCTCTATGGATGCAGAAACCAGGGCTCTGAGCAGCTGATGCGCTGGCTTGAGACACACACTAATGAGTGGCGGAGCTCGGGCTCCAGCCAGGTCAGGGGAATGCGGGTGCCCATGCCTGCTTGCCTCAGCTGTCCTGAGGGCCATCAGCAACTGGAGATCTACCCGAGAAGCTGTCCCCCTACTCAGGACAGCCCTGTGCCCAGGTCCTAGCCCTGCAGCCTTCTCTGCTGGCTTCTCACCAAAGCCCCACCTGGATATGATGACGAGACAGGCGGAGAATCTCCCGGGCCATTAGCAAAGTCTTTGAGTCCATCACCAGGTACAGGAGATGCAGGAGGGCAAGGAAGCCTGCTCCTCTGAGGTCTGTGGCTGGATTTGTTCCTAAGACAAAAACCAAGAGAAAACTGAGGGAGTTTAATGAAACCCTTGGACAGCAAGGAGATCAAACCAGACAATCCTAAAGGAAATCAACCCTGAATATTCATTGGAAGGACTGAAGCTGAAGCTGAAGCTCCAGTATTTTGGCCACCTGATGCGAAGAGTCGCCTCATTGGAAAAGACCCCGACGTTGGGAAAGACTGAAGATAAAAGGAGAACTCTGGGATGACAGAGGATAAGATGGTTGGATGGCATCACCGACTCAATGGACATGAACTTGGGCAAACCTGGGAGATAGTGAAGGACAGGGAAGCCTGGTGTGCTACAGTCCATGGGGTCCCAAAGACTTCGACATAACTGAGTGACTGAACAACAATAACAGTGAAATCCCTGCTCCCTGAGTCAATGACCTTGATCACAGCCCAGGTGGAGAATCTAGACTTCCTCTAACTGACTGCAATGAGGTGGCCCTCAGCTCTGCCAGGGCAGTCAGAGATGCAGGGGACGGACTTTTATCCTTCCCTGGTGCCAAGGAGCCCACCTCTCTCTATGGGATGTCAGGGGAGGTGACATGTAACAGCAGTGAGGCACCCCTGCCCCTCCCAGCCAGTGGTACTAGTGGAGGCTCAGTGGGATACTTGGATTTCTATCCCCACCTGGCAATAATGAGGTGATATCACCTGTCTCCCACAGCCCAGCGTCAGAGGAGGCCTGCTACAATAGAAGATTTAAAGAAGATCCACAGTGTCATTATATCCTACCCCAAATGTCTAGGACAAAATTAAAAAATCACTCATTACACCAAGAACTAGGGAAATCTCAAGTTGAATGACAAAAGACAATTAATAGACAGCAACATTGCTGGGGGAAGGGATAGAGTTTGGGATGGTCATGTACACACTGCTATGGATAATCAAACGGGACTTAGTGTATACCACAGGGAACTCTGCTCAGTGTTATGTGGCAGCCTGGATGGGAGGGGAGTTTGGGGGAGAATGGATACGCATATATGTATGACTAAGTCCCTTTGCTGTTCATCTGAAACTATCACAACATTGTTAATTGGCTATACCCCAATACAAAATAAAAGGCTGCACAGCAAGGGGGAATCAAGATTACAGTCAGAATGAAGGCTGCGGCTATTTGGCTGGGCCCAGTGTAGTCAGTCATGTCCAACTCTTTAGGACTCCACGGACTACACAGTCCATGGAATTCTCCAGGCCAGAATACTGCAATGGGTAGCTGTTCCCTTCTCCAGGGGATCTTTCCAAACCTGTGATTGATTCCAGGTCTCCGGCATTTCGGGTGGATTCTTTACCAGCTGAGCCACCAGGGAAGCCCAAGAATACTGGAGTGGGTTGCCTATCCCTTCTCCAGTGGATCTTCCCAACCTAGGAGTCGAACCAGGGTCTCCTGCATTGCAGGCAGATTCTTTACCAGCTGAGCTACCAGGGAGGCTAGTAAAGTAATGCTCAAAATTCTCCAAGCCAGGCTTCACCAATATGTGAACCGTGAACTTCCAGATGTTCAAGATGGTTTTAGAAAAGGCAGAGGAACCAGAGATCAAATTGCCAACATCCGATGGATCATCAAAAAAGCAAGAGAGTTCAAGAAAAATATATATTTCTGCTTTATTGACTATGCCAAAGCCTTTGACTGTATGGATCACAAAAAACTCTGGAAAATTCTGAAGGAGATGGGAATACCAGACCACCTGACCTGCCTCTTGAGAAACCTGTATGCAGGTCAGGAAGCAACAGTTAGAAATGGACATGGAACAACAGATTGGTTCCAAACAGGAAAAGGAGTACGTCAAGGCTGTATATTGTCACCCTGCTTATTAACTTATATGCAGAGTACATCATGACAAACACTGGGCTGGAAGAAGCACAAGCTGGAATCGAGACTGCCGGGAGAAATATCAATAACCTCAGATATGCAGATGACACCACCCTTATGGCAGAAAGTGAAGAAGAACTAAAGAGCCTCTTGATGAAAGTGAAAGAGGAGAGTGAAAAGGTTGGCTTAAAGTTCAACATTCTGAAAACTAAGATCATGGCATCCGGTCCCATCATTTCATGGCAAATAGGTGGGGAAACAGTGGAAACAGTGGCTGACTTTATTTTGGGGGGCTCCAAAATCACTGCAGATGGTGACTGAAGCCATGAAATTAAAAGACGCTTACTCCTTGGAAGAAAACTTACTCCTTGGAAGGAAACTTATGACCAACCTAGATAGCATATTAAAAAGCAGAGACATTACTTTGTCAACAAAGGTATGTCTAGTCAAGGCTATGGTTTTTCCAATAGTCATGTATGGATGTGAGAGTTGGACTATAAAGAAAGCTGAGTGCTGAAGATTTGATGCTTTTGAACTGTGGTGTTGGAGAAGGCTCTTGAGTGTCCCTTGGACTGCAAGGAGATCCAACCAGTCCATCCTAAGGGAGATCAGTCCTGGGTGTTCATTGGAAAGACTGATATTGAAGCTGAAACTCCAATACTTTGGCCACCTGATGCAAAGGGCTGACTCTTTTGAAAAGACCCTGATGCTGGGAAAGATTGAGGGCAGGAGGAGAAAGAGACGACAGAGGATGAGATGGTTGGATGGCATCACCGACTCAATGGACATGAGTTTGGGTAAACTCCGGAACTTGGTGATGGATAGGGAGGCCTGGTGTGCTGCAGTTCATGGGGTCTCAAAGAGTCAGACATGACTGAACAACTGAACTGAATTGAATGTAGTCAGAAAAATCCTTAAACGTGTGACAGGGAGGTAGAAACACAGCATCAGGAAGAAGGATGCGAGGACAGATTCAGCTCTGAGAGATGCTGTGTTCCTGGCTTTGAAGGAGGAGGAATGTGGGAGGCCTCTAGAAGGTGCAAAAGGCAAGGAAATAGATTCTCTCCTGGAGAGTCTAAAAAGGAATACAGCCCTGCTGTGACCTTGATCTTGCCTCAGAGAGACTGTGTCAGACTTCTCAACTACAGAACTAGAAGGTGGTAAATCTGTGGGTCTTTTTTCTTTTTGGGCTGTACTGCACAGCATGTGGGACCCATCCAGGGATCATATCTGTGGCCCCTGCATTGGAAGCACAGAGCCTTAACTGCTGAGCTGCCAGGGAAGTCCCTTGTACTGTTTTTTTTTATTTTATTTTATTTTTCCTTGTATTGTTTTAAACCACTAAATTTGTGGTCATTTTCTGCAGCAACAATAGAAACCTACAAATGCCTTTTATACAAATGCCTTTGATAAAGGTCTCAGTAAAGAAATATCAGATATAAAGAACCAAACAGAAACTTTAGGACCGAAAACTATAATAACTAAAATTAAAAACTCATTGGGTGGGCTCAACAGCTGAATAGAGACAACAGAGGAAAGAACCAGTGAACTTGAAGACGGAACAATATAAACAGCCCACTCTGAACAACAGAGAGAAAAAACAAAACAGAATGAACAGCGCCTTGGAGACCTCTGGGCTATACAGCTGCTGCTGCTATACAGATATCCCCTTAAAATGAACAGAGCCTCCGGGACTAAGAGGAACAGTAACAGAAGATCTAGCACCCGTGGGGTCGGAATTATACAAGAAAGGAGAAAGAGAAGGGCTGAAAAAAGTACTCAAAGCAATAATGGCTGATAATTTACCAAATTTGGCCAAAGACATAAACCTACAGATCCAAGAAACTGAGCAAAACCCTAATAGGATAAACCCAAAGAAATCTCCACTAAGACATACGATAGTCACACTCCTACAAACAAAAGAAAAAAAGTGAGCAAAAAAGACCTTGAAAGTAGAGAGACAAACCACTCCTCATCTACCAAGAAACAATAATTCAAGTGCCAGCAGAATTCTCATCAGAAGCTATGGAAGCCAAAAGGAAGCAGCCTATTTATTTTCAAGGGATGAAAGAAAAGATCTGTCAACCTGGAATTCTATATTCAGAGAAATCATCCTTCAGGAGTAAAGGGGAAATCGAGACATTTTCAGATGAAGGAAGGCTAAGAGGATTTATGCTGGCTGACCTACTTTAGAAAGTGGCTAAAGGAAGTTCCTGAAACAGAAGGAAGTGAAAAAAGAAGGAATCTTAGAAGATCAGAAAGGAAGAAAGAATAAGGGATAGAGTAAACATATGGGTAAATACAACAGAATTTCCTTTTCCTCTTGAGTTATTTAAATTAATGGTTGAAAGAAAAATCATAACACTGATGTGACTCTCCATGTCCAAGTCAATTATATTATAGATGAGGGACGGTAAAGGGACTTAAACACACTGTCAAAACCAACAGAGCACAAATAAATTTTGAGCATATAAAGTTTCCTTTTCAAATCAAGATGTTTTCCTGTTTTATATAAATGTAATTTTATATATGGTTTAGGAAAAAAATGGACAATTCAAAAACAGGTGAAATAATTTTGTTTCACTCAAGAAGTGAAATAATGTAAAACACAATTTTCATTAACACTAAAAGAAAAGAGCAAAAAGAAAACACTAGAGGACTTCCCTGGTGGTCCAGTGGCTGACTCCAAGCTCCCAATGCAGGGGGCCTGGCTTGGAACCCTGGTCAGGGAACAAGATTCCATATACCACAGCTCAAAGTTCCTGTGTGTTACACGGAAGACTGAAGATTCCACGTGCTGCAACTAAGAATCTGAGCGACTAAATTAATTAATTAATTAAAAAAAAAAAACCACTGGATTCTAAATCATATCACTCCCATGCTTTCCATTCCACTAAGAGTACACGTTTTACACTGGCCTGCAAGGCCCCGAGTGAACAATTCTTGTCCACTTCTGCCACTGTTTTTTCTCAAAAAAGAGTTACACACATTTCACTTCAGGGCCTTTGCATTAGCTGTCCCCTCTTCCTGGAATGCTTTGCCCCAGATATCCCGTCTCATGGTGCTGGCGTAACAGGAAGAGGACTATCTGGGTTCTCATGCTAGTCTTGGAATAAGGAGTCAGGGAGATGAACCATTTCTCTCTCTTACCCTGAAAGCCCAGATCTTCCCAGTGGTCTCCGTGGAGGGCACAGTCAAACTTGGAGCCAGTCAGCTTCTTATAGATGGTCTGCAGGACTCGGCCATGCATGGGGTCTTGGCTATCCAGGCCACCTGCCCCCAAACACATGCATGCTCTGCTGAATTGGCCCTCAGGGAAGGACTGAGTGCTTCCCAGAGAACGCACAGCCAAGACAGACCCGGCCTGGACGCCCACACCTGGCCCTCCCCACAACATGGTGAATGCAAGAGCCTCGGTTTAGTCTCAGTCACAGGATGGACAAACCGTTCTCTCTGCTTTGCAGCCGTGCACTCACACTGAGCGATGGTCAAGACCAAGTCCCTTTCTTCACGGAGGCCCTGGTGGAGCTTCGGAGGCCCGAAGAGGTAGTGCCGGAGGGCAGCAAGCCCGGTCCTTCGGATGGTGGGCTGGATTCTTTTCTGGGGAGAAAGGTGCAGGAGTGGGCAGAGTGCTGAGTTCACTTGCTTTCATGAACTTACCATGAGGATCAATCAGTACAGGACTGGTCTTGTAGAAACGAATAGTTCCCAACTAACTGGCTGGCCTCTGAGCCAGGGAAACAGGGCAGAAGCTGTGAAGCATCTGCTATTAATAAATCTCCAAGGGACTTCCCTGGCGGTTCAGTGGTTAGAACTTCACCTTCCGTTGCAGGGGGTGTGGGTCCTGGTTGGGGTGTTTGAGCCCTAGTTGGACAGCTAAGATCCCACATGCCTCCAAGCCAAAAAACCGAAACATAAAACAGAAGCAATACTGTAACAAATTCAATAAAGATTAAAAAAAAAAAAAATCTCCAGGGACAGGTTCTTCCAGCTCTCAGGTTCTTTGTAACCAGAAAGAGATGTCCCTAAGCCCAGATCTAATCAGCCTGTATTTAGCCTATATCAGTCAGTATTTAGCCTCTGGGCTTTTCCAGAAATGGCTCTGTCACTGACTTCCAAGGAAGCTAGAGGGGACTGGCCATGGGGACTGGCATCTGATAGACAGACAGACACACAGATGCCAGGCCAGGTCTCCCAGCAGGGCTGCTTCCACCCTTTGTTATGTCTGTGTTTGTCTCTCTCTGTAAAAGACATACAGTCTAACAGCCCTCTCAACTTCCAGGATAAGACAGTCGGTGAGAAGGGGAGTCTAGGGCACTTTCTTGGAGCTGGATACCCCTGAGGGGTAGCTGGCACCTTCTGTCCACACCACAGCAGCACTGGCTACACCAGCTCCTGCTGATGCCTTCGTGTTCAGAGCCACTGCTGCAGGGCTTAGGATACTCCGATTTCAGCAGGTTCCGGCCCTCTGGGATCAGTCTGATTCCTATCTTCAGCCTCTCTCTTCGAGCCAGGCTTTGGTTGAACATTTGAATTCACAGTCCTCTAAACTTACCACCCGGAGAAGGCAATGGCACCTGACTCTGGTACTCTTGCCTGGAAAATCCCATGGACGGAGGAGCCTGGTGGGCTGCAGTTCATGGGGTCGCTAAGAGTCGGACATGACTGAGCAACTTCACTTTCACTTTTCACTTTCCTGCATTGGAGAAGGAAATGGCAACCCACTCCAGTGTTCTTGCCTGGGGAATCCCAGGGACTGGGGAGCCTGGTGGGCTGCCGTCTATGGGGTCGCACAGAGTCAGACACGACTGAAGCAACTTAGCAGCAGCAGCAGCAAACTTACCACTAGGCACTCAAGATGTCTGCCAGCTTTTCATTTCCTTAGCACTCTTTTTCCAACCCCACATATTTTTTAAATTCCCAAAGAGCTTCTAGTTCCTCTAGGATATGGAAAATTTTCCTATATTGGCCATGAATCACTCAGCTCTCTGGACAGGCTACCCTGCTTCCTAGCATCTGATTCCAGACCCCCCCCCACCCCCCACCGCAATCCCTAGGATGGGAGAGTGGGCAGCAGCTCCAAGGACCCCCATAAGACAGGACCATTAGAGCTCCGGGGACACAGTCCCTGAGACCACATGACACCTGGGTCCTCAGCCACCTGTGATTCTGTACCCTGAGATTTCTGAGTTGGGAAAGAGCCCTCGACTGGAAGCTTCCCTCTTGCCTGCCCAGTGCCCTATCCTCTGCTTAGTCACTCAGTTGTGTCCAACTCTTTGCAACTCCATGGACTGTAGTCCGCTAGGCTCCTCTGTCCATGGGGATTCTCCAGGCAAGAATACTAGAGTGGGTTGCCATGCTCTTCTCCAGGGGATCTTCCCGTGGCCTATCCTGATGGGGTAGAAACCTAGCTTGGGGGAAGAAAGCGCTTTGCTCAAGACCCCAGTGCCCCCCTGGTGTCATACCTTGAAGGAGGAGAGGTCCACTGTCTGGAAATGCTGCAGGGCCTCACTGAAGGAGATGAGCTGCCCAGGCTGGTCCATGCTGGCCCGGCTCCCTGTGGCAAAAGGGAAGACACTCCAAGACTTGTGACAGGAGCCACTCTATCAACAAACATGTACCAAGGGCCTTCTGGTTGTCACCTCTAAGCCCAGCACAGGCTTCCAGCTGTCAGTGTCAGACACCTACAGCTACAACCAACCCGGTGTCAGGGGGCTGGTGTTATTCACAGGGCGGACTCCCTTTCAGAGCTGGCTGTGTGGAGGTGGACCAAGCTGAGCCCTGCAGAGTAGAAGCTGATCTGTAGGAGCCCCCAAGTCCACTCATCTGTGAGTGGGGTGCGTCACTGCCTGGAGGAGGTACCCACACAGAAGCTTGCGACAGGTCTGTCTAGGGGCCTTTCCCGGTTTCTACTTCGCCTTCTCATGCCCTGGAGATGAATGATCTCTCCTCCAGCCTTTGCTCCAGGGAATTAACTCGTCAACCAGCAGTTCAGGTGACGGCTGATACAGCCCCTGAAACGTCTCTCCAGGTGCTCAAGTGGGGCTCAGGCTAGATTTAGGTCTCAGTTCTCCCCTCCCACAGCTCCACCTAAACCTCCCAAAGGAACGAGACACAGTTCTGACAGCCCCCAGTGCCTTCCAGCAGACGACTTCAACCTCCATCTCCAGAGATTTCCTTGTACAGTGAACCATCTGCTCAACCTGATACAGGGGTCCTGGCTGCCCAGCTCCATCCTCTGCCCGACCTCATCACCCCGCAGAAGCTGACCCTGACCATGGTCCTCCTCGTCTTCTCTCAGACCCCGTGGCATTCACCTCCCTTTCCTCCAGAGGTTGGAGGGCATCACCTTTGAAGTGGGAAAAGAGGTTTTATTCTATGTCACATATCAAAAATGAGAACACTCAGGAATTCTGTCTCCTAATCCCAAACAGAGCATCAGCCTCGTGGGTAGACAGTGCCTTTAGTGGCAGCAGGCTGTGTGGAAAGGGTGCCATTCCTCTAGTTACCTGTCTCTGGGTGGATGCTCTCCACAGCTTCCCATTCTTCTTGGGCTTGGAGGACTTCTGTACTCACAACTGCAATAGTGAGACAAGGACATCCCCTGAGATCTATGTATGTCTGGATCACTGTTGTAGCCCCTGGCCTTATCTGCCTGTCTTGCCAGACAGCTGCCAAAGTGAGCTTTCAAAAAGGCCAGACCTGATGCCAGCCCGCTGCATGGAACCCTCTAGGGATTCTTCGTAATTCTCACAATGAAACCCCAACCCACCTTCAGCTCCAACCTCTCCTGGCGCAGCTCCATCTCAGCATGCAGCCAACTCCAGCACCACCCTCCCCTGGCACCTTCTTCAGCCTCTGGAATCTGCTTTTAGGAGCAGCACCATGAGAGTTCCCGACACCCTGTTCTTGTCACAGTGTGGTAACTGTCCTGCCCACTGCACTGGGAGCTACAGGAGGGCAGGGTTCTTGGGGTTCAATGGGTGCACCATGAATGTTTTTGTTGCTATTTTTGGCCACACCGGCTGGCATGCAGGATCTTAGTTCCCCAATTACCTGGGATCAAACCTGTGCCCCTTGCAGTGGAAGTATGGAGTCCTAACCACTGGACCACCAGGAAAGTCCTCATAATGAATGTTTGAGGAATGAATGAAAAGCACAATGAAAGGAGGGGGGACAGAAGAAAAAAACAGCTGCAGGACAGGCTCTCTATAATCACTGCACAGCCCTTTACTCCACACCACAGCTGCCACTCTCTGGACCGAATTCTGGTGTCATGGCTGTCACTGGCTTTTCCCCTTTGCTAAAGAGGACACAGGCAAACAGTGGGGAGGATGGGGAGGCTTCTGTTCAAACCAAACTGGTGAGCCTTCCAGCCTGGATAGTGTAAGCAAGTTAGGACAGCTCCCCTCTGCCTTGCAACCAGGGCTGAGGAATTTCTGTGACAGTGAACTGTTTTGGAAGTACACTTGCAAAAGGGCTTCCCTAGTGGCTCAGATGGCAAAGAATCCACCTGCAATGCAGGAGACCTGGGTTTGATCCCTGGGTTGGGAAGATCCCCTGAAGAAGGGAATGGCAACCCACTCCAGTATTCTTGCCTGGAGAATCCCATGGATAGAGGAATCTGGTGGGCTACAGTGCATAGGGCATAGAGTCAGACATGACTGAGCGACCAATACACACTTGGAAAATTAAAGAAAAACCTACCCCAAACTCAAAACACTAATGGATAACGAGGCTGAGGAGGCTGCTGGGGAGCAGGAGGGGACCACAGTGAAAGCACCCTGTAGAGACAAATGGCTTGTGAACTTTTTAGCTCACTCACAAGCTGTGCTTCTTCAGGCAAGTTACTCAACCATCTGTAATCTCTCTTGAGATTACTATGAGAACAGAGTCTAGGGGAGCACGTGGCCCAAGGTCGCCTGCTCAGTGCGCCTCAGCTAGCAGGGCCGACACAGTTGTGGACTCTGGTCTAGCAGGATTGTGGATGGTGGTAGCAGATGAGATGGATCTGGACTCTTGCCAGTCCTTGCCCGGGGCAGCAGATCGTACAACAGGGCTTCCAAACTAGGTAGCTTCAACAGAACACAGGATATTTGACCCGGGACCATGAGGAAAATAAAGACTTATGTCCAGCACGCTGGACCCTTGGCAAGTGAGCTACAACGACAAAGGGGTTGAACAAGGAAAGTGGAACGGCAGCCATGGACGCTTATCAGGATGACAAGAGTTCCCCCACCCTTCACCCCTCATCTACATCCAGCCTCACTGAGTTAACCTTCAGATTATCACAATGCAATTAATCTTTTACCCCATGCATCCTTGCCTATAAACAAGTTGGTCAAAGGCCGTGCACCAGGAGTAGGAACCTCATGGGCAAGGGTGTGGGAGTTTACTGTGATAGGAATCCAAGTAAGAGGAAGCACACGGTCTCAAGGGGCAACTTCAATCTGGTGCCCGAACTAGAGACAAACACCCAACCCATGTAAGAGCATATTGCTCCTTTCCTAGTTCTTTTAGGACTCAGGGAGACAACCCCCACCTCTGCACACAATCCTGATGTAAATACTGCTTTCTCCACACGAACAGAAAAGCATGGAGCTTCCAAATCTCCAGGAAGACAAAGCCAGTTCACGTTAGTATGGCTCTTTATCATTTTTCCTTTTGTCAATTACCTCCTTTACTTAAGCCCTTTTCTCTTTATTCACATAGTAAACGGCACTACTGATTTAGTCAGCCTATTAATTTAAATTAGCTGAGTGCTGTCTGAAAAAAAAAATGTAATTGTTCAAACACGTATGTACACATACTCAGTCATATCCAACTTTTTGTGACCTCAGGACTGTAGCCTGCCAGGCTCCTCTGTCCACGGAACCTTCCAGGAAAGAATATTGGAGTGGGTTGCCATTTCCTTCTCCGGGGATCTTTCTGACTCAGGGGATCGAACCTCAGTGTCCTGCGTCTCCTGCACTGACAGGCGGACTCTTTACCACTTTACCACCTGGGAAGTCCAGTGTAACTGCTCAATATGATCAAGAATATCTGGCACAGAACTGCCAGTTGTACTGAAACAGAAGACATTTTGGCATTTGAGGCAACATCTCTAATCAATGTTAGGTCTGCCAACACGTGGTAAAGACAAAATTCAATTAAAAGAAACTTTATAGGGACTTCCCTGGCCATCATAGTGATTGAGACTTTGTCTTCCAACACAAAGGGTATGGGTTGGATCCCTGGTTGGGATTGCCCGAAGGCCAAAAAAATCAAAAACATAAAACAGGAGCAATGTTGTAACAAATTTAATATCCATATGGTAGGGCAGGGGAGGGAGATTCAAAAGGAGGGGATATATGTATACTTGTGACTGATTCATGTTTGTGGCAGAAACCAACACAACACTGTAAAGTAATAATTATCCAATTAAAAATAAAATTTAAAAAATGGTTCTCTTTAAAAAAAAAAAGAAACTTCTGAGACCTTCAAATAATTTTTCTACACTGGAATATTTTTAATAGACTCCCATATTCTTGGAGATTACACATTCAGTTTGCAAGATTTTAAGATAACAAAACACACCAGTGAGTGCTCACTATGATTCTGTGTGCTAAGCACTTTCCATTATCTCGTTTAATCCTTATAAAATTTATATCATACAGGTTCTGATATAACCCTGGTTTTACAGATAAGTAAAGCAAGGGTTAGAAAGATTAAGTTCCTCACTCTGGCTCATGGAGCTGGTGGGTGAAAGAGTTAAGACTTAAGCCAGAGACATGTGACTCCAGAAGTGGTCCTTCTGAATTGGTGGAGTGTGCTTCCTTGTGCGTTATATTAGCAGGCAGAGTGAGCTTTAAATAGAGTATAGGAAGCCCCATGTCAAGCAGGTAAAACAAGATTAACTTTTCAAAGCCTTTTCATCTACTCTGTATCATTTCAGTATCACAACATCCTTCAGAGGACAAAGGAAATACTGATACCTCCACTGTAGACACAGAGATAGTATAATTTTTCCAAAAGGCAAGTAAGTCACTAGCAGGACTTTGGGGACCAAGTTAGGATTCAGGTCTCTCAGGACTTCCCTGGCAATCCAGTGGTTAAGACTTCACCTTCCAAAGCAGAGGGTATGTGTGGGTTTTATCCTTGGTCAGGGAGCTAAGATCCCACATGCACTGCAGCCAGAAAACCAAAACATGCGACAGAAGCAATACTGTAACACATTGAATAAGAGACTTTAAAAATGATCCACATGAAAAAAAAAAAACAAAACCCTTAAAAAAGAATGAACGAACTCAGGTCTCTTGACTCCTAATCCAGTGTCAGTTCTAGTTTCCCTTGAAGAAGGATAAATCTATAAAATTCTATAGGAAAAGTAGTGAGAGAAATTCAAGGGAAGAAATTCAAGGAAGAAAAGGAAAGACCCACGAGCTCTGCCTTGAGTCCCACCCAGGCTCATCGGGCCCTGAAGGGGACCTTACCACGGGGCTCCCAGGCGTTCGCCTCTGCTGTCAGGGCCTGGAGGACGCTGTGGTTCTTCAACTCTGAGATCTGTAGGGGCAGGTGACCTTCAGTGTGAGGGCGGAGTCCAAGTCCTCCTATCCACACAAATACATACTGCCCACTGTACCAAATATTCTTGAAACTGGAGGCCATTAGAATCTGTCTTCCCAGATGGGTTGGTTAAAGCCAATCTTAATGAGTGCATGCTCAGTCGCTCAGTTGTGTCGACTCTTTGAGATCCCACAGACTGTAGCCTTCCAGGCTCCTCTGTCCATGGAATTTTCCAGGCAAGAATACTGGAGTGGGTTGCTGTTTCCTCCTCCAAGGGATCTTCCCTACCCAGGGATTTAACCCACTCCTGCATTGACAGCTGGGTTCTTTACCACTGAGCCACCTGGGAAGCCCAATCTTAATGAGAGGCACCTGGAAAATACCAACTATGATGGAGAAGTTGGGCAACGTAGGGACAAGTATATGCCCTCCTTGAAGAGTAAATGGATAAAAATCTACTCAACTGAGATAGTGGTGAGCTGTTGACATCCCCACTGCACTTTATATTCTGCTTCATTACAACAATTTTCTGATTAGGCAGATTGTTTTGCATGTCTGCTCCCACTCCTACCCCCAAAGTATGTACTACTGGAGGGCAAGGTCTGTGCCATCCTGTGTCCCGGCACCACATAGCAGCATGTTACACGAACGCCTACTGACAGAAGACACGGGGCTGTGGGCAGTACGTACAGAAATTCCTCTGAAAGCCAGAAGAGCACTGCTGTCCTTGTCACATGGTGGAGAGGACCCAGCAGATACACTTTCAACCTGCAAGGCAAACGAGTCAGTCTCTCAGGCACGTATCAGTCCCCCAGAGATGAAAGCTTGAACAGCACACCCTTTCCCTTAACACACACACAATGGATTAACCCTGGAGAAGTCAACTACAGGTAATACTGTAAGGACAACTCCTGTTTAATCTGGTCTGCAAAAAGCTTAATGTTAATATAATCTCATACAGACTTCTTGGCCACATTCAAAGTCTCAGGGCTCTGAGTAAGTAAAGTTGAGTGAGGCGGTTTCCTCATGTTCTGCTCAGCCAAATCTTTCCCCTGCTGGAGCTTAAAAACTACCCAACAAACCTTTTGCAACTCATATCAAAACACAAGGCTAATTTTCCTGTCTTTGGTGTTTAGTTGCTAAGTTGTGTCTGACTCTTTGCAACTCCATGGACTGTAGCCCACTAGGCTCCTCTGTCCATGGGATTTCCCAGGCAAGAATATTGGAGTGGGTTGCCATTTCCTTCTCCAGGGGATCTTCCCGACCCAGGGATCAAACCCAGGTCTCCCACATTGTAGGCAAATTCTTTACTACTGAGCCACCTGGGAAGCCCTAATGCTTTTAATGTTAAAAAATGAAATAAAATCCTACAAGTCAGTAAGATAAAAAAAAAAAAAGAAACCAGTAGAAAAATGGGCATGGATGTAGATGGTTTGCATAAAAGGAAACACAAACAGTTCTTAAACATGTGAAGAAATGCTCAACCTTACTCATAACAAGAGAAATGTCAACTAAAGTCAACTACAACTACTCTTGAAATAACATTTTTCACTTACCTTGTTATCAAAGATCAGAAAACGTGGTAACACCATGCTGGGTAAAGGACCAAGAGCTGTAGACACTGGAGAGTGAACTGTTACCACCTCTCCGGCTTGATAATATCTGACACGATCATGTATGCTGTGTCTATTTGGGGCCTGCAACTGCATTTGAGGAATTTATCTAATATATATACTCATCCGTGTGCAAAATGACATGCTTACAGTGTTACTCATGGCTTTGTTCGTCTGTTTTTGTTCGTTTGTTTTGGCTGCACTGGGTCTCTGTTGCCATGCCATCTCTAGCTGTGGTTCGAGGACTTCTCGCTGTGGTGGCTTCTCTCGTTGTGGAACACGAGCTCTAGGGCACATGGGCTCTAGTAGCTGTGGCACACGGGCTTAGCTGCCCCCATGGCACGTGGGATCTTCCTGGACCAGGGATCAAACCCACGTACCCTGCACTGGCAGGCAGATTCTTAACCACTAGACCATGAAGGAAATCCATGGTAGTACTGTTTATAAAAGCAAAAGGCTAGAAAAACTCTGAATGTCCACTGATGGACTTCTTACTTTATTTTACTCTATTTATAACCCCCCCACCCGCTGTTTCACCGAGATGTAATTGACATACATCACTGTGTAAGAGGCAAGGGGCACAGCATGACTGGACTTATATACGTTATGAAATGATGACCAGGATAGGGTTATCGATCATCCATCATCATCTATTGGTACTACATCAACAAACAAACAAAACATTTTTTTCCTTGTGATGAGAACTCTTAGGATTTATTCTCTTAACTTTCATTCTAACATACAGCAGTGCTACCTTTATCATGTTGTACATTATATTCCGAGTACTTATTTATCTTCCAACTGGAAGTTTGCACCTTTTCACTATCTAATCCCCCTTTCCCCATTCCCCTATCTCTGGTAGCCACAAATCTAATCTCTTTTTCTACAAGTTTGTTTTTGAGTTATAATTCACTTACAACACGATGTTAGTTCCTAGCGCACAACACAGTGATTTGATGTTTCTATACATTTCAAAATGATCATCATGATAAAGCTAGTTGTCACTAGTGAACTAATTTTAAATAAATTAAAGCATATCCACTTAATGAGATCCTATACAGCCATTTAAAAAAAAGAGTAAGAAAGTACTTTATAAATGATTTGGAACAATCTTCATGATATTACTATATTAAGTGAAAAAGCAAAGGGCAGAGTATACTTTATCATTGGATTTTCTAAAAAAAAAAAACAAAAAACCCCACATAAATCTATTTGCTTGTCTTTATAGAGACTATTTCCAGAATTATAGTCTTCAAGGAAGTACTAACTTTGCCTCAGCAGGAAAACAGGGTGGCTGGGGAACAAGAGTGGAATATATTCACTATATGTACATCCTCATACTTTTGGATTTTGAACCATGTGCAGTATTATTTTCTCTAAGGCAGATAAAAGAAAAATAATAATAATTACGGGAAAATAACTAACAAAGGTATCATTGTTATATCAAGGCCCTGGAATCCCAGACTGTCCTGTTACTCTAATCCCGCGTACTTATTTTTGCCAACTAACACTCCTTAGACACAACTTTGATTTTTTGACTTCTTTTTGCCTTCATTTTCGCCAGAAGGATGAACCCATAAACACACCACAGCAGAGCTACTCCTCCACAACTGGCCTCCTGATGTCTAAGCACCATTATTTCCCACTTAGCTAAAGTAAACACACTGCTGCAATTCCTCTCACCTCCAGCCCTTGGGTCATGTGGTCTCGCCCCCACCTCCACCTTCTCAGTGTTTTCTGGGCCCTTCAAGATCAGTTCCATCTCCTCAGGGTGGCTGAGCTACAGTGGTTTCCTGCAGTTACGAGGGTTTCCTCAGATCTCTAAGTCCCATAGCCTCTGTATGTGGCACAAGGTCCTCTGCAAAAGACCTGTCTCCCCAGTCAGACTCTTCTTGTATACTTGTTTTATATTTCTCAGACCATCTGCACAGGACTAGGCTCAAAATGGGCTTCTCTGGTGGCTCAGACAGTACAGAATCTGCCTGCAATGCAGGTGACCAGGATTTAATCCCTTGGTCAGAAAGATCCCCTGGAGACGGGGATGGCTACCTACTCCAGTATTCTTGCCTGGGAAATTCCATGGACAGAGGAGCCTGGCGGACTACAGTCCATGGGGTCACAAACAGTTAGACACACTCGAAGGCTCAAGATACATTCTCAGTGATATCTGGTGATTCACCGTGCTGCACAACTCCCTGTAGGAGTCTGTGTGCTCAGGACTCATCGCATCGTTCTCTCCCCTCTAGTATCCAAAGATAAATGTTCTCTGGAAGAACAGTTCATCTGTTTCAGGACAGTGAAGAAAACCTCCCTGGACTCCCAAAGCACAGGCTTTGTCCCCATTCTGGCCACTGCACCCCAAAGGCTGCATTTAAGACCATTTCTGGGAAGGTAGGGAGAAACATGGGGAATACAGGGTAAGCTGCCAGGCTCACACATATCCACATGGAACTAGGGATCCTGAGGATAAACAGGTCAAAATGGGTATTTGAGAGAGAAAGGGCCAGTAAACAACCCAAACTGATTGAAATATATATTTCCTGGGAGATTCCAATTGAAACTTTTCTCCCACCCAAGCAAATCCAAACCCAAATCCTATAACCTACTTAGAAAGCAAACCATTGGGAAAGGCAATTGATCCAGAAGTAACTAAGAGCTTCTTCTAAAAGAATAAGAGAACTGTAAAGAGAATTTTTCCTACACATTTCTAAAGGTCCACACCCTCTTGATATATGCTCTCTCTTATTATTATTAACAATACATCCCAAAGCAACACCTTCTTTCCCAAATGGATATGCTTGCTTACCTGTCCATCTCTTAATTCTTTCTCATGGAAAGAGTGAGAGTTTTCATTCATGACTCAAACTCATTTGTTCAAGTGACTTTTGTCCTTGGGCTCAGAAAGGAGTTTAACAAGGTCTGAGATTAGAAGCTATGGGGAGAGCCTGGGATTTGACTGTTCTACCATTGCCCTCCTTCTTGGCAGTCGTTCAGACTAAGAACGAGAAAACAGTCCCTGTGTGCCATCACCAGGGTGGAGGCTTCTGTGAGTCCTGACAGAAGTCCTTGAGGACACACTCTGGAGTCTCAGCCCTGAAAAAAAAAAAAGATTAAAGAAGAAAACTAGTTTCATCATTCAGTTATGCCTCTGACTTGAAAAATCTTCAAAGAGGTACCTCCCTGGTGGTCCAGTGGTTGGGACTCTGCTCTTCAAATGCAGAAGGCACTGGTTTGATCCCTGGTTAGGGATCCCACATGCCACGATCTATGGCCAAATAAATAAATAAAAATAAAATGATTATGGGATTTTAAATCATTAAAAAAAAAAATCTTCAAGCAGCTGTAAACATATTCCAAATAAACATGCTGCCTTAGTGAATGCCTGCCTCTTACTATCCATGTAACGGGACAGAAAGAAGGGGTCCCTGCAGGAGTTTAAGGGCTGGCTTCTCAGTGTCCAGGAGGCAGCACCACTGTAAGTGGTAGGGATCTGTTTTTCTATTTGCTTTTTAAATTAATTCTTAATTGGTGGATAACTGCTTTACAGGGATCTGTTTTCGACAATGAAGTTACTGAGATCTGGGAAATTATCTAAAAGTGAAAGTGTTAGTCGCTTAGTCTTGTCCATCCCTTTGTGATCCCACGGGCTGTAGCTTGTAGGTTCCTCTGTCCATGGAATTCTCCAGGCAAGAATACTGAGGTGGGCAGCCCTTCCCTCCTCCAGGGGATCTTCCAGACCCAGGGATCAAACCCAGGTCTCCTGAATTACAGGCAGATTCTTTACTGTCAGAGCCACCAGGAAAGTCCATGTGTCTCAAAAGGGTGAGGATAATTTAGGGTGACACATTGGTGGGTGGTCTTAGCTGAAGTGCTCAGGCTTTACTCAGGTCTCAGACCTGGCAGGGCCTAACACTCAATTCGGTTCCTATGATGGTATTAACAGAAACTCAAAATGCAACACAATGCCCCCCCTTCCTCAGTGAGCACCAGTACTGTACATCTGGCAGCTTCCTGGCCAGTGAAGCTAACTCTAAGTATTTCTTCCCATGAGTCCACCTCAGGAAGTGATTTGGGCAGGCCCATACCTCACCATGGGAGAAGTGGACATCATGAGTGCCTGTCACAACAAGAATCTGGGTAAGTGGGCAGGTGATGGATAGTATACCTCACAGACTTGGTTTACCTTTCTTTTGGCTGCACTGTGTGGCTTGCAGAATCTTAATTCCCCAATCAGGGATTGAAGCCCAGCCCTCTGCAGTGAAAGCACAGAGTCCTAACCACTGGACCACCAGAGAATTCCCCAGTTGACTAAGAAAGGCTGACTAAGAAAGAAAGGTGGCATTGCTCTGAGGTCAGCTCTTCAGAGAACACAATCTGGGTTCCCTACAAACCGGAGGCCAGGAACAAGATGGACTCTTTGTCAGGAAGCTGGATGCACTGACTGTTCCTAACACCAAGAGCCAGAATACCTCCTGATTGCTGGACTGGACACCTGGCTCACTGTAACAGGGGGAGGGCAGTGCCCTCCAGTTATAGCAGCTCAGGAACCAACTCTCTCTGTGTCCTCTGGTGCCTCAGCATCTGCCTCCCTTTCCCCTCCTTCCCCCTTGACCTTCTCAAGTGTTCTGCATATGACAAAACACTCACACATCGACCAACCTTGGGAAGATGATTGGCAGGTACGGCGACCCTGAGCTCAGGGAAGCTCTTCTATTACTGGGCTTGAATTGAATCCAGCAGTGTTGAATCATGACCAGCTTTACATGCCTGCTAGTGCTCAGTTCTGGCTGGAGCCCTGCCAGGACTCCATGAGGGACATTCACGATCTGTATTAGAGAAAGAAATGAGCAGAAACTGTCAAACGAGCAAGTACTAGAAGTTATAACGTCACTCCTAATAATATTAGGGAAGTTCCTTATGGCTGGGCCTGAGGAAATGGCCTTCCTATAAAGACGGATCCTTTTGAAATTAAGTATTTATGGTGCACCTATTGTATTTTGTTAATTAAAATTTTTTTAAAAATGGAAGTAGTGGCTATCCTAGTGGTCAGTGGCTAAGACTCCATGCTCCCAATGCAGCCAGCTTGGGTTCAATCATTAGCCAGAGAACGAGATCTCACATGCTGCAACCAAGAGTTTGAATGCTGCAACTAAAGAACATGCATGTGTCGACTAAGACCTGGAACAGCCAAATAAATAAATAATTTTAAAAAATCGAAATGTAGTTGATTTACAATGTTGTTATTTTCTGGTATATAGCAAAGTGATTCAGATATATAACACATATATGGGCTTCCCAGATAGCACTAGTGGTAAAGAATCTGCCTGGCAATGCAGGAGATGCAAGAGGCACTGGTTTGATACTGTGGGTGGGGAAGAGCCACTGGCGCAGTAAATGGCAACCTGCTCCAGTATTCTTGCCTGGAAAATTCCATGGACAGAAGAACCTGACGGGCTACAGTCTATGGGGTCACAAAGACTCAGACACAACTGAGTCTATCTACCTATCTATCTACATAACTGAATATATTCTTTTTCCGATTCTTTTCCATTACAGATTATTCAGTTCAGTTCACTTGCTCAGTCGTGTCCGACTCTTTGTGACCCCATGCATTGCAGCACACCAGGCTTCCCTGTTCATCATCAAATCCCGGAACCTCCTCAAACTTTTGTCCAAAGAGTCGGTGATGCCATCTAATCATCTCATCCTCTGTTAGTACAAGATACTAAATATAGCTCCCTGTGCTATACAGTAGATCCTTGTTGTTAATTTTTATGGTGCACCCACTTTAGGAAAGGAGCTACATTAAAGGGAATAATTTTAAGTTTAAGCTTGCTGGGGCTTAAACGCTAAATAGATATTTAATCTAGAAATTGGAGCGACACTTTCAGTATAAATGCATACACAGGTAGGCTGGTTCTTTCATCGGCCTTTCCGCTGGGCGCTCCCCGCCCGCTCCAGTCCCTACCCGGCCCCGGCCGTAGGCGTCGTCATCCCAGGGCGCCCGCCCAAAAACTATTGACCAGTTTGAGGGTCCCAGAGTCGGTGCTCGCCGGCTGCGATGCGCGGACGTCAAGGGAGATCTCAATCCAGCAAGAACCCAGCCAGACAGGGGCTGCGTGGGGACTCTGGCCAGAAACTTTCTCAATTGTTCGGAGGGGAAAACAGGAAAGCGATTTGCCACCGGTCATCTAGCGAGTCCGCGGCAGAGCGCAAACCACAACCCAGGTCTCCTGTCTACCAGGATCGGGAGTCTCTCTCGGTCTTACACGTCTCAGCCTTGTCTCGCCCCACGGCGACCATTTCCGCCCCACATTCCTCCTCCTCTGACCCCCGCCCGGGGATCGCCGGCCGAGTCCCCGAGTTCCCAGTTCTTCGCTGTTGGGGTCTCCCAGCCCCGCCAGGCTTCCTCCGCGCAGGAACACGGCCCTCCGCACAGCAGGCGAAGCGAGTACGGGGAGCCGCGAGGGTCAATCTCCGCGAGCGACTTCGCCTTTCCGCGAGCGACTTCGCCTTTCCGCGGGCTGATCAGCGGGCACGGTTGACTCCGCCTCCCTGGTGGGAGGACTATCTAACTGAGCGGAGCTGCGGCTCCAGACCCCAGGCGCTGTCCAAGCGAAAGAGTTGCCGGTACCCGGCGCCGGCGCTATGTGGGTGTCGCTGCTGCTACTGGCTGCGCTGCTGCTGGTCGTCCTCGGCAAAGTTTACAAGGGGCTGTTCTCAGGCAGCTCCCCGAACCCCTTCTTGGAGGATGTCCAACGGCCACCCGCGCCTCTGGTGACCGACAAGGAGGCCAGGAAGAAGGTTCTCAAGCAAGGTGAGCGGGGAGACACCCCGGGGACCTAGGCTGCTCCCGAGCATCCTCACGGGTTAGCGTTTCCCAGATGCAAAGTGCTGGAAGGGCATCTTTGCATGTATAGGCGCCCGCTTTAGAATCCACTCCTGGCGAGAGCCTTGGTCCCCGCAGGCCCAGGGAATCGTGGCCTCTGGGTCTCGGGCATCGTCCTGGGCGAGCCAAGTTCTTGTCATAGCCACACTCAGACCCTGCCGCTTGGTATAGCCATGGCTAACGGTTTAAACAAGAAGAGATCTTCCCTCCTCTTTGACTTTAAGACCGTAGCATTCTCACTTATCTTCTCCAGGGGTTCAAGGGCGTGGGAGAGCTACACAGAAACCTTTGTAGGAAATTGCATTTGGTTCATCACGGGATGTGACTGATAATGCTGGTCCCATAATCTTGCGGTTGAAGAGAGGCTCAGTGGGGTGCCTCGGGCTCAGAGCTCTTTGTTTACGGAGAATCTGCACTGTCATCTTTTAAAAAGTATTTGTGGGTTTCTTTTAGAGTTTAAAGAAAGAGTTCGGCTGCTTAATAAATAAAATAAAGACAGTATTGTTGTAAGTGGAAGGACTATTATTTCTGAAATCAGAGTTTTAACTGGACTCTGTCACTGTCTCTGTCGCAGAGAATCAAACAGGACTGAGCAACTGAACAACAAACAACAGTGATTTACTCTGTGAAAAAAGTGAAAGTAAAAGTGTTAGTCACTGTCCGACCCTATGCGACCCTGGTAGCCCTCCACGCCCCTCTGTCCATGGCATTTTCCAGGCAACAATATTGGAGTGGGTTGTCACTTCCTTCTCCAGGAGACCTTCTCCACCTAGGGATCAAACCCCAGTCTCCTACATTGCAGGCACTTTCTCTACTGTCTGAGCCACCAGGGAAGCCTGATGTACTGTGTAACCATTAGCAAGTCACTCCATTTATCTGGATTGGTCTAAAGATGAGATGATTAGTTTGTTTTTGAAACCAAGTGTTGATCTCTCGTAGTGGGTCATGATATCAATTTAGTGAGTTGCAACTAGCATTTTAAAATTCAGTCAAATGGAAAATATCAGTGTATCCTACATAGTTGTGCTAAGTATTGTGGAACTTCTTTATATTATATACTGATGTATGAAATGTATTTTTCACTGCAGGTCTTTTAAAAAATGTTTGAAAAGTTCAAAGTTTTTACCGAGTTCTCTGGCATCTTGAAAAATCCCAAAACTCAGTTCTTCTGGAGTGATCTTGAAAGAATAGATCTTATGTAGAAAGTGCCCATACAGCACCATGGGCTGTCCAGTTTGTCTTGTTTAGGTGCTTCCTCCTCGATCCCACATCCAGGCTTTCCCAGTGTGAAGGGGTGGTGCTGTGATTTCTCAGAGGAGCTCTGTCCTGCCTCTGTATCAAGATCTTTCAGAACCATGATTTGAGTGGGCTGCACCACTACTGCCTGCAGATCCTGCATTTTCTGAAGATAACCTGCTTGTGAATAGACTGTTGCATGAGCCACCATCCAGCCCCATGATACTCTTCTCTTGTCCCCCACCTCCTTGTTTTCTTTCTTCCCTAGCTCGGTCTCTGACTGCATTTATTATTCTTAGCCTGGATCATGGTCAGCACTTGTGTGTGTGTGTGATAGTTTATGAATTATTCTTTCCTTGCAAGTAGGGAAAATCCTCAGCTACATAGTGGTTTTGGTTAAATCAGTTCTGCTGCTGCTGCTGCTAAGTCGCTTCAGTCGTGTCCGACTCTGTGCGACCCCATAGACGGCAGCCCACTAGGCTCCTCTGTCCCTGGGATTCTCCAGGCAAGAATACAAGGAGTGGGTTGCCATTTCCTTCTCCAATGCATGAAAGTGAAAAGTGAAAGGCAGTCGCTCAGTTGTACCTGACTCTTAGTGACCCCATGGACTGCAGCCAGTTCAGATCAACCTAAATCACTTTGTTCAACCTTTCCCAGTGGGTCCTGAGTATGTCCTAGGTAAAATGTTTGAGATATTTTAGTGAGGAGCCCTGTGCCAAACTGCTCTAGAAATTTTTTGGAGCATCATATAAGCTAGAACATTCTGCCTTGCTTTCCACCTCATTGTCCTTTCATTGCGCTCTCCATCTCCTCCTTTGTTGCAGCTTTCTCCGTCAGCCGAGTGCCAAAGAAGCTGGATGTGGTGGTGATTGGCAGTGGCTTTGGGGGCTTGGCAGCAGCTGCAATCCTAGCCAAAACTGGCAAGCGAGTTCTCGTTTTGGAACAACATACCAAGGCAGGAGGCTGTTGTCATACCTTTGGAAAGAATGGCCTTGAATTTGACACGGGTAAGGCTGCCAAGGCAAAGGGGTGGGAGCAGGAGGTTTGGAGCAGCCGCAGTGGGACGATCCTGGGCTTTTCAGTGGTTTTGGAGGCCCAGGTTTTCTTTGCCCTGGGCACTGTTGGTCTGACAGCTTTCCTGCCCAAATTCCTTTAGAAAAATTCCAATCTGATCTCAGATGAAGGGAAAAGAAGTTAGAGACACACCACATGTATCTCCATGGTCTGACAGCTGTACCTGCTGAACTGGGCGGGGATCTAGTGGTTTCTGCTGCAACTCCCCTTTTCAGAAAGGGTGGGTACCCCCTCTGTGGGCGTGGGCTTGGCCTGTAGGACGCCTCTTTCACCTCGCTTCCTTGTTGGAGCCTTTCCAATGCTCAATTCCCTTATCTCTATCATGCCTTGTTTTTCTATTTCTCAACAGGAATCCATTACATTGGGAGAATGCAGGAGGGCAGCTTTGACCGTTTTATCTTGGACCAGATCACTGAGGGGCAGCTAGACTGGGCTGCCTTGTCCTCTCCCTTTGACATCATGGTACTAGAAGGGCCTGATGGCCGAAAAGAGTTTCCCATGTACACGGGGATGAAAGCCTATATTCAGGGCCTCAAGGACAAGTTTCCCCAGGAAGAAGCTGCCATTGACAAGTATATGAAGCTGGTTAAGGTAATACGGACATGTGTTATTCCCAACAAGGCTTACCTTCCTCATTAGTGGAGTGACGGGTGAGGGAGGCAGGAAGGAGGAACAGACATGTTTGTCTGGAACTCAGCCCAGGTCCGAGTTGACCTCTGTGCTCAGCCAGGCCCTCTCTCTGGAGCCTGGGCTCAGCAGCTGCCACTCACACTCTGGCCTGGCCAGGCTGGCTTCCATGTGGTTACATCTGTAACCCCTTTCATCTGTAACCTCACTTCATCTGAGACCAGATTGGAATTTTTCAAAAGGAATTTGGGCAGGAAACTGAAAAGCAAAAAAGGACTCATCTGAGGGGAGAATGGGAAAAAAAAGAAAAAAAAACTTAGAGTACAGAGTTTTACGATCCAAATTTAGCCAAGTTCTGCTTCCCTGATGGCTCAGCAGGCTCAGAATCCAGTGCAGGAGACCACCTGCAATGCAGGAGACACAGGTTGGATCCCTGATCCGGGAAGATCCCCTGGAGAAGGAAATAGCAACCCACTCCAGTTTTCTTGCCTGGAGAATCCCCATGGACAGAGGAGCCTGACAGGCTACAATTCATAGCTTGGAAAAAGTCGAACATGACTCAGCAGCGAAACCACCACCACCAAGTGTTGCTGGTCCCTTGGACTGTGCAGGCTGTTGGACAGGCAGTTCTGTCACAGCGGGTCTGGAGGTGAGCCCTGTTCCTCCCTGCTTACTCCCCTCCCAGGTGGTATCCCGTGGAGGCATTTATGCTGTCCTGCTGAAGATCCTCCCACTGCCCGTGGCTCAGCTCCTCACCAAGTATGGGCTGCTCACCTACTTCTCTCCGTTCCTTCGTGCATCCACCCAGAGCCTGGCTGAGGTCCTGCGGCAGCTCCCCGCCTCCCCGGAGCTCCAGGCTGTGCTCAGCTACATCTTCCCCACTTACGGTGGGTCCTGGCCTTGGGCCCTGGGAAGCCCCTGGCTCTTAGTCTTTCTTCCTGAGCCTGGTTTATTCAGTCGCTCAGTCATGTCCGACTCTTTGCGACCCCATGGACTGCAGCACGCCAGGCTTCCATGTCCTTCACTATCTCCTGGAGTTTGCTCAAACTCATGTGCATTGAGTCAGTGATGCCACCCAACTATCTCATGCTCTGTCACCCCCTTCTCCTGCCTTCAATCTTTCCGAGCATCAGGGTCTTTTCCAATGAGTTGGCTCTTTGCATCAGGTGGCCAAAGTATTAGAACTTCAGCTTCAGCATCAGTCCTTCCAGTGAATATTCAGGACTGATTTCCTTTAGGATTGACTGGTTTCATCTCCTTGCTGTCCAAGGGACTCTCTAGAGTCTTCTCCAGCATCACAGTTCAAAAGCATTTCTTTGACTCTGAGGCTGCCTAGCTAACTAAAGTGGAGCTGCTCACACTCCAGGTCCTCTTGAGCTTAGGGAAGAAATGCCTGTCTTCCTCCCTGCTGGATACCTTGATAAAAATCCCCCTCACCTGTGTCCTGGATGGTTTTCTTTCTAGTCCACACTCTCCTCCCTGGCAGCGTGGCAGTTTGCAGGGAGGTCATTCCCACTGGCCCAAGACCTGGAACACTCCCTGTTTGCCTGTTTGGATAGAAAGAGGCTGCCCTGAGAATCACTTGGATCCTGGGAGGCATAGACTCAGGTTGCGTGTTTTCTATTTTTTTTTTTTTGGTCACGCTATGCAGCTTGCAGGATTGTAGTTCCCCAACCAGGCATTGAATCCAGGCCCCCCACAACAGGGAAAGCACCTAGTCCTAACCACTGGACCACCAGGGAATTCCCAAAGGCTGCATGTTTTCTGACAGGAACCCGTGTTCCTTTTTTATTTTTTCATTGGAAGAAAATTACTTTACAATTTTGTGTTGGTTTCTGCTGTACAGCAATGTGAATCGCCATAATTATACATGTATCTCTTTCCTCTTGAGCCTCCCTCCTCTCCCCCCACCCCACCCCTCCCATGTTCTGCTCTGAATGGTGTTGCTGCCTGCTCTTGCCTCATCACCCCCTCCTTCCTTCTATAGGTGTGACCCCCAGCCACACCACCTTTTCCATGCATGCTCTGCTGGTTGACTACTTCTTAGGAGGGGCCTTTTATCCCCGAGGGGGCTCCAGTGAGATCGCCTTCCACACCATCCCTGTGATTCAACGGGCCGGGGGCGCTGTCCTCACAAGGGCCCCTGTGCACAGCATCCTGCTCGACTCAGCTGGGAAAGCCTGTGGTGAGAGCCCTGCATCGTCTTCACAGTCCTTGGCGTCGGTGGGAGAGACTGGGAGTGGAGAGCAAAGAAAGCACTGAGGGCAGAGACCTCCAAATAGGGGGTTACAGGCTGGAATCTGCCTCATTCTGGGGCTGCCTGGGAATAGCAATTGACATGGTCTGGAAGTGAAAAGGACACAGGAAGGATAAAGGGTGGTGTGGTCCCCAGAGAACAGTATTTCATCATTTATTCAATACAGACAAGTAGTTATCCTTTAATCCAGGAGTTCCTTGAGTGTAGAGGCGGTGTCTTTTTTATCTTTATGTCTATAGACTTTAGCACATACTGGAGCCCAGTAAATGTTTGTTCAGTGACTGATGGAGTGAGTTGTAACCTGGGTGCTCCATAGGGTGGTGTGGAGGCCGCCAGGATGCCCTGTAAATGGCAGAGTGGGGCTCAGACTCTACCTTGGCTCAGGTGTTTGCTGTCACCTGAGCAGAGAGTCAAAATTCCACCAAGGATAAACTCTGCAAGGAGAGGCTCTATGCAGGGAAGGGCTCTGGTAAATAGACAGACCATCTAGGGTAACTTCAGAAGCCTCGGCAAAGGGAGCAGAGAGAGGCCTGAAGGAAACAGGGCTGGTGTGATGGTGAATTCACCAGAGTAAGCATTCAAGAAGGAGGTAATGAGTGGGTGGCCCAAGGCACCCAAAAGTCAAGGGAGAAAAGGCCATCGGTGATGTTTGAGGACGTATCTGTAGAAGAGACTGCAAAGTTCCCAGCAGTGAGGCAGGGGTGGCCATCAGCTGTGCAAGACTTTCTCTCACAGTCACAAACCAGTTTTCCTTCCAGCCGTCAGGTGGTCTGTGAACCAAGGAGGGTTTATCATTGAATTAAATTCAGTTCTGGATATATTTATGTTTTTCACATGCTATGTGATAAAAGATGGAGATAAAAGATAAGTAAATCCTAATCTCTAACTCAAGAAGTTTCCAGTCTCAGAGGGCAGATGACTGAGATATAACCAAGGTGCCGCATGGAGGCATGAACTGAGGCTGGAGGTGGCACAGGATGGTGGGACAGGGACCCTCAGAGGGAGGTCGTGATAGAAGAGAGGAAGCTGGTCAGAGGGGAGAGGAGGTCATTCCAGGTCGGGGGAACAGAACGTGCAGAGGCACGGAGATATGAAAGAGCTGAGTTTCTTTTTTCTCTTTTTTGGCTGCACTGGGTCTCAGTTGCGGCACATGGAATCTTTGGTCTTCTTTGGTCAACTCTCATCTGTGGCATGTGGGATCTAGTTCCCTGACCAGGGATCGAACCTGGGCCCCCTTCATTGGCAGCTCAGTGTCTTAGCTACTGGACCACCAGAGAAGTCCCATGAGCTGAATATATTTAGGCATCTGAAAATGTTAGGTTGAATCATAAGAGTCTGTCACATTTCTAGGTTAAAAAAATGATTGACTGTCAGCCGTTGGGGGCTTCCCAGATGACACAGTTGGTAAAGGATCCATCTGCAATGCAGGAGCTGCAGGAGATGTGTGTTTGATCCCTGGGTCGGAAAGATCCTTGGAGAAGGAAATGGCAACCCACTCCAGTATTCTTGCCTGGGAAATCCCATGAACAGAGGAGCCTGGCAGGCTACAGCCCATGGGGTTGCAAAGAGCCAGACACAACTGAGCATGAATGCACACACATGCTATTTGCATATAGTCCTATCTAATAGTTTGGTGAAAACTGTCAGACAGTCAGAGATGAGGCTGGATCCACAGAAGGGAGCACATCACAGAAGGCTGATAGGAGGGTTTGGAGTTTAATTAGAGGTTGAGGTGTCACTGGAGGGTTTAAAAGAGAGTGTGTTGGAACCAAAAACTCTGGCAACAGTAAAGAAGGACCTGGCATTTTAATGAAGGCTATCAGCTCACGGGCTCTGTCTGGGTTAGTGTGGAGGTTGGCTGGTGGCTAAAGAGAAGAGCTCCCATATCAGATAGAGAGAGAGCTAGAAAGCCAGTGGGGACTGTGGGCCTTTTGGGCCTTGTAGGCAGTGCTTTGGGCTGATCCCTCACTCTGCAGTTTTAGCTGGGGCCTACCTGCCTGGGTCAGTGTGGGAGAGATGGGGTTGGGTAGGAATGGGGGCCTTTCTTGTCTTCTTGGAGTGCACAGAACCTCAGCTAAGCTCTTGTGCCTGCAGGTGTCACTGTGAAGAAGGGTGAGGACCTGGTGAACATCTATTGCCCCATCGTGATCTCCGACGCGGGATTGTTCAACACCTACGAGCACTTGTTGCCAGAGCAGGCCCGCTGTCTGCCAGGTAAACAAATGAGTTGCGTGGCTCTCCTCCGAGTGCCCTGGACCTGCCCTCTGCTTCCAGCTGACTCAGCCTGGCTGATGCTTCCCCCAGCATCAGGGCTGCCCTTTGACCCTCCTTAGGCAGAAAAGGTGAGCACACCAATTTCTATTAATAACATCTATCCCCAGCAGGCCTCTGTTTAGGGGGTGGGATAACTTCCTTTGTCCTGCATCTTCCCCAAAGACCCTTTAGTTTTTATCTCTCATTTCATCCTTGGCAGATTTACACCCTTTCCCCTGATAACCTTAACTGCGTTTCCCTTTCCTCTTTCAAGTTTCCAGTCCCAGTTGCCCATTTCTGGTTTCCTTTGACCTTAGATCATCTCCCTGATAGTTAATGATGGTGGATTGAGTCTTAAAGGAATGGTTCCTGGGTTTTTCATTAAGTTTGCCATGTGAATTCTGCTTCCTTCCTTAATTTCGTACTTGTTTGGTGTGGGGAAGTCTGGTCTGACATTGCTGTTAAGGGAAGGGAAGGCTGGAGTGGAGACGAAGGTCTTGATATCGTTGCTGTGGGCCTTATTTGGGACCTAAGGTTATGTTTTCCTGCCTCTGCAAGGAACCAGCTTTGTATTGGTGCTGAGGCTGCAGGGGTACCCTCCTGGATTCTTCTCCTGGAGCCCTGCTCTCAAAACCTGGGACCCAGATAGAAATAAGCCTGAGTCCAGTCATCTCTGGGTTTCCCAGGTGGCTCAGTGATAAAGAATCCATCTGCCAGTGAAGGAGATGCAGGAGACTCGGGCTCAATCTTTGGGTGGGGAAGATCTCCTGGAGGAGGAAATGGCAACCCACTCCAGTATTCTTGCTGGGATAATCCCATGGACAGAGGAGCATGGTGGGCTACAGTCCATGGGTTTGCCAAGAGTTGGACATGACTGAGCACACACACACATGCCAGTCATTTCTACTGCAGGCCGTGTCCAAAAATAAAAGCCTGTGGTTTTGTGTGGGGAGCCATGTCTGTGTGCGAGCTTTACCTTTGTCCTTGCATCTGATCCTCAGCTGCTGGGTAGAGCTCATGTTGATGGCAGGGGAAATGGAGGCACGTAGGTGAATCGCTGCCCAAGGCCCACCCAGCTGGAGGCAGCCAAGTGGAGAGGAAGAGGCTGATGTTTCTGACTCCTAAGCCTGGATTCCTGGTCCCCTCTGGGCTGGAAACGTGGGGCTTCCAGAGAGAAGGCCTTACTAGAAGGAGGAGGAGAGCAGATCAGCTCCCAAGGGACAGAGTGGCTGAGCCAAGGTTAGCTGGGGCATCACCATTTGGAAATGGAGCTGGCAGCTCCCAATGTGATTGAGGGATGGAGGCCGCTGGCCGGGAAGGGGCCAGCGATCTAGGAGGGGGAGAGAGAGGTCTGTGTCCAGGCCTCTGGCTGGGGTGGGAGGTGGGGAGTAAGAGTAGCCCAAGATGCGTTTGGGATGGAAACCTTGGTGGAAACCTGAGGAGGAGCCTAGAGCCCAGTACAAGGAGCATCCACCCTGGAGGGTGGGCCCGCCGCTGCTCTTGGGGAACCCGGGAAAGAGACCCAGTAGAAAACTGAGGTCTTGGCTTTCCTGGTCGGCGAGAGGGTCGGCGGCTGTGACTGTCTCTGGGGTACAGGACGTGTACTTGGGAAACAGGCCCTCAGCCCTTTGCCTCCTTTCGCTGGGCCTCGGCCAATGTCCAGTGCCAGCAGAGGCCTTCCCTCTCTCAGGCTGGGTGAGCTGTGTGGCCTGAGGCAGAGACCGCCCAGTGGCCTTTGGTACTTCCAGCCTCCCTCTCTCCCAGGAACTTTGAACCCTGACGCTGTCTCCTAATGGCCCTGGCCCTCATCAAGTGCACGTCCTCAGGTGACAAAAAATCCATGAGAAAGAGAATGCAAATAAATGACATGGAGTAATTGGAGGGACACCTAAAAAAAAAAAAAAAAAAAAAAGCGAAAGTATTTTCCTGCCTAGAATGATTCCTAGTTCCCTTTGAATCTAAAAGGCATTAAGAACATAATTTGTTTTTTGTTTGTTTGTGTGTGCTCAGTTGTGTTTTGCTCTTTGCAACCCCATGGACTATAACCTGCCAGGCTCCTCTGTCCATGGGATTCTCTTGGCAGGAATACTGGAATGGGTTGCCGTGCTCTCCTCTAGGGAATCTTCCCCACCCAGGGATTGAACCTGAGTCTCCTGTGTCTCCTGCATTGGCAGGTGGATTCTTTACCCTAAGCCACATGTGTAAAGAACATAATTTCTTTTACACTTAATGGTCATACAACCTAAGTGAATAAGGAAAGGACCCTATGAGGGAGTTCTGTATTTTCTGGAAACTGCTTTCTGTGTTTAGAGATACAGGGGAAGATTACTCTTATATTTGTGGGCTCTCCTTGTTCCAGCTAGTTATTGTTTAGTCCCTAAGTCGTGTCTGACTCTTTTGTGACCTCATGGACTGTAGCCTACAGGCTCCTCTTTCCATGGGATTTCCCAGACAAGAATACTGGAGTGGGTTGCCATTTCCTTCTCCAGGGGATCTTCCCAACCCAGAGATCGAACCTGGGTCTCCTGCATTGTAGGCAGACTCTTTGCTGACTGAGCCACCAGGGAAGCTCCACCTTAGTCAACCTCTGGCCCCACCGAAAGACAGTACATGGTTTTGACTTGGTTATTCCACTCCTACCTTCTTTCCCACCCCCAAATTCTATTTTGGTCACATGGTGCTGGATGCAAAAACAAAAAAGGGAGCTTGCCCCTCCTTCACTGGCAGGTACAGCTTCCACTGCTCACATGCATCTCAGCCCTGAGGACAGTCTCCTGTGCCAGCACCCTCCGCCCTCCTCCTGCCTGAAGGACCGGCCACCCCTCCCAAGTGGGAGCTGGATGAATCCCAGTTTGAGAACCTTTCAGACAGTGGTGGCAGTGATGCTCAACCGAGAGGCCGCAGAGACTCCTGGGATTCCTGATGTTTCCAGCTGTTTGGGGTAGAGATTCTGACAGTTCTGTCTCTGTATCAGAGATGGAAACAGGATATCTTGTGGCCTTGGGGACAAGGCAGTGCTGGTTGGGGTCGAGAGTATGGAGGTGAGGTGGTCAGACCGAGGGAGTCTTTGTGAATAGGAGTGCCTTTCTTAAATTCTGGGGCTGAGCTTGGACATTATTGAGGATGTTTTGAAGAGGACATTTGTTTGAGCGAGGAACACTCACTGACAAAATAAGTAAAGGAGCTGAGGCTGGTCTGGAGCAGTAGGGTTTGGTCTCATCATTGTGTGACTGATTTGAGACCCAGGGTTCTTTTAATTGATTTTTTTATGGAATATAGTTGCTTTTCAGTGTTGTGTTACTTTCTGCTGTAGAACAAAGTGAATCAGTTATATGTACACATATATCCCTTCGTTTTTAGATTTCCTTCCCCTTTAGGTCACCACAGAGCACTGAGTAGAGTTTCCTGTGCTATACGGTAGGTTCTCGTTAGTTATTTATTTCATGTGTGTGTGTGGGGCAGGGCGGGGGGTAAGTTAGTCGCTCAGTCCTGTCCAACTCTTTGTGATCCCATGGACTGTGACCTGCCAGGTTCCATGGACAGAGGAGGGAGCCTGGCAGGCTATAGTCCATGGAGTTGCAAAGAGTCGGACATGACTGAGGGACTAACATTTTCACTTTTATCCATTAGATGGTTTGTATTCAACTTAATACTGAAGCCAAGGCTTGTAACAGACTGCTGTTCACAGCCGTGGCCTTTGTCATGTGGAGCCCTGTCCTCTGCTCGTATTGATTTATTGGCTGCACTGGTCTTTGTTGCTGCACGCAGGCTTTCTCCAGTTGTGAGCAGGGGCTACTCTTTGTTGTGGTGCACAGACTTCTCAGTGCAGTGGCTTGTTTTGGAGCATGGGTTCTAGAGCACAAGCTCAGTAGTTGTGGCACACAGGCTCTGAGGTATATGGGATCTTCCCCAACCAGGGGTTGAACCCATATCCCCTGCATTGGCAGATGGATTCTTTACCACTGGATCACCAGGGAAGTCCCTGCTCTTAACTTAGACATTAAGGTGACAATGGGACCATGACACAGATGCTGTGAATGGCTCAGGGAGCTGGCCATCTCTGCTTCTCAAGGCATTCAGAGCAGATGTCTGGGGCCATGGCCATCACAGGCAGGAGACTGAGGAGCAGGCCGAGTTGTCCAAACAGCTGAGGCTGCAGATGAGGCGAGTGGGTGTCTGCTGGCTCCCGGGGTGGTGGCAGATCTTGGTGGTCTCCTTTTCACGGCCCTCCTAACCGTCTGCAGGTGTGAAGCGGCAGCTGGGGATGGTTCGGCCCGGCCTGAGCATGTTCTGTGTCTTCATCTGCCTCCGAGGCACCAAGGAGGACCTGGGGCTGCCGACCACCAACTACTATATTTATTTTGACAAAGACATGGACAGGGCGTAAGGCATGGGTGTACATGTGCAGGAAGGGTAGCAGCCTGGTCCCCCAGAGCCACAGATGCTAGGGGGGAAGCAGCAGGATATAGGATGGGAGGAGATGGGCAAGAATCTACTCTGAAAGGACTTTTTCCCACCTGGGCTGTGCCTTGGCTTCATCCCTTGGGGGCACCTGGGGATAAGCTGTGCTCGGGGTGGGGCTGGTGGCTGTGGGGGACATGGCCAGGGCCAACAGCCCCTCTCCTCCCCAGGATGGAGCACTATGTCTCTCTGCCTGGGGACAAGGCCGCCGCGCACATGCCCCTTCTCTTCATTTCCTTCTCGTCGGCCAAGGACCCAACTTGGGAGGACCGGTACCCAGGTGAGGCTTGATGTGCTGGGGGCTGGGGCTTGGGTCGGGAGGGGCGGCAGCAGTGACCTGGCTCTGTGTCCCCAGACCGGTCGACAGCGATCATCCTAGTGCCCACCTCATACGAGTGGTTCAAGGAGTGGCGGGACGAGCCCCAGGGAAAGCGGAGCAGTGCCTACGAGAACCTCAAGAGCTCCTTTGTTGAAGCCGCTGTGTCGGTCTTCCTGAAGCAGTTCCCACATCTGGAGGGGAAGGTAGGAGGGCAGAGTTGGTGGTCGGTGCATCTCCGCCCCTTGTATGGGGCTGGGAATGAGGCCTGGGGTGACTGAGCTCCAGGGGAGCCTATGCTGGCTGGCAGCTCGTGCAGGGGCAGGGAAAGAAGAGGTGAGGGTCTCACAAGGTCCCCCTCCCACTCTTCGGCCACCTCTTTTGCCTCTTCAGGTGGACAGTGTGACTGGAGGGTCCCCACTGAGCGTTCAGTTCTACCTGGCGGCTCCCCAGGGGGCCTGCTACGGGGCTGACCATGACCTGGGCCGCCTGCATCCTGGTGCAATGGCCTCCATAAGGGCCCAGAGCCCCATCCCGAACCTCTACTTGACAGGTATGCTGAAGGCCCCATCCTGCCAGGAAAACTGGGACCCTGGGCCTGTCAGTCAGTCCTCTGTTTCTGTTGCCTTGGTGGCTGAGGACCCTGGTCCTGGTCTGAAGGCATCTCTGTGGCCCTGGCTCAGGGGCCAGTCTCCCCACTGCCCTGCTTGGAGGTGGGGCGGGGGGATGCTCACAGGCCTCCACTGTTGTCTCCCAGGCCAAGATGTCCTCACCTGTGGGTTGACTGGAGCCCTGCAAGGGGCCTTGCTGTGCAGCAGTGCCATCCTGAAGCGGAACTTGTACTTAGACCTTTGGAAGCTTGGCTCGCGGATCCAGGCCCGGAAGAAGAAGAATTAGTTGGCTCAGGGAGGAGTCAGAGGAACTGGCACATCCCCTGCCTCACCTGTGTTTTTCTGCATTAGTTCCTTAATCACGTAAAGCACTCTAACTATTGTTTCTCATTTCTGGATACAGGTCCAACACACAGATCTAGCATAGATGGTGGTTCTTAAACTGAAGCTCTTTCACACCTTTTAGAACATGCTGTTCCTACAAAACGCCCAGCGTGGGCTACTGACGTGGGTGGCTTTCATGGCCTGTCAAGCTGCGCTCTGCATCCCACACCCATACCTCCTAAGTCTGAGCCATCAAATGGATTATTCTCATCAGGTGGCTAGAACCCTCGAGAGCATGGGTCAGCTGGAGCAGGGGGGGTCCTGTTGGCCTGAGGCTTCTCCTCCCGTTCCCCCTTAGTGCCTCAATGCAGGAGTTCTACACGACAGAGAGGTGTCTGGTGAGCATGGTTTGGCTTGTAGTTCCACAGGCTCAGAGGATGCAGATCCTATTTTTCTGGTTCCAGTGGCTCTTCTGAGAGTGTGGGGAAACTCCTGTGATATGGTCCATGTGGATGTGGGGGCTGGCAGTGGACAGGACGTGTTAGTTAGCAAGGTATATACGTTATGGGAGAACATCCAATTCGTATGCAGCTGGGGCCTAGGCTTCCTTTTGATTGGAGTCACGCTGGGTTCTCACTGTGTCAGCACCAGGATACCCTCCCAGACCTCAGGGCCTGAGCACCAAGGTGCAGCTTCCCAAAATACACAGCAGTCAGGGCAGAGGCCTAGAAAGACAGCTTCACTGGGGTTGACACAGGCAGAAAGCATTCCAGCCAAGGGTACAGCAAAGGACAAACACTGGGCGGTAACGAGTCTATTATGACGAGCAGCCCAGTTACCTCTGACCTAGAACCAGGGCTGCCTGGTGAGGAGGAATGGGGTTGGAAGTAAGGATCAGGTCATGGAAAGTTACAGAATGTGTGCAATGCCTGGGAATGCATTTCCAGTGTGTTGGAACTGACATGGGGATCGGGTGGGAAGGTGAGTGAAGGTGCTAAAGGTTAACCAAAAAAAAAGACCTTTTCCTTACTAACATGCCTTATGTCAGTCAATTTTAATGCAGTACTAATAACCTTAATATTTTAGAGGGGGATTAAGAGGTACAATATAATCATTAATACTAAAATAACTTCATATGGGGACAAATGATTATAGACTTATTGTGATCAATTTTGTAATGTATACAAATGTCAAATCACTGTGTTGTACACCTGAAACTAATACAATGTATATCAACTATACTTTTTTTAAAAAGAGGAAAAAATTAAATTTAATAATTTTATAGCTCTAATATTTGAAATTTGTTTTGGTTTCTATGCAGAGATACAAAACTACGTGGTGATGGCATTCACAGAAACTCAGTAAAACATTATATGGAAAAATACTTATCGTTGGACCAAATAAGCTTTAAAGAAATAAATCATCATTAAATTACAATAAGAAAAATAAAACTGCAAAACAGTGGTATTCTGCTAATTGGGTGAACAAAAAAGAAGGGAAACAACTTCAGCAATCAACCATTTATTGAACACTTTAAAATTCTGAATTAAAGGAATACCAAAGAGTGTGAGGAAGCTGGTTTTGTTGGCAGCTTGAAACCTGATAAAGCTCAGACCCAATGCCTTTATGAGGAGTTTCAAGATTGGGGTATTTGGGAAATCCATATGTGACTTCATGGAATTGGGCTGAGATTCAGTCTTAGTTCTTGACGTACAGTTAAATTTGAGAAATCTCTCCCCAGGTTTCCTTCTTAAGCAAGGCAAGGCCAGACACAATGGTCCCACCCAGAATGTTTAGGAGATAGCTGGCAGAAGTACAGGGTCTGGTGCAGAGCGCTCTCCTCCCTGCTCAAATGGTTCAGAACATGTGCAAGGCTTGCCAGCTTTCATCTCACATGCAGCAGCATTCCACATATAGTCACCCTCCCAAAATAAGGGGCAGGCTTGTGAATTAAATGTGAAGTGGGAGGAGGAAATGAGAATCCCTACTGGGAATTTGAGAGGTTTAGGGGTCTGTCACCAAGTTTCACGAAAAGCCATCACGTGGCAAGAAATGTGAGTGTACATAGCTAGTTGTCAGGTCTTTACGAGTTAACTTAGCCTTTTTAGGTAGACTCTTCAAATGATTCTAAAGCACAGATTCCTCCAAATAGAAACCACTCTTCAACCAAAAACTGGGCGGCAAAGCACAGAGCTGACTGGATAGGGCACCTCTCCTGCCTGCCCGCGCCCCACCCCAGCTAGAGAGATCCTCCCACTACCACCAGCTCACCCTCATCTACACAATCTCTAGGAAAACACGCTTCAAAGAGTATCTTCAAGATGACAGTGACCCAGAAAACAACTTTTCCTTTGGTGTGGGAGATTTCTTTCAGTGCAATTTCTAAAGTGAAACTTAAACTCGACCGTATTCTTTCACAAGAAATCGTCCTGTTCTGAGTCTTAAAAAGTGAAGCTACATGGACTCCACAATACGTATGCGTCCACCTGGTGCCAACCTGCTCTCGGTGCCTGAAACCAATCTTGCTTTCTGCTCTCCTCCTTCCTAGCAAAATCCATCAATAAGGGCAGCAACCGGCAGACAGAAAGCGGTGTGTGAGGCCTCAGAAAGGTCACAGCCAGATGTCCTAAAGAAAGAACACGTCTCCTTTGTGAGGAGAAATGAACTCAGGTCCCCAGGGACTGCCCTTTGTGAGGCAGATATGCAGATGATGCCACGGGCGCTCCCGCGAGGAGCTTCATTTTCTTGGGGAGACCAGACAGAGATGTCAGATACTGACTGCTCTGCTCTGCTTTAGTTCCAAAATGCATGAGTGAGATTGTGTTTACTGGAGTAAAACAGAAAGAGCTGATCAGGTGGGGTGGGGGATTAGGCAGGTGCATGGGCAAACTGGAGCTGGGGCCTGAAAAAACAGGTTTTTGGGGAGGCAAAGGAAAGAAGAGAAGGGAGTGTGCCCTAACTGAAAATCAGCCACCAAAAGCCAGGGACTGGAGAACGTATCAAGGATGTCGAGGCCTGATGGTTGCCTGACAAGAGGGGCCTTAGGCCCCGGGAGGATGCAGAGAAAGACGGGCAGGACAGCATCAGCCTGCAGAGCTGTAAACACCAGGGTCCATGAACTTGATTCTCAGAGCCACGAGACAGAAGCTTCAGAGCACTCTGGTCTTTACACACACGAGGAAGTGGACAAGAGATCAATGAAGGTGGCTCCTAGGGGAAAAAAAGATCCAGAAGGGTAGTGAAGTGGGTGGGGGTGTGGGGCAGGGAAGCAAGGAAAATGAAGAGCAAGACTGTAGCTAGAGATATTTTTCTTTTTAATGGATAGGACTTTTGTGCCAAGAGATAAAAATGTCAGCTTGGAGTCGAGATGATCAAAAAGACTGGGCAATTGAGAGGGGCAGCTTAATGTGTAGAAGAAGAGAAATTCTGTTTCAGTGACAACAGGTTGACAAGCTGGAATGTTCACCACACGGCAGGACAGGGTTCTCTGGGAACTAGGCTGAAGACAGAAACTTGGGAGTCACTTATCCAGAGGCTAAAGAATGAGTAAGTTTCTGAGGAGACAAAGGGATAGACCTGTCTTTGCAGGCATTCTCCCCCACCAGCACAGGAAAAGGAAAAGGGAGTTCTCAGAAGCCAGGCCACAAAGACCACAAGAGGAGAGGTTGAATTTGGATGGTCTAAGTGTCCAATTCTATTCAGGGCAAGACTAAGCTTTGAGAACAAGCCACTGGATTTGGTGATCTGAACCTCTGGGAAAACATTCTTGGCAGAAAGACAGAGACTAATGAGTTTGTAAAGGTTATGAGGAGGATGAATGGCAAGGGAACTGAAGCTATACTTTCTTGAGAAGCTGAACAGCAGAATGGACCACAAACAAGATGGATGGGAGCAGAGAATCTGGGCACACAGATAGGTGGCAGGAAAATGGTGCCAGTGGAAGACAGGCAGAAATAGAAAACACCAGAGGGGAGGAAGAAAGGCAGGGAAGAGGGAGACAAGAGAAGGAAATAAAATAACCATGGTCTTAGGGGATGATGCCAAGAGTCTTCAGTCCTCACCTTTACAAATGTCACCTGCAGAGGATGAAAATCTCCACTCAGTCATGGGCTGTTTTAAGTGAGGTGGAAGATACCATGACAAACACTATGGCCCCTTCTTCCACCAGACTTCTTCAACAGCCTAGAACTCACCCTCTTCCTCTCTCACTTCCCACTTTCTTAAATTTCCCTGAGATTAGCTATTCTCTCTGTTTCTTCTTTGCAGAAACAACTCTCCTTAGGCTCTCTATAATAGGGTAGTACAACAGTTAAATGAAACTTCAAACAACAGTCTGATCTAGGAGGCTACCCTTGGTTACCCCCAGGGAATTCTCTAAATTTCTTAAACTTTAATAACCCCTGACATGGGACAGAGTGGGAATTTTTACTAATTAGCCTTACCATTTTATATCAGATAAGAGGACCCTTAACTAGATTTAGGTAAACAAGGGACTATAATCAGTTTGTAAATATAAGTAAATACAAATATTTTAGGCAACAAAGGCAAAGTAAGAATTTGTGGGAATCCTGTTTCTTAAAAGTCCTCTAAAAAAATGCAGACCCAAACCAAATGGTCCTACATGCCTTCAAAGCATGAACTCAACTCTACTTCAGAAAGTTCCTGTAAGGATGGTAAGCAGGCATAAACACAATGTTTCGATAATCGTTAACTGTTATTTTTAAAACATCTGTGACAGGGAACAGTGGCTTTAAGCTTTCCTCCCAGAATCCCCGAGTTCAGTTTTCTGCTCAGTACAACCAAATGCAAGTGGATTCACTTTGTCTTAAGTGATAGGAAACTGTCAGAAGAGCATGAAGAGCTTGCATTAGGCAGGCTGGACTCGAGGGCAAGAAAGCCCATTTTGTAGCTGCTGTTTCGGTTTGCTGCTGGAGACTTTGAAGAAATTCGTGTTCACAGGAGCCCTCAGGCCATCAGCAGTTACTACCTTCTATATCTTTTGTGGGGTACACATCCCCACAAAGGAAAAGGCCTTGGTAGCAATGGGCCTTAATCTGCAGTTTTCTCCTAGGCCCTCGAAAGTAAATAGTGTTGAGTGCAATGGTGTTTTCAAGGGCTAACCACCTTCAACCCAAGGCCCCCGGCAGGGCACCTACCCAGGGCCAGGATCTCCCTTTGGTCACAGCTGGGTGCCCACATGCTCCTCCACTCACACTCAGAGGGGGACAGCCTGGAAGACACCAGCATAAATAAGGGGAACACAGGAGGACAAGGTTGCCAAAGTGCAGGTGCAAAATCTAAAGCAACCCCCCTTCCCCACCACCTCTGCTAGCCCTGACTTGCCACCAAACCCTGGAGGAGGGGGTGTCTCTTAGGTCACAGTGTTTTTCTCTTCATTCTTCTTGATTTAGAGACAAATCAGCAGGGAGGACAAGGTTCTCAAGAACAGAAAAAATCAAATCTGAAACGAGAGCAATACAATCCATTGGTAACTTTCATCTGTTTTCATCTGTTTTTATATCTTACTGCTGGGATGATGGGGCAGGGGCTGAGGCTGAGGGGAAGAGATCTCCTAGAATTTTCGGTTCAGAGGAAAAATTCAAAATGAAGACAAACTGACCCTCACTGTACAAAAAACAATCGATAAAATAAAAGCTTTTAATACCAATTCTCAGGGTGAGTCAAATGCCTGTGAAAACTTGTGAAGTGCTGGTCGAGTGTGAAAAGTATAGGCAGAGAGTCGAGGGAGTTGCTCTGAGGTCTTGATTTTCCCAGAAACTAAGGGGGAAAAGATCACGTGTTTTGGGACTTCCCAATGGGATTGCACTGGTCCAATGGTTAAGACACTGCCTTCCAATGCAAGGGTGCAGGTTCGATCCCTGGTTGGGGAGCGAAGATTCCCACATGCCTCCGCCAAAAAAACCAAAAGAAATCCAGAAGCAACACTGTAACAAATTCAATAAAGACTTTTAGAAAAAAAAATATCACAGTGTTTCTGGGTCTGAGCTTCCTCATCTACTGAAGGAAGATGATGTTGTAGAGGTCCTGAGAATCTTCTAACACTAACACTGCAGACATTTTTACAGGGGATGTCTGTATGCTGTGGTCTGAGAAGGGCAGAGGCAATGGCAAACAGCACCCCCAGAATCAGCTGCTGCCGCTATACCAAACACAAGCCCATGGCTAGGTGCATCTGAGATGGCGTATTCCTCCCTCCTCTCTCACCTTCTGGTCCAAACGTTGGTAGTCAGTAGCCTTTGGCCGCCGTGTAACTTTGGATCTTTTTCCTTCCAGGACGAAAGCTATAATCTGGGGAAAAAGACAAGACAGTGATTAACAAGTGACTTTATGGTGACAGATTTCAGTCTCTGAAATTAGAGGTAATCACCTGGCGGCCCATTTGTTAATGATCTTGACAGCAAAAAGAGTAGACCATTCACAGAAAGGCCCTACTGACAATTATAAGGAGGACAGGGCCTAGTTACATCAGAATCCTTTATCCTAAACGGAAATGACAGGTGCAGGACAGCTGTTCTAGGCTCTAGCCAGCTGGAGTCTATGTGATTTACTCAAGAGAACGCAGCCTATTTAAAAGCAGAAACATCACTCTGCTGACAAAGATCTGTATAGTCAAAGCTATGGTTTTTCCAGTAGTCATGTATGGATGTGAGAGTTGGACCATAAAGAAGGCTGGGTGCTGAAGAATCGATGCTTTTGAACTGTGGTGCTGGAGAAGACTCCTGAGAGTCCCTTGGACTGCAAGATCGAGGCAGTCAATCCTAAGGAAAATCAACCCTGAATATTCACAGGAAGGACTGGTGCTGAAGCTGAAGCTCCAATACTTTGGCCACCTGATGCAAAAAGCCAACTCACTGGAAAAGACCCTGATGTTGGGAAAGATCGACGGCAGGAAGAGAAGGGGGTGACAGAGGATGAGATGGCTGGATGGGATCATAGACTCAGTGGACACGAGTTTGAGCAAACTCTAAGAGATTGTGAAGGATAGGGAAGCCTGACATGCTGCTGTCCTTGGGGTACAAAGAGTCAGATAGGACTTGGTGACTGAACAACAACACAGTGAAAAGAACTGCCAACTCCTCCCCAACTGAGACTCTTCCAGGCTAAGCAAGTCCCCCTTCTTTTATCTTAATATCAAGCAATAATTACTTCTAATCTGCAAATGTACTCTTTCACCCCACACTTTACTTCATCTGAACCTTACCACTCTCATTTCATACTTAAGGTTACTCTCCATGATAAGCACTCGGATGTAGAGTAAAGAATGTACCTTCAAAATTTTTTTTTCATGGCCACATTCATGTGGCATTGGGGATCTTAGAACCCCAACCAGAGATCAAACCTGTGGCCCCTGCAGTGAAAGCATGGAGTCTTAACCCCTTAACTGTCAGGGAATTCCCAGGAATGTACCACTTCTACTAAATGTCTTCTCTCATTTCTCACAGATCTAGGCCTTTTGACTATCATGAATTGAACCCTTCAATTTTAGTCAGACTATTAGAAACTATTAAATTCTTAGGGCTCATAAGAAATGCAATCATTTGGGAAGAATCTGAAAATGAATATATATAAAAAACTGAATCACTGTGCTGTACACCTAACACAACATTGTAAATCAACTACACTTAATGTTTTTTTACATTTCAGTTAAAACAAAAAAAGAAATGCAATTATTTTGTCATTGGGAGTCGTTACTAAGCAACACAACAAACCCTGCTGAAGTAAAAGATGAGTGTATTCATGCAATTTCTGGCCTTTCTTCTAATCAGAAACTCAGCTGCAGAACATAGACCCCTGAGCGCTCTGCTGCTGGTATTGAAGACTCTGTAACCATTCTTTCTGTTCCTGCGGATGGAAGACAAACGCTTGGGAGAGGAAGCTAGAAATAAGACAGGAAGCACTGAAAACAGGAAGATCACTGCTTTAACTACATACAAACTGTCAGGTCCTCAGGTCCTCCTCAGGATGTGAGAGATTCTAAGTTCCAAGATTATGGGAGGAGACTTTCATTTGGGTCAAATCATAATAATGTCCTAAGCTTCAAACGTGATGCAACAGCAGAGGGCACTCAGAGGAAACAGATGTGAAAACAAATGATTTCTAAAACAAAGGGAAAAAAAAAAAAAGAACCCTAGAAAATCCAATAGAGAACCCTGGCAGGATCTCAGGAGAAAAAACGGAAGTTTGTTTCTTAAATTCCCAGGGCTTACTGGCTGATGAGTGATGGATACTCACACATCAGGCTTTCTGGGTGGAGGAAATCCCACTCCTCCTCTTAAGGGCATTCTTGCCTTACCTTCCGCTTATTGTGGTAGGCGATATAGAGGGCAGCGACGAGAATGGCTGCTGTCACCAGATACGCAAAAAAGTGGCTGCTCTCTGCACTGGCATTTCCAAGCTTATCCTTATAAAGGTCATCCTTTTTACTCCAAGTATTCGAAAGTGTCCCTTCACGGTTCTCCCTGGAGGCAGGGCCAACCATTTCTTTCTCTTCTTTGGGTGGTGCGTCTTCCTCTGGCTCTGTATCCCCTTCTTCAGTCTCCTTGGGCTCCACATCTTCAGTTAGTTCTAAGGGCTTACCTTCTCCCTCCTGCTGGGGAGAAGAGGGGTCTGCCAACACTTTTCCCCCAGGTTCAGTTCTGGAAGTCTGCAGAGCTTTGCCAGTTACTGTGTTTACGTGAAGCTTGGTGGACTCCTTGTTATCAGAAGAGGGGCTGGAGACCAACTTGTTGGATTGGTCTCTGGGGGAACTGCCAGGGTCGGCTCTCCCGGGGTGCTGCTTGGTTCCCGAATTGTCACTGCCGGTTTCCCCAGGGTGCTGCTTAGCTCCCGAATTATCAGAGTGGGTTTCCGAGGGGCGCTCCTTGGCTCCCAATTTGTCGAAGCCGGTATCCGCCGGGCGCTTTCCCGAATTGTCAGGGCCGATTTTCGCGTCGGTCTGATTTAGAAAGGTTTGGTTACTGTTTTCTTGCCCAGACTGAGCGATCAAGACGTGCTCCCTGGAGCTTCCTGCAGAAGCCTGATCGTCCTTCGGAGCGGCTGTTCCGGGAACTGGAGCAGAACTGAGCAGTAAGCCTGAAACAGAGAAACTATCTGGCTGAAGAGAGGTACTCGGGGAGAAAGGACTCCTCGGAACGTTACAACGGGCAAACGGGAGGGGAGTGCTGGCGAGCGGAGAGGTGGCGAGGTTCGGGCAAGCAAGAAGTGAGGTCAGGGGCCGATAGGCCACGGTGAAGATGACGGGCCCCGGGGCGAGAGTGGGATTACTGGGGGCTGGTCTTGGGACTGCGGTGGGGTGGGGGCGGGGGGAAATTCTTACCTGGTGCCGCGACGCTCAGTAACACGAACGCAACCAGGAACCGCATCCTGCACCGACTGCGCTTCCTTCCCCTAATGCTCTCGCGAGATCAGCACGCTGGCTTAGTGTTATGTCCCGCCCCTTCCTGTGTGCGTCGCCGCAGCCACACCCACGCAAGGGGCAGAGATTAGAAAAAAGCCCGGAAAGCTGGGGTTCCGCTATTTCATCCGAACTGTGACTGCTTTTCTTGGTGGTGGGGCTGTATTGTTGCGTGTAGAAGGCGTATTTGTCTTTTCCTGCTTTCTTAGCTCCGCAGCGGCCGCTACAAACTTAGTCCCCGTTTCCTTCTTCGCTCTCGTATTTACGAGACAATACTGGCGGAGCAGGAGCTCCCTGGCCCACGGACGTACCCACGGGAGTGACGTCGTTGGGGCCTGGCTCGTGCTCGCTCCCGTCCTCTACCTGCCTTTCTACCTTCTCCCTCCTTCATGGTTCTTTCCCTGCAGCGCACAGATGTGTGGAAATCTGGAAACAGACACTCACCCCATCACCTTTGTAGCGGGAGCCTTCGCAACCCTGCTGCCTGCTCTTTTGACCCCCCCACAGAAACGGTGTCAAAGATCTTTTCTTAAAAGTTCATTTGTTTTCTGATCGTGTAAATTATTCATTCACGCTAGAAAAGTCACTAAATGTGTACAAGTAGAAAACAGAATCTCTGCTTTCACCCTTCCAGAGTAGTGACTATCAACGTTTTAGCGTATTTCTGTCTTGCAAACAATATTTTTGATTAGGTAATATCTAACGGTTGAAAAATCAAAATGGGATTTATTTTGTGAAAAGTTCACATTAGAAAGTTACTGAAGCAATTATCTTTAAAAACCTCAAAAAGTTCTTGTGGGATTTCTCTTGTGGTTTAGTGGTTAAGAATCCACCTGCGAATGAAGAGGGCATTAGTTCCATCCTTGGTCCCATGGGGCAGCTAAGCCGGTGGGCCACAACTACTGAACCCAGTGACCTGCAACCAGCGCAACAAGAGAAGTGACAATGAGAAGCCCCTGTTATCTGCAACAAGAGGAAGCCTGAGCAGCGAATAATAAATAATAAAAGAATGTTTTTGCTCTCTAGCTCTCCTCCACAAGTTCCTATTCAGTGATTTTTTAAAACAATTAGGATAAATATAAATGTACTCCCGCCCCCTGTTTCTTAAGTAGTGTGTTTTCACAGTCTTTTATTCTATAATCATTTTCTCCCAAATTGCAATTATTGGATATATAGTTTTGTATCATGCTGTTTAAAATGTCTGTTGTGTTCACACAGACTATGGGAAGAAAATAGTGTGTTTAGGAGTTAAACATTTAGGAAGCTGTTGCAGTAGTCCTAGAAGGACTAGCATAGGTACGGTGAGAATAGAGGGAAGTGGTTGGACTCAATATAAATTTGGGAGGAAATACCAACAGGCCTTGGACATAGATTGGCTATGGGAGGGAGGTATGATGTGAGGAAGATGTGGAAAACCAGATTTAATACGATTGGGGCACTAAAAGTGAATTTCTTGCCTGTGAGACAGTCAAGTAGAAATAACAGAGAGGTAGCTGGAAACATGAACATCAAATGTGAGTTCAAGGGCACTCTCCCCTAATTAATTTAAATATTGTCAAACATGACTGTTAATGGTTTCATAAAAAATTTATATTTATCATTGGTTTTGTGACAGTTTCCTTATTATTGGAGTTCTGAATTATTTTCAGTTTTCTACTCATAGTGATTACTATTTATAATCAGGTGCTGATTAGGTGCCTGAGACAGAAGCTCAAAAAACTTAAGCAACTTGTTTAAGTTGTGCTATTATCTTACCCATCCTAGGTAAGTGACTATGCTTAATCTGCTAATTTGAGAGGAGAAAAATAGTCCTTGTTATTCTCTTTTAGTTTTTTAAAATTTTTATTTATTTTCGGCTGTGCTGGGTCTTCACTGCCTCACAGGATTTTCTCTAGTTGTGAGTGGGGACAACTCTTCCTTGCAGTGCACGGTCTTCTCAAAGCGGCAGTTTCTCTTGTCTCGGAGCACAGGCTTCTAGGGCAAGCAGGATTCAGTAGTTGAAGCGTGTGGGCTCAGTATTTGTGGCTTCCAGGCTCTAAGCACAGGCTTAATGGTTGTGGTGAAGGCTTAGTTGCTCCAAGGCTTGTGGGGTCTTCCTGGACCAAGGACTGAATCCATGTCTCCTGCATTGGTAGGCAGATTCTTTACCACTGAGCCACCAAGGAAACCCGTTATTCTTTAATGTTTACTGCACATATAATTCACCTGACTTTGAGCAATTAATTGTTTTAGGTATCAATTTCTTCTTTATGAAATGGGAATAAAAGTGTTGAGGGTGAGAAAATTCATACAGAGTATTTAACAGTATCTACCATATGGCACCCCACTCCAGTACTCTTGCCTGGAAAATCCCATGGACGGAGGAGCCTGATACGTTGCAGTCCATGGGGTCGCTAAGAGTCGGACACGACTGAGCGACTTCACTTTCACTTTTCACTTTCATGCATTGGAGAAGGAAATGGCAACCCACTCCAGTGTTCTTGCCTGGAGAATCCCAGGGACGGCGGAGCCTGGTGGTCTGCCGTCTATGGCGTCGCACAGAGTCGGACACGACTGAAGCAACTTAGCAGCAGCAGCAGCATATAATTAAGGCTCCCAATACATTCACTATAGAAAACATTTTAAAAATAAAGATAAGACAAAGTAAGAAAATAAGGTCCTGTTCAGTTCAGTTCAGTCACTCAGTTGTGTCCGACTCTTTGCAGCCCCATGAACCGAAGCATGCCAGGCCTCCCTGTCCATCACCAACTCCCGGGAGTCCACCCAAATCCATGTCCATTGAGTCAGTGATGCCATCGAACCATCTCATCCTCTGTTGTCCCTTCTCCTCCTGCCCTCAATCTTTCCCAGCATCAGGGTCTTTTCAAATGAGTCAGCTCTTCGCATCAGTTGGGCAAAGGACTGGAATTTCAGCTTCAACAGCAGTCTTTCCAATGAACACCCAGGACTGATCTCCTTTAGGATGGACTGGTTGGATCTCCTTGCAGTCCAAGGGACTCTCAAGAGTCTTCTCCAACACCACAGTTCAAAAGCATCAATTCTTTGGCACTCAGCTTTCTTTATAGTACAACTCTCACATCCATACATGACTATTGGAAAAACCATAGCCTTGACTAGACAGAACTTTGCTGATAAAGTAATGTCTCTGCTTTTGAATATGCTATCTAGGTTGGTCATAACTTTCCTTCCAAGGAGTAAGCGTCTTTTAATTTCATGGCTGCAGTCACCATCTTCAGTGATTTTGGAGCCTAGAAAAATAAAGTCAGCCACTGTTTCCCCGTCTATTTGCCATGAAGTGATGGGACCGGATGCCATGATCTTAGTTTTTTGAATGTTGAACTTTAAGCCAACCTTTTCACTCTCCTCTTTCACTTTCATCAAGAGGCTCTTTAGTTCTTCTTCACTTTCTGGCATAAGGGTGGTGTCATCTGCATGTCTGAGGTTATTGATATTTCTCCTGGCAATTTTGATTCCAGCTTGTGCTTCCTCCAGCCCAGCGTTTCTCATGAGGTACTCTGTGTATAAGTTAAATAAGCAGGGTGACGATATACAGCCTTGACGTGCTCCTTTTCCAATTTGGAACCAGTCTGTTGTTCCATGTCCAGTTCTAACTGTTGCTTCCTGACCTGCATATAGGTTTCTCAAGAGGCAGATCAGGTGGTCTGGTATTCCCATCTCTTTCAGAATTTTCCACAGTTTATTGTGAGCCACACAGTCAAAGGCTTTGGCATAGTCAATAAAGCAGAGGTAGATTTTTTCTGGAACTCTCTTGCTTTTTCGATGATCCAGCGGATGTTGGTAATTTGATCTCTGGTTCCTCTGCCTTTTCTAAAACCAGCTTGGACATCTGGAAGTTCATGGTTCATGTATTGCTGAAGCCTGGCTTGGAGAATTTTGAGCATTACTTTACTAGTGTGTGAGATGAGTGCAACTGTGCAGTAGTTTGAGCATTCTTTGGCATTGCCTTTCTTTGGGATTGGAATGAAAACTGACCTGTTCCAGTCCTGTGGCCACTGCTGAGTTTTCCAAATTTGCTAACATATTGAGTGCACCACTTTCACAGCATCATCTTTCAGGATTTGAAAGAGCTCAACTGGAATTCCATCACCTCCACTAGCTTTGTTTGTAGTGATGTTTCCTAAGGTCCACTTGACTTCACATTCCAGGATGTCTGGCTCTAGGTGAGTGTGAGTGATCATACCATTGTGATTATCTGGGTCATGAAGATCTTTTTTTCTACAGTTCTTCTGTGTATTCTTGCCACCTCTTCTTAGTATTTTCTGCTTCTGTTAGGTCCCTACCATTTCTGTCCTTTATTGAGCCCATCTTTGCATGAAATGTTCCCTTGGTATCTCTAATTTTCTTGAAGAGATCTCTAGTCTTTCCCATTCTGTTCTTTTCCTCTATTTCTTTGCATTGATCACTGAGGAAGGCTTTCTTATCTCTCCTTGCTATTCTTTGGAACTCTGCATTCAAATGGGTATATCTTTCCTTTTCTGCTTTGCTTTTCGCTTCTCTTCTTTTCACAGCTATTTGTAAGGCCTCCCCAGACAGCCATTTTGCTTTTTTGCATTTCTTTTCCCTGGGATGGTGTTGATCCCTGTCTCCTGTACAATGTCACGAACCTCTGTCCATAGTTCATCAGGCACTCTATCAGATCTAGTCCCTTAAATCTATTTCTCACTTCCACTGTATAATCATAAGGGATTTGATTTAGGTCATATCTGAATGGTCTAGTGGTTTTCCCCACTTTCTTCAATTTGAGTCTGAATTTGGCAATAAGGAGTTCATGATCTGAGCCACAATCAGCTCCCGGTCTTGTTTTTGCTGACTGTATAGAGCTTCTCCATCTTTGGCTGCAAATAATATAATCAATCTGATTTTGGTGTTGACCATGTGTAGAGTCTTCTCTTGTGTTATTGGAAGAGGGTGTTTGCTATGACCAGTGTGTTCTCTTGGCAGAACTCTATTAGTCTTTGGCCTGCTTCATTCTGTACTCCAAGGCCAAATTTGCCTGTTGCTCCAGGTGTTTCTTGACTTCCTACTTTTGCATTCCAGTCCCCATAATGAAAAGTACATCTTTTTTGGATGTTAGTTTTAGAAGGTCTTGTAGGTCTTCATAGAACTGTTGAACTTCAGCTTCTTCAGCGTTACTGGTCAGGGCATAGACTTGGATTACTGTGATATTGAATGGTTTGCCTTGGAAATGAACAGAGATCATTCTGTTGCTTTTGAGATTGCATCCAAGTACTGCATTTCAGACTCTTCTGTTGACTATGATGGCTACTCCATTTCTTCTAAGGGATTCCTGCCCACAGTAGTAGATATAATGGTCGTATGAGCTAAATTCACCCATTCCAGTCCATCTTAGTTCGCTGATTCCTAGAATGTTGGTGTTCACTCTTGCCATCTCCTGTTTGACCACTTCCAATTTGCCTTGACTCATGGACCTAACATTCCAGGTTCCTATGCAATATTGCCCTTTACAGCATCGCCAGTCCCATCCACAACTGGGTGTTGTTTTTGCTTTGGCTCCATCCTTTCATTCTTTCTGGAGTTATTTCTCCACTGATCTCCAGTAGCATATTGAGCACTTACCGACCTGGGGAGTTCATTTTTCAATGTCCTATCTTTCTGCCTTTTCATTACTGTTCATAGGGTTCTCAAGACAAGAACACTGAAGTGGTTTGCCATTCCCTTCTCCAGTCGACCCAGAGTTATTAAGAATAATACTTTCTTGGTTCTCCCTTTTTTATAGGCAACTATGTGTATATGATCAATTATTAACTGGAAACGAAGCAAGTCAGAGAACACATGTGCAATTCTCATCTTGCAGGTCTCTTTGTCACTTTAGTGACAACTAGTCATGTCACCTCTTTTGGGACACTAACATCTCCTTATTTTCCAGTTTCTTTACTCAGCATCTCTTGAGGGCTCACAATTGTCATAGAACTATTTTCAGAAGGATAATGAAATTGACGGCACAGAGTTGATGTAAGATAAGGAGTTATTAGGTATTTCAGTAGAGGGAGTGAAACCCGGTTGCAGTGGGATAAGTAGTAGATGGAAGGTAAGTAGAAGCTAGCTTTTTCTGGAAGTTTGAATGTGAAACTAATATGGAAGAGGACTGAGTGTTTTTAACCTGACTGAGAGGAATAATTTACTAGACAGACCAAGATTACAAGACAGAGAGATATGATGACTGCTGGAGGGGCTGGGATTCAGGGGACAGTTCACCCTGAGTCGACCTTGAGACCTGTGGAAAAGCAGTTAGCACGGCTGGAGGGTGGGTGAATACTTAGGTAGGGATGTGGGAGATCAGAACAGAATTTTTTTTTTTTTTCACCTTTTTTGGCTGTGTGGGATCTTATTTCCCCAAACAGGGATTGAACCTGTGCCCCGTGAATTGGAATCTTGTTGGAATTTTAACCAGTGGACCACCAGGAAAGTCCCCAGAATAGAACATTTTAGCTGGCCTCAATTTCCTTGATATTCTAAGGGGCAACATAGTCTTTGAGAGAGAAAAGGTGGGGATTAACCCGAGGACTTGAGGATGGTGGAGAGAAGAGTTGTTGAGGGGAATAACACAAGAAACTGACAAAGGCTAAGTGTAGTAACTGATGAAATGTGCTGAAGGCCTAGCTTATGTTAGGTACATGTCTATTGTGGCACCTACTGCAGGTGTGTGGTTTTTCTCCAGGAAGTGCTGTTACCTGGAATAGGAGCAGAGAAGGTAGATTTTAGAACTAACTTCTTACTCACACCAATACTGCTTTAAGGGAATGATAGGGCCATAACTTGAATAAATCTTAAATTTCCTGGCACTTCTACATATAAAAAATACTCAAAAAACTTGGAAAAGAAGGGACTTTCCTCAACCTGAAGAGGGCATGTACAAAAACCATACTACTAACATAACGGTAATGGTAAAAGACTAGATGCTCTCCCCCTGAGATAAAGAACCATGCATGACTGTTCTTACCACTTTCATTCAACTTTGTATTGGAAGTAGCCAAGATAATTCAGCAAGAAAAGAAAATAAGACGCATCCAGATTGAAAGGAAGAAGTAAAACTATATCCATTTGTAGATAACATGATCTTGCACAAAGAGAATCTTGAGGATTTTCTAAAAATTTATTAGGACAGGTTAAGCAAGGATGTAAGAAGTGAGATCAATATATAAAAATCAACAGTATTCCTATACACTTTCAACAGACAATCTAAAAATGAAATTAAGAAACAATTCCATCTACAATAGTATCAAAAAGAATAAATCCCTTAGGAATAAATCTATCAGAAGAAATGCAAAACTTATACTCTGAAAACTACAAATATTATTAAAAGAAACTCAAGAAGCCCTAAATAAATGGAAAGACATTGCATATTCATGAATTGGAAGATGTAATTGTTAGAATGGCTGTACTTCCTAAATTGATCTACCAATACAAACCCTATTAAAATTCCTGGTGGCTTCTCTGCAGAAATTAATAAATTGATCCTAAAATTCATACAAAATGCAAGAGACCCAGAATAGCTAAAACAGGTTTGAAAAAGAATGAAATTAGAGGACTCTCATTTCCCAATTTTAAAACTAATTACAACATTGATTAGGACAGTGTAGCACAGGCATAAAGACATGTGGCTAATGGAATAGAATTGAGAGTATGGAAATAAACCTATATATTTATGATCAATTGATTTTTAACGGTTCAACGGGGGAAGGAATAGTCTTTCAACAAATGGTGTTGGGATAACTCACTAATGTATGGATGTTCACCACCATTAGTATTAGTTAGATAAATGCAAATCAAAATTCAATGAGACACCACTCCATATCTACTAGGATGGCTGTAATAAAAAAAAAAAAAAAGGAAAATGCATCAGGGAAATGCAAATAAAAACCATGATGTCCTCTGACACCTGCCAAAATGGCTATCATCAAAAAGAACACAAATAGGACTTCCCTGGTGGTACAGTGAATGGGAGTCCGCCTGCCAGTGCAGGGGACGTGATTTCAATCCCTGGTCCAGGAAGATTTCACATGACATGGAGCAACTAACGCCTGTGTGCCACAGCTGCTGGGACCGCACTCTAGGGCCTGGGAACAACTGCCGAGCACCAGTGCCACAGCTGCTGAAGCCCATGCACCTAGAGCTCATACTCCACAGCAAGAGAGGGCCCTGCACCGACAGGCTAGCACGCCACAACTAGAGGCTATCCCACACACAGTACCGAAGGCCCAGCTCAGCCAAAAATAAACATGCTGCTAAGTCACTTCAGTCGTGTCCCACTCTGTGTGACCCCATAGACAGCAGCCCACCAGGCTCCCCCGTCCCTGGGATTATCCAGGCAAGAACACTGGAGTGGGTTGCCGTTTCCTTCTCCAGAGCATGAAAGTGAAAAGTGAAAGTGAAGTCGCTCAGTGGTGTCCGACTCCCAGCAACCCCATGGACTGCAGCCCACCAGGCCCCTCTATCCATGGGATTTTTCCAGGCAAGAGTACTGGAGTGGGTTGCCATTGCCTATTATTAGCTAAATAGTTATTTAAGAAACATGAAATATCCAGAACAGACAAACGCAGAGACAGAAAGTAGATTCATGATTGTCCAGGGCTGGAGGTGGTGGTGTGAGGAGGAAGTTCCAAAGAGTATGGGGTTTCTTTTGGAGGTAATGAAAATGTTCTAATGTGATGATGGGTACACAACTTTGAACACAAAACCACTGAGTGGTACACCTAAAATGGATGAATTGTATGAATTATGTACCTCAGTAAAGCTGTACAACAAAGATGAATTCCAGTGCTTGGTATGTGCAAAGAAACCCAAGGACACCCCTCCCATCTTGGCAATTTCAAGAAGACAAATGAAAATAAAAAGATTTATCCCTTTGGATCTCAGTTATCTATACTGACTGGTCTGTGAACATTCGAGGCTGAAAACAGGATTAGATTTTTCTAGTTCTGTCAGGCATGACTTACATCCCCTTCCAATAGAGGCATTCCTCCTTTGCATTCTGTAAAAATTGTACACAGCCTTTGGTGTGAAGAAAGGGACTTGAGTCAACAAAGGACTAAAATACTCAGCAAAGTCTTGCAACTGCAATTTTATTTTCTTTTGTGAAAATAAACAACTGGGAGTTTAAATTGCTCCAAAAAACCCCATAAAAATGAAAAGAAATACACACAGAAGAAGCATGTGAGGTGACTGGGGAGGGAGGAGGGTCTCAGAGCTTTGGCAGATTGTGCTAGCACATTCCCCGGTGACAGGAGCCAGACCTGTCTGCCACTCCGGGACTGTGAGGGGACATCTTGACTGGTAAGGGGCTGGAACACAGGCTTCTTCACTGAGGAAGTGGCAGGCACCTTGAGTCCCTTTAAATGCAGGGGAGAACCATTTTAGAGGACCTCTTCCTCCACAGAAAGCTGGAGGCTGGGGGGTGGGGTTGGTTTAGGGCCACTGAGGGAAAGGTGCACTGGTGGAGACAAAGGAGGCCAAGGTGTCTCTCACGTGGTGACAGCCTTACACTGGGCAGAGGACAAAGATGAAGGCATGAACCCACGGGAGAAAAACGTGGGCCAAGTAAAAGGGAATGTCGAGGAATGGGTTGTAGATGAAGAGGCTAGAAATGGCAACAAGGGCCAACGTGTAAGCTGGATTGAGGGGAGCCAGGAAGCAGGGGATGGGGGTTGGATGTGTGAGGACGATGGGAAGAGGAGGGAGGGCAGAGAGTCCAGGAGGTAGAGAGAGGGGTGCCTTCTGCCCAGGTCCATCCACCGCTGCACATACAGGAAGAATAACACACTACTTTTCAGTTCTCGTTTTCTTTTTTTTTTAAAAGATTTTTGTTTGTTTGTTTTTTTAAAAAAGCCTTAAGATCAGCTACTGGTTACATCTACAAAACGTAAAGTGCTGCCGTTACCAGTCACTTTACAGAACAGTCCAGAGTGGTCAAATATTGACCAATAAAGTTTCCTTTTTTTTTTCCTTCTGCATCCTTACTACTCGATGAGTCACGTGACAGCCTGCATAGGTCAAGGGGGGCAGCTTAGTGGGCAGACTTGGTGACCAAGGACAGAGGCTGGGCCTGGAGCACGGGGAGGGCCTGGTGGGTGTGGAGCGTGGCGGGGAAGGATGGAGGGGACGTCAGCAGAGCTGTGGGCACGGACCCCAAAGGGAGGGGCCGGGACAGGAGCGGGGGCTGGCTGCCCATCTGGCCAGAAGAGGTGGCGGCAGCCTTTGATGACAGGAAGGCAGCCGAGTGGAGAGCCAGCTGGGCCCGGGTCTCTGGCTTGGTGGTGAGGGAGAGAGGCTGGGCTTGCTCCGAGTGGGTGGCGGCTGGGGCGGCCGGGGAGGCCAAGGCCGCGGAGGGGGTAGCTGGGGAGTCCAGCATGCTGCCATGCGAGGAAGCAGGGCTGTCACAGGGCTTCTCGGGGGGCAGGTACTGGACACATGGCTTCTTGCTTTTGGAGGCCAGAGCACCTGTGGGGGTGAGGGTGGGGGTGGGGGGGACACAAAAAAGGAAGTCAGCCCCTAGGAACGATGGGAAAGGCGGAAGTAGTACGTATGACCCAGGAAACAAGCATGCACAGAGGGAGGGACGTGAGGCCCTGAAACGACGCCTAAGGCTTTCAGTACACCTAGGCTGCAGTCCATGGGGTTGCGAAGAGTCGGACACGACTGAGCGACGTCACTTTCACTTTTCACTTTCATGCATTGGAGAAGGAAATGGCAACCCACTCCAGTGTTCCTGCCTGGAGAATCCCAGGGACGGGGGAGCCTGGTGGGCTTCCGTCTATGGGGTCTCACAGAGTTGGACACGACTGAAGCGACTTAGCAGCAGCAGCAGCAGAGCACAGAAAAGGGCCAATACGAAAATGCCAAACACACCGTTCAGTATCTGCCTGGAGGGAAAATAGCTGAGCTTATCAAATTATCATGCTGTGCTGTGCTCAGTGATGTCTGCCTCCTTGCACCGCTATGGACTGTAGCCCGTCAGGCTTTTCTGTCCCTGGAATTCTCCCGGCAAGAATAATGGAGTGGGTTGCTATTTCCTTCTCTAGCAAATTATCATCTTCCTGCCTAAATCTTATCATTTGGGGGATGGATCTCCGTTCAGTTTGCTTTAAAATCTTTGGTTTATGATCCTCCTAGAGATAGTACAGCACCTGCCAAGCACCAATTCAACAGATTTTGCGTAATGCTGTTGCTGCTGCTAAGTCGCTTCAGTCGTGTCCGACTCTGTGCGACCCCATAGACGGCAGCCCACCAGGCTCTCCCGTCCCTGGGATTCTCCAGGCAAGAACACTGGAGTGGGTTGCCATTTCCTTCTCCAATGCATGAAAGTGAAAAGTGAAAGTGACGTTGCTCAGTCGTGTCCGACCCTTGACCCCATGGACTGCAGCCTACCAGGCTCCTTTGCGTCATATACATAGTTACTTTATGTGTACTCCTATGGAGATGAATATATAAATTATAGAGATATTAGAAAGCTAGGAAAGGAAGTGAAAGGAAAGGCTATAAAAAGCACTTAGTGTGTGTGTGTTAGCTGCTCAGTCACGTCTCACTGTTCACAACCCTATGGACTATAGCTCACCAGGCTCCTCTGTCCATGGAATTCTCCAGGCAAGAATACTGGAGTGGGTTGCCATTCCCTTCTCCAGGGATCTTCCCTACCCAGGGATTGAACCCAGGTCTCCTGCAGTGCAGGAGGATTCTTTACCACCTGTGAAGCCCTTTAGATGGAACTAAACTAGTTCTACCCTTGTCCTGGAATGAACGTGAGATGGGAGATGTGACTGAAATACTGGCCAAGGTATGGGTGAAATTCTGTGCTGGGTGAAATTCTGATGTAAAAAGATATTTGTGGCACAAACGGGCCTTCCTAATCTAAGCAAATGATTATTTCCGATATTCAGCCAACCAAACATTGAAGGAAAACCTGAATCTACTGGATTCACTGAAAGGTGGTATGCCAGTCTCTAAGGGGCTGGGTTCCTAAGGGAATTTCAAGTCTCATTTCAACAACATTCAATTTTTACTTTTACTGCATTGATTTTAGAATCTAACCCTCAAGTAAGACTCAACTGAATTGAAGAGCACCTTTTGAATGAGAAAGTGCTGGACCAAATCCTCCCTCCATTTACCAAGCAGCATGACCAGGAAAGTCCTTTCACTTCTCTGAGCCTCTGAACTGATCATCTCCAAAAGGGGGTAATAATAACACCCACCTGAGTATACCCAAGTGGTGCTACTGGTTAAGAACCTGCCTTCCAATGCATGTAGACATAAGAGCTGCAGGTTCGATCCCTGGGTCAGGAAGAGCCCCTGGTGGAGGGCATGACAACCCATTCCAGTATTTTTGCCTGGAGAATCCCCATGGACAGATGAGCCTGGCGGGATGCAATCCATAGGGTCTCAAAGAGTCGGATATGATGGAAACGACTTAGCACGCACGCACAAGTGTACATGAGGCAGAGGCCTTGAAAATGGCAGCTATTAATATTAAAACACAGCATTGACATGGTGTCCATCAGAGACCCACACACAGGGTGCTGGCAGGTGTAGCTGGCACAGTGGCAAAAAGTAAAGACGCAGATTCCTCCTGAAGACTCACCGTCTGTCTCTTGGACTTGCTGCTGCTGGGACTGCGTCTGGGACAGCTGCTTTTCTCGCTTCCTCTTCTTTTTCTTACCCTGAAAGATATGGCCAAAGGAAAAGGTAATAACCAGGGACAGAATAACGGCTTTTCTGATGGATTCAGTTATGAAGTGGGGAGACAGGATATTTTCTGTACCAGGCGCCCAGGTCACATTCTGTGCATCAGCCTCATGAGGAGGCATGGTGAGCCTTTCTGGGGGGCCACCTCCCTCCCCTCAGCTCAGATAGGTCCTGACTTTCTTGGAAGGTCTCATTCTTTCCCTGCCCTGCAGGCTTAGTTTTCTATCTCTCTCTCTAGAACAGTGTCAGGTTCTTGATCTTTTTTGAGGCACCCCAGGTATCACTGAAAATCTCATGCAGCTGGAATTCCCTGGCGATTCAGTGGTTAGGACTATATGCTTTCACTGTTGAAGGTGTGGGCTCAGTTGGCACCAAAGGGGGAAAAAAAAACTAACTCAGCTATGAAGACTTTTAGCAAAAAAAGAGCAAGTAAGAACATACATACAGGGACTTCCTTGGCAGTCTAGGAGTTAAGAATCCACCTGCCAATGGGTTTGATTCCTGGTCTGGGAAGATCATACATGCTGTGGGGCAGCTAAGCTCGTGTGCCACAACCACTGAACCTGCATACTCTAGAGCCTGTGCTCCACAAGAGAAGCCACTGCAATGAGAAACCTTCCCACTGCAACTAGAGAGAAGCCCCCTGCACATCATAACTAGAGAAAGTTCGTGCAGCCCCACCAAAAATTTTTAAAAAATAAAATTAAAAAACCTGTCCCGTTCCAGGGAGGTATCAGAAATGTAGGCAGTAGCTCATGGCATTGTGAGCCCCAGGTTGGGAACCCTTTGCTGCAGACACTGATCATCAGAACTAGCACACAGCTGACACCACACCCTGAATGATGGAATTAAAGGCTGAGTCCACTTCCAATTCCAGTTGGCTTCCCCGGTGGCGCTAGTGGTTAAGAACCTGCCCTTCAGTGCAGGAGACAAGAAACACAGGTTTGATCCCTGGAGGAGGAAATGGTAACACACTCCAGTATTCTTGCCTGGAGAATCCCATGGACGGAGGAGCCTGGCGGGCTACAGTTCACAGGGTTGCAAAGAGTCGGACACAACTGAAGTGACTTAGCAAGCATGCACGCCCCACTTGCAACGGGACAGGCACAAAGTTAAGTCTGTCCTTAGGACACCAAAACCATGTCCTTGTGGCCCTCCTGAGAATTAAAGTGTCTTCCTCATTTCTAGAGAAATACAGACTTCTCCCTGGCCTTAAGGGTCCTCTATCACTGGAGTCAGCTTCCTTCTCCCCCAAATCCTCACTTGGAGGCTGCCCCCGGTGCCTGAGTGGGCACGTACGTAGTTGTCCCGGGCTGACCAGGTCGGGTAGAGCTGTGAGTGAAGCTGCCGCTCCTTCCGGGCCAATTCGTAGTACTTGGCCTGTTCTTCTCGGGACAGGTTGTGCCACTGTAGAGAGAGGATCAGCGAGGACAGAGTGGTGAGTGTGGGGGACGCTGAGCTGCACAGCCTGGAACATAGGGGTGGACCTTACCTTCCTCCCCAGGATCTGGTTGATGGCTGCACTCTCCTTCAGGGTGCACTCAGCCACCACCTTGGCCCTCATCTCCTTCATATATAACATGAAGGCATTAAGAGGCTTCTTCACGTGGGGCTTCTTTTCTTCCTCTTTCTTCACTGTGACTGGTGATTTCCTGGGAAGTCACAAGGCTGTAGGTTAGCATTTGTCAGCTGTCATCTCTCAAGGAGGCTAAGGGCTGGCTGCCTCTGGGAAGCGGGGGATGAGTCACTTGGCAGCTAATGAGAGTTGCCCAGGGCTGCTTTCAGCACCTGAGCACCCAGTTCCTAGTCTCTGACTGACCTCCAGCCATATTCTAGGAGAGGACAACTTCCTGACAAAGAAGCTGTGCCCTTGACAAAGGTGGTGGGGGGAGCTGAGATGGACTGGCCCCAGGTGAGAAAGAGGAGGGGGCAGAGCACTGTAGGTAGAAACAGACCCGGGGCGGGTCTCCTTGGCCATGAGACTTTGACTTTCAGTGGACAAAGCGTGGGCCATGGTGCTGGACTCAGCTCTGACCCAAGTCAACCATGTGACCTTGAGAAAATTCCCCTTGCAATTTTCAAGTGTATGGGGGGACAGGGAAGGAAGCTAAAAGCTCTCTCAGTTTCTCTTTCAAAGTCCTGATTGTAGGGCTTCCCTTACTGTGAGAAAAGATGCATGGTGTCTCCGAGAGGATGGGAATTCCAGGGGTCAAAGGGAACAGTTCGCAAGGTGGGGAGGATGTGGCTGAGGAAGCCGTCAGCTGAAGGTCCCCAGGAGAAGAATCAATGGCACTTGCTACTCAGAGACTGGCCACCCGCCACCAGGCTGCCCATTACTCACGCGCTCACAGCCGGACTCAGGCTGGGGGGCGCTGGTTCCTGCTTGACAATGGGGGAGACAATGGCGGGGTGGGGGATCCCTGAGGTGGGCAGACCAGGATGGGTCGGAGCCACCATGTGAGGGGAGAACCGACTGGAAACCAGGCTGCATACCAGGGGGAAACAAAAACAACAGAGGGATTCAGGCTAAATGCTTGTCACTGGCAGAAGACGTGATGGAACCCAGCCTTGATGGCAGAGGCATGTGAATATCTCTGCCATGGCAGAGTTGGAGCAAGAGAAGGCTATTGGCTGACCTCGAAAGAACTCATTTTGGGAAACACCCAACAAACCTCCCTTCCCCAACAAACGCACAGGGTTCCTATACCCGATGCTGAAAGCAGGTGGGATGAAAAACAGAAGGTGCAGGAGGTCGGAGGCCAGGTACACAGGGGAAAGGAAAGAAAGGCTTATGCTGTGGGTTGTATTTTTTTTTTTTCATTGGTGGTACGATTGTCAGGTAGGTCAGCCCCTGAGACGGAAATCCTCTTTTATAGTTCCCTTCTCCTGACGTCATTTCAGGAACAATCAATCTCCCAGCCTCTGGCTTCAGTCTGACATATTCAAAATGCTTCAATGCCACCAAGCCCTGCCCAGCCCATAGGGGAACGTGCAAGAGGACTGAGTGCGAGGGCTTTAAAATTTTTCTCTTAGAGAGGGAGATGGGGCAAGAGTGAGCAGAGCCTGTTTGTCTCCATCCCACAACTAATCAGAGAGGCGGGGAGGAAAGGTGAGCACCTGCCTCTTTGCTTACTACCAAGAGAAAGCTGTGTCATGTAATGGTCAGAAACTGCAGGGGAGCCAGTAGACAAGCATTCCCTGCACTGCTGCTTCCCCCCTCACAGCCGCAGCCCCAGGACTCACCTGGACATCGAGGCATTCATGGCGAGGGCAGGGTAGGGGTGCCTGAAGCCACCAGGAGGAAGGGAGTACATGGGCTGTCCTTGCCTATAAGGGCCAGGAGTAAGGAAATGCAGTCAGGAAACTGGCTGAAATGGGAACGTTCATAGGGACGGAGAAGGGGTTGGGAAGATAGGATGATGAGTAAAAGGCAGTAAGTAGGAAGTGGGAGTTGGGAAGATGCTGCCTGGGAAACTTGTTCTGATGCCCTGGGGAAGTTCTGGGCTTGGTGAGAGGGCTCCACTGTGGAGCTGGGGCTGGGGCGGGGGGCATCTATATTTGGACCCCAAGGACAGGCTGGAGGTACAGGAGGCAGAGCTCAGTGTAAGGAAGGAGGGATAAGAAAGGCTGTAAGTTTCCTTACTGTGGGACGAGCCAGCTGAGGGGATGTGGGATTTGCCCAACAGCTCCGGGAGACAGTGGGTAATACGGAGACAACTCGGATGGATGAGGGGGCCGGGGGATTCCTGCTTCCAAGGAGAAATGTGTCAGACAGTTCCTTGACCCTACACCTTAAAGTCACATCAAACAGGAGGCTACCCTTTGTTCCCAGATGCTCTGCAGCTTGCAGTGCCTTTTCTTTCACTGTTTCTGCCCTCAGTCACCAGTAACTTCCAACTACTCGTATTGGAGGTGTCCAAGACACAGGCAGGAAATCTTGGACTGAGAAACCCAAGGTTATCTCCGGAGTCATCACCTGGAAAAGCTTTTTCATTCGTGGAAAAATAAACTTCAGATTTCCGTGTAACAGGGAAGAACAATAGCTGATTCCACGTTGGATCTGTTTTTCTTTGACTTTAACCTTTGCTCTTCATGCTCTTGTTACTATAATTGTTGAAAAGATGCTGTATATAAACTGCAAGCATACATAATGGCCTGTCTCAGGGAACCTTGCCCTTCTGTTGGAAAGTTAGACTAAAGTGACTTTGTTCAGCTCACAGGGAGACTGTTCTGACCTGGCCCACCTGTGACTGGCTGTAAGAAGAAACTAACACATCCCTGTCCTGATGCAGGCCAAGCCAGGAGATATTCTGCAAGACTTAACGGCCTTTTTATTTTACTTCCTCCCCCTCTCTGTTCTATAAAAGAAACTGGCATCCAGACTCCGATAAGATGGTTCTCTAGGACATTAGTCCGCTATCTTCTTGGATACCCAGCTTTCTGAATAAAGTTGTTATTCCTTGCCTCCCAATTACAGGCCTGTCATGTGGTGACCAGACTGAGCTTGGACTCAGTGACATCTGTTCCACATTTATCCTCCTTATTATCTGTAACTTGTAATAGCTATCTAAAGAGGGACTCCAAAAATGCTCTGAGCCACAGCAACTCTATGGGAATTTTATGAAAACGATGGCTCTCTCTGGGATGAACAGTGTAGGTGAATAAGTTGAGAAAAAAGTCAACTCAGTCTCTTGCCTTGTATCTATACTTATAAGTCTGTTAGGGGAAACACACTGACTGAAACTGCCCACCCTGGCCAGGTACCATAGAAACCATTTGTGTGAGTTATTTTACGACAGGAAGTCCTGGCAAGGAACATGGAACTAATACGCCACCATCAACCGGAAGAGTTTGGGAAAGGTCAAAATGAGACGCCATGTATCCTCCCACCTCCCACCTGGCATCCATCTTGGCTGAGCAATGTGTGCACCACCAGGAAGGACCCTGAGTCAGAACAACTGGCCAAAGACAACTCAGAAACTAACCCCATCACCGTAAAACCCGAGTCTGTGAGCCACATGGCAGAGCAGTCCTCCTGGGTCCCCTTATCATACTGTTCTCCACGCGGGTGCCCCTTCCCAATAAAGACTCTTGCTTTGTCAGCACGTGTGACTCCTCAGACAATTCTCTTCTGAGTTACCTGGGCCAGCCTGAGCGGCAGCCAACTCACCTGTCTTTGGATCGATCTCTGGGGAGAGGTGTGTGGGAGGGGAGCCGGGGGAGAAGTGGTCGTTGCTGTAGGTGATGAGGGGCGTCAGCGGATGCATGTGGTGCGGGTGCTGAACAACAGGAACTTTATTAGACTGAAAGACAGAGGGAAAAAGACTAGGGCCAGTTGCCAAGGAAATGGCGTACAGACAGACCTCAGAGATACTGCAGGTTTGCTTCCAGACCGCTGCAGAAAAGTGAAACAATGATTTTGGTTTCCCAGTGCATATAAAAGTTCAGCTCAGTTCAGTTCAGTCGCTCAGTTGTGTCTGACTCTTTGCGACCCCATGAATCGCAGCATGCCAGGTCTCCCCGTCCATCACCATCTCCCGGAGTTCACTCAAACCCATGTCCATTGAGTCGGTGATGCCATCCAGCTATCTCATCCTCTGTCATCCCCTTCTCCTCCTGCCCCCAATCCCTCCCAGCATCAGAGTCTTTTCCAATGAGTCAACTCTTCGCATGAGGTGGCCAAAGTACTGGAGTTTCAGCTTTAGCATCATTCCTTCCAAAGAAATCCCAGGGCTGATCTCCTTCAGAATGGACTGGTTGGATCTCCTGGCAGTCCAAGGGACTCTCAAGAGTCTTCTCCAACACCACAGTTCAAAAGCATCAATTCTTCGGCACTCAGCTTTCTTCACAGTCCAACTATAAAAGTTACACTTACACTATTCTATAATGTTACGTATGGGGAAGCCCTGGTGGCTCAGCAGTAAAGAATCTACCTGCAATGCAGGAGATGCGAGTTTGATCCCTGGGTGGGGAAGATCCCCTGGAGGAGGGAATGGCAACCCACTCTGGTATTCTTGCCTGGGAAATCCCATGGACAGAGGAGCCTGGTGGGCTACAGTCCATTAGGTCGTAGAGCTGGACACACTGAGCACATGCAGTGTTAGGTGTCAATGGCATTATGTCTAAGAAAATAAACATTTGTTGCTGTTGTTCAGTCCCTCAGTTGTGTCTGACTCTTTGCAACCCCACGGACTGCAGCACGCCAGGCTTCCCCATCCTTCAGCATCTCCCAGAGTTTGCTGAAACTCATGTCCATTGAGTCGGTGATGCCATCCAACTATTTCATTCTGTGTCGTTATATATTATATATATATATATATATATATATATAAAATTGCCTTTTTATACTGAGAACCCCATGAATAGTATGAAAAGGCAAAAAAAAAAAAACCCAAAAACACAAAAACCCATGCATACTCTAATCAAAAACACTTTATTGTTAAAAGGTGCTAATCATCAACTGAGCCATTAGTGAGTTGTAATCGTTTTGCTACAGTGACATCAAAGATGACTGATTACAAGCCACCATAACAAATATAATAATAAGGAAAAGTTGGAAATATTTCAAGAATTACCAAAATGTGACAGAGAAACAAAGTGAGCAAAGGCTGTTGGAAAAATGATGCTGATAGATTTGCTGGATAAACCTTTAATTCATTAAAAAAATGCAGTATCTGTGAAGCACAGGAAAGTAAAGTACAATAAAACGAGGTATGCCTGTAAAATCTGTGGTTATTTACTGAGTTGAATATGTGCCAGGTATTTTCCATGCAGCATCGCATTCAGTCCTTGTAGAGAACTTAAGAGAAAGTAGCAGTCTGCTTGCCCCTTGGAAGAAAAGTTATGACAAACCTGGAAAGTGTATTAAAAAACAGAGACATCACTTTGCTGAAAAAGGTCCGTCTAGTCAAAGCTATGGTTTTTCCAGTAGTCGTGTATGGATGTGAGAGTTGGAAGAGGTCTAAGCACTGAAGAATTGATGCTTTCGAACTGTGGTGATTGAGAAGACTCTTGAGAGTCCCTTGGACTGCAAAGAGATCAAACCAGTCAGTCCTAAATTAAATGAGTCCTGAATATTCATTGGAAGGACTGAAGCTCCAATACTTTCGCCACCTGATATAAAGAGCCAACTCACTGGAAAAGACCCCGATGCTGGGAAATACTGAGGGCAGGAGGAGAAGGGTTATGACAGAGGATGAGATGGTTGGAAGGCATCACGGACTCAATGTACATGGATTAGAGCAAACTCAGGGAGACAGTGAAGGACAGGAAAACCTGGTGTGTTGCAGTCCATGGGGTCACAAAGAGTTGGATAAGACTTCATGACTGAACAACAAATACAGCAGAAAAAGAATCAAGAGATTTAGAGGAGGGACTACACCCAGCCTCCTACACACCCTCTTCGAAACAGCCCACCATCACTCACTTCATGTATGCTGTGTGGTAAATGGCAGACTGCAGAATTAATGACCCATGCTCTGTGTACTCTCAGTGAATTCTGAAACGCTCAACACATGCTTGCCAAATAAACTTCTTAGAAATAGTAGCTCATGGGCTCAAGTCTGAGACTGGGAACAGAGCCGTGGGAGAACTGTCACCACCAGGCCTCATATAACCACTTGTCATGTTCAAGGTTTACATTTATAGACACTACCAAAGGGCATTAGAACTGTTCTCCCTGGAGCGTATCAAACACCCTGCTGACCTAATTATCACATTTTATTTTAAACATCAGCAAATATAAGGAGCACATTTTATATAACTGTTAAGATAGCAAAACCAGGGACATCCCTGGTGGTCCAGTGGCTAAGACTCCACGTTCCAATGCAGGAGGCCTGGGTTTGATCCCTGGTCAGGAAACTAGATCCTACATATCACAACTAAAAGATCCTGCGTGCCACAAGTGAGACATGGTGCAGCTAAGTAAATAAAATAAATAAACACTAAATTAAAAAAAAAAAAGAAAGTAAAATTCAGGCATGTCACCAACACATCATGATTTCAGAAATGTTAAAAAGGGGGGAAACCTGTGTGCCCTGGAATCAGTAAACTGAATTTTTAATTGTTTTAACCTAATCTCACTTAACAGTAAGGATTTTTATTACAAAAATGGCTAGCGTCCTTATTATAACCTACTAAAGGAGCTATGATTATCTTGGTTTGAGGAATGAGGAAACAGAGCACGGAAAGATGAAGTGATGTAGCCTGAGTTACAGAGCTAGTAAGTCACAAAACTGGATTCATATCAGCCCTTTACATGCTAACAAACCAGGGTGTCTTCTCTTGCATCACCTGCCAACCCAACAGCCCAATCAAAACATCTGTCAGAGAAAGGACATATACTTATCTTTTTGGGTAATAAGGTAAATGAGTTACAAGTGGAAGAGAGATGTGTTTAAAAAAGAGATCTGTAAAAAGGATGATAATTTGATGGCATCTCAGGAGAAGGAAATGGCAACCCACTCCAGTGTTCTTGCTTGAAGAATCCCAGGGATGGGGAAGCCTGGTGGGCTGCCGTCTATGGGGTCGCATAGAGTAGGCCACGACTGAAGCGACTTGGCAGCAGCAGCAGGGGCCAGAATTCCAAACTTCTGTCTTTCCTGTTGAATGTTTCATTTCTAGATTCCATGAGCCTTTTTTGCCTTTTAGTCGGTACCCCTTTGGTGCTCATCATGCAAGCTACGATATGTACATCTCCTAAGTATTCATGCACTCACAGTAGTCTTGCTCTGTTTTCAGTAGGCTAAGCAGAGATGAGAGGCAGAGTCCTGGAGCAAGGCCCGGAACCCAGAGGCCCAGGTCCTAGACCTGCAGAACTGTGACCGAGATTTCAGACGTTCGCAACTACAACCACTAGGTGGCGCCGGTACACGGCGGGGCTGCTGGTACTTCCTCTTGGACAACTTCTATCACCTCCCTTGGTTGGGCTCCTTTGGCGTTGCATGTAGTTGCAGGTATATTCTAAAATTATTTTCTTCTTACTGTTTTCACCTGTTCCCTTACTGGCTTTTGAAGAGGTCTCCACGAACAAGAACACGTAAGGCAAATAAGAGTATTAAAAGATTATTTTAAGGTCGGATTTCTATTAACAGAATTTCCTGTGGTCATGTATGGACGTGAGAGTTGGACTGTGAAGAAGGCTGAGCGCCGAAGAATTGATGCTTTTGAACTGTGGCGTTGGAGAAGACTCTTGAGAGTCCCTTGGACTGCCAGGAGATCCAACCAGTCCATTCTGAAGGAGATCAGCCCTGGGAGTTCTTTGGAAGGAATGATGCTAAAGCTAAAACTCCAGTACTTTGGCCACCTCATGCAAGGAGTTGACTCATTGGAAAAGACTTTGATGCTGGGAGGGATTGGGGGCTGGAGGAGAAGGGGACGACAGAAAAATGAGATGGCTGGATGGCATCACTGACTCGATGGACCTGAGTCTGAGTGAACTCCGGGAGTTGGTGATGGACAGGGAGGCCTGGGATTCATGGGGTCGCAAAGAGTCGGACACGACTGAGCGACTGAACTGAACTGAACTGAACTAATGCAATCAATGACGCATTCAGGTTTCACGGAAGCAGCTTTGTCTGAAGGGCGATTTTAATTTTATTTACTTATTATTAACTTTTTAAAAAGGTGTTTTTTTCCTTCCCAAGGCATAATTAACTTTGGGAGGTTCTTTTAAAAAAATGTTTATTTATTTGGCTGTTTTAGGTCTTAGCTATGGCATGCACGGTCTTCAGTTGCGACATTCGAACTCCTACTAGAGGCACATGGGAACTAGTTCCCCAACCAGGCGTCGAACCGGGGCCCTCTGCACTGGCAGCACAGGGTCTTAGCCACTGGACCACCGGGTAAGTCAATATAGGGCGATTTTTATATTATAAAAACCAATATAATTATTACTAAGAGTGATAGTAAATGATAAAAGAAATACACAGAATGAATGTGTAACTTAAAAATTACAGTTTTTTAAAAACATGTAAATTCTATGATAAAAAAATTAAAAAGACTAGCAGGTATTCCCTAGTGGTCCAGTGGTTAGGACTCGGCACTTCACTGCCATGGCCTGGGTTCAATGCCTGGTTGGGGAACTATGATCCTGCAAGCTGCACACCACGGCCAAAAAGAGAAAATAAAAATAGAAGCATACCAAAATGTAAAGAGTAAGTATATTTGAATGGTGGGAGTACAAATGATTTTGTTTTTCTTGTGTTTTCCAACTTTATTATCTATTAAAAATATACATATGATGAATGCAAATTTCCTAAGGAAAAAAATACAAGCTATATTATAAAACATTTAGAAACCACAATCACACACACAATAAACCCCAACAAACCCCCTGTGCCCACAGTCACACTAGCATAACCCAGTACCTATTATCATTTTGACATATCTCTTGTGCATCTGTTATTTACATCATTTATAGCCATCTTTTTGAAATTAAAATTTTCAGCTTTATTTAGATATAACTGACAAACAAGACTGTAATATATTTGAAGTGTATTATATGAGAACTGAGTATAGGTACCCAGAGTCATCCTAAAATGCTTAACGCTGTTATGAAAGTAGGACTGGCCATGTGCTGTCTTCATCAGAAACTGGCAAACTGCTCGGAATGGGTGTCAGAGTTAAGCACGAAGCAGGGAAACATGAGTTATATTGGAAAATGCAGTCTCCTCACTTAAAACACTCTGTGAGTTATTACTGGTTCCCATTAGGTGGCATCATTGTCCAGAAAATGGATGGGAAGGTGGTGAGTTCACAGAATGAAAAAGGAAGGTAGACTTTTCCTTATCAGGCTGGGAATATGCAGCCTCTGGAGATGATTAGCAAAACTCGTTCTCTTGGGTTCCCCTAGTGGTTCAGTGGTAGAGTCCATCTGCCAATGCAGAAGACATGGGTTCGATCCCTGGCCCAGGAAGATTCCACATGTCCCTAGCACCACAATCAACTGAGCCTGCTTTCTGCAGCCCGTGCTCTGCAACAAAAGAAGCCACTGCAGCAAGAAGCCTCCGCTTGCCGCAACTGGAGAAAGGCTGCGTCGCGGTGCAAACCCAGTACAGCCAGAAATAAACAAACACACAAAATTACTTTTTAAAAGATCACTCCTTTAGGGCTGACTCAGGGAAAGCTCTCCTTGGAGGCTATCATCCCAAGAAAAGTCTCCCACTGATTTCTCTCCTTTGCTGTCCTCCAGGCACATGATGTTCGCAGCATGAAGCCAGGTCAAATGTAGGGATGTGGAGAACCAGCGGACAATTCCTGCTGTACAATACAGAGAGCACACACAAGCCAGGACACGGGTGTTCCCTGGGCAAGGAAACTAGCCAAGTCTAGCTTGCCCCAAAGCAGAGCATCTCAGACCTACCTTGTGCCCGAATCCTTCCGTCCCATCACACAGACCCAACCCTTTTCCAACTCAGGTGATCCTTGTCTATTCCCTGTTTCTAGGGTTGTTGTTGTTCAGTCACTCAGTCGTGTCCGACTCTTTGCAACCTCATGGACTATAGCCCACCAGGCTCCTCTGTCCATGGGATTTCCCGGGCAAGAATACTGGAGGGGGTTGCCATTTACTTCTCCAGGGCATCTTCTCAACCCAGGCATCGACCCTGTGTCTCTTGCAGGCTGATTCTTTACTGCTGAGCCACCAGGGAAGCCCCTTTCTAGGGTTGGTCCAAGCCAAAGTTCTGGAAACTTCTGGTTCCCAGGAAGCATGTATCCTCCCTTCTACTGTTCATGACTTTCTTCCAAGCTCTAAGTAAAGCCAATGCTCCACCACAGATGAACCAGCCACCTCTTCAAAAGCTGCTTCTCTCAGTAACTGCTTTGCGTTCAGGCGTTCAGTTGTATCTGACTTTTGGCAACCCCAAGGACTGTAGCCCACCAGGCTCCTTTGTCCATGTCATTTTCCAGGGAAGAATACTGGAGTGGGTTGCCATTTCCTCCTCCAGGGGATCTTCCCGATCCAGGGATCGAACTTACATCTCCTGCGTCTCCTGCATTGCAAGCAGATTCTTTACCACTGAACCACTGGGGAAGCCAGTGGTTTGAGGCCTTTATAAAGCCTTCTGCGTCCTAGGCTTCGTTCACTATCCCCTTTTCTTCCTGATCTGAATTTCAGAGATCAGAAAGATAAGGCTTTTCAGGTCAGGCAAAGGGGAGCCTTAATTGTGGTATCCATGTGGTATCCATGTTCCGCAAAGCAGACATAGAACAGTCAACAGGCTGCCCAGCAAAGATCCTCAGACTTGCACTGGGTCACTAACTGTAACTGATTTTATGTATTTAAAAAATATGCTCTACCCACAATCAATTGTCTGTTAACTGCTTGAGGGAATCTTCTCTTAAAATTGTTCTCAAGAGACTATGCTTAAATGCAAGACTTCAGGGGAAAAGGAAGTTGGTTTGTTCCTAAAGTACCAGTCCAGGATTTTCCTGGTGGTCCAGTAATTAGGACTCCCGGCTTCCACTGCAGAGGGCATGGGTTAGATCCCTGGTCAGGGAACTAGGATCCCACAAGCCACGCGGCACAGCCAAAAAAAAAAAAAGTACCAGTATACTCTTAGTGGTGGATTAACATATAAGAGAAGCAAAGGCAAATAGAACCTAATGAAAATTGAGGGGGAAAACTCTAATTCTAAGTGAACATACCCACCACTCTCTAACAAATACTACTTAAAAGGAAAAATATAAGTTCTTTGCTAATTCTGTCATCGTATCCTATTAAAGAAAGGAAATTTGCATGTATGTCTTCTATACAGAATTTTCCTGGCAATTCACACATTGATTTATTGGGTAATTGTCTGTGAAGACTGTCTACACAGCAGGCACTGAAGTGGGTAGCCAAAGGGCTGGAGGCCAACAGCAGACATGGAAAGAACCTGGGTCTCCGATGGCATGGTTTGCTTGTTGAACTAACTGGCCTGGCAGAAAACATGACTCACAACAAGTATTCATGCTGTATCTATGACGTGCCAGGCACTGTTCTAGGTCTTGTGAATGCATTAGAGAATCTGTCTATCTAGACAATAATCCAAACAAATAAATAACTAAAATATTAGATAGTGATAAATTTTTCTAAGGAGAAAAATCAAGTCAGGGATAGCAGATAAGATGCAAGGAGGGGGACTTCCCTGGTGATCCAGTGACTAAGACTCTGTGCTCCCAATGTAGGGGATATGTGTTCAATCCCTGATCAAGGAACTAGATCCCACATGCCATAATTAAAGATCTTGCATGCTACAATGAAGACTGAAGATCCTGTGTGCTGCAACTAAGACCTGGACCAGCCAAAATAAGTATTAAAAAAAAAAAAGAGGCAAGGCAGATGTAGGTTATATGTTACACAGGCCAACCAGGGAAAGCCTCAATGAGAAAATGACTTCTGTTTGATTTTTATTTATTTGACTGCACAGGGTCTCAGCTGTGGCACGTGGGATCTTTGGCTGTGGGATGTGTGATCTAGTTATCTGACAAGGATCAAACTCAGGCCCCCTGCATTGGGAGCGCAGAGTCTTAGCCACTGGACCACCAGGGAAGTCCTCAGAAAATGACTCTTGAATGAATATTTGAGGGCAGCGGAAATGAGATGTGTGGGCAGGAGAGGGACGGGGTTTTGGCAGAAGGCACCCAGAGTATAGTGGCTCCAGGTGGACAGGAAGATAGGTGTGTTTGAGCAACTCCACGGAAGACAGTGGATTGGGGCGCAGGGAAGAAAACAAGGGGATAAAAGACTGTCTTAATGTACTAACACATACATTTTGAACTTCTCAAGCAGGTGGCAAGTAGTGCGCTGCAGGCTGGGAAAGATGTGAACATAAATCCAGGATCTCTGGATGGCAGCAGCAGAGAGAAAATGCTTTGGGGAATTAGAATGTGCTTCAGGTCCTTCTTGGAAACAGTGGCACATTTCTGAGGACTTTGCAAATTGGACAGGGCACAAAATTCTTGGGTTAAAAAACATTCCTTATCAAAACTTATCTATGGCTTGCTGGCATTAAAGGCAGCAAAAGAGAACCCTGCGTTTACCTTTATTTTTCTTCCTTTGATACTGGCCTTTCCCCCTGCTACGTAGATGAAAGTCAAAGTGTTAGTTGCTCAGTCATGTCTGACTCTATGTGACCCCACGAACTGTCTCCTCCAGTCTCTGCTCATGGAATTCTCCAGGCAACAATACTAGAGTGGGTTACCCTTTCTTTCTCCAGGGGATCTTCCCAACCCAGGGATCGAACTCAGCTCTCTTGAACTGTAGGCAGATTCTTTACCATCTGAGCCACCAAGGAAGCCCTGCATAGATGCTTATAAGGGGAAAAAAAAAAATTAAACCCTTACAATTCTCATTGTTGCCAGGATGTGTCTAAGTTCACATAAATTTTCATTTACTTTGTAGAATTCAGGTGAGCACTTTCAAGCCGTACACTTGAGTTTTTATTTATTTATTTTTAGGCTGTGCAGTGCAGCATCTTAGTTCCCCAACCAGGAAACGAACCCATCCCCTTGCAATGGAATTGAGGAGTCTTAACCACTGGACTGCCAGGGAAGTCCCTAGTCTTTTCTTTTAAAGATCAGCTTTGTTTTCTTCTCTTATTGCCTGTTGTTTTTACTGGTTGTGGTCTCCTCTTAAGGAACACTATTTGTAGACTGTTTTTCAGTTGTCTCCTCTTTTTCTTTTGTGTCATCAATGTACAGACTTGACTTGCCAATGTCCACTTTGCTCTACACTAAGAGTAATGAACTGGGAAATATGAATTGTTGTTTAGTTGCTAACTCATATCCGACTCTGTGACCCCATGGACTATAACCTGCCAGGCTCCTCTGTCCATGGGATTTCCTAGACAAGATTACTGCAGTGGTTTGTCCTTTTCTTCTCTAGGGGATCTTCCCGACCCAGGGACTGAACCCGCATCTCCTGCATTGGTAGGTGGATTCTTTACTACCAAGACACCAGGGAAGCCTGGGAGATATGAATAAGGTTTCCCCCAAGCTAAATCTCAGTGGCAGAAACTAATAAAGGAATGATGGCAGTAGATAATTACAAAGGCATGCCATGAATTACGGGTGCAAATTTAATAAGAAACAGGGCATTTATGCAGCTTCCAAGCAGCATACAGCTTCTGCCTAAAGAGCGACTTATTAAGTACAAAAGGAAAGAACAACCTCAAAGAGAAAACACATGTCAAACATTACCTTAATTAAATGATCCAAGCCAACATCACCGACATTGGGACAAATGGACATCACAGACCTGCCTCCTGATGTGAGGCACTGAGAGGGACACCTGAATGTGGTCGTGTTCTTGCCAAAACATACAACCAGAATCTAACCACGAGGAAATCTCAGATACACCCAGATGAAGGGATGTTCCACAAAATAGCTAGTCTGTACTTCTCCAAAGATGTCAAGGTCAGTAAAAACAAAGGCTAAGGAACTCTGGGAGATTCAGATCAGTCAGTTCAGTTGCTCAGTTGTGTCTGACTCTTTGCTACCCCATGGACTGCAGCACGCCAGGCTTCCCTGTCCACCACCAACTCCTGGAGCTTGCTCAAACTCACGTCCATTGAGTCGGTGATGCCATCCAACCATCTCATCCTCTGTTGTCCCCTTCTCTTCCTGCTTTCAACCTTTCCTAGCATCAGGGTCTTTTCTAATGAGTCAGCTCTTTTTGCATCAGGTGGCCAAAGTATTGGAGCTTTAGTTTCAGCATCAGTCCTTCCCATGAATATTCAGGATTGATTTCCTTTAGGATTGACTGGTTTGATATCCTTGCTGTCCAAGGGACTCTCCAGCATCTTCTCCAACACCACAGTTCAACAGCATCAATTCTTTGGTGCTCAGCTTTCTTTATGGTCCAACTCTCACATCCATATATGATTACTGGAAAAATAGTAGCTTTGACAAGACAGACTTCTGTTGGGAAAGTAATGTCTCTGCTTTTTTTTGAATGTTGAGTTTTAAGCCAACTTTTTAACTTTCCTCTTTTGCTATCATCAAGAGGCTCTAAAGAGAACTAAAGTTCTTCTTTGCTTTCTGCCATTAGGGCGGTGTCATCTGCATATCTGAGGTTATTGATATCTCTCCTGGGAATCTTGATTCCGGCTTGTGCTTCATCCAGCCCAGCATTTCTCATGATGTACTCTGCATGTAAGTTAAATAAGCAGGGTGACAATATACAGCCTTGACATACTCTTTTCCCAATTTGGAACCAGTCTGTTGTTCTATGTCCAGTTCTAAATGTTGCTTCCTGACCTGCATACAGATTTTGCAGGAGGGCAGGTAAGGTGATCTGGTATTCTCATCACTTAAAGAATTTTCCCCAGTTTGCAAGGAACCACACAGTCAAAGGCTTTAGCATAGTCAAAGAACCAGAAGTAGATGTTTTTATGTCATTCTTTTGCTTTCTCTATGATCCAACGGATATTGGCAATTTGATCTCTGGTTCTTCTAATTTTTTTTGTTTTTTTCCCTCTACCTTTTCTAAATCCAGCTTGAACATCTGGAAACTCTCGGTTCATGTATTGTTGATGCTTAGATTGGAGAATTTTGAGCATTACTCTGGTAGCGTGTGAGATGAGTGCAATTGTGTGGCAGTTTGAACATTCTTTGGCATTGCCTTTCTCTGGGATTGAAATGAAAAGTGACCTTTTCCAGTCCTGTGGCCACTGCAGAGTTTTCCAAATTTGCTGGCATATTGAGTGCAGCAACTTTCATAGGATCATCTGTTAGAATTTGAAACAGCTCAGCTGGAATTTCATCACTTCCACCAGCTTTGTTCGTAGTGATGCTTCCTAAGGCCCATTTGACTTTGAATTCCAGAATGTTTGTCTCTAGGTGAATGAGCACACCATCGTGGTTATCTGGGTCATTAAGATCTCTTTTGTATAGTTCTTCTGTGTATTTTTGCCAGTTCTTCTTAATATCCTGTGCTTCTGTTAGGTCCATACTGTTTCTGTCCTTTATTGTGCCCATCTTTGCATGAAATGTTTCCTTGGTATCTCTGATTTTCTTGAAGAGATTTCTAGTCTTTCCCATTCTATTGTTTTTCTCTATTTCTTTGCATTGATCACTTAGGAAGGCTTTCTTATCTGGGACATTAAAAGAGACTAAAAGACATGTCAGTGAGATGTAATTTGTGATCCTGGGTTGAACTCTGGACCAAGAACAACACACATCTCAACAGACATGACTGGGACATTTACCAAAGTTTCAAAATATACTGTGAATTAGACAATAATCCACAAAATATATTGTGTGTGTTAGTTGCTCAGTCATGTTTGACTCCCCTGTCCATGGAATACTCAGGTCAAGAAAACTGGAGTGGGTTGCTATGCCCTCCTCCAGGGCATTTTCCGAAGCCAGGGATCGAACTCAGGTCTCCTGCATTGCAGGCAGATTCTTTACTAGTAGTGCCAACTAGGAAGCCACCATTATACACATACATATATTACTTTTCTGGTTTCAAAATAATTTAATTAGGGACTTCTGTGGTGGCCCAGTAGTTAGAACTGATGCCATGCTTCCAAGGCAGGGGCCTTGGGTTCTCTCCCTGGTTGGGGAACTAAGATTCCATATGCCTCATGACAGGGCCAAAAAATAAAAAAGATTTTTAAAAAAGATTTACTTAAAAATCCTGAATGTGAAGAGAAACTGGACTCAGGGGCAGAGAGGGGTTCAGAGGCGGGCATCCACCTGTCCCCAGATCGCTGATTCTCCAACCATTCATAAATGCTCCCTGAGAATCTGTTCTGCCAGGCATTATGACAGGTGCTGTATAAATAAATATGAACAAAACAGAGTGAATTTTATCTTGAGTTGGTTATACTCTGCAAACCAATTTATTTGCTTTGTGTGGTTGGTTACCATGTTCCATGGAGAGAGTGGAGGGCCTAAGAAGGGACAAGGTATGTGGGGCCACAATGAGGGGTCAGGATAACAGTCCACATGCAATAATCAGACATTACTCCTGAGTTATTAGAGCTTGTTTTGAAGGCACACAAATTCAAGTGGTAATAACACTTAACTCCATCCCCAGCCTGGCCCCGTTACGGCTTGTTTATATGCATTCCCTCAACAGGCAGCTTCAACATGACTCACTACATCTCTCCAAGTATGCAGGCTGTTTCCTTTACTTGCCCTTTCCCCAGGGCCAAACTCATCTTAAAATATTTCGCTCATGATTCCAAAAGAAATTTAATAATCAAGTGTTTTCATTTTTCTAAAAAAAAAAAAAAGTGTCCAAACCTCCAACTACTTCCGGTAACCTGGTTACCTGCTGACACTTCCAGCCTAGAAAACCTGGCCGACAGTAGACTGGAATGTTTTCTGGTTTCTGCTTCCCTTTTGCCTCTGTTTGTAGTGAGGCTGCAATTCTGGCTGCCGCTGGGAATCTTCCAGAGAATCTTCTGGCTTGCCGCTGATAAACTAAGATACCTATAGCCCCAACCCAGACCAGTTTAATCATATTCTTGGGAGCACTGATGCTAAATTCTATAGGCTTATTATCTCTATTATCTGTGTAATGTCTCTGTTTGGTCTGGTATCTAATTTCAAAATTCATCACCTCTTAGTCTGCTAAATAAACTGTATTTTTATTTTTAATTTTTAAAATCCTTATTTATTTATTTGCCTGCATCGGGTCTTAGTTGAGGCATGAGGAATCTTCGCTGTGGCATGTGAGCTTAGTCATCCTGTAGCACACGGGATCTTAGTTCCCTGACCAGGAATCGAACCTGTGTCCTTTGCATTGGAAGGTAGATTCTAAACCACTGGACTACCAGAGAAATCCCAACAATAATTTATTTAATTTCTTTCAGATTTTATTATTTTTTAAAAATATATTTTTAAATTTATTTGGCTGTGTAAGGTCTCAGCTGCTTTGTTGCGGCATGTGGGATACAGTTCCCTGACCAGGGATGGAACCTGGGCCCCCTGCATTGTGAACATGGAGTCTTAGCCATTGAACCACAGGGGAAGTCCCTATTTTTTTTTTTTTTAAATTAAGGTATAATTACCTATAATGTGTTCGTTTCTGCTGTGCAACAAAGTGAATCAGCTATATGTATACATATAACCCCTCTCCCCAAACACTCCTCCCATTCCACAACTCTAGGTCATCAGAGAGCACTGCAATGAGCTCCCTGTGCTCTATATAGCAGCTTCCCATAACAGTATTTTAATTGTTCTTTCCCTCTCTTATTAATAGCAGTGCTAGAGGTGGTGGGCAATCCCAAAGAAGGGCAATGCCAAAGAATGTTCAAACTACCACATAATTGCACTGCTCTCACATACTAGCAAAATAATCCTCAAAATTCTCCAAGCCAGGCTTCAACAGTACATGAACCGTGAACTTCCAGATGTTTAAGCTGGATTTAGAAAAGGCAGAGGAACGAGAGATCAAATTGCCAACATCAGTTGGATCATAGAAAAAGCCAGAGAATTCCAGAAAAACATCTGCTTCTGTTTTATTGACTATGCCAAAGTCTTTGACTGCTTAGATCACAACAAACTGTGGAAGATTCTTCAAGAGATGGGAATACCAGACCACCTTACCTGCCTCCTTAGAAATCTGTATTGCAGGTCAAGAAGCAACAGTTAGAACTGGACATGGAACAAAAGACTGGTTGCAAATTGGGAAAGGAGTATGTCAAGGCTGTAGGCTGTCACCCTGCTTATTTAACTTATATGCAGAATACATTATGCGAAATGCTGGGTTGGATGAAGCACAAGCTGGAATCAAGATTGATGGGAGAAATATCAGTAACCTCAGATACGTAGATGACACCACCCTCATGGCAGAAAGTGAAGAGGAACAGAAAAGCCTCTTGATGAAAGTGAAAGAGGAGACTGAAAAAGCTGGCTTAAAACCCAATATTAAAAAAAACGAAGATCGTGACATCTGCTCCCATCACTTCATGGCAAATAGATGGGGAAACAATGGAAACAGTGACAGACTTTATTTTCTTGGGCTCTAACATCACCACAGATGGTGACTGCATCCATGAAATTAAAAGATGCTTGCTCCTTGGAAGAAAAGCTATGACCAACCTAGACAACACATTAAAAAGCAGAGACATTACTTTGCCAACAAAGGTCTGTCTAGACAAAGCTGTGGTTTTTCAAGTAGTCATGTATGGATGTGAGAGTTGGACCAAAAAGAAAGCTGAGCACTGAAGAATTGATGCTTTTGAACTGTGGTATTGGAGAAGACTCTTGAGAATCCCTTGGAGAGCAAGGAGATCCAACCAGTCCATCCTAAAGGAAATCTGTCCTGAATATTCATGGAAAGGACTGATGCTGAAGCTGAAACTCCAATACTCTGGCTACCTGATGTGAAGAACTGACTCATTGGAAAAGACCCTGATGCTGGGAAAGGTGGAAGGCAGGAAGAGAAGGGGATGACAGAGGATGATATGGTTGGATGGCATCACCGACTCGATGGATATGAGTTTGAGCAAGCTCCGGGAGTTGGTGATGGACAGGGAAGCCTGGCGTGCTGCCGTCCATGGGGTCGCAAAGTCCACTCAGTCGTGACTGAACTGAACTGAGAGGCGGTGGTGGTGGTATAGTAGCAAGCTAGCAGTTATTGGAGCTTACTTTGTGCAAGGCACAATTCTAAACTCATTACAATGCATGGGCTCATTTTCACACAACTCTGAGGTCAAATCTTCTTCTAATACCTATTTTATAGACGAGGAAACCAAAGCAAAGAGAGATGAGGTAATTTCCTGAAGCTTCACAAGTAGGAAGTGGCAGTGCTGGGATTCAAACCCACTTTATTACACAATCTCCAACACACATCGTCCTCCCTGGGCATTTCAGGTTTGGCTCCTATTCACACACACGTGTATCTCAGATAACAGAATGAGAAGCTCTGACTTGAAAATGGAAAACGGTGGTCTCCTTCCATTTTCTGGAATATTAAGTAAGGTTTTCTCCTGTGAAGTTTTCTTTAAGCTTTTGAGGCCTGTTTTTCTGCTTTTCTGTATGAGAGTACAGAGTGTGATAATATACAACTTCCTAGAAAAGTATCTATTTTTCTATCTACAATGTAATGTATCCACTATTCATGGTTTTCCACTCTCAGACATAACATGAGCCCCTGCTCCACCAGCTGTGCTAAGATGTCTCTCAGTGACTGCAGGTTTGTCTGGCGGTGGATGCTATGAGTAGAGAACCTTGTGGAGAGTTTACGAATTTCATGTATTTTTATGTCACTTAAACGGAGATAATAAGTGAGGATGAGTAGTTGATTTATTTGAGGAAAAGGGTCTAAAAAAAATGGAATCATAGAGAGGGCAAAAAAATGTGGTAATGTATATTAATACAGCTATAGCCTTTCCAATACCCGTGAATGGATGAGAGAGTTGGACCATAAAGAAGACTGAGTGCCGAAGAATTGACATTTTCAAACTGTGGTGCTGGAGAAGACTCTTCAGAGTCCTCTGGACTGCAAGGAGATCAAACCAGTCAAACCTAAAGGAAACCAATTCTGAATATTCATACATTGGAAAGACTGATGCTGAAGCTGAAGCTTCTATACTTTGGCAACCTGATGCAAAGAGCCGACTCATTGGAAAAGACCCCGATGTTGGAAAAGACTGAAGGCAAGAGGAGAAGGGAGTAACAGTGAATGAGATGGTTGGATGGCATCACTGATTTCAATGGACATGAATTTGAGCAAACTCAGGGAGATAGTGATGGACAAAGAAGCCTGGTGCACTGAAGTTCATGGGGTCGCAAAGAGCTGGACAGGACATAGTGACTGAACAACAATTAATACAGTCTCCTGGGGCCAACAGGAGAAGGAAATGGCACCCCACTCCAGTACTCTTGCCTGGAAAATCCCATGGATGGAGGAGCCTGGTAGGCTGCAGTCCATGGGGTCGCTAAGAGTCAGACACGACTGAGTGACTTCACTTTCATGCTTAGAGAAGGAAATGGCAACCCACTCCAGTGTTCTTGCCTGGAGAATCCCAGGGATGGGGGAGGCTGGTGGGCTGCCATCTATGGGGTCGCACAGAGTCCGACATGACTGAAGTGATTTAGCGGCAGCAGCAGCAGCAGCTGGGGCCAACAAAAGAATGATAGGAAGCAGAGGATTGAGAAAAGGTGGGCAAATGAACGCTGTTAGGTATTAGATGGTAAACAGATCAGGAATGGAGGTGGAAGGTCTAGCTCTTGTGTGAAGTTGGGTGGTGAATATTAGAAGGGAAATATAGGAGGAAGAGGAGGGCTGGTGGCAGGCTTTTTGTTTTATTTTTCAGAGCTGGATCACTCTGTGCAGCAGGTGGGATGGCAAACTCAAAGAGTCCATGTGCTTGTTTTAAAAATAATTCACCTCCTCTGAATGCAGATGGAGATTTTTGAAGATATGCAGATAGGATGTGAAGGACGCTGGATGGGGATGCGCCACAGGATGGATGGGGCCATCAGCAAGGATTTGAAACACTGAAAGAGGGCTTCCCTGGTGGCTCAGTCTAAAGAATCCACCAGCCAGTGCAGGAGACTTGAGTTCAATCCCAGGTCTGGGAAGATTCCACGTGCCTCGGAACAACTAAGTTTCTGTGCCACAACTCCTGAGCCTGCACCCTAGAGCTCAGAAGCTGCAACTACTGAAGCCCGAATGCTCTGAGAGCCTGTGTTCTGCAACAGGAGAAGCCACTGCCATGAGAAGCCTGAACACCACAGCTTAAGAGTAGCCCCTGCTCGTTGCAACTAGAGAAAAGTCTGTGCAGCAATGAAGACACAGCATCGACAAATAAATAAATTTTTTAAAAAAATTTAAAAAAAAAGAAATAAAGACAGATGGCTGTGCTGGGAGGGGACAAGCCAGTTTTGTGGTGGTGATGGGGGTCGTTGGGATGCCCTGTCCCCGACTGGCCACTAGTGGGCACCTGCACCTCGCACTTGGCCATCAACAGTTGTCTTGGAATCTAGAGGGTCACAGGCAACTTCCAGGCCTGTCCCCCCTCCCCGTGGGGCATGTTCTTTAGGCTGCTCAGGTCTTGGTGACGGGCCATGGAACCTCTCAGGGCAGCCTGTTCTGGATGGCTGTGACAGTCACCTGAGAACTACACAGGACATTGGTCTGTAAACTACCCAGGGCTCAGACCCTGGAAGTTGGTCTCACGATTACTGGAAATCATACAAGCTCACCGTGCCGTGACTTATCTCTCTAGAGATACCTTCCTTCTCCTCAACTAAATTCTAAATTCTTTAAGCTTTTTAAAAAAATTATTATTTTTTATTGATGTATACTTGATAGTTATGCTGTGTGCTCAGTTGCTCAGTCATGTCTGATTCTTTGAAACCCCATGGACTGTAGCCTGCCAGGTTCCTCTGACCATGGGATTTCCCAGGCAAGAATACTGGAGTGGGTTGCCATTTCCTCCTCCAGGGGATCTTCCTGACCCAGGGATCGAACCCACATCTCTTGCATCTCCTGCACTGGATTCTAAGCTTTTAATGAAAAAAGACTGTCAGGAGATCTTAAAATAAGAGGAGATGAAATATGAATGAGATGAAATTCTACATCTGGGATTTGCTTGCAAACAACCCAGCGTGGTGGAAGGAGGAGTGTGAGTGAGGAAAACCATTGAAATTTTACAGAATTAAGTTTTAGAAGCATCATATATTCCAAGGTCTCCCTTCTACCTGTGTGCTCTGTGTTTCTGAGACTCACTGCACTAGAACAACACTAGTCAGCTTGTGGGGCATGTGGGTTGCCCCAAGCTCCTAAGAAAGCCTGGGAAAGAGGGATACAGGGTCCTAGCTGGGAGCATCTCCTAGCCCATCAATTTCAGTCTGTTGCAAACCCTGAGATGAGGAGACAGATCACACTGCACCTCCTCCCAGGACCCTCCAGACCCTCCTTTGTGACCGTGTCGCCTCGGACATTGGTAGAAAGACGTTGGTTGCCTCTAGGGATTTTTGTTTGCATATATTTTAATTGATTCTTTCCTATAACATCCTGTACAGAACAGCCTCTTCAACTGTTGCTGTGCAGCTCCGAAGAGGAAGTGAGGGCTGTGAACCGAGCTCTAGTGGGAGAGAGAGAACTGGGCTGCCAAGGTGGAGGGGCGGCGGAGGAGGACCAATACAAGCCAGGGGCAGGGCTGGCATTTCTGAGCTCATGACATCCTGGGTGGTGTGTGCGTGTGCCGAGGTGTTAGTGGAAGAGTGGTAGGGACATGCAAAGGCAACACTCTAACTGCTGCACTCCTGACCGTCTGGCTCACACACTTGGGGCAACGCTGCTAGACCTTCGGGAAGGTGGAGGCAGTGATATGGGACAAGGTCAGTGAGAGTGTCCCTTCTGTGCTTTAAGAAGAACAGACTTACCAAGTGTGCTGGGGACGGTGACCGGGCGTCCTTGACTGTGGCGCTGGCGGGGACATCGAGGAGCGGCCATTTCATCTGCAGGTACTACACAGGGGACAGAAAACAATGTGGCTGGTGAGAGGGGGCCACGAAAGAGCTCCACGTGAGCTGGGGCCAGGGGCTGGGGGGCAGACACCAAGCTTCATTCGACCTGCGTGCTCCTTACTGGGTCAGTGTCCAGAGATCGGAGCAGAGTAGAGCATATATCGACACCGCTACCGCCACCAGCCCCTGCATCATTTTGGGGTAAACACGTGACAGCACAACTAACCAAAGTGTAATATTCAAAGCCCCTACTGCTGAGAGTCATTAGGTGTGAGACAGCAAGACTCGTCAGGGGACCCAGGGCTCCAAGACGGTGATCCTGCCTGTTCAGTTCCATCTCTCACAGCATCACACACAACACTCCCCAGGAAACAGCCTCTCCAGAGCAATCTGGGGAATGAAGGAATACAAACGATCTGCCTGACACCTCCAGGGTCACGGGGAATATCTGTCCTTATTAAGGATGTGGATCTTTACTTCGCTGTAGTGTTTCTTGATCATGAAAAGATTTTCCAGTATCCTGCCCTCTCCCATGCATCACTGCAAAAACGCCAACCAAACAGTCCCTAACACACACACACACACTCACACATGCACTTTAAATGAAAAGTGATTAACACCAGCCTAGTAGTCTTGGGCAAGAGCCTGGGAGAGAGTGGGTAGAGAGGCAGTGAGGGGCTCTGGAGTCGGGTGTTCATGGGCTCAGGTTCTCACTCTGCTGATTATGCTGTGTAACCCTGGATAAGTGTCTTAACAACTCTGAACCTCAGTTTCTTCATCCATAGAGCAAGGTGATTATCACTAACTTGACAGGTTGTTGGAAGGATTAGGGACAATGTCAAGTCTTGAACACAATCCTGTGCCCATGGATGGCATTTGATAAATGGCAGCTATTATTTTCATAAGCAAACCATTAATCTTTGCCGGGAGCAAAACACACATGCTGGCTTAGTGTCAACACTGATACAGTGCTTCTGGGCAGCAGACCAGCCTTGCAGGCTCTTTGCAGAATTCTTGAGGTTACTTTGAAAATTTGAGCCCTCATGGGAAGTGATGGCTCCAGGAAATGTTTCCCCAGGGAGACAGAAAGAAGTCTTTGAATTACCCCCTTGCTTCAGTTTTGGGACTGGGGAATAAAATCATGACTTGGCCTTGAGCTCTGAGCAGAGGTCAGGAAAGGAGGTTGGGTAGTACCCCTTTGCTCTCCATCAACCACAAAAATATGACTGAGAGGGCAGGGGCTGGACTTGCCACAAGGTGTCCACAGGCAGGAATCACAACCCAAGGACACATTAGCTAAGGCCCAGGGAGTGGACAGACAGCAGCTGGGGTGGGCCAAGTGGGCCCGGCCATGGGAGGTGGAAATGAATGGGGACCTCGTGAATAAGGACAGGTCCACTCTGAGCCCTCTGGTCTCCTGCCTCTCCCCCAGCTGAGTGTCATCTTTGTCCCTACCTTCTGCCTATCTTATTTGCTTCCTTCCTTTACACCCCCACTCATTTATTTCCCTTCTCAGAGCCTACATTTCCTAGATGAACTAACTGCGATTTAAATGCCTTTGGCAAGTCAACGGCACTGGACAAATGTATCATTAGTAAAAACTCATTTCCTCAGTGAATAACTTTTGTGCCACCCTGACAGTTTTCACAGCAGACTTACATATGTAAAACAGTTTAACTTCCATGACAACTCTGCTATGACATGCTGGGGTGGCTGTCTTAAACTGCAAGACGAGCTAATGGAAGTAAATTCAGGGCAGATGACTTGCCCACGTTATGAAAAGCTGGAGCTGAGGTCTCTTGACTTCAAATCCCACACTCCTCACCACAACATGATTCATAAAGCTTTTCTTAACACAATCTTCTGGAACATTCCATTGCCCCCCATAGCCTTTTCTTGGCTCTGATGGGTTTTTTTTCTCTCCTTTTATGTCTCAAACAGGGCTGGCCACCCAGAAGCTGAATGAATACATACATGGCAATGTATTACTGTAGGGACTCTTGAGGTGGCCAGAGCTTGCATGTTGAGTACTGATTATCACACTTGTTTCTCTACAACCACAAATACCAGGTGAAGTGTTCCAAATTTACCCCCCGCCACATGAAACACCAGTGTTCCTAAAATCCATCAACTCTTCCAGCATCTGGTTCCCTGTCTACAGTCACGAGGGTCAACACCGAACACTCTTCACTCTTGTTGCTTTCTTAGACACGCATGTTGGGGTGGTGCAGAGGAATTGATCTGAATCCTGATTTGGGACAGTGCTGGAGTTTGGGCTCTTTAAGAATACTATCTGCTTAGCTTATGGGCTGGTAGACATAGCAAGCTTGTAGGATTCTTGCAGTTTCTCAACTGTGGCACCATTGACATTTGGGGCTACAGAATTCTTTGTAGTGGGGGCTGTCCTGTGCATTTGAAGATGTTTAGCAGCATCCCTGGCTTCTACCTATTGAATACCAGTAGCACTCACTCTTCTGCCTGGTTATAATAACCAAAAATGTCTCCAGACTTTGCCAAATTTCCAAACTTCACCAAATATCTCTGGGAGGGGCAAAACTGACTATGTATGTATGTGTGTGTGTGTGTATTCTTTTTCATTATAGGTTATTATAAGATATTGAATATAACTCCCTGTGCTGGACAGTAGGACTCTGTCTATTTTGTACATGGCAGTCTGTATCGGCTACTCCCAAGTTCCTAATTTAGCCCTCTCCCACCCCCTTTCCCTTTTGGTGACCATAAGTTTATTTTCTATGTCTGTGAGTCTGTTTAGTTTTGTAAGTAAGTTCATTTGTATCATATTGTAGATTTCCATATAAGGGATATCATATAATATTTGTCTTTGTCTGAGTTACTTCACTTACTATGATAATATCTAAGGTCCATCTATATTGCTGCAAATAGCATTGTTTTACTATTTTTTATGGCTGAGTAATATTTCATCGTGGGCTTCTTAGGTGGCTCGGGTAAAGAATCTGCTCAGGTAAAGAGCAGGTTTGACCCTGGGTTGGAAAGATCCCCCAGAGAAGGAAATGGAAACCCACTCCAGTATTCTTGCCTAGAAAATCCCATGAACAGAGGAGCCTGGTTGGCTATAGTCCATGGGGCCGAAAAGAGTCAGACATGACTTAGCAACTGAACAACAACAACAATATTCCATAGTGTATATGTACCACATCCTCTTTATCCATTTATCTGTCAACGGATGTTAAGGTTGCTGCCTGGTCTTGGCTACTGTAAATAGTGCTGCTATGAATGTGGGGGTGCATGTATCTTTTCAAATTACAGTTTTCTCCAGATATATGCCTAAGGAGTAGGATTGCTGGATCATAAGGTAACTCCGTTTTTAGTTTTTTCCAGAGTAGCTGCTCCAACTTACATTCCCACCAACACTGAGGGATTCCTTTCCCGCACACAGGGCCCACTCTCACTCACTAATTATAACTGAAACCTGGAAGCTTGGAGGGTGGCTAAAGATCTTTAGCCTGGTCCACCGCTGAAGTCTGGCTCCTTACAGATCAGTCAGGCAGCTGTGGAGAGGGGGTTCCGGGAATAGAATTCATCTTTGCAGGACCCTTCCAGCTCCAGCCGATCATGGAGGTTGAGGGTGTGGCACATGGGCGTGCCTGTGTTCAGAAACAGTTCATTCCAAAAGGTAGGGAAATGGAGGGCTGTTGTTTCCCTCTTTCTACTCTTTGGCTGTTTTTTTTTTTTTTAAGATTTTGAAACCAGTGGTGGGGGTAAGGAGTGCGGAGAGACCTGTAAGAGCTGGAGCCCCTGTAGCTTGGTGTCATGGAATATCTCTGCATCATAATTCCGAAGAAAGGAGCGTTCTAAAGGGACAGCTGAGCTTCTCAGCACCACAGGTTGGGAGAGAAGGAGCCAGCAACACCCCCTTGTAAGCCTTCCCAACCGCATCCCCAGACCTTTGGAGGTGGCTGTGCACTCCTAAACTCCTAAGTCAGGCTCAGCCTGATGTTCAGCGGAAATAAATCTCTCTTGGCTGTAATTCTCATGTGCGAGCGGCCAGCCCCACAGGGCTCATCACTCATTGGTGGAGAACATGTTCTTGGGGATTAAGAGATGTGTGGCTGAGCCTAGATGCTCTGCATAGTGATGGCATGTGGACAAATGAAAACTGCTGGTTTCTCCAAGCCCAGCCTAAGCTCTGTCCAACTGGCCACAGCTGGCTCCTGACCAGTGTATCATGGTCGGACTTCAGCACCTCCCTACTAGGGGATGCTCACTGGGATGGAGCACAAGGGACCTGTGGGGCCTCAATGCACCGATGGCCAAGCAACAGCAAGAGTCATCGCTTATGGGATAAGCACTCTCTTTTGTGTCAAAAAAACAGAAAGAATGGTGAGGACCCAAATGGTGAGGACTGCTAACCCTCAATTTACAAATGCTACTTAACATGCTGCTGTGTGCGGTGACTCTCTGAGACAGGCTAGGTAGGCAGCTTTCCAATCTTACTGAATCTGGGAAACTCTTTTCCGTGTGTGAGGGTTCCATGGAACACACTTGAAGTTGTTAAAGTGTTTTTTTTTTTAAATTTTCTTTTCTTTTGGCTGGGCCGTGCAGCATGTAGGATCTTAGTTCCCCAACTAGGTATCGAACTGGTGCCCCCGGCATTAGAAATGTGGAGTCTTAGCCACTGAACCACCAGGGAAGTTTCCTGTCTCTACTTTTTTATAGTTGATTTACAATTTTGCATCAGTTTCAGGTGTATAGCACAGTGATTCAGTTATACACACACATATACATATATATATATAGGAAGATCTGCTATTGTGGTATTGTGGTTCAGTTAAGTAGAGTGAGGCTGTGGTTTAGAATGTGTCTTTATGTTAAGGAAGGATGATTCTATTCCTATTTTCAAATCTCTTTCACTGGGGCAGATGTTGACTTCTCTTAGGATCTACCGAAAAGGTGGTTTCTCTCACTTGACTCAGACTGGAGATTATACCTAGAAACAGATTTCCTTACACTGAAGCACCCTTGCATTCTCCAGGTAAATCCTATTCGATCACAGGGGTTTGTTTGTACTTGTATGTATTGTGGAATGCTAAACATGAATATTTTCAGATTTTTACTTCTATATTCTTAAGTGAGACTGAATAGTTTTCTTTCCTTCCTCCCTTGCTGACGTCTTTATCAAATGTTGCTATCAGCACTGCCTGCCTGTGGGCTTGGTTGCATCTGACTCTTTGCAACCCCATGGGCTGTAGCCTGCCTGGTTCCTCTGTCCGTAGAATTCTCCAGGCAAGAATACTGGAGTGGCTTACCATGCCCTTCTCCAGGGGACCTTCCTGACCAGGGATCGAACCTGCATCTCTTACGTCATTGGCAGGCAGGTTCTTTACCACTAGTGCCACCTGGGAAGCCCCGCTATCAGTGTTATTTTGGCCTTATTATTTATAAAGGGTGCTCCTGCTCTTTTTCTGAATGTTCTGGGATCCTTTCAGTATCTCGGGCCCCTCCCCAGGCCCCTCCATGGGGATAGCCCTTGGCCAGGTGGGCAGGGGCTTTCTTGGTGGCTCAGACAGTAAAGAATCCACCTGCAACTTGGGAGACCTGAGTTCTATCCCTGGGTTGGGAAGATTCCCTGGAGGAGGGCATGTCAACCCACTCCAATATTCCTTCCTAGGAAATCCTAGGGACAGAGGAGCCTGGCAGGCTATGGTCCATGAGGTCACAAAGAGTCAGTCACAACTGAACAATTAAGCCACAGCACAGGTGGGCAGTTTCTGCTCAGGTCCAGCCTGGGGAAGGGTCCCTGTGTAGGGTCTCTCACTGGAGAACCGGAGCCCTCCTCCTGGAGGGAGGTGGGGCGCTGGGCCTGCAGAACTGTGTTGTGCCTGGAGACCGTGCAGCAGATTAATTGCAGCTGTGCCCTGGAATTTCCCCAGCACACAAATCTTCATGATGCAAAACAGCTGGGAGGAAATCCCAGCATGCCCTGTCCAGAGGCAGAACTGCCAATGAGCGCTGGAGATTAACCCTCTGCCTCCCAGAAGGTAGGGACAGCTCCTTCCCCACCAGGCCCCCCAGTTCCAAACTTGCTGTGATAGAGACAGGACACTCAGGACTCTTGGCAACGCCCACATTCTCCCCATCTAAGTGTTCTCACAGAAAACCCTGTAAGCAGGTCCAGGCAAGAGAGGAAGCTAAGCCTCATGGTACAGACACAACATCAGTGTTCCCAGTTAGGGGCTCCTTACAGCCGGAAGCCAGAAGGCAAGTCAGCTTCACTCCACCAAATGCCTCTTCTCCTTGTGGGGAGGGACAGACTTGGCACAGAAAGAAAGGGCCCCTGTCTCTACCTTTCCTGTCTCATGGTTTTCATGTGTTGGATCAGAAGCTCATCAGCTTAGGTGACCAGTCTTTCCTACCTCTCTGGTCCCTCATGGTGAATGAAGATTCTGGGACACTAGAATTGGGCTCCTTTTAATACAGAGAAGACCTTCCCAAGCCTCCCTCCCAGATCATATGGTGGGCCAGCCATCCAGGAACACAGGCCAGAGACCCAACCCTGAAGGCAGATGGCCATCCACTCTCCGATCCCTTTTAAAGGTGATTTTTAACATCAAGAATTGTATTATAGGGATTTCCCTGGTGGTCCAGTGGCTAAGATACCACACTCCCAAAGCAGGATGCCTGGGTTTGATCTCTGGTCAGGGAACTAGATCCCACACACTGCAACTAAGAGTATGCATGCTGTAACAAAAAAAATACAAGCTGGATTTAGAGAAGGCAGAGGAATCAGAGATCAAATTGTCAATATCCGCTGGATCATAGAAAAAGCAAGAGAATGCCATAAAAACATCTACTTCTGCTTAATGACTATGCTAAAGCCTTTGACTGTATGGATGACAACAGACTGTGGAAAAATTCTTAAAGAGATGCGAATACCAGACCACCTTACCAGCCTTCTGAGAAACCTGTATGCAGGGCAAGAAGCAACAGTTAGAACAAGACATGGAACAATGGACTGGTTCCAAACTAGGAAAGGAGTACGTCCAGACTATATATTGTCACCCTGCTTGTTGAACTTACATGAGGAATACATCATGAGAAACGCTGGGCTGGATGAAGCACAAGCTGGAATCAAGATTGCTGGGAGAAATATCAATAACCTCAGATATGCAGATGACACCACCCTAATGCCAGAAAGCGAAGAAGAACTAAAGAGCCTCTTGATGAAGGTGAATGAGAAGAGTGGAAAAAGCTGGCTTAAAACCCAACATTCAAAAAACAAAGATCATGGCAACCAGTCCCATCATTTCATGGCAAACAGATGGGAAACAAATGGAAACAGTGACAGATTTTCTTTTCCTTTTTTTTTTTTTAGATTTTATTTTCTTTGGCTCCAAAATCACTGTGGATGGTGACTATAGCCAAAAGACGTTTGTTCCTTGGAAGAAAAGCTATGACAAACCTAGACAATGTATTAAAAAGCAAAGACATCACTTTGCCAACAAAGGTCCATATATCAAAGCTATGGTTTTTCCAGTAATTATGTATGGATGTGAGAGTCGGACCATAAAGAAGGCTGAGTGCAGAAGAATAGATGGTTTTGAATTGTGGCGCTGCAGAAGACTTTTGAGAGTCCCTTGGACAGCAAGGAGATCAAACCAGTTAATGTTAAAGGAAATCAACCCTGAATATTCATTGGAAGGACTGATGCTGAAGCTGAAGCTCCAGTACTCTGGCAACCTTATGCAAAGAGCCGATTCATTGGAAAAGACCCTGATGCTGGGAAAGATTGAGTGGCATCTTTAACTCAATGGACATGAGTTTGAGTACACTCCAGGATACTGAAGGACAGGGAAGCCTGGCGTGCTGCAATTCATAGGGTCGCAGAGAGTCAGACATGACTGAGCGACTGAACAACAACAAAACTAAAAAAGATCCTACACGCCACAATGGAAGATCAAAGATCCTGAGTACTGCAACTAAGACCTGGAACAGCTGAATTAAAAAACAAAGTCACTGAAAAAGATAAAATGAAAGAAGTAGAAAAACTGGCTTCCCCAGTGGCTCAGTGGTAAAGAATATGCGTGCAATGCAGGAGACACCGGAGACCCAGGTTTGATTGTTGGGTTGGAAGATCCCCTGGAGGAAGAAATGGCAACCCACTCCAGTATTCTTGCCTGGAAAGTCCCATGGAAAATGAGCCTCGTGGGCTATACTCCATGGGGTTGCAAAGAGTCAGACACGATTGAGCGACTGAGCATGCATTAGAAGAACTGGTTCCCAAACTTGATGGATTAGACACAGTTCCAGGAGCAAAGTATAAAAAAGGTTTACACTCTTATCCTTTATTTCCTTTATCTATAGATGACTAGTTTCTGCATCTGCTTAATTTTCTGAATAGCACTAAACCCCCAATACAACCACCTTTTTTGGTTTTGCTCAAGTGTAGATGGCTGTGTTCCTTCTTGAAGTTTTGTTGATAGGTGAGTTGTTACAAATAAATCCAATTAATAAATCTATAAAGCCCTATGATAAGTGACTTTTCAACTTAATATGACAGACCCAATTTTCCTTGGAAAAGTTATTTAGAACCACATGTGGCTAGTGTTTTAAGCCAGGGAAGGGAATTTTGTCTCTCTAGCACCTGTCACAGCAACTTAGTCAATAAATATTTTTGGAGCCCCTCTGTGCACTGGCAGCAGAGGGGCTCCAAGAACATTCCATGACTATAGAGTAAACTCAAAAATAAGAGTGGGCTGGCTGGGTTTCAGTTTCCCCATAAGTACCCATTTCCTGCCCTTTCCCCCAATAATTCCCCTTCTTTCCTGCATGGCCTCAACCTATTCTCTTTCTCTCCCAATTCAGAGAATCTGGCCATTTTGCCTACCAGATTTTTTTCTCCCTTTTTTGACCACACCTTGTAGCATGTACGAACTTAGTTCCCCAAACAGGGATCAAACCAGTGCCCCCTACATTGCAAGCACAGATTCTTAACCACTGGACCACCAGGGAACTCCCAAGAGACAGATTTTATTTTCTTGGGTTGAAAAAATCACTGCGGACGGTGACTGCAGCCATGAAATAAAAAGAAGCTTGCTTCTTGGAAGAAAGGCTTTGACAACCCTAGACAGCATATTAAAAAGCAGAGACATCACTTTGCCAACAAAGGTTTCATATAGTCAAAGCTATATTTTTTCCAGTAGTCAAGTACAGATATGAGAGTTGGACCATAAAGAAGGCTGAGCACCAAAGAATTGATGCTTTCGAACAGTGGTGCTGGAGAAGACTTTTGAGAGTCCCTTGGATAGCAAGATCAAACCAGTCAGTACTAAAGGAAATCAATCCTGAATATTCATTGGAAGGACTGATGCTGAAGCTCCAAAACTCTGGCTACTTGATGCGAAGAGCCAACTTACCGGGAAAGACCCTGATGCTGGGAAAGATTGAGGGCAGGAGGAAAAGGGGGTGACAGAGGATGAGATGGTTAGATAGTATCATTGACTCAATGGATATTGAGCAAACTCCAGGTAATAGTGGAGGACAGAGGAGCCTGGCGTGTTGCAGTCCATGGGGTTGCAAAGAGACGGACAGGACCTAGCAACTGAACAACACCAGAGCTGAAGAAAGTTGTTTTAAAAAATATCTCTACCAGAGGCCAATTTTTAGTGGTGAAAGGACAGAGCACAAAAGTTTAGAGAGCAGGGTTCCAGACTCTCTCTAACCTCTCTGAACTAGGTCGTCTCACCTTTTAAAATGAGACTGTTTCACTTCATCAGCCTGAAGCTTGGGACCCAAACCAGATGGCCTTCAATGGAAGAGAAATCAAATGCTCGTCTAAAGCACAGGGCGTGCCAGGGAGTGGAGCCTGAGTTGAGGGGCTCAAATCTGACCCCCACTTCCGAGCTGTGTTCCTGAGGACGTTTCTTGACCTTGAATAACCTCTGCTTTCTCGCCAGTAAAATGGGAATAAAGGGTTTTTTATTTACAGGAATGGTCACCCAGGAGAGGACCAAGGTCGGGCACATGACACGCTCTCAGGAAATATGTGTTTCGTCACTAAAATGTAGTAATTTTTGTGCAATGAGCCTCTTACCCGCACTTTTCCCAGGGGCAGGGAAGAGCTAATTAATAGGATTCAGCCCCTCACTCATCTCCAGGTGCTCTGTGGGGTGCGATCCTGTATGGGTAAATGTTTAACAACTGGCTGTCTAAGCGAAAACAGAAAGATGAAGCCTGCTTTGCAGCACTTGCTTGTATTCATAGTGAAAATCTTCCCACTGTGGCTGACTGTGAGCTCCCACGGTGAGTCGCCGACTGCAGGGTGGGGAAGAGATGCTTATGATTGGCTGGGGCTGCTTGCTGTGTCCACAGGTGGTGGGAGGCTGCCATGTGTGGTTCTCAGCTGAAGTGGTCTTGAGGGAGAGCGGGACACTCAACCAGGCACGTCTTCCTGACTGCAGTGTCCTCCTTCTGGAGGGAGCAGGGGAACTCTGTCCCCAGAGCTATGGGGGCTCCCACTCTGTGAAGGGGCCTCTGGGATGGAGACCTGGGCTTTCCAGAAAAGTCAGAGTCAAACTGCTTTTAGGTCCTCATTTCCAAGTCTGGAGTTACGCACCTCCTGTGTCCTATGTACCCTCTTGCAGTGACTTTTACCTTGTGTCTGCTGGGCCCAGGAGCTTCCCTGGTGACTCAGCGGTAAAGAATCTGCCTCCAATGCAGGAGCCACAGGAGATGTGGGTTCAATCCCTGGGTTGGAAAGATTCCCTGGAGGAGGGCATGACTACCCACTCCAATATTCTTTTTTTTTTTTTTTCACTCCAATATTCTTGCCTGGGGAATCCCATGGACAGAGGAGCCTGGCAGGCTATAATCCATGGGGTCGCAAAGAGCCTGACACAATGGAAGCGACTTAGCATGCAAGCATGCTGCTGGGCCCAGGCAGTTTCTGTGCTCACTGCCTGACAATGGATACATCATAGAGAAAGAAGCTTCTTCACAGGGACTTGTGTTGAAGACCTGGCCATCTGTTCCCTGGGCAGACCCCTGCCTGACCCCTTCTCCTCTCCCTCTGGCTCTGGTCTTGCTGTGGCCACGTCTGGTATACACCGACAGTGAACCCCTGCCTCCAGGTACAATCATCTGCCACGGCCCTGCTATGGCCTCTGCCCGTGCACCACCATCATGCGCACGTGGGGCTGATCACACACCCGCACACGCAGAGCTGCCTCATTCTCTTAATAGCCTGCGCTGTCCACAGCATGAAGGTAACACAACCTTCTAACCAGCTGCATAGTCGTAGACATACAGGTGCTTCCCAGTCTTTTGCCACCATGAATATCCTCATCACATTGCTCATGTCTGAGTACAGTTGTAGGACCTATTTCCAGTTGAGAGGGAACTGCTAGGTCAAAGGTATGTACCTTTGGCTTTTTAAAAAAATATTTATTTTATTTGGCTACTCTATACCTTAGTTGTAGCACATAGGATCTCTTAATTGTGGCATGTGAGATCTAGTTCCTGGACCAGGGATCGAAACCCGGTCCCCTGAATTGGAAGCACAGAGTCTTAGCTGCTGGACCAGCAGGGAAGTCCCTGGACCCCTGGCTTTTGGAGAGTATTACCAAAGACCTCCCTGTCTACACCCTTACCAGCAATGCACAAGGGAGCTCATCTCCCCAAGCCCCTGCCCACATAGTGTTATTCAATGTAATGATCTTTGCCAGGTGGACAGGTGAAAAACACGAGCTCACCATAGTTTCCATTTGCATTTCTCTTATAAGTGAGGCTGGGAATTGTCATCTGGACAGGTACTGATTTGAAGGACAGAAAAAACGTGTGCAACCAAAAAAGGGCTTTACAGTCTATGGGGGGAGGGGGGTGGTGGTGGGCGGGGGCAGAGAAAGGGTGAGAGTGCGAAATGAACAGGGGTAGCGGAAGGTGGGAGGAGGCCTAGGAGAGGGTCTCTGGGGTTCCTCGTAATTCCAGAGAACTGTGCAGTCTTTGTTGTATTCGACTTTCACTAGGGAGGGAGGAGGGCAGGTCTGATGGGAGATGAGGGCGTGGTCTGCGGGGTGTGGACGTGTGCAAAGGCAGAGGGCAGCCCAGGAAGCCGCTGCCACTTCCACTTCCCACCCATCTGGTTACTACCAGGCCCCTGAAGACCTGAGAAGGAAAATAAAGGCAACTGGCTTTTTATCTGCCAAATTCTATGGACATCTCTGGGGAAACACATTTCCTGCCCATAAGCCCTCTCCCATTTTGGCTCCTGTGGTTCCAGGCTCTGTGTGCCCCCTGGATGGTCTACACTTATTGACCTACATAAATGTCTTGGGCAAACTGTTCAATGAGTAAAGCCAGCTGTGGAACCAGAAGGAGAGTCACGGAAATGTTCTCACTGGGTTTTAGCATTTCGGGCAATTTTACTTTCTTCTTTGTGCTTTTCTTACTCATTTGACATTTCCACAAAGCCTGGCAGGTGTGGTCCATGGGGTTGCAAAGAGTCAGACATGGCCGAGCAACTAAGCACAGCACAGCATGCAGCATATAGTATACTACTGAAATAGTAAGCAAAGCTATGAATATAATAGCAACTCTAGATTATTTTCATCCCCCCAAACTGCACCTTCAGTTTCCCCAACTAGAAACCCCCAAATCCACCACCTTAACGCCTTCAGCCACCTCCCCTATCTCCTGTTGGCTACCAAGTTCCATGGATCCTGAGCATCTTTCTAGATTCTAGGGTTCAGGTTCTCCCTATTTCATAGCTAGGCCACTGCAGGATCTGCATCTGGTCTCCTGGCTCCTGTTCAGTGTTGGCTTGACTATCCAGGAGGCGGGCCTTTTCAGGTGGCCAGTGGTAAAGAAGAACCCGGCTGCTGATGCAGCAGACCCAGGTTCGATCCCTGGGTCAGGAAGATCCACTGGAGGAAGAAATGGCAACCCTCTCCAATATTCTTGCCAGAATAATTGCATGGACAGAGAAAGGGGTGGAGTGTGGGCTACAGGGCATTTGGCCCCAGACTGACAAAAATGTCTGGTGTCCACATCAAAGAATAGGTTGTTGGATGGAGACTAAGGGGTCCCAGTCTTCTTCCACAGTGTCAACAATGCTTCTGTCTTTCTACTCATCTCTTCCAGCTCACCCTTCACTGGCCCTCCAGAAATATCTTTCTAAAACATTTTCAGTGCCCATAAATGCGTGCTTAATTGTGTCCGACTCTGTGAACCCATAGGCTGTAGCCCACCAGGGTCCTATATCCATGGGATTTCCCAGGCAAGAATACTGGAACGGGTTGCCATTCCCTTCTCCAGGCAGATTCTTTACTGTCCGAGCCACCAGGGAAACCTTCTAAAACATAAAACTATGCTATTTAAAACTAGCAGATGGCTTCTCATTCTTTCACAACTGCCTACTTGTACTTATAAAACTGACCAAGAGGCAGCAAAAGCTCTGTGCAAAACACTCCATAGATGTTTAATGGTTACCTCCTCTATCAGGTGGTGGTTTATGTGCATGATATGTCACAGGGGAGATTTTTTTTAAAGGCGTATAAACAACTGGAATATAAGTCAGCAGATGACAGGTTCAGAGAAGAGGACTGCAGGGGGTAGAATTCTCATGGAAACGCTGAAGACTTCACACAGGAGATGGCATCTGAGCTGGGGCATGCGGCAGAATACACTTCTGCAGTCACTTAGTTGTGAAAGCACTTTAGTTAATTCATTTGATGTTGCTGATCCTTGGATATGGATAAAGCAGATGCTATCATTCTCATTTTAAAGATGGAGAGGGACATTCCTGGCGATCCAGTGGTTAAGACTCTGAGCTCTCAATGCAGAGGGTGAGGGTTCAATCCCTCGTTGGGGAACTAAGATCCTGCATGCTATGTGGTACTGCCAATTTTTTTTTTGCCACTTTATTTTTTAATTGAAGGATAATTATAGAATTTTGCTGTTTTCTGTCAAACATCAACAAGAATCAGCCATAGGTACAGCCATGTCCCCTCCTCCTGAGCCTCCCCTCCCTCCAGAGCCTCCCTCCCCATCCCACCCCTCTAGATTTTTCACAGAGCTCCTGTTTGAGTTCCCCGAGTCATATAGCAAATTCCCATTGGCTGGCTATTTTACATATGGTACTGTAAATTTCCATGTTATTCTCTCCATACATCTCACTCTTTCCCTCCTCCCTCTCTGCTGTGTCCATAGGTCTGTTCTCAACCACTGCTGCCCTAAAAATAAATTCATCAGTGCCATCTTTCTAGATTCTATATATATGTGTCAGTATATGGTATTTACATTTCTCTTTCTGACTTGCTTCACTCTGTATAATAGGTTCTAGACTCAAATGTATTCCTTTTTATGGCTGAGTAGTATTCCACTGTATATATGTACCACAGCTTCTTTATTCATTCATCTGTCGATGGACATCTAGATTGCTTCCATGTTCTAGCTGTTGTAAATAGTGCTGCAATGAACACTGGGATACATGTGTCTTTTTCAATTTTGGTTTCCTCAAGGTATACGCCTAGGAGTGGGACTGCTGGGTCATATGGAGGTTTTATTCCTTTTTTTTTTTTTTTAAAGGAATCTCCAAACCATCTTCCATAAAGACCATGTCAACTTACATTCCCACCAGCAATGCAAGAGGGTTCCCTTTTCTCCACACCCTCTCCAGCATTTATTATTTGTAGACTTTTTGATGACGGTCATTCTGACTGGTGTGAGGTGGTATCTCATTGTAGTTTTGATTTGCATTTCTCTAATGATGAGCGATGTTGAGCATCTTTTCACGTGTTTGTTAGTCATCTGTATGTTTCCTTTGGAGAAATGTCTGTTTAGGTCTTTTTCCCACTTTATGATTGGGTTGTTTGTTTTTCCCGTATGGAGTTATATGAGCTGCTTGTATATTTTGAAAATTAATTCTTTGTCAGTTGTTTCATTGGCTATTATTTTCTCCCATTCTGTGGGTTGTCTTTTCTTCTAAGTTTAATTAGGTCCCACTTGTTTATTTTGTTTAAAAAGAAAGAACCTTCCTTCCTGGGACTTCCCTGGCAATCCAGTGGTTAAGACTTAGCCTTGCACGGTCTCTGTGTCAACCTGGAGAGGTGGGATGGGGAGGGAGATGGAAGGGAGGTTCAAGAGGGAGGGGATATATGTATACCTACAGGAGACAGGGATCAAGACCATCCCCATGGAAAAGAAATGCAAAAAAGCAAAATGGCTGTCTGGGGAGGCCTTACAAATAGCTGTGAAAAGAAGAGAAGCAAAAAGCAAAGCAGAAAAGGAAAGATATAAGCATCTGAATGCAGAATTCCAAAGAATAGCAAGGAGAGATAAGAAAGCCTTCCTCAGCGATCAATGCAAAGAAATAGAGGAAAACAACAGAATGGGAAAGACTAGAGATCTCTTCAAGAAAATTAGAGATACCAAGGGAACATTTCATGCAAAGATGGGCTCGATAAAGGACAGAAATGGTATGGACCTAACAGAAGCAGAAGATATTAAGAAGAGCTGGCAAGAATACACAGAACTGTGCAAAAAATATCTTCACGACCCAGATAATCACGATGGTGTGATCACTCACCTAGAGCCAGACATCCTGGAATGTGAAGTTAAGTGGGCCTTAGAAAGCATCACTACGAACAAAGCTAGTGGAGGTAATGGAATTCCAGTTAAGCTCTTTCAAATCCTGAAAGATGATGCTGTGAAAGTGCTGCACTCAATATGCCAGCAAATTTGGAAAACTCAGCAGTGGCCACAGGACTGGAAAAGGTCTGTTTTCATTCCAGTCCCAAAGAAAGGCAATGCCAAAGAATGCTCAAACTACCACACAATTGCACTCATCTCACATGCTAGTAAAGTAATGCTCAAAATTCTCCAAGCCAGGCTTCAGCAATACATGAACCGTGAACTTCCAAATGGTCAAGCTGGTTTTAGAAAAGGCAGAGGAACCAGAGATCAAATTGCCAACATCCGCTGGATCATCGAAAAAGCAAGAGAGTTCCAGAAAAAATCTACCTCTGCTTTATTGACTATGCCAAAGCCTTTGACTGTGTGGCTCACAATAAAGTGTGGAAAATTCTTCAAGAGATGGGAATACCAGACAACCTGACCTGCCTCTTGAGAAACCTGTATGCAGGTCAGGAAGCAATAGCTAGAACTGGACATGGAACAACAGACTGGTTCCAAATAGGAAAAGGAGTACATCAAGGCTGTATATTGTCACCCTGTTTATTTAACTTTTTTTGTTTGTTTGTTTATTTAACTTCTATGCAGAGTACATCATGAGAAACGCTGGGCTGGAAGAAGCACAAGCTGGAATCAAGATTGCCGGGAGAAATATCAATAACCTCAGATATGCAGATGACACCACCCTTATGCCAGAAAGTGAAGAGGAACTAAAAAGCCTCTTGAGGAAAGTGAAAGAGGAGAGTGAAAAAGTTGGCTTAAAGCTCAACATTCAGAAAACGAAGATCATGGCATCCAGTCCCATCACTTCATGGGAAATAGATGGGGAAACAGTGGAAACAGTGGCTGACTTTATTTTTTGGGGCTCCAAAATCACTGCAGATGGTGACTGCAGCCATGAAATTAAAAGATGCTTACTCCTTGGAAGAAAAGTTATGACCAACCTATACAGCATATTGAAAAGCAGAGATATTACTTTGCCAACAAAGGTTCATCTAGTCAATCAAGGCTATGGTTTTTCCATTGGTCATGTATGGATGTGGGAATTGGACTGTGAAGAAAGCTGAGTGCCGAAGAATTGATGCTTTTGAACTGTGGTGTTGGAGAAGACTCTTGAGAGTCCCTTGGACTGCAAGGAGATCCAACAAGTCCATTCTGAAGGAGATCAGCCCTGGGATTTCTTTGGAAGGAATGATGCTGAAGCTGAAACTCCAATACTTTGGCCACCTCATGCGAAGAGTTGACTCATTGGACAAGACTCTGATGCTGGGAGGGATTGGGGGCAGGAGGAGAAGGGGACGACAGAGGATGAGATGGCTGGATGGCATCACTGACTCGATGGACGTGAGTCTGAGTGAACTCTGGGAATTGGTGATGGACAGGGAGGCCTGGCGTGCTGGGATTCATGGGGTCGCAAAGAGTCAGACACGACTGAGGGACTGAACTGAACTGAACTTAACTGATGGCTGATTCATTGTTGAGGTCTGACAAAAAACAACAAAATTCTGTAAATTACCCTTCAATTAAAAAATAAAAACAAAACAAAACAAAAACTTAGGCTTCCAGTGCAGGGGGTGTGAGTTTGATCTCTGCTCTGGGAGTTAAGATCCCACATGTCTTCTGGCCAAAACATCAAAGGGTAAGACAGAAGCGACATTGTAATAAATTCAATAAAGACTTAAAAAATGGTCCACATAAAAAAAAATTAAAAATAAATAAATATGGGGAAACTGAGTCTGCTGAATGCTCTTGGATTTACTCAAGGTCATAAACTAGTTGACGGTCCAGTTGGCATGGGAAATATGGGGCTTTGGACTTTTATGATATGACTCTGAGAGTACAGGGAATGCTCTCTGTCCTCTAGAGGCTTCCATTTCGTCTTGGAATCCTGGGATTCCCAAGTGGCTCAGTGGTAAAGAATCCACCTACAAATGCAGGAGACACAGGTTCCATCCCTGGGTTGGGAAGATTCCCTGGAGAAGGAAATAGCAATGTACTCCATTATTCTTGCTTGGGAAATCCCATGGACAGAGGAGCCTGGTGGGTTACAGTCCATGGGGTCTCAGAGAGTCGTACACGACTTAGCGACTAAACAACAACAATCTTGGGATAGCAAATATGGACATGGGTGATGCCACACACCCCTGGTGGACCCATGGCAGACACTGTTAATAGATCATGTCACTCTTCCCAATTAATGTTGGGTAAGACCTCAGAATCTTCAACCTAGTACACCAGGCAGCCACTAACACTTGGTTAAAATCCATCTGTGAGGTACAGTCTGTTTATTCTGATCTAAGCCTGAAGGTAGATATGGACATTCCGGGTGGCAAGAGGGAGAGGTGGGACCAGGCCTCATGAACATTGCCCTCCTGGTTGGCACAGTGAGAAACTAAGTTCCTAGACAGAGGGGAAGGAGCCACAGACAATACGACTGGACAGCGAGACCAGTAATGACTGCAAAGCCCATTGACCAAAAGCAGGCCTGGGAAATCTGAAGTTTATGGATTTTCCCTGTGGGAGGAGAAGCTGGAAGGCATCCCAGGTATTGAGGAGACAGGAAGCAGGATCTGCGGATAATCAATGGGGAACAGGAAGTGCTTATCTGGGGCCAATAAAGCACACAACACAAAGGAACAGCCAGGCGGGTCAGAGCTGCCTCCCAGAGCACTGAGCTCCAACAGCCTCTCTCCCCAAGTCCTCTCCCTGGCTCCCGCAGGCCCAGCAGCTGGCCAAAATCAACAAATCCTGGGCACCAGGAACTGGGAAATGTCTGAGGAGGTCCCTAAATAGGTAGGCAGCTCTGGGAGAGACCTCGGACCCCACCAGCAAGAGACGATGCTAAGAATAATAATGCCACACCAGCCACCTCTACCCAGTGACTCTTGATAAAAGAGCCAGGAGGCCGGCTCCTGCATCTGACCCTGCTGTGTGTCCTCGAGTGGGTTAGTCACGTACCTGCTGCTGCTGCTAAGTTGCTTCAGTCGTTGTCTGACTCTTAGCGACCCCATGGACTGCAGCCCACCAGGCTCCTCCATCCATGGGATTTTCCTGGCAAGAGTACTGGAGTGGGGTGCCATTGCCTTCTCTGTAGTCATGTAGAGGGAACCAAAAATGATTTCATATTCATATGGAAGCAAAGGTAGAGGAAATTAGAACAGGATAGTGGGAGGGCTAAGAAAGTAATGTTTTGGGTGGGTATATTTCATTTTGATACTTTATATGCATCATCACAGGGCTTCCCAGATGGCTTGGTGATAAAGAATTCACCAGCCAGTGCAGGAGAGATGCATTCAATCCCTGGATTGGGAAGATCCCCTAGAGGAAGAAATGGCAACCCACTCCAGTATTCTTGCCTGGAGAATCCCATGGACAGACCAGCCTGGTGGGTTACAGTCCATGGGGTTGCAGAGTTGGACTCGACTGAGCAACTAAGCAGGCACACAGTATCACAATACCCAACTCATGCCTCCTCCTCCTCACTTCATGAAAGACTATAGCACCTCATTCCCAGTTCCCATCTCAATTCTATTAAAAAATCACTTTTTGAAATTATTATTTTTTAAACCTAGACAGTTTTAAAAAGCAAAGACATAACTTTGCCAACAGAGGTCTGTGTAGTCAAAGCTATGGTTTTTCCAGTAGTCATGTATGGATGTGAGAGTTGGACCATAAAGAAGGCTGAGCACCGAAGAATTAATGCTTTCAAACTGTGGTGTTGGAGAAGACTCTTGAGAGTCCCTTGAAAGGAAGGAGATCAAACCAGTCAATCCTAAAGGAAATCAACCCTGAATATTCATAGGAAAGACTCTTGGTGAAACTGAAGCTCCAATACTTTGGCCACCTTATGGGAAATTCATTGGAAAAGCCCCTGATGCTGGGAAAGATTGAGGGCAGGAGGAGAAGAGGGTAACAGAGGATGAGATGGTTGGATGGCATCACTGACTCAATGGACACGAGTTTGAGGAAATCAGGGAGATAGTGATGGACAGAGAAGCCTAGCGTGTTGCAGTTCATGGGGTCGTAAAGAGTAAGACATGACTGAGCGACTGAACAACAACAACATCATTTTTTTTCTATTTTTTGGCTGCATGCAGCATGTGGGATTTTAGTTCCTAAACCAGGGGTCCAGCACCCGACAGTGGAATCGCAGTGTCTTAATCACTGGACCACCAAGGAAGTTCCAACCTCTCCTATTTTTATTATTAAAATGAATAGTTTAATAGACATTAGGATATATATATCTCTGTTGGGTTGGCCAGAAAGTCTGTTTGGGTTTTTTTCGTTAAGATGTTATGGAAAAACCCAAATGGAACTTTTGGCCAGCCCAATATATAGATATGGAAAACTCGTTTCTTGGACATGGTTGCTTTCAACAAAGTTTCATTTTAAGAAGTATAGATAAAGTGAGACAGTTCAAAGAAAAATATTAAGTAAATGAAATAGGAGCTATGTGGTATAAAGATTATACAAATAAGGGACATTTGAGGAACACACAGAGACTCACGTGTTTATGGGCATCCAGGCTGCAATCCATGGGGTCGCTAGGAGTCGGACACGACTGAGCAACGTCACTTTCACTTTTCACTTCCATGCATTGGAGAAGGAAATGGCAACCCACTCCAGTGTTCTTGTCTGGAGAATCCCAGGGATGGGGGAGCCTGGTGGGCTGCTGTCTATGGGGTCGCACAGAGTCAGACACGACTGAAGCGACTTAGCAGCAGCAGCAGAGATTATACCAAGTTTCAAGCAGCAACCTTAGGAACTGGGAGGGGTCTGCAGACAAACCTTGGAGTCAACCCTAAGACACATCACTATTTTATTCCCAAATGCTTCTCACCCAGGACCACCATCTTCTTGTGCTCTCCTGGGTCAAAACCTCCGAAACCTTTCCCTCCACCCTCTTCCTCACTGTTCGCTGGCTAAGCCCTGTCCATGGGCCACCTCAGCTTTTTTTCCATCTCTACCATCCCAGACCTTGCAATGGCTTCCAAGCCCCTCTTGCAAGTCATGTGCACACCTTGTCACCCCCACTGACTTCCCTGCTCATAGCAAGGCTCCTGGATGCTCCCTCATGTGCCCTGAAGCTTCTAGGGCACAGGAACTAAAACTTCTCTGTGTCCTGGGTGGCCACAGTCCTTGGCACAGCACGTCGTTTGAGAGGCGCTTAATGGTTATTGCAAGGCATTTCAGAGTTAACAGAATCAGACACACAAGTGCTTCAACCCTCTAAGTGTTGCTCCCCAACCAGTTCTAGGTGGAAATTGAAGAGCCTACTCTTGCTGGCCTAGGACAAGATCAAGGATAACCACAGCCTTTTGGGAAGACAGTGGATAGAGCCAGTGGGTCCATCCACTGGCAGTGGGTGGTCCTGGGCTCAGTCATGTCTGACTCTTTGCGACCCCATGGACTGTAGCCCACCAGGCTCCTCTGTCCATGGAATGGACAAGAATGCTGGAGTGGGTTGCCATTTCCTTCTCCAGGGGATCTTCCCAACTGAGGGGTCGAACCTGAGTCTCCTGCCTCTCTTGCATTGGCAGGCGTATTCTTTACTACTGAGCCACCTGGGTCTACCAGTTGATAAAGGCTCCATTTTCTTAATACAATAAGACTGATCAAATAAAAAAAAATTCACTGATATCATATCTGCTTCCAAATATTTTAACATTTCCCTCTAGAGTGTATACACTGATCACAAAAAATAACCTGGTATATCTTAGTTCTTCTGTAGGGGAGGATGACACAGGGTTGTCCTGCCCAGTGTTGCTGTGCAGTACAGCATTTCTGGAATCCATATTCTGTCTGATATTACCATTCACATAAGCAGGCAAGTAGGTACAAAAGCCTTTGGACAGCAGACTCCACGGAAGAGCAAATAGATGTCTTTAAACATAACATTACCTTGTACCAGGCACTGTAACAAGCTATTTCCATGTGTTATTTCATTTAACCCTTATAAGTTGATACTATTATTATCCCCACAGAACAAAGACTTTAAGTAACCTGCCTAAGTCCTATTTCTCAAAGGCCATATTTTTAACCCTTTCATTATACTAATGCTTGAAGAGAAATAAAACACACCACTTTAACAGCCCATCAGGGCATTTCTCAGATAAATTCCCTTTAAGAGCTGGGATTAGAACAACCCAGGCATCCTAACCCCTAGATGCAGACGAGCTTATATGGATCAGGTTATTTATTTATTTTTCAACATATAACCCAATAGAGGAATATATAAAAATAATTGGAAGGGGATGAAGTATTATGTAGAAAAAAATAAATATTATGAATGCCAATCAGCAGAAGTGATATAACACATAACAAAGGAATAGTTGTATTATTCAAGATTGTGTTTTGGCCAATCCAGACATTCCTAGTATGGTGGTAGCTCCCCACTGCCCCCTGGTGGTTCCTAGGCACTCCCTGGGAGCCGGCCAGGACAAGGAGTGCAAGTGAAGTCGCTCAGTCCTGTCTGGCTCTTTGAGACCCCAGGGACTGTAGCCTATCAGGCTCCTCCGTCCATGGGATTTTCCAGGCAAGAGTGCTGGAGGGGATTGCCAGTTCCTTCTCCAGGGGATCTTAAGGAGGAGCCTGAAAAAAAGGCTTTGATGAGGATCTATGTGGTAAGCACTGAAAACTGCATCAGGCAAAAGCCTCAGAAATCCCAGAAGCAGTAAAGCTCCTTTGGGCTAGGTACTTACCCAAACTAACCCAAAGTTAAGGGAAATCTCTGGGTTCCACTTCCATTTGTATGCAGAATTTGAGATAAAGAAGTTATGAACTCAGTAATGAGTTAAATACTCTCTGTGAAATTGGCTAATGCTCTTTCCCTCTTTAATTACCATGGGCACCTTTTCATACCCTGTTGATGGGAGAGTAAATTAGTAAAGCTTTCTTGTGCAATTTGGAGGTATGTACCCAGCTTTCCAAAGGCTTACCACCCTTTAGTAATGACTCCTAAGGAAATAATTAAGGATGTGAGCAAATATAGTTTAAGAATGTGCACTGAAGAGCTATTTATAATAGCTGAAAGATATTCAGTACCTTACGCTACAAATATGATATCCAAGCTTATGAAGTAGGTGAATATTCACGGGCGTGGAAAAGCATATGTGATGTTAAAATGAAAATGCAGGCTACAAAACAGGTACAGCATCCTAGTTTTGAAAAAAGTATATATGTGCTGAAGAGAGGTCTGGAAGGATATATGTACATGAGGAGGTGAGCTGAACTTAGCTCTGGGTGATGAGATTATGGGTGTTGTAAGTTTATTCTTTTGGTTACACATATATTGCTTTTAAAATGTAAAAACAACTAGAGGCAAAGGGAATTACTTTTTAATTAGAAATTTTAAATACAAATAAAATTCATCCCCCCCCCACCAAAAAAAAAAATCAGTAAAGTCTACATTCAAATTTCCAGTCTCTCATTTCCGAATTCCTAAAGGCTGTTTTTCCTTGAGCCGGATCCTGCCCCTGACAACTCTCCCCCACTATCCCCACTGGGGTATAAAAGCGGTGATCTCAGCCCCTTGAGAATCTCCACTTGTCTCTGAGCAAGATGTGCTGGGCCAGTGGTGACCGCCAGCTGCACACTCCGTCCCACTCCACAGGCCCTGCCCCTTGACACGTCCTCCAGCTGTCTTCCTTCCAGACTGAACACAGATGGGTGCCCCAGAGGGGTCAAGTTTAGGTTCTGTTTCGGCCAGAGGGGAAGGGCTTTGGAGACACCCCAGTCTACTGGAACTCAGACCTCCCTGGGGCCTGCCTGGGGGAGCTTGAAAATACTGATTTCCATCCTCCTATCCTGTCTATTCTAGGGTAGAGCTTAAGCATCCCCTCCCCTTTTTTTAAGCTCCCCAGGTGCTGTTGAAGTGAGTTCAAAGTAATCCTCAAATACTCAGATACTTCCCCCTAAGAACTTCCTGTAAGTTTCTACTCACTGAACTTCTTGTTCAAAGATGACTTTCCTGGTGGTCCACTGGCTAAGACTCAATGCTCCCAATGCAGCAAGCCCGGGGTTTGATCCCTGGTCAGGGAACTAGATCCCACATGCTACAGCTAAAGCGCCCTCATGCTGCAACTAAGACTGAACACAGCCAAAGAAATAAATAAGTAAATGAATACTTATATATTAAAAAAAAAAAAAGATGACCCTTGAGGATCTGATCCTGTTCCTTTGACACTCTTCTTACCCCCAGAGCCAGCATTCACCCACTTACCCTTTAGACATTTTTCTCATGCTTCTTACAAGATGATGCTGTGAAAGTGCTGCACTCAATATGTCACCAAATTTGGAAAACTCAGCAGTGGCCACAGGACTGGAAAAGATCAGTTTTCATTCCAATCCCAAAGAAAGGCAATGCCAAAGAATGCTCAAACTACCACACAATTGCACTCATCTCACATGCTAGTAAAGTAATGCTCAAAATTCTCCAAGCCAGGCTTCAGCAATACATGAACCGTGAACTTCCAAATGGTCAAGCTGGTTTTAGAAAAGGCAGAGGAACCAGAGATCAAATTACCAACATCCGCTGGATCATCAAAAAAGCAAGAGAGTTCCAGAAAAACATCTACTTCTGCTTTATTGACTATGCCAAAGCCTTTGACTGTGTGGATCACAATAAACTGTGGAAAATTCTGAAAGAGATGGGAATACCAGACCATCTGACCTGCCTCTTGAGAAACCTGTATGCAGGTCAGGAAGCAACAGTTAGAACTGGACATGGAACAACAGACTGGTTCCAAATAGGAAAAGGAGTACATCAAGGCTGGATATTGTCACCCTGCTTATTTAACTTATATGCAGAGTACATCATGAGAAATGCTGGGCTAGAGGAAGCACAAGCTGGAATCAAGGTTGTGGGGAAAAATGTCAATAACCTCAGATATGTAGATGACACCACCTTTATGGCAGAAAGTGAAGAGGAACTAAAGAGCCTCTTGAGGAAAGTGAAAGAGGAGAGTGAAAAAGTTGGCTTAAAGCTCAACATTCAGAAAACGAAGATCATGGCATCCAGTCCCATCACTTCATGGGAAATAGATGGGGAAACAGTGGAAACAGTGGCTGACTTTATTTTTTGGGGCTCCAAAATCACTGCAGATGGTGATTGCAGCCACGAAATTAAAAGATGCTTTACTCCTTGGAAGGAAAGTTATGACCAACCTAGATAGCATATACAAAAGCAGAGACATTACTTTGCCAACAAAGGTCTGTCTAATCATGGCTATGGTTTTTCCAGCAGTCATGTATGGACGTGAGAGTTGGACTATAAAGAAAGCTGAGTGCCAAATAATTGATGCTTTTGAACTGTGGTGTTGGAGAAGACTCTTGAGAGTCCCTTGGACTGCAAGGAGATCCAACCAGTCCATCCTAAAGGAGATCAATCCTGGATGTTCATTGGAAGGACTGATTCTAAAGCTGAAACTCCAATACTTTGGCCACCTCATGCGAAGAGTTGACTCATTGGAAAAGACCCTGATGCTGGGAAAGATTGAGGGCTGGAGGAGAAGGGGACGACAGAGGATAAAATGGTTGGATGGCATCACTGACTCAATGGACATGGGTTTGGGTAGACTCCGGGAGTTGGTGATGGACAGGGAGGCCTGATGTGCTGCGGTTCATGGGGTTGCAAAGAGTCGGACACAACTGAGCAACTGAACTGAACTGTATGCCAACAAAGGTCCATCTAGTCAAAGCTATGGTTTTTCCAGTAGTCGTGTATGGATGTGAGAGTTGGACCATAAAGAAAGCTGAGTGCTGAAGAGTTGATGCCTTTGAACTGTGGTGTTGGAGAAGACTCTTGAGAGTCCCTTGGACTGCAAGGAGATACAACCAGTCAATCCTAAAGGAAATCAGTCCTGAATATTCATTGGAAGGACTGATCCTGAAGTTGAAGCTCCAATACTTTGGCCACCTGATGTGAAGAACTAACTCATTGAAAAAGACCCTGATGCTGAGAAAGACTGAAGGCAGGAGGAGAAGGGGATGACAGAGGATGACATGATTGGATGGCATCACTGACTCGATAGACATGAGTTTGAGCAGGCTCCGGGAGTTGGTGATGGACAGTGAAACCTGTCGTGCTGCAGTCCATGGGGTTTGAAAGAGTCAAACATGACTGAGTGGCTGAACTGAACAGAACTGTATGCCAGGTACCATGTCTCGCCTCTGCCTACATCCTTACCCAGAACATATCTTTACTACAGAGAAACCATTATGTGGATAAAGCTTAAAGAGCAAGTGTCTGGAAAATATGGAGACTCCTCAACCTGAAAGCATCCACTGCAGAGTTTAACAAATTAACCATCAGGAGTTTAGACAGGAGACGCCCACACTGTGATTCTGGCTGATGTCACCGGGCAAATTCACTGTCACAGCCAGCATCCTTTAACATTCTTACTGGCCTCAGCACAAGACGTGCCTTAGTGCTGAGATGGGAGAGCCGCTGTAGCACTTTCCCCGACCACTCCAACCAAATCGAGGGCTTAGTCTTTATGGAATTTCAAGCATCTGGGCTAGGCGAGTTGGGTTGGGGCAGGGGGATACATTTCAGCACACAGAAGCCCTAAAAACATATCTCGAATCACACGTCATTTCCCAAGTGACCCGGTAGCACACCAATTCTAGGCATAGCCTGGGCGTGAGGCTGCTTACAGCTGTTTAGGGAGTGGGGCTGGGAGGCGATCAGGCTTCGTTCAGGGTCTGCATCTGATGACCCCAAGATTCCACATTTCTGCCACTTCCTTCCTGAGGCCCTGGTTCCCCTCCACTGACTCTGAAAGGCAATCACTGAACTGAGTGACACCGCCATCTCCATGTCCCAGGATCTGTGATGCACACAGAGCCAGACTGGCTAAATTCAGCTCTTCTGAACGATTTTGGTAAGCTACTGGCCAAATTTTCTATTTGATCTACCTTTATTTTCTGTGTTACATTCCTAAATGCCCCACATTACTTATCAGTTCCTTGAGGTCTGGGTACTTAAACACCAGCTGAATAAAATTCCAAGAAATGGCTTAAATGGGTCATTAATTTCTTCTTCTCAATTTCCATTTTTCTCCCCAAAGCAGGAAAATCAGTGCAGTTGGCCAGCGTCCCACAATTGGGTAAGTCCCTATGGTGCTGCCATCTCTCCCTTACTGTCTTTTTTGGGGAACTCCTCTGGTGTTGCAGTGGTTGAGAATCTGCCTGCCAATGCAGGGGACACAGGTTCGATGCCTGGTCGTGGAACTAAGATCACACATGCCTCGGGGCAACTAAGCCGGTGCCCTACAACTATGAGTCACAGCTCTAGAGCCTGCGAGCCTCAATACTGAAGCTCATGTGCCCTAGAGCCCACGCACAGCAGCTAGAGAGTAGCCCCTGCTGCACCAGGCTCATCAGAGGCTCCAGGGCACAGGGAGATCGTCTCCACAGAGAAAGCCCTGAGCTCACGGCATACTCTTTGTAGCTTTGAAAAAGCCAACTTCAACTCACCCCAATGGCTCAGGCTGGCTTTGGTCACAACTAAACCATCTCGCCCTTTCCTTATAAAACTCTGGCAAGACATCTGGGTGCTGGTGGAATCATATATAGCTCCAGCTTTTCAACATCCTCTCCACACTGTCAGGGGGATGGCCGTGGGCCCAACCTCAAATGCTTCATAATCCCAACCCCACTGAAAATGCCCTTTCCTTAAACGCTTGCATAGAGTGGCCACACGGAGAAGAGAATGTCAACCCACTCCAGTATTCTTGCCTGGAGAATTCCATGGACGGAGGAGCCTGAAGAGCTACAGTCCATGGTGTTGCAAAGAGTTGCACACGACTGAGCTCCTAACACACACAAATGTAGAGTGGCCACAGGAGTGGAAATCCAGAGGACTGGCCTTTGTGACACATCTCAGTAGAAATCAAAATGCCTTCCTATATAGGCATTATAGTTAATATCATGGTTAGGTATTATAGTTAACTTTTATGGTGGGTTTGAGAGGACAAAATAATTCTATTGATATTATTATCATTCTTAAAATTACTTATTTATTATTTTTGGATGTTCTGGGTGTTTGTTGCTGTGAGGGCTTTTCTCTAGTTGCAGAGAGTGGGGGCTACTCTCTAGTTGTATTGCACGGGCTTCTCTTGTTGTGGAACACAGGCTCTAGGGTCTCGGGCTTCACTAGTTGTGACTCCTGGGCTCTAGAGGAGGAGGCCAATCGTTGTGGCCCATAGGCGTGGTTGCTTCGCGGAATGTGGGCTCTTCCCAGGCCAGGGATCAAACCCAGGTCCCCTACACTGGCAGGCGGATTCTTTACCACTGAGCCACCAGGGAACACCCTGTGCTTAGTTGCTCAGTCGTGTCTGATTCTTTGCAACCCCATGGACTGTAGCCCACTAGGCTCTTCTGTCCATGGGGATTTTCTAGGCAAGAATACTGGAGTGGGTTGCCATGTTCTCCTTCAGGGGATCTTCCCAACCCAGGGATTGAACCCAGGTCTCCCACATTGCAGGTGGATTCTTTACCACTAAGCCACCAGGGCAGCGTGTACTGATATTAATATAAGTACATCTTATAGCTTTGGCTTTGGAATACACCCCCTCACATAAATACACACACACCAGCAGTAATTCCATAGGTAGTTAAGAACTCTAAGGATGCTCTTGAGTATACATTCAAGTACTACACAGTAACTATAAACCACAAAGGTACTAATTAGAAATGGGAGAAAGGCTACGGGCAAGAAGGAGCTCAGAAGATGTGAACAGGGCCTGTCACAAGAAGACAGGATACCTGAGAGTGAGCAAATGCTTAACAATTATAACGAAGTCTCCAAATCCCAACAGAGCTACTTCTACATCCTGGAGTTGAGGACCGCTATTTTGGGGTTTCACTACTTGGATGTACCTGTATCTGTGGTACAGGTCACAGCATGATATTCAACACATCTTTACCAAACGACCACTGAAACATCTTTCAAACAGGTGCTGACAATGGCCAGGCCCATCACATCATCTTTACACAATGAATCAGAAGCATGGACCTCTTTTCTTTGGTTTAAATTCCAGCCTCCCTACCTGTAAAACAAGGGTGGCAACACTGCCTACTCCACATGGTTACACTGAGGATTAAATGAGGAAAGGCACGTCAAGTGCTGGTTCCTTCTAAGTGTTCGACAGCCATTAGCCATCAGCATCATCTTCTTTTTTCTTAATTAAAAAAATTTTTTTTTTTTTTTTAAATTTTTCCACCATCCCGAGAGGCATGTGCAATCCTAGTTTCCCAACGAGGGATGGAACCCATCTTAACCATTGGACCACCAGGGAACCACCAGGGAAGTCTCAGTATCATTTCTTCTTGTTTACGTTACTATAGCCCTGTGGACAGAGCAGGGTTTGCCTTAATATATAATGGTTGAGTCTGCAAGGCTTGTCCCAGGGGATTTTTTCCCCCCCTACCTTTTTGACCACATAGCATGAGGCATCTTAGTTCCCTGACCAGGGATTGAACCTGGGTCCTTGGCAGTGAGAGCTTGGAGTCCTAACCACTGGCTGCTGCTGCTAAGTTGCTTCAGTCGTGTCCGACTCTGTGCGACCCCATAGACGGCAGCCCACCAGGCTCCCCCGTCCCTGGGATTCTCTAGGCAAGAACACTGGAGTGGGCTGCCACTTCCTTCTCCGATTCACGAAAGTGAAAAGTGAAAGTGAAGTCGCTCAGTTGTGTTCGACTCTTAGCGACCCCATGGACTGCAGCCTACCAGGCTCCTCCGTTCATGGGATTTTCCAGGCAAGAGTACTGAAGTGGGGTGCCATTGCCTTCTCTGCCTAACCACCGGACAGCCAAGGAATTCCTGTGGACGACTTAGTTCCAGGTGCTTCAATGTATAGTCCAAGAAATGGAGAAACCAGATAATCCTGCAGTTTGGGGCAGGCACCGAGGGTCTGCTGGGGGTGCACCATCCCTCCCTGAGGCCCACCCCCTAACACGTCTGGTGACCCAGTCTGTGCCGAGGAACACCCAGCCTCCTTTCTCTTCCTGGCATTTCACGCCTCTCCACCAGCATTTATTGTCCATTGTTCAGAAAAAAATGAATCAAGCCAGGACTTGAGGCTTGAGTTCACTTAAAAAAATTGTGCGGTTCTACGGATCTCCATCCAAGTTTTTCCCAAAAGATTATTCTCCAACAGAAAAAAAAAGAGAGAACAAAATGGATACATCTCAAAAATTTTCAGTCTGTATGATCCCACGGCTCTCTTTAACCCCCTTGAGACACGATTTTCAATAGCAAACTGGGCTGAAGTTGGAAGGCAAGGCCTAGAGAAGCCGTTTAATTCCTACCACTAAAGACTAACTCGGGCTCTTTCACAATTCTCCCTCAGGCTGGCCCTCCACTTTATAGGGCCAAACCACTGACAGAATAAATGAATGCAAAAAATTTGCCTCCCAGCGGCGAACGCTAAGATTTTTGACAGATACAAATTCCCAAGTAAACCCACCCCAAAGATAATAAAAACGAGGGTTGGGTTTGATTGGGCTTGTTAGAGGCTGGGTGCCTGATTTTCTTTAGGGTCTGAATATATTGACATGGGGCGGCCGGGGGGAGCTTACTGACACAGCAGTTTGAGAAAAATCAACACAGGCCCACAGAGCACTAATTAGTCTGCAGACAGCTCACCTCTCATTCCACAAATACTTGCTGTGCACCTACCATGCTCATGCACTGCATGTGGGGACATGGGGACAGAAAGACAACGTGGCTTGGGATGGTGTCAGCCCAATAGAGAAGACAGGATTTGTGCCCCACGTGGTAAATGTGAGTGGGTAATGCGGGCAAAGAGCTGGGACTTGACCTAGACTTTGAAACATGGAGAGTACAGGTTGCCACTTGGACAATTTACACAGAGCAGGGCTCTATTCTAGACCTAGTGTCTTAAAAAAATATGCAAACCTTCTGAATGGAAAGGGTCTGGGACAATGTCTTTTTCAAGACAGCTATGGAGGGGGTCTCAGAGGTCACTAGCTGTGACTGCGGAAAAGGGGGCAGGCACACAGGCAGGCCCAGCTCTAAGATCTTGGGGCCTATGACAAGAAAGCCCATGTAAAGGAAAACCCACGTGTAACATTTAAAACTGAAAACTCAGGCTAACAAACTGTTAAATATATCCCACCCTTCTGCCTTGACGAACATGCCTCCCTAATGTTATGAAAAGTATTGTGTTAGTCGCTCAGTCATGTCTGCCTCTTTGCGACCCCAGGATTGTAGCTCGTCAGCCTCCTCTGTCCTTGCGATTTCCCAGGCAAGAATTCTGGAGTAGGGTGCCATTTCCTTCTCCAAATGTTATGAAAGGCGGGGTTAGAATTTAGACCTCCTAACTCAGAACTTCTGAGTTCTGGACCAGAATGTGGTGGAGGCGGGGGGCCTAACCCAAGACCCCTCCTCTCTCTTCCACTTCCCAGTTCCAACCTGTAACATGAGATCTCAGGACCACACAAGGCAACACCTCCAGACATCTCAGCCTCAGGCAAGCCAGGAAAACCCTGACCGCCTCAGTCGAGGGGTGTACACACCATGTTCAGGGCACACGCAGGAGGAGGGACCTAAGCAAGGGACTGGAATTGGTCCTGCACTTGGAACTCCCCTGGTTCCTGGGGAGCCATGGCAGGGGTCCCTTCTGGCCAGCCTAACAGTGACAATGGGTACATGGAAGAATTCAGTTTGCTGGACGATGAGATATAGCGTCCGGTGGTTATGACAATACTAGAGGTTAACCTTCATCCCCAGATAATCAATACAATATCGTGTGTGCGTGCCAAGTCCCTTCAGTCATATCCAACTCTTTGCAACCCCACAGACTGTAGCCAGCTAGGCTCCTCTGTCCATGGGATTCTCCAGACAAGAATACTGGAGTGGGTTGCCATGCCCTCCTCCAGGTGATCTTCCTGACCCAGGGATCAAACCTGTGCCAGCCAGGCATGGCCTTGCAGGTCAGGAAGGAAGATTTTTCTTTTTTTTCCAAATTGATTTTTTAAAACTTTTAAAACTAAGGTATATATTTTATGGCTTCCCCAATGGCTCAGCAGGAAAGAATCCGCCTGCAATGCAGGAGACCCAGGAGATGCTGGTTTGAGCCCCTGAAGAGAAGGAAATGGCGACCCACTCCAGTATTCTTCCCTGGGAAATCCCATGGACAGAGGGGCTTGGAGGGCTTCAGTCTGGGGGGTTGCAAAGAGTCGGACATGACTGAGCACGCATGCACACGTACACATACATCTTATATGGGGAAGTGCCCAAAACCTGGGTATAGCTCAATGAATTTTTAATAGGTATAATATTATGTAACCACCACCCAGACCGAGATAATGTTTTAAAAATTGCTTGTAAATTGCAGAAGTAACACATGAACGCATTCTCCTTGTAAAGCATTCACACAGGACATGTAAGCTGACCCCCCTTTGGCCCCCCTCTCCCAGCATCCCCCTCCACACACAAGGCCCCACTGTTATAATTCAGTGTGTCCGGAAGCAGGGGGCTCCCCTCCTCAGCCTTCCCAGGCCTTCAGGCAGCAAAGCAGCCTGACCAAACAGGTTTAGGGTCTTTCTCCTAGAACATTCTCTCCCGCGCACCCCACCCCCCATCCAGTTCCTGCAAGGGATAGAGATCCTGTGATTCCTCCAAGGAGGACAGCACAGCTGCCGCCCTGAGAAGTAGGGGGCCAAGAGGGCTGCGGGGACCTCTCCCCATCCTCAGGTCTTAAAGCAGCCTAACCCGGACCCCTCTGAAGCTTGGCTGCTGCAGACAAAGAGAGGCCCCTGGGTGCCTGCGCTGCTGGGTCTACACAAGGTGGAGGGAACTACTGGGCGGGGGAGAGGGGGGCACCAGCCCTGAGGTGGGGGCACGCCTAAGCCAGAAACCGCCCGAACTGGTTACATTCCAGCCAGATTAGCACAAGGCCCAGGCCTGCTCCAGAGCCCACCCCTCCCTTCTCCCCGGACCGTGAATAGGAGATTTAACTATTTCCCTCCCATTTGCTGTCCAGCTTCACAAGCTGACAACGCTCCCTGCTGTTTGCACATTAACCTTCCATTTGCCAGGCAGCTTCTCAGGGACTATGGATTAACACCCTCCACTAACCCAGACAATGGGCTCCAGGGAGGGAGGCAAGGGGCTCAGACAAGGGCCCAGACAAAGGCTTGGGCCCCAGGCCCAGTCAATGACTGCCCACATAGGGTGGGGCTCCCAGACAGGCCCCACTGGGAGCTAATGCCTAAGAGGCTGGAGTAAAGGCCTAAGAAGCTGAAGAAGACTCTAGAGAGTCCCTTTGACTGCAAGGAGATCAAACCAGTCAATCCTCAAGGAAATCAACCTTGAATATTCACTGCAACGACTGATGCTGAAGCTGACGTTGAAGCTCTAATACTTCGGCCACCTGATGCGAACAGCAGACTCACTGGAAAAGACTCGGATGCTGGGAAAAATTGAGGGCAAAAGAAGAAGGGGATGATAGAGGATGAGATAGCTGGACAGCATCACAGACTCAATGGACATGAGTTTGAGCAAACTCCGGGAGATGGTGAATGACAGGGAAGCCCATGGGGGTCTCAAAGAGTTAGCACAACTTAATGAGTAAACAACAAAGAAGCTGGGAAATACCCCCATCCAATCCTATCAGGATGTGCTGGCCTTGTGATGACTGAGTTGAAGTCTGAAAGGAACCCCCTGCTTCTAGGAGAGGCCTGCAGCGACCAGGGATAGGGAGCCCCCTGGCAGGCCTGGCTCTCCAGCTCACCAAGTTTAGCTTTTCTCCTGGCAAAATTGGTTTCTCGGGGGATGCAGCAGCAGGAAGCAGACGACTTTGGCCCCTGCCCCAAGGCTCCCAGGAAGGTTGCCTGTCCTCTCCTTAAGCCCTGACGGAGGCGACTAGTAGACACCGTCACGTCAAAGCCATCTTCCGAAGCTCACGTGCAGGTGTGCCTGCATGAACATGGAAGAGAAGCAGGAGGTGAGGGAAGGGGCAGCGGAGACAGCAAGAGCATTAGGTGCGGAAAAGTGAAAATGTTAGTCGCTCAGTCAGGTCCGACTCTTTGCCACCCCATGGACTGCATGCAGCCCACCAGGCTCCCCTGTCCATGGAATTCTCCAGGCAGGAATACTGGAGTGGGTAGCCATTCCCTTCGCCAGGGGATCTTCCCAACCTAGAGAACGATCTTGGGTCTCCCTCTTTGCAGGCAGATTCTTAACCATCTGAGCCACCAGGGAAGCCCCCTTAAGTGTGGAAATGGTTCTTAAATTTGTGGCTCTTCAGCTCAGGCTGCAACATAAAGGCCTGGCCTCAGGCTGCAAAAATTCTACTTCAGGTGATGCTAATGTGACCTTGTCCTGAAAAGTGGCACCTCTGTTCATATGTGTCATCCTGAGATCTCATTAAATGCAGATTCTGGGTCAGTAGGTCTGGGGTGGGGCCTGAGATACCCCATTTCTAAGGAGCTCCTCGGAATTGCTTGTCCAAGGCACTAAGACTGCCATATCCACCAGGAGGTTGATTCTTCTCCAAACCCTGAGCAGTTAGTTGCCTGGTTTTAGTTTAATTGGGATCTTAGCTCCCCGACCAGGTATCAAACCCGTGGACCCCACAGTGGAAGCATGGAGTCCTCACCACTGGACCGTCAGGGAAGTCTCCAATTTGAGCCCTCTGCTCTTAAGACAGCCATCCCAGTCCTTCCTTACATGAAGACGATACCGTGACAATCCAGTCCCTCTTCTCTTGACCTGGAAGTTTCTGGGCTCCTTGAGAAAACCATTTGGCTTCCACTCCTATTTTCCCTGCAGGCCGTTGGCTCCTAGTCCTGGCCAGCAAGACTGTTTTGCTAACCTTCATTCTGTTCATAGTACTAATACCAGACAGAGGGTGGGTGGGGGTGGGGTGCAGATTGGTGAGACTTTTGGGGACTGGAGTGGGAACAGAGCCCCCAGCGGAAACAGAAACCAGAGTTCCAGCCCTGGGGCAGATCACACAGAAGAAATTTAAAGACAATTAAAAACCAACAGGCACAATTAACAGGGTTTACACAGGCAAAAACTCATTAGTGTGGGTCAAGGTGTTGCAGTTTACCTTCACTAGGCAAACCCTTTCTTTACAGATAGTATAAATTAACTGCAAACAAGCCTGCAATGGGGGACATTCAAAAGGCTGTGAAACAACTTTTGCGCTCCCCAGATGCAGGCGGAAGAACCTCTGACCTGCAACGGACACACAGATCCCTGCTTGGGGAAGCCTTTGCCAGCCTGGCTCAAATTCCTAGTGAAGTTCAGATGCAATAAACCTGTGCTCCATTGGAAAGGTTTTCTAATCAGCGTGCTCAGTCGCTTGGTTGTGTCTGACTCTCTGCGACCCCATGAACTGTAGCCCACCAGGCTCCTCTGTCCATGGGATTTTCCAGGCAAGAATACTGGAGTGGGTTGTCATTCTATTTCTCAGGGAATCTACCCAACCCAGAGATCGAACCCATGTCTCCTCTCACCACTGAGCCACCTCGGAAGAACTTTATAATTCAGAAGACTCCCTAATTCACACTGACCTCCACCCTGAGACTGCACCAACTATGTTTCCAGGCAGTGCCACCCTGGCCCCTGGGTACTGCTAATCCCTTAGCAGTACCTTAGTCACCTCATGGTCATTGCTGCAGAGGAAATTTGAGCAGGGTTTATGATTTGCAGTGGCAGCAAGTCTACAAATGATTATCCCAAACAAGATGATGTTAAAAGCAACCTCAAATAAAGCGCTCGTCCGGCTGCTCTTGTGTTCCACACCACTTTCTGCCCTTCCACCTGCTCCAACCCATGAGCCCTCTTCCAGGCCCCCAACAGCAAGAGGCTATTCTAAAGGTTAAAATGTCCCAAAGACCCCAGGGCTCCTGCGGACACCCCCGGCCCCCTTAAAGGTCATAGACCATAGTAGGGTCTGGCTGAGATAAAAACGCATCCTGATCGAGTCCCTTATGAACTGTATTGTTGTTGTTATTTTAGTTGCTAAGTCGTGTCCGACTCTTTGCGACCCCATGGAACGTAGCCCACCAGGATCTTCTATCCATGGGATTTCCCAGGCAAGAATACTGTAGTGGGTTACTATTTCTTTCTCCAGGGGATCTTCCTGACCCAGGGATCAAACCCACATCTCCTGCACTTGCAGACAGTTTCTTTACTGCTGAGCCACCAGGGAAGCCCATGAACCTTGGTCTAAAGTTACCCTTTCTGAGCTTTGGTTCCCACTTGTTAAAAAGATATCACTATAACTCAGTTCATAAGGTTGTGTTGAGTTTTTTTGTTTTTTATTTATTTTTAATCAGTGGATAATTGCTTTACAGTATTGCACTGGTTTCTACCAAATATCAGTATGAATCAGCCATAGGTTTACCCATATCCCCTCCCACCTGAACATCCCTCCCACCTCTCTCCCCATTCCATCCCTCTAGGTTGTTATCGAGCCCTGGCTTTAGTTCCCCGAGTCATGTTTGTAAGTTTTTCATTATTTATTTGGCTGCACCAGGTGTTAGTTGCGGCATGTCGAATCTTTTCAGTTGTGGCATGAGAAGTCTTATTAGATGTGGCATGTGAGTTCCCTGGCCAGGGATTGATACTCGGCTCCCTGAACTGAAGCGTGGAGTCTTAGCCACTGGACCCACCAGGCAAGTCCCTGTGCTGAGGTATAACTGAGTTAAAGTTTGGCAAGCATAGGGTCTGGCTCCTATAATGATAATAAAAAATGGAATCTTGTTTTTTTTTTACGGTGGGAGGCTGGTCTCACACCCTTTCTTCTTTGAGGCTTGAAAGACATCATTTTTCACTTGAGATACATTCTTCACTTTCTCTGCCTTTAGGTCAGTTCAGCTACTAGTCTTGTTTCCCCGAGAGTCAGGCAGATAGGAAGTCTGAGGTCACAGTCCTCCTCATCTTTGGACTCCCTGCGATGCTCCACCCAATGCTTGCCGGCAGTACGAAGCTGCTGGGTACTTGTGGCTGATTTTCCAGCAAGAGTCAGCCAACACAGGGCGAAGTATGGACCCCATACCAGGTGGGCCTTGTGGCAGCGCAGATCAGACCTCCCTCCCACTGTAAGCAGGTGCGAGTTCTGTCCTTAAAAACACCTGTCAAAGAGGAACTGCACTTTTGATCTGGTGCCAAACTCTTCATGCATATGACCACCAACACTGTATTTTAAAATCAAACACAAAAGAGTGACTTCCCTGGCAGTCAGGTGGCTAAGACTCCGAACTCCCTATGCAGGGGTCCCAGGTTCAACTCCTGATCAGGGAACTAGATCCCACTTGCCATAAATACAAAGATTCTGTGTGCGGCAGTCCTAAGACATGGTGCAGCCATAAATAAATAAATAAATAAACATATTTAAAAAAAATCAAACAGTGATATGTCAGTTACACAATGAGTAATTATAAATCTCTATAGTTTCAGAGGCCTGTTGATTCTTCTTCAGAAGCATGAACCCCGAATGTTTATGTGTAATGTGACACATTTAATGTATCACTTAATAATCTTTTTGCACTGTCCCTATATTACTTTTTTCTTATAGAAATGGGTCATAAGATAAGGGGTCACCATCTCTTCTGGGGTGGCGTTGGTCTAATTTTAGGCCTCCCGAGAAACTGCTGTGTTGTCTTCCCCAGGCTTAACTTTCTGGAGTAGGCAACAAAGATGATGTTTTTAGATTTTCTGAGGTTTTAAAATCAGTAACCACTTCTATTGGTTTGTGCTGCATGCGTGCTCAGTCATGTCCAACTCTTTGCAATCCCATGGACTGCAGCCCACCAGGCTCTGGGGGGGTTTCCCAGGCAAGAATACTGGAGTGGGTTGCCATTTTCTCCTCCAGGGGATCTTCCTGACCCAGGGATTGAACCCATGCCTTCTGCGTTGGTTTGAGCTGTCATCTATTGGGCCCTGGAAGTTTCAGCCTGCCCTTCTGGGCACCAAGAGGGGCAGGACTAGGGCTAGGAAAGCTTCCCGTGGAGCTGGATACCAGAGGCAGAGCAGTAGGGCAGGACTGGGCAGGCAGATGTCCACAGTTCTGGGGGAGCTCGTAGGGCAGGCGGCTCAGGAACCACATGCTCATTCAGGTGACACTGTGTGTAGACACTTCTAGAACTCTGGTCAGGGGGACCACTAGCTCCATTACACATACTCTCTCATGGCCTTTTCTCTCCCCTCCTGTCTTCACTCCACCACTCCCTCCCTGGAGCCAGGGACTCCCCAAACCTTCAGGCAAGAGCAGTGCTGGGTGGAGACTCTTTTGGAGGGGTCCTGCCAAGGGGTCCCCCTGAGGCTTGGTTCAGGTGAAATCGCAAGGAGACGGGTGGTGCACACTTGCTCGTGGGGCCTGCCTGGAGAGCTTTCTGCACGTTATAACAAGGATGTGTCTCTGACCATGTCTGTGAATTCTCTAGAAGTCCTGCAACTGTACAGGGGTCAGACCCTGTGGCTGCCAATTCACGCCCATGGCTATGGCTTTAGTAGAAGGGAGAGAGTGTTTCTTAGGTGAGAACGACTGAACACCAGAGGCACAGGCAAACCTGTGTGTGGGCATGAACGAACCCGGGGCTTCCTGTTTCTGTAAATGATCAATCACTTTTATTCCTTTCTGTTATAGTCTCTCCTTTCTGCCAACGCACACACACACACACAGAGCATCTCCAGTAGGGAAACTATCAGAATTTCTCTTAATTGCAGTCTAAACTAGAATGGGAAACTGTCTGATAGTTTAAGGGGCCAGCAGACATAGATGCCAGTCACAGGGAACAATCTAGAAGCAGAGACCTGCCAGAGTGATTCTAGAGTTGGGGGGCAGGCACCTAATATGAAGCTGTTGTCTGGTCCTCTCCTCCACTGCCTCTTAGGTCCACCTGGTCCCTTATGAGGCGCTGAGAGAAGTAAACAGCATCAGGCTGGGGCCAGAGACTTAGGTTCGGTCAACTCTGCCCCCCTAGCAGTGTGACTTCTGGCGGGTCCCACCCCTCACTGAGCACAGCTGCTAGAAAAAGCCTTAATTGAGACAAACATGTATTAAGCACCCACTGTTTACACTATATGCTGTGTGCACAATAAAAGGCGGAGCCTTTTTATTTCTTCCCGGTAAGCCTGCTCTTTGTGTGTGGTGAGAACGAGGGCTGGTCATCACTCCAGACAATAATCCCATCCAGATATGGGTCATTAAGCCGGGCCATGACCTACCCACTTGTTACACTAACCTATTCTTGGTTATTCCAAAACATTATTCAGACAGCAAGGAGAAATTGCTTCATTTTTCTTTCCACTCCTAAATTGTTCAATTAGACTCAAGCCCCCAAAACAAACAAACCGAACAAAACTCCTAAATACAAAGTAGGACCTGGGTACTAACATCTGTTTCACTCCCACAAGGGGCAGGGAGGTGCAGTGCAGGGCGGGGAAAGTGGGGGCTGGTGGTCCTCCCTCCCTCCCTCCCCCTGTGGTGGCCTCAGGCCATGCCCTCCTGCCTTTGGCCCCTAACTCTCCGCTGCTAATTACTCCTTTACCACCTTTTTGCTGCTCAGGCTGAACACTCCGTATCCTCCAAGTATCCTCCAAGTCCTCTTCTTTCTGCTTTCCCTTTTCTAAGTCCCTTAGAAAGTTCTCTCAAAGGTTACTTATCTGTCCCCCAGATTGCTGAATTCCTTGCGTGCAAGGCTTCCTTTGGGAGACCATGGCACACCCTGGGGGTTTTGGACGTAACACAAAACACAAAGCAGTGTAATACGAAGTTGCACAGGCTTATTAGAAATCCCACTTTAGGGCTCCCCTGGTGGCTTAGTGGTAATCAACCAGCCTGCCAATGCAGGAGACCTGGGTTCGATCCCTGGTCTGGGAAGATTCCACATGCTGCAGGGCAACTAAGCCTGTGCACCACAACTACTGAGCCTGTGCTCTGGAGCCACACTACTGAAGCATGAACAACCTAGAGCCTGTGCTCCACAAGAGAAGCCACTGAAGTGAGAAGCCTCTCACTGCATCTAGAGAGTAGCCCCGGCTCACCACAACTAGAGAAGACCCAGCATAGCTTTTCTTGTGGCTCAGCAGTTAAGAATCCAATGCCAATGCAGGAGATGCAGGTTCAGGTTCCTAAGTCAGGAAGATTCCCTGGAGGAGGAAATAGCAACGCACTCCAGTGTTGTTGCCTGGGAAATCCCATGGACAGAGGAGCCTGGCAGGCTACAATCCATGGGGTCACAAAGAAATAGACATAACTGAGCACAAGCACAAATAAATTTAAAAAATTTTTTTAAATCTCACTTTAAACTATGGTTTTAAGATCTCATCACTGAGTACTTTCTAAAAAGGCCAAATTCCCTATACCACTCCTATATGTGGTAGAGGGAAGAGGCCAGGGGCGACTGCAGCACTGTGGTTTCTGTCTGTCACAGACACCTCCCAGCAGTGCAAGACATCAGCTGGCCCTGGGTTATTAGCATCTCTTCCGAACCCAGGGTTCACTGTTGCCGCACTGGGAGCTTGCAATCAGTCGTGGTGGGAGTTTTAACACCATGGAAAATGACAGACACTACAAATCAGGGCTCCCTTCACCCCCAAGGCGGGTTGTTAAACATCTACCAGCCCATCATGCTTGTAACCCATCCCTCCCATCATTAATTTCAACGAAGCATTTATTGAGCATTCAATCCACTATATTAGACTCTGGAACCCAGATGAGTGGAATAAGCTCATAATACAGAAAAAAATAACACTGCTAATGCCACATAAAACCCACAGTGTGTGTTGTATGTGTGTGCTCAGTCGTGTCCTACTCTTTACAACCCCATGGACCTTAGCCCACCAGACTCCTCTGTCCATGGGATTTCCCAAGCAAGAATACTGGAGTGGGTGGTCATTTCCTTCTTCAGGGGATCTTCCCAACCCAGGGATCGAACTGGAGTCTCTGACATTGGCAGGTGGATTCTTTACCACTGAGCCACCTGGGGAAGCCCTAAAACTTTACAATAATAACAGTTAACTTATTGCATCCAGCTCTGCCCTAAGTCTTTGCATATGCAAACTCACTTAATCCTTAAGACAACAGTGTGAGTTAAGAACTACTATCTTCTTATCTTCTCCTTTTCTCAGAGCAGGAAACTGAGCTCTTTCCTTCCCGGGCTGGAGCCCAGGGGTTTTCTATTGTCCCAGGAAAAGGCCTAAGTGTCCCTCAAGTGCAAAAAAAAAACTCAGAGAAAGGCTCCAGCAGAGTTCAGACTCAAAAGCAAATCATTTTATGGAGGCCTTTGTGTCAGGAAGGGTTCTTGGAAGTGACAAAAATTATGTAAGCTCTGAGGAAGGTTCCAGAGACCCCAGGAAAGTCAGTGGCGCGGCAGTTTGGGCCAGCTTGAGAAGAGAGGTGTCTGCAATACAACAGGCCCCTTGTCACAAAGCCCCCTTCTCCTGGCTCACTTTGTCAAGCCAGGGAAACCCCTTCCAAGTCTGGAAGAGAAAAAAGGAAGAGGGCACCGTGTGCCATTATGAGAGAACAAACACAGCCTTAGATTCTCACAGCCAAACAGCCAGGGAAAAGTCCAAGCCTTAAAGCGTCCAGAACCTGGGAAGCGCCAGAGCAAACACACACCTCCAGGTCTCTGTTCATCTTTGCAGGGGTGACTGCGAGAAACAGGGCCCGCATCATCACGGGGCAGTAAGGGGCCCTATTTTCCAAGCAGTGGTGGTGATGGTGGCAGTGGGTTTTCCTGCTGGGTTCCCAGTTGAAAATTCTGGAGAGAACCGCTTTCTGCCTTTAAGCATCCAAAGAAAGAAACTGCAATTGGTGAATAACAGAAATTACATTTCTTAACGCTATTTCAGAAGATGAAAATAGCCATATCCTGCAAACAATCAGACAGTGGGCTGGGCCTTTCCTTAGGATATTTAGGAAAGACAGAAAACCAAGTCCACTCCCCTTTTCTCAACTTCCTCCTGGCTTTTTTTTTTTTTTTTTGCCTAGGGAATGAGTCAAGTCAGTCAACAACTATTTATGGAGCGACCACAGGATTGCAGGGTCTGGGAGGAGACTTGGGTTGCTGGAAGAAGCCCAGGATAGCTCTCACTCGAGACAGTAAAAGGAAATGTCAATCCCCAGGCCAGGTCTAAACAGAGCAATGAAGAACTGACTGCCACCCTGGGTGGGTTTATTCTGGACCAATCAGCCCCTTCTGGCTGAGCAGCCTTTGTTATCCTAAGGCCAAAATGGGTGGGTCCACCATGATCATGCACATTTTTGGAAAAATACAGGCACAATGCGCACAATCTTGATGACTTTGGGGAGGGGACTGGCGGCTGGTTGGGATGCTCTCTTTTTCCTCAATTCCCAAAGGGCCCCACAACAATCAAAATTAAACAAATGTTGTCAGATGTTCACCGTTTTATCCTCTGCAAATGTCAATGTGTACGCACCAGAGGGGAGAGGCTAGGGAAATCTAGGGCCGATGGAAACAGTCTTCTGGGGACCTGATTCTCTCGAGTTTGGACACTGGGTTTACTTGGCTCTTGGGGCTTTCTAGGTGGCTCAGACATTAAAGAATCCACCTGCAATGCAGGAGACTTGAGTTCGATTCCTGGGTTGGGAAGATCTCCTGGAGGAGGGCATGGCAACCCACTCAGGTATTCTTGCCTGGAGAATCCCATGGACAGTGGAGCCTGGCAGGCTATAGTCTATAGGATCGCAAAGAGGCTGAGACGAAGTGACTGAGCACACATGCACGCATGCACAGAGCCCTGCTACTCAAAGTGAGCTCCATGGGCTAGCAGCGTCATCACCACCTGGAGTTATGTTAGAGATTCAGAGTGTCAGGTACCACCCCAGACCCATGGAAGCAGAACCTGCTTGAAATCAACAAGCTCCTCCGGAGATCCCCATGCGCATGCAAGTTTGAAAAGCACCAATCAGATAACAACACGTGCAAGTTGCCTCTGTCTTGTCTAACTGCAACCTGATGAACTGTAGCCTGCCAGGCTCCTCTGTCCATGGAATTCTATAGGAAAGAATACTGAAGTGGGTTGCCATGCCCTCCTGCAGGCAGTCTTCCAGACCCAGGAATCAAACCTGCATATCCTGCATTGGCAGGCAGGTTCTTTACCACTAGCCCCACCTGGGAAGCCCATGCAGTTGTCATTAAACCCTGAAGACTCCCCCTAAACTCACATTTGGGGAACACTTGTCCTCCATACCGCAGGAGGCCAGTGAGCAGGCTCCCTAGATTTTTCGTTCACAAAAAAACCAAATATTAGGAAAACTTAAGGATCTGTAATGATATTATAACTCCTGACTTACAAGTAAGTCACCTGGCAGACTTTGCTGGTTGGTCCAGTGGGTAAGACTGTGCTTCCAATGCAGGGGGTGTGGGTTCAATCCCTGGTTAGGGAACTAAGATCCTGCATGCCATTGGGTATGACAAAAAAAAAAAAAAAGTCACCCGGGACAATCCAGGTTGATTACATATTTGTTTAATCAACATTGGAAGATACCTTCTTGGAGACAAGCGGAACTGATCAGAGCTCACAAGGCACTCTCACTTCTGCATTAGTCTCCTCTAAACAGCACATGCCAGCCTAGATTCTCTTTGGTTTTAAATAACCAAGTACGTCTGTATAACCTGTATGGTTACAATTAGGGTCAGTACATCTGGGGAGGTCACCACAAACTCCCACACATAAATATGGTGATTTTAATAACAAATAACACGTTTGGCGACTGGAATATAAGCACGCAGGCAGAGGGAGCCACCAAAGAGTGTTAATTTGCATGTTCACAAAGGAAGAGAATCCGGTTACAACATTAAATGCTTCATTCTACAGAGCCAAGGGACTCACAAACAAGCTCACCATGGGCAAGCTCTAAACTTAAGGTCAGTTTTCAACCCCTCATGATTTTGTCTAAAACTCAAATTTAGCAGCTTGAGAAGGAGACTAGATTTTATTTGATTTACTGTGAATCCTGAAACACTGCCAACAGGGAAAAAACAAACATCGGAATAGATTTGTAAGTTAAAAACAAACATCAGAATAGATTTGATGCAGGGTCTTGAAATATTCGCCTTGTGTGTTAAGTCGCTTCAGTCGTGTCTGACTCTTTGCAATCCCATGGACTGTAGCCCTCCAGGCTCCTCTGCCCATGGGATTCTTTTCTCCAGGCAAGAATACTGAAGTAGGTTGCTGCGCCCTCCTCCAGGGGATCTTCCTGACACAAGGATCAAACCTGGGTATTCCGCATTGCTACCAGGGAAGCCAAACCCTGTGCAGCAAGTAGAATTGGTAAGAGCAAATCAATTAATTGTCTCAGTTATGGGCACAGATATAGAATCTAGAAAAATGGTACTGGTGAACCTATACGTAGGGCAGGAATAGCGGTACAGATGTAAAGAACTGACCTGTGGACACAGGGGTGCAGGGGAGGGGAGGGTGGGATGAACTGAGAGAGTGGCATTGACATATACACACTACCACATGTGAAATAGCTAGCCAGTGGGAAGCTGCTGTATATGGCATGGGGAGCTCAGCTCGGTGCTCTGTGATGACCTAGACGGTTTGGATGGGGGTGGGGGTAGGAGGGAGGGGGCGTATTTATATTTGTATTTCAGTTAAGTTCTGTCGCTCACTCGTGTTCGACTCGTTGTGACCCCACGGACGGCAGCATGCCAGGTCTTCCTGTCCATCACTGACTCCTAAAGCTTGCTCAAACTCATGTCAAACTCATGCTCATTGAGTCGGTGATGCCATCCGACCATCTCATCCTCTGTCGTCCCCTTCTCCTTCTGCCTTCAATCTTTCCCAGCATCAGGGTCTTTTCCAAAGAGTCAGTTTTTCGCATCATGTGGCCAAAGTATTGGAGCTTCAGCTCCAGTTTATATTTGTATTTATATGTATACAAACAGGGGATTCACTTCACCGTACAGTAGAAACTAACACTACATTGTAAAGCAATGTCAGTCGAGTTTAAAAAACTGTCTCAGTTATGAAGGAAACAGCTAAGAAACCCTCCCACTCAAATGGCATATATTTCATTGAAAGCTACTGGCAGTCACTCTTTACAGAGAATGGTGGGTAGTCAGGACCTATGGTGACAACAGCCATAGGGCAACCATCCGCTCCTAGACATGACCAAGAAGGAAGGAAGGTTGCTTTTCATCCCCATCCACCAAGTAGATATGGGTCAAATCCTATGCGCTTGGGGTGCATGTATCAGACTATGACTAGGATGGCATGATTTCATGAGATTAAAAAGAAAAAAATCTTGAGAGTTAAATGCTGAGGAGTCCTTAGCATTGTAACTCTGCCAAAGCCTTGCACCATCTGTTCTTAATAAATGCTGGTGGCAATATCCGTGAACACACTTGTCAGAGGGGCTACTTTCTTTCCCCTGCCTCATCTGTCCTTCCCCACCAGATGTGGAAGTCAGGAGACCCCGGGTGGAGGGTCTGGCCCTGCCAGGAGCAAATTCGTCAGCTGGATAAGCCTCAGCTCATTGCCTATTCAACAGAAGTGTTACGCCAGCTTTGATGAATTCTTAGAACTATTTGGAGGATCAAATGAGATAATGGATATGAGTCCTTGGGTAAGTCAGTTAGCCACGAACCCAAGTACTTTGGAGATAATCTGGTACTTCCATGGGTGAGGCTGGGTGTGTTGGGGGCGTTTCCTTCTTCCATGTCAGAAAAAACATGTGACACTCCTCAAAGTACTTCCCCCTCCCAGGCCCCCAGACAAATTTGCCTTTACATTTAACATATTTAGGATTCATTAAGTAACTAAATCCAGTTTTGATCTAATTGAGTTTCCTCCGAGGGCAGCTTAAGGTTTCTCTAAGCCTGTGAAGCTTATGAGTAATTGGAAGCTGGAACTCCACCCCACTCACATGTGTTGAGAAGCTCATCATCAATTTTCTTCCAAGCATGACTTAAGCTCTCTGCACAGCTTTGTTACATCTGGAGGCCAGAGCCAAGTCAACCTCATTCACTAGCGGCAGCACGTGCTGAGTTGTTTCAGTTGTGTCCGACTCTTTGTGACCCTGTGGACTGTAGCCCGCCAGGCTCCTTTGCCCGTGGGATTCTCCAGGGAAGAATATTGGAGTGGGTTGCCATGCCTTCCTCCAAGGGATCTTCCTGACCCAGGGATTGAACCTGCATTTCTTATGTCTCCTGCATTGGCAGGTGAGTTCTTTACCACCAGCGCCACCTCAGATAATACTATTGCATCAACTCAGCAGTATGGATGGTCCTGCCTGAGCCTCTGATCAGAAAGAATGCCTGGCTATCTCTCAGATGGAGATCTTTCTAGGGGAAGGACAGCTGGGCTGGCTAGTCACTCGAGAACCATGGCAGCACTGCTCTGCCCATGAGGGGCATGGCTGTCCTCCAACAGAATCCATCTGACAAATCCCTTTCAGCGTATTACAGTCGCTGGTTTGTTTTAAAGAGGCCACCTTGAGCCTGATCCTAGAGCTCAAAGATTTCTCACTGTGGTTCCTAGCTTCCTATCTGGGGCTCCTTGTTTGCGCTGTGTCCAGCCAGGAGCCTCTTTAGCCATTCACTCCATCTAAGACTGCACGGGGAGTGATGACTGACCCTCCAAGCAGTCCCCTAGATCCGAGGCTCCTAAGTCAGTCCTGGACCACATGTGAGCATGTTAAATAACTTCAGTCATGTCTGACTCTTTCCAACCCTATAGACTGTAGCCCGCCAGGCTCCTCTGTCCATGGGATTCTCCAGGCAAGAATACTGGAGTGGGTTGCCATGCATCTTGCTGGGCATCTTGCTGACCCAGGGATGGAACTCGTGTCTATATAAGTCTCCTGCATTGGAAGGTGGGCTCTTCACCATTGCACCAGTTGGGACAAGCAGCTTCAGTCCTCTCCATTGTGGGAGTCCAACACTGACCCAATGATGACACCAGTCTCCCCAGATCAGGGAGTCCAGTGTAGATTCCATGGTTTCTCCTGAGGCTCCGTCAGGCTTGGGATTTGGGGGAAGAGCCTCCTTTGCCCAGTGTCTGCCTGGATGTCCCACTCTAGAGTCTGCCTTGATTTCCAGCAGGGTGCTACGTCCATCTTATGAACTCCATGGCAACCAGGCTCCTGAGGACCTCCATCAGCTCAAGCTCTATCCTACTTGTCCTGTAAGCAGCACCTGAGTGAGCCCTCCCTCTTCGTCCACACACTCCTTTCCTTGGTTCAGGGACTCCAGACTCTCCAGTCTCTCCTCCTAGCTCTTTGGCTGCTCCCCTCAGTCTCCCTGGTTAATTCTTGCTCGTCTCTCCAATTTGTGAAAGCTGCAGTGCCAGGGCTCGGCCCTTTACCTGTTTTCTCCTCAGCCCTCACACCCCAGAGATCTTCTGTCTGGGTACCACTGTTGTGCCGATGACTGTGAATGTCTCTCTGTCTTTAACCAGGCCTCCTCCCTGACGGGCTTCCCAGGTGGCACTATTGGTAAAGAACCCGCTTGCCAATGCAAGAGGCATAAGAGACACAGGTTTGATTTCTAGGTGGGGAAGATCCCTTAGAGGAGGGCATGGCAACCCATTCCAGTATTCTTGCCTGGAGAATCCCATGGACAGAGGAGACTGGTGGGCTACAAAGAGCCCATGGGGTCACAAAGAGTTGGACATGACCCAAGCGATTTAGTACACACGCAGGCACTCCTCCCTGAAATCAGTGATGCTACTGCCATGACTATTCCACTACGTGAAAGTTGCTCAGTCGTGTCCGACTCTTTGCAACCCCATTGACTATACAGTCTGTGGAATTCTCCAGGCCAGGATATTGGAGTGGATAGACTTTTCCTTCTCCAGGGGATCTTCCCAATCCAGGGATCGAATCCAGGTCTCCCGCATTGCAGGCAGATTCTTTACCAGCTGAGCCACGAGGGAAGCCCAAGAATACTGGAGTGGGTAGCCTGACCTTTCTCCAGGGGATCTTCCCAAGTCAGGAATTGAACCAGGGTCTCCTGCACTGCAGGTGGATTCTTTACCAACTGAGCTATGAGGGAAGCCCACTGGCTGTCCCCAAAGTAGTTCAAATACAACTCCGTTTCCTAAACGGAGCTCCTGGTGATTTCCTCTCCATATCTGCTCATCCCACAGTCTTTTCCATTTCGGTTAATGGCATTTCCATTCTTCCTGTCACTCAGGAGACATCCCTGACTCTTTTCCTCTTCTTATACCCTACCAGCAAATTTCCCCTTAAAAACGGACCCAGAATGCGACAGCTTGTCCCACCCCCATTTCTATGGCCACCGCCCAAACCACAGACCCCCTAACTTGTCTCCAGTTTTCCACCTTTGTCTCCCTTCAGTTTTTTATCACAGCAGCTCTAGAGCTCTGTTGAAACCTAGATCAGATCATGTCACCTCTCTGCTCAAACCCTCCAACACTCCTCATCTCAGAGTAAAAAGACCCCAGTCTTTGCCACCTTCTACAGAGCCTTCAGGACTGGCTCCCCGCGGGCTTTTATTTATTTTTGGTTGCACTCGGTCTTCGTTGCCGTGTGCAGGCTTTCTCTAGCTGTGGAGAGTGGCGGCTACTCTCTAGATGTGGTGTGTGGGCTTCTCACAGCAGTGGCTTCTCTTGTTGGGGAGCACGGGCTTAGTTGCTCTGCAGCATGTGGGATCTTCCCAGACCAGGGATCAAACTCGTGTCCCCTGCATTGGCAGGTGCAGCCACTGGACCACCAGGGAAGTCCCCCTGCTGCCCTTCTGACTGCACCCACTGACCCTGTCCTCATTGCTCCAGCCACACTGGTTTCCTTGCATCTTTAAACAAGTTGTCCAGGTTCTGCCTGAGGACTTTTGCATTTGCTGTGCCCTCTGCCTGGAATACCCTTCGCTCTATGTGGCTGGACACTTGGCTCCCTTCAGTCTTTACTGAAAATCCACCCCCAGTATGGCTTCACAGGAGAAACGGGTTGTCTTTCTATTCAAACACCTGGGTCCCCTGTGAAGAGCCTGTGAGCACAGCTTCCCCGCATAGAGGCCCTTCGCTCACCTCTACTGCCTTATCCTAAACATCCACAGAGGTGGGTGCTGTGTCACAATTACCTCCTCGTGAGTAAGGTATAAACTGACCCTTGAGGAGCTCAAAATGAAGCAGGGCAACCCCATCTGAGCTATTGAGAAGCTTCCACTTGGCATCACCATTCCTGGCAATGAGCTACAAACACTCAATCTTCTTTACTCACCTCTGGGTGACCTCTGGGCTCAACGTCCCCTCCATCAAAACACGAAGAGACAGTAAGGGGATCTCTAGTGCCTCATGACCCCGAGGGATAACCATTATGCTTTCTAGAATCAGGTCTTTTGCAATAATATGCCAAGCGATTATGAATCAACTTTGAAAAAGTTGATATGAGGGTAGAAAACTTGGAACTGAATGCATACCAGTCTTGCCCTGTTAACCAAGACCCATGAAGTTCAGCTGCAGGCCAACTCAAGCCCTGTGTACTTTTGCGTGTGCTTGCCCAGTTGCTCAGCCGTGTCCGACTCTTTGTGACCCCACGGACTGTGGCCCCCATCGGGCTCCTCTGTCCATGGGATTTTCCAGGCAAGAATACTGGAGTCGGGTGCCATTTCCTTCTCCAGGGCATCTTCCTAACTCAGGAATCAAACCCAAGTCTCCCGAGTCTCTGTCATTGGTAGATGGATTCTTTACTGCTGTGTGACCTGGGTGTGTGCTGATATCTGGCCACACTGAAGTCTGTAAGGCTTTACCTGGAGAAGTCTGTCATGTAAATGGAGAAAGGAAAACATGCACTTTCATTCAAGAGCTTTTAAAAAAATGCAACAGCATACCAGGAAAGTCTGAGGCAAAATAGCCGCTTCTAACAATAGGGAGGTTAAGAAAGAGGGAGAGAGGTGTTGGGGAAATTTCTTGCAGGAGACAGAGAACTAGAGATTTGCAAAGACAAGAAATGGCAGGAAGCAAACATCCCACGTGGAAGGGGGGCTGCAAGCAGGAGACTCAAGGGGAATGTCTCCAAGAAACATGAGTCCGGGGACAAGGCTTCATGCTTGCCATCTACAAGCTTCAACACAGCCCATTTAAGGAGAAGGACACAGAATTGAGTGCACCTTCTGAGGTCCTGAGACTTGGGATTTGGGTTCTTATTGTTATAATGGCATGGTCAGGTTTGGAGAAGAAAGTTAAGCTGACAAATCCTCAAGGCAGTGTAGGACCGTTCTTTCTGTTCTTTGAGGCATTCCGCAGAAACAGAAGGGAAGGAAATTCTTACACACATGTGTTCAGACACGGACTAGTGTGGATTTGGACAGTTGTTGGCATTGTACTGGGCTTGCGCTTTAGGTGACATGGGTTCTATATTTGCATTTGGCAGCCCAGGGGTAGCAGGAATGCTCTGGAGAAGCCAGTAGCCATAGGGTTGTCAAATCTTATGGTATCTGTGAGAGCATAAGTGTCAGAGATGGAGAAGACCTGTTGGGAGACATCTAAGTCTCCCTCTCTCTGGAGCGTGTAGGTAAATATTTGCTTTGATTTGAAGTGATTCAAATAGTGAAGTGATTCAAATTAAAAGATGTTTACTCCTTGGAAGAAAAGCTATGACCAACCTAGATAATATATTAAAAAGCAGAGACATTACTTGGCCAACAAAGGTCTGTATGGTCAAAGCTATGATTTTTCCAGTAGTCATGTATGGATGTGAGAGTTGACCTATAAAGAAAGATGAGTGCTGAAGACTTGATGTTTTTGAACTTTGGTGTTGGAGAAGACTCTTGAGAGTCCCTTGGACAGCAATGAGATCAAACCACTGAATCCTAAAGGAAATCAGTCCTGAATATTCATTTGAAGGACTGATACTGGAAGCCGAAGCTCCAATACTTTGGCCACTTGATACGAAGAAATGACTCACTGAGAAAGACTATGATGCTGGCAAAGACTGAAGGCAGGAGGAGAAACACAGAGGATGAGACGGTTGGATGGCATCACTGACTCAATGGACATGAGTTTGAGCAAACTCCAAGAGTTGTGATGGACAGCCTGGCGTGCTGCAGTCCATGGGGTCTCAAAGAGCTGGACATGACTGAGTGATTGAACTGAACCGAACTGAAATAGGGGAGGATTTCTCTTCATTTTCTTAAAAGATAAATGTTTTTAGACTCTGGGCGATTCAAAACCTTCCCTGGCCATAAAAAAGAAACAAAGCAAAAAGAAACCTGAAAGGAATATTTATGGAGAAATAGCAGTAAACTATTCCTTGCGCTTGTGTGCTGTCAGTTCAGTCTTGTCTAACTCTTTGCAACCCCATGGACTGTAGCACGCCAGGCTTCCCTGTCCATCACCAAGCCCTGGAGTTTGCTCCCAGGTTCCTCTGTCCATGGGGATTCTCCTGGCAGGAATACTGGAGTGGGTTGCCATGCCCTCTTCCAGGGGATCTTCCTGACCCATGGATTGAACCTGCAGTCTCTTGTGTCTCCTGCATTGGCAGGAGGATTCTTTACTGCTAGTGCCATCTTAGGAAGCCCAAAACTATTCCTAGACTCATGTAGTTATCCAGCTCCTAAAGCTTAGGAGAGGTTGGTTAAAATACTAAAAATATGAAATACTAAAATACTAAAAACAGTGACTATATTTAACTTTTTTTTTTTAAGTTTATAAAGGAACCAATAAAATAAAAATACACCTGGAACCTGAATTATCTCCTATGAACAGAGACTACTTATAAACACATCCAGTCCTCTGGGCCAAAGAAGGAGAAGTGCACCCTCCCCAGTGCTCCCGGTCCTTGAGGCCTGGTCTGTGAGTCACTCAACACACTTCCGCTGAGAGTTACCAAGTAGGAGGCACGGCGGACAGGGTACTGGCAGAGTCAAGTGAGAAAACCCTAGTGTTCCAACTTCTGTTCCCACACTGCCAAAGAAAGAATAATAACAACACAAAAATGCTGAGTTCCAAAAGACACACTGTGAAAAATGTTGAAAAGGAAGGCAAACCCTTTAAAGGGGTGACCTTGGGTGTGCCCTTCCCAATCAAGTTAAATGTCGCTGCCCTGAGAACTTGTACTTTCTGATTTCCTGATGCTGCAGAATGCAAAGTTAGCATAACGAATTTAAAGCTCCCAGCTTCCTTCCTTTCTCCATTTCCTTAAAAACAAAAACAAAAGCCACAGGTTTAATATTTCCATTAAAATACAACCTAACAAAAAGCATCACGCACACTGTTTGTTACCATGGTGTAGGGAAAAAAATACACCTTTTTTTCTTTGGCGGAAAGACTACTTTTTCAGATCTTAGTGAGAAGCTAAATTCTGTCTCCTGAGTAACTTTAGTCCTTAAGTATATGTGCTATTTTAGGCGATTTATGGTTTTAATCGTCCGTGCGTGTTTCTGTTATTTCTCACTACTAACACGGTGACTGTTAGAATCAGGAGGGAGAGTCCCACATTGGCCCTCTTACTCCTACTCTGGCTTTCCCGTCCACACCTTTATAAGATCCTAAATCTCCATCACAGTCCTCAGGCTTCCTCACCTTTGTATTCACAACAGCCTCCTGAGGGAGGGACTCATCACCATTGTGTAGAAGAGGAAAGGGAGGCTTCCAGAGCCACGAGGCCACCCCCACATGTGGCTTCTGAGCACCTGAAATGATGGTGCTCATGGAAAACACGTGTTAAAAACTCAGTGTGACGTAGGGCTGAGTCGCTCTGCTGTGCACCAGAAACTATCACAACATTGTTAGTTGGCTATGCGTGAGTGAGTGCGTGCAAAGTCGCCTCAGTCATGTCTGACACTTTGCGATCCAGTGGACTGCGGCCTGCCAGGCTCCTCTGGCCATGAGATTCTCCAGGCAAGAACACTGGAGTGGGTTGCCATGCGCTCCCCTCCAGGGGATCCTCCTGACACAGGAATTGAATTCCAGTCTCCTGCATTAGCAGGTGGGTTCTTTACCACTAGTGCTGTCTGAAAAACCCTAGTTGACTATACCCTGACATAAAATTAAAAAACTGATAATATTGTTGATAAACTGGGTTAAATATAATACATGATTCAAGTCCATTTACTTGTTTCCTTTTAATTCTTGTTTAATGTGGTTACTAGAAAATTTTTAATTACCTCTAGAGCTCACTTGTATTTTTATTGGGCAGCTTTGCCTTAGAGAGCTCCATGCAAAGTCATCCACTGGAACAAGGGCAGGCCTCCTACTGCATTTGGGAGGCCCAGAGTTTCCTAGGGCTTCAGGAATTGGGGAGAGCTTTGCACATAGACAGGCTTCCCTGGTGGCTCAGATGGTAAAGAAAATGCCTACAATGCAAGAGACCTGAGTTCGATCCATGGGTCAGGAAGATCTCCCAGAGAAGGAAGTGGCAACCCACTCCAGTATTCTGGCCTAGAGAATCCCATGCACAGAGGAGCCTGTTGGGCTACAGTCCATGGGGTCGCAAAGAGCAGGACACAACTGAGCGACTAACACGTGTTAGCACATAGATGGGAGATGGTCTGCACTGTGCCCAGGAAGGAGATGAAGGATGCCCTTGGTCTGTGTGTGTCGTAGGCACAGGAAGAGAACGATACAAGGGCCCTGGAGGGGCGGGGGCTGACTGCCTGCTTGCATCGGAGCCTGCATAAGGGTGACAAGGGGACCTTAGCCTGGATCCAATGAAGGAGCTGGGGTACATGCACCTCCAAAATAGGCACCTCCAAAGGACCCAACTCCTGTCCCTTCCTTCCATACCTTTTTGACACAGTAGCTGCAGAACTGTTTTGAAATTTATATTGATGATGAAGTCACACCTTCCTACTTCAAATCTTGCAACCCATTTCTCTGCACACAGGGTAAAATCCAAACTCGACAGTTTGATCTGACATCCACCCTCCTCTCTGATTCTGCCTCCTACTTCCCGCTGCATGGCCTCCCATGGCCTTTTTAATTATTCCCTCCGCCAGAGACACTCTTACCTGGATGTCCGGGACATCCATCATCTCATCATCTCAACTTTGGTGTCTCAACAATCTTCCTCCTTCCAATCTAGAGTCGCTCCTCAAACACTACGTGCTGCCCTGTTTTATTCTCTGCCCAGCACGTCATTACTGACAGGTGGTGTTTTATCTGCATTGCCCCCCACCCCCATCCACTCCGAATGTGATGTCTCTAAGGGCACCCTGGGAGCTGCCATCATCTGCATTTCAGAGGAGATGCAAGAGTTCAGATGGAGAGTGCCTAGTGAGACACGCGTGCTAAGTCGCTTCAGTTGTGTCTGACTCTTTGTGACACCATGGACTGTAGCTCACCAGGCTCCTCTGTCCATGGGATTCTCCAGGCAAGAATACTGGAGCCTGTTGCCATTTCTTTTTCCAGGGGATCTTCCCAACAGAGGAATTGAACCTGGGTCTCCTGTGGCTCCTGCGTTGCAGGTGGATTCTTTACCACTGAGTCAGGTTTAAATCCAGACCTGACTCTACACCTGGCTTCTCCCAGCACTGCCACTGTTTCTTGCCTTTTTGCTCCAGCTCTTCCTCCCATACCTGGAAGAGAGGCCCCAACAAGGCACTAACCTTCCCCGCCTCCCCCCACACCCCCGCCTCCCCACCCCGGCCCCCAACAGCTCCCTGAAGCCTCTGCTCCCTCCTTCTCCCCAACACCCCCTCCCAGGACACAAAAGACCAGGAGGGGAGTCATTTGTGTGCTGGCCTTTCTTCCCCACCAGCTAATGGACTCTCTGTGAATAGAGCCCAAGTCCTACAAAGGAGTCTCCACCCCCTGCCCGCTGCCACTGCACAGAACTGTCCTGAGAACTGTTCTCGGTATACAGCAGGAACCTAATAATCACTGGCTGCTGCAACAAACAACCCAGTGGAGGAGAGCCCTTCCAGACGTTGACCCCAAGGAGGGCGAGGGCGCAGGGCCTGTCATCTGCCCCTCCCCGGCCCGCATCACCATTCCCATTCACTTTCCTTTCCTTCCTTCTCCCTCAAGGAGGCCCAGACCACTTGGGCTTTTCATGACTTCTCATCGCCCCTACTTGTGTCCTCCGCATGAGAAAAAGCCCAGAGCTTGCAAAAACCCCCCTTTATGCCTCACTGTCTTACCCGCCCCTCCCCCACCTGGCTCAGAGTCCTCCCAGGGCCCCCAGGGAGGCCCCTCGATGGGGCACCCTCCCTCCTCCCCCATTATCCTCGGTTCCCCCTCTCCCCCTGGACTGTTTACACAGCTGCAGAACGAAGGGACGCTCATTTCTCCGCTCCCCAAGCCCAGGGTTAATATATGTAGATTTCCGGCTCCCCACAACCTGGGGCAATGGAACTGCTATCCCAACCCAGGCTCCTGTAAATAGTCAGTCCGATGATGACGGCACCTTCGAGGGATTGGAAACAAACGAGGAACGGCTTACAATAAATGAGCTCGCAGACACCAGCTCACTCAGGTTGCCTTTCCACGGCCCAAGACCGCAGCAGCTGTTCTGCACCACCTGAGCCCCGTGAAATAAGCAATGCAAAGGTAGGCACACCATAGACCTCCAGGTGACCTGGGTCCAGCCAGGGACAACTGCAATGGCATCCTTGTTTGAGTATCATAGGACCCAAGGCTTGACCAAGTTGTGGGCAAGTTGAAGGGAAAAAAAGAAAAAAAACCCACTAGACAAACTGTCCAAATACCTTAGAAATAAACTAACTAACTGGGCTTCCCTGGTGGCTCAGTGGTAAACAACCCTCTTGCCAATGCAGGAGACATGTGGGTTCGATCCCTGGGTCAGGAAGATCCCCTGGAAATGGAAATTGCAACCTGCTCCAGTGTTCTTGCCTGGGAAATCTCATGGACAGAGGAGTCCCGCGGGCTGCATGCAGTCCATGGGGTGGCAAGAGAGTCAGATACAACTTAGCGACTAAATAACAACAAACTAACTAACTGAATAAATAAATGCCTGTAAAGTACTTTGGAGCTCTCCAATCCTAAGAGGTGCCTCCAAATGATTGCCTCCTTGACCATGCTCTAAACCAGATGGGAAAATCAAATTAGAAACATCTCGAAAGCATCCTCGTCTCATGAGCCTCTGTAGTAATGGAGGTATTCCAGACCAGTGTGGATTACACAAGATCAAAGTACAAATAAAAGAATTCAAGATAGTGACTTGAGGTTTGAAGAATACAACTCCTGGAAAGCCACGGAACTTCTGTCTCTGACAAAGGATTATTACTTTGCATTCTGCCTAATTTTCTCCAAGGAACTGGTCTGTAGCTCTTGTTATCTCCTGTGTTTCCACTCCTCCCCAGGGTGACACATTCTCAGAGGGATAAACATACACAACCTCCCTTACCCCGAATTCACCTCATGCCGGATCTTAGTACTGCAGGAATCAAGGGTCACTTTCCTTTTCCACTTATGGAATAAAAAGATTCTTTTTCAAAGGATGACCTAACTTGTCTGATGGGGGCAGCCCTAGCCAGAAACCTGACAAGTCAGCTTTTTCTTGAAATATTCACTTTTACACTCTGGTCTCCAGAGACCAAGTAGCATGTTTATATTGTCCCATTTAGAAACCTCCGCCACACACCTAGGAGAGGCGCTCTGGGGGTCAGACCCCATCCAGGGCCATCCCTATAAGGAAACCTGTGGATGCCAAGCCTGATTCTGTCTGTGATGTCTTCATGGGGTCCAGGGCAACTATGACAACTAAAGTCAGCTCAGAGCAGAAGATGGAGGCTGAAAAAAAACCTGCTTACTCAGAGAATGACACAGGAACTAAAGTGTTTACCATTACAGACAGAGCATAAGGTGAAGAATCACTGTAGTGCTGCGAAATCCATCTCGGCCCATCTGCAAGGTTGGCATGTAGCCAAAAAGGTGCATGGTTTACCCTTGTGCTTGAGGTCCCAATGCTTGAGCTAGTGGACAGGCTATCTGAGTTTCACACAGTCCTGGGTGTGAGTTCTGTTGTACAGATGAGGGACTCTGCCCATGGTCCCACCACGTGACTCCCAACACAGGGCCTTTCCCTTAGGAACTGTACTCTGGGGCAACTCCCCAAGCGGGGATGACAAACCAATTCTACCACTGGGGCTGAGTTTTACATCACAGGATAAGGAAAAGACTCAGGGGAGGGCAAGGGAAGGACAGACCGAATCTGTCATTAAATTAATCTCCTAACATCCAAGAGCTCTGAGTTAATATTGGTGTGTTATGTCAACTTAGTGTGGACCCAGGACCCAAACTAAGGGAAAACGAAAACAACTTTGACAGCCATTTCCTTGCTTTCTTTCTCCACCCAAGAGGCACCAGTAGTTAACAGTATGGTGGCAACAAGTGGGTCAAAGGTCAGCCCCTCAGCCAGAGCTGGTTTCCATGGAGATGGGGCCTATTCATCCAGCACACAGAGCCTCTTCATAGCCACTTACACACAATTGAGCTATTACTGAGAGCCCAGGAGAGCTCTGTCTGGAGCACAGTGCACTAGACAGGGCAGGGTTTAATGGAGCTGATTAAATGGTATTGGGGAATTATCCCAGAGCAGGATTTGGGGATGCCCGTCAGAGGCAAGTTAAATCTCCAAGCCTCATCGCAATCTCCCCCACACCTCTCCCTTGTACTAGGATAATGCCAGCATCCACACACTCCTGTTCACCTCACTTTTCTTCCCATGTGTCCAAAGCTGAGGACAAACCCTTAATCTGAGATTCCCGGAATTTGAGTATCTCTATCATTTGCTCAGCATCGCTGCATTTTTGTGATTTAGAAACATATCAACCCAAAGGCAAAGAATGGATCCACTTGGAGCATAAAATAAATTCCAGTGGATGGAGAATGTGGTTCAAAACCAGTACCTCCTAGAGGCGAGAAATTCTTCAGCATTTGTTTGGGAATTCTTGAAATCCTGTTTTGTTTTGTTTTTTTCCTTTTCCCAAAAGAATGGGAGCACATTCCTTTACAAAATGCAGTGCCATCTGCAATTTATCAGACATAGATTCTACCAAAACTGTCACAGTCTTTCAGAGTGGAACAATTGAAGTGGAAAGTAAAATGACTAAAAAGTCCTATGAAAGAGAGTATTCTTTCATACAAAAACTTTAGGTCAATGTTTAATACATAACCAACCAAACCTGGAAATAAGTCAAAATCTTTTGACAAGTAAATGAATCAGCAAATACTGGCTCATCCACACAGTGGAATACTACGCAGTTATGAAAAGACAATGGTGATACAGACAGTGACAAGAATAACTCTCAAACGCAATCTGCTAAGTGAATGAAAGTGAAAGTGAAGTCACTCAGTCGTGTCCGACTCTCAGCGACCCCATGGACTGCAGCCCACCAGGCTCCTCCATCCATGGGATTTTCCAGGCAAGGATACTGGAGTGGGGTGCCATTGCCTTCTCCAAAGTGAATGAAGCCAGAGCCAAAAGGCTACACACTGTATGAAACCACTTTTATGTCATTCTGGAAAAGGGAAAACCATAGGGATGGAGAACAGATCAGTGGTTCCCAGGATTTGCGACGGATTACAGGGCAGGGGTTGACTATCAGGGGATGCCCATGGGGAGTCTGGTGGTGAATGGTCTTGTTCTACTGTTACTTTAGTGGTATAATTTGTCGAAACCCATAGAACTGTACTCCACAAAGAGTGAATTTTATAGTATGTTTAAAAAAAAGCAAACTCAGGGCTTCCCTGGTGGTTCAGTGGTAAAGAATCCACCTACCAATGCAGGAGAATACAGGGTTCGATCCCTGATTCAGGAAGATCCTATATGCTTCCAAGCAACTAAACACAACTATTGAGCCTGTGTTCTAGAGCCTGGGAGGTGCGACTACTGAGCCCGTGTGTCGCAGCTACTAAAGCCCACACACCTGAGAGCCCATGCTCTGAAAAAAGAGAAGCCATGGCAATGAGAAGCCCGCACACCACGACTAGAGAGTAGCCCCTGCTCACTGCAGCTAGAGAACAGTAAAATAAATGAATGAACACAATTATTAAAAAAATCTGAATTGAGTCTTTTAGAGAACAAGTAAGGAAACAGTATACTGACTCTCCAGGTCAGGATAAAACAATAAAGAATCTGCTCTGTTCTAAGTAAGACCTGCCAAGCTCTAAGTGCAGTCCACTCTTTACAATCCTAGTTGCTGTTATCTCTAACCAGGTGAAGGGAAAGAGGAATATATTCAGGAACTGAAGCATGTCTCGAATTTTGTTTTTATTTTGTCCGTATCACATGGTATGTGGGATCTTTCCAGACCAAGGATCAAACCCGTGCTGACTGCATTGGGAGAGTGGAGTCTTGTTTCTGTTTTTTTGAGGCCTTCTCTTCCTGAGTATGATTTGGGAAGAAAAAAATAATAGTGGAAGAAACAGTGCTTAGTAAGTAGGAGAGAAAATAGTGGAGAGGATGAAATGAAAACAGTTGTGGTCTCAAGTGGGTTAGTGTCTGTAAGCGGAAGAAGGAAGAACAAATTCAAAGTCTTTGCACAGAGGGTCCCTGAGACCTCACAGAAGTCGCTCAGCTTCAGATCAGACATACAGATGTCTATCCTGATCCCTGGAATGGCAGTGTCACCAGCACGCACAGCACTGTGGTGGCCCGAGTGGCCAAGACCAGACGGCGCCCACGTGCACATGATAATATCATAGTCTGTATTGTTGAGTGATGAACACGTGTGAGGTAGGAACTCAGAGGCTCCCCAGGCCGACCTGAAGGGCACACAGCGAAGACCTCAAAGCATCTCAACAGGTCAAATATTTCCATTGTCTCACAACATCCAGGCACTGTTTACTATACCTAATTCACTTTATCTTCATGACAATCATCTGTGGTGGAAAGTGTTAATCCCATTTTATAGGTGAGAAAACCGAGGTACCAGGAAGCTATCAACTAGCAGAGGGTGGGATCTGAAACCTGTCCTGATCCAAAAGTCTGTATGCATAACCCCTACACTATTGGAAAAAATGAGATAAATCCACGAAGACAAAGATTCACAGAGATAAAGCCCTACACTCATAGATATCCCAAGGCAAAGGGTAGGAAGGGCATGGAAGTGGTCAATTCTTCCCCATGGTGCTCGAGAAAGGAAGCTGCTTCAGTATTTGAGGGTCCTCTCCAGTGCCCAGAAAATGATGCTCTGGTTCAGAGCGGAGTGGCAGGCCAAGGACATTCAAAATTTTCTTCTCTGGAAAACGGTCAAGGTGAACGGAAGACAACACAGGCAGTCTGTCTTCTGAAAGTGACAAGCTGTCATGTGGACAAGGAGGAATTTTGTTTGTTCTGCGCTGCCCTCATTGCTGCAGGTGTCCACGCAGAGGCCAGACAACAAGTTGTTGGACCAGACAGCTTTCTGCTCTCAGCCAATGAGGAATTATTCTCAGATGTGAAATGATTCTTCCGTCTTTCTATGAGAGCAAGTGGGGAATGGAAAAGCCCACTTCTAACTCAAAGAAGAAAAGCAAATCAGGCTGCTGGGAGGCAGTGGCAGACAGCTTGGGAGAGGTGTCCTGTGGGCCTGAGTTGGTGATGCAATTCCTCAGAGAACCCAGACAGACCCCACATTTCCCAAGGGTGGGCAACTGGCAGGGCTGTTCCTTCTGGCTGCCTCAGCTACCTGGTCCATCGGCAAGATTTCTGCCAATGTTTCAAAGAATTTTCAGTATACCTTATAATGGGTCGGCATTAATCCCCAAGATTTAAAAAGTCAAGCTAAGACTAAAGTTTGGAAAGTTTAAGACATTTGTTCCTTTATAACAAACTAATGGTGAATAAGGGCTTTCCAGGTGGCGCTGGTGGTTAAGAACCCGCCTGCCAATGCAGGAGGTGAAAGGGACATGGGTTGGGATCCCTGGGTTGGGAAGCTCCCCTGGAGGAGGGCATGGCAATCCACTCCAGTATTCTTGCCTGGAAATCCCATGGACACAGGAGCCTGGCGGGCTGCAGTCCATGGGGTCGCAAAGAGTCAGACACAACTGAAGCGACTTAACATGCACTCAACAGCAAATTAAAAGGTGATGTCCAGGGACTTTCCTGGTGGTCCAGTGGTTAACAATCTGCCTGCCAATACAGAGGATATTGGTTTGATTCCTGGTCCTGGAAGATTACACATGTCTCGGAGCAACTAAGCCCATGAGCCGCCACAACTGAAGCCCATGCTCTAGCCTGTGCTCCATAACTAGAGAGGAGTCTTCGCTGGCCACAACTAGAGAAAGCCCTCTGGCAGCAACAAAGACCTAGAGCAGCCAAAAATAAATAATTGACAAAATTTTTAAAAAGCCACCTCTCAGGCTTTTCCTCTGGCAATTCAATCAAGTCGACTGTATAGGGTGAATGGCCTGGGAAAACCAGTAAAAACAGAGACAACTTGAAGCTTTTTTTTTTTTTTTTTAAGGCTTTGTAATCCTACTGATTCTGTTCCAAAGAACTGGAGTGCTATGCGGGGGTGAGGGAGAAATAAGGCAGCTCCAGGTATAAACTAGTTCAGACCACTGTAAGAAACTTTGGCAACATGATGAAGAACTTTGAAATGTTTTCTAAACGTCTACTCCCTGATTCCACATCTGGGAATCAAGGGTAATAATCCTAAATTTATAAAAATCTTCACACACAAAAGACCTGCACTGGACTATGGTTTATAAGAGTAAAATACCAGAAAAACCCGAGTTTCTAAAAATGGGGGAATGGTTAAGTGTTATCAGCTGGAGACATAGCCTGTGACTAAATATTACGTGAAAAAAGCAAGACACCAAAGTCCACCTCAGTATGGAGATACGGATGTTTGAAAAGAGAAGCAAGTGCATAATTTATGCACCAGAAGAAGGGTCCAGCAGAAATTGGACCAATATATTTAAACGGTTATATTTGGGTCACAGGATTGAGGGGGCATTAAAAAGAAAATCTTGCCCCAATTTCCATATTTTCTTTGATAAACATGCTTCTCTCTTTCTTTCTCTCTCTTAGAGTAACACAACTAAAACAAGGAAATAGTCTCTATGTGCTTCCCCATCGTCTGGTGTCAATCTTTCCCATCTCCTTTCAAGAATGTACAGTCAGGGACTTCCCGCTTTCCAATGCAGGGGACGTGGGCTCCATCCCTGGTGGAAGAACTAAGATCCCACATCCTTTGTGGCAACTAAGCCACAACTGCTGAGTCCATAGCATCACAACTAGAGAGAAGCCCCACTTCCACCACTAGGACATGAGGAAGCCAAATAAGTAAATAGATATTAAAAAAAGGATGCACAGCCATGTATAAACGAACAAGCACAAGTTCGCATATTTCTGACTCTTCCCTCCTCTTCTTCCCCCTTCTTCCTCTTTTTTTCTTTTTGGAAATACAAATTTTTATTTATTAACAAAGGTCTTTTCTAACAGCTTAGTTACATTCCAGCAAACATTATTAATAGAATCAGTTGGCATGTGTAAATATAATGCAACTAAATGTAGTTTAAAGTGTTACTTTTGGCTTTAACTTTTTTAAAAACATATAATTAACTTACTTTAGAAAAAAAAAGTCAAAGAGCCAGCAAATATTAATTCAGTAAATCAAGTGTAAATGTCCTTGTCCTGGGTCATCTGGGACACTCTTCACAGTTGACTGGTTTAGCTGTCTAATAAATATCTTTTTTTTTAACTTTATATTTTATATTGGGGCACAACTTATTAACAATATTGTGTCAGTTTCACATTATGTACACACATGTATCTATTCTCCAAATTCTTTGACCATTTAGGCTGTCACAGAATACGGAGCAGAGTTCCCTGTGTACTACAGGAGGTCTTTGTTGGTTATCCACTTTAAATAAGGCAGTGTATACATGTCACACACGATTCCTCCTTTTTCTTCTTCTTTTTAAAAATTTAAACAAGTGTGGGATTATATCACATATTCCCACTTGTTCCTAAGCTTCCTTTAAAATAAGGTCTTCATTTCTAAGATCTCTGTGACCTAGGCAGTCAATTTCAACCTCTCCTTCCTTACTTGCTCTCACTAAATTCAAACCATCCTGCACCTCAGGAGCCTCAAGTCAAGATGTGAACCTTGAAGGGGGTCCCAACCCACTTCCTCCCAACCTTCTTCCTTCAAGTTCCCCTAGAAGGCAGGAAGGATTCATCCCTCACTTGGGCTGCCCTTCTCGAGCATGAAGTCCTTACCTGTAAATGGACACTGATACGGACCGCTTGTCCCCTTGAAATGCAGTATTTCCAAGTCTGGGACACTACCTTTTTTTTTTTTTTTTAAATATCTCGGTCCCTAACACATTGCTAGACTGCAAGGAGCTGCTCAACGATCACCTGTTGAATGAAAAACAAATGCCTACAGATACCATCGAACTATTTATGACTGATTTTAAAGCCAATCAAGTATCAAATGTTGAATGAATAACTTCTCAATAAAGAGAGAGTCCAAGAACCCAAAGAGCTTATAATGAAAATGGGAAATAAGACACATGTGCTTTCAAAGGCATGGCACACACCAGTGGTTCCTGTCAAAATGGTAGGAAAAAAAGGACTGAGAGAAGTTAAATGTATACAATTTAAACGACTGTCCTTTAGTCTGCGGTGAGTTCATTCTCTTTTTTGGTTATTGTTATTAAACTGTTCTTTTTGAAATGAGATTATAGAGATAGTAGGGGATAGCTGTTTCTTTTAATAGCCTTACTTGGTAAAAATACAAGTTGATGTTGTTCTGCCAACCCCTTCCCCTACCCAAGTTCTCTGGAATCTGACTGTCCTGCAAACCCAGGAGTGGGATCCAGGTGGTAAAGACTCTAATACTTTGTGGGAAGAATGAATCCCCCAGACTGAGTGGGATGCTCTTTTAGTTGATCTCTGAGGATGAGTTTGATTTTTGAAAGCAGAGAGAGCAAGCCAGTGATGAGAGCTGAAAGCTCTAAAGGATGCAGGAAAAAGAAGTCCAAAGATATTCAGTAGGTAATTTTTTGTAGAGAGCTGTCATAAGATGGTGGCTCAGATGGTAAAGAATCCACCTGCAATGCAGGAGATTCATGTTCAATCCCTGGGTAGAGAAGACCTCCTGGAGAAGGGAATGGCTACCCACTCCAGTATTCTTGCCTGGACAATTTCATGGACAGAGGATCCTGGTGGGCTATGGTCCATGGGGTCGCAACGAGTTGGACATGACTGAATGACTGGTGCTGAAAAAACAGCAAAAGAGCTTAGGAATGAAGACTTAAGCATTCATTCACTCTGGAGACCAAGAGCTTATACTGTCCCAGGTGCTTGATGTTTGTATTTTTTTGCATGTTTGATTATCTCAAGCCCCCATTTTGCAGAGAAGATATCACAGATAAGTTTCAGGGTAAAAAGTGACAGAGATGCTCTTTGAATCCAGGTCCACCTCCACTACCTTTGTACTCACTGTCCTGGCAACAAGCCCCTACCCTCAATGTATGGTCAATGAGGATGTTCTGAAGGTTTGTGGGCAGGACAATGATATAAAGAATGTGGTACCCATCAGAGGTTTTCTAAAAATGGCGATAAACAGGAGGCAAGAGCTGAAGTCAGGACACCGCTGCAGTGAGCCAGGCCTGATGTCCACACCATGTCCTCTGGGGTGTCTCTGGGGTTGGAGGATAGTTTCACAGAATCAACAGGACCTGGAGACTGAATGGTGTTTATGGAACATGAGGGAAAGAGGATCCGAAGACAGAGAGCTTGGGTGATGAGGAGAGTGTGAACTATAGGAGAACAGAGAAGCAGGGAGGGGAAATACCTACTGTCAAGCTGCTGCTGCTGCTAAGTCGCTTCAGTCGTGTCCGACTCTGTGTGACCCCATGGACGGCAGCCCACCAGGCTCCCCCGTCCTTGGGATTCTCCAGGCAAGAACACTGGAGTGGGTTGCCATTTCCTTCTCCAATGCATGAAAGTGAAAAGTGAAAGTGAAGTCTCTCAGTGGTGTCTGACTCTTCGCGACCCCATGGACTGCAGCCTACCAGGCTCCTCTGTCCATGGGATTTTCCAGGCAAGAGTGCTGGAGTGGGGTGCCATTTGCCTTCTCCTTTACTGTCATAGATTTCGCCAAAACGCCACAGTGGCACTGACCTGAACAAGGGCAGCAGAGCACAATGGTTAAGAGCCCAGGGTCCAAGTTAGTCCAGGCTCAATTCCTGCCTTGACAGGCATGGGTGACCTTAGGCAAGTGGTTTATCTATGACTGTTTCATCAAGCTTAAAACAAGAATAAAGAATCAATTTCCTGGCACTTCCCAGGTGGTCCAGTGGTTAAGAATCTGTCTTCCAATGTAGGGGACGTGGGTTTGATCCCTGGTCGGGGAACTAAGATCCCACATGCTGCAGAGGAACTAAGCCTGCACGCTCATTACCGAGCCTGCGTGCCACAACAAAGACCCAGTGCAGCCAGAAAAAAGAAAAAAAAAAAAAAAAAAAAGAATCACTTTTCTGTACAGCATAAACACAAAATTGTAAATAACCATATGTCAATAAAAAATAAACGAAATCTATCATTAAAAAAAAGAATATCATGCTCTTCACAAGGGGGTTGGCTTTAAGGATTAAAGGACTTCTTACTTGCCGTGCTGTGTGAAATTGCACAGCCTCCCATATTTGGCAGTCTCTTGTGCACTTTCCCCCGAGCTTTTGCTTCCCTTTTTTCTTATCCCTCCTTCCCATTCTTGGCACACCCAAATCCACTCCTCCTGGGGAAGTCCACACCCTTGCATGGCTTCTTGGAGACGCTTCTCCTGCAGGTCTCCTGAGTCTGCCTGCTGGCCCTTCTCGTCCCTCCCTCATTTTTACTAGTCCTGCTCAAACATTCAACTGTCTGGCAAGCACACTCTTATCTTCTTCCAGGTGAATAAAAATAAACCATATATTTTTTTATTTTGTAAAATGTCAAACATATACAAAAGTAGAGAGAATAATACAATGAAGCTGGTCAAGCCCTCACTCATGTTCCATGACTAGCCCATGGTCCATCTTGGGTCATCTATCCCCATCCACTCTACAGCCAACCCACCATGAGCCAAATTACTGTGAAGCAGAGCCCAAATAACATAACATTTTGCCCCTAAGTGTTACACTGAGTATCTCAAAAAGACTGACATTTTTAAAATGCCTATATATGATTTAAAAATTCCTATAAATGATAAATCAACAACCTCAGATATGCTGATGATACCACTCTAATAGCAAAAAGTGAAGAGGAACTAAAAAGCCTCTTGATGAGGGAGAAAGAGGAGAGTAAAAAGGCTAGCTTGAAACCTAATATTCAGAAAACTAAGATAGAGGCATCAAGTCCCATCACTTCTTGGCAAATAGATGGGGAAAAAAGTGGAAACAGTAGCAGATTGTATTTTCTTGAGGTCCAAAATCACTGTGGAAGGTGAGGCAGAAATGAAATTAAAAAATGCCTGCTCCTTGGAAGAAAAGCTATGACAAACCTAGACAGCATGTTAAAAAGCACAGACATCATTTTGCTGATGAAGGTCCATATATCAAAGCTACAGTTTTCCCAGTAGTCATGTACGGATGTGAGAGTCAGACCATAAAAAAAGCTGAGTGCTGAAGAATTGATGCTTTTGAATTGTGGTGCTGGAAAAGACTCTTGAGAGTCGCTTGGACAGCAAGGAGACCAAACCAGTCAATCCTAAAGGAAATCAACCCAGAAAATTCATTGGAGAAAGACTGATGCTAAAGCTGAAGTTCCAATACTTAGGCCACCTGGTGTGAAGAGCCGACCCACTGGAAAAGATTCTGATGCTGGGAAAGATTGAGGGCAGGAGGAGAAGGGAGTGACAGAGGATGCAATGGTTGGACGGCATCACCGACTCCATGCACAAGAGTTTGCGCAAGCTCCAGGTGATAGTAATGGATAGGGAAGCCTGGTGTGTTGCAGTCCAGGGGGTCACAGAGTCGCACATGACTGAGCAACTGAAAACAACAATCCTTAGGATGTCATTTACCACGTTCCTCTGAACCATGTATTTCTTGTAAACTAATAATGAGATCTAGAGGCTTCATCAAATTGAGGTTTAGTATTATTTTATCTTAGGGAGAGGAAACAAAACTACTTCTTCCCTTAGTAGCTGGGATACTTCTAAAGATAAATCTTCCTCACTACTATCGGGTGGGCCAGTAACAGACAGCACACGGCACAGGTGGGACAAAAGTCCGATCTTTTCCTTTCATATATCAGGCTTGAAATACTGACTATGGCTCCTTTTAATCCTCCACAGGAGACCAGAGTTTTTTGTTTAGTTTCAAGTCATTAATTTAAAGCTTCAAATAAATATGTTATTGATGTTCAAACTATTTCATCTTTTCCCTCTTGTTCAGAATGACTCCTGAGCCTTTTTGACCTAGTGGCCCTAGTACCTGAGTCTCTCGTAGGAGACTATTAGTATTTCAGTGGGAAATAGTATTAGGAGGTCACAGTCTGAGCACTATAGAGTCATTGCTATTCAAATGATGATTATTTCCAGGACTTTTCAGTAGAGAGGTTAGGAAAGAAAATTTCTCTTAATCTAATGAAAATAGATGATGAGTTTAAAGTAGACCTTCCAATTTGCATTCAGAACTACAAATTTTTTCTCAGCCTTCTTGATCTTCCATTTGTACCTCTTTTTAGCACATTGAAAACTCTTTTCTCAGTGACACCAACATGATTACTCATTTACTCCTTTCATAATACATACAGCACAGACTCAGAATAACAACACTAATACCACTGCATCAACCTGGTTAATGAAAACAGTTCAAGATTTTTTTTGGCAGGGTTGGGGTATATACCTTCTTCTTTAGCTCCTCAGGTTATATCCTTTCCCTGGTTGTTTAGTGGTTAGGATTTGGTGTTCTCAGGTTATATCCCGCTATGGGAGACCTGGGTTCAATCCCTGGGTTTGTTAGATCCCCTGGAGAAGGGTACGGCTACCCACTCCTATATTCTTGCCTGGAAAAATTCATGGAGAAAGGAGTCTGGCAGGATACAGTATATGGGGTCGCCAAGAGTTGGACACAACTGAGCGACTAACACTTTGACACACAGGGATATATAAATAATTGTGTTTGCACCAGTGGGTTTTGCTGAGATCTCCTGATTTTCAGTCTGGTTCTGTCCCTGGGACTTAAGCTTGTCCAGCCCTTAGCTGGAGGCATAACATCCTGTCTACTCTTGGGCAGTTCCACCCCTGAGGTGGACCAAAGCAAACCAAAAAGGTAGCATCATCCACAGCAGATACCTGACCTCAGACTTTGCTTGTCCAGGAATTCTGCATGCTCAGACACGCTTAGGTCTGGGATGGGATGGAGACTGAGTGTGCCTCGCCCTTTTGGCAGTGATTTGGGTAGACGGCTATTCCCAAGGGGGCCAGGCCTAAAGCTGACTAGGCTTTTCCTGTGGTCATGTCCAAGCCAATCGTGCTCTGGCAACTTTTGAAATGCCGTGAGGTGACAAAACACTTTCTTACAATAATTTTTCATTAAAGATAAAACTAGTGCCAGGCCTCCCTGCCCATCACCAACTCCCGGAGTTCACTCAAACTCATGTCCATTGAGTTGGTGATGCCATCCAGCCATCTCATCTTCTGTCATCCCCTTCTCCTCCTGCCCCCAATCCCTCCCAGCATTAGGGTCTTTTCCAATGAGTCAACTCTTCGCATGAGGTGGCCAAAGTACTGGAGTTTCAGCTTTAGCATCAGTCCTTCCAATGAACACCCAGGGCTGATCTCCTTTAGAATGGACTGGTTGGATCTCCTTGCAGTCCAAGGGACTCTCAAGAGTCTTCTCCAACACCACAATTCAAAAGCATCAATTCTTCGGCGCTCAGCTTTCTTCACAGTCCAACTCTCACATCTCACATGACCACTGGAAAAACCATAGCCTTGACTAGACGAACCTTTGTTGGCAAAGTAATGTCTCTGCTTTTCAACATGCTATCTAGGTTGGTCATAACTTTCCTTCCAAGGGGTAAGCGTCTTTTAATTTCATGGCTGCAATCACCATCTGCAGTGATTTTGGAGCCCCCCAAAATAAAGTCTGACACTGTTTCCACTGTTTCCCCATCTATTTCCCAGGAAGTGATGGGACCAGATGCCATGATCCTAGTTTTCTGTTGAGCTTTAAGCCAACTTTTTCACTCTCCTCTTTCACATTCATCAAGAGGCTTTTTAGTTCCTCTTCACTTTCTGCCATAAGGGTGGTGTCATCTGACTATCTGAGGTTATTGATATTTCTCCTGGCAATCTTGATTCCAGCTTGTGCTTCCTCCAGCCCAGCATTTCTCATGATGTACTCTGCATATAAATTAAATAAGCAGGGTGACAATATACAGCCTTGACGTACTCCTTTTCCTATTTGGAACCAGGCTGTTGTTCCATGTCCAGCTCTAACTGTTGCTTCCTGACCTGCAAACAGGTTTTTCAAGAGGCAGGTCAGGGGGTCTGGTATTCCCATCTCTTTCAGAATCTTCCATATAATTTACCTAGGTCTCTGTAAAAAACATTACTTTTCAGTTATGCAACTATCTATAAATGATATTTTTTTTAATCAAGAAAATAACTGGAAACATCAATGGACTCATTACCCATACTGAATAATTTAACAGGTTCTCATAATGATCTCAGAGTTCCCCTGACTTTTTTCCTAAAGAAAGAAAGTGTCACTGATACCCAGCTAAGGTACCCAATCTCAACCATCCATTTCCCCACCTTTTCAGAAATAACTATTGTCCCCATGTGCTCTTTATCATGCCTCTGCATGTTTCTATACTCATTACATATATATTATTATTATCCACAATTTACAGACTCAATTTGAGTGTTTTTTCCAACTTTTTATTATTTAGAAAAACTCCAAATTTACAAGAAAATAGTAGGAGAAGAAGAATGAAAATCCATTCCTCCTTCGACCAGGTTAATGATCATAATCATCATTACCATGTTTCCAAATTTTGCTTTATGTTTACCTTCCTCTGTATATACATGGGTGTGAGGATATCATGACACCTTATCCCTTGTTGGCAAAGTGATGTCTCTGCTTTACGGTTCTACAATACCATAAAAGCCAGTGAAAAATTCATTTTACGTTGGTCCTAGTCAAAACTAAGATTTGTAGAGCTGATCCTGAGTCATCAGAAACAAAATGAAACAAAAAAGATTCTATCTTCACTATTTAAGAAGTTAGAGGAGTGTAGGATCCCTTTTAGAAAATTCCCACCAAAAATTGGCTAAAGCTAATTTTATTGTCTTGAAAAACAAGTATTTATTGTCTAGAAAACCAAATTCCTTAAGGAATAAAAGACATATATACATGCAAATTTTTTTACCCCACAAATACACAGTGAATACCTCTCGAGTATGCTCCTAGGCATGGGGGGAGAAGAACACCATTTCTGATACGAAGGCATTAATGATCTAATGAAGGAGACAAACAAGAAAACAATGATTATGATATAAACTGACGGTGCTATTTGATGCTAGTATAGGCAATGGTGGAGAGTGGCACAGAAGTCAGTAACCATCAAGAATAGGAAGTTCTTTATGGTTGCCGGTGGAAGGGATGGGGCCGGGGGGTGGGAAGGGATCGTTAGGGAGTTTGGGATGGACATGTACACTCTGCTATATTTAAAATGAATAACCAACAAAGATAAAATGTTTAGCACAGGGAACTTTGTTCAATGTTATGTGGCAGCCTGGATGGGAGGGGACTTTAGGGGAGAATGGATACCTGTATATGTATGGCTGAGTCCCTTCACTATTCATCTGAAACTATCATAACATCACAACATTGTTCATTGACTGTACCCAATACAAAATAAAAACTTAAAAAAAAGAATAGGAAATTCACTGGCTTAGCTGGCCCTGTCATTTATGAACATTTATTGCTGAGTGAATATGTCTCTAATGCATGAGCTTCTTCTAAGACATAATGACAGTGTCTGGAAGTAGTTAGGGCAGAAGGTATCTACATGAGTCATGAGATTCACCTTATGAATGAAAACGGTTAGCCTCTGAAAACGGCTGGTGAATCCCCAGCATTCTCTAGGGACAACAGGGCCACTAAGAAGAAGGCAGCTGTCTCCCCTCCCCTCCCCAGGGTGTTCCTGTCATTGGAATGGCAGTAGGCTCAGGGGACCCTGGCTAAAACTAGAACTGATACTTCGTATTCTCCTGCAGGGCTCCGCTCACACACCTTATCAGGGCCCCCTTCACCCCTCCAAGCCTGGGCCGCTCCTATTACACATACTCCACGTAACGTTTCACTCTGCTTTACGGTGAGGACTGGTTTTCCTGTTTGTCCCCCCTGCCTTTCAAGGTCCCATGGGCTGGGACCCTATCAGATTCTACTTGGTAACCCCAGAAGGTGTTCTGTAATTGTTAAATGGATGCACAGATGCATGCACATCAGGCATGCTTCCAAGGCAGGCAGGGAGCAAGGGGGCTGATAATGTTGGCCTGATTAATTTCACCACATGTACACGTTCTAGAAGCAGAAGAAAGCATGGAAAATGTTTGTGGGCTGGTATGTTTGTTTTGATTTGTTTTATTCTCCGAGGCAGAGTGAAGAGGGTAAAAACGCACTGAGTTAACATCACTAACCACTCACTGGAAGTCGTTTGGAATCCATCATTTCCGAAAACTCGAAGCACAGCAGGACGCGAGGTTCCCAGATGGCAAGTGGGCTGGCGGGTCTTCATGGGCAACGGAAACAGGCAAATTGCATTTTGCACAGTCACATACCTTCCCAACGGATCCCAACTAGGATTTCCGCACGAGTCAAGTAATTCAAGGGAGGGAGCAGGGTGGTGGCGGGTGGAGGGAGGGGTGGGAAGGGTTGGGGTCCGCGGGGGTGGTGGCAGGAGAGAAAGGTGCCTGGAGACCTGTGAGAGGGGAAGGCTGGGCAGAGAGGGCTCCAACTTGCCCATACTTTTTAGTTTCCTTTCATCCCTGTTTGAATAAAGTCTGCATTCCTTTTCTTGGAGGACAGCCCCGCTCCCCACCCAGCACAGCCCTGAATATGATGGAGCCCCTCAGGCCAAGCTCGGCAAGGAAGCTGAACCCTGGCCAGCGTGAACACAGGCAGATTGTCCCCCTGGCCCGGCTCAAGCGGTCCATTCTCTTCCTAGGCCTCCAAACCCTAATTTGACCACAAAAACCTGGCCTCTGGTGTTTCTGTTATGAGTATCGGATTCCTTCAGCTGAACTTGGCTGTTCACTGCCTGAACAAATTACATTAACAATACAGAGAAATGTATACAGGGCCTTAAAAACACTGCTGAGCAGGGACCAAAACAAAGACGGCGGTGTCCTAGCAACAAACCTCACCCCCCCCCCTGCCAGGGACTGTGGGCCCTGGAACTCCGCTCTTCTCTGCAAACAATTAGGGACAGAGAAGTCACAATTACAGATGGGATTTACAGCCAGGGGAGCAATCTATAAATCACCAGGCTCCCACCCCCAGCCATTCCCAGCCAGATAATCAGAGCCAGATGTTCACCACAGCTGCTTCAACGTGGGTACAAGGCTGTCCAACTCGAGCACGCTCCTCCTCTGAGAACCGGCAGAGGCTCCAGCCAGAGAATCTGGCCAAGCCAGAGGGGGCCTTCGCGCCCTGGAGCCAGCCCAACTGTATGAAAAGCTGGTTCGTGTGGGAACTGCAACTGTCTGTTAGGAGCCACTGCAGAGGTGCCCGGTGCTCTCGCTGGTGAGCCCTGTGGCTCCCCGAGTTCTCCAGAACTTTGCACAGTTTGGTGACAATGGCGACAAAAATAATCATCACCAGCAGCATTAACATTCATTATCACTTGTGAAGTACTGAGCACCCGGTGGGTCCTTTATAGGTCTTCCTTCACTGAAGAATGCTCTTAGGAGATCAGCAGATATGGAATTTAGAAAGATGGTAACGATAACCCTGTATGCGAGACAGGAAAAGAGACACAGATGTATAGAACAGTCTTTTGGACTCTGTGGGAGAGGGCAAGGGTGGGATGATTTGGGAGAATGGCATTGAAACATGCATAATATCATATGTGGAAAAAAAAAAAAAAAAAGATCAGCAGAGACCAAGAAACTGAGCCTCAGTGAAGGGATAATGGTTTTCTAGAAGGTTCCAGGGCTGGTAAGAGGCAAAATAGCAACTCCACAGCTGAGTCAGCTTGAAACTGACGCCCCAACAATCTCATTAAATTGTGCAGTGATGGAGACTCTGATTCAGGAGGAGGGGCTGGCAGTTTCCAAATTATTCTCTCGACTATCAGCATCGAGGAGACTTGTCATGATTTTATTCCTCCAAAGTGGCTGGCGTTTTAAATTTCTAGATTGAATCAAGTCAAACTGTTAAGACTCGGGGCCATGGAACAGCAAACTCCAAGTGTGGTAAAAGCTAGGCTATTCAAATGTTGCCAAAGTACTTTTCTCCATAGCCCTCCTTTTTAATGCATGTCTAAATTTTTTAAAACTTATTTATTGAGATAACTTGCATGCAGTTATATGATATGCACACATCTTAAATGTGCAGCTCAATTAATTTTTACATCTGTATAAACCAGTGTCATAGCCACCAGATCAAATTATGCAACATTCTAGAACCCATTCTGGAAGGTTCTCACATGTCTCCTCCCAGCCAATATTCCTCTGCCCCCAAGATAGCAAGTGTTCTAATTTTTATCACCATAGAGAGTTCTGCTTGATTTTGAGCACACGGATTCACACCGTCTGTCTTTGCTGTCAAGACATGTCTTCTGTGCAGTTTTAGTTATTCTCTGGGTCCAACCCAGGTTCCCAATTCAAAACTATCAACAGTCAAAACTTGAGGTTACATGATGAGTGCTCTCCGCTACGCCATGACACTTGGAATTCCTCTTCCTAGTGCCCTGTTGGTGGTGTCTAAGATGCCCTGTCCTCAAGGGGTGGACAAGCCCCCAGCCATTTGTCTTCGGGAACTGCTGGTAACTGAATCTGGTAGTAACAGGCTGTGTTTACCCCACTTGTCACCCTTCATCCTTCATCCGGTGACAGCCAACATCTTTCACCCCTCAGGAAGTGCAGGAGGAAAGGGAGGATGTGGCTGGGGGCTCTCAAGGCGAGGAGCAGGATTACCCAGTCGGAATGTCTGGGCTCTGAGTGCCCTCACTTTGAGCTGTTCCTCACCCTCTCACTAGTCCAGGAGGTCCTGGATGCCGGGGGGAAGGGGAGGGGTGGAGGGGGTAGTTTCCCACCTGGGCAAGACGAGGTGCCCATTCACCATCCACGCACATGGGCCCCATGCAGGTGTGGGCCTCCCACTTAGAAACGTGGGCAGGAAAGCTAGGCAGGGTGAGCGTGGGGGTGGAGGTGATGCAAAAAAGGCCAGCGCAACCGGAAGGCGCCCTGAGCACAGTGCTGAGGGGCAGGATTTTCTTTTGCTGGCATTCTCCCCAGAGTCTTGACCTTGGCCCAAAGCACAGGGGTGCTCACCTTAACTCCTTGGCACTGCCCCAATTTCACTTCCCAGGGTGCTTATTTTTAGCTACTTGGAGCACCTGTTTATTTCCATGACTGCTTTAAAATTCTAAATCTGTTGGGATATTATGACACAGGACACTTCCAAAGGAGCTCGTGCTAGCAGCCGGAAGTGGCAGATCCTCAGGAATTCATACTCTCATCCGAGTGTTTACGGCTGACACATAAAGAAAGTGGCCTACCTTCCAAATAGAACTGTGGAGCACAGAATGACACAAAGGATATTTCGGGGTATGTCTTCTACATGCAACAAATGATTGAAGAGATGGAAATAGTGGAATTATAGCATTCCTTTTTTTTTTTTTTGTGGCACCGGGCAGTTTGTGGGATCTTAGTTACCCAACAAGGGATGGAACCTGGGCCCCCAACAGTGGAAACATGGACACCCAAACAATGGACTGCCAGAGAATTCCCTTATGGTATATTCTTGACTTGTAGGCCTATATCTGATTATCTGTGATGAGGACTGCTAGAGAATGGCAGAATTTGAAATTGACACAAATGCAGGCCACTCCCAAGTTCAGGACCTTGAATGCAGTCTTCTGTGACAGCGCTCCAGTCCAAAAAGGAGTTGGGGCCCATTGCCACACCCTGTCCTAAAAGCCCTCCCTGGCCCCTGGCATGTAGAAAGAAAGGAGGTTTCCCATTTGAGGCATTTCCTGAGCTCCCCAGTCTCAGCCTATACAACTACCTTCTGCCTCACCACCTACCCCACCCCACCAATTGCCAGAACTTCTCCTGGAATCAGATTCTCTTGGACTGGGAGATGAGTTTTGTCCTGTTCTAGTTCTGGAGTTTTCTAATGCATGCTAAGTCACTTCAGTTGTGTCTGACTCTGTGTGACCCCATGGACAGCAGCCCACCAGGCTCCTCTGTCCCTGGGATTCTCCAGGCAAGAATACTGGAGTGGGTTGCCATTTTCTAAAGGCTGCTCTATTTCCTAATCCGGTAACTGGCACGGGTGTGAGAGCTGGACTATAAAGAAAGCTGAGTGCCGAAAAATTGATGCTTTTGAACTGTGGTGCTGGAGCAGACTCTTGAGGGTCCCTTGGACTGCAAGGAGATCAAACCAGTCAATCCTAAAGGAAATGAGTCCTGAATATTCATCGGAAGGACTGAAACTGAAGCTCCCATACTTTGGCCACCTGATGCCAAGAGCTGACTCATCAGAAAAGACCCTGATGCAGGGAAAGATTGAGGGCAGGAGGAGAACAGGGTGACAGGATGAAATGGTTGAATGGCATCATCAACTCAATGGAGATGAGTTTGAGCAAACTCAGGGAGATAGTGAAGGACAGCGAAGCCTGCTGTACTGCAGCCCATGGGGTCGCAAAGTTAGACATGACCGAGCAACCGACAACAACAACTGAAATGTGAGAATCTTCTGACTCTTCCCATACCTCTCTTGGGACCCCAACAGTAACCCCAAGCACAACCTGCTGAGTGAGTGGTGTTGTCGTCCAGAGGGGGAGTGTCTGTGGCCAACATGTGACTGAGCATATCATTCTCCAGGACCTGAGGGTACAGAGGTGCATTTGGCCCCAAACCCTGAACAAGGCACATGGAAGGAGGTGAGAAAACTCAGCAGACAGAAGGAAGGCTGAATGATGGCTAAGTGGTAGAGAATGTGCCTGCTAAGCAGGAGATGCGGGTTGGATCCCTGGGTTGGGAGGATCCCTTGGAGAAGGGCATGGCAACCCACTCCAGGATTCTTGCCTGGAGAATCTCATGGACAGAGGAGCTTGGCGGGTCACAGTCTAAAGAATCAGACAGGACTTAGCGACTAAACAATAGCAAAGCGATATGCACCTTCCTACCTCCAAGCTTTTACCCTTGCTGTCCACCGGTCTGGTATCCTCTCCTCACTCTCCAAGTTCAGACTTGACTCAAAAGACAACTCAAAAAAAAAAAAAAAAAAATCAAAACCCCAGACTGTGATGGGCTTTCCTTCCTTGGAACCATGGGTCAAACATATCAATGCTTCGTTAGACCAGGCACAGGGTAGTCCTGATAATAACAAAAGCCACAATAATCATTGTCTGGTGTTTCCTGTGAGGTGGGCCCTGAACCCAGGCCTTTCACAGTGAAGTCCACAGTAAGCCTACGAGGTGGACGCTGCCACTGCCCAGACACAACAAGGTCAGGTAACCTGCTCATGGTCATGCCACCGCTAAGTGATGGTATTGTACATGCTCAGTCACGCCTGACTCTTTGTGACACCATGGACTATAGCCCATCAGGCTCCTCTGTCCATGGGATTCTCCAGGCAAGAATACTGGAGTGGGTTGCCGTGCCCTCCTCCAGGGGATCTTCCCAACCCAGGGATAAAACCCACGTCTTTTACGTTTTCTGCATCGGCAGGTGGGTTCTTTACCCTTAGTGCCACCTGGATAGCCCAAGATAAGTGGTGGGGTCAGCACTGAATCCGGCCTTACTCTTGAAGCCCCAACACAACAAGGCTCTGCTGGAGGAGTGGGCACAGACCATTGGAGGGGGGCGGCCACCTGTTACCCTGCAGGAATCTGAGGCCAGCCCTGCTATGCCATGGATTTTTCAAAAAATTTTACATATTTTCTAACTTTGTAAAATCACTGTTCTAGCCCCAAATTGCATCTGAGATGGAATTGGGCCAGTGGGCACCGGCCATGCCCACTGAGAACAGTGCATCGTGCACCTGACCAGGCATTTCCCTGTGGGGTCTCACCTTCCAGGCCTGGAATCCTTGTTTCCGTGTCTGTGGTATCAGTTGGCATTTCCCTAATTTACAAGCTAAGTGAGGACAGAGAGCTGGGCTTAGAATTCATCAGGTTTTGTGAAATCCTCCATAGCCTCTTGCCCTCTTAGGAAGAACAGGGGAGAGACTTGCCTTTATAGAAATCCTACTGGGTGCCAACACTGTTCTAGAACTTTCTGTGTAGCAGCTCATGTAGTCCTCACCTATTGGGGTGATAATATTGACCTAGCTTTTTTATTGTTTTTAAACAGAGGCAGATGGTGAAAGGTTGAGGCATTTGGTCTCTCACCTAAAGGCATGGGCGTTAGAGACAGCCCCTTGCATGCTTCCCTCCAGCTCAGGGAACACTTGTAAATGACTGTTGATGTGTTCTATCTCCATGGTTCTGGCAAGGAAATCAATTCTTTTCCTTTTGACTGAGCTGTGCACAGCTGGTGGGATCCTAGTTCTCCAATCAGGGAACAAACCCATGCCCTTGGCAGTGAAAGCTCGGAGCCCTAACCACTGGACTGCAGGGTTGTTGTCGTTTGGTCACTAAGTTGTATCTGACTCTTTGTGACTCCATGGACTGCAGCACACCAGGCTTCCCTGTCCTTCACTATCTCCCAGAGTTGGCTCAAACTCGTGTCCATGCCATCTGACCATCTCATCCTCTGTTGCCCTCTTCTCTTCTTGCTCTCAATCTTTCCCAGAATCAGGGTCTTTTCCAATAAGTCAGCTCTTTACGTCAGGTGGCCAGGGTATTGGACTGCCAGGGAATTCCCATCAATTCTTAAATTAATTACTGAGGGGACTGTTTATGTTTGAAAGGCTCTCAGTAAGAAATAAAGTACTGACTCCTGGATACCTAAATTCTCAGAGTTTGGGGGGCCATCCTGTCTGCCTTGAAGACTGAACACTGCCCTAGAGATAAAGGCATATTCAGCAATATTACTCAGAAGTGTTTGCTAAACCCCTTGGTGGGTGGGGGTGAGGGGCCCCAAAGTGGAAAAGCAAGGTGTCTCAGGGAATAGACCCTTCATGCTGTGTGACCAGAGGCAGCCCAGTGCAGACAGAGCCTTGCGTGGATCCTGGGTTCCACAGCTCGTGCACCATGCGATCTGGGCCAGTCTCTGCCTCGTCCATGTTTCAGTTTCCCACCTACAACACAGGGATGATGAGGCTGGAACTAATAGTGCTCACTAACTCATGGCTGCTCTGAGGGTTAAATTAGTTGAAATCTGTGTTTATAGCCATAACTGACATGTGGCAAACCTCCAGAGTGGTGTTAGTATTTAGAACCCCACGTCAGGACTTCGCTGGTGGTCCAGTGGTCAAGAATCTGCCTTGCAATGCAGGGCACTCAGGTTCAATCCCTGGTCTGGGAAGATTCCACACGATGCAAGACAACTAAGCCCATGCTCCACACTACTGAGCCCTAGAGCCCACGAGCTGCAACTACTGAGTCTGTGCTCTGCAACAAGAGAAGCCACAGCGATGAGAAGCCAGTGCACTGCAACTAGAGAGCAGCCTCCGCTCACTGCAACAAGAGAAAGCCCTCAGGCAGCAGCAAAGACCAAGCCCAGTCAAAAATAAATACTTAAATATAAATGTATATAGAACTCCTATCAAGGCACCTCTGCCACTCTCCATGGAAGGGACAGGTCCTAACAGACTCGGTCAAAGAGTCAGGAAGAGCCTGGATGAACCCAGCCCTTCACACTGCCATCAGATGCTCCCTTCAACGGTCTAGAGAGAACTTTCTCCTCTGGATGGGTCTCAACTGGGTCTCATTGTTTATAGTGGGTTTTGCTCGATCCTCTTGGGTTTTCCAGGTAGACGATTTGCAAACAGGGATCATTTTACCTACCATCTTTACTGTCGTGGCTACTGTACATGCAACCCCTCTCCATTCCTAGCTCTTCACATTTGTCATTTATTCAAAGGACAAAGCCCTACTTGGCAATGACCTGGGGTCACCGCTAGAGATGCTTCCCAAGGGGAGAAATCGCAGGGCTCAGTAAGGGGCTGGCTGCAGCTGTGCTAGGTCGAAGGTCGCCCTAGCAGGGTGGGCAGCTCCTGAGAGAAGTAGGAATTCAACCCCTAAATGAGGACACTCAGGGCTTGCGGAGCAGGGGATAGGCAGGAAGGGAGCCTCTCGGGAGGCAGAGGAGAGCCAGAGCTGAGGTCACCATAGGACCCAGTAATGGTCCTGTGGCTGGGAGTGTTCCCTACCGGACCGGACAAAGGGCTAGGACCCAAAGTGCTGCTGAATCAGCACTGACCTGTGAAGATTACGCCCTGTCCCCTTGGACACCACCTAGGACAAGGTCTTCAAGATGATCTCTCCCTCCAGGATTTTAGGTATATGGAGATGGAAATGCTTTAAAAAAAAAAAAAGAGACACCCATGTCTCAAGTGGGAGATACCATTAAAGAAGGTAAACAATTTCCTAACTCACTAACAGTCTTACTGGGACTGTCCTGGTGGTCCAGTGGTTAGGCGTGGGTTCGATCCCTGGTTGGGGAACTAAGATCTTGCATGCTGCATAATGTGGCCAAAACAAAAACAAACACACTAACACCCACCCACACACAAACACAAAATAAACCCCAAAACCAATCTCACTGATTTCTACATCTAGGAGCACCCTAGGTTTACTAACCTTCCAGGACTGGATGTATATGTGACAGGAATCATCTCATCATTTGGAAACAGAACAGTTGCAGCAGAAGGTTTCTGTGCAAAGGTTGCTTCGTATCACTGAGACCCTGTGTCAGCCCTGGAGATAGCCCTCCCATCTCAGTGCTATAGCTTCTACTCAGGATGGTCCAGGAATCTGCATTTCAACAAGCACCCAGGGTGCTTCTGGAGCAGAGGTCTGGGATCACACTCTGAGAATGACTGTCCTGAGAGTTCTGCAGGCTCAGAGCCCCGACCATGTCCATCCCTACTCCCTCCTCTGACCCAGGAGGCCCTCCCAGCCATTCAACTGTGAGCAGCTCCCTTTGGGAGCAGAGGCTCCCGGTCAGTGGACAGACCACAGGAAAAGAAGCAGGCTGACCAGGGACTCCAGACGTTACATCTCCCATCCCCAATTACGGAGGATGGACAGGGCTACAGAACATCCAACGAAGCTCTCCCAGCTCACTCAAGTGCCAACTGGCTTCACATGCACCTGTGGTCACAGCCTCAAGCAGAGGAAGGGGATGTCCCATGGGTTTCTGCGCCTTTGCGGGTCCTACACTGGTCCCCAAATCACCATGCTCCTCTGGGTTGCTGCCTGGGGACTGACTTCTTTATTCACACCCAGGCCCTTCCCAGGGGCTTGAATGTACACATTCATCTGTCCCACTTGGAAAAAACTCTCTTAACCAGAGCATGCTCTTCACCTGTTCACCTGTGGCACCTTTTAGATTAAGATAAATATTTAACCCTGTTTTTCAATGACTCCTGTAAAACCTACGAAAGACGTGGAGGAAAAAGAAATCGATGACAAACAAATGGGGTTAAACCTGCCAAGCTCAGAATATTTTGAAAACAATAACCTTTAGCAATTTCTTATTAATTTCATATTGACTCCCATGGGAAGAAAAAAATTCATTTTTTATAATCTATCACTTTCTCATGATAATAAAAAATAAACTGAAGATAGCAAAAATGTAGCCTATAAACATTTTTTTTTCTTCCTGGAATTGTCCCTTCCACACAAAAAAAAGGGAGTTCCAAGCATTCCAGAATCTTTCCCTCTGTATTTGCAGAGGATTGGTTCATGACCCACATCCATGGATGGTTGAGTCCCTTATAAGAAACAGCGTTGAATTTGCAGATAACCTAGGCACACCCTACTGTATCCTTTAGACCATGCCTAGATTACTTATAATACCCAATACAAGGTAAATGCTATATACAAAGCTGTCACTGTGTGATAAATTCAAGTTTTGCTTCTTAGGGATTTCTGGAATTTTTTCCCTGAATATTTTAACCTGCAGTTGGTCAAACTGGTGATTCGAAACCCGCAGATACAGAAGGCAAACTATATTTGGCCCCAGATATGTGGAAAAACTAAAAGTCCATGTGTGACAGATAAATGCATATCTAGAAATCACTCTGAAAGCATGCAATGGTAAGAATTTAGCTTTTCAGCCACGAAAGAGATATGGCTCACCCCCTCACTTCCTTCGGCCACCCCTGCTATCTCAAACAGTAAAGAATCTGCCTGCAATGCAGGAGATTTGGATTCAATCCCTGAGTCAGAAAGATCCCCTGGAGAAGGGAATTGGTATGCATTCTAGTGTTCTTGCCTGGAGAATTCCATGGACAGAGAAGCCTGGCAGGCTACAGTCCATGGGGTGGCAAAGAGACATGACTGAGCAACTAACACACTTTCACCTCCTCCAGGTCTCTTCTTAAAAGTCCCGTCTGTGAGGCATGTCCTAACGTCATCATACAACAGCATCCCAATCTTTACTCTCAGTTTCTTGCTCTCTTCTATTTTCCTCATCAATACCTAACACACTGTTTATTTATTCAGTCTCTCTTTCAACCAGAAGGTAAGCAACTTACATGCTAACATTTTCCTCCCTGCTATATACCAAGGACCTTGAAAGTGCCTGACAGGTCAATGTACCCAGTGAAGGAGCCCCGTCCATCTGTCCATCCGTCCATATGTGTGTGTGTGTGCATGCGGATAAGTCACTTCAGTCATGTCCGACTCTTTGCGACCCCAGGAACTGTAGCCTGCCAGGCTCATCTGTCCATGGGATTCTCCAGGCAAGAATACTGGAACGGATTGCCATGCCCTCCTCCAGGGGATCTTCCCGACCCAAGGATTGAACCCGAGTCTCTTATGATTCCTGCATAGCGTCACCTGGGAAGCCCATAAATGAGTACTAAAACTCATTATCCAAATATGGGCTGAAATCCCCATTTGTTTCTGTATCAGTGAAGGTGCTTCTGAAATGTTTGAGAACAACTTGGAATGAGGAGTAATGTAACTAAACATTTTTTTGGTGATAGATTACCACCCTTCACACCATCATTCAGAAGGATGTTTCTGGCTGGAGAGTCAAGTCCACATTCCGGTTCGAGGGACTGGGTTTCAAGTGCTGTCTTAAAAGACAAATCTTTAGAAGACTGGATATTCTTTATTACCAGGGCAAAATATCTTGTATTTTTGTTGTTGTTTACTGGGGTTTATTTTCTCCTCCTAAAATTACAATACATGCTACAATTTTCTGTTGCGTAAAATGAACGAGAATCTTATTAAACTATTAGCTCCTTGAAGGGAGGTATTAACTCTAGATTCACAGCACCAAGAATAGTGGCTGGCCCAGAAAAGAGCCTTAAAGTAAGTTTAATGAGATCAAAGAGCCTCAGTTTAAAGACTCTCTGCCTGGTCTGGTTTAGCACAAATCCTGTTCTCAATTTGGTATCTGCCTCATGCTAGCTGTAGGATTTCGGGCTCTGGAACTAATTTTCCAGAAAATTAAATGAAATGATAACTTACAAACAGCATCCATTTTGAAGCCTGGGGCTAGCTTGGCAGTCAATTGGTAAGTGGCAGGGGTGACTGTTTTGTCCCTAAAATGCAGACAGAACCAAGACTGTTCGTGTAGCTTTTGCATTGTCATTTTAAGTGTCCACCAGAATCTTGGCTTGGCACACAACCCTAAACCCCACTAACACATTCTGTGGTCACATAGCCCCATAGGGTCAGGGAGGAATGCAGCCAGTCTGGTTAAAAACTAATGCAAATGGTCTCAGTGATAAAAAGGCCACCAACAAGGAGAGTCAGTTTGGTGTGGGTGGGAGAAAGGGCACCAACTTTCCCACAAGCTGGAGGCAATCCCAACAGAGACGTCACCCTCGGGCCATACACTCTTGTTTTCTACCATGGCCCCTGCCCCAAGACTCTCCAGCCAGAGTACCTAAGCCCAACAGAAGGGATTTAATGCCCCTAGGGCTTTACCTTCAGTTGGAAATGTCCTTCTCTGTCAATGATAGAAGGTCAGCTGTAGACAGCATATCAAGAAAAGAAAGCCTCTAAGTAGGTGATTGGAGAAGGAAATGGCAACCCAATCCAGTATTCTTGCCTGGAAAATCCCACGGACAGAGGAGCCTGGTGGGCTATAATCCACAGGGTCGCGAAGAGTAGGATATGACTTAGCAACTAAACAACAACATCAAAGTAGGTGATAGTCCTTATTGACGACTTATCAATCCCAGGATCCAACTAAAGTGCTAACATTTAATTTTTACATAATGTCCACTGTTTGATTGATTGATTGATTGATTGGGGCTTCCCAGGTGGTTCAGTGGTAAAGAATCCTGTGCCAATTCAGAGACACGGGTTCTATCTCTGAGTCAGGAAGATTCCTGGGAGAAGGAAAGGGCAACCCACTCCAGTATTCTTGCTGAGAAATCCCATGGACAAGAAGCCTGGCAGGCTACAGTCCATGGGGTCACAAAAGAGTCAGACCACAAGGTCTGACTTGGCCGGACCACAAGGCATTTGGGATCTTAGCTCCCCAACCAGAGACTGAACCTGTGCCCCCTGCCTTGGAAGCGGGGTCTTAACGCTGAACCATGAGGGAAGTGCCTCCACTGTTCTTAAAATCCATTAGAGTTGGGAAGCCATTATATGAAAAACATCAAATAAAGGATGAGAGTTGACAAGCACTCCTGTCTGCTGCCCCCAAAGTCTTCTATCAATATATCCATAGCCCCCAAGTGCAGAGGCTCATGACAATTTATCTGGACAGGAATCTATCACTTCAAGACTAGAAATACTCAACCTTTGGTTGACAATCAGTTCTACAGACGTGTGGTATCTTTGCTTCCAGGAAACAAAGACTTTTAATACACACCTTTCCCACTGCCCTCAGCTCTAAGGCCAGCACTGTACTGAGAGGGAAATGGGCAGTAAGCTCCCTGTAAGGGCCGGGGGCCATTGTTGGATACTGTTTTTAAAAACATCTTTCTTGTTTTTCAATTTACAAAAGCAATATATATATATTATTTCAAGACAACCTGAAACATGACTCAAATTTAGAAAATGAAAAGTTCTCCAAAGCCCGTGAACTTCCAGATAGATTTCTATAAACAGATTAAAGAAAAAACCTAAAGTGTACCTTTAACAAAGATGTTTTTTCTTTGTTATAAAGAAAATCAAAAAATGAGGTACAAATTCTACCCGTTGACTTAGTTTAAACTTAAAAAGTTGTTGAGAGTATGGAAAGTCATTGTCATGCTGCTAACAGAAGTATAATTTCTATTCACATGTCTATTTACAGAAAGTCTTTTTCTAGATGGCATTTTGGCCAAATTTATTAAAATTTAAAATGCACACATACCATTAGACCCAGTAAATCTGGTGTTAGGAATCTGTTCTAGAGAAGGACTAACTTATGGGCACAAAGAGACATGGACAAGAGCTCTTTTCCTTTCTTTTTTTTTTTTTTGAATGTTTATCAAAATGGGAATGGTTCCAAGGTAATCTTTACTGCGGAATGTAACACAGCAGCTAAGAAGAATGAGGTTGACCCATATGTACTGATCTGGAAAGGTCTCTGAGATACACTAAGTGGAACCACACACACACACATGTTACTGAGCATGAATAATATGCCTCTCTTTGTGTTAAAAAAAAATTTACGAAATAATCATAGTAGCTATGTACAACTGGCCTTCCATATCCTCGAATTTCACATCTCAGGATTCAGCCAATTGCAAAACAAAAATATTCCGAGGAAAAAATAAATTCCAGAAAGTTCTAAAAAGCAAAACTGGAATTTGCCATGCACCAGCAAATGCTATTTACACAGCATTAAAAAAAACTTTTTTTCCTTCACCAAGCCACTCGGCATTCAGAATTTTAGCTCCCCGTGGAAACACGGAGTTTCAACCACTGGCCAGGGTCCCATACATAGCATTTATATTGTAGTAAGTATTATAAGTAATCTAGAAATGACTTAACGTATAAGGGAGGATGCACATGGGTTATACACAAATATTACAGGCATACCTTCGGAGAGATTAAGGGTTCAGTTTGAGACCACTCAATAAGTAAAGCAGATGATATAATAAAGCAAGTCACATGAATTTTTTGGTTTCCCAGTTCATATAAAAGCTGTGTTGAGGTCCAGTTAAGTGTACAATAGCATTTTATCTATAAAAAATGTACATATCTTAATTAAAAACCACTTTACTTGGCTTCCCTGGTGGTTCAGTGGTAAAGAATTCACCTGCCAATGCAGGAGACTCAGGTTCAATCCCTCATCTAAAAAGACCCCATGTGCCTCAGAGCAACTAAGCCCATGCACCTCAACTATTGAGCCTGTGCCCTAGAGCCCCGGAGCTGCAACTACCGAGCCTCCCCAGAGCCTGTGCTCTGCAAGGAGAGAAGCCTGCGCACAGCAACTAGAGAGCAGCCCCTGCTCTCTGCAACTAGAGAAAAGTCCAAGCAGCACCGAAGACCCAGGACAACGGAAACAACAACGACGACAACAAAATGCTATTGCTCATCATCTGAACCTTCAGGTTGTAATCTTTTTGCAACAATAATATCAAAGAACACTGATCATAGACCACCAACACAAATATGAGAAAGTTTGAAATGCTGCTAGAATTACCAAAACGTGACAGAGACATGATGTGAACAAATGCTGTTGGAAAAAGGTCACCAGAAGACTTGCTTAATGCAGGGTTGCCACACACCTTCCATTTGCCAAAAAAGAAATTTGTGAAAACTCTGCCAAGTGCAATAAATCAAAGCACATTAAAACAAGGTATGCCGGTATGCCACTTTATGTAAGGGACTCGTGCATCCTCCAATTTTGTGATCCACAGTAGGAGATCCTGGAGCAAACCTACCACAGATAACAGAGGAATAACTGTATATATGTGTTCAAATCAGCCTGGAAGCCCAGACTGTGGAGTAAAATGAAGCTAGAAAGAGAGGGAAAGGAAGAAGAGGTCAAGATAGAATTTTATGTCCCTTGTATTGTTTGAATGTTTTACTACAATTAGCATGCATGCCTCTCATAAGTGTAAAAAAGAGTGATGAAGACTTCCTGGTGGTCCAGTAGCTAAGACTCTGTGCTCCCAAATGCAGAGGACTCAGGTTTGATCCCAGGTCAGGGAACTAGATCCCACATGCTGCAACTGAGATTCTGCATGCTGAAAATAAGACCCAGCACAGCCAAATAAATAAATACTTTTACAACAATCTATAAAAAATGATGAAACAAAATCTTTAATCCAGTTGATATACTTGATTTTAGCATGACGTAGGGACTTAGCTCCCCCTTCCAAGTCATCCTTTTCTCTCTATGTGCTTGAGCCTGTTTCAGTTCTTTAGTCTATTACCACATCATTATCACTTGCTGTGGTTTTACAGGACACTTCAACATCCTTTACAATAATTTTAAAAGCACCTTTTAATTTCTTTTACAATTCTAACATTTTAATCCATTTGGAATTTTCTTTCATGAAATAATTTCCTATTTAGTCTTGAGTCTGATCTAACCATAATATGAACCTGCATTTCAGTGACTCTGGGCTGTCTAGCTACTCAAGAATTAATATCTTCATTTTTTAAATGTTATTTATTTATTTTTATTTTTGGCGGCACTAGGTCTTCACTGCTTTGCTCAGGCTTTCTCTAGTTGCAGCGAGCAGGGGCTAATCTCTAGTTGCAATGAGCTGCTTTCTTATTGAAGTGGCTTCTCTTGTTGTGGGGGCTTCCCTTGTGGCTCATCTAGTAAAGAATCCTCCTGCAATTTGGGAGACCTGGGTTCGATCCCTGGGTTGGGAAGATCCCCTGGAGGGGAAAGGCTACCCATTCCAGTATTCTGGCCTGGAGAATTCCATGGACTGTATAGTCCATGGGGTCGCAAAGAGTCAGACACGACTGAGAAACTTTCACTTTCACTTTCTCTTGTTTTGGAGCATGTGCTCTTAGAGTGTGTAGGCTCATTAGTTCAGGGGCACGGGCTTAGCTGCTCCAAGGCATGTGGGATCTTCCTGGACCAGGGATCAAACCCATGTTCCCTGCAATGGCAGGTGGATTCTTACTTAACCACTGGACCACCAGGGAAGTCCCAGAATTAATATCTTCAAACACATGATACTGAGTTAGTATCTCATCTGTGGTAGAGTGACTTGCAGTGTTCTGGTCATGTTAGTTAATCTGATGTTAAGATGGACACAGTACCTGAGGCAGAGTGCTAGGTTTCAAATGTGAGAAATGCTATTGAAACTCATGGATCTTGGAGAATACACACTAACCCTTCATAAGAGTAAGGAAGGATTTTAGCTTTCTATAACATCCTAGGGTCCATATTTGCCTCTCCATTAAAATAACTCAGGATCTCAAATCTCTTGCCACTATAGTAGGAGGCTGGAGCCCTCACGTCCCTGGGCCTGCTCTACTGTTCTGCTGCTGCTGCTAAGTCACTTCAGTCGTGTCCGACTCTGTGTGACCCCATAGATGGCAGGCCACCAGGCTCCCCCGTCCCTGGGATTCTCCAGGCGAACACTCCATGGAGTGGATTGCCATTTCCTTCTCCAATGCATGAAAGTGAAAAGTGAAAGGGAAGTCACTCAGTCGTGTCCGACTCTTAGCGACCCCATGGACTGCAGGCTACCAGGCTCCTCCATCCATAGGATTTTCCAGGCAAGAGTACTGGGGTGGGGTGCCACTGCCTTCTCCAGCTCTACTGTTCTAAGATTATCAAACTGCCTTGCACAGAAGGAAGCTGGGGCCCTAACTTTTGGGGATGATAAAAACCTGCCTGTCTGCCTGCTAAGTCGCTTCAGTGGTGTTCAGCTGTTTTTGACTCCCACAGACTGTCCATGGGGTTCTCCAGGCAAGAATACTGAGTGGGTTGCCATGCCCTTCTCCATGGGATAAAAATCTACCCCCTACATTAACCAAAGCCCTCAAATGTAAGAGCTAAAACAATAAAACTCTTAGAGCACAGACATAAATTTTCATGACAGGATTAAACAATGGTTGTTTAGATATTACATGCAAAGCACAAATGACAAAAGAAAAAAATAAATTATCAATGTTTAAGACTTCTGTGACTCAAAGAATATTATCGAGAAAATGAAAAGACAACCCACAGAATGGGAAAAAATATTTTCAACTCACAAGTCTCATAAGGATCTACTGTTTACAGTACACGGGCTTCCCAGGCGGTGCTAGCGATAAAGACTCTGCATGCCAATGTAGAGGACACAGGAGGCGCAGTTCAATCCCTGAGTTGGGAAATGCCATCCCACTTCAGTATACTTGGTAGGAGAATCCTAAGAACAGAGGAGCCTGGCAGGCTACAGATCATGGGGTCGCAAAAAGTCAGACACGACTGAGAATCTGAGCGCATTTTAGAATACATAAGAACTCTTATAACTCAATAATAAAAAGACAAATAATCGAATTTTAAAAGATCAAAGATTTGAACAGAAATTTTTCTAAAGAAGACATGCCAGTGGCCAAGCAGCACATAAAAAGATGCCAAACAGCATTGGCCGCAAGGAAAATACCAATCAAAACTATAATGAGATATCCACCCACATCCACTAAGGTGGCCACAGTCAAAGGGACAGGCAGCAACAAGTGAGAATGCAGAGCATTGGGATCCTCATACACTGCTGATGGCAATGTAAAATGGTAGACCCACTCTGGAAAACAGACTGGCATTTCCTCAAATTTTAAACAGAGAGCTGTTGTATGGCCCAGCAATTCCACTCCTAGGCACTGATACATACCCAAGATAATTAAAAACACACAAAACCTTATACACAAATATACCCCCAATGGAGTGGGTTGCCATTTCTTCCTCCAGGGGATCTTCCCAACCCAGGGATTGATTCCGAGTCTCCTTTGTCTCCTGCATTGCAGGTGGATTCTTACTCACTGAGCCATCAAGGAAGCCCTGCACAAACATAAGTATTCATAATTGTTGCTGTTCAGTCCCTAAGTTGTATCCGACTCTTTGCGACCCCATGGACTGCAGCACACCAGGCTTCCCTATTCTTCATGTCTCCCAGAGTTTGTTCAGATTCACGTCCAATGAGTTGGTAATACTATCTAACCATCAAACCCTTTGCTGCCCTCTTCTCCTTTTGCCTTCAATCCTTACAAGCATCAGGGTCTTTTTCAATGAGCTGACTGTTCACATCAGGTAACCAAAGTACTGGAGGCTCAGCTTCAGCATCAGTCCTTCCAATGAATATTCAAAGTATTCATAATACTATTCAAAGTACAAAAAAGTGGAAATAATCTAAATGTTCTTCAACTGATGAATGGATAAACAAAATAGGGTATATTCCTCCAAAGGAATATTATTCAGCCATAAAAAAGGAAAGTATACTGATTTACATTGCAATATGAATAAACCTTGAAAACATTATGCTAAGTGGAAGAAGCCTGTTACAAAAGGTCACATGTTGTATGATTCCATTTATACAAAATGTCCAGAATAGGCAGCTCCGTACAAAGCAGATGAGTGGTTGCCAGAGGTTCGAGGGAGGGGACAAGGGAGTGTTAAGTCACCCAGTTGAGTCCGATTCTTTGCAACCCCACGGACTGTAGCCAACCAGGCTTTTCTGTCCATAGAATTCTCCAGGCAAGAATACTGGAGTGGATTGCCATTTCCTCCTCCCTCTCTGCCTTTGAGGGAGGAGACAAAGGAGAGTGACTACTAATGGGTTAGGTTTCTTTTTGGAGGGATGAAAATCGTCTGGAATTAGATAGCGGTGATGGTTGCACAACTCTGTGAACACACTAAAACCACGAAATTTTTCGCTTTAATAAAAGGGTGACTGGTATGGTATGTAAATTATATCTCAATAAAGTAAATAAATAGGATTTTCAAGCCATTAAAGGAATGAGAGAAAATATCTTGTACAATATTTTTGGAAATAAGCCTGAATCTTTACATCCAACTGGCATACCCCAAACAATGCTCCCCAATCTTGGCCTCCCATTAGAATCACCCGGGGAACTTTTAAAAACACACCGATGCTTGGACCTTCTTCCCAGAGGTGGCGATTTAATTGGTCTGGGGTGGGGCCTAGGGACTTTTGGTTCTCAAAAGCTCCCCAGTTGATTCTAATGTGCAGACAGAACTGAGAACTGGCTGCCCTAGAATTTGAGCTTTCAAGAGTCCCTGGTGTTGGTTTAGATATCTGTTATTTAATTCTTTCTCATAAACATGAGACAAACAAAAATTTAAATGGCTCACAGTTTCTGGCTTGTTACAGCTGGGATTTTGTTGTCTCGTCTACATTAAAAAAAAAAAAAAGATCAGCAGGTTGCCATTTTACAGACAGAATCTGAAGTACAAAATGGCTAAACACACACTGACGTCACCATAGTGAGCTGGGGTGGAGACTGAATTACAGCTGAGTCCCTGGGAACCTAACTTACTTCTTTTAGTAAGTCGGATGGAACATCCACTCGGCACCGGTGTTGCTGGCCCAGGAGGATGGAGGATGGAGGATGGATGGAGCCTCAGTCTGAGAAAACTGCAAATGCTCAAGTCCACCAACCTGACCTTCGGATTTAGTTAAATGGAGCCACCCCTCTGCCTCCCCCCGACAACAAAGCCTTTTTCTTAAAAGGCTGGGAAGATGAGGCTATTTCACTTCTTCATCTCAGGTAAGCCACCTCTCAAGTGCTCATCTACCTAGAACACTACTTGTCTGATTTTCATTTTTTCCCCTAAGCTGGTGAAAGCCACGTCAGGTCTGCTTTAGGCTCTATGTTCGTTTAGAAGCCCCAAAACTGTTTCCAATTGGCAACGTCACGGCCAGTGTGTGTTGTTCATTAGTCTATTTGTGGGAGGCTGTCCGGGCCCCCATCCAGCCCCAACCTGTGGGAAATTCTTCCCTGATCCGAGAACCCACCAGGTGCCCCTGAGACCAGGAACGAGGCGGCCGCCTCCACCTCCCCTATGCTCTAAACGGATACACACACAGCGGCTGTCTGGGTTCTGATCTTGCTGAGGAAGCTCTCAATGATTCTCTGGCCCTTCTTTCTCTCTCACCGAGCTGTTTTATAAGTTGAATGCTAATCTGGGTTTCTTCACAATGTCGCCTTTGACGAAAACCTAATAAAACCCCAAACGGGAAATCCAGGAGTCATGGAGATGCCACGTGACTGTAACCTAAGGTTGTTGGTCAACTTGATTGGGTTTTTGAGCTCATACACCATCTAGGGGCCTTAGTTACCCCATCCACCTTTGTTCAAATAAAGAAGATCTTTGTCTTTCCTCGCAGCAAATAAGGGCCTGAACCTTTCTGAGGAGTCCTGTAGACCCAGGACCACTGCATGCCCCTCTCTAGGCCTGTGACCCACCAGGGCTCTGGGCAGAGGTCCCCAGCTCTGCTCACCTGAGCAGCCAGAGGGACAAGAGCCAGAAGGACCCCCTGCCCCAAAGCTGGCCACTCCATACAACCAGAAGGCTGCCAAACCTGCAGGGAAGGAAACCTTTTGGTTAAGGAATGCAAATCCTCTACATGAAAACCAGGTAAGTCAGTGAGAAGGATAAGTGTGTTTTTCTGTGTCCTGACATCCATGGTTATAAGGTTGGGTACAGTCTTATCAGTCACATCATCTAGTAATTTATTTCTGATTCTTGTTTTTAATGGAAGAGTGTTGAGGAAAACCTTGATTTCCACAGATAAGTGGTAGCAAATGCTAACAGGCTTTTAGGAGACTGCTTTAGGACATTAAAAAGGTCTTTACTTAAACCAGTGTTTCTCAGCCATTCTTTCATTATTGCCCACCCCCTAAGGAGCTGTGGTGGACATTTTGGTCTCACTGTGCCCTCCCCTCTTCCATGAAACACTGGGCATCTGTTTACATACAGTGACCCTTTGGAGGGCCATGTGCCATTGCCTTCGCTAAATTTTCTTCATCTCCTCAGGGATAATACCTTTCTGGTTGAGAATGCATGAATTCAATGGGTCCAAATCTCTTTTATTAAAAAAAAATGTATTTATTTATTCATTCATTTATTTTATTATTTGGCTGTGTCGGGTCCTAGTTGGGGCACATGAACTCTCTAGTTGTGGTGCGTGGTCTCTACAGCATGTGGGCAAGTGAGAGAGCTTAGCTGCTTCGCAGTCTGTAGGATCTTAGTTCCCTGACCTGGGATCGAACACACATTCCCTGCATTGCAAGGCGGATTCTTGACCACTGAACTACCAGGGGAGAAGGCAATGGCACCCCACTCCAGTACTCTTGCCTGGAAAATCCCATGGATAGAGGATCCTGGTAGGCTGAAGTCCATGGGGTCGCTAAGAGTCAGACATGACTGAGCGACTTCACTTTCACTTTCCACTTTCATGCATTGGAGAAGGAAATGGCAACCCACTCCAGTGTTCTTGCCTGGAGAATCCCATGGACGGAGAAGCCTGGTAGGCTGCAGTCCATGGGGTCGCACAGAGTCGGATACGACTGAAGTGACTTGGCAGCAGCAGCAGAACTACCAGGGAAATCCCTGGATCCAAATCTTGAAATAATGATAGAAAACTTCTGTTTCAAAGAGTTGTTAAAACAATAATATTAGAAACAACAATGGAAAATTCTTATGTGGTATTTATTATTTGTCAGATGCTGTTCTAAGTGCATATATATATATATATACACACACACACACATAAAAACTTGTTTAAAAGCCTTGTAATATCATTACTATCACCCTTATATTTTGGTGGTGCAGCTTATGGGACCTTATCTCCCTGACCAGGAGCCCGGGCAGCAAGAGCACTGACTCCTATCCATTGGTCCGCCAGGGATATCCCTCCTTATTTTAAAAGATGAAGAAATTATGGCACAGAGAGGTTAGGTGACCCGCCCAAGACCACACAAGTGGTACAGGGACTCACGCCCATCCTGCACACCCTAAACCATTAGGCAATGGCTGGCTTCCTGTGCTACTGCAACAACCACTTATTTCTTCATCAGACAAAGAAAAGTCAAATAAGATGTACCTCAAACTTGCCACAAGCCTGAAACCATCCATCAGGGGACAATTACACAAGGCAACATACCACGCTTAGCAGACTGGCCACTGAACCATGAAGACGCAGAAGCCAACCTCACCAGTGGCAGGTGTGAGCATCTAGATGACGGCCAGAGAGCAAACTGCGCATGCCTGAACCCTGAATGAAACTGGGGCTGGGCTACAAGTGTCCTAACCAACACCACATTTACAAGGAATTCCAATACCGACAGAAAGTGGCAGGGGCCTCCCCCACCCTGATGTGAGCCTCCCCAGCAGCTCCATCAGTGCACTGGTGGTCTCCAGTACGTTGAAATGTAGAATATTTAATCACACATGTTTTATTTTGATTACTTGGTAAAAAGAGAATTTTAAAAAATCAAGTCCAATGTTTGAGCAACTCTCAAAACACCAGACCCACAGAGAAGAATTTGAACCATGAGAAGACCCTGCAAGGCTCATGGTCTCAAAATCCAGCCTCCCACAAGGTCCCAGCACCCAGGTCTTGATATGGCTTCCCAACTCTGGCCCCTCTGATCTTCCAGTCATGTCTCCCAGCCTCATCTCCCACCAAAGACCTGATTCAATCGGAGTCGGGGGGCAGGGACCCATCATTACTGGCCCCTAAGCTCCCCATGCACGCATGCTCAGTTGCTCAGTCGTGTCTAACTCTTTGTGACCCCATGGACTGTAGCCTGCCAGGCTCCTCTGTCCAGGAGATTCTCCAGGCAAGAATACTGGAGTGGGGTTGCCATTGCCTCCTCCAGGGGATCGTACCCACCACTCACGCATCTCCTGCATTGGCAGGCAGATTCTTTACCACTGAGCCACCTGAGAAGCCCTAAGCTCCCCAGTTGATTCCAACATGTGGTGGGCTTGAGACCCACAGTTCTAGTCCTGTTCTCTCATTTTCAGAAGTTAACCCAACTGTGAGCAGGATCACATTCGGCTGGTCCAGTCCCTCAAGTGTACCTGAAAATACACCACTTGAACGTCTGTTCTTACTCTTCACCACCGTCAGAGGAGGGGACGAGCTCTCTTGACCTAAGAGTGTGCTCCCACTCATCACTGCTTTCTCTCCATTCATTTATCTATTAGTTACTGAATGTCTACTTAGTGTCAGCAGCTGGGAAATCAAAATAGACATGCATATATTCATGTGCTGCTTCCAGTGTTACAAAGAAAAAAGACAGTAAGGAGATCAAACCAGGCAATCCTAAAGGAAATCAACTCTGAATATTCATTGGAAGGACTGATGCTCCAATACTTTGGTCACTTGATGCGAGGATCCGACTCACTGGGAAAGACCTGGATGCTGGGAAAGTTTGAGGGCAGGAGGAGAAGGGGGTGACAGAGAATGAGATAGATGGATGGCAGCACCGACTCAATGGACATGAGTTTGAGCTAATTTTGAGAGATAGTGAAGGACGGGGAAGCCTTGCGTGCTGTAGTCTATGGGGTCACAAAGAGGTGGACATGAATGAGAGACTGAACAACCAAAGAAAAAAGAACAGGGCAGGGGGGCGTGTAAGTGGGAATTAGTTATCTAAGTAAGAAGTAAGGGTAATAACCTTCTAGGCAAAGCAAATCCCAAGCTTGAGTCCCAGGAACAGAGGGGTCTGGACAATTTGAAACCAGGCTAATGAGGCTGGGAGCATGAAGGGCTGAGGATGAGGCAGGGGTTCCTCTGTGGAGGGGCTTGCTCCCCCCACACCCCACTATGACCATCCAGGAAGGCAGCAGTGAAATCACTGCATTGGGGTGTGTGCTGGGCGGGGAGAAGGCCTCACTCACTGTGGCTTGGCTTCCTGTTTGTCAGGAATATTCACAATGCCGATTCCAGGTGGGGGTGATGATGAACTGCCATCTAGAAGCAGTGGTTCTTGAGCTTGCCTACACGCTGGAATCACCCGGAGTCCTTTCAAGTCCTGGTGCTTGGGTCCCACCACCAGGTGATAGATGGTCAAAGCTCCCAGCTGACTCTAACCCACAGCTGGACTGAGAACCACTGCCTGCAGAGCACTGGAAGAATGCCAGGCCCAAGGGATGTGCTTGAAAAATATAAGCTGTTACCACTGGTGTCTCCAGTCCTTCTTCCTACCTGTCTTTAAAATGTTCAAGCTCCCAATCAGAAATATCTCTTAGCCTCCCTGTGCAGATGAATTCTGTGATAAAACTTTGAAAACTGTTTAGCAGCCAGATTCATAGAGACACAAGGTAGGTGGGGAGGTGCCTTGGGGAGTTATTATCTAATAGGTGTGGAATTTCAGTGTGGAAAGATAAAACTCCTGGAGATGTATGGTGATGATGATCAAATAACACTACGACTATACTTAACTATACTAACTTATGTGCACGTAAGAATGGTTAAGATGGTAAATTTTATGCGATGGGTGTTTTATCACAATTTTTAAAAACCTGCTTAAAATACTGTTTATTGGATGTCCCTAGCGGTCCAGTGGTTAAGAATCCGTCTGCCAATGCAGGGGATATGGGTTCAATCCCTGCCTGGGAAGACTCCACGTGCCTCGGAGCAACTAAAGCCTGCGTGAGGCAATTACTGAGCCTGCGCTTAGAGCCTGTGCTCCCCAACAAGAGAAGCCACAGCAACGATAAGGCCTTGCACCACAACTAGAGAAAGCTCATGTGCAGCAACGAAGACCCAGCACAGTAAGAAAAAAATTAATTAATTAAAAAATAAAATACTGTTTATTTATATTCACAATGTCTTTCAGTGCCCACAGAATATAAGAAATGTTAACTTGAAAAATAATGAGAATACATTTATCCTTTTTGTTTTTAAGAATTTGTCTGACAGAAACGTCACATTTGCGTAAAGATACAAATATGCTCAGCGAGGCATGTTGCAATGGGGCAAAAAAGCATAACCGATCTAGAAATTTGTCACCAGGGGAATGGCCCAATGAGTCAAAGACCATCTTGGGAATACTACGCAACCAGGAAGAAGAATGGGATGAGCTGTCTCTGGGGGTGCTGACATGCATGAATAATACTATTTAGGGAGAGATCTGGCCTCCTGGCATCTAAAGTCCCTTCCCATGTTTAGGAATCCCTGCCACCTTTATGAGTCCTGGTGGGAGGCAGGATCCACCTCTCACCCTGAAGGTTGCAAATAGACAGCGGCAGTGTCCTTACCATTCCGGTTTTGTGGCATAGTTGTGGCCACTGCCTGGGCTGATGTCTAGTTTCCACAGTTTGAGTCCACAGCCTTCCTAGCAAGTCTGGGAACCACCTTGAGGTCCCTTAAAGAAATGCCTCTTCTGCTGATATCAGTCAGTTGATATCTACTGCTTGCTACTAAGAACCCTAGTGATAAAAATATTCAGAGTAAGACTCTGGTCCCTCCTATTTTGGTGGAAAGAGCCCATGTTCAATGACCATTTCTCTCTCAGTTTATTCACCCTCTTCTCCTCTCATCACTCAGATAGTCTTCATCCCCCTACTCCTAAAGGCCATGGTCCTGGGCCCTCTATCCATTCACATGCATACCCTCACCCCCACCAAACACAGGGCAAAGGTTTCTAGAAACAGTGAGCCTATTCTGCAATAACTGACACCCAAGTGCTATTATTTTACATGAGCCCTATCCACATGAGGGTTATTTTTAACTTAGAATTTTGAAATAATTTCAGACCTACAGAAAAGTTGCAAGAATAGTACAATAAACTCCCTCCACCTAAATACCCCAAATGTAAACATTTCATTTATCCTCCTCTCTCTCCATAGAGCTTTTTTTCCTCAGAAACACTTTAGTCTAAGTTGCACAGAAGATACCCTTTTGCCTGTAAATACTTCAGCATGCATTTCCTTAAAAAGACATTTTCTTACGTTACCAGGTTAATTATTTAGTCAGGAAATTAACACTGATACAATGCTATCATCCAATCTGCAGACTTCATTCAAATGCTGCCAATTGTCCCAATAATGTCCTTTAAAGCAAGAAAAAAAAAAGAGAGAGAGAGAAAGAAATAGAACAAACCCATGGTCCAGGATCCAATCCAAACTGAACAATGCTCAGACTGGACTTGCCAGTTTCTAGACATGTCCATCCAGATTGGATAAGCCCTTTCCTCTCTGGGCTCCACCCTTCCTCACCCATGAGAATAAAAGGTCAAAGAAGCCACGGGAACTTTAGTGACTTCTCTGTATGTTAAAGGCAATCTGTCAGGGAGGTCACCGCTTCCCCAGGCAAGGACATGATTCAACTAATTGAAAAAAAGAGAAGCTAATTTTATTGAGTGAGTACTAGGTGGCAGTGCTGTATTTGTCAAGTGCATCATCTCACCTAAGCCCCCTTCCTGCCCATTTCCACTGTTATCCCCCTTTTGCAGATGAAGAAACTGAGTTTGTAGGAGTTAATCTACTCAAGGCCTTTCAGTACTTAAACTCAAAAATGAGGTGGGAAGAAAACATACCTTGTCATTCCCAATCTGACTAATCTTCTCTAGACTGAAATAAGTGCCCTAGATTGCATGCTCAGTCACTTCAGTCCGAGTCTTTGCAACCCCACAGACTGTAGTCCTCCAGGGGCCTCTGTCCATGTGATTCTCCAGGCAAGAATACTGGAGTGGGTTGTCATGCCCTCTTCCTCCAGGGGATCTTCCCAACCAGGGGATTGAACCTGCATCTCCTGTGTTGCAGGTGGATTCTTTACCAGAGCCACCAGGGAAACCTGCCCTAGATTAGAGGGGAGCCAAATCTCCAAGGCTGCAGCAACCTTAGACACAATACAGAATCCCCTAGGAAGAGGGGACCTCAGTGGAAACAAAACTGTACCAAGGGGACTTCCCTGGTGGTTCTGTGGGTAAGGATCCATCTTACAACACAGGGGATGTGGGTTTGACCCCTGGTTGGGGAACTAAGGTCCCACATGCCACGGAGCAACTAAGCCTTCATGACACAGCTACAGAGTTCATGTGCTACAATGAAACATCTTGAGTGCTGCAACTAAGACCCAACACAATCAAATAAATTAATTAACTTTAAAAATATGTCAAAATATATACTTAAAAAAAACCAAAACTATACCAAGTTCCACAAGCTGCAAGATGATTTCTCTTGGTGGCCTGGGGCTGAATGTTTGTCCCCTTGTCAAGAAGAGCTTTGCCCTTTGGAGCTGAATATAAAGTCTTGTCCCTTCTTGAGACACATCCAACAAAGAAAGGACTTTCTAAGACACTAAGGGCTTCCCAGGTGATGCTAATGGTAAAGAATCTGCCTGTTAATGCAGGAGATATTAAGAAACATGAGAGATGCAGTTTTGATTCCTAGGTTGGGAAGATCCCCTGGAGGAGGGCAGGGCAACCCACTCCAGTATTCTTGCCTGGAGAATCCCATGGACAGAGGAGCCTGGCGGGCTACAATCCATGGGGTGGCAAAGAGTCGGACATGACTGATTGACTTAGCACGCATAAAAGGCACTAAATATTAAAGAATTGACCATATACTCTGACTCCATTGCTGACCGTAGGAGAGGTCCCATTTCACAGCCAGGTTCTGTGGCCCACCCCAGGATGAGCTGATCTTGGACCCAGGTCTGGGAACACTCACAGAGTGCCTGCACCTTTCAGAACAAGCTGTTAGGGCCAGATGTTCTGAAGCTGGCATCACGGTAAGCAGATCCACACCCCTCCAGTAGTCATGGTTGGAAAATCCCATGGACAGAGGAGCCTGTTAGGCTGCAATCCATGGGGTGGCTAAGAGCCGGACACGACTGAGCGACTTCACTTTCACTTTTCACTTTCATGCATTGGAGAAGGAAACGGCAACCCACTCCAGTGTTCTTGCCTGGAGAATCCCAGGGACAGGGGAGCCTGGTGGGCTGCTGTCTATGGGGTCGCACAGAGTCGGACACGACTGAAGTGACTTAGCATAGCATAGCATAGTAGTCATGGAGCAAATCTTCTCCTTCCTCAGGAGGAAAAGACCACGCATTTGTCCTAGTGGGTTCTCGACCACCTCCCAAGGTTATGTGGCGCGTGTCCCTTCATGTCCTTGGCACAGATGCAGCTGCCACCCCAGCTGCTGGCAGTTTGGAAAGTATTTCTGTTTGTGTGTTGCATTTCTCCAACTAAATCTCAAGACTTCTTAGTGTTAGTCGCTCAGTCGTGTCCAACTCTTGGCAACCCCATGGACTGTAGCCTGCCAGGCTCCTCTGTCCATGGGATTTTTTAAGATGTCTACTTTTTGAATATCATGGTCCTAATCAAAGTATGTTATTTTCTTTTCTTCCTTTTAGATTAACATTTAAAACAGAGGTGAAAATTATTATGATAACTTGGTTCACTGCACCAGAGTAACGCTTGCAGCAGCCATTGCCTTCACTGTACTGAGCTCTTGTTTCCACTGAAGTTCTGCTGCTCACTTTGGGTAGTCAATATTTCTCAGCCTCACTTATTCCAGCTGTAAATGGGAATAATAATCTTAAAGTACTTAAAATGCACACAATGTATACATTTTACAAATGGGTGGGTGCATATACAACAGCATAACAGCTTAAGTCAAATGAAGTATTATATACAAAGTACTTAGCCCATTAAATTCCCAGGACGTAGATGATTGTTCCACTTCTTTGCCTACTACTGCAACTGTCTGCAGTTTATACTGGACAGCTTTGTAAAGTTGGAGAGCACTAAGCCTCCTTGGCATTTTGGCTGGTCCTTTTCATTCCCTGAATGTTTTCAGCATTGTCCTAGGACGCCTGACCCTCAGTGAGGGCACAAGCCAGAACTGAGAGCAAGTCTTTGAAGGTATTGGCTCCCACATGGCACAAGCTGTGCGTGTGTGCACTAAGTTGCTTCAGTCGTGCCTGACTCTGTTCAACCCTATGGAATGTAGCCCACGAGGCTCCTCTGTCCATGGGATTCTCCAGGCAAGAATGCTGGAGTGGGTTGCCATGCCCTCCTCCAGGGGATCTTTCCCACCTAGGGATCAAACCCATGGCAGGTTCTTTACCAGTAGCACCACTCAAGAAGCCCAGGACAAGCTACAGAGAATCAATTAAGTCCAAGCGCACAAATTCGTATCTACTACAACTGGTTCCAAACCAGCCCAAGGAACGGCCCCTTCCTGCAAAGGGCCTGAGGCTGATCTCTGCAGGGGCCTCAGGCGCTCCTTACACAACCTTTCCAATTCCTGATGCAGGTACCTGGCAGCCACAGGGCCCTCTGCTGTGGCCATATCCCACCTTGAAAATGTCCTATGTCCTTTCAGGGTCTCATATCTACTGTCCTTCCCAACATGAGGTGAGCCCAGTTCTTCTAGTAGGCTGCCCTCACTCCAGGGCAGAACACGCCACAGCACTGCGTGCCCTGAGCCAAAATGGAAGTTTAATCTTCAACAAGCATTTACTGTCTCGTGTGTGTTGTGTCCCAGGTGGCTCAGTGATAAAGCATTTGTCTGGCAATGCAGAAGATGCGGGTTCAATCCTTCGATGGAGAAGATTCCCTGAGAAGGAAATGGTAACCTACTCCAGTATTCTTGCCTGGAAAATTCTATGGACAGAGGAGCCTGCCCATGGGGTCACAAAGAGTCAGATACAACTGAGCATGCACGTACCTTAATACCCTCGGGTATGCAGGGCTGTGATGGTTAAAAAGACAAGGTCTCCAGTCTTAAGTAGGGGATCAGATGGGTGGTACACAGATAAAGGCCGAAGGTCAGAGCCAGAGATAAGCTCCAGCCAGCCCGAGCTTGCACATTCCTCCTTCGTGGCAAGGTGTTCCTTCCCCTTGCTTCCAGCCCCCAACTGCACCAAATGAATGAGCCCCAAATGGCTGCCCAGCATCACCCCTCTGGGCTCACTCCTGGGCCCCGGGCTTGGGGGAACAATCGGGGGCTCCTGGAGGCAGGCTGAGCCGGCTCGTTCTCATGTGCGGGGCCCGAGGCGCCCTTCTCAGCTGATTGTGTCCAGGCGGCCGGGGTCTCCGAGGCGCATGAATGCCCTTGAATGGGCCCATTCAGGCTGATGGACAGGAGCTGAAAGCTGCACACACACAAAAGCCATTGGGCAGCCGGGAGGGCTCCAGCCCCAAGGGTTTGCCCACGGGAAGGGAGGCCGTCCCACCACAAAGAGCAGTGTGAAGACATCTCTGTGTTTTCAATGGCATCCTCTGGGTGTCAATGGCCAAGCATCGCCCCCACCCCCTCCAGCCAAGACCTTGAAGGCAGCAGAGGATGGCACTTGGTGGAGAAGGCTGTGAGGGATACAGGCCGAAATGAAAATCCAACAAACAACAAATTAACAGAGTCCGTTTCTCTGAACGAGCAAGATGGGGCTCTGGGCCAGGGGTGCTGTATAGGGTGCCTCCACTAGCCTGTCGTGTACATTGGTTAGCACTGCATTCCTGACACCCATGGTGACCTTCAAGAACTCCGGCTGCCCTGAGATCGCTGAACGTGTCACCAAGAAAAATTACCTCCAATGGACAAGGACAATATTTAAATGAGGATTGGAGAGACCTGGTCTCCCATTCTTATGTCACTTGGTTGGTGTTTTTCAGGAATGGAAAAAAAAAAATCTCTGAAATGACAGTTGGATTTTTAAATAGGGCCAGGAATGGGGAGCCACCCACCTGGAATTCTTTTAATTGCTTCAAGGGGAGGGCAGGCTCTGACAGCGGCAGGGGTGGGTGGGGGGCGCGGCCGTGGGGGGCAGAGAAGTCTATTTACACTGTTGTGCACAAATATTTTAAGCCCATTGTCAGATGGTCACTTGGGGAAGGATGATTCTCAGCTCCCCACATCACATTACTTGAGAAACAAGCACCCAAAAAGATAATTAAAGATAGTTTCCTCCTCATAATACAATTCTATAATGAGCAATTAAAATTAAATTAGCTTTTCATAATAAAAAAGATGAATTGCGTTCTTAGGTTTCCTGACCCAGAGTTACTAATTCACGGGAAGAAGCGATACATCTGTGACTGAAGAGTTTTACTAAGGAAGTGTTAAATGTGAAGACCAATTCAGTGAATAGATCAAGATAACGTGGAGATAGACATGCACCCTCGGCATAATTACTAGTTTTGCTGGTGGCTCAGAGAGTAAAGAATCTGCCTGCCATGTAAGAGACATGGTTCGATCCCTGAGTCAGGAAGAAGGTCAAGAGAAGGAGATGGCAACCCACTCTAATATTCTGCCTGGGAAATCCCATAGGCAGAGGAGCCTGAGGGACTACAGTCCATGGAGTCATGAAAGAGACGGATACAACTTAGCGACAACAACAAGAAAACAACAACAACACAATCAGAACCAGGATACCGACATGGACACAACCCAGAGAACTCATTCAGATTTTACCAGTTTTACAAGCACTCGTGTGTGTGTGTGTGTGTACGCACATGTGCGTGTGCACGCAACTTTGTGTAACCAATCAAGATACTACACCATACCTTCATAAGACTCCCTCAGGCTATCCCTTATTAGGGACACCAATCACTCACTCCCATCATTAACCTCTGACAACCACTGAGCTGTTCTCTATGTCCAATTTTATTATTTCAAGACTTATATAAACAAACTAGTACAGTATGTAGCCTTTGGAGATTGATTTGTTTTTTTCACACAGCATAATTTCCTTGGGGTTCATCCACATTGTTGCATGTATTGATCATCTGTCCCTTTCTATAGCTGAATAGTATTCCACGTACATGTAGACACACCATGGTTTGTTCAACCACTGACCACTGAAGAATACCTGGGTAGCTTCCGTTTTGTGCTTGTTTTGAATAATGGTGCTATGATCATTCGTGTACAAATTTCTTTGTAAAAATAAGTGAAAAGCCCTAAAAGAGACCAAATAATTTTGAAAGTTATCCCTTTTCTTTCCAACTACAGTAATTTTACCTCATGGTATTGGTTGAAGGCCAAACACATAGATTAACAGAACAGAGAATTCACAATTGACCCCACACAAATACGCCCAGGTGATATTTTATACTGTGCAATGAATTCAATGACAAAGGTGGCTTTTTCAACAAATGATGCTGGAGCAACTGGACACCCACATGAAAATTCCCATACCAATAGAAAAAGTCACTCAAAATGGATCACGGACTTAAAACATAAACTATTAAACTTTCAGAAAAAGGTAGGAAAGATGGAGATATCTGAGTTCAGTTATTCACACGACACCAGGAAGTACCTCTCACTACATCTTCTTCTCTGGTCTCTTCCAAATGACTGAAATTCCACTATTAGATAGTCATACCTTTGGCTTAGAGGCTCATCCACAAAATTCCTTTGGGAGATAAGACATGAGCTTTAAATCTTGGGGTGAATCAGAATCTCCACTGAGAGCTGAGAGGGGGCTCTGGAAGGATGTAAAATGCAAAAAGCACTAAGCACCTGGAGAATAGAGGAGGGTGAAAAAGAGTCAGAGGGAAAAAGACAGCATCCTGACAAGTTCCACCTGCTTGATAATGCCAACATCATTTCTTCCAAAATCTATCTGGTTTGACCTAACTAGCAACAGTAGTGGTGATCATGGGTTTTCGCCAGATTACACCTACCCAACATGAGCAGACATCCATCCAAGGTATCGACCAACTTATATGCAAAGACAAGTAGAGTGTGTATATAGGTATTAGAGGATTGTGGGATGGGGTTGATATTCCCTCATTAATATAAGCACAACTCTAGGGCAAAACAAAGAATTTATATTTCAATCAAGATAACAGTAAGGAAGTCCTGTTGTGAAGTCGCTCAGTCGTGTCCGACTCTTTGTGACCCCATGGACTGTAGCACGCCAGGCTCCTCCATCCATGGAATTTTCGAGGCAAGAGTACTGAAGTGGGTTGCCATTTATTTATTTCCTATCTAGTATTTTCCTTCCTGAGTTTCTTATTTCTTTACATAGCTATTTAATGAAACTACTTAGGCAAATACCCTTTGAGGGACTTGTTCTTGGAGAATTCTCATTACAGACACAGTGGGTATTCCACCAACTCCCAAAGAATCAAAAACAATCAAGTGCTTTTAACCCTAAAACTTTGTAGAAACAAAATTCTCACCTATGCTAATGCAGAAGGCACCATAAAAGCCATAGGGTCACGTAATCAAACCATAAATCGATCTCATATATCCTGAGTAACATGCATATAAAAACAACAGTTATGAAAAACTTAAATCCAGGATATGCGGTCCATCGGAGCTATAACTGCCACTTGCTTGCTATCCCATCGACCTGGGAAGAATGTTCAGAGAGAAGGCAGCAGGTCTCGATGGCGCCCCCTGAAGGCAAGGAGGAGCCACAGTCACTTAGAGCCAGGCTCCCCAACCCCTGGACCAAGGACAGGTACTGGTCCATGGCCTGTTAGGAACCAGGCCGCACAGCAGGAGGTGAGAGGACGTAAGCAACACACTTCAGGTGTGACTGTTTCCCATCACCCCCAGATAGGATCATGTAGTTGCAGGAACACAAGTTCAGGGCTTCCAATGATTCTGCATTATGGTGAGTCGTATACTTATCTCATTGTATATCACAATGTAAGAATAATACAGGAGAAGGAGGGGACAACAGACGATGAGATGGTTGGATGGCATCACTGACTCAATGGACAAGAGTTGGAGCAAACTCCGGGAGATGGTGAAGGACAGGGAAGCCTGGCATGCTGCAGTCCATGGGGTAGCAAAGAGTCAGACACGACTGAGCAACAGCAAAGAATAATAAAGTGCACAATAAAAGTAATGCACTTGAATCACCCCAAAACCATCCTTCCCACCCAAATCTGTAGAAAAACTGTCTTTCCCAAAGCTGGTTCCTGGTGCCAAAAAGGTTGGGGACCGCTGGCTTAGAGCAAGCCCTAGGTTTTAACCTGCCACTCTGAATGGACCCTGAAGCCATTTCCCCTGTGTTCTCTCTTGATTGGCAGGTAGATACTTATCTCCTCAGAGGATATGATCCTTAAGTTAAAATGAGCAAAGAGCAACTTCCCTGTGGTCCAAGGGCCAAGACTCTGTGCTCCCAAGGCAGGGGACCCCAGGTTGGATCCCTGGTCAGGGAACTAGATCCCACCAGCCACAACTGAGATCCAAGGCAACCCAATAAATAAATAATGAATACAATAAATATATATATTTTTAAATGAAGCGACAGAACACAAAAACAAACAAGGAGTCAGGGCCCCAACCAACATGGGCCTCAGGCACCATGAGGGCTCTCCCAGTCTGATTCTCTTTCTTTCCACCAGCAAGTCACAAACGCCCACCTTCTACCAGGTCATGAGCTGCCAAACCTTAATGCAGGGGGCGCCTCAGGCTGAGACACAGTCATTCTCTCCCTCAAGGCAGGCTTCAGAGAAAACTCACAAGCACAGACACGCCAACGCCCTCCAGAGCTGAGGCTGCCCTAAGCCCAGCAAGCTAATTGATGAGGGCCCTGGATGGCCTGAGGTTAAGTGCAAGGCTCCTGTGTCTGGCTCATGCTCGGGGCCGGGCAACCCACCCAACCCTTCTGAACCTCATCTGCCTCCTCTGTAGAATACCGTGAGGTGAACTCACAAGTCAATATGCAGGCCTAGGCCCTCATGTTGTTGCTGTTCAGTCGCTAAGTTGTATCAGACTCTTTGTGACTCCATGGACTGCAGCATACCAGGCTTCCCTGTCCTTTACAATCTCCCTGAGTTTGCTCAAACTCATGTCCATTGACTCGGTGATGCCATCCAACCATCTCATCCTCTGTAGCCACCTTCTCCTCCTGCCCTCTTTCCCAACATCAGGATCTTTTCCAATGAGTCGGCTCTTCGCATCAGGTAGCCAAAGTTTTGGAGCTTCAGCTTTAGCATCAGTCCTTCCAATGGATATTCAGGGTTGATTTCCTTTATGATTGACTGGTTTCACGTCCTTGCAGTCCAAAGGACTCTCAAGAGTCTTCTCCAGCACCACAGTTCGAAAGCGTCAGTTCTTGGGTGCTCAGCATTCTTCATGGTCCAACTCTCACATCTGTATATGACTACTGGAAAAACCATAGCTTTGACTATACAGATCTTTGTCGGCAAAATGATGGCCCTTAGTACAAGCCGGTGGTAGTGACTTCACTTCCCACCTTCATGCATACTTGGCTAAAGCTGATTTCCCAGGCATCTCCTAGTCCCTGCTACAGCAGCTGCATTCTTAAGGAACGTGAAATTCTTCATCCAGGGCTGTGAAAGATGCTGAACCCTGGGACGAACTCCAGATGTGAGGTCAGAAAACCGAGACACAGGCAGACCTGTCACTCAACTGTACTGTGACATTTGGGGGTAGGCCCTTGACCTCTCTGAGATGCTGAGGGGATCAGAAGGAAGACTCATGTGACAGCCCTCACCCCTGGCCATAGCAGAGCTCCTGGGCTGATCAGAGGGCAACAGCTCAGCTTCCTGACACAGGCAGGCTCACATAGGAAAGCACAGGGCTGGGTGCTTCCATAGCAGAACACAGCCTCTGAGAGCCTGCCTTGCCCCGCCCCACATCCCCCAGAACAGAAACATCAATGGGACTGCCCTCTCAGTCCAAGCACACAGAGAGGGTTCAAGTGCTGCAGGCTTGTCCTCACACATGGCCAGGACGAGTCAAGAAAGAGATGTGCTGATGGGATCACTTATACCGGGCTCTCTAGGTAAGGGACCTGGGCTCCAACCTTCACGTTCCGAGGGACAGAGTTGCAGGGGGCCTCTTCACCATCACGAAGAAACTAGAACTACCCAGCACTATAGACTTCTGTCCCCTGAAAGCTGGCTCTTAAATTCACCCATTGTCCCTTTCATTCTCTCTCACAACCCAAGCTGGACACTCGCCACCAAACTTCCACCTCAAGGTCACCTTCACCCTGGAAAATCCCACGGTCGGATTCCACTCTCCAGAACATAGGCTCCACCAGGCCTGGCCCAGCCCTGCTTCTCTGCTGTCCAGGCTGGCTTGGCCCAGTACTCTGGCCCTCTCCTCAGGGCCCACCCACAACGCCTGTCTGCCGACTGAAAGGCCCTGCCCCTCCTCATTTTCCTTTCAGCATTACTGAGATACAACTGACATACTGTATAGGCTTAAGATGTACAATGCAATGATGTGATAGACATATATATCTGAAACCCTCCCCTCCTTCTATCCACCCAGATCCTGCCTGGCCTTCACAGCTTGGCTGAAGACCAGCTCCACACAAAAATAAAGGCCTTCCAAATGTCCAGCCTCCAGAGACATTTCATGTTTCTTCTAATTCAACTTCTATCCCAAAGATATTGCCTAGGAGGACTTCCCTGCTGGTCAAGTGGCTAAGACTCCATGCTTCCAGTGCAGGGGGCCCGGGTTCGATCCCTAGTTGGGAGACTAGATCCAGCATGCCACAATAAGAAGCTTACATGCCACAACAAAAGTCCCGTGCGCCACAACTCAGGCTCAGCACAGCCAAAATAAATAAATATTTTTTAAAAAAGAAGACATTGTCTGAACGTGAAATCTGCCCAAGTGAATAGTTCCAGTGCTGTGTTAGGCAGTAGCATCCTGTGCTTTCAGACCAGCACAATAGTGCGAAAGTTCTCCTTCTATACCCCGAGTCAGAGATCCCCCCTCACTCTGCTGAGCGCCCACTTAGCTTCAGCTCTCCCACAGGAACCACACATTTTTGTCAACTCTATTCCCATAGCCACAGCCCAACTTTACACGGGTCATGACAGCTGACCTGCCCCATCAACTTCCATCCTCCCCAGATCCCTCCCGATCCCCTATTTGTCTCAGTCCTGCTGGCACTGCAACTCCCAAAACTGAGCTGGAAGCTCTGGAAGTGGGTTGAGCAGGACCGAGTGGTCAGGGCCATTCTCTATCTTGAGCTGGGCTCTCTGATTCGACCACTGGACACACGCAGCCCCCACTGAGCCTTCCCTTATTTCATAGGCAGACCTCAGAGATACTGTGGGTTTGGTTCTTGACCACTGCAATAGAGCAAATATTGTAATAAAGCAAGTCACATGAATTTTTTGGTTTTCCTGGGCATATAAAATTTATGTTTACACTCTACAGGAGTCTATTAAGTGAGCAACAGTATTATGTAACCCCCCAAGCCAATGCATATACTTTCATTTTTATTTATTCTTTAAAATATCTACTTATTTATTTTTGGCTGCACTGGGTCTTCGATTCTTCATGTGGGCTTTTCTTTAGTTGCAGAGAGTGGAGGCTACTCTAGTTGTGGTGCTTGGGCTTCTCACTACGGTGGTTTCTCTTGTTGCAGAGCACAGGCAAGAAGGCGCTCAAGCTTCAGTAGTTGTGGAACGTGGGCTCAGTAATCGTAACATATGGGCTTAGCTGCTCTGTGGCCTGTAGGATCTTCTCCAACCAGGTGTGGAACCCATGTTGCCTGTATTGGCAGGCAGATTCTCAACCACTGGACCACCAAGGAAGTCTCCATGCTTTAATTTTAAAATGCTTTTGTGTTTTGCGTATGTGCTATATGCTCAGTTATATCCAACTCTTTGTGACCCTACGGACTGTCCACCAGGCTCCTTTGTCCACAAAATTTTCTAGGCAAGAATACTGAGGTGACTTTCCATTTTCTATTCCAGGGGATCTTCCCAACCCAGGAATCAAGCCCGTGATTCTTCTGTCTCTTGCATTGGCAGGCAGATTCTTTACTACTGAGCCATCAGGAAAGCCCTTTAAAATACTTTATTATTGCTACAAAAGCTAGGCACCATAAGAGCCTTCGGCAAGTCATAACCATTTTGCTGGCAAGGGATTTTTGCCTTGGTGTTGATGGCTACTCCTGATTAATCAGGATGGTGGTTGCTGAAGGTTTGGGTGGCTGTAGCAATTTCTTAAAATAAGACAATAAAGTTTGCCAAGTCGACTGACACTTTCTTTCACAACTGATTTCTCTGTAGCATGTGATGTTGTTTGACAGCATTTTGACCACAGGAGAGCTTTCAAAATTGGAATCAATTCTCTAAAATCCTATGACTGCTTTATCAATTAAGTTTATGTAATATTCTAAATCCTCTGTTGTCATTTCAACAATCTTCACAGTACCTTCACCAGGAGTAGATTCCATCTCAAGAAGCCACTTTCTTTGCTCATCCATGAGCAGCAACTCCTCATTCGTTAAAGTTTATTCATGAGATTACAGCAATTAAGTTACATCTTCAGGCTTCTAATTCTACCTCTCTTGCTATTTCCACCACATCTGCAGTTACTCCCCCCACTGATGTCTTGAACCCCTCAAAGTAATCAGTGAGAGTTAGAATCAACTTCTCCCAAACTCCTATTCATGTTGATATTTTGACCTCTTCCCATGAATTACAAGTGTTCTTATGGCATTTAGAATGGTGAATCTTTTCCAGAAGTTTTTCAACTTACTACACCCAGGTCCACCCGAGGAATCACTATGTATCATGGCTACAGCCTTACAAAATATATGTTTTAAAGAATAAGACTTTGAAGTTGCAAGGATACCTTGATCCATGGGCAGTGGAATAGATGCTGCATTAGCAGGGATGGAAACATTAATCTTGTAAATCTTCATCAGAGTTCTTGGGTGACCAGGTGCATTATCAATGAGCAGTAATATTTTGAAAGTACTCTTTTTTTCTAAGCAATAGGTTTCAACAGTGGGCTTGAACTATTCAGTATTCTGTTGTCAACAGATGTGCTATCATCTCTGCTCTGTTGTTCCATTTATAGAGCACAATCAGAATAGACTTAGCATAATTCTTAAGGATCTAAGGATTTTCAGACTGGTAAATAAGCACTGGCTTTGATTTAAGATCCCAGCTGCATTAGCCCCTAAGAGATTTGGCCTGTCCTTTGAAGCTTTGAAACCAGGCACTGACTTCTCCTCTCTAGCTATGAAAGTCCTAGATGGCATCTTCTTTCAATTGAAGGCTGTTTTGTCTACCGTCTGAGGCAGTAAAGAGTCTGCCTACAATGCGGGAGACCCGGGTTCGATCTCTGGGTCGGGAAGATTCCCTGGAGAAGGAAATGGCAACCCACGCCAGTACTCTTGCCTGGAAATTCCCAGGGCGGAGGAGCCTGGTAGGCTACAGTCCGTGGGGTCGCAAAGAGTTGGACACGACTAAGCGACTTCACTTTGTCCACTGAAAAATCTGCTGTTTAGTGTAGCCACTTTCATTAATTATCTGAGCTAGAACTTCTGGATAACTTGCTGAAACTTCTATATTAGCACTTCCTGATTTGTCTTGCTCTTTTTATTATAGAAATGGTTTTTTGCTTAAACTTCATGAACCAACCTCTGCTAGTTTCATACTTTTCTTCTACTGTTTTCTCACCTCTCTCAGCCTTCACAGAACTGAAGACATTTAGGGCCTTGATCTGGATAAGGCCTTAGCTTAAAGGAACATTGTGGCTGGTTTGATCTTCTTTGCAGACCACTGAAAATTTCCTCATATCAGCAATGAGGCTGCTTCACTCCTTTATCATTCATGTGTTGACTGGAGTAGCAGTTTTAATTTCCTTCAAGAACCTTTCCTTTGAGTCCACAACTCTGCTAACTGTTTGGACCAAGAGGCCTACTTTTCAGCCTCCCTCAGCTTTGGACATGCCTTCTTCACTGAGCTTCATCATTTCTAGCTTTTGATTTAACATGAGAGACTTTCAACTCCTTTTTTCATTTGAACACTTAAAGGCTAGTGTAGGGTCATTAACTGGCCTAATTTCAGTACTGTTATGTCTCAGGGAATGAGAAGGCCCAAGGAGAGGGACAGAGATGAGGGAGCAACCAGTGAGCGGAGCAGTCAGAACACAGACATTTGTGGATTAACTTTGCCATCACATGAGCACAGTTCCCGGTACCTCCAGATTACAATAGTAGCATCAAAGATCACAGAACACCATAACAATAATGAAAAAGGCTGGAATATTGTGAGAATTACCAAAATGTTACTCGGAGACCCAGAGTAAGCAAATGTTGTTGGCAAATGACACCAACAGACTTGCTTGACAAAAGGTGGCCACAAACTTTCTGTGTTAAAAAAGAAAAACAGTATCTGTAAAGTGCAATAAAATGAGGAATGCCTGTATTTGCATTGCTCTGGGCTCTACAAAGAGATAAGGCCATCAGGATGGCCTGGAGCATGTTCTCTTGAATCCTCCAGCACAGACAGGTATGTAACACCTGCTGATTCACTCACTCTGATTTTATCCCAAATCGGGCCTGAACTCCGTAACATGCCTATTCACCATGGCTAAATTTGGATTACAGAACACTTGCTGGGGCCTCCACGGTGGTTCGGTGGTAAAGAAACAACCTGCCAATGCAGGAGACACAGGTTCCATCTCTCCGCTGTGGAGCAACTCTGCCCATGCCCCACGACTCTTGAGCCCAAGAGCCGTAAAGTGAGCCTGTGGGCCACAAGAAGAGAAGTCACCACAATGAGAAGCCTGAGCACCGCAACTACTACAGAGTAGCCCCCACTCGCTGCAACGAAAGTTCACGTGCAACAACGAAGACCCAGCACAACCATAAAAAAAAAAAAAAAAAAAAAAAAACTAACCATACATCTTTGTATACAAAAAACCCAACACCTTCTGCCCTATACAAGCCAATAGGGTTCTAGGCTCTGAGAGTCATGAGGCAATAAAAATGAAGCTAGACATTGAGCAGTAACTGGGAAGATGCAAAAAAAAAAAGCCCACCATGTACAAGCTGGCTCCTGTTTGCAGCTTGCTTCTACAGGCCTAAGCTATAAAGGCTGGACTGGGGAATGCCAAGGACCATCCAACACAGGAACCTGAGTCTCAAATGACTCACACAGTGGAACCAGTTAGACATTCAATAATGAGCTCCGTGAAGGTTCGGCCTTCTTGAAAGGCCCTGGTGCCATGGAGGTGGTAGCTATTTAGTCACTCAGTCGTGTCCGACTCTTGCGACCCCATGGACTATAGCCAGGCTCCTCTGTCCATGGGATTTTCCAGGCAAGAATACTGGAGTGAGTTGCTATTTCCCTCTCCAGCCTGGTGCCATGATTAACTGCAAATCTTAGTTGACCTTCTCCACACATCTGAAAAGCATTTTGAAATCTACTATTTTAAGCAGAGACCAATGAGATCAGGATCTGTGTTGCCCTTTTTGATGGTGGCAGAGACGATGCCATCTTACCTTCCTTCTGGGCCCACAGGATGACTGTTTCTTGGGCTCTCTTGGAGTTAAGTGCAGCCGCTGTGATTGAATTCTGCTCCCTCTCATCCCTCAGCTCCTGGCTGGATGCAGAAGCTTCAGAGGAGAATTACGAAGCCCTAGAATATTGGTTTGCAAAGTGTGGTCCCTGGACCAACAACAGTTGGAATTTGTTCGAAATGCAAATTCTCAGGCCCCCCCACTACGGTGGGGGGGGGTGGGGGGTGGGGGCGGGGCTCAGCAATCTGTGTTTTAATAAGCCCTCTGGCTTCCCAGGTGGCCCAGTGATAGAATCCGCCTGCCAATGCAGGAGATACAGGACACCAGGTTCCATCCCAGATTCTGGAAGATCCCCTGGAGAAGGAAATGGCAACCCACTCCAGTATTCTTGCCTGGGAAATCCCATGGACTGAGGAGCCTGGAGGGCTACAGTCCATGGAGTCGAAAAGAGTCGCACACACATGGGACTTAGATACACACTCAAAGTGGGAAATCACAGTTCCAGAAGACAGCTGAGCTCTTAGACAGGAAGCTCTGGGCTTGTGCTGGAGATAGGAATACACCTTAACACCAATGTTGTGTTAAGCCATTTGGGAAATTATTTTGTAAAGTAGATTTTCTGTCCCAATTAAAACAATTATAATCCCCAGGCTGAGAGTCCATCCACTCATTAGGGCCACGTCCCACCTGGGGTTTTCCAATCCCAAAGGTTGGCAGGCCAGCAGGCAGAGGCTATTTTATGTCAGTTGTGAGAGCCTGCACTGGAACCCTTTCCACCCACTCATTCATTCATTCACAGTCTGGCTGGTATGTTAACAATGGGGGAAGCGGAAGTCGCTGCCGGGCCAGGATCAGATAGCAGCCATCCGCTGGAGTTAACACATTCCTACAGCCCTGCAGTCCTCCTGACTGCCACAGGCTGCCTGGCAACCAGGCCAGCACCCACTTGCTCATCCGTTAAGGGGGGTTCAGACCCCACATCTGTGCCCAGGAGGTGCTAGTGGTATAGAACCCACTTAATGCAGGAGACATGAGATGCGAGTTCGATCCCTGGGTTGGGAAGATCCCCTGGAGGAGGGTATGGCAATCCACTCCAGTATTCTTGTCTGGGGAATCTCATGGCCAGAGGAGCCTGGCATCTCAAAGACAATCCATGGGGTCACAAAGAATTGAACATGACTGAAGCAATTTGGCACATACACACACTGACATTGTGCCTGCAGCCCCTGCAAGGCCAGCAGCTATGGCTGAAGAACAAATCGGGTCCCAGGCTGTCTTCAGAGGCTTGGATGGCCATCTTTCCATCCATGACACATGAGAGCTGGTCTCTCCTCGCCATCTCCATCTTCCCCTTTCATCTCCAGGTGAACCCCACTTATTTTCCAAGGTTTCCCCCACATCCTGCCTTGTCCACAAATCAGATGGCTTTCCCTGCTCCTGTGTCCTTAGGCCCTCTATGTCTGACACTCACTGTGGCCCTTGATCTCACTGAGACCACCCATGCCATTTTTACTGCTTTATACCAAGTTCTGTGTCTTCCCATTACAATTCAGTTCTCGGAGAAGGGGATCGTGTCTGCATGTCTCCCACACACCCCTGGACTTGGCACTGGACACAGAGCTCTCGTCACACTTTCCTGACTGATAGGTAAGATTTGGGGAGAATGGCCACCCCAGCTGAACCCCATGACGATGTATATATACCCACAGGATCAATGAACCTAGATGTATGATACACGAACACAGACAGACGAGGCTTCTTTGCTGGGGGAACACACATTGTGGCCCCGGACTTTCTCTTCCAATTGGCCTCGATGTTCCTCTATGATTATTCAATCCCATAAAAGAAAGGGAGCTGTCTGAGGTTTCCCTGCTGTACTGAAAACTCTCTCAGGCATCTAGTCTTTTTTTCTACACGCTATTAATTTCCCAGGCCCAGGGCAGAAGCACATATCTCTGCGAGTCTCCTATCCATCCTCTACCTCCCAAAGCAGGGCCTTTCCCTGGGCAATTTGAAAGGATGTGGCTTCCTTCCTTACACTTGGGTTTTTGGCCACCCACCAAACTGGACAAGGAATGCGCTCCCTCCAACCTCCCCCACCCGAATTTCTGCTGGCTACTCCTGTTAGGCAGGTCTGCTCACTGGGTGATCCAGGTCTCTCTCAGGGTGCCCCCCACCCCCAGTTCACAGTACCTCTCTCTTTGGCAAGTCTCCTCCTCAACTCTCCCTCCCCTTCCCCCCTAAAGAAGCCCAGAGCTTCTTGGCCTCAGGGCAGGCTGCTCTGAAATTTATGAAACTTGAAACCACCAGCCTCCTCTTCTCATTTTCCATCAGGAGAAACAGTTGACTGCCCCAGTTGAGCAGCCACATGCAGGCAGAAGGGGAAGGGTGGCGAGGAGCTCTCAGCAAGCTGGGTGTGGGATACACTTGCTTCAGACTTGCAGGCTAACAGGCGGTCTACCTGGTTGTTATCTGCTGGATGCAAGTGTTGAACAAATCCCAAAGAATCCCTCAGTTTCCCCAGCTGTAATACTAACCTCCTAGGGCTGTTCCAGAGATTACACGAGGGAATTAACACAGACACTTGGACCAGCACCTGGTGCATAGAAAGTGCTCCCAGCGCATAGAAAGTGCTCCTCAGGGACCCACTCTTACTCTTATTATTACTCTTATTATTTCCTCAAGTCTCACTTCGGAAGGTCAATAACCTCTAAAAAATGCACCAGGCAAGGAGCAGAGACCATTTTGAACTAGAAGATAAAGGCCAAGGGGGAGCTCATGACCATATAACCTTCTAGAACTCCTGACCTCCATGGAAGAGCATCTGAAGAACTCCACAAGAACGATGCTGGGTGAAGCTCAATCCTTTTGACCCCACACCGAGGAGTTAAGTCAAGTAATACCTGACCAAGCTGGCAAGGATGATCTTACATTTGTTGTTGTTCAATTGCTAAGCTTTGTTCAGCTCTTTGAGACCCGCAGGCTGTAGCATGCCAGGATCTTCTGTGCTTCACTATCTACTGGAGTTTGCTCAAACTCATGTCCATTAAGTTAGTAATGCTATCTAACAATTTCATCATCTGCTGTCCCCTTCTCCTCCTGCCTTCAGTCTTTCCCAGCATCAGGGTCTTTTCCAATGAGTCGGCTCTTTGCATCAGGTGACCAAAATATTGGAGCTTTAGTATCAGTCCTTCCAATGAATATTCAGGGTTGATTTCCTTTAGGATTGACTGGTTTGATCTCCTTGCAGTCCAAGGGACTCTCAAGAGTCTTCTTTAGCACCATAATTTGAAAAGCATTAATTCTTTGGCACTCAGCTTTCTTTATGATCCAACTCTCACATTCATACATGACTACTGGAAAAACCACAGCTCTGACTATACAGATCTTTGTCGGCAAAGTGATGTCTCTGCTTTTTAATATGCTGTCTAGGGCTGTCATAGCTTTCCTTCCAAGGAGCAAATGTCTTTTAATTTCTTGGCTGCAGTCACTATCCACAGTGATTTTGGAGTCCCCTCAAAATCTGTCACTGTTTCCATTTTTCCCCCTCCTATTTGCCATGAAGTGATGAGACCACATGCAATGATCTTAATTTATTTAATGTTGAATTTTAAGCCAGCTTCTTCACTCTCCTCTTTCATTCCAATCAAGAGGCTCTTTAGTTTCTCTTCACTTTCTGCCATTAGAGTGGTATCAAGTGCATATCTGCGGTTGTTGATATTTCTCTGGGTAATCTTGGTTTCAGCTTGTGATTCATCTACCCCAGCATTCTGCATGATGTACTCTGAATAGACATTAAATAAGCAAGGTGACAATATACAGCCTTGTAGTACTCTTTGCAAAATTTGGAACCAGTCAGTTGTTCCACATCCAGTTCTAACTGTTGCTTCTTGACCAGCATACAGGATTTTCAGGAGACAGGTAAGGTGGTCTGGTACTCCTATCTCTTTAAGAATTTTCCAGTTTGTTGTGATTCACACAGTCAAAGGCTTTAGCATAGTCAATGGAGACTTTACAATTAGTCATTTAATTAAACATTAGATTTAATTCAACACATTTCAATTTTGCAGATTTCTTTATTTTGGAAAAAGTATGCATGTGTATATACAGTCATATAGATTTTTTTTTAAGTTTGCAAATATTCTTCACATATAAGTATGAAGGAAGGCTCCTAGATGCTCAAGAATGTTACAGTCTAATTGAAGCCCAATAGACCTCTCTCCTTCAAGGGGACTCAGTTTTGCCAAGAGAATGCACTGGTCATAGCAAACACCCTCTTCCAACAACACAAGAGAAGATTCTACACATGGACATTACCAGATGGTCAATACCGAAATCAAATTGATTATATTCTTTGCAGACAAAGATGGAGTTTTATACAGTCAGCAAAAGCAAGACCAGGAGCTAACTGTGGTACAGACCATGAACTCCTTATTGCCAATTTCAGGCTTAAATTGAAGAAAGTAGGGAAAACCACTAGACTATTCTGGTATGACCTAAATCAAATTGCTTACGATTATACACTGGAAGTGACAAATAGATTCAAGGGATTAGATCTGATAGAGTGCCTAAAGAACTATGGACAGAGGAGGTTCATGCAATTGTACAGAAAGCAGGGATCAAGACCATCCCCAAGGAAAAGAAATGCAAAACGACAAAATGGTTGTCTGAGGAGGTCTTAACAAATAGCCGTGAATAAAAGAGAAGCCAAAGGCAAGGAGAAAAGGAAAGATATACCCATTTGAATGCAGAGTTCCAAAGAATAGCAAGGAGAGATAAGAAAGCCTTCCTCAGTGATCAGTGCAAAGAAATAGATGAAAACAATAGAATGGGAAAGACTAGAGCTCTCTTCAAGGAAATTAGAGATACCAAGGGAACATTTCATGCAAAGATGGGCACAATAAAGAACAGAAATGGTATGGACCTAAGAGAAGCAGAAGATATTAAGAAGAGGTGGCAAGAATACACAGAAGAACTTATACAAAAAAGATCTTCACAACCCAGATAATCACGGTGGTGTTATCAATCACCTAGAGCCAGACATCCTGGAACGTGAAGTCAAGTGGGCCTTGGAAGCATCACTACGAACAAAGCTAGTGGAGGTGATGGAATTCCAGTTGAGCTATTTCAAATCCTAAAAGATGATGCTGTGTAAGTGCTGTACTCAATATGCCAGCAAATTTGGAAAACTCAGCCGTGACCACAGGACTGGAAAAGGTGAGTTTTCATTCCAATCCCAAAGAAAGGCAATGCCAAAGAATGCTCAAACTACCGCACAATTACACTCATCTCACAGGCTAGTAAAGTAATGCTCAAAATTCTCCAAGCCAGGCTTCAACAGTACGTGAAACGTGAACTTCCAGATGTTCAAGCTGGATTTAGAAAAGGCAGAGGAACCAGAGATCAAATTGCCAAAAGCTGCTGGATCATTGAAAAAGCAAGAGAGTTCCAGAAAAAAATCTACTTCTGCTTTACTGACTATGCCAAAGCCTTTGACTGTGTGGACCACAACAAACTGTGGAAAATTCTAAAAGAGTTTGGAATACCAGACTACCTGACCTGCGTCTTGAGAAACCTGTATGCAGGTCAGGAAGCAACAGTTAGAACTGGACATGGAACAACAGACTGGTTCCAAACAGGAAAAGGAGTTCGTCAAGGCTGGATATTGTCACCCTGCTTATTTAACTTATATGCAGAGTACATCATGAGAAACGCTGGGCTGGATGAAGCACAAGCTGAAATCAAGACTGCCGGGAGAAATCTCAATAACCTCAGATATGCAGATGACATCATCCTTAAGGCAGAAAGTGAAGAAGAACTAAAGGGCCTCTTGATGAAAGTGAAAGAGGAGAGTGAAAAAGTTGGCTTGAAATTCAACATTCAGAAAACTAAGATCATGTCATCTGGTCCCAAAACGTTATGGCAAATAGATGGGGAAACAGTGGAAACAGAGACAGACTATTTTTGGGGGCTCCAAAATCACTGCAGATGATGACTACAGCCATGAAATTATAAGATGCTTGCTCCTTGGAAGAAAAGTTATGAGTAACCTAGACAGCATATTAAAAAGCAAAGACATTACTTTGCCAACAAAGGTCCATCTAGTCAAAGCCATGGTTTTTCCAGTAGTCATGTATAGATGTGAGATTTGGACTATAAAGAAAGCTGAGCACCCAAGAATTAATGCCTTTGAACTGTGGTGTTGGAGAAGACTCCTGAGAGTCCCTTGGACTTCAAGGAGATCCAACCAGTCCATCCTAAAGGAAATCAGTCCTGAATATTCATTGGAAGGACTGATGCTGAAGCTGAATCTGATGGGAAGCACTGACTCATTGGAAAAGACCCTGATGCTGGGAAAGATTGAAGGCAGGAGGCAAAGACAATCACAGAGGATGAGATGGTTGGATGGCATCACCAACTCAATGGACATGAGTTTGAGTAAAATCTGGGAGTTGGCGATGGACCGGGAGGCCTGGCGTGCTGCAGTCCATGGGGTCGCAAAGAGTTGGTTGTAACTGAGAGACTCAACTGAACTGAACTGAAGGGAGAGGGTTTCAAGGAAGACTCATGAAAGGGCAAGTACATGTGGTGGGCTGGCTAGACGGCTTAGTGACACCTAGCATAGCACATGGGGCTACCCTATTTGGTTCAGATATTTAAGACTCTGCCTACAATATGGGAAACCCAGGTCAAGAAGATCCCATGGAGAAGGAAATGGCTACCCACTCCAGTATTCTTGCCTGGAGAATCTCATGGACAGAGGATCCTGGTGGGCTACAGTCCATGGGATTGCAGAGTCAGACACAACTGAGCAACTAACACATACACACACCGCATAGGGCGTGCACCAAAAACATGTGACTTCTGTAGCCAAATAAGCAGAGGACTGATCCAGGCTGAGAACACAGGGTGAGCAAGGGCTGGGCAGAGTGGACGTGTGTGGCGTGTTTGTTTAAAGAGCAGAAAGGAGTCTGGGGCAGACACACTGTAGATGACATGGTGAAAAGGCAGTAGGGGAGGTCAGGGCAATAACATCAACTAGTGTCAGCACATGGACTCAGCAAACATTTGTCGAGCTCCTGCTGTGGGGCAGGCACTGGGGACTCCGTGATGGACATGACAGGCAGGGTTCCCTGCCATGTGCGGTGGACATTCTCCTAGGAATGCCGGGCACACTGGCTGCCTGAGCCCAGTACAGATTCCTGGGTCCCTCCCTGAAAGATGCTGATCCAACAGGTCTGAGCAAGCCCTGGGGTCCAGGATCTTTTCAAAGTGCCCCACATAATTCTCTTCCTTTTTCACCGTGAAATTTTTTGAGGTATAGTCGCAATACGATATTTTGTAAGTTTCAAGTATACAACACAGACATTCACAATTTTTAAAGGTTATACCTCATTTATAGTTATTATAAAGTATTGACTATATTCCCTGTGCTGTATAATATATCCTTGTAGCTTGTTTACTTCAGGCATGATAGTTTGTATCTCTTAATCCCCCAGCCCTATCTTGCCCCTCCTCCTTCCCTCTCCCCACTAGTAAACACTAGATTGTTCTCTGTATCTGTAAGCACCCCACATAGTTCTGATGCACATCTGGAAAACATCCATCCAGAGGCACCTAACTCTCAGAAGGGCTTGAATATGCTGAACAACATCCCTTCCTGAACTTGAATCCTTCCAGAGAAGAAGGGCTTGCTGCCTCTCATGCAAACACTTTGCAAACTGTAAAATATCCCACAGGAAACAAGGTGCTATTATTATTGATACTGGGCTATTAGTCTACCTTTGGACAGTCTGATCTTTGGATTGGTCATCCGTATAAAAAGCCAAATTTGCACATTGCAACATCCTTCAATCTCAACACTCAGTTGTGGTCCCCTCTCTCTCTTCCTTCCCTCCAGAACTCAGCAAACCATCTTCTCCTCTAGTAAGGATTTAGACCCATGGCACCCTGACCACCCCTCCATAGGCAACCTCCAGTTGTCTAAGAGCCTTTTAAAGTCTGAGTCATGACGTTGACTCAGCATTCTTCCAGGTGATTCAATGGGGCAAGTGCTTTGCGGGTCCCTCCAAAAGTCTTCCCAGACCGAGACCCAGACCCTCTGTGTTGGTTTCAGGATTGTTATTTACAGAAGTGAGAGAGACGTGGAGAAGCTCCTATGTTCTCTATCAAAATGACATAATGGGACTTCCTTGGTCGTCCAGTGGTTAAGAATCTGCCTGCCAACACAGGGGACAACAGGTTCGATCCCTGGTCCAGGAAGATTCCATATGCTGCAGGGCTACTAAATCCATGCACCACAGCTATTGAGCCCACACTCTAGAGCCTGAGCTCCGCAACTAGAGAAGCTACCGCAATGTGCACTACAACTAGAGAGTAGCCCCCACTCGCCACAATTAGAGAAATTCCGTGCTTGCACAGCAACAAAAGACCCAACACAGCCAAAAATAAAATAAAATAAATAAATGACACAATGGATCCCAAGCATCAGAAACACTGAGCGTCTACTTACTCAAGTGAAAGTGAAAGTCGCTCAGTCATGTCCGACTCTTTTGTGACCCCATGGACTGTAGCCTGCCAGGCAACTCTGTCCACAGAATTCTCCAGGCAAGAATACTGGAGAGGGTTGCCATTCCCTTCTCCGGGGAATCTTCCGACCCAGGGATGAAACCCAGGTTTCCTCCACTGCAGGTGGATTCTTTTACCATCTGAGCCAAAACAAAACTAAAAAGCCCATTTATTGTCTTCAGCAAAGGTTTTCAGGTCTCAACTCACTTTGGAACCTCAGCCAGTGGAGGTGGCCATCAGCAGTCTGGACCTGCCCTTATAAGGAGGACTATCAGAACCAGGTCTCTTCAGCAGTCTTGCCAATGTCCACGGTCTAGAAAGGGGCCTTTCTTAGCCAGACTCAGAGAAATCTGTTCTTTGTGACTGGGCTCTTCTCCTTGGCTTTCTGTATCGCTCCATAACACTGCCTCTCCCTCCCACTTCACTGGTATCCTCCTCCTCCTCCTCCTTCAAACTTAAGTCAGCAAATCTTCTCACTGGTGGCTGTCCTCTGATAGCCATGAATTTGGCAAACATACTCTTTTCTGCAGCTGGAATACCCAGAAGCAATCAGGATTGTTAAGACCCTCAGCAGCATCCACACTGTTACTCTGGCCAGACAGGATGGACCCAGATAGGAAAGCTAAGATGCCAACGACAATGGAATTTTCTTGTGGGCCATGGGGAGCTATCAAAAGTTTTGCACTCCCCGGGGAAGTGGGAAGCAGCCTGAGCCCAGAAGGTACTAGGATGGCAATACAGTGGTGCTGGGAAGGACAGGGAGGGAGGGCGAGAAACTGGAGACTGGCTGCAAACTACTATAATTATCCAGGTAAGACACAAGAGCAACCTAAGGAGGTGGCAGAGGCATGAACACAGACGGTGTTCTGGGGAGACTGGACAGTCACTATTGCGAGGTCCAAGGAAGACAGTGGCATGGGCAAGTGAGAAGACTGACCTGGATGGGGATTCGAAGCACATTTGAGAGGGGATGGTAACAAGCTGGGTTTCTGGCTATGAGGTAGAGATGGCTGAGGGCCGGGCAAGCAAACACCCTACTGGGAGAGACACCTGTGGCTTACACACTGAGGCTCCAAAGCGAACCAAAGAGAGCACTTTGAAAACTGGAAGCCTCAGGACTCAACACAAAATTCCCAGCCCCACATCTCTCCTCCCACCCAGAAGGAGGTCTCCTGACACTCTCCCCAGTGCGTCCTGACCAGTGACATCCTTCACAGGAGAGTAGGCCTCCCCCTACACACACACACACACACACACACACACACACACACACACACACACACACACACTTGAGACCTTTAAAAATTAACTCGCGAGATCTTCTGAGAGCAAAAGAAAGTCAGAGAAAATTGTTTAGAAGAACAGAGCGTTAACTGTCTTTTCTCATTCAGCATCTAACAATAGTTATGACTCAAGAGAAATGTCATATTTCTTTCTTTCCAAAAAAGATAAGAAATCTTTTTTATGCACTTATCACAGAAAACACTTAGATCCTCAGATTTCACATGCTAAGAGGAGCTACGGCCACAGTGAGCTTTTCTGCACCAGCTCACTCAGCCCTCTTCTAACCTTTACTGGAGGGGCTCAGCCTCAGGTGAAGGGACAGGCTGGAGTGCGGGGAACTCAGCCAGTCTCTTGGCTACTCTATGCTGCAAGAAAATAAATTCTTGTTTAGACCATGGCTCTCTACCACACTGACAATGTTGGATTTTGGGTGTGAAGATGGGAGCAAGGGACTTACCCAATGGCTCAGCAGGTAAAGAATCCGCCTGCAATGCAGGAGACGCAGCTCCAATCCCTGGGCTGGGAAGATCCTCTGGAACAGGAAACGGCAACCCACTCCAGTATTTTTGCCTGGGAAATCCCATGGACAGAGAAGCCTGGCAGGCTACAGTCCATGGGACCACAAAGAGTTGGACACGACTGAGCAGGCACAAAATCAACTTACTCTCTTTTTGCTGTTACACAGCAAAAGAAGACAACGTCTGCAGAACACGGATGGCTTTGGAGGAAAGGCAGCTCAGCGTGTCTGACCAATAACAGTTCAGCCTGCCAGGACCCCTTTCTTCCCCAGGAGGGCCTCTGAAAGGCCTCACCCAGTGGGTGGCCACTTTCTCTCATCCTGGGTTAACTGGGCCCTATCTACTCCTATCTGCTCTCTTCTGGGTTTTGTTTTTTTTTAAAGCTTTTTCTTCTTCTTTTTTTTTTTGATGTGGACCATTTTTTAAATCTTTATTGAACTTATTACAATATTGTTTCTGTTTTAGTATTTTGGCCAAAAGGCATGTGGGATCTTATGTCCCCCACCAGGGATTGAACCGGTGCCCCCTGCATTGGAAGGTGAAGTCTAACCAACAGACCGCCAGGGAAGTCCCTCCACCCTCTTCTTGACTGTCTCCTCTACCCAAGGCCAACTCACCCACAACAGACCCCAGCAGAGCTGGCTGAACCTCCACAGTGACCCCTTCCTCAGCCCACACCATCTGTCTCTGGGCTCTCAGAGCTCAGACAGAAGGGCTGGCAGCCACAGCTGAGCCAAGGCTCTAGCGAGGCCATGCGAACCTCTGATTCTAGTGAGTAACTCGGTCTTGGTTTCCCTATCTATAAAATGGAAAAAGTACTGTCTAGGAAGAGCTCATTATATGACATCATTCAGGCCCTGGAGAGAGAGGCCCTCTGGGAGGGTGTGTGGAGCACCTGGATGCTAGGATTCCAGCACCCACTGCCTTCCTACAAGGCTGCCCCCTGTCCCTCAACATCCCCCATCACAGCCCCTTCTGGAACCTTAAGTGCACAGTGGGAATTCGATAAATTAAGGGGAGAGAGATGGAAGCAAAGAGCCTTGCGATTATATATGACTCAGGCAAACAGAACTGATCAGGAACGGTACTTAAAGGCAAAAGAAATTGCTAACAAAACAGACGGTGCTTACTATCATGGAAAGAAGCCAAAATAGTAACCAGCTAACATGAAACACAGGAAATTCCAAAAAGTATGTAAAAAGGGCACTGTTTTTTTTTTTTTCCCCTCTTCTAAAAGGTTAAAATGGTTCCCAAACATGCTCCTTTCCCTACATGTGGTAATGCTCCTGGAAGCCAGGAAAGTAGCCCTACCTCATACCGACTCTTCCCCTGCCTCCAAGGTCCCTGTTTCCTCCCATGTACAGGGCCCCCAACTTCACTGTTCTCTAGGCGGTGTCATGATTCTGAGTCTGTTCCTCTGAATGAGCTGCACCCATCTCAATACTCACTGCAGCTGCAAAACATTTGTATTCTTAAGTCTTGGTCTTATAATGCCTAGAACTGTGGGGGAAATTATTACACAGTGAATGAAGAAGCCACCAAAGCTGTGTATACTGTACCGATCTGTTGTTGTTGTTCAGTTGCTCAGTTGTGTCCAGCTCTTTGTGAGCCCATAGACTGAAGCATGCCAGGCTTCCCTGTCCTTCATTATCTCCCAGAGCTTGCTCAAACTCATGTCCATTGAGTTGGTGATGCCAATCTCAGTCTCCTTTATTGTCTTCTTCTCCTTTTGCCTTCAATCTCTCCCAGCATCAGGGTCTTTTCTAATGAGTCGGTTCTTTGCATCAGGTGGCCAAAGAATTGGAGTTTCAGTCCTTCCAATGAATATTCAGGATTGATTTCCTTTAGGATGGACTGGTTTGATCTTCTTGCAGTCCAAGGGACTCCCAAGAGTCTTCTCCAGCACCACAGTTCAAAAGCACCAATTCTTTGATACTCAGCCTTTTTTATGGGCCAACTTTCACATCCATACATGACTACTGGAAAAACCATGACTTTGACTAGATGGACCTTTGTTGGCAAAGTAATGTCTCTGTTTTTTAATATGCTGTCTAGGTTTGTCATGGCTTTTCTTCCAAGGAGCAAGTGTCTTTTAATTTCATGGCTGCAGTCACCATCTGCAGTGACTTTTTTATTCATCAGACTAAAGACAAAGGAAATACTCAAATGAAAACAGGCTGGTTTAGGTGATGGAATTATCATCCTTTTTTTTCTACAATGTGGTAGATATTGACCCCATGCTTAAAATATACAGATAAGTGTGTCTGTGTGTATGTGTATGTGTTAATTGCTCAGTCATGTCCAACTCTGCAAGGCCATGGACTACAGCCCACCAGGCTTCTCTGCCCATGGTGTTTCCCAGGTAAGAATACCGGAGTGGGTTGCCATGCTCTTCTCCAGGGGATTGTCCTAACCCAGGGCTTGAACTTGGGTCTCCTCTATTGCAGGCAGATTTTTTACCATCTGGGCCACCAGGGAAGTCCATATATATACATATTTCTATTTTAATATTCCTATATATGTTCCTATTTTAATTCTCTTCTTTCTCTGTTCACTATTATCTTAGTAGACAATGATATGTCATATATATACATGACATATCAGGCTTCCAGGATCCCCTTATCTTCCTTCGTAACTGTTAAACTGTAAGGTAAAACTGTTATTTGACAGAATGGTGTGGGAGCGAGAAGGGCATAGCCCATGTAAAGACAAGTCACCCCAAGACACCATGGCCTGATACGTGGGGATAAGGAGGAAGGTGAGATCTACACTGGAGGACTCCAGGGTGAGAAGATAACAGCTGAATACAAGGAAGAAACTCCCCCAGAAATGGAGCTGTCCAACAGTGGAAGTTACAGCCAAACCCTAGTCTCCTGACCATGCAGATGTTTGGGGAGGAAGGCACTGAACAATCATCTCCCTCCCACCAGTGGGAACTGGTGGGCTCAGGTGCCTCCAGGCCTCGGTTCTTACCACTGTCTGCTTCTAGGTAAACACACGGTCAGAGGAGGATCAGAGCCCCAAACCAGATCTCACAGGGCCTGGACCAGCACACCAGAGCTTCCGGTCAGTTGGCGCCTGTTGGCCTCACAGTGGGCTAGGGTACACTTGAGGCAATTGAGCCTCTGGGGTTGGCTGGCTGCAGCCTTTTTGTTCATCCCAGTACAGCCTACAAATATCATCATGTTATACCCTTCCCATCAGAGGGATAGGTTGAGAGTGCCTCTCACTAGAGGCAAAGAGGAAGAGATGGTTTCCTACAAAAGCTGGTCAATATTTCCTCAAAAAGAAATCTGTTTCCATTGGAACTGCCCCATCTAGCTGTCCAGTCTCTAACTCCGATTTTAAGTGATCCATCTGATCATCTTCCCTTTTCTTTAAGAACAGCAGCTCCCCTCCTCTGCCCTCCAAAAGAGCTGACCTAAACAGGCCTGGTAACAGAGAGACAGGAAAGAAGCCACCTGAATGAAAGTGCAGGGGGCCTATGCCTGGACAGTCAGAAGTACTTGGTCACGGCTTCCACATCCTGGCTTCTGTTACAGCCAACGTTTGTCTACCGGGCCTACAGATTCCCTTCCTGCTCTTCCCAGCTTCCTATTTTAATGTTGTTCTTATTCTGTTCACTATTATCTCAGTGGACAATGAAATCAGATGACAGAGGAACAGAGGGGCAGTGAAAAAACCAAGTTATCTGCTAATGTGGATTACCTGAGCCATGTGGAAAACAGAGAACGGGAATGGACAAAGAGCGGGCGGACCTCGTTGTTATGGCTGCGGTTATCTCAAGTCACCCCCGACCCCCAAGCCTAACTAAATGCTCATATCCGTGGCCAATAAGGAAGGGAACCAGGAGTTATCAAAGGTCCCACTGAATGGTGCCCAGGTAGCGGCTGCAGTTTTGCAGAATTTATGCAGATGGGCAGGGTTACCAAGAAAAGTATTGACAAAAATCCAGGTTACTTTTCAGCGAGTTCAGCCATGCATTTTCAGGAATCAACAACGGCAGGTTAAAGCAGGATCCGCAATGATTTAAACCCGATCCCCACCTCCAAAGACCATTGTACAGGGGAGCCAGTGCCTCCATTCACCCTTCCAGCCTCTCCAGTTACATGGCAAAGGGCTTGAAACTCTCAGACACCCAAGCAGCCGGCATTCAGAAAACCCACTGTGAGTTGTGCCTGGGGGGTGCTGGGGACAAGGCTGCTACGAGACACTGTCTGGCCATGTAGCAGTTATGGTTTAGTGGAAGCCGTGACGCAAGACAACACCACCAAAGGGGAAAAAAAAATACACAGTAACAAGAAAACACATTTAAACACAAGTAAGAGTTTGAGGTGGGTTTCTCTGGTAGTTCAGACAGTAAAGAATCTGCTTGCAATATGAGAGACCTGGGTTTGATCCTTGGGTCAGGAAAATCCCCTAGAGAAGGGAATGACTGCCCACTCCAGTATTCTTACCTGGGGAATTCCATGGACAGAGGAGCCTGGCAGGCTACAGTCCATGGTGTTGTAGAGTCAGACACGACTGACTGACTACTACTACTACTAGTAATAATAACAATTTGAGGTAGTAATGTCAAAAAGACCTGTGGTGGCTGTAGAAGTAGCCCAGGATGCCTGGCAGGGGAGGGCATAGCTGTGGGGTGCTGGAGGCCCTTGGAGCTAACTGTAGAGAAAGCAGGTGGACAGGAGTGGAGACTGGAGGGCAGGGAGGAGAGTCCAAATTTGACTCACATGTCAAAGAAGAGGAACACTGTGATAATCACACACATCATACACCAGCACAGAAAATCCACCGGAGTGGGAAAGGTCCACTTTAAGACTGGACAACAACCTAGCTAGACGAGATGTCTATACCTTTGCAGATCCTCACACCCACCTGGGAGGTGGGCCACATCCCTCCAATGTAGAAGCAAGGAAGCCCCTTCAGCATCAAGCCTTTCATGACATTTCAACACGGCTCAGTGGCAGTCAAAAAGTAGGAAGATTGCAAATGCTCACCAATGAATGAATGGATAGACCAAATTTGGTATGTCCATACAATGGAATATTATTCAGCTGTAAAAAGGAATAGAGTGCTGTTACATGCTACAACAAAGATGAACCTTAAGAACATCAGTCTAAATTAAAGCAGCAAGATACAGCAGATCAAATGCTGCCTGATTCCATTTATAGGCAACATCCACAACATAAAAAAAGATAAGGTTGGGTATAAGGAAGACTGAAAAATGACTGCTTATGGGGTGATGAAAAAGGTTCTAAATTTAGGTAGTGGTGATGGCTGCACAATTCTGTGAATACACTAAAAAAACCCACTGAAGTGTATCCTTCAAAAGGATGGATTTTAGGATATGGGAATTCTGTCTCAGTAAAACTCTTGCTTTAAAAAGTTTTTACAGCTGAATAATATTCCATTGTACGGACACTGTATGGCTTGACAGGAGTTTTTATATCTGCATTTGCTATCTTTGTACCTTTATATGCAGGGTATATTTGATTCAACTTAATCTTTACTAATAATTCAAGGTCACTGTTTCAATGATCAATCAATGAGCACCATATGCCACAATTAAAATAATGTGCCCCCCTACTAAGGTGCTTTTCAATATTCCCACATGGTGCCCTTTTTGGGTTCTGTCTTGGGCCTCCAGTGCTCGCTCTCTGGCTGACAGACAACACCTGACTGCTGTCAGGATGGCTCATCCCCCTGCATCTCAGCATCTCAGCACTGGTCCCTGCTTGTGCGGATGCTCAGAGCAAACCATCTCAATCAGGTCCCCTGGGTGAGGTCCCTCTGAGCAGAAAAAGGTGGGAAGAAGATCACTTTGTCATCTTCATTTTCCTTTAGAAGGAAAAACTTACCAGAGGAGCTTAATTTTTCTCTGGAACCAAGGTTTTTGTGGTAAAGAGAGGCAAATTCGGATTTCTTAAAATATTGCTGCCACTTATTCATTTATTAAAAACTGTTTATTGGGCACCTACTGTGTGCTCAGTGCTGCTGACAAGCTGGTGGTGGTAAGTGCTGTGGAGGAGTGACATAAACCCAGGGAGGGGGAAAAAGAGGGCTGCAGGTTGAAATAGCATGTCCAGGAAACCGAAGAGGTGATAGTTAAACCACAAAAGTGGAAGAGTGAGCCACGCAGTCATCAGTAAGAATGTTCTAGTTGAAGCAGGCATACAGCAAGTACAAAGGGCCTGAGACAAGGAGGAGTTCAGGGGGAACAGAAGTATGGATGGAACAAGGTATGTGAGGCGATGGAGCCAGAGGGGTCACGGGAGGTCAGCTCAGGTAGAGAGAACACTGGCCTCTACCTGGAGTGAGAGAAGGACTATCACCTTGTTATTACCTCAACACCACTCATCACCCGAACATCACTTCCTGGTACTTTTCATACAACCCTGTTGGGTACACCAAGCTGGACATACAGCTGAGCATGGCATGAGGCAGGAAGTACCCTGAGGAGCAAAGAGGGGGCTTGTTGTGGAGACAAGACTGGAACCTGCCTTCTGGAGGCATCATCAGGAGACATTTCCATGGCTCACCTTGTTGGATAGTTCAGGGGAATACATTGGAGCTGTGGACACTGACCACTGGTCTCCCCAAGGTACCACTGGGACTTAAGCACAGGACATGCCTCAGAGTGAGGAGTGGGTGAAGTTATCCCAAGAGGATAAAAGCAGAGCTACTGCTTATAGAGCCCCTCAACACGCATGCATGATCTCCACACCTTACAAGCCCCATCTTGCAGGTGACAAGACAGAGATGCTGAAAGGCCAAATGACCAGGCCAAAGCTAAGAGGCTGGGAGAAGGGGGATGCTTGACTCCAAGCCCAGGTGGTCCTCCTTTTGGGGCCTTTCTCTCAGTCCAGTCATAGGGAATTGGTGATCAGCAACTATTCTTTAATTATGGCCTGGCACTCCATAACAGAAATGCTGAAGGCTCTTGAAGGAGACAACACTTCTCATTCAAGTCTACTGTCAGGCTCTGTGAGTTGGAAGCACGCACCACAAGGTTTCAGGAGGAAGGACTCACGCTGAGGCTGAGCCTCCAATATTCTGGCCCCCTGATGTGAAGCGAAGAGTCCACTTATTGGAAAAGACCCTGATGCTGGGCAAGATTCAAAGCAGGAGGAGAAGAGGGTAACAGAGGATGAGATGGTTGGATGGCATCACCAACTCAATGGACATGAGTTTGAGCAAACTCTGGGAGAAGGTGAAGGACAGGGAAGCCTTTGTGATGCAGTCCATGGGGTCACAAAGAGTTGGACATGATTGAGTGGCTGAACAACAACAACTGTCATCACAGTCACCCTAGGAGTCCTCCAGCCGCCCAGCCCAGGCCTACCTGAATCACAACACCCTGGGGCCAAGTCCAGGCAGCTGCTGCCCATCAGCCTGACACAATTCTTCCCCCGAAGTCTGAAAACCCAACTGCCTCACTATTCTCTTCGCAAATGGAAACAAAACTAACTTCAAAGTGTGCCTTTTCCAAAGAGTTCCTAGACAGGAAAACCCAAGGGAGTTCTCTGTCCAGAGGCTACCAGCACGTCCTCCAGTTGAGGGTCTCATCAGGGAGTGAGACCTTCACACCTCCTGGCTTCCTGGGCAGACAGGAAAAACTAATTTTCAACACTCCACTCTGGGTGCGTTTTTCCCAGGCACAATGTTTCTTTCTTGAGATGTTCAGTACTAAGATGTTCAGCTCTGTCTGCTCCAGGTAACAGACAAGTAGAAAGAATCAGAACTCCTTCCATTCACTCTAAGTCTGGACAGCAGCAGAAAAATGGTGGCAGAAGTGACAAAGAAGAAACTACTGGCTATAACTGGAAATTCTGGAGTGTTTTACTTTATTTTATTAAAATTTCATTAATTATTTTTAGTTATTTATTTGTGAGCTGCCCTGCGTGGCTTGTGGGATGTTACTTCCCCAACCAGGGATGGAACCCACGACCCTACAGAGGAAGCCCAGAGTCCTAACAACTGGGCAACCAGGGAGGTCGTCTGGCGGGTTTTAGAACAGAGTGTGATGGTGGCTAGAACAACCCATGATGAGGCACTATAAACCAGAAGCAGAGTTATTTGCTTCTCATTTTTTTTTAACATTTCAATTTTCTCTATGGCTCAAATTTCCTTCTGATAAATATGTATGACTTTCTCTCCACAAACTGACTTAATTCTACAGTCAGATATGGCTCATTTTGTTCAAAATGCTAGACTTGCTGCTTCTGAAAATAAGGTCCATGTACAGAACACATGGTCTCCACCCCAACCGTAAGATGACACGGCATAATGAAGTCAGCTCATCTCTCCACACTGATGGGAAGGTGGTGTGGACATCGCCACTCACTGAGCTGAGGGAGCCTTCAGGAGAGTCAGCAAATATTTGGCCCTTGGGATTTCATCTCTCACCCTCTGAAATTCTTATCCCCCAAGTCTACTTGCCCTAGATTTGCTCTAGATTTGAGTTTGCAGAAATCAGGTTTCAGCTATATCAACTTTCAACTCCAAGAAAATATTTTCTTTCCAATTCTGATCTTTCAGTTATCTCCAAAAGACTTTAGCTGACTATCTCATACCCAAACAAAACCTAACCATTCCTTAAAATATCCTGATTGCCAGCTCCTTGCATTCCAGGCTAATGACTACTAAATAGACAGCCAGTAGTTATAAATTCCAGTTTGCTTTGTTAGAGCCTGCAGGATAAGGACCCAGACTAGAGCTGTCAGGCACTTCATGATGGGGGCTGGCTGTACCCAAGGTGAACAAAATATACTGCACAGGCTCCCTGCCCTCCCCCTACTTAGGGAGACATGGCCTACATAGGCAACAGTTAGGGAAGAACACAACATGCTTTGTCTTATTCACTGATCATATAGACATAAGTAACATACAGAAGTTATGAAAATAAAATTACCATGATATCACAAACCAATTGTGTTTGATTGTGAGATACACAAGAAAAACTGTGGCACTGGGTTAATCTGGAGTTCGGCTCATCAAAGCCAGGGTTAGAAAAGGGACAGGATGTGATGGGATGAAATTCGGAAAGCAGAGACGCTTTAAGTGTGGGGAAGGGGCGGGGCTCAGAGACTGATGAATGACAGGTTGAGGACTTCCCTGGTGGTCCATGCATGCTTCACGCATGCTTAGTTGCTCAAGTTGTGTCTGACTCTTTGTGACCCCATGGGCCGTAGCCCACTAGGCTCCACTGTCCATGGGATTTCCCAGGCAAGAATATTGGAGTGAGTTGCCATTTCCTTCTCCAGGAGACATTCCTGACCCAGGGATCAAACCCAGGTCTCCTGCATTGCAGGCAGATTCCTTACCATCTGAGCCACTAAGGAATCCATGGTAGTCCACTGGTTAGGAATCCTCCTGCAAGGGATACAAGTTTGGTCCCTGGTCCAGGAAGATTCCATATGCCAAGGGGCAATAACCCCTTGAGCTGAGCCCTCCTGCCCTAGAGCCCATGCTCTGCAAAACGAGAAGCCACCTCAATGAGAAGCCCTCACATTGCAGTGAAGAGTAGCCCCTGCTCTCAGCAACTAGAGAAAGCCCAATGCAACCAAACAAAAAGAAGTAAGACTGACCTGATGGGGTAAGGTCAGATGTGGAAGGGAAAGGAAGCAACTGCTGCTTTCCTGGAAATGAAGGTATACGAGACGACGGTGTTTAGGAAGATGGATCTGACAGTATAGGGCAGGTGAGTTGAACGAAAGGTATAGAGGCAGACATCATCTCCATCGGATTTCCTTCCTGGGATGGTAGTGACCTTGGTCTTCTGCCAAATTTGGTTTCAAAAATTATATTTACAAAAACATCTGAGGCCCTCCTCTGACAACTTGCATGTGGCTGCAGCTCCCAGGTTCCGTCTAAACCCCAGCTTTGCCAATCAGTAGCTGGTGCTTATGCTGGCAGCCATGTAGCCTCCCCCGGTTCCCTGGCACTGAGCTACCCTCCTCCTTTGGGTGTTGGCACCACCTCTGCCTGGGCTCCTGGAGCCTCTCAGGGTCTGTGTGGGGCTTGCCTGTCTGAACCAGCCTGCCCTCTCTTCCCTTCTCCAAATCTTTTTCCATCTAGCGTCCCAGCACTCACTCCTGGGAGCTGGTCTTGCACTGTGTACTAGCTCTTCCCTCCAGGCAGCTCCTTGTTGCTAGAATCATCCTGCAGAGGTTGCAGCTGCAGGGTTAGAGAAGGGTATCATCTCTGACTATAAAGATTAAGTTACTGTTGTTGTTTAGTTGCTAAGTCATGTCTGACTCTTTTGAGACCCCAGTGACTGTAGCCTGCCAGGGTCCTCTGTCTATGAGAGTCTCCAGGCAGGAATACTGGAGTGGGTTGCCATACCTTCCTTCAGGGGATCTTCCCAACCCAGGGATTGGACCCGCATCTCTTGCATCTCCTGCATTGGCAGGCGTGTTCTTTATCACTAGTGCCACCTGGGAAGCCCACAGACATAGTAAGCAGTGTTGTCCTGTGCTGCTGGAGAATGGAGTGTTCCACTTAATCAGATGTCCTATAACTGGGAAATGCCGAAGTTACAATAAACACATGACTGGCTTTGGGGGAAAAGTTACCATCTTTGTTTTCAGTGTACTCTAGAATTTGTATCAACTATCTTTCCTTCTACCATGACATCACAATAGCACCAGCAGCGAAGTGACTAACATTCCCATCCTGCTTCCGGAAGCCATGCCCAGCAGAGCAGGTGCTGAGCACAGTCAGTTGAGGGGCACAGGGAAGGATAAGCAGGGCCCTTGGGTACCCCCACACCCACCAAGCTATGGCTTTTCCCCACAACCTGCACCATGTCTCCCCAGGCATCTGCCTAGTCCCTACCTGGCTCCTCATCCCCCAGGAGGCCTGGCGCCTTTCTCCGCACTCCGGGGAGCTGGCTGCCCTTTTATCCTGACTCTCTCTTGCTTTGCTCCCTCTCCCCAGTCCAGAGAAACACTGTGATCCCCAGGACACAGGGAGCTGTGTCTACATAGTGCAAGCAACTTCGCCAGCCAGAACTCCTGCTGCGGGGCTCCAGGCCCAGACTGGGCCTTATAAATGGTAACCACACCTAGCACTGGAGTCCAAATGCTCCAAAGGTCTCTGGACAAGTCAAATTACCACCTCCAGCCCTGAGGCTGATAGTGCTCTGATTAATGGAACAACTGATAATAATTCACTATGTGCCACACAACCAAGTTCAAGCACATGCTTCGCAAACTGTTCTGTATCATGACTGTTGAGGTAGTTACATAAATCTCTAAAACCTCATAGAACTGTATGTGTTACAAGTGGTGTGAACTGAGCAAGGTCTGTAATCTAGTTAACAGTAATGTGCCTGCAATGCAGGAAACTCAGGCTTGATCCCCAGGTCAGGAAGATCCCCTGGAGAAGGAAATGGCAACCCACTTGAGTATTCTTGCCTGAAGAATTCCATGAACGGAGGAACCTGGTGGGCTACAGTCCATGGGGTTGCAAAGAGTCACACAACTGAGCAACTAACACACACCCTAAAATAAATATCCTGATTTTGATATTGAACTTGAGCTATATAAGATGTTGTGCATGCTTGCTAAGTTGCTTCAGTCGTGTCCAACTCGTTGCAACTCCATGGAATGTAGCCCAACAGGCTCCTTTGTCCATGGGGTTCTCCAGGCAAGAATACTCAAGTGGGTTGCTATGCCCTCTTCCAGGGGAGCTTCCCAACCCTGGGGATCCTGACTTCTGCGTCATCTGTGTCTCCTGCATTGGCAGGTGGATTCTTTACTACTGCGCCATCTGGGAAGCCCTTATAAGTTGTTATCCAGGGACAAATTGTTGGAAAAGTTCCCAGGACCCTTATACACTTTTTCTGCAACTACCTATGAGTCTAATTATTTTGAAAGAAAAGTGAAAAGTGAACCCTAATCCCCTTCGATCAAATCACCTTCACACCCCCAGGTCTGTGAGCTGGCTCCATGTTGTTTTTCCAGGTGACCTGGAAAGGATCCTCCGAGGCCAGCTCTCTTCTCCAAGGGCAGCTCAGGCATGAATGCAAAGCTTGTGCATTTCCAGAGTGACCAAGAAGAACACGCCCCTGTGTATTTAGCTCTGGGAAGAGAACATGGTTATTTCGCCAAAAGCCACTCTCAGTCCCACTCCCATGAGACAGGGACCGGCTTCCCCAAGCAGGACCCAACAGGACTGAAGGGCAAACTTAAGGCTGGGCTTGTTCTAAAATGTCTTCCTAATCCTTGATGTCTTTGAAGGGAAGATGGGTCCAAGTCCATGTGAGTGCATGTGTATACACAGTTAGTCCAAGAAACCAAAAATAAAAGTTTACAAATATTAACTAAGTCAGTGATTGTCAAGACTGTAGCCAGAACTATTTCCATTTGTAGGATTTACCCACCCACTGGGGACCATGAGGGGTTACGACAAACACAAACCAAGGTTTCTAAACCTCTTCAGTGCCACAGACCCCCACCCTCGCCGGCAGCCTGGAAAAGCCTGTGGACCCTCCTCGGAATAATAAGTGCACAAACTAAATACATGGCATTACCCAGGAAACCGGCTACAGAAACACACAGCTATCAAAATATTTCAAAACTGTGCTCTGGTAATTAACACGTTAAATAAGACCTAGTGGTAAGGGATTTCCCTGGTGGTCCAGTAGATAAGACCCTCCCAATGCAGAAGGCCCAGGTTCGATTCCTGGCCAGGGTACTAGATCCCACATGCTTAGTCCCTAAGTCATGTCTGACTCTTTGTGACCCCATGGACTGTAGCCCAACCCCTGTCTATGGGATTTTCCAGGCAAGAATACTGGAGTAGATTGCCATTTTCTTCTCCAGGGGATCTTCGGGCCCCAGGGACCGAACCCAAGTCTCCTGCATTGGCAAGCAGATTCCTTACCATTTGAGTCACCAGGGAAGCCCCTCCGCATGCTGTAATGAAGATCAAAGATCTAAGTGCCAAAACTAAGACCCAGGGCAGCCAAATAAATATTAAAAAATAAATATGTGGTGAGTACCACAGCCACCTTAACTCTGAAGTACCGATGAGGATAATGATACATCAAGAGATTCAAAGTATCTGAAGTATCTCAAACATTAAAACAAAATCTCAGCAGTTCCTACTGGTGGCAATCATGGTACAGCTAAAATCACCAAGGTTTGCTGTCTACATTCCCGATAGAAGGAAATGCAAATTTTCAGGTAGTGAAAATAAAACGTAACTTTTTTCCATCAAAGCTTTTGGAGCCACCCTTGAATTTTGTCTGTGGGTAGCCTCATGTTAAGAACCTCAGGGGTACAAAATGAAAAGATAACCTGCAGAATAAGAGAAAATATTTGCAAACAACACAACTGACAAAGTAGCAATCTCCCAAATGTATAAATAGTTTATAGGGATTAATATTGCCTGGAAAATCCCATGGACAGAGGAGCCTGGTGGACTGCAGTCTATGGGGTCGCTCAGAGTCAGACACAACTGTGGGACTTTGCTTTCACTTTTCACTTTCATGCATTGGAGAAGGAAATGGCAACCCACTCCAGTATTCTTGCCTGGAGAATCCCAGGGATGGGGGAGCCTGGTGGGCTGCCGTCTCAGGGGTTGCACAGAGTTGGACACGACTGAAGCGACTTAGCAGCAGCAGCAGCAGGGATTAATATAAAAAAATTTTTTTAAATAGGCAGAAGAGCTAAACAGACTTTTCTCCAAAGAAGATATACAGATGGTCACACAGATGGAAAGATGCTCAACATTACAAATTATTAGAGATATACAAATCAAAAACTACAATAAAGTATCACCTCGCACTGGTCAGAATCGCCACCATTAAAGTCGACAAGTAACAAATGCAAAAGAGGGTGTGGAGAAAAGGGAACCCACCTACACTGTTGGTAGGAAGGTAAACTGATACAGCCACTTTGGAGAACAGTATGGAGGTTCCTTAAAAAACGAGAGTTAGCACGATCCCGCAATCCCACTCCTAGGCATATACCCCGAAAAAATCATGGTTCAAAAGGATACGTGCACCCCAATATTCATTGCCGCACTGTTTGCAGTAGCCAAGACACGGAAGCAACCTCAGTGTCCATCAACAGATAAATGTCCACTAACACACAGCCTCCATCCAATGGATTTTCACGCATCCACTCAAACCGATGTTTAACACCAGCACCTGACTCCAGCTTTTACAGATAAATGGATAAAGAAGATGGGGTACATATACACAATGAAATATTACTCAGCCATAAAAAGAATGAAAGAATGTCATTTGCAGCAACATGGATGGACCTAGAGATTATCCTACCACATGGAGTCAGGCAGAGGAAGACAAATATCATACGACATCACTTAAACATATGGAATCTTTAAAATGGTACAAATGAACTTATTTTAAAAAAACAGAAAAAGATTCACTTACGTAGAAAACAGGCTTATGGTTACCAAAGGGGAAAGGAGTGGGGAGAGAGATAAATGAATAGGAGTTGGGGATTAACAGAAACACAGTACTGTATATAAAACAGATTAACCACAGGACCTACTGTACAACACAAGAAAGTATATTCAATATCTTACAATAACCTATAATGGAAAAGAACCTGGAAAAGAATATACACATATACATACATATGTACATAACTGAATTATACTGAAAATCAACTATACATACATCAAAAAAATTCTTTAATTAAAAAGTTTAAAATCCAAAAACAAAAAAAACCAGAAAAAGAACCTCAGGAGTGAGCAGCTGATATATGACTTGCAGGGCCATGAAACATATTTCCCATCCACACCCCCATCATTCCCTCACCATTTACCATTTACATATATTACACATAATAACGTATGTACATTCCAAAGACATCCCACCACCAACACAGAGCCCCCTTCTGATGGATTTTCACGCATCCACTCAAACCAACGTTTAACACGAGCACCTGACTCCAGCCTTTACCTGGGGCAGGGAGGCTCACCCTACATAGCTCACCTCTTCATCTAGCTCCTGCCACTGTGAGGAAATATACCGTCTCTGGGGAGGCCTGAACATAAACCATCATCCTCCAAGTGCACCCAGAACTGGGGGACCAGATGTCAGGAACGTGGCAAGTTAGTGCTCAGTTCAGTTCAGTCGCTCAGTTGTATCTGTTTGTCACCCCATGAATTGCAGCACACCAGGCCTCCCTGTCGATCACCAACTCCCGGAGTTCACCCAAACTCCCGTCCATTGAGTCGCTGCTGCCATCCAGCCATCTCATCCTCTGTCATCCCCTTCTCCTCCTGCCCCCAATCCCTCCCAACATCAGAGTCTTTTCCAATGAGTCAACTCTTCGCATGAGGTGGCCAAAGTACTGGGGTTTCAGCTTTAGCATCATTCCTTCCAAAGAAATCCCAGGGCTGATCTCCTTTAGAATGGATTGGTTGGATCTCCTTGCAGTCCAAGGGACTCTCAAGAGTCTTCTCCAACACCACAGTTCAAAAGCATCAATTCTTCGGCGCTAAGCGTTCTTCACAGTCCAACTTTCACATCCATACATGACCACTGGAAAAACCATAGCCTTGACTAGGCAGACCTTTGTTGGCAAAGTAATGTCTCTGCTTTTGAATATGCTATCTAGGTTGGTCATAACTTTCCTTCCAAGGAGTAAGCATCTTTTAATTTCATGGCTGCAGTCACCATCTGCAGTGATTTTGGAGCCCCCCAAAATAAAGTCTGACACTGTTTCCACATCTATTTCCCATGAAGTGATGGGACCAGGTGCCATGATCTTCGTTTTCTGAATGTTGAGTTTTAAGCCAACTTTTTCACTCTCCTCTTTCACTTTCGTCAAGACGCTTTTAAGTTCCTCTTCACTTTCTGGCATAAGGGTGGTGTCATCTGCACATCTGAGGTTATTGATATTTCTCCTGGCAATCTTGATTCCAGCTTGTGCTTCTTCCAGCCCAGCATTTCTCATGATGTACTCTGCATATAAGTTAAATAAGCAGGGTGACAATATACAGCCTTGACGAACTCCTTTTCCTATTTGGAACCAGTCTGTTATTCCATGTCCAGTTCTAACTGTTGCTTCCTGACCTGCATACAGGTTTCTCAAGAGGCAGGTCAGGTGGTCTGGTATTCCCATCTCTTTCAGAATTTTCCACAGTTTATTATGATCCACACAGTCAAAGGCTTTGGTATAGTCAATAAAGCAGAAATAGATGTTTTTCTGGAACTCTCTTGCTTTTTCCGTGATCCAGCAGATATTGGCAATTTGATGTCTGGTTCCTCTGTCTTTTCTAAATCCAGCTTGACCATCTGGAAGTTCATGGTTCACGTATTGCTGGAGCCTGGCTTGGAGAATTTTGAGCATTACTTTACTAGCGTGTGAGATGAGTACAATTGTGTGGTAGTTTGAACATTCTTTGGCATTGCCTTTCTTTGGGATTGGAATGAAAACTGACCTTTTCCAGTCCTGTGGCCACTGCTGAGTTTTCCAAATTTGCTGGCATATGGAGTGCAGCACTTTCAGAGCATCATCTTTCAGGATTTGAAATAGCTCAACTGGAATTCCGTCACCTCCACCAGCTTTGCTCATAGTGATGCTTTCTAAGGCCCACTTGACTTCACATTCCAGGATGTCTGGCTCTGGGTGAGCGATTACACCATCGTGATTATTTTGGTCGTGAACATCTTTTTTGTACAGTTCTTCTGTGTATTCTTGCCACCTCTTCTTAATATCTTCTGCTTCTGTTAGGTCCATACCATTTTGTCCTTTATCAAGCCCATCTTTGCATGAAATGTTCCCCTGGTATCTCTAATTTTCCTGAAGAGATTTCTAGTCTTTCCCATTCTGTTGTTTTCCTCTATTTCTTTGCATTGATTGCTGAGGAAGGCTTTCTTAACTCTCCTTGCTATTCTTTGGAACTCTGCATTCAGATGCTTATATCTTTCCTTTTCTCCTTTGCTTTTCACTTCTCTTCTTTTCACAGCTATTTGTAAGGCCTCCCCAGACAGCCATTAATGCTGAGAAATCACCAGCCCTGAGCTTCATGCTCTGTGTGATTTGAGAGTGGGAATAGATATAAAGAAAAGCTATACGATCAGCTTTACAGATTAAATGCTGCAGCTAAGGGACTTCCCTGATGATCCCTTTCCTTCTGGTTAGCAATCCACCTTCCAATGCACAGACTGGGGTTCAATCGCTGGTCACGGAACTAAGATCCCACCTGCCTCGGGGCACCTAAGTCTGTGTGCCACAAATAGTGAGCCCTCGCTCTTCAAGGAAAGATCCCACATGCTACAGTTAAGACACAGCCAAAAATAAATAAATATTAAGAAAAAAAAAAAAACAGCTGCAGCTAAGGTGGAAAACTTGGAAAGTAGTTCGAGGTTGAAGAGGTGTGTTCAGTAGCTAAATCCGATTCTTTATGACCCCATGGACTGCATCATGCCAGGCTTCCCTGTCCTTCACTATGTCCCAGAGTTTGCTCAAACTCATGTTGATTGAGTCAGCTGAAGAGGCGTGCATGCTAAGTCATTCAGCCATGTCCGACTCTTTGCGATCCCACAGACTGTAGCCTTCCAGGCTCCTCCATCCATGGCATTCTCCAGGCAAAAATACTGGAGTGGGTTGCCATGCCCTCCTCCAGGGAATATTCCCAACCCTGGGATCAAACCCATGGCAGATTCTTTACAACCAGTGACACCTCAGAGTATGACTTTGTCTAGAGGCAGGGTCTTTCCAGAGGGAATCAAGTTAACAGGAGGTCGTTGGAGTGGGTCCTAATCCAGTATGTCTCGTATCTAAAGGTGGGGGGCGGGGCGGGTATTTAGACACAGACGCATACCCAGGGAAGCTCTGAGGACACAGGGAGAAGACAACATCTGGAAGCCAAGGAGAGAGGCCGGGGAGATGCTACCTCACAGCCTCAGAAGGAACCAGGCTTGTTAACACTTTGGTTTCAGATTTCTAGTCCCCAAAACTGTGACACAATAAATTTCTGTTGTTTAAGCCAACCCGTGCATGGCACTTTGTCACAGCTGTCCTGGCAAGTTAATAACATTCAGAGTCACATATATGGCTTGAAAACAGGAAAGCCTTCACTCAGAGCCCATCCAACTCTGTTTCTTATGTGCCACTCATCAGTGTGAAATTACATTCTAATCAGAGTTGGTTTCTGGTCCCTGGGCAGGAAGGATGATCGAGGCCAAGTCTGTCATCAAGAAGGACAGGACTGGATAATGGAGTGGCTCAGAGAATCCTGGGGTCACTGTTGGTGAACCTACCTCCAGCCCATGGGCTTTGGAGGAGCCATCAACTCACCAGGCAGAGATTGCTTTAATCCTTTGATTCAAATATTCAGCGAGGAACTCTGGCCGAGAGCAGTGGTTCACAAATTTGGCTGTACAACAGAAGCCCCTGTGGAGCTTTAAGAAAATTCCACCCAAACCCGAGCCCCACCCCAGACCAGCCAAATAAAAATCTTGGGGGTGGGGGCTGGGCCAGAGCAATTTCTAAAAGCTCCCCAGATGATTCTAATGTGTAGCCCGGGTTGAGAGCCTCTGGACCCTATGACCTTTGAAGGCCTTTCCTTCTCAGAATTCGGTGAGAGTGCACTCCATGTTTATCTTAGTGTTTCTCAGGAGTGTGCTGGGGGTTGCCTGGGGCTGGTTTCTAGGTCCAGACCACAGCCGCCTTTACTGGGTTTGGGTGAATGAGTAATTCTCATGAACAGCAGGACGGTGACAAAGAGGGGAGGAAATTTAAAAAGACTTTTGCCTTTTCACTAAAACATTAATTCAATGTGCTTTGGTTATGAAGCTCCTAAATATTCATTGGAAGGACTGATGTTGAAGCTGAAGCTCCAATACTTTGACCACCTGATGCGAAGAACTCATTTATTAGAAAAGACCTGAGGCTGGGAAAATTGAGGACAGGAGGAGAAAGGGGCAACAGAGGATAAGATGATTGGATGGCATCATCAACTCAATGGAAATGAGTTTGAGCTAAATCCGAGAGATAGTTAAGGACAGGGAAGTCTGGCGTGCTGTAGTTCACGGGGCCACAAAAAGTCAGACATGACTTAACAATAATAAATGAAGCTCCTACATGCCAGGAACTCAAAGATGAACCCGAGACCAGTATCTAGACCTCCAGAAGCCTAGCCTCATTCCAGAAATAAACAGATAGCTGTTAAAATGGGAATACCCCAACTGAGGTGCATATGGGAACAAGGGGTCAAGACACCATCCCTAAAGCAACAGAAGGTGACCCCAGACATGATCTTAAAGGAGAAACAGGAGTATCTTCCATCAGGACAAAAGAGCGTGGAAAAGCTTGATCCATGCTAGGCTGAAATAATTTTGTTCAGCCAGAAATAGAGGAGATAACACATCTGCAGAGACTGAGAAAATGTGAGACCACTGCTCTGCGAATCAGGGATTTAAGAAGGGTTGCCTGGTTTGGGTAAGGCACTGCCCCACCTCCTTGTTCACTCACTGACCACGTGGGCCCAGCTCTCTCGGTACCCACAGAGCAGCCTCCAGATCCCACGTCTGCCCCAGGCAGGGGGGTCTCTATATGATCTATGCACCAACATTTAAAAGGGAACTCTTAGTAAGTACATATTTCAGAGCTCCACAAGCTAGAGATTTTGGGCACCTGTATTAGGCATGTGAACTTACCACGGGTTCCCTGGAATTCTGATGGGTAACTCTGTTTTGTTTTCAACTTTTTATTTTATATTGGAGTATAGTTGATCAACAACATTGTGACAGTTTCAAGCGTATAGCAAAGTGATTCAGTTATACATATACATGAGTCTATTCTTTTACAAATTACTTTCCCATTTAGGTTGTTACATAACATTGAGCAGAGTTCCTGTGCTATAGAGTAGGTCCTTGTTGGTTATCCATTTTAAATACAGCAGTGTGTACATGTCCATCCCAGACTCCCTAAGAACTTCTCTTTTAATAAACACCTAGGAGTAGGGGATAAGCTTGAATCTAGACCCGCAGTTCTATAAATTTAGCATCTCTGATGGGTAATTCTTAACCTCAGGGGCACTCCTGGCTCTGAGCTCCACCTGTTTCTGAGGGCAGTCTGCCAGGCCTGTGATCCACCACTGCTTTGCCTTGCTGGGCCTGCCTACTTAGACCCTCAGCCTCTGTCTCCCACAAGGGGTGCTCACCTGGCTCCCACCCGGAAGGTTGATCTAGGAGCTGGAGTTCTCCCTGAAGGACCCCACCAGGCCCAGGCCCCCTCCAGGTCTCGTTCCTGCTCTCAGGCCAGAGTCCAGCACCAACCTAGCCAAGGGGCTGCCCCAGAGTGCAGCCCCCCTGCCCAAGTTCATCACCACAAACCCTCATCCCACAGTGTGGAACTTCATTCTCAGCCTTTCACATAAGCTGCATCTGCACAAGTGCAGGAGCTCCAGGTTTGCTCCCTGGGTCAAGAAGATCTCCTGGAGGAGGAAAAGGCTACCCACTCCAGTATTCTTGCTTGGATAATCCCATGGACAGAGGAGCCTGGCAGGCTACAGTCCATAGGGTCACAAACAGTCAGACACGACTGAAGCAACTGAACATGCACGCACACACGAGGGTACAAATGGGGACTTGCTGTATGTCCCGTGTGCTTCACGTGTTAACAGGGCTCCCCACAAAGACCAGGATAACAGGGCTGTAGGGTTCTTTGCACATGGAAGTCACTCCTTCCCTGGCGGTGAACCATCCCATCCCAGGAGGTGGGCAGGTCCTGGGCTGGAGGGAGGGCCTGGAGCGCAGGGAACCAGCCCCACCCACCTGGGCATACCTGCCCTCACTCATAGCTCAGAACCTGACTTAGAGAAGACCACCGCCTTCAGACTGTCTTCGGTTCCTGTCTCACAAGGGCCAATCACTTCTAGCCCTGGCACCGCAAACCAAGCACCCAAATCACATTTTATAGACTTTATTTACCCTAAAATATACCCTGCTTCCAAACCACCAAGGAACCTGGAAATTTACCAGGAAATTGGGCAACTGTAACTTCTCCTGGAGACTCTGGAATCAACACTTCATTAAATGAGAAAACTTTCTGCAAGTCAAGGCTGTCACAGTACTCAGAAGGATGCGGACAGGGGAAGTCTGAGGGCAAGGTGGTTGGCAAATCCTTAGCTAGAAGGATGCTGGCATGTTCCCCAAAGTCAGCCCAGTAAAGGCATTCATATGTCTGCGAGCTGATGGAACACGTCTGTGGCGCAATTCTTCCACACGGGCTTGGGGAGCCCAGACAGCCCTCAACAACCACACCCTGTCTTACTCCAATTAAACAGGAATGATTTGTGGGTTCTCAATACAAATGACTAGCAAACAATCTTCTGGAATAAAATTAAGCCTCTTAACTTAAAACAAACAAAAAATGCACCAAGACATCAAAAAGATGAGCTCAAATCCACTGTCAAGGTTTCCTGCGCACTTTTTTTTTCAACTTGTCTTTCTCCCTTGGGCGATCTCCAGCCTAAGGTTATTGTTACACACAACATTCTTTTCAACTTAGACTTCATCTGTTTCTTCCTATAATACATAATTTTGAAGCACTGGGCTAAGGGAGGCATTTTTACGATGAGCAGGAGAACAGGGTTGCAATAGATAAAAAACGTTGATGCACAGAGGCAGCTGAGAATCGGGAGGAAGAAGGCTGGGTTGATGCTGAATTGGAGAAGTGCTCAGGGCTCAGCTCGATCATAATAAAGTACAAAGGAAGGTAGAGATTTTGAGTAGACTTCATTGTCATCTTTTACCTCGTACCGGAGAAGGCAATGGCACCCCACTCCAGTACTCTTGCCTGGAAAATCCCATGGACAGAGGAGCCTGCTAGGCTGCAGTCCATAGGGTCGCTAAGAGTCAGACACGACTGAGCGACTTCACTTTCACTTTTCACTTTCATGCCTTGGAGAAGGAAATGGCAACCCACTCCAGTGTTCTTGCCTGGAGAATCCCAGGGACAGGGGAGCCTGGTGGGTACCTTCTATGGGGTCGCACAGAGTCGGACACTACTGAAGGACTTAGCAGCAGCAGCAGTGAAATGTATTGTTGTTGTTTAGTTGCTAAGTCACGTTGGACCCTTTGAGATCCCATGGACTGGAGCCCACCAGGTTCCTCTCTCCATGGAACTTCCCAGGCAAGAATACTGGAGTGGGTTGTCATTTCTTTCTCCAGGAGATCTTCCCTGACCAAGGATTGAACCAATGTTTCCAGTTGGCACGCACTGGCAGGCAGATTCTTTACCACAGAACCATTTGGGAAGCCCGTGACATTTATGGGAAGATGCAGTGGATGTGGACCACAGATCCTTAGGGAGCATGTTGGAGGACAGAGTAGTGGTGGCTGGGGAAAAAGGTGGGTGGGACAGCATGACTACAAAGCGGTTGCAGCACAGAGATTTTAGAGGTTTGGAACTAGCGGTGGAATTACAGGAGTCTATTTACATGAGTCTAAATGTGTTCAAATGGGTAAAACTGTTATTACTACTATGTTTTAATATGAAAAAGAAAATAATCAAAAACACCACCTCTAGATAAGGGAGAGAAGGGTAACACCCTTCCCCCGTCACGTGAGGGGGTCCCGGATCCCTCCAAGCATGTGTGGATACTCAGCAAAGCTCTCCTCAGGGTGGCGGGCAAGCTCGGAAACCCAGCAACCCAGTGACCATCACTCAGAGCGCCGAGACCCCAGGGAAGCAGCAGAGATGCTGCGGGAGGAAGCTGGCCCCCTAAGTGGCAGATGGAGAGAGGAAGCAGAGAAGGACTTGGAGGGGCAGAAGGAAACTGGCCGACGTGGCAGGAGGACGCTGCCAGGGCAGCGGGGCCAGAGGGATGCCTGGTCCCGGCCCAGGCCTGCTGTGAGGGGTCCTGGAGAGGAGCCAGATGTCCCACTTCTCCCCAGGCATCCCTTTCATCAAGGCTTCCATGGGCTGTGGGCCAAGAAAGCCTGAATAAGACCTTTAATTTTCTCAGGGCTTCTCCCTTCTCGAATGGCAAAAGGCCCAGCCCCCAAACCAGTCAAGAGGGCAGGCCCCGATACGGAAGGTGGTACAATGGCCAAACCTGCCTCCCTTCCCACCCCATGAGATCTCCAAAATGCAGGTAGCTACCGGATGCCCGTCTCAGCCTCCAGGGGTCTTTCTGCAAAGGACCTCACTGGGCATGCGCACAATGACCGATGCATAAAGCGTGAGGAAAAGCTGAAGCAGGGCAGGCGTGTGTCTGCCCACTGGTTCCTTAGGCAACCTGAGCAGCCCAGAGTGAACCTGAGGCGCAAGGCACATCTCTCTAGACCACAAAAAGGGTACAGACCGGGGTCCTGAGGGTCAGTGGTTGGTCCAGGAGCTCCAGGAGTCCAGAATGGTTCCAAGAGAACGGGCTCCAGGGCTTCCCATAGACCATTTGAAAGGCTCCTGAGGGCGGAAGAGGCTGCAGAGGCTGCAGAAGAAATACCAGAAAGAGTTTCTGGTCTCGGGCACAAGCCTCTCTCCGGTTCCAGGAATCCCCTTGGCCTTATGCGGGCGCCTCCTGCTATTTATTTACACAAGGCTGAATCCCACCTTCCAGGGCGCTGCAGAGCCCTCCTCCAACACAAAGCCCGATTGTACTTCCACCTCCTCACAGCCAACTCGGAGACAGAAACTCGCCGGAGGGAAGACAATTTGTACCAGAGATGGAGACGCAGGCAGATTTAAAGGCATGGTCCTTCAATAACGACAATCTTTCTTAGGGTGGAAAACCACCTTCGGAGGACAGACAGGAAGGTGTGGCGGGGGGTTTCTGGTGCCAGGAGGCTCTCCCGCAGGTGAGCTCCGGCTATTCGGTTTTGGACCATCTCCAAAGAGCCAGGCCTCATGGCAGGCCTGACTGAGAGAGAAATTAGCATGCTGCTCTACTCAATTATCCACTTACAGAGAGGCATGACAACATTTCATTAGCACAGGACATGCAAATGCAAGATGCATCAAGAGTAGAAAACCCCAGAGTGTTGTGGTTTGTGTTTTTTTTTACCCCCCAAAAGGAGACAAGGATCTTTATCATCTCCCAAAACTATGCTAGCCTAACCTAGAGTGATTTTGGCAATTCAGACACAATGATTTTTCTCAGGATTTGCAAGGTGGCGCTTTCTCTCTGTACCCAAACCTCTCAGCACAGGATTTGGATAACATTATTTTTATTTTTTAAATTTTATTGGTTAATTTAGTTTGGGATGCACTGGGTCTTTTTTTGCTGCGCGTGGGCTTTCTCTAGTTGCAGCAAGTTGGGACCAGTCTTTGTTGCGGTGTGAGGGCTTCTCATAGTGGTGGCTTCTCTGACTGTCAGGCACAGGCTCAGTAGTTGTGGCACACCGGCTTAGTTGCCCTGTGGCATGTGGGATCTTCTGAACCAGGGGTCAAATCCATGTCTTCTGCATTGGCAGGTGGATTCTTAACCACTAGACCAACAGGGAAGTCCCAGACTTCATTAAACAGGTTCTTATCCTTCCACAGCAAAATACATTTGAAAAGTGCTGAAACAGCTCTCAGGAAAGCTGGACCCTGGAGCTCTGGGTAGGTTTCAGCTTCCCATGGAGTCTGTAGATGGTCCTCGGGTACCAAACCCAGAAAAACAGAGAGGTCCCAGACAGAGGGCAATGGGCACCTATATTCTAAAGCACTCATGCAAGAGTGGACAAGGCAGCAAAATGCAGCCTGTTCATTGCTCAGCTCCTGGGGTTCTGAGGCCAGGATAAGGGAACCTTTGGGCTGATGTTGTGGCCACCAGCTTTCCAGCTGCTGCCCACGAGGCAGGCGCTTAAACGGCAGTGTGGCTGGTTCCTTGTTTATACTTTGGATTGTTATTGTTCTTGCTCAGTCTCTAAGTCGCATCCGACCCTTTGTGACCCCATGGACCCCAAGGATGCCAGGCTTCCCTGTCCCTCAGTATCTCCCAGAGTCTGCCCAAGTTCGTGTCCATTAAATCAGTGATGCCATCCAACCATCTCATCCTCTGTCACCTGCTTCTCCTGTCCTCAATCTTTTCCAGCATCAAGGTCTTTTCCTATGAGTCAGCTGCTCACATCAGGTGGCCAAAGTATTGGAGCTTCATTCCATCCAATGAATATCCAGGGTTGATTTCCTTTAGGATTGACTGGTTTGACTCCTTGCTGTCTAAAGGACTTTCAAGAGTCTTCTCCAGCACCACAGTTTGAAAGCATCAATTCTTTGGTACTCAGCCTTCCTTACAGTCCTACTCTCACAACAGTACATGACTACTGTATACTTTGGATACTAGAGTATGTACCTCTAACCTCCCCCCTCCCCCAAGAGGCTACTCTGCACCTTCCTTACTTCCCGCAGAATGCTTGCTTTCCTCCAACACTTTGTTTTAAATTTTTTTTTGTCTGTGCTGTGTCTTTATTGCTATGTGCAATCTTTCTCTAGTTTTGGAGAGCCAGAGCTACTCTCCAGATGCGGAGCACTGACTTCTGTTGTTGCGACTCCTGGGCTCTAGAGTGAGGGCTCAGTAGTTGTGGCCCATGGGCTTAGCTGCCTTGCGGCATGTGGAATCTTCCCAGACCAGGGATCAAACCCATGTCCCCTGCATTGGCAGGCAGATTCTTAACCACTGAGCCACCAAGGAAGTCTCACATTCTCTCACATTCTGATCGAGTTCCCCAGCTTTTCAGCCTCCCTGGAGGCACCAGGCCACACCCACTGTCTGTGCACACGGTGAGTAATTACCACCAACTGCACCCCCCCACCCCCCGCCACCCCATCATCTCCTATGAAGCCCCAGGCTTCCCCTGGGCAGCAAAGGAGGGAGAAAGGAGGGAAAGGCAGGAAAACCAGCAGGGTCTCTCCTGTCCTGACCCATCCAGCTCCCCAGGCCCAGGCAGGCTGACTTGCCACCATCCCTCCTACTCTCCCCTGCCCCGCTCCCCCAGAAGCCTCCAAGCCAGTGCTATGGACCCAGCAGGGGCCTGTGAGTCCAAAAAACCCTACAGGTTTCATAGCGTCTCAGGTTCATAGGATCAGGGCTTCTCAGAGACAATGCTCAAGCACTACTGACCATTTCCAAATTGCAGCCTCAGAATGCAACCATTGGAAGGAGCCCCACAGGCCACCCCGTTCAGTGTCTCCACTGTACTGGCCATGTCCAGGCGAGGTCCCCCAAACTCACAAAGCCCCTCCTACCACCACATGGCCTAGTGGGAGGTGGTGCCCTGTGGGAGGAGCCAGCAAAAGTGGGTTCTACATCGATCCCCGCCTCTGGAAGGCTGAGTGGCCTCAGGCAAAGATCTTGACCTCTCTGAGCCCTGATTTCCTCCAGAGTAAAGAAGGAATAACCACTATGCCCACCAGTAGGGTCATTTTGAGGATTAAGTGACTTAATATATGCAATACTCCTCTGGGACACTGAACACCCTCAAGAAAGAGACTATTATCTCTGCAAAAAAAGTACTGCTCAGAAAGAAGAGAAATTCAGGTACAAGTCTTGCTATGTTTTTCTTTTTTTGGCCATGCCGTGCAGCATGTATATGCATCATGTGTGTGCGTGCTCAGTCACTTCAGTCGTGTCCAACTCTTTGCAACTCCATGGACTATAGTCCACCAGGCTCCTCTGTCCATGGAATTCTCCAGGCAAGAATACTGGAGTGGGCTACCATGCCCTTCTCCAGGGGATCTTCCCAACCCAGGGATCGAACCCTTGGCTCTTGCATTGGCAGGTGGATTCTTGACCCACTGAGCCACCTGGGAAGCCCTTTTATATGCATATACACATATAATGACATATGCACATGCACATAGCCACATATGTTTATGTGCATGCACACACATGCATATGGTTTTATTCATGTATGATATACTATGTTGTCTGTACACCAGGGTTTTGCAGCCTTAGCACTATGAGCTTTTGGGGCAAGATAATTTTTTTGCTGTGAGGAACTATCCTGTACCTTTTAAGACGTTGAGCAGCATTCTTGGCCTCTACCCACGAGATGCTAGTAGTAACTCCCCGCTGCCCCCACCACCAGGTCGTAACAACCAAAAATGTCTCCAGACATTGCCAAATGTCTCCTGGGGGACAAAACTGCCCCCACTGGAGAATTAATCGTGTACACACACACACACATTCATATGACATGTGCTTTGACAGAGTGACGAGGTAAGCAGGGTGAGAACAGAAGAACTAAATTTCTGTGGACAGAGCCCTTGCAGTGTGCTCATGGAAACTTTACAGGGACTGCGACTACAAACATACACAGTACTTTTGAGCTTCTTTACATCTGTAAAAACGGTTACTGTGCTCGTAAAGACTGCCCACAGACTTAATTTGGCTCAGACATACAGAGTCCCATTTAGTGCGTAAAATCACTGGGCCCCAAGGCTCCCCAGCTCCAGTCAAGAATATGCTTGGGAACTCAGCCTGGAGGAGGAGAACACAGGGGGATCCTGTGTACTCTCGCCTCACGTGTTGGCCTTGAGCTCCCTTGAGCAGGCCACTGGGGGCCTTGCCCAAGGAAGGGGGCATTTTGTCAAATGTGCAATTCCCTTTTTACTTGATGCGATAGTAGACTGAACTAAATGTCTACCTGCCCGGTTCAGAAAAGCAAGGAGACGGGTGAACAAACTTGAGTGCACTGACAGGACACCGTATGTACACACGTACCTGCCTGGCTAACTGAAGTAAAAGTGAACAGTAATCATAATGATGGGCAGAGAGGTAAAGTGGAAGAGGGGAGGTGAATGTCTGCTTTACAGAGGGCTCTGTTTACCCCAGTGTTGAAAAACAAGAATCCTGAACTCCGTCTACCTCATTATGACTTCTTTAACATTTGTTTTTAATTTACCTGAGATCATAATCTCCACTGAGGACCACATGTGAGCCAAACTTGAACTCGAAAACCAAGCTGGGCCTTTTGTTCTGCCTGCGTTAATGAGTACACAAAGGGGCATCTGATTTCTCCCTCCCTCGTGGCCTGAACACCAGCTCCCATTTATGTAACTAACAATGTGAGAGGGGGCTGCAGGCTGTCTGGGGGTAATAGGCCCAGGGACAGGTATCAGGAAATGAAGGTTCCAATCCCAGCTGATTCACTATGTGCCACTGAGACAAGAGCTCAAAGACTGAGCCTCATCTTTAAAAATGTTGACAGTTTTCCTTGCTAGGTGGATGCACTGAGGACATTCAGTAGCATGATGAAGGTCTACCAGAATTCCAGTTATTCACACTGAAAGTGAAGACCAAGCTATGGTTCCCAAAGTGGGTTTGCTAGAGCTCTGGTCCTGTGAGATGCTATTCAGAATGAAGGGATCGACAGACCCTTCACTCATCCAACAAATATTTGTGAAGAGCCTTCTAAATGCCTGGTGCTGGGCTTCCCTGGCGGCACAGTGGCAAAGATTCCACCTGCCAAAGCAGGAGACATGGGTTCGATCCTTGGTCGGGGAAGATCCCACAGGCTGAGGAAAAACTAAGCCCATGCACCACAACTATTGAGCCTGTGCTCTAGAGCTTGTGTGTGTGTGTGTGTGTGTGTGTGTGTGTGAGAGTCATTCAGTTGTGTCTGACTCTTTGCAATCCAACAGACTGTAGCCCACCAGCTTCTTCTGTCCATGGAATTCTCCAGGCAAGAATACTGGAGTGGGTTGCCATTCCCTTCTCCAGGAGATCTTCCCAACCCAGGGATCGAACCCGGGTCTCCTGCATTGTAGGCAGATTCTCTGCCATCTGAGCTACCAGGGAAGCATTGGTCTAGAGCTTGGAAACCGCAACTGCTAAAGCCCGCACACTCTAGAGCCCGTGATCCGCAACAAAAAGAAGCCACTGCAGTGAGAAGCCTGAGCACCACAACTAGAGTGTAACCCCACTCTCTAGAGACAAGCCTGTGTAGCAACAAAGATCCAGCACAGCCAAAAATAAATAAATGAAAAAATATAAATGCTTGGTGCTAGAACCCCATAGAAAACAGGCCCTTTCCCCAAGTTCTTCAGTGAGGTTAGGCTCCAAAGAAGACAAGCGCCTATTGGATCATTGTGAAGTTACATATTTACCGCAGAGCAATGTGCTCAAGTACAGGGAGCTCAGCATTTGCATCAGGGACCACATCTAAGGCTGGGAGCCAGGGACTATGAAGTGAAATGTGTGCATGGGGTGAGGGACACTGGGCGGATGGTAGTACTCCAAACACAAGGAAAGCCTTGGTCAAATAAGCCAGAGGACTCCTGCATAGCACACTCCCCTCTAAGAGACCACACCGGCATGTTAAAATCTTGCAGAAATGAAGCAATAATACTACCTCTTAACATCCCTAGGAAGTTACTCTGGGAAATGCTGATAGAGGCTCTATTGTTCCCAGAGCCTGTAAGAAACTTCAGCATAAAACAAAAGCTCTTGTTTGTATAATTGGAAAACTACCATGTGTCCTCTCAGAAGCCAAAATACCTTGGAGTTGCTAATGTAATTCTAAAGTATTTTCCTTGGCAAAAGCCTATGAAAACATATGGCTTCTACAACTGCTAACATACCCCCAGTATTACAGATGAAGGAATGTCCACAACTACATACCAGTGGGAACTCTGTCTCCAGCACAGACATCTGCTTCATTTTTAAAAGAATGTACAGCCTTAAACTGGGATGAACTGAAGAAATCTTCATAAAAAGTAACATTAAGGGACCTTCCTGGTGGTCCAGTGGCTAACACTCCATGCTCCCAATGCAGTGGGCCGGGGTTCAATCCCTGGTCAGGGAACTAGTTCCCACATGCCGCAACTAAAGATCCTGAGTGCCACAATGAAGATCCCAGTGCAGCCAAATAAAATTTTTTTTAAAGGAAAATTAAAAGGATCAACCACCAGTGATCAACTTATCAAAGATCACACCCAGGACTCCCCTGGTGGTCCAGTGGTTAAGAAGCTGTCGATGCAGGGCTGATCCCTGGTCAGGGAACTAAGATCTCACATGCGGCAGGCAATTAAGTCTGAAAGCCACAACTAGAGAGAGCCCTTGTGCTCTAGGATGGCAGTACCCAACCTTTTTGACACCAGGGACCAGTTTCATGGGAAACAATTTTTCTACCCATCCTGAGTGGTTTGGGGATGATTCAAGCACAGTAGGATTCGTGCACCTATGAGAATCTAATGCCACTATTCAGAGAAGGCAATGGCACCCTACTCCAGCACTCTTGCCTGGAAAATCCCATGGATGGAGGAGCCTGGAAGGCCGAAGTCCATGGGGTCGCTAAGAGTCGGACAAGACTCAGGGATTTCACTTTCACGTTTCACTTTCATGCATTGGAGAAGGAAATGGCAACCCACTCCAGTGTTCTTGCCTGGAGAATCCCAGGGACAGGGGAGCCTGGTGGGCTGCCGTCTATGGGGTCGCACAGAGTCGGACACGACTGAAGCGACTTAGCAGCAGCAGCAGCAGCCACTATTGATTTGACAGGAGGCGGAGCTCAGGTGAAAATGCTAGGGATGGGGAGCAGCTATAAATGAAGCTTCACTTGATCACCTGCTGCTCACCTGCTGTGCAGTCCAGTTCCTAATGGGCCCCGCATCGGTACCATGGCCCAAGGGTGGGGGACCCTTGCTCTAGAACCCATGCCCGACAACTAGAGAGCCCTCATGGCTCAAATCCTGAGCCCCCACGCCACAACTAGAAAAGCCTGAACGCTGCAACTAAGACCTGACATAATCAAATAAATTAAAAAAAAAAAAAAAAAAAATCACACCTGAGCTCTTTTTGTGCCTGGCACAGCCATGGCTCAGGGTCCCAAGAAGCACCTGAAACTCATAGCAGCTCCAAAACATTGGATGCTGGATAAATTGACCAGTGTGTTTGCCCCTTAACCATCTGCCGGCCCCCACAAGCTGAGGGAATGTCTCCCCCTAATCATTTTCCTAAGGAACAGACTTAAGTATGCCCTAACAGGGGATGAAGTAAAGATTTGCATGCAGCGATTCATTAAGATCAATGGCAAAGTCCGCACAGATATAACCTACCGGCTGGTTTTATGAACGTCATCAGCATTGATAAGATTGGAGAGAATTTTTGTTTGATCTATAACCCCAAGGGTCGCTTTGCTATTTATCATATTACACCTGGGGTGGCCAAGTATAAATTGTGCAAAGAAAGATATCTGTGGGGACAAAAGGAATCCCTCATCTGGTAACCCAGGATGCTCGTACCATCTGTTGCCCCGATCCCCTCATTAAGGTGAATGACACCATTCAGATTGACTTGGAGACTGGCAAGATTACTGATTTCATCAAATTTGACACTGTAACCTGTGCATGGTGACTGGAGGTGCTAAGCTGGGAAGAACTGGTGTGATTACAAACTGGGAGAGACATCCAGGCCCTTCTGAAGTAGTTCATGTGAAAGATGCGAACGGCAACAGTTTTGCCACATGGCTCTCGAACATTTCCGTTACTTGCAAAGGCAACAAACCGTGAATCTCTCTTCCCCATGGAAAGGGTCTTCGCCTTACCACTGTTGAGGAGAGAGACAAGAGACCGGCAGCCAAACAGAGCGGTGGATAAAATGATCTCTACGTGATGTGTCTGGAAAAGTCTTTGTACTTAATTAAAGATAATACCAAATGATTAATAAAAACTAAAAGATCATACATGAAAGAAGTGAATGATAATTTTCCCTTGTTAGCCTAACAATGTTCAGGAGGAAGCCAGATTTTTGCTGTTTATTTTATTATATATGATGTGTTAAAATGAGGGAAGTGCAATCACACAAATAACCCTATAGTACAGATTTTATGTACAAGGCACTGTGCTAGGGGCAACGGTGATCAAAAGGGAAATACGACAGCCAGGATTGCTAAGGATATGGGTTCTAGAAAACCAGCAATCCAAAACTGAACACAAGTTCATACAAGGAATGGTACAATACAGAGACTAAATTTCATAGGGGCTAGGGAGACCTGAAAAGCCAAGGCCACCAAAGTTGATAACAAGGTTACCTTAACAAAGTCCTTACTATACTACGCATTTTGTTCTACATGCTCCTGAAAAACTTTATTTAATCTTTTGCAACCGTGAGGTAGGTCCTAGGAATATATAAAAATTTGGCCTCAGCATTCAGTGTAAATCTGTTGTTCAGTTTCAGCTTCAGTCTTCAGAAGACCTGTACTTCTGCCTGATGGATGAGCATGTGGTCACAGAGGTGACCAATATATCTAATTAGTGTCACAATGTGAGAAACAGAGAAATGAAGCATGTTTGGATTTGCTGTCATTATCTGAACAAACCCTTTCAAAAACAGGGAAGCATTCCACATGCAATCTAACTGGAAATCTTGTGAGCTTTATCCAGTGAAATGATAACGGTTGGCAGAAATAGATAAGCATATATTTTATTGAAAGAATAAAAGCATGAAAGATAGAAAACAATTCTAATGTACAACTAAAATTACTAAATAGGAGGATTAATTAACAACATTATTAAGAGGATTAAAAATGGAGACCATTAGGACTTTCCTGGTGGTCCAGTGGTAAAGAATCCACCTTCCAATGCAGAGGACGTAGGTTTGATCCCTGCAGAGGGGAACGAAGATCCTACATGATAAGGTGCAACTAAACCTGCAAGCCAACACTAGAAAGCCTGCCTGCCACAACTACTGAGCCAGCACGGTGCAACTACTGAGCCAAGTATCACAACTAGAGTCCGTGTGCCGCATGGAAAGATCCTGCATGATGCAATGAGGAAGATGCCACATGCCACGACTAAGACCCCACGCAGCCAAATAAATAAATAAATACAAAAAAAAAAATAGAGAACAATACATACTTTTAGAACAAAAGTGACTATGTGTTTTAAAATCACAGCTATCACATTCTACTTTCAAATTCTACGGATTAGTTAATGCACTCATAACATTAAACAGAACACCCTTTAGGAGCTTTATATATGCACCCTTACCATTCAGACTATGGTCTCTAAATAACATCTTTCACTGAAAGGAAGCAGAGATCCTAGAAATATCTGGCCCCAGGTCTACAGCAGGAAATCCACAAGATGAACCTGGAACACCATACCAGTAATCCCGGAAGCATCAAAGACCGTATACACAAAGATTGTATACACAAAAACTCAGGAACCAACTTGAAGAGGCTCCCACTGGCTAAAGATGTGGCAATTTGAGTTTCAATAAAGATAATAATTGTGTATCAGTTGAACTATACCAAATAGGTTTACATCCATGAGTCTGTAACAATATTAAAAAAAAAATTCAGTGGTCGCCTTTGCAGGATAATAGGACAACAACTGAAAACTGGAGAAAGGATCAAACATTTAAATTGCTTCTTCCATATGATCTAGAGCAGGGGTCAGCAAACTGCTTCTATCAAGGGCCAGATCTTTTCAGCAATGTGAGCCACTTAGGGGGCTTCCCAGGTGGCGCAGTGGTGAAGAATGTGCCTGACAGCAGGATCAAACTTGTGCCTGACAAGTTTGATCCCTGGATCAGGAACATCCCCTGGAGAAGGAAATGGCAATCCACTTCAGTATTTTCACCTGGAAAATCCCATGGACAGAGTAGTCTCTCAGGCTACAGTCTATAGGGTCACAAAGAGTCGAATACGACTTTGCGACTGAGTGAGCATATATGCAGACATGGGCCACTTATGGCCCCAGTGGCAACTGCTCAACCCAGCCATTGCTGTGCAAAAGCAGCCATACACAATATGCAAACGAATGGGCATGGCTGTTCCAATAAAACTTTAATTACAAAAATAAACATTGGGTTGGATTTAGCCTGTGGACCTTAGTTTGCTGATCTCCGATCTAAGGTAACTTAGTAGTTGATGAAAGGTAGTTTCTCTTTTTTGGAGAAGGCAATGGCACCCCACTCCAGTACTCTTACCTGGAAAATCCATTGGATGGAGGAGCCTGGAAGGCTGCCGTCTATGGGGTCGCACAGAGTCGGACACGACTGAAGCGACTTAGCAGCAGCAGCAGCAGCAGTTTCTCTTTTTAAAAATGTTACAGCTGATAAATGGAGAAGCAATGATACAAACAGACTATGGCCATTTTGAAACTGCTCACAGGTGATGTGGGTGATGATCATCAGTGGTTGCTAACACTACAGAGAGACAGGCTGACCTGCAGTGCCTCTCCATGAAAGGTCATTTATGAAAGAGTCGTGCAAAAATAAAGTAAGAAGTAAAAGAAAGTCTATGAAAGTCAATTTACAGAACCAAAAAAATTTAAAAATAAAATAAATTTTAAAAGGACAGTGAGAACCTTGGAGCCTGATCAAGAATCTAAGTCCAGCTAACGATTTTCAAGAAATACAGGACACAGAAAAACAGGTTTAAAGAACCCTGGGGTTGCATTTAAGAAAATCTAGACAGACTATGAGAAACTCCAGTCATCAGATAAGAACCTAAAAATCCCAATTAGGAACTTCTTTACATTCTATGAAGAACAAAGAACAAAATATTGCTACCTCAATATTTCACAAGATCTCAAAATTGTGAGCCATTAAATTCTTGGTAAATCACTGATTTATCATTGATGCTGGCATAGTAAAGATCATAAAAACTATGAAGAACAAACTATTATTTTTTAAAAAGGACCTAAGCCATCTTGTTCCTTCATCTTAGTATTCACAAACATGCTAAACAATTCAACAACTTACAGAGCTGAGAAATTGTTCCTGAGTTAAAATAACAAACTTTAAAAATCCAACCACCATACAATTTTCATCAAAAATACAAAAATAAATAAATAAAACAAAAAATTTGGCCACTACCACAGTGATAACTGGTTCTGGTAAGAAACATCAGTGGATACTAAAACCAGTAGTTGAAAGTGATGAACAATGCTGTACTTCCATAGTCCCAAAGTATCTCCTCACAAGATACTCATAATCACAAACAGTAAAATAGTAACTTTCACATTGTAAAGAAACTATCATCCAATTAAAAATACATTTAAAACACACATATACACACACAAAGAAACATTAAAAAACAGTAACTTTCTTGGATAAATCTGGTAGACCAAATTTTAACCAAATGACCAAAATTAACAACACCTATGAATGGGAAAAATAGATGGTGCCTCTTAGGAGAAGCATTGAGAAGGACATCAGTTTTGCAGTATTCTTGCCCAAAATCTACTTGAAGAAACATTAGGGGGAAAAAAAAGTTCAAGGTCCTACAAAATAAATGGCTTGTATTCTTAAAGTCAATACAAGACACAGTTCAAAAATCTGTTCTAGGGTTTGCCCTGGTGGCTCAGTGGTAAGGAAATCTGCCTGCCAGTGCAAGAGACAAGGGTTGGATCCCTGGTCTGGGAGGATCCCACGTGCTGTGGGAACAACTAAGCCCGTGCACCACAACTACAGAGCCTATGCTTTAGAGCCCCAGAGCAACTGAAGCCCACATGTCCTAGAGCCCGAGCTCTGCAGCGAGGGAGGCCGCCGCAATGAGATGCCCACGCACCACAACCAAGAGCAACAGCCCCCACTCGCTGCAACTGGAGAAAAGCCTGTGCAGTAACGAAGACCCAGAATGGCCACAAATAAATAAAGTTATTTTTTTTTAAACTTTTCTAGTCTGAGGGAGACTAAAAATAAAATTATTAAAAAGAAACAAACTATTTTAGACTGAGGGAGAGTAAAAATACATGACAACTAAGTATAGCACACGGTCTTAGGCACCTTCTGAACACCTCCCATCCCCACCAAAAATTTTTAACATTTTCTTTTACTACAAAAGCCATTAGGAAGACAATCAGCCAACATCTGAATAAGGTCTGTAGTTGAGACAACAATTTCCTGATTTTGATAATTATATCATGGTAAATGTCCTTGGTTTTAGGACAAACACACAAAGCTATCTAGTCTGTCACTTACTCTCAAATGATTCAGAAAAAAAGTTATAGAAAGGTTTTTAAAATGTAATAAATATTAACATTTGGAGAAATCTGGGGTAAAGTATATAGAAATTCTCTGTATGAGTCTGCACCCTTTCCTATGTCTAAAATTATTCCAAAATAAAAAGTTAAAACTTGTGTGTGTGTATGAATTAGTTGTATGCACATCATCCTATTGATAGATGAAGAACTCACACAAACCACTAATTTGTTTTGTTGTTTTTTTGATACAGACCATTTTTAAAGTCTTTGCATGAAACATTCCTTTGGTATCTCTGATTTTCTTGAAGAGATCCCTAGTCTTTCCCATTCTGTTGTTTTCCTCTATTTCTTTGCATTGATTGCTGAAGAAGGCTTTCTTATCTCTTCTTGCTAGTCTTTGGAACTCTGCATTCAGATGTTTATATCTTTCCTTTTTTCCTTTGCTTTTCGCTTCTCTTCTTTTCACAGCTATTTGTAAGGCCTCCCCAGACAGCCATTTTGCTTTTTTGCATTTCTTTTCTATGGGAATGGTCTTGATCCCTGTCTCCTGTACAATGTCACGAACCTCATTCCATAGTTCATCAGGCACTCTATCTATCAGATCTAGGCCCTTAAATCTATTTCTCACTTCCACTGTATAATCATAAGGGATTTGATTTAGGTCATATCTGAATGGTCTAGTGGTTTTCCCTACTTTCTTCAATTTAAGTCTGAATTTGGCAATAAGGAGTTCATGGTCTGAGCGACAGTCAGCTCCTGGTCTTGTTTTTGCTGACTGTATAGAGCTTCTCCATCTTTGGCTGCAAAGAATTTAATCAATCTGATTTCGGTGTTGACCATCTGGTGATGTCCATGTGTAGAGTCTTCTCTTGTGTTGTTGGAAGAGGGTGTTTGTTATAACCAGTGCATTTTCTTGGCAAAACTCTATTAAGTCTTTGTCCTGCTTCATTCCGTATTCCAAGGCCAAATTTGCCTGTTACTCCAGGTGTTTCTTGACTTCCTACTTTTGCATTCCAGTCCCCTATAATGAAAAGGACATCTTTTTTGGGTGTTAGTTCTAAAAGGTCTTGTAGGTCTTCATAGAACCGTTCAACTTCAGCTTCTTCAGCGTTACTGGTTGGGGCATACACTTGGATTACTGTGATACTGAATGGTTTGCCTTGGAAATGAACAAAGATCATTCTGTCGTTTTTGAGATTGCATCCAAGTACTGCATTTTGGACTCTTTTGTTGACCATGATGGCCACTCCATTTCTTCTGAGGGATTCCTGCCCGCAGTAGTAGATATAATGGTCATCTGAGTTAAATTCACCCATTCCAGTCCATTTCAGTTCACTGATTCCTAGAATGTCGACATTCACTCTTGCCATCTCTTGTTTGACCACTTCCAATTTGCCATGATTCATGGACCTGACATTCCAGGTTCCTATGCAATATTGCTCTTTACAGCATTGGACCTTGCTTCTATCACCAGTCACATCCACAGCTGGGTATTGTTTTTGCTTTGGCTCCATCCCTTCATTCTTTCTGGAGTTATTTCTCCACTGATCTCCAGTAGCATATTGGGCACCTACTGACCTGGGGAGTTCCTCTTTCAGTATCCTATCATTTTGCCTTTTCATACTTTTCATGGGGTTCTCAAGGCAAGAATACTGAAGTGGTTTGCCATTCCCTTCTCTAGTGGACCACATTCTGTCAGATCTCTCCACCATGACCCACGCTATGGACCTAACAGAAGCAGAAGATATTAAGAAGAAGTGGCAAGAATACACAGAAGAACTGTACAAAAAAGATCTTCATGACCCAGATAATCACGATGGTGTGATCACTGACCTAGAGCCAGATATCCTGGAATGTGAAGTCAAGTGGGCCTTAGAAAGCATCACTACGAACAAAGCTAGTGGAGGTGATGGAATTCCAGTTGAGCTATTCCAAATCCTGAAAGATGATGCTGTGAAAGTGCTGCACTCAAAATGCCAGCAAATTTGGAAAACTCAGCAGTGGCCACAGGACTGGAAAAGGTCAGTTTTCATTCCAATCCCAAAGAAAGGCAATGCCAAAGAATGCTCAAACTACCACACAATTGCACTCATCTCACATGCTAGTAAAGTAATGCTCAAAATTCTCCAAGCCAGGCTTCAGCAATATGTGAACCATGAACTTCCTGATGTTCAAGCTGGTTTTAGAAAAGGCAGAGGAACCAGAGATCAAATTGCCAACATCCGCCGGATCATAGCAAAAGCAAGAGAGATCCAGAAAAACATCTATTTCTGCTTTATTGACTATGCCAAAGCCTTTGACTGTGGATCACAATAAACTGTGGAAAATTCTGAAAGAGATGGGAATACCAGACCACCTGACCTGCCTCTTGAGAAACCTGTATGCAGGTCAGGAAGCAACAGTTAGAACTGGACATGGAACAACAGACTGGTTCCAAATAGGAAAAGGAGTTCGTCAAGGCTGTATATTGTCACCCTGTTTATTTAACTTCTATGCAGAGTACATCATGAAAAATGCTGGACTGGAAGAAACACAAGCTGGAATCAAGATTGCCGGGAGAAATATCAATAACCTCAGATATGCAGATGACACCACCCTTATGGCAGAAAGTGAAGAGGAACTCAAAAGCCTCTTGATGAAAGTGAAAGAGGAGAGTGAAAAAGTTGGCTTAAGGCTCAACATTCAGAAAACAAAGATCATGGCATCCGGTCCCACCACTTCATGGGAAATAGATGGGTAAACAGTGGAAACAGTGTCAGACTTTATTTTCCTGGGCTCCAAAATCACTACAGATGGTGACTGCAGCCATGAAATTAAAAGACGCTTACTCCTTGGAAGGAAAGTTATGACCAACCTAGATAGTATATTCAAAAGCAGAGACATTACTTTGCCAACAAAGGTTTGTTGAGTCAAGGCTATGGTTTTTCCTGTGGTCATGTATGGATGTGAGAGTTGGACTGTGAAGAAGGCTGAGCGCCGAAGAATTGATGCTTTTGAACTGTGGTGTTGGAGAAGAGTCTGGAGAGTTCCCTGGACTGCAAGGAGATCCAACCAGTCCATTCTGAAGGAGATCAGCCCTGGGATTTCTTTGGAAGGAATGATGCTAAAGCTGAAACTCCAGTACTTTGGCCACCTCATGCGAAGAGTTGACTCATTGTAAAAGACTCTGATGTTGGGAGGGATTGGGGGCAGGAGGAGAAGGGGATGACAGAGGATGAGATGGCTGGATGGCATCACTGACTCGATGGATGTGAGTCTGAGTGGACTCCGGGAGTTGGTGATGGACAGGGAGGCCTGGCGTGCTGCGATTCATGGGGTCGCAAAGAGTCGGACACGACTGAGCGACTGATCTGATCTGATTTTTAAAGTCTTGACTTAATTTGTTACAATATTGTTTCTATTTTACTTTTTGGGTTTTTGGCCACAAGGTATAGGCCCCAACCAGGACCTGAACCACACCCCCTACACTGAAATGGGGGGAAGCTTTAACTTCAGATTTCGAGGGAAGTCCTCAAACACATAAGCCTTTGAAAGTGATATGTAAGTCTTTTCAAACGGAACTGATAACCATGTAAACTTCAAAACCATGCACTAAGTACTGAAGCTGATGTACTAACTACTTTAAGCATTTCTGGTTCTCCCCTGATGATACCATTTCATCCTTTCCTAAAAAATATTTTTCAATACTGCAAGAACATATCCATGTATTAAAATATTAGTTAAAACTTTTGGTCACTAAACATATTAATAAAATTGTAACAATACTGACATTTCTTCTTATATCCCAGAGACTCATTCTATGATGTTACTATTTAAGTCTTGAACAAATCCTGGTTTTAAAACATGGTCCATTCAGCCAAATTGTTAATTCAGTGACTCTCAAATACTACCACTATCCCTATTTTGCCTAAGAGGGCCCTGGGGCACAGGGGCACAGAGCCAGACCATTGCCGGGCTAGGGTCCAAGGTGTGACTGCAGCCAAACCCCAGTCGCAGACCCCTTAGCCACATACACTGCCGGTCACTGGAGTATGCTTTTCTACCCTTCAATCCTCGGGCTTCTCTCCACAGGTCTCTCTCTTTTCAGTGCAAGGTGAAAGGAACACTTATTAAGGGACTCTGGCTAACTCTAGACTCTCTTACCCTCTCCACTCCTTCCTGTATTAACTGCTTAGGAGGGCCTGGGAACACATGGGTGAAGATCTCTTTCCCACTTCAAAGCTTCAGACCAATGTCTCTATCCCTGACAAGCATTTTATTAACAGAAACGTTTATGCTGTAAGTTAAATATGATGTGTTTTCATCTCACGTATCCCTAAGACTCCCACTATACCTCTCCTTTATGCAACCCACCTAGAAATGTTTAAATAGATGATATGATTAATAAGTAATGGCTGTTTCTAATTTGCATACAAATACTGACACATGTACAAGCAAGAGGGGCTGGTCAGGAGCGGCAGGAGGCAGTAGCCTGAGTCACCAGATGTACAGACCAATACTGCATATTGCGGTATCTAAGGACCCAAGTTTACCTCCTCAAGAAGTCAGAGCAAAACACAAGGGAAACTGAAGGGGAAAAAAAGCAGATCACGTGGAGCTGCACAGCAAAGACAAGCAAAGAAAGATTAAGATCGCAGTGAATACCGTCTCTGAAACTATAAAGACACCAACCATTAAGGCTCTGACTGTACCCCAGGCAGAAACAGAGATGACAGTTCGTCCTCGTAAAGGGCTGGGTATGCCACTGAAAAGAATGAATGTGGAGACCTGGCTTGTTACTCCTTTTATCGCTTGTACACCATTGCTTTGTATCTTGCTCCAAATGGCATTTTTACATTAATTTGGCCTGTCCACTTTCAGTAGAGGGGAAACGGCAGCACTGTGGCTGGAATGATGGCTTTACAACCTTCAGGAGAGATGACTCTGGACTCTTCTACTTACTCTCTCAGTCTCAGCATCCTCGTGGATAAAACGGAGATTGTACCATCAGACATGGTACCAGTTGTAAATGGTATAACAGAGCACCTTGCAACACTACAGGTGCCTACAGGCTGCTTTTTAAAAATATTGAGGTTTAAATATTCATGCTGTCAACATTCAACACATGTCTATGAATCATTCATTATGGGTCAGGTGCTCGAGTTTAACAAAGAAATATTTTGAGGTGCATTTTCTCCATAGCATTGCTTTTCACCAGAGTTGCTGTGGATCTCCCTGAGTCGGGGGAGGGTAAAACTCCAGGGGATACAGCTGAGCTCCCATTCTGTTTTCATCGCTCATAATTGTCTGATCTTGGGCAAGCCCACCATCTCCCTGGGCTTGTGCTGCTTATCACTGGGAGAGCTGGATGGTCCCTCCTGGCTCAGAGGGGGCTGCAGGGTACCTAAGCAGAGTCCTTGCACAAGAATCTCAGGGAGGAACACCCAGTGCACTCCTATAAGGTATGTGTTATAAATCCATCTGATTCTAGTGACTCTGTTATATCCTTTTTGGAATTTACAGAGAAGAGTATAGTCCCAAACATCAGAAATCACTACTGCCAACAAATCTGGATTCATAAATTGATCAGCTTTTCTTTGCCTTTTCTCTCCCTTGTTGGTTATTTATTTTAAATACATCAGTGTGTGTACACATCAATCCCAAACTGAACTTTTCATACTGCCATTCCTATTTCTTTTGTTTTTCTTCCTTATCATCAGATCCATCTATTTCTTAATCACAGTTACTATCTCGTATTTACATCTCTGCTCTTCCACACAACATACTTTCTATAGACATTCCTACAAATAACGGCCCTGTTTACTTTACAAAGTATATAAGACAATTACCTCACTGATTGGTGCCTTGTAATATGCAAATTCCCAGGAAGGCATAGCTAGGACTTCCGGAGCCTCCCCAACTTCTATTAACCATACTTCTGCAGTTAGTGCTCAGTCATGTCCGACTCTTTGCAACTCCTGGAAGCCCCTTATTACTCTTTCCACCATGCTATTGTTTTCAGAAAGAGACTGCCTAGAAGGTAAATTTGGGAAGCGAATGAAAATGTATCAGATTACCTGATTCCTAATTTTAAACCATCTTACACATGCGTGCACACACACACACACACACAGAAAAGGGGTGGTGATGGGGACTAACACATTGTCTGCAAATCTCTGTGTAAATATTTAGCATTTACTTCTTTCACAGTCAATTTACTCCAAGAATTACAAATGATTGGGGGGGATTTTTAATTTCTAAAGAGCTTGTCTAAAAGCAACCAATTTATAAAATATTTTACAAAATGTACAATAAGAAGATAATATTTGCATACTCGGTTCACCAGAGCTCGGTTTGTTAACCAAACTATGTTGTAATCCAAATCGCAGGGGTAGGAGCCAGCCTGTTCCTCCTGCCTCGTTCCTCGCAAGACACACTTGTGTATTCTTTCAAGCCTCCCTAGGAAAGACAGTCCCTCAACCCTGTTCAGAAAAGTTCATGTCTATGTTAGCAGATAACCACTGTTTTCTCTGAAGGTAACAAGCTAGTGAAGCTCCTGGGGTTGCCCTCTAAAGGTTGCTTAACACCTGTGGAGCATAGACAGTACTAGAGGAAGAATTTGAACCACAGCTGCTCACTCACTTATACAACTATTTATTTGGGAAGCTACCTTCTCAGGTCCAAGTTGGAAAAACCTACCCGCCCTCCACTCAAACTGATAACTCACAGATTCCTGAACAGAGAGACAAAGGTCACCTGCCCTTCTTCCAAGAGGAGGAGGAGCTAGTGGCATCAGGCATGCGTAGAAAGTCCAAGGGTGGAATGGGAAGACCCAGACTTTGCACTCACAACCAATTTCAAATCTTTGTGCTGTCAATGACCAGTTGTGTGACCTTACCAAGATACTTGACCTCTACAAGTCTGTCTGCCCAGCAGCAAAATGGCAATAGCAAGTATTTATTTCTTAGCAGGTCAGAAGCAGTGACAAGTGCTCAAGTTTTAGCAACCGTTGCCAAGTGCTTTCCTGGTGGGTGGGCTGTCAACAGCCTTCAAGAACAGCAACTAAGAACACCCACTTCACCACACATTTGCCATTTAACAGCCTTAGTAAGACAAAACCTTTGTTAATATGGTGGCCAAAAAATGGTGATTGTTTTTAACTATTCATAAATTTAGTAGACATTCAACATTTCTTCTCTGAATTTTTTGTTTACACTTATTTTATATTTATTTTCTTCAACTGAGATGAAAACTTGGAGCTTTGTTCCTCCTTTTGAATGAAACACTGGGTTGACCAAAAAGTTTGTTTGGCTTTTTCTGTATGATATTACAGAAAAACCCAAACGATTTTTTTGGCCAACCCAATAGATTTCTAAGGGGTTTCCCTGGAAGCTCAGTTGGTAAAGAATCCACCTGCAATGCAGGAGACACCAGTTCAATCCCTGGATTGGGAAGATCCCCTGGAGAAGGGACCAGCTACCCATTCCAGTATTCTGGCCTACAGAATTCCATGGACTGTATAATCCATGGGGCTGCAAAAAGTCAGAGCAACTTTCACTGTCAATAGATTTCTAAACTGCTAGCATGGTTTGAAAGTGTGCCTGTGACTTCATTTCCTGTCCTGAGGACTCCAGGTGACTGGGTCTCATCCCTTACTTCTTCCACAAAAACTCATGAAAAGGGCCATATTCAGGGAAACATTTTTATGATTCAATTTTCAAATTTTGAAGTGTATTTCCAAACTAAAAGGTCATTTTCCCCCCTGAAAATCTGTAGGCTATACAAGATCAAACCAGTCAATCCTAAAGGAAATCAACCCTGAATATTCATTGGAAGGACTGATGCTGAAGCTAAAGCTCCAATACTTTGGCTACCTGATGCGAAGAACTGACTCATTGGAAAAGACCCTGATGCTGGGGAAGATTGAAGGCAGAAGGCGATCACAGAGGATGAGATGGTTGGATGGCATCACTGACTCAATGGACATGAGTCTGAACAAACTCGGAGAGACAGTGGAGGACAGGAAAGCCTGGTGTGCTGTAGTCCATAGGGTCACAAAGAGTCAGACATGACTTAGTGACTGAACAATACGCATAATGAAAAGAAAAGGTTTAGGACTCTGAACCTAAAGCCTTTAGAACCTTAAAGGTGCCTGAAAAATTGAGGGAAAACTCAGAGCATGTCAGAAAGAAGTTGCCCAGTACCCCAGAGATGTTCCCTGGGCAGCACACAGAGTACAGAGGAAAAGGCAAGCCCCCTTTACCTTCCCCATGTTCCCTCATTCCCAAATGCCAAGGTTTTGGAAACTGCAATTATTTCATTGCTCCCTTAATCCAATCCAGTTTGGGAGAAGACAATAAAACATGGAACATATAAAAACCTCCTCTAAAAATACATTATTAGATTAGCCAACATGGGGCAATTTTCTACAAGCTTTTATGCGGTCAGTCCTTTCCCATCCCCAATTACTTATCACGTCCCAACATCTGGCCCTGACTGCAAATGAGTTGGGTTTTGGTCCCCCACCTCTATCCCCCATCAAAGTCAGCCAGCTCCAGACAATAAAAAAAGGAAAAATTACCCAAGTGTGTGTCATATCTTTCAATCAATGCACAAACATTTCATTATTAACATGTAGCTAAAAGGTTCCCAACAAGTTTGGCTTTATAACTGGGTACAGAGAAAGGGCCTGTGGTTTGCCTACTGCCAACAAAAACCCCAGCCAACCTGCCCTTGGTTTTTCTGAGAATCTCAAAGCCATCTAGCCAACCAATGCACTCCGTCCTCAATTTCTGCAACTCTACCTCTGCATTTTTCTACATCCTCTTCAACTCTTGGGCTCGCCTGCCAAGTCATGAGGACAACGCCTACTGTTTGGTAGATGCAGCTGCACAGCAGCCTCCATCTATGAGGGAAGAAGACTGCCTTCTTCTCAAAGTTCTCAGTCTCATCTTTTCCTCCTCTTCTCTCCATTCACCCTCCACCCTGCCCTGTACAAACAAGTTCCCCCTCCAGCATCCTGCAAGGATTCTCCACAGCCTGCAGCTCTTCCCCTCTATCTGCCACAGCGCATCTGTCCAGGGTCTGGTTTTCCAACACCATCCAGGTTATGGTAGACCGGAAGTGAAATGTATAGGGTAGAGGGCTGCTCGTGTGTGTGTGTGTGTGTGTGTGTGTGTGTGTGTGTGTGTGTATAGAGTCTGGTGTGGGTTCTGGCTGAGGAATGAGCGATGGCCACATCGCAGGACCAGTCCTGGTGACAGCACCTGGACACCTGACTGAGAAGCCTGAAGCTAGTATCTATCCCTGACTACCGACCTTTTTTTTTTTTTTTTTTTAACTTCTCTATTTTTGGCTGCGCTGGGTCTTCCTTGCTGCACTTGGGCTTTCTCTAGTTTCACCAAGCGGGGCTACTCTCCAGTTGCGGTGCACAGGCTTCTCATGGCAATTGCCTCTCTTGCTGTGCAGCACAGGCTCTAGGTGTACAGGCTTCAGTAGCTGCGGCACAATGGGCTTAGTTGTTCCTTGGTATGTGGAATCTCTCCTGGACTAGGGATCGAACCCATGTCCCTTGCGTCGGCAGGCGGATTCTTAACCACTGGACCCTGGAAGTCCCCTACCTACCGTTCTCATCACCACACGCCTGAATACTGCTCTCTGTGGACACCAGTTACCTCCCCATTAGTGACTTCCTAAAGCTCCTTTTGACTTCTCAGTCCTCTCATCGCCTCTCTCTGTGGCATCTGACCCTGAGGACACACCCCTCCACTCTCTCTGCCCTCCAGCTTCTGTGCCATCACAGCACCTAAGTTCTCCTCCCTTCTTGGCAAGCGCTCCTTTCCATTCTCCCTCAGTGACTTCTCTGCTCTGATATTCCCCTTCCTTTCTTCTCCCGCTCCTTGCATCATCCTATTGCTTCAGTTTCAACTATTCCCTTACTATCCCCTCAAACTCAAGGCGCCGCCAATGAGACTAAGCAGTTCCTCCAAGTGAGAGCCTCTGATAAACTCGTGTGGGCCTTCATTGCTCAAACAGTTCCCGATAAGCATCCGTCCAGCACTGGGGAGGCAAAGATGGCAGAGCAGGGCCCCACCTGCTCCAAGTCACCCCCCAGGTCATCCAGGCTCAGACATTAGCAATTACCTGTGACATCAGCCACCCTCTCCCTCCCTCCCTTTCTCCCTTCCTCCCTCCCTCCTTTCCATCCTTCCATCTACCATCTCTCCAAGCACAAATTCAGGCAACCATGCCAGTCTCCCACATCCTACCCTTCCTTCCCATTCAAATATTCTAAGCCCCTTTCACCTCACCCCTGGACTCCCCTGAGTGTCCCAAGCATTCTAGCTCCTTCCAGGTCCTCTCCCCACGATCACTATTATCCTTCTAAGCACAAGTACAAGTCACACTGCCTCCCAGCAGAACTTTGGATGGTTCTCTGCTGCTGCTGCTGCTAAGTCGCTTCAGTCGTGTCCGACTCTGTGCGACCCCATAGACGGCAGCCTACCAGGCTCCTCCGTCCATGGGATTTTCCAGGCAAGAGTACTGGAGTTGGTTGCCATTTCCTTCTTCGTTGAATGGTTCTCTGCTGCCTCTTAAAGAAGACCAGATTCCTTCGCTGGCTTTCAAGGTCTGACCCTTTATCTTTCCAGACCAATGGAAGAACTTGCATTGCCCAAATGGCCCTGACCTTTCCCTTCCTCCATGCCTGTGCTCTCCCTGTGCTGTCTTCTACCTCAAGACATGGGTGCAGAACTTCCACTTTTCATTCTAACCACCTTACTACTTTTAAGTTTTTTATTATCAACAAGAATTACTTTGTTACAATATTGCTTGTTTTTATCTTTTGGGGTATTTTGGCCAGGAGGCATACGGGATCTTAGCTTCCTAACCAGGGATCAAACCCATGACCTCTGCACTGGACGGTGAAGTCTTAACCACTGGATTACCAGGGAAGTCCCTCAACAAGAACTACTTTGAACTAAAGAATGGTGAGTGACAGGGACCAATTTAAAACAATTTCCTTTACCTGCTTTCCTTGACCATGCCAGCCCAAAACAATTTTTCTACTCTTTTTATTCTTCAAATTTTCCTCTGAACTATCTTGACTCTTAACAAGAACCTTCCTAATGGTCTGTACTAACATTACTTCTTCCTAACTCACTTTTTAAGTCCTTCAGGGCAAAGTTGGTTCTAATTCATCCTAACTCTCACAGCCCCTTAGTCATTGCCCATGATAAGTCCTCAATAAATATCAGATGAAGTCGAGGAGTTACAACCTTATCTTAAGGATGCCAATCTGAATTTCCCCAGCTTAGCCAGTAAAAATGGACTCTAACTTGGAATATAAGTAGGATCTTTGCATAATGCATTTTCCAGTGGATAATCATTTAAATTCCTTTTTTATGCCACAGTTTTTGGGGTAACTCTGCACATCACTGTAAAGCCTGGGACACTTTGCGTCGTAGTGTGTGTGTGTACACACTAACCTACTTTCTCCTCAAGATTCCCTAGAAGTGAGATCAATGAAGAATGAAACCAACCTAAAACTTTCCAAAATTATAACAGAGCAAGCAGGTATTGCCTGTCGGATCCACCCAGTCAAAGAAAAGGGACTGACAAGGTCTGAGTCCCTCCACAGAGTCTGTCACCAACTGTCACCCCAGCAATCTAAGTGCCAAAACTTCAGCAACACAGACAGGGCCCTCGTAAATGCTCATTCCATGTGAAAAGTCCTCATTAAACCCTGAGTTATATTTAGAAAAAAATGGAACAGAAGTTATATTTAGATGAAATGGCTTAAAAGAACTTTCCCAAAAGCAGCATGTTTATACTGATCTTTTACACTGATCTTCCAAAAGAAAAAGTTTGACTGGGCTTTTACATACAACTCCAAAAAAACCCCAGAAAACTTAAGTATACATACACAAAGATTTCTGCTTCGGTTCCTCTGTATCAGATATCAGCAAGACTGCCCATGGGATGCAAAGGACTTAAAAAATGGGCCCACGTTTAGAAGACAGAGGGATTGCATACAGAAATTTGAGTTGTGATGGCCTATATGAATATGTATGAATAACTTGGAGCTTGAGCTGTACAACAGTAGTTCTAAAATTTATAAATAGGACCCCAAACTATCCATTTCCTCAGCGATTCTACCTGCAACCGTTGTTTTCCCAAATGTCATTAGCACTTACACTACGGTCACACTCATAACTCCTATCACTTTGTAGCTTGCTCACTGAACCACACTCCGCTCACTCACTGAACCACCCTCCGCGTTTTCTCTTTGGTTCTGACTTGTCAGACTATTTTTGACATCTGCTTTCTTCTGTGTTGACTTACATTTTCCTAACAAAATTCTAGTCAACAGCACCGAGGTGGTTTAGTAAACTGGTGAAGTCTTTTCATGAATGAATGTATAATTTTGGGTGACTCTTGGAAGGAGTGAAAGGTGGTTTGCGGCAGTTAGTCCTCTTTTCACAGGCCACAGGGTCCCCCGGGGTTCCAGAGGAGAATGAATCATGGCTCAGAGGCTTGGCACACGCCCCAGGTTAAGGGGACCTCTTCTCTAAAGAGGCTCAGGAAGAGGCCACTTCCCAGCCAAGCCGGAGTGGAGGGCAAAGGTAACAGCGCGTGGGGAGGAGACAGCCAGACTGGAGGACTGGCTGGCCCCCAGTTGTCCCAGAAGGAATTTTGCCAGTGGGTGAGGGTGCTGCAGCCCTGCTATTTGCTATTCCTAGGGTCAATTAATACCCTGAAAACACTCCAGCCAAATCTCATTTTTGCCTCTGGTTTGGTATTTCCAAGCAGAAGAGAACTGAGGTCGCCTGGTTTTATACCACTTATAGACCTTAGAGCAGCCAGGCCAGGGTTGTGAAACTTGGAGGTGAAACCAAAAAAGACCAAGGCTGCTAAACCAGAGAACAGGTCATACATTCCAGGCACCACTCCCCCTACCCTTCAGCCACCTGCCTCCCCCTTCTTTCCTCCCAATATCCACCTAAAACATTTTACCAGGCGGGGATCCCCACAGAGGGCCACTTTGTCTGCACCTATAGTTTGCCTGCAGTTAGAATCACATTAATTTCATTAATATAATCATTCAGCAGAAAAACATCATCTCAATCTTAAGAGTCCAGACAATCAAGTGCTTTACTAACAGTCACTGATAGAATCAAATTAGCAGGTTCTACTGAGCTGATATAAATGCAGGAAACTTCAATGAACTCTGTAACCAGGCAGGTCAAAGCCCAATGACAGACACATAAGGGGCACAGAATTGATGGAGGCATTGAACTTACTTCTGAAAGGGCAATTCACCGGGGAGGCAAGATAGAAACAGAAGAGTGAGATGAGACATACCAAGTCTCTTATGAAGGGTAACAGGGAGAGGGTGAGTGTTCCTGGAGGCTGAAAAAGCAGGATGGCAACATGGGCTCAGGCAAGAACAGCTGAAGGGACGAGCAGGAAAAGTAAAAAGCATGCAGAGGGGAAAGTTCAGCTTCCGCCAAGGACTCCAAAAGTCCCATGCAGGTCTGGATACAGACCATGCAGGTAATCAGAAAGCCCCAGGACCAAAAGGAAGCAGCCTTTGGGAGCTCTTAGTAAAAGACCTAAGACGGTGGAAAGAAAGAAGAGTGGTAAAAGATGGTAGCAGGAAGGAGGGGACTGACACAAACAAAGTCTGTCCCACTTGGGCTCTTGGGGGGAGGGGACGAGCAGCATAGGAAGACAGGGAGCTGTCACCATTCTGTCACCAGAAACCCACTCCAGTATTCCTGCCTGGAGAATCCCACGGACAGAGGAGCCTGACGGGCTACAGTCCATGGCAAAGAGTCAGACACGAATGAAGCTACTTATCATGCAGTGAGAAAGGGGGAAGAAAGAGCCAGATCCAGTCAAATAACCAGTGATATGTGGAACATTTCTGGTGACTCTATCTACATCAGGACATGGATCTGGATCGGTGCTGAGTCACAGAAATGCCAAACTCCTTTTCCCAGACATCTAAAGGTAAAAGCAAGAAAAGGGACTGCGGTAGTGTGACCTCATACACAGTTACAGAAACCCTACTAAAACCTTCAGAACTGAATTACATCTGCGGACACCGACGAGAATATGTGAAAACCTAAACAAAGGCTTGTTTCGCTCAACTTTTACTCACACCTTCTTTTTATATGAATGAGAAAAAGCAACAGCCAGATGCCCCGTTTCAGCTCATAGTCGGGACTTGTATTTGGGAGGTCCCAGGATGCTCCAAGGCAGGGCCAAGGATGCAGGGTCTTCCCTGCTTTAAAGGGGAAGCTGTGTGGCCCCACTCCGCTTTCGGTTGGTCAGAATCCTCAGCCTCCACTTTCACGCCTCAGGGGCCTGCCAAGCGACCCCTCTGAACCTCCGCACACGTCTCCGCTCTCCATGGACCGCTGGACCATGACAGCAGGGACGGTCCATTCAGCACCAGCGTTTCCCAGGCAGCCCTTTAATTGTGATCGTCATTGAAGGACAGCTTGAGCATAAAGTGAGTTTGTCCGGCCAGTCTTAAGGAGCCAAACACCTCCCACCCCGAATCAAGCACGAACTGGCAGGCGCTGGGAAACTGGGCAGGAAGCAAAGAGAACCACTGTGCTGTTCGAGGCGCCCAAGCAGCGCGCAAGAGCCTGGCACGCAGTAGGTAGGCGTTCACCTAAGATCTGCCAGCGGACCTAGCACCTGGGCTGGAGGCCCTCGGGTCGGGTGGCAGCTCAGGGCACACACACAAAACCCGGCCAGCTCAAGGGGCTGCAGCCCTCGCGACGCGGGGGGCGGGAGTTAGAGCCTGGGAGGGGGCGAAGGAATCCGCCCTCATTTGCACGTCGTCTGGGGCCCGGTCAATTTGCTTAATCACCGCTTTAAATGCCAGCGCGCAGCACACAAAGCGCGCCCATTAACAGGTTTAAAGTGTCGCAGCGCTCGCTTTAAATGAGAAAAGCCGGCAACAAAGGGGGAAAAAGCCAAGTTCCTCAACTTGAAGAATGCCTCGATTCGCCCTCGAAATCATCTCGGCGAGTTTAAAATCCCAAGCTCTACAGAAAAGTTGAGGCCCCAGCGCGAGGGATGGGGGTGGGGAGGGGGTGTGTGTATGTGTGTGTGTGAATAACCCGCCACGAATACTGGGTTTCTTAGGAACCGACTTCTAGCCGCCCGGAGAAGCTGGAGTCGCGGGGCAGCGTCGCCAACCCACCTCCCCTGGCCCCACTGCCCAACTGCCAGAGAAAGCGGACCGATTTCCAGGAAGAAAGCAAGACCACCTCCCCCCTCCACGCCCCGCTCAACACACACTCCCGCCCAACCGGCACAAATCCAAGTTTTTCTCTAGCGCGAGCAAAGAATTCTGGACACCAAGGAGAACGCCAGAAGTGGACCCCGAAGCGGCTCCCCAGCCAAAGGGGAGAATGTAAGGGAATGTTCCAGGCACTCCCAGCGCAGCCTAACCCTCGACTGCCGGAGTGGTTCAACTCCGTAAGCAAGTTCTGCCCGGGATCCTCCCGGGACGGCCCCATCCCCCACCCCGTCGCCGAGCCCGGGGGCGCATCTCTCGAGCCCCTACCGCCCGCGCGCCCGGGCGCGGCGGGACGAACACTCACCGTGCGCGCTCCTCCGGGAGACAGGGGTCCGTTGGGGAGGTACGGGCTGCTCAGGTCCGGGATCATCAGGAACGGGTAGCCAGGGTAGGGGGGCCCCTTAAAGAACGCGCCGTCCTGGGGCCTTCTCACTGCCGGTAAAACCAAGGCGGGGGTGAGGCCGGGGCCCTCGGGACAGTGCCTCGGTAAGGGGTCCCGGGGTGGGGACCGGGAATCCGAGCGCCCCCCACGCGCGCCCCAGGACGGCTAAGGCCGACGGGGGCGAAGAACAGGGGCACGGCCACCGGGGCGAGGGGGACCGAGGGCGACCCGAGCCGAGGCGCCGAGCGCTGCGGGGCCGGGAGCGGGGGACAGCCCGGACCCGCACGTACCTTCGGCGAAATAGTCCCGTGGCTTCTGGAAAGCGTCCCGGGCGGGCTGCGGGCGCCTCTCCGCCTGCGAAGGAGACACAAAGGCGAGGGCGGGTGAGCGGGCGCCGGGCCGGGGTCCTCGGGGTCGGCCGCGGGGGCTTGCTCACCTCCGAGTCCGAGCTGCTGCTCTGGTTCTCCGACTCGTTGACCAGGGACGACTTGACTTCGTCCAGGTCCCGCTGCGCTGACGCGCTGTCGCTGCTCGGCTCCTGCTCCTCGCCTCCCTCGTCCTGGAAGGGGATCAGCTCGTCGTTGGCCCCGAGGTCGTCCCCTCCGCCGGCTGCCCCGGCGCCCGAGCCGCCGCTGCCGCCTCCCGAGCCGCCGCCGCCGCCGCCGCCGCCGAGCTGGGGCATGGTGGGGCCGCGGGCCGGGGCCGCCGCTCTCCGAGCCCCTCGCCGCCCGCGCCCGGCCCGGCCCGGCGCCCGCCCCTCCCTCCCTCCCTCCCTGCCGTTCGCCGGCCTGCTCCGCTCGCCGCCCCGGCGGCCGCAGCAACAAAGTTTTGACAGGGCGTGGCCCGGAGGGAAGCGGGGCCGGCGCGACCGGACGGGAGCGGGGGCGGCTCGGCTCGGGCCCCTAGGGCAGCGCGGAGCCCGGGGCTCCCTAACTCGCTGCTGCCGCTGCCGCCTGCTCCGCCGGGGCGTCCCAGCGCCTGGCCCGCCGGGGAGGGGCGAGCGGGGAAGGAAGGAGGGACCGGCGCGCGGGGCAGGGGGGCCGGAGGGAGGAGCCCCGGCTGCAAGCTGACACCCGGGCGCCTGGCGGAACGCGGAGAGCCCCGGCGCGCACACACTCGCCCTCACACTCGCACGCCGCTCGCTCACACCTTCCCGGGCTGTGCCTCCCCGCAGTGCGCGCACGGCCTGGCCCCCAGATTCACCCGAACCCCTTCCCCGAGTCCCATCCCGCACCCCCGCGGGCCTGCCCCCCGCCCGGCTCTGGACGGACCGCTCGGGTTCCGCCCCCACCCCTAGGCATCCCCGAACTTTCTTCGCGAGAACCCCCAGAACTCCGCAGCAGCTCCACACCCCCTCCCACCGGATCCGCGCGCTAGCGGGCGGCACTGCCCCCTGCGGGAAAGCTTCGGACCCGCAGACGCGCCGGGACCTTCGGTGCCTGGAGTCCTCTAAGCGCTGGATCCCTCCCGGCTTGATCGCCCTCGCCTGCCTAGGGCAGAGGATTAGAGAAACGTACGGCACCCCAGAATATGCCCGGCGGCCTCCCGCTCCTGTCTTTCCTGTGGGGTTCCAACGCGCCCCCGCCCTCCACGCCCCAGTTCAGGTTTTCAACTTTGTTCAGGTGTCCAGAGTCACCCAGGCAGAAATCCCCAAATCACCTTCGTCCCATAGTTCCGGACCGGGTGCTTAATCGAGTAACTCGCGGGGCTGGGTTCAGAAAGACTTCGGATTTGATACGTTGCGAAGGAAAATGACCCCTTGATATCTGAAGCGTTCACGAAGCTGCCTTGGGAGCCAGTGATCGTATGAAAAATGCCCAGCCGGCCTCATACTAAAGAAATGCCAGATGCCTCCTGTGATAACATTCAAGTATCGTCTCTCTACCCAGTTCGGCAAAGTTTGAAAAAGTGAATCTTGTGTCTTCCGCAGTAGGGAACTATTGGTGAGAGCATCTGTTATAAAAGGCAAAATGGGAATACTTAAAACAATTTTAAAGACGACTGAGAGGCGTTTTCTCCAGCGACGTGTACGCATATGGTCAAAGTCACAGATACAAGAAAGTTCCAAGCAGCTGTGTGTGTGTGTTTGTGTGTATGTGTGTTTAATCGCTCAATCCTGTCCCACTCTTTGCTACCCCAAGGACAGTAGGTTCCTCTGTCCGTGGGATTTCCCAGACAAGAATCCTGGAGTGGGTTGCCATTTCCTACCCCAGGGGATCTTCCTGACCCAGGGATCCAACCCGCCTCTCCTGTATCTCCTGCATTAGTAGGTAGATTCTTTACCACTGTGCCACCTGGGAAGTTGAAACCATGAGGGAGGTTTATAAAGAGTTCTCGGTCTTTATTACAGTGAAAGTCCGTGCAACAACCAGCTCAGGAGAATGAAGCAGGTAAGGATGCAGGAATGATTGTGAAGAAGCACCTTTAAGTAAAAATGTATATGGTACCCTCTCTTCATTTTTATTCTTGAAAAATGACATACTGGGATTTGTTTATTCATAGAAAAAAGTGTGAGAAGATGCACACCAATATTATCAATAAATATTTCTGGGAAAGGGGATAAGTGAGAGGAGAGGGACAGTTTTGTTTTCTGCTTTCTACATATTATATACAGCAAGCAGATATGACTTACCTGTATTTTCACACAATTAATATATAAATATAGTCTGATAAAGCTTCTTCAAACAATAGGGCTACATCTATGAGCAGTGTCTTGAGTAAAATGTAAGACTTCAGACTTCCCTGGTGATCCAGTATTTAAGAGTCCCACTGCCAATGAGGAGATATGGGTTTGATCCCTGTTTGGGAAAGGTCTCACATGCCAAGGAGCAACTAAGCCGGTGGGCCACAACTACTGAGCTGGAGCTCTAGAACCCAAGAGCCATAACTGCTAAAGCCAGTGGGCCTAAAGCCTGTGCTCTGCAACAAGAGAAACCACCTCAATGAGAAGCCCACACAACTCAGCTAGAGAGTACCCTCTGCTCATTGCAACTAGAGAAAACCCTTGAGCCACAACTACTGAAGCTCACCCACCTAGAGCCTGTGCTTCGAAAGAGAAGCCACTCAAATAAGAAGCCCAAACACCTCAATGAAGAGTAGCCCACATTCGCTGCAACTAGAGAAAAGCCTGAGCAGCAATGAATACCCAGCGCAGCCAAAACTAAATAAATAACATTAAAAAAAATTTTTTTAAGTCAAAATTACTCTTTCCCTCCTTCGTACACCTCCCTGCAGTTAATCATTGTTACTAGTTTGGTGTATATTCTCCCAGATAGTTTCTTAAGCAGTTATGTACGCATTCAAACACATACACAAACATACTGTATATGTTTACTCTCATAGAAATTAGAATTATACGGTTCATATTACTGCATGATATTTCATTTGTACAAGTTTTTAAAAGTCAGAAGGTTTTTCATGTGTTCCAGAAATATATGAAAAACCCATTGCATCAGTTTCTCATGGTTGCTATAACAAGTCATTGCAAACTTGGTGGCTTAAAACACCAGAAATATATTTTCTCACTGTTCTCCAGGTCGGATGTCCAAAATGAGTTGCACTAAATCAAGGTGTTGGCAAGATCACATTCCCTCTGAAGCTCCAGGAACAAGGTACTCCTTGCCTCTTCCAGCTTCTGGTAGCTGCTGGCGCTCTTACCATCTCATCAGTCCAGTTTCTGCCTCTGTGGTCACATTGCCTTCTCATTTGTCATTGTCAAATCTCATTCTCTGCTTCCTTCTTACAAGAAAGGACACTGTGATGTCATTTAGGGCCCACTCAGATCATCTTGATTAATCTCCCCATCAATATCCTTAACTGAAAAAAAAAAAAAACAAACCCTTAACTTAATCACACCTGCAAAGACCCCATTTCCTTATAAGGTCACATTCACAGGTTACAGAGATTAGTACATAGACATATCTTTGGGAGTGAGCCATTATCAATCTACCACACCCATCAACCTCGAAGAAATGCAAATTGAAACAGCAGAGAGAGACCATTTATCATCTATAAGTTGGCAAAGGTAGAAAAAAAGAACAACACCCAGCTTTGGCCCCACTGCTGAGAAACATACAGCTGCTGGGCATGCCCTTGTGTAATATTTCTGAAGAGAAGTGTGGCAATACCTGTGAAAAAAGTCTTTAAAAGTGTAAACCCTTTGACTCAACTCTGTGTTTTCTAGGATTTTATACTTAGGAAATAACCAGGTACATGAGGAAACCCATAGAACTGTCATTATTACAGTGAATAGCTAGAAACAACCTCAAGGTCCCCAAGTAGGGAAATGTTAAATAAAATCCTCTTAACCTGATTTTTATTTTTTATTTAACATGATGTGGAGGCTGGTAGGTCTTCCTGGGATTGACAATTGAACTGTATGTGGAAGAGGAAGATAAGAATGAGGGTCATCTCACAAAAAACAAACCTGTGGTTCCCAAAGAGGAAGAGGGGAGGGATAAATTTGGAGTTTGGGATTAAGAGGTACACACTACTGTATGTAAGATAGACAAACAGGGACTTCCCTGGTGGTCCACTGGTAAGGAATCTGCCTGCCAGTGAGGGGACACGGGTTGAATCCCTGGTCCTGGAAGATCCCACATGCCGAGGGGCAACTAAGCCCGTATGCCAGAACTACTGAGCCTGCACTCTAGAGCCCGTGCTCTATGACAGGAAAAGCTACCGCAATGAGAGGCCTGTGCACCAAAGCTAGACTAGCCCCACTACTAGAGGGACTAGGCAACTAGAGGGTAGCCCCCACCCCGACTAGAGAAGGCTCATGAGCAAAAACGAAGATCCAGCATAGCCAAAAATAATTAAAACTGAATAAATAAATATAAGAAAACCAGGAGGGACTTTGGGGTTATAGGTAAAGAAGGAAGATCTTTTATTAAGTATTTTTTTATTTTTAAAATGTATTTATTTTTAATTGGAAGATAATTGCTTTACAATATTGTGCTGGTTTCTGCCAAACATCAACAGGAATCAGCCATAGGTATACATCTATCCCCTCCCTCTTGAACCTCCCTCCCACCTCCCACCCCTCTAGGTTGTCACAGAGCAATGATTTGAGCTCCCTTGTTTAACATGTCAACTATACATACACAAAACTGCAGAACAGTGGAAGTGCACAGTTGAAGGAATTTTCATCAATGGAACATGTCGATGTCCACCAAGATGAAGATTAACAACAAACTTCATGCTCTTCTCATCTTTACCTTTCCTCAAAAGTAGTCCAGATCCTGACTCTTATCACGAGAGATTAGTTTTGCCTGTTTTTGAGCTACATATAAGTGGAATCATACAGTATTTTTAATCTTCTTTTGGGTAATATTATTTCTAGGTGAATGATCACACCATCGTGGTTATCTGGATCATGAAGATTTTTTAAGATAGTTGTTCTGTGTATTCTTGCCACCTCTTCTTAATATCTTCTGCTTCTGTTAGGTCCATAACATTTCTGTCCTTTATTGTGCCCATCTTTGCATGAAATGTTCCCTTGGTATCTCTAATTTTCTTGAAGACATCTCTAGTCTTTCCCATTCTATTGTTGTCCTCTATTCTTTGCATTGATCACTGAGGAAGGCTTTCTTATCTCTCCTTTCTGTTCTTTGGAACTCTGCATTCAAATGGGCATAGCTTTACTTTTCTCCTTGGCCTTTCACTCCTCTTCTTTTCTCAGCTATTTGTAAGTCCTCCTCAGACAACCATTTTTCCTTTTTGCATTTTTTTTTCCTTGGGGATGGTCTTGATCACTGCCTCCTATATAGTGTCACAAACTTCTGTCCACAGTTCTTCAGGCACTCTATCAGATCTAATCCCTTGAATCTATTTGTCACTTCTACTGTACAATTGTAAGGGATTTGATTTAGCTCGTACCTGAATGGTCTAGTGGTTTTCCCTACTTTCTTCAATTTAAGTCTAAATTTGGCAATAAGGAGTCCATTATCTGAGCCACAGTCAGCTCCTGGTCTTATTTTTGCTGACTGAATAGAGCTCCATTTTTGGCTACGAAGAATATAATCAATCTGATTTGGGTGTTGACCATCTGATGATGTCCATGTTTAAGTAGTTTCACATTTTTTGGCCAATACAAATGCTGCTGCTAGGAACATTGTTTTCTATCTCATTGGATATTAATTTCTCCTGAGTCCTAGAAGTGTAATTGCTGGGTTATAGAATATGCATTTGTTCAGCTTTATTAGATATTGCCAGTGAGTTTTACAAAATGATCATATATCAATTTACAGTCCCACTAATAGTATACAATAGTTCTATCACTCTACATTCTCTTCCATATCTGGTACTGTCAATATATATTTTATTAGCTTTAGCCATTCTCGTAGGTGTATATTAGAAACTTATGGTTTTAATTCATATTTCCCCAATGACTCATCTTGTTGACTACTTTTGCACATGCTTCTTGGCTATTTGGATATTTTCTTTTGTGAAGTACTTGTTCAAGTCTTTTATCTATTTTTCTCTTGAATTGTTTAATTTTTTTCTTACGGATTATTTGTATGAGTTCTTTGTATATTCTTGGAAAAGGAAATGGCAACCCACTCCAGTATTCTTGTCTGGGAAATCCCATGGACAGAGGAACCTGGCAGACCTCAGTCCATGGGGACAGAGTCAAACATGACTGAGCAACCAACACTTTATTTCTTTTTGTATATTCTGGATATGAGGATCTTGTCAGACATATCTAATAGAAATAATTTCTTCAGGTCTGTGGCTTGCCATTTTACTTTACAGATGATGTCACATGAATAAAAATCAATTTTAATATAGTTACTTTATCATTCTTTCTCTTTATTGTTAGTGCTTTGGATCCTATTTAAGAAATCTTTGCTCACCCCAAAATCATAAAAATATTATCTATTATGTCCTAGAAACTTTGTTGTTTTACTTTAAGTTTAGATCTACAATCCATCTGAAATACATCTTTGTGTACGGCTTGAATGAGAAGTCAAGGTCCTCCCTTCCATACGTATGGTTGCCAGTGCCATCCTTTCCCCTTCCATTGCCATGGCGCCTTTATCATAAATCTTAAGTGTAAATGTGGGTCCGTCTTTAGACTTTTCCCTTAGTTCATCTGCCTAAACTAGCACCGATGACACATTATAGATATGTAAAAATCCTTTGACTGTTCTTCAAGATCGTGTATGTTATTTTTGGGCTTTTAAAGGCCATGTTGGTTTTTTTTTTGTTTTATTTTGGCCATACAGCACAGCATGCAGAATCTAAGTTCTCAGACCAGGGATCAAATCCATGCCCCCTGCAGTGGGAGAGTAGAATCTTAACCACTAGAATGCCAGTAAAGTCCCACCATATTTTTTCAAAATGTAGGTTTTATTATTATTGATGTACCCTGGAGAAGGACATGGCAACCCACTCAAGTATTCTCGACTGGAGAATTCCATGAACAGAGGAACCTGGCGAGCTACAGTCCAGAGGGTCGCAAAGAGTCAGACAGGACTGACGGACTTTCACTTCACACAGTGAGACCAACAGACCGGGAGATGACTTTCTTTGAAAAGATAGTTTGTTTCTCACAGTTCCAAGGGGGTGGGCAGGCAAGGCCATGCAGGGCCACACGAAGAAGCAGGGTTGATTAGGAAGCAGAAGGAGTAAGGAGAAAGCATGGGCAGGAAGACTTATTGTGGTTTTTCATGGGAAAAAATGGCTGAGACAGGGTAAGCAAGCTAAGCAGGTTTGGGATTGGCTTGTTTGAATAAGTTCAGCAAGCTCTGGAATATATGATCTGTCTTGAGCTGTCTGGTTCCTGGCTCTGGGATGATTAAGGCAAAGAATTACTGTCTAGAGTTTAAGAGCCCAATGAAAGTCACTCAGTCATGTCCAACTCTTTGTGACCCCAAGAACTGTAGCCTGTCAGGCTCCTCTGTCCATGGACTTCTCCAGTCCAGAATACTAGAGTTGGTAGCTATTCCCTTCTCTGGGGCCCAGTGAGAACCTAGTAAAGATGGTAGTTGGGGAAGAAGGAGGAGGCTTTGGGTTGGTTGATTTGCATGTGAAAGGCTCATCCATGGGGACGGTCATTTGTTATTTCTAGAAATCAGCTTGCCTTGGGAGGGGCAGTCTCTCCTTGGGGATCAGCAAGGCCCCCAAGATATGAAAGCATCATAAAATAAAAAAACATGATTAGTATACATGTAAATTTTAGAGTCAGCATGTTAATTTCTACAAAAAATATCTTCTGGAAATTTTTATTAGCTTTGTGTACTGAATCTATAGATCAATTTGAAGAGTAAATATTTTTACAATATTAAGTTTTCCCATGGATGAAACCAGAATATTTTTACTTTTTTTTTAGCTTTATTTTTTTGAAATTATTTTTCCATGTCCTGCGTTTTTGTTGCTGTGCACAGGCTTTCTCTAGTTGCAGCACTTAGGCTTCTCATTGTGGTGCCTTCCCTTGTTGTAGAGCACAGGTTCTAGGGCTCACAGGCTTCAGTAGTTGTGGCTCAAGAGCTCTAGAACAGTCTCAGTAATTGTGGCACATGCTGGCTTAGGTGCCCTGGGGCATATGGCATCTTCCTGGACTAGAAATCAAACTCATATCCCTTATTTTGGCAGGCAGAGTCTTAAACACTGGAACATCAAGGAAGTCTAATTTCTTACTCTTCTATGTAGAGATTTGCATATCTTTTGTTCAACTGCTTTCTAGGTGTTTCATATATTTTAATGCTTTCTAAATTGTATCTTTTATTTTCTCATTATGTATTGCTAGTATGTAGAAATACAATTGATTTTTCTTATTTTGAGCTTGTGTTATCACATGAGCTGGTAATTATTCCTGGGTTTTTTTTCTTCTTCTATTTTTTGGAAGAGTTTATATAAGACCGTATGTGCATCAGTTCAGTTCAGTTCAGTCGCTCAGTTGTGTCCGACTCTGCGACCCCATGGACTGGAGCATGCCAGGCCTCCCTGTCCATCACCAACTCCTGGAGTTTGCCCAAACTCATGTCCACTGAGTTGGTGATACCATCCAGCCATCTCACCCTCTGTTGTCCCCTTCTCCTCCTGCCCTCAATCTTTCCCAGCATCAAGGTCTTTTCCAATGAGTCAGCTCTTTGCATCAGGTGGCCAAAGTATTGGAGTTTCAGCTTCAGTATCAATCCTTTCAGTGAACACCCAGGACTGATCTCCTTTAGGATGGACTGGTTGGATCTCCTTGCAGTCCAAGGGACTCTCAAGAGTCTTTTCCAACACCACAATTCAAAAGCATCAATTCTTTGGCGCTCAGCTTTCTTCACAGTCCCAACTCTCACATCCATACATGACCACTGGAAAAACCATAGCCTTGACTAGACAGACCTTTGTTGACAAAGTAATGTTTCTGCTTTTTAATATGCTGTCTAGGTTGGTCATAACTTCCCTTCAAAGGAGTAAGTGTCTTTTAATTTCATGGCTACAATCACACTCTGCAGTGAATTTGGAGCCCCCCAAAATAAAGTCTGACACTGTTTTCACTGTTTCCCCATCTATTTGCCATGAAGTGATGGGACCAGATGCCATGATCTTAGTTTTCTGAATGTTGAGTTTCAAGCCAACTTTTTCACTCTCCTCTTTCACTTTCATCAAGAAACTCTTTAGTTCTTCTTTGCTTTCTGCCATAAGGGTGGTGTCATCAGCATGTCTGAGGTTATTGATATTTCTCCCGACAATCTTGATTCCAGTTTGTGCTTCTCCCAGCCCAGCATTTCGCATGATGTACTCTTCATATAAGTTAAATAAGCAGGGTGACAATATACAGCCTTGATGTACTCCTTTTCCTATTTGGAACCAGTGTGTTGTTCCATGTCCAGGTCCAACTGTTGCTTCCTGACTTGCATACAGATTTCCCAAGAGGCAAGTCAGGTGGTCTGGTATTCCCATCTCTTTCAGAATTTTCCACAGTTTATTGTGAGCCACACAGTCAAAGGCTTTGGCATAGTCAATAAAGCAGAAGTAGATGTTTGTCTGGAGCTCTCTTGCTGTTTCAATGATCCAACAGATGTTGGCAATTTGATCTCTGCTTCCTCTGCGTTTTCTAAAACCAGCTTGAACATCTGGAAGTTCACGGTTCACATATTGCTGAAGCCTGGCTTGGAGAATTTTGAGCATTACTTTGCTAGCATGTGAGATGAGTGCAATTGTGTGGTAGTTTGAACATTCTTTGGCATTGCCTTTCTTTGGGATTGGAATGAAAACTGATCTTTTCCAGTCCTGTGGCCACTGCTGAGTTTTCCAAATTTGCTGGCATATTGAGTGCAGCACTTTCACAGCATCATCTTTTAGGATTTGAAATAGCTCAACTGGAATTCCATCACCTCCTCTAGCTTTGTTCATAGTGATGCTTCCTAAGGCCCACTTGACTTCACATTCCAGGATGTCTGGCTCTAGGTGAGTGATCACGCCATCATGATTATCTTGGTCATGAAGATCTTTTTTGTACAGTTCTTCCATGTATTCTTGCCACCTCTTCTTAGTATCTTCTGCTTCTGTATGCTTGCATGCTAAGTCACTTCGGTTGTGTCTGACTCTGTGGGATCCTATGGACTGTAGCCCACTGGGCTCCTCTGTCCATGGGATTCTCCAGGCAAGAATACTAGAGTGGATTGCCATACTCTCCTCCAGGAGATCTTCCTGATCCAGAGATCGAACCCGAGGAGTTTCTTGCATCTTCTGCATCGCAGGCAGATTCGTTACTGTTAAGCCATCAGGGAAGCCCTTCTAATGTTAGTATAGAGGAATCGTCTTTCTTTAGTGTTTTCACCTTTATCTTCTTTCATCCTTTAACTTTCGATTCCCTGTACCCTCAGATTACAAGTATAGGTATTTTAAGTAGCGTATAGTTGCCTTTTTAAAATATGATCTAAGAATTTTGTCTTTAAATTTGGAGTATTTAAATAATATACATTAAATTTTTATTTATTTATTTATTTTTGGCTATGGTGGGTCTTTGTTGCTGTGCAGGCTTTTCTTTAATTGTGGCAAGCGGGACCACTCTTTAGTTGTCCGACTTCTCAATTCAGTGGTTTCTCTTGTTGAGGTTCTAGGGCTCTAGGGCACAGGTTCAGTAGTTGTAGCACATGGGCTTAGTTGCTTCACACCATGTGGGATCTTCCCAGACCAGGGATTGAACCCATGTCTCCTGCCTTGGCAGGCGGACTTTCTACCACTGAGCCACTAGGGAAGCCCAATAATTCACATTTAATAGAGGTACCAATACATTTAATTTTGATTTACCATCTTAACGCTTTTATTTTCCTGTTTGTTCTTTAATATTTTTCCTCTTTACTGCTTATCACTTTGTTAGTAACATGTTCTTTAATGATTCTGTGAGTGTTATCCTAAAGAAGATAATATGTATCCTTGAACTACTAGAGTAAACCTTAAATTAATACTTTTACAATATCTCAGCTAACCTTGGTACAGTTATTTTTTGGAGGTGGGGGGTACCGAGCTGTGACACAGAAGGGATCTAACCTTTGCCCCCTGGAGTGAAAGTACAGAGTCAACCACCAGACCATCAGGGAAGTCCCAATCCTAGTACAGTTTAATTCCATTATCTGCTGTCTGCCTTTCGTGCTACTGTTGTCATGTGTTTTAATTCTGCATGTACTTTAAACCACACAAAATATTAGGTTATTGTTCCAAACAATCAGTAGTCATTTATATTTACTTGCCCATATGCTTATCTATGCTGATGCTTTTCATCACTTCCTGTTTCATCATGCTCTTACTTGGGATCATTCTTATTCTTCCTGAAGAAGCTTGCTTTAACGTTTCTTCCAGAAAAGATCTGATGGCAATAAATTCTCACCGTTTTTGGTTTTCTGTAGTTTCCTTAATTTTGCCTTCATGTTCATTTCAGTTCCAAAGTGGACATGTCTATTTGTCAAAGCGCAACTTGTATATTCTGTATCATAGCTGCAAGGGAGACTGGGAGAGTGAAAGCAACAAGAGCAGTCTTAGGTTAGGCTCTCAGGAAGCAGATTCTGAGAAGGTGATTTGTGTGCAGGTTCATTGGGCAATAATCTCAGGCGCAACATCTGTAAGTTAGGGAGGGAGGCAGAGTTGAGTCAGATGGAAAAGTTGAACTGCAAAGCAGTTGCAACAGAGGGCTCAGTTGATCTCTAGATCTGGAGCCCTAGAGCTGGAATATTCCTTTAGACTTGCCCCCAAATGAGGTAAGAGGCCAGGCTTTGTACTCTCATACTGACTAGTCATTGAATGTGTTGTGTTGTGCTTAGTCGCTCAGTCGTGTCCGGCTCTTTGCGATGCTACGGACTGTACCCACCAGGGTCTTCTGTCCATAGGATTCTCCAGGCAAGAATACTGGAATGGGTAGCCATTTCCTTCTCCATGGGATCTTCCCCATCCAGAGATCAAACCTGGGTCTCCTGCATTGCAGGCAGATTCTTTACCATCTGAGCCACCAGGGCAGTGCAATGAAGTCATTGAATATGGATTGCCAAGAGAGTAGGGGCACAGTCTTGGGCAAGATATCTCTCTTTTGCCCAGAGACGTTTCTTGAGAAAGAGTCAGCTGTGAGCCACTGGCAGCCAACACTTCTAGCGGCTGAGGAAAAGAGCATTTCAGTCCTAAAGGGGAAATTTTGTTTGACACACTGCAGATCCACTACAGTCTATACCTTGCACCACTTGGATTTGCTTCTTTTGTATAGTCAGTTTGCTTCATCTGGAAACAGCTCCAGGGTTCTGAGTTATCTTCTTTCCTGGGGAAACCTTTGAGAGAAAGGTTAGTGGGACGAAATACACCCCTCACTGCTTCAGCTATCTCAAGCCATAATCTCTAGTCTAGCCACATTCTAGTCTCAAATTCCAGCTTTCTGTCATCTTCAGTCTAGATAGCTTATCTGATGGGTGGCCCAGAGCCTCATTACTGGGTGGTTTGAGCCCACAGTTACTATACTTTTCTTAGACTTTGGCAGCATCCCTGTCCATTTACCATAAATACTGGACAAGGCATACCAAAAGATTTCTCGTCAATCACTTGGGTGCAAAATGCATTTCTCCCCACCTCCATTGAGTAACAGTAACCCCATTGCCTTCTGATGATCACAAACATTTAATTACTCCTGACAGTATGGTTATTCCTTTCCTTTCTTGCTAGTTTTTTGGCACGAGGAGCCCAAGATGATGGACAGTAGTATAGGGAACTCTTACAAGTCCCCTGGTGGAAGCAATGGCCCCTGGAAACCAGATCTCTGGGACTGAAAATTGAGGGTTTGTGGGACTTCCCTGGTGGTTCAGTGGTAAAGAATCTGCTTGCCAATGCAGGAAGCAAGGGTTCACTCCTTGGTCTGGGAAGATCCCACATGCCACAGAGCAACTAAGCCCATGAGCGACAGCTATTGAGCCTGTGCTGTAGAGCCTGGGAGCTACAACTATTGAAGACTGCAAGCTCTAGAGCCCGTCCTCTGCAATAAGAGAGGCCACTGCAATGAGAAGCCTGCACACCGGAACTAGAGAGCAGTCCCTGCTCTCTGCAGCTAGAAAAAAGCCCATGCAGCAACAAAGAGCCAGCACAGCTAAAAATAAATGAAAAAAATTTTTTTTAATTGAGGGGGTGGGAAACTTAAATTCCCTAAATGAGCCAATGGGAGTGACGGTAGGTGAGACCACTGCTACTTACACCTCTTGGTTTCCAAACTCCTGTAGTCTGTCTATTGTGGACACAGTACTACGTAATGAACATTGATTTAGGGTGTATACTGCATCCTGGAAGACAATGTCACATTTCGTCTGGTATCATCTCTAAGCTAGTATCTCAGCTGTACCTTCAAAATGCTATTCTATCACTTTAGGGGTCCAGAAACTTCTGAGGGCTGTAGTATGTGTTATATGAGATGGGACGATGGGTCCCATCGTCACATAGTGATTTCCACACCTCCCTTGCTATAAGTTAGGTTTCTTGGTCAGAGGTGAAGAGGGGATGTTATGCAGAATTGCCTACTGGCAGGTCACTCTTAAGTCATCAGATAGGGTGCTTCTGAAGGCACTGCAGGCAGAAAAGCAAGACTGTAATCTGGAACAAATGTTAATTCCTGTCAAGATGAAGCAATGCACCTTCCAGAGGGGTCCAATGGTCAGCTTGGGTCCAAGTGGCTGGTTGTGCTGTCTCAGGGACCCAGCATACGCCTCTGCCGCTGGTTGACAGGGCACTGCAAAGCAGTAATGCTATGATGGATGCGAGCTCATGCTTTTAGGCTCATTCATAGCCACCAACCCTTCCACAATGACTATTTGAACCCAGAGCTGATTGTGCCAGCACTGGGATGGGTGAAAACAGAGGTTCGCTGACATCCACTGGTTGAAGTGTTCTGTCTCATGGCTCTTCTGGGGGTAGATACTGAAATGTGCTACAAAGACACTCACGTTCTTTGCCCCCTTCCTTAGGTTCATCAGTACCAGAAGCTGGCAAACGAAAGCCCACAGACCAAAGCCACCCACTGCCTGTTTTGTAAATAAACGTTTATGAGGGGATTTACCTGGTGGTCCAGTGGCTAAGACTCTGCACCCCCAATGCAGGTGGCCCAGGTTTGATTCCTGGTCAGGGAACTAGATTCCACATGCCACAACTAAGAATTTGCATGCTCAACTTAAAAAAAAATCCTGCATGCTGAAACTAAAAGATCCTGCATGCTGAAACTAAGACCTGGTGCAACCAAATAAATAAATATATTTTTTAAAAAGGTATATGGAAACAAAACCATGCTCATGTATTTACATATCGTCCCTATGGCTGCTTATGTACAACAGCAGAGTGAATAGTGGCCAACAGCAACCATATGTCTAGTAAGTCTAAAATACTTCCTTTAACCCTTTACAGAAAAATTTTCCAGGCTGTTGATCTACATACCTCCATATATCTCCTGTCCACGATCTTCCAATCTTCTTCCTTTCAGGTCCTTGATCTAATGTGCCACTGCCTTTAAGTCTGTATGCATTTTCATCTTGGGCCATTTGTCTTTCCACACAAAGTAGAGGACCAGATGTAACATCCAAAACTCTGACCCTTGGGAGGGTTTCCCTTCCATCGTCTTTGAGGATCACCCCTGAGTGAGAGTGTACAGTATCAGCAGCCCACTTTTGGCTTGCACTGGGATATCCAGACAGTTCACCCCAGAGTCAGTCCTGGACTTTAGTCTCACCACCCCACAAACAAACTCAGGAAGAGGCATGAGTGCAGCAGTGGACAATGACATAGTGTTTTAGACCACTTGCACGTGCAGATTACTTTGTTTTTGGCCCCTCCATGCTATGCTATACTTCAATTTTTAAAAACATTTAAATGTTTTTGGTTGTTGTGGGTCTTATGTGCGGCTTGTGCAATCTTTATTGCAGCCCACAGGCTTCTCTCTAAGCTGTGGCGTGGGGGCTAAGGAGTTGCAGTGCACGAGCTTGGTTTCCCCTTGGCATGTGGAATCTCAGTTCCCTGACCAGGGATCAAACCTGTGTCCCCTGCATTGGAAGGTGGATTCTTAACCACTGGACCACCAGGGAAGTCCCAACACTTCAGTTTTGTAAAGGATTGCTGCTGGGGTCACGCAACCTTGTAACTTAGTAAGTCTTCTAGAAACCAAGCTCACGGTAGGCCACTTGGTCACGTGATGTCACACAGTCACATGTTGCATCTCTATGGTGATACAGGAACATGCCAGGAGCTATTTATTCAGTGGCATATAGTTGTCTTGAGTTTGCCATATTATACCCCTGATAGATCTTTTTTTCACTATAGAAATCTCTGCTTTCACAATCTTCTTTATTACATGGCTCACATGGCAGAGTTGCTTGTAATGTCACATGAACGAGTTAGTTGCAGAGCCCTTTCTTGCTCTGGGCCCCACTCAAATTTGTTGGTTCTCCATGTGATCAAATAAACAGGTCAGGGCAGGTTTCCCCAGGATGACACATACTATCTCCAGAACCCAAAGGAGATACCAAGTTTTGTGCTGCCTTCTCAACAGATCACTAGATACTTTATTAATGTGATGGGCCCCCAGAATCTTCCTAGGATTGGTCTCCCATTCTCTGGAAAGAGTGTCTTTTACCAAGGCACCAACATACTTGCCACTTCATCCAATAAATATGAAGTTATTGACGTGATGGACCAAGGTGGTGCACTTCAGGATGTTCAGATAATCTTAATCTTTTTATTTTACAACTAACCAGGTCTTAGTTGAAATAATACAGGTCTTTTGTTGCAGCATTCAAAGTCTTAGTTGCAGTATGTGGAATCTAACTCCCTGACCAGAGATTGAACCGCCTCTGCTCCCCAACTCCTCCTACCCCCCAACCCCCACATTGGAGCTCAGAGTCTTAGTCACTGAACCACCAGGGAAGTCCCCAGATAGTCCTAATCCAATTGGCCTACATTATGATGGTGTGTGGACTTCAAAATATATCCACAAATTTGTTCATATTTTTGCTTTAGGAGGTGAGCTTAATTTTTCTCCCCTTGTGGATAACTTGTTTTCAGGGAAGTTAATGGCATGTGCAGACTTTAAAATATGTCCTCAGATTCATTCATATTTTTGCTTCAGGAGGTGGAACTTAATTTTTCTCCCCTTGTGGATCACTTGTTCTCAGGGAAGTTAGTGGCCATCTTGTGAGCAGACACATAAACAACCAAAGGAGAGGCACATGTGATAAGGAACCGAGGCTTCCTGTCAACAGCCATGAATGAGTCATCTTGAAAGTGAATCTTCCACCCTCATTAAGACTTCAAGTGATTGCAGGGTCTGTGGACATCCTGACTGAAACCATTCGAGAGATACTGAACCAGAACGACCCAGCTAAATTACTCCTGCTCCCTGACCCACAGAAACTGTGAGATAATAAATATTACTGTCTGCCAAAGGGTTTTTGTGACATAGTGCCATGGGATACTGCAGAAACCTTCTCAGCATTCATGTATGTGCAGCCCTGACGTGTGAGGTATCTTGGTCAATGGGGGATAAAAGCCAGTGGATAAAAGCTTCTCTCTTTCTTTACCTGGTAAATGGTTCTGAAGCACATTTCATATGGCTTTTCAGATGGTCCCACAGAATCAAGCATTAGTTACCTATGAAAGTAAAAGTGAAAATGTTACTCACTCAGTTGTGTCCGACTCTTTGCGACCCCATGGACTGTCACCTGCCAGGCTCCTCTGTCCATGGGATTTTTCCGGGCAATATACCTTGGACTGCAAGGATATCTAACCAGTCCATTCTGAAGGAGATCAGCCCTGGGATTTCTTTGGAAGGAATGATGCTAAAGCTGAAACTCCAGTAATTTGGCCACCTCATGCGAAGAGTTGACTCATTGGAAAAGACTCTGATGCTGGGAGGGATTGGGGGCAGAAGGAGAAGGGGACAACAGAGGATGAGATGGCTGGATGGCATCACTGACTCGATGGCTGTGAGTCTCAATGAACTCCGGGAGTTGGTGATGGACAGGGAGGCCTGGCGTGCTGCGATTCATGGGGTCGCAAAGAGTCGGACACAGCTGAGCAACTGAACTGAACTGAACTGATACTGGAATGGGTAGCCATTCCCTTTTCCAGGGGATAATGGTGACCAATTTGTTAATGCATCTGTGTACTAGCTGTCCTTCTTTCTCTGTTTCACTTAATCTTTTTTTAAAAAATTATTGTTTTCCCTGGAAAAGGAAATGGCAATCCACTGCAGTATTCTTACCTAGGAAATCCCATGGAGGAGCCTGGCAGGCGACGTCCATCAAAAAGAGTTGGACATGACTTAGCAACTAAACGACAACAGCAATGGCAGTTCTAGCCAGTATGTGAGACCAAAAAGTTGTAAGGAGTTGGGGGTTGGGGTTGAAACAAAAATCCTATTGTTGCAGTATATTATTAACGCATTTTTATGGAATTTAGAAAGATGGTAATGATGACCTTATATGTGAGACAGCAAAAGAGACACAGATGTAAAGAACAGACTTTTGGACTCTGTGGGAGAAGGCGAGGGTGGATGATTTGAGAGAACATCATTGAAACATGTATATTATCATATGTGAAATAGATTGCCAGTCCAGGTTCAATGCATGAGACAGGGTGCTCAGGGTGCACTGGGATGACCCTGAGGGATGGGAGGGGGAGGGAGGTGGGAGGGAGGGTCAGGATGGGGAACACGTGTACACCCTTGGCTGATTCATGTCAATGTATGGCAAAAACCACCACAATATTGTAAAGTAATTAGCCTTCAATTAAAATTTTAAAAAATTTTAAAAAATCCTATTGTTTATGGATGAGATTGTTTATTTAGAAAACCAAAATAAACTACAGGTGAATATTTAAACTTAAAAGTATTTATTTATTTTTGGCTGTGCTGGATCTTTGTTGCTGCATGAGGGCTTTCTCTGGTTACAGTGAGCAGGGGCTACCCTGTGTTGCAGAGTAGCTTCTCATTGTGGTGGCTTCTCTTCTTGCAGAGCTTGGGTTCTAGAGAGTAGGGGCTTCAGTAGTCATGACTCACAGGCTTAGTTGTCTGGGGGCATATGGAATTTTCTCAGGCCAGGGATCAAACCTGTGTCCTCTGAACTGGCAGGCAGATTCTTAACCACTGGACAACCAAGGAAGTCCATCAGTTTCACTTACTCTTATTCCTTACTCTCTTCCCCTGGGATTGCCCTCCCCAAAAGCTTTTTGCACAGACTCCTTTGTCTGTTTTCAGGGGAACCCACAAGATAATGTAAAAAAAGCACTTGACACAATTCAAACTTGATTTTATATACAACTACCCAGTATTTATTAAGTACTGCTTATTTAACTTCTATGCAGAGTACATCATGGGAAACGCTGGGCTGGAAGAAGCATAAACTGGAATCAAGATTGCCGAGAGAAATATCAATCACCTCAGATAGGCAGATGACACCACCCTCATGGCAGAAAGTGAAAAGGAACTAAAAAGCCTCTTGATGAAAGTGAAAGAGGAGAGTGAAAAAGTTGGCTTAAAACTCAACATTCAGAAAATGAAGATCATGGCATCCGGTCCCATCACTTCATGGGAAATAGATGGGGAAACAGTGGAAACAGTGTCAGACTTTATTTTTGGGGGCTCCAAAATCACCGTAGATGGTGATTGCAGCCATGAAATTAAAAGATGCTTACTCCTTGGAAGGAAAGTTATGACCAACCTAGACAGCATATTCAAAAGCAGAGACATTACTTTGCCAACAAAGGTCTGCCTAGTCAAGGCTATGGTTTTTCAGTAGTCATGTATGGATGTGAGAGTTGAAGTGTGAAGAAAGCTGAGTGCCAAAGAATTGATGCTTTTGAACTGTGGTGTTGGAGAAGAGTCTGGAGAGTCCCCTGGACTGCAAGGAGATCCAACCAGTCCATTCTGAAGGAGATCAGCCCTGGGATTTCTTTGGAAGGAATGATGCTAAAGCTGAAACTCCAGTACTTTGGCCACCTCATGCGAAGAGGTGACTCATTGGAAAAGACTCTGATGCTGGGAGGGATTGGGGGCAGGAGGAGAAGGGGATGACAGAGGATGAGATGGCTGGATGGCATCACCGACTTGATGGACGTGAGTCTGAGTGAACTCCAGGAGTTGATGGACAGGGAGGCCTGGCGTGCTGCGATTCACGGAGTTGCAAAAAGTCAGACACGACTGAGCGACTGAACTGAACTGAACTGAACCCAGTATTTAGCATCTTATCTTATTAATGCAGAAATATTGAAATTAGAATGAGTGTTACTATCTCCATTATGGTTTAACATCATTTTGGCTGTATTAGTCAACACATATAATACAAGGGCAAGCATATTAGATAAGAAAAATAATATTGAAAAGAAAGAGATAAAACGATCTCTATTTAGCAGTGTGCCCAGTGGTCCCATCGATTTGTCCCTTGTTTCAACAGTGTTTGGAGGGAACAGACCTAGGGCCCCATACTCTGACCACCCTCCAACCTCCTTTCTAGCCACAAGTCCAATACCGCCTTCTTGGCCATTCCCTGCCTCTGGAACCAACCAACCCTGAGGTTAGCCCTTTATTGCCCACCAACCAGGAGCTCCAAGATTCATTAGGATTATTCCCCTGAGATGGAGGCCATTGTCAATGGCCTGGTAAACCTGCATCTGCTGGCCTCCTATACCCACTTCTTTCTGGACTTCTATTCTGACCACAAGGATGTGGCTCTAGAAGGTAGAAGATCCTTCTTCTGAGCGTTGACCAGAAGAAGCACCAGTATACCTCATGCCTCTTGAAGAGGGAAAATCAGCACAATGACTACACCCTCTTCAGGACCTGCAAAAGCTGTCTCAAGATGAAAGGTGTAAAACCCTGGACACCATGGAAGACGCTATGGCCCTGGAGAAGAACTTGAACTAGGCTCGTGGGGATTTGCGTGCCTTGGGCTTGGTCCATACATCCCCCACCCCATCTCTGTGACCTCCTAGAGAACCACTTCCTGGATGAACAAGTGAAACTCATCATCAAGAAGTTGGACCACTACTTGACTAATTTCTGCAGGCTGTCCAGCCCTAGTCTGGGCTGAGAGAGTATCTCTTGAAAAGTCTTAACTTCCAGAAGGACCAGGAATCACCAGAGCCCAGCAGCCTTTGAGGAGTCTCTCTGCTGCCCACCTGATGTCAGAGCTTCAGCCTGATCCTGTATCTATAGCCACTAGGCAACTCTTTAACCACCCTGGAATCTTCTGTTAAGCCTTAGACCAAATGGAAACATTAATGTTTTGCAGCAACAAACAAACAAAAGCCCTATCTCTCTTTGTAGACAATTGTTTAGTTGGGACACCCAAAAGGATTGAAGGAAAAACTATCACAAACAATAAAAAAATTTAGTAAAGTATCATGATATAAAATTCACATGTAGAAATCAGTAGCCTTCCTCTATATACTAAGCAATCAGAAGATATAATGAAAGAGAAGATACATTTAAAATAGCAAAAGTAAAATAAAATATCTACTGTAGATCTAAAAGACATGTGCAAAACCTCTGAGTAAAATCTATGAAACACACATGAAAGACACAATAGTGGACTGTAACAAATAGATCCATCTCACTTTTGGATTGGAAGATTCAGTTTGTAAAGTTGTCAATTCTCTGTCAAGTAAGTGATGTACTTACTAGTCATGATCTCAGTGGAAATTATCATTGGGTTTTGATTGTTTATTTTGTAGGGTTGAACAAATTTATTATACAAAGTTTATTCTTCCAAAAGGAAAGAATAAACAAGTAAGAATTGCTAGTAAAATCCCTTAAGAGAAAAGTAGAGTCTAGCCCACAAAGACATTAAAATGTTACAACTAAATGTTATAATTAAAACAGCATAGAAGTGACACATGAACAGATAGACCACTAGAACTGTATAGAAACCCAGAAACAGACCTAGGTGCAAAAGGAAATTTGGCATACAAGAAAGGTTGTATTTCAAATCAGTGGGGAAAAGACTTTTAACAAATGGTATTGAGACCATATGGGAAAAAGTAACATGAGATTCATTCTTTTGATAAGCTGGAATAGATGGTAAATGAACAAGAGATCTAAGTATGAAAACTGAAAACACATAAATACTAGAAGAAAATCTGAGAGCATTTCTTTATAGCCTGGGAGTGGGGTAAACATTCATAATTTCACAAATCAGAAGAAGTAGAAGAAAAAAATTGATAACTTTCACTGAAAAGACATAACCATGCTTTGTGGGAGATAAATTAGAGAAATAAAGAGACACAGAGAGAGAGAACCATAAATTTTCAAAAGACAAATTGACAAATGGGGAAAAGGTATTATAGCTTGCATCACAGAAGGCTAATACTTCTAATATATGAAGTGTTCCTGATTTTTAAAATAAGAAAAATATACAAACATAGTAGAAAAAGAAATGCAAATGGCAAAGATGCTCAGCCTATTTCATAAGATTGAAGGAAATGCTTGTTAATAAGGGAAGTGCTTGTTAAAATTACCCTGAGATAATATTTCTCCCCTACCAGATTGGGAAAATCCAGAAGTTGACAGTGTACTTTGATGGTGAGAGATAGGAAATGAGGCTTGCCCATTACTCACGAAATGCAAAGTGATATAATCTTAATGGGGGGCAACTTGGCAATATCTAGCAAAATTAAATATGCATTTACTCTTAGATTTAGCAATCCAAGGAACCTATCACAGAGTGCGTGCCTGCTAAGTCGCTTCAGTTGTATCCAGCTCTTTGCCATCCTATGGACTATAGCTAGACAGGCTTCTCTATCCATGGCACTCTCAGGCAAGAATACTAGAATCAGTTGCTATGCCCTCCTCCAGGGGATCTTTCTGATACAGGGATCGAACCTGTGTCTTTTGTGTCTCCTGCATTGGCAGGTGGGTTCTTTACCACTAGTGCCACCTGGAGAGTCACAGGTAAAACTATGAAATGACATACAAACATGGAGTTTATTGCAACACTTTCTGTAAACAATGCAAGTATCTATCAATAACGACTGGTTGAATATTGGCTCTGTGAAAATGGAGGACTACACAGTTGTAAAAAGCAATGAGAACAATCTCCACTGCTATGATCTAAATTGTGTTCCTTCCCTCAAAATTCCTATGTTGAAGCCCTACCCCCAATGTGATAATATTAATATTTGGAGATGGAGCCTTTTGGTAATTAGGTTTAAATGAGGTCATGAGGGTGTGGCCCTCATTATGGGATTAGTGCCCTTATGAGAAGAGGTACTAAAGGGCTTACTCCTCTTGCCATGTGAGGACACCGTGATCAGGCAGCCTTCTGTTAGCCAGGAAGAAAGCTCTTACCAGAAACTCATAATGCTAGTGTCTTGACCTTGAACTCCCAGCCTTTAGAACTATGAGAAAATTAATTTCTGTTGTATAAACCACCCAGTCTGTAGTATTTTAAAAATACTTATTTGGCTGCATTGGGTCTTAGGTGCAGCACACAGGATCTTTGATCTTCTTTGCAGCATGCAGAATCTTTAGCTACAAGTGAACTCCTAGTTGTGGCATGTGGGATCTAGTTCCCTGACCAGGGATCAAACTCAGGCCCCCTGCAGTGGGAGCGTAGAGTCTTAGCCACTGGACTACCAGGGAAATGCCTTTGTTGTGGCAGTCCAAGCTGCTTAAGATACCTATCTACCTCTATGCAGTGATCCCAGGATATATAGCTCAATGAGAAAAAAAAACAAGGTACAGATTGGTGCACAGAATGCTGTCCTTTGGGTAAGAAAAATATGGAAATATGAATATGCAAATGTCTTTGGTGATATTTTTGTAAAGAAAAAGTGAAAGCATAAATTTTTACTACAGAGCAATCTTTTCCAGTCTTTTTATTCCAAAGGAACTCTTACAATTATTTTTAGATCCCAGAGGACCTTGCATAAAAATTATATCTACAGCTCGTGGTACATTAGCTTGCTTGTAAAATGTACATATAATTGCCCAATAATAATCCACAGTGCTCTTTTGAGTAGAGAATGCTATTTTCCCCCTCCCTGGGAGTGTGCGTTTTGCTTAACTTGTTAGCAAATCATTTTTTGTGGCTTCTCCAGTCACAAAGAATATTAACTCCAATGCGAATCACTAGTGTAGGTAAGGGAAGTTTTAGCTGTCATTAAAAAAAAAAATTCCTACATGAGTATTTAACATTATCCAAAAAGATCTTCCCAGATGGCACTAGTGGTAGAGAACACGCCTGCCAATGCAGGAGACATAGACTCGAGTTTGATCCTGCATTGGGAAAATCCCCTGGGGAGGGAATAGCAACCCGCTCCAGTATTCTTGCCTGGAGAATCCCGTGAACAGAGGAGCCTGGCGGGCTACCATTCAGTGGCTCACAAAGAGTTAGACATGACTATAGTGACTTTGCACACAACACAAAAAGATCTGAAGTTTTACTACAAATTTCTACTATACTAGATGTTAACTAGGTATAACATGTGTATGTGTGGGTTTTTCCCCACTGAAAAGTAATAATTACTTTATAGCCAAACATTCTTTTTTAAAAAGTACTTACTTATTTATATATCTATTACTTTGGCTGCGCTGAGTTTTAGTTGCAGCACTCGGGATCTTCGTTGAAGCCTGTGGAATCTCTTAGTTGTGGCATGCAGGCTCTTCATTGTGGCATGCGGGATCTAGTTCTCTGACCAGGGATCAAACCCAGGGTTTGGGATCTCGCAGTCTTAGCCACTGGACCACCAGGGAAGGCCCCAAACATTCTTGAAAAAAAAAAAAAGATTAAGGTAAGCTTAGTCAACCTTTTTTGAAATTATCTGGTTTCTTTCCTTTGCACAAAATTTTAAAGTTTTATTGAGATATGATTCACATACCATGCACTACACCCATTGCAAGTGTATAATTCAGTGATTGTCAGTATATTGACAAGTGTACGCAATTATCATCACAGTCAATTTTAGAAAGTTTTCATCATCTCAGGAAGAAATCCAATACTCTTTAGCTATAGCCACCTCCCTTCCCCCACCATACACCCCAGCCCAAGGTAACTACTAATCTCTCTCTTTTTTTAAATTATTTATTAATTTTTTATTTTTGGCTATGCTGGGTCTTCATTGCTGTGTGGGCTTTTCTCTGGTTGCAGAGAGTGGGGGCTACTCTTTATTGCAGTGGGCAAGCTTCTCATTGTGATGACTTTTGTTGTAAAGCACAGGCTCTAGGGTACGAGGGCTTCAGTATTTGCAACTCCTGGGCTCTAGAGCACAGGCTCAATAGCTGTGGCATATGGGCTTAGTTGCTCTTTCGCATATGGGATCTTCTTGGATCAGGGATCAAACCTGTGTCTCCTGCATTGACAGGTGGATTCTTTACCACTGAACCACCAGGGAAGACCTATTTGAAGGTTCTAGTAGCCATGTACAGTAATTAGCCCCTTTACTTGTCAAATAGCTGTTGTTTGTAGGTCAGTCACTCAGTCAGTTCAGTTGCTTAGTCGTGTCTGACTCTTTGCAACCCCATGGACTGCAGCATGCCAGGCCTCCCTGTCCATCACCAACTCCTGGAGTTTACCCAAACTCATGTCCATCGAGTTGGTGATGCCATCCAACCAACTCATCCTCTGTCGTCCCCTTCTGCTCCTACCTTCAATCTTCCCCAGCTCAGGGTCTTTTCCAATGAGTCAGTTCTTTGCATCAGGTAGCCAAAGGAATGGAGTTTCAGTTTCAGCCTCAGTCCTTCCAATGAATATTCAGGACTGATTTCCTCTAGGATGGACTGGTTGAATCTCTGCTGTCCAAGGGACTCTTAAGAGTCTTCTCCAACACCACAGTTCAAAAGCATCAATTCTTTAGCATTCAGTGTTCTTTATAGTCCAACTCTTACATCCATACATGACTACTGGAAAAGCCATAGCTTTGACTAGATGGACCTTTGTTGGCAAAGTAATGTCTCTATTTTTTAATATACTGTCTAGGTTGGTCATAACTTTCCTTCCAAGGAGTAAGCGTCTTTTAATTTCATGGCTGAAGTCACCATCTTCAGTGATTTTGGAGCCCCCCAAAATAAAATCTGTCATTGTTTCCATTTTTTCCCCATCTATTTCCCATGAAGTGATGGGACCAGATGCCATGATCTTCGTTTTCTGAATGTTGAGCTTTAAGCCAACTTTTTCACTCTCCTCTTCACTTTCATCAAGAGGCTCTTTAGTTCTTCTTTGCTTTCTGCCATAAGGGTGGTGTCATCTGCAGATTTGGGGTTATTGATGTTTCTTCCAGCAATCTTGATTCTAGCTTGTACTTCATCCAGCCCAGCCTTTCTTATGATGTACTCTGCACATAAGTTAAATAAGCAGGGTGACAATATACAGCCTTGACGTACTCCTTTCCCAATTTGGAACCAGTCTGTGGTTCCATGTCCAATTTCTAACTGTTGCTTCCTGACCTGCACGCAGATTTCTAAGGAGGCAGGTCAGGTGGTCTGGTATTCCCATTTCCTTCAGAATTTTCCACAGTTTATTGTGATCCACACAGTCAAAGGCTTTTGCATAGTCAATAAAGCAGAAGTAGATGTTTTTCTGGAACTCCCTTGCTTTTTCAATGATCAAATGGATGTTGACAATTTGATCTCTCATTCTTCTGCCTTTTCTAAATCCAGCTTGAATATCTGGAAGTTCACAGATCACATACTGTTGCAGCCTGGCTTAGAGAATTTTGAACATTACTTTACTAGCATGTGAGATGAGTGCAATTGTGCGGTAGTTTGAGCATTCTTTGGCATTGCCTTTCTTTGGGATTGGAATGAAAACTGACCTTTTCCAGCCCTGTGGCCACTGCTGAGTTTTCCAAATTTGCTGGTATATTGAGTGCAGGACTTTCGCAGCATCATCGACATGTTTGTAGGTGTCTTTAAATTTTGGAGTCAGCTAGACTAAATGTGTTCCCTAACAATTCATGCATTAAATCCTAATGCCCAATGTGATGGCATTTGACCATGGGGCCTTTAGGAGGGGATTAGGTCACAAAGGTGGGGCCCTCATGAATGATTACTGCTTTTATAAAAGAGATCCTTCCCCTGCCCTTCACTTCCTTGAAAAGATGGCTCTATGAACCAGGAAGCAGGTCTCACTGAATATGCTAGTGCCTTGATCTCGAAACTCCTGACCTTCAGAACTGTAAGAAGTAAATGTCTGCTGTTTGTAAGCCACTTGGTCTATGATAGTCAATCGTTGTTTAGTCACTAAGTTGTGTCCAACTTTGTGACCCCATGGACTGTAGCTTGCCAGGCTCCTCTGTCCATGGGATTCTCCAGGCAAGAAGACTGCAGTGGGTTGCTATTTCCTTCTCCAGGGGATCATCCCGACCCAGGGATCGAACCCCCATCTCCTGCATTGGCAGATAGGTTCTTTAGCACTGAGCCACCAGGGAAATCCCTGATAGTTGATTATAGTAGCCCAAATGGACTAAGAGCCATTGCTGAATGTGCCAGTTCAGCGCAGACAGTGCGCAAAGGAACAGAGCACCTCACATTACCAGTCCATGTAAAACTCATTCATAAATGTTTCTTGTCACAAAAATGTACTTTTTTTTATGTCTATTGTCCCCTACTGCATTGAGAAAGCCCACATGCAGCAATGAAGACTCAGGGCAGTCAAAAATAAATAAATAAGCAAAAGGGCATGTATACAGAAATGAAAGGAATTTATGGCCATTTTTAAGTCTACCATAAGTGGGGACATCTTCTGTCAGAAAGCATAGAAACTGTCAAAGACTAATGGAGCCATTTTAAAAGGGCACAGGAGACAATCTTTTGGGGCTTCCACTGGCCTAAGATAGGACAATGGAATTTGCTTTAAAATACTCCAGAAAGAAAACTCCCTGGTTGTCCAGTGATTAAGACACAGCACTTTCTTTCCTGTGGTCCCAGTTCAATCCCTGGTTGGGGAACTAAGATCGCTCAAGCCATGAGGCACGGCCAAAAAATAAAATAAAATAAATTCCTCTAGAAAAAACAAAGTTGGGGTGTGAACAGATGAAATGTTTGGCAGAACGTTGAATATAGTAGAAGTTGAGTGATAGACACAAGAAAACTCATGTTAGTAGTTTCTTTGCTTTTGGTATACTTGAAATTTTCCTTAAGAATTTTTTAAGTAATACTATTTCAGGTTAAAAAATGTAGAAAATACAGAAATAGCCAAAATATAAAATTATTGGCTAATCCCACCACTCAGAGGTGGGGGGATATATATATATATAATAACAGCTAATATATATATATATATATATATATATAATAACAGCTAATAACAACAGTGAACCATTCTTCCGGGCTGTTCCTATTCATGTTTGCAAACCCTGGCCCGTCCGGCATTCCTCAGGTGTCATTAGCCATCATTACATAAACACAGCCTTCTGCTACTCTTTGGGGAGCCGAACCTCATGGCTATCTATGGGAGAAGCAACTTGCTTGCAAATTGGCATCTACAATATGGAGACTCTGTCCTTGGCACAGTGGCTTTGGGACACATGTTAGAAACCATTTTTTTTTTGCCCTGACTCAGGATTTTACCTGGGGAGGTCCTCTCTGGCTCTCATACAGGTCTCCCCTCCAACTTGTCTAGCTGTCTATCTCTGCTTGGACTGTCAGTTTCTCATACCCACAAAGGGAATTGTGAGTATGCCATGATCTTATATCTGAATTCAGTTCATCTTAAACATACCCTACACATTTGGAGAGACTCTGCACCACCCCCCCACCCTTTTAATTTGCGGGGAGTGGGGTAACAAGAAGACTGAACTTTTGCTTAATTCATATGGATTCATTTTGCAAACAGAGCTTCAGTGTTAAAAGAATCTGCCTACCAATGCAGGAGATGCAGGAGACATGGGTTGCATCCCTTGACTGGGAAGATCCCCTGGAGGAGGAAATGACAACCCACTCTTGTATTCTTGCCTGGGGAAGCCCATGGACAAAGGAGTCTGGCAGGCTACAGTCCAGGGGGTCTCAAAGAGTCAGACACGAATTAACAACTAACCACTCCAGTGTTCTTGCCTGGAGAATCCCAGGGACGGGGGAGCCTGGTGGGCTGCCATCTACGGGGTCGCGCAGAGTCGGACACGACTGAAGCGATTTAGCAGCGGCAGCAACACATGCATTTTGCAAACTTAACAAATTGGGATCATATCCTCCCCCCTTTTTTTTGCTTTATATATCCTGGAAATAATTTCATGTGCCAGTGAATATACTTTCTAATATGATTTTTAGTGGTAGCATAATTTTCTGAAAGAAAAGTCTGCATAGTATACATTCAAATAATTTTCCGTAGCCTTTTAACAAAAATTTTATTTATTTGGCTGTGTCGGGTCTTAGTTGTGGGCACGTGGGATCTTTCATTGTGGCACTTGGGCTTAGTTGCTCTGCAGCATGTGGGAGCTTAGTTCCCTGACCAGGGATCGAACCCAAGTCTCCTGCATTGCAGGGCAGATTCTTAACCACTGGATCACCAGGGAAGTCCCCACAGCCTTTTTCACAGCTCTAAGTAATGCTGCATTGAAAGTAACAAAACCTTCCACTGCATCTCCATTTCCCTAGGATAGGTTCCTAGAAATGAGATTACTGAATCAAGGCATTTGAACATATGCGTGTATGTGATACATCAAAAAGTTATCAGTGTTCTATGTGAAAACCGTTTTCCTTTGATTTGCTTTTTTTTTGCTTGTACGTCTAATCTTTTTTTTTTTCCCTCTAATATAATTGCTTTATAATGCTGTGATAGTTTCTGCTGCACAACAGAGGGAATCACTATATGTATACATATATCCCCTCTCTCTTGGCCCTCCCTCCCATCCCTTTTGTTCATCACAGATCACTGAGCTGAATTCCCTGTGCTTTATAGCATCTTCCCACTAGCTATCTATTTAGTGGTTGCTCAGTCATGTCCAGCTCCTTGTGACCCCATGGACTGTAGCCCCGCCAGGCTCCTCTGTCCATGGAATTCTCCAGGCAAGAATACTGGAGTGGGTTGCTTTCCTCCAGGGGGTCTTCCTGACCCAGGGATTGACCCCAGGTCTCCTGCATTGCAGGCAGATTCTTTACTGTCTGAGCCACCAGGAAAGCCATTTTACACATGGTAATGCATATATGTCTATCCCAATCCCCCAGTTCATCCCACCCTCCCCTACTTTTCTTTGGTTATTGGTAAACAAAAGAAGCATTTCAATGGTTTGTGGAGAAATGTCAGGAGATATGAAGGGAAAGAAGCACACAGAGCTTTCTCTTGAAGGATACTTTTATTGTGCACTGCATCTGCTTTAGTAAATGGGAGGAGTGAGCAGTAAAGTGTTGGCGCTCCTAGACAGGTGTCTTAGCCATTTCTCTATCTGTGAGAACAGAGTCACAGGAGTACTGATCCCTGTGTCCTATTCCGATCTCATGAGATAATCCACACAAGGCCCAGCTTTCTCCTACTGTAATGCAAACACATCACTGTCAGGGTCATGACATGAACGGACATTTGGAAATATTCCAAAATGTTAACCGAGTTTATCGCCAGATGATAGCACTACATGTGATTTTGAGTTTTCCTTTTTTTCCTACCTTGTTATATATTTTTGAAAAAAAAATTTTTAAGATAATGATCAAGTGCTACTTTATTATTTTTTTCTTCAAGTGCTACTTTAATGAAATGAAAAGACTCTAAAACAGTTTGTAAAAATGAGGCAGCCCCCAGCTGGAAGCCCTCATTCCCCAAGATTGGCAATCAATTCAGCATCACAAGCTAGCCACCCCCCAGACACCTGACATCCTCACCCCGTGCCCCCACAGCTGCCTGCCCCTCCCCCCAGAAACTGCATGGGATAGTGTCTTGGGGCCAACCTGCCCAGTGCACAACTGTGACCCCTTAGACCCTAAGCTGCTCTCACCATGGCAAATTGAGGGGTTGGCTGGTGGGGAAGAGGGTCGTACTGGAGTTAAGCAGGGGTGGGGAAGCTCAGGACTCCAGTGGAGCCCCAGACCATCCAGTACCACCATCTGCTTCTCTGGCTTGGCAAACCCCAGACGACCCTGGATCATTTTTAGAATTGACAGAGGCCGTTCAGATCACCTAGCCTGTGGTCCAGCCTAGGCTTCGCATGAGAATCAGGCAGCAAGTGTCTTAAAACACACGGATGCTCTGGCCTCATCCCAGACCTATTAGATCAGAACTCCGGAGGTGGCCCCTTGTCATCGGCAGGTGAGTCTGTTGGTCAGACAAGGTTGAGAACCACTCAGTCCAAACCCTACATCTTATTATCTGAGATGCTCTGCCATGCGGTATCACACAGCCTGTGATAGGACTTGAACACATACCGCCACTGGTTATGCAGCTTGACTCATCACTGTCCTTCCTTATATCTTGAGGGTGCCTGGTTGTTTACCTAGATTTTCTGAGCTATCATCTCTATTGGTCTGCATAACACAGGATGAGGAAGGCAGGCAGACATTGTTATCTCTGCTCTGAAGACCAGGAAACTGAGGCCCACTAGGGTGAAGTGGATTGCAAGTCTGAGATGGAGCCAGAATTGTAATCTGACTTCATTTCCAAGACACCCAGTAGCAGGACCCCTTCCAAGGGGAGTCACTCAGGTGAGTCTGCATTTCTGAGCCCTGCCCCAGATGCACTGTATCAGCACAGCTGGATGTGGGAGGGAGTGAATGCAGTTTTTAGAAACTCCTGAGGGATTGTGATGGACACAAAGTTTGAGGATCATTTCAAGTGCCTCCATGGTGGTTAACTACATAATAACATACATGCCTGCGTGCATGCTCAGTTGCTTCAGTGGTGTCCAACTCTGTGACCCTATGGACTACAGTCTGCCAGGCTCCTCTGTCCATGGGGTTGTTCCAGGCACGAATACTGGAGTGAGTTGCCATGCCCTCCTTCAGGGGATATTTCAGACCAAGGGATTAAATCCTCCTTCTTTAATTTCTTTAAGAAGAAATTAAAGAATGTTATATAAATGGAATCATATAGTGTATATTCTTTTTGAATCAATTTTTTATACTCAGCATAATTCTCTGGAGATTCATCCCTTTATTCTTCTGAGTGTATTTTTTTAAAAAATTGCAAATGGGTGTTGAATTTTTTACATGTTTTTTCTGCATCAATTGATCCGATCCTGTGATATTTCTTCTTTAGTCTGTTAACATGGTAGATCACATTGATTGATTTTTTAAATCTTGAACCGGCTTTGCATTCCCGGAACTCCACTTGGTCATGGGACATCATTCTTTTTATATATTGCTGAATTCTATTTGCTAGTATTTGTTAAGGATTTTACATTTGCATTCATGGGGGATATTGGTCTACCTATTGAGTTTTTATTTCAACCATTATACTTCAAAAATTTTTAATTCTATGTTGGAGTATAGTTGATTTACAGTCTTGTTAGTTGCAGGTGTGGAGCAAAGTGATTTAGTTACACATATACACGTATCTATTCTTTTTCAGATTGTTTTCCCATGTAGGTTATCACAGAGTATTGAGTTCCCTGTGCTCTATAGCAGGTCCTTGTTGGTTATCTATTTTATACATAGTAGTGTATATGCGTTAATCCCAAACTCCTAATTTATCCCTTCCCCAATTATATTTTAAATTTCCAAACATTCTACTTAATTTGCTTCAAAAACTGCCATGTAATTGACAGTCTCCTGTTGCTCTCTCATTTTTGTGTTTCTGTAGTGATAAGAGAAGGTGAGCTCATATTTGACTTATCTTGATCTGGGGGAAATCCCAAGGGTTTACACTAGGGAAGATTTCCTCCAAGTAGAATTGCATTTCTTTGTGCTGGGGGGTCAGACAACCAGTCTCCTGGGTCCCCTTCAGCCCCCGTTGTACCTTCCCATCAGAGTTTCAGACACAGCTCCCCACCCAGCCCTTTTGTTGATTGTCTAATCTCCTGAATGCAGGGCTGTCAGCATCTACTGTCCAGGCAACTCTGATTTTCAGGAATTTTCCCCTTGAAGTTTTCTCTCTGCTTCTTGAAAACCCAGAAAAACAGTACAAACAATGATTTTTGTATTTGTTTGAGGTCATCTAAGAATTTCTAGTCCACTACAGTGCTGGCAGCAGAATTAGATTCCAATTTCACACCTATCAGAGTGGCAAACACTTCAATACCTGATATTTCATGTGTTGAGGACATGAGCAAGTTAAACCCTTACGCATTAGTGGTTGGAGCATAAATTGGGAGAGCCACTTCAGAGAGCTAGTTATTATCTAGAAAAATTCAGCTGCACACATCTCACATTCTACTCTTGGTATATATACTCCAGAGAAACTCTTCCACACATGTCCTAATAGACAAGTATAAGAACATCCACCATGCTTTGTTTATAAGAGAACTCATTGGAAACAATGTTCATTTAAAAGCATACATTATGGTATATGTATACAATGGAATACTAGGAAGCAATGGAAATGAACAAACTAGAGCTGCATGTATTAATATGGATAAATCTCACAAATATAAGTGAGCAAAAAAAGTGACTTGCAGAAAAATACATAAATATGATTACATTTGCATAAAGACTAAAGCATGCAGAACAACAGCAATTATGACTTCAGTCAGCCAGTTCAGTCGCTCAGTTGTGTCCGACTCTTTGCGACCCCATGAATCGCAGCACGCCAGGCCTCCCTGTCCATCACCAACTCCCAGAGTTCACTCAAACTCACGTCCATCGAGTCAGTGATGCCATCCAGCCATCTCATCCTCTGTCGTCCCCTTCTCCTCCTGCCCCAATCCCTCCCAGCATGAGAGTCTTTTCCAATGCGTCAACTCTTCACATGAGGTGGCCAAAGTACTGGAGTTTCAGCTTTAGCATCATTCCTTCCAAAGAACACCCAGGATTGATCTCCTTTAGAATGGACTTGTTGGATCTCCTTGCAATCCAAGGGACTCGCAACAGTCTTCTCCAACACCACAGTTCAAAAGCATCAATTCTTCGGTGCTCAGCTTTCTTCACACTCCAACTCTCACATCCATACATGACCACAGGAAAAACCATAGCCTTGACTAGACAGACCTTTGTTGGCAAAGTAATGTCTCTGCTTTTGAATATGCTATCTAGGTTGGTCATAACTTTCTTTTCAAGGTGTAAGCATCTTTTAATTTCATGGCTGCAATCACCATCTGCAGTGATTTTGGAGCCCCAAAATATAAAGTCTGACATTTTCCACTGTTTCCGATCTATTTCCCATGAAGTGATGGGACCAGATGCCATGATCCTAGTTTTCTGAATGTTGAGCTTTAAGTCAACTTTTTCACTCTCCTCTTTCACTTTCATCAAGAAGCTTTTTAGTTCCTCTTCACTTTCTGCCAATAAGGGTGGTGTCATCTGCATATCTGAGGTGATTGATATTTCTCCTGGCAATCTTGATTCCAGCTTGTGCTTCTTCCAGCCCAGCGTTTCTCATGATGTACTCTGCATAGAAGGTAAATAAGCAGGGTGACAATATACAGCCTTGACGTACTCCTTTTCCTATTTGGAACCAGTCTGTTGTTCTATGTCCAGTTCTAACTGTTGCTTCCTGACCTGCATATAGATTTCTCAAGAGGCAGGTCAGGTGGTCTGGTATTCCCATCTCTTTCAGAGTTTTCTACAGTTTATTGTGATCCACACAGTCAAAGGCTTTGGCATAGTCAATAAAGCAGAAACAGATGTTTTTCTGGAACTCTCTTAGGAATGCATAAATAAGTAGGAGTATGAAGAAACACATAATTCTAATACAACACCAAACTGAGAACAGCAGCTGTTTCTAAGAGGTAGGTTGAAGGGACTTCCCTGGTGGTCCAGTGGCTCAGCGTTGGAGCTCCCAATACAGGGGGCTTGGGTTTGATCCCTGGTCAGGAAACTAGATCCCACATGCCACAACTAAAAGAAAAGGTCCTGCGTGCTACAATGAAATTTGAAGATCTTGCATGCCTCAGCTAAGATCTGGCACAGCAAATAAATAAATACAATAGAAAGAAGGGTAGGGATATAAATGGGGGAGGTGGACCCAGGAGCTTCAACTGAATCAACATTTGAAAAAAGTAATTTTATTTATTTACTTATTTTTGCCTGTGCTGGGTCTTTGTTGCTGTGTGGGCTTTCTCTCTAGTTGTGGAGAGTGAGGGAGGGAGGTGGGGACAGGAGGCTGCTCTTCACTGCAGTACACAGGCTTCTCACTGTGGTGGTTTCTCTCATTGCAAAGCACAGGCTCTAGGGCTAGCAGGGTTCAGCAGTTGCAGTTCCTGAGCTCTGGAGCACTGGCTCAGTAGTGGTGGCAAATGGGATTAGTTGGGCTTCCTTGGTGGCTCAGTCGGTAAAGAATCTGCCTGCAATGTAGGAAACCCAGGTCCGATCCCTGCATGGGAAGATGCCCTGGAGAAGGGAATGGCAACCCACTCCAGTGTTCTTGCCTGGAGAATTCCATGGACAGAGGAGCCTGGTGGGCTATTGTCCGTGGGGTCACAACGAGTCAGACCCATCTGAGCAACTAACACACACACACAGGCTTGGTTGATCCATGGCATGTGGGATCCTACTGGACCAGGAAACGAACCCTGCATTGGCAGTGGATTCTTTACCACTAAGTCATCAGGGAAGCCCTGGATTAATACTGTTTCATTTCTTAAACTAGGTGATGAATACATGACTATTCACTCTATTATTCTTTTATTTATTTATTTATTTACAAACTGTGTCTTGTCATCGAGCCACCTTGGTACCTCTGAGTACTTCTAATGGCGTGAACCCCAGAGTCTGCAGTGGTAATGAGATTGTTGAGTTCAGTCAGGAAGAAGGTGTGGCATGAGAAAAGAAGACAGCTGAGGTCCACCAACATCTCTGAAGGCTGCAAGGGGGAGGAGTTGGCAAGTGTGGTGTTTACAAATCCTCAGAAGAGCATTTTAAGACTGCTTGCTTGGTAGGCAGCTTCCAAAATGGCTCCCAATGATGCCCCTCCTGCATTTATATCTTTGGGTAATAACTTCCCACGGAATATGGGCTAGACACAGTCCCTTGATTCTAATAAGTGTTAGTTGCTCAGTCATGTCTGACTCTTTGTGACCCCATAGACTATAGCCCGCCGGGGTCCTCTGTCCATGGAATTGTACAGGCAAGAATACTAGAGTGGGTTGCCATTCCTTCTCCAGGGGATCTTCCCAACCTAGGGATCAAACCCAAGACTCTTGAATTGCAGGAAGATTCTTTACTTTCTGAGCCACTAGAAAAGCCCTGATTCTAACAAAGAAGTGGGCAAATGCAGTGGGATGTCTCTTCCCAGCTTAGGCTAAAAAAGAATGTGACTTCCATCTTGCTTGAATTGATCTAAGGAGAGACACACTTGACATGGAACTGGGGGTGACTGTCAGTCAAAGGCCAGAGATGAACTCAGTCCAACCAACCCTGAGGAACTAAATCCTATCAATAGCCACGTGAGTTAGCTTGGAACAGACTCTTTCTATAGATAAGCCTTCAGATGAGACCATAACCTGACTCACATTCTGACTGGAGTCTGTGATGGACCCTGATCCACAAAATTCAGCTAAGGCCTGCTTAGGTTTCTGTGGGCTTAGGTTCCTAACTCAACAAAACTATGCTCCATGTCTCCTCCAGCCTCTCTGCTGATGGCTTCATTCCTCTTCCCAGATTCTCTTTGCTCATTCTGTAAGAGCAGCACCTGATCTGAATTAGGCCCCCAAGCTTTACTCTCTCCCCCAGAAACCTGACACTCAGCAGGAATACTGAAGAGGAAAGCAGTTTGCTTTCTTGGACATTAAAAAAAAAATTTTTTTTTTTAAATTTTTTGGCCTTACTATATGGGGCACGGGATCTTAGTTCCCCAACCAAGGATCAAACCTAATGCCTCTTGCATTGGAAGCACAGAGTTTTAACCACTGGGCCACCAGGGACGTTCCAAGGCCTTCTTGAAAATTCAAAGGAAAGAAAATAGTCTGATTGTTCAGGGGCCCTAACTGTCCTAGGATGTTCATCCTCTCAGCAAGATCTTTAGTCAACCCCTCCTGGCCAGACCTGCTGCAGCTATGCCCAGCATCCCTGCTCATCAGCCTCTTCCATAAGATAAAGGTTGGGCTGGGAGCCAGCATGTTTGACAGCTGGAGTTCCTATGGGGCTCATTAAGAGAATTGGATGAGGGAATCCAATAGAGTTTGCCCTCTCTTGCCAACCCCAGACCCATCAGCAGTCTGGGAGCATGGAGAAGAGTTCTCCTGGGCTAGATGCTGTCTGCATCCTGCCAGCTCAAATCCAAGGCCAAGGGCAGCTCTACTCTTGCCCAGCAGCTGGCCTGGAATATTCCTAAGTACCAAAGCTTCCCATCCCTGGGACTGGGGGTCTCCTCAGACCCCCAGGCACATGTCCCTCACTGCTTTCCATTCTAGGGACCCCACGAGCTACTCTGGACCACTCCCAACCCTTCTTCCTCCCCATCCAAGTGCTTTCCTTCCCTGATTTCCCAGTCTCATGACATCCTGAGCTGGGCTATCATGTTTCTGATTGGCTAATTTCATTTCCAAAGACCTGCTTATGATACAGAGTGTTTAAAACTAGCTGTAGACTTCATGCCCACATAACCATGTCCAAACTTGGGCTGATTTTCCTTTTCTATTTATACTCTGCATTGTTCTAATATTTTTATGGCTCTTTTGTTACTTGCAACCTCTGGCAGAACAAGAGATACTTCCAGTTTGGAAGGTCATTATTTTCTCTCCAGGTGATCAACAGCAAGGACTGTGGAGGCTGTAGTATTTGAATTCCTCACCTGGGTGAATTTGGGCAAAATACTTCACCTTTCTGTGCTTTAGAATTGTCACCTGTGAAACAGAACCAATAACCATTCCTTTGGCAGAGGATTGTGGTGAAGATTAAATGAGTTAATGGGTATAAAGTTCTGACTGATATGCACTACATATTATAAAGGGATTTTTTAAACAATATTTTTATTTGGCTGTGTAGGGTCTTAGTTGTGGCACACAGGATCTTCTGTCTTGATGTGGAATGGGGGCTCTTTAGTTGAAGCATGTGAACTCTTAGTTGTGGCATGTGGGATCTAGTTCCCTGCCCATGGATTGAACCGGGGCCCCCTGAATTGGGAACAAGGAGTCTTAGCCACTGGCCCACCAGGGAAATCCCCACAGTATATTCTAAATAAATATTTATTAAATAGAAATTTGAAATTCAGCTCAGCTGTCAGTGAAAGCAGGTGAGTCATGGGGTCCAATGGCTCCCATCTCAGCCTCTGCTTCTGTCTCTCCCAACCCACTTGGGGCCGCATCCCCCCAGGCCCAGGTGTCAGAACTGGTGCTAGTTTTGGTTATGACTCCAAACTATTGGCTCAGGACACCACTCAGGCCCTGCAGGTCCTGTGCAGCTTTCACCACCTTTATCCTTTGCCCATGAGCACTGCGCTGCAGACCTTCAGGGCCTGTAGACAGGCCATCTTCCTCCATCTGACTTCCCAGGGTCACTGAATTCCCCTCCCTGTCCCTCTGGGGCCACTGTGGGGCTGTCCTGACCCCAAAGCTTGACTGCAACCTCCTGGTCCTCCAACAGCATCACGCCAGGTCTTTAGCTCAACCAGTATGCTGACCCCTCACTATGGGGCATGGTTGAGGCCCAAGTCCCAACCAACTCCCAGTCCCCCTGCCTTGCTTGGTGTGGACACCACTCCTCCTTACAGGGAAGCCCATGGTTCCCTCTTGAGGGCCCGACTCTGTCATTATCCTCTCTCAGCCCCGCCCTGCTGCTGTTGAGATGGAGATGAACTCAAGGATTCATTCACTACTTGGCTATGGTTGACCCAGCTGCTTCAAACTCTCTCAAGCAGTTGTTTCCAGGCTGTCGTCCTGCAGGTCTCAGGCCTCCGTTGGCTGTTGGCTAGAGGTCTACTGTAATTCTTTGCCATGGAGACCTCTCCACAGGGCAGCTCACAACATGGCATCTGGCTTTCCCTAGAACAAGCAAGTGAGAGAGCCGGGGGTGCCTGCAAGGTGGAAGTCAGGGTTGCTGTGTAACCAATAAGAAATATGTATTTGGTCTTTGGTTCCTGACACAGAGTTCCCAGATTCCAGGGAATTTCCTGGTAGGAGAGACAGCAACCTTTTGTTCTTTCAAGGCAACTCTTGGCAGCCCCTAGATGGCTTCAGAGTGCCTGTTGGTCACAGGAGGACAGAGGCATGATTAGAGGATTGGGACCTTTCAGCCCTATCCTCCCAGTCTCTGGGGAAGAAGAAGAGGCTGGAGACTGAGCTAATCATGATAGCCAATGACTCAGTTAATCATGCCTACATAACGAAACCTTAGCTGGACTTCACTGGTGGTCCAGAGATCAAGAATCCACCTTTCAATGCAGGTTCTAGGGGACGAAGGTTCATTTCCTGGTCAGGAAGTTAAGATCCCACACATTCATTGTTCAGTTGTTAAGTCATGTTTGACTCTTTGCAAACCCATGAAATGATGCACACCAGGCTTCCCTGTCCTTCACTATCTCCTGGAGTTTGCTCAAACTCACGTCCATCGAGTCAGTGATGCCATCCAACCATCTCATCCTCTGTTGCCCCCTTCTCCTCTTGCCCTCAATCTTTCCCAGCATCAGGGTCTTTTCCAGAGAGTTAGCTCTTCATATCAAGTGGCCAAAGTATTGGAGGTTCAGCATCAATCCTTCCATTGAAAATTCAGGGTTGATTTCCTTGTGATCTCCTTGCTGTCCAAGGGACTCACAGAGTCTTCTCCTGCACCATCGTGGGGCAACTAAACCCACACACAACAACTAGAGAGCCTATTCACCACAACTACTGAGCTTGTGTGCTCTCGAGCCCATGCTCTGCAACGAGACGCTTATGTGTGCCACAGTCAGAGAAAGCCCATGCAGTGCAATGAACAGCCTGTGCATCCCAAGGAAGAGCCAGCACAGTGCAAAACAACAGAGAAAACTCCATACAACCACAAAACCATGGCTTTCCACGTTGATGAAAATGTGGAGGTGCTGGGAAGGTGGTGCACTTGGGGAAGGTACGGAAGCTCAGAACGTCCACCACCTCTCGCCCTGTGCATCTCTTCCACTTGGCTGTTCCTGGGTTGTATCCTTTATAATAAATTCATAATAATAAGTGCAGTATTTTCCTGAGTTCTGTGAGCCAGTCTAGCAAAACGTGAACCTGGTAAGGGGGCCATGGAAACCCATGATTTATATATGGTTTGTCAGAAGTACAGATAACAATGCTGGGACTTACGACTGACATCTGTGGCTGGGGTGGGGCAAGGAGGACAGTCTTGTGAGACTGAGCCCTTAACCTGTGCGGTCTGTGCTAACTTAAAGTAGATAGTGTCAGAACTGAATTGCATTGTAGGACACCCACTTGGTGTGAGAGCTGGTTGTTGATATGGAAAAATGCACAAATTTGGTGTTAGAGATGTTATGAATAGAAACAGCTTTAAAAAGACATAAAAGGCATCAACTGGAAAAAAAGAAGTAAAGCTTTCTATGGTCAGATGATGTGGTTGTCTACATAGAAAAATCTAAGGGTTTCCACAGAAGAAACTCCTTGAACTAATAAGTGAATTTAGCAAAGTCACAGGATACAAGGACAACACACACACACACAAATCTATATTTTTATTTGTTACTAATGTGCAAGTGGAAACTCAAATTTTAAAAAAGATCAATATTGGGACTTCTCTGGTGGTCCAGTGGTTAAGAATCTGACTTTCAGTGCAGGAGATGCAGGTCCTTGGTCAGGGAACTAAGATCCCTCATGTCCTGCATGATGCAAAAAAAATTCTGCATGCCACAACTAAAACCACACACAAATAAATAAATATTTTAAAAAATCAATACCATTTTTAATATTAAAAATATAAAATACTTAGGCATAATCTAATATATGTACAGGATTGGTATGCTGAAAACTATAACACTCTAATGAAAATCATCAAAGAAGACCTAAATAGAAAGGCATACCATGTTCATGAGTTGGCAGATAATAATTCTCCCTAAATTCTTTAAGCCTTTGACTGTGTGGATCATAATAAACTGTGGAAAGCTTTTAAAGACATGGGAATACCAGACCATCTACCTGTCTCCTGAGAAACTTGTATGTGGGTCAAGAAGCAGGAATTAGAACTCTGTATGGAACAACGGAGAAGGCAATGGCACCCCACTCCAGTACTCTTGCCTGGAAAATCCCATGGATGGAGGAGCCTGGTGGGCTGTAGTCCATGGGGTCTCTCAGAGTCGGACACGACTGAGCAACTTCACTTTCACTTTTCACTTTCATGCATTGGAGAAGGAAATGGCAACCCACTCCAGTGTTCTTGCCTGGAGAATCCCAGGGATGGGGAGCCTGGTTGGCTGCCGTCTATGGGGTCGCACAGAGTCGGACATGACTGAAGCAACTTAGCAGCAGCAGCAGCAGCATGGAACAACTGATTGGTTCAAGATTGAGAAAGGAGTATGACAGGGCTGTCTGCTGTTTGTTTAATCTATATACTGAGTACATCATGAGAAATGCCAGGCTGGATGAGTTGCAAGCTGGAATCAAGATAGGTGAGAGAAACATCAACAATCCCAGATATGCAGATGATGCCACTCTAATGGCAGAAAGTGAAGAGGAACTAAAGAGCCTCTTGATGAGGGTGAAGGAGCAGAGTGAAAGAGCCAGCTTAAAACTAAACATTAAAAAAATTAATATCATGGCATCTGGTCCCATACTTCATGGCACAAAGAAGGGGAAAAGGTGGAAGTAATGACAGATTTCCTCTTCTTGGCCTCTAAAATTACTGCAGATGGTGACTGCAGCCTGAAATCAGAAGATGATTGCTTCTTGGCAGGAAAGTTATGACAAACCTAGACAGTGTGTTGAAAAGCAGAGACATTCATTACTCTGTTGACAAAAGTCCATATAGTCAAGGCTATGGTCTTCCCAGTGATCATGTAGGGTCAGGTATGGACCATAAAAAAGGCACAGTGCCTAAGAATTGATGCCTTCTAACTGTCATGCTGGAGAAGACTCCTCAGAGTCCCTTGGACAGCAAGGAGATCAAACCAGTCAATCTTGAAATCAACCCTGAACACTTGTTGGAAGGACTGATGCTGAAGCTGAAGCTTATGTATTTTGATCACCTGATTCAAACAGCTGACTCATTGGAAAAGTCCCTGATGCTGGGAAAGATTGAAGGCAGAAGAAGAGGGTGTCAGAGGATAAGGTGGCTGGATGGCATCATCGATACAATGGACATGAATTTGGGCAAACTTCGGGAAATGGTAAGGGAGAGAGCATTACTTTACTAGCGTGTAAGATGAATGCAATTGTGCGGTAGTTTGAGCATTCTTTGGCATTGCCTCTCTTTGGGATTGGAATGAAAACTGACCTTTTCCAGTCCTGTGGTCACTGCTGAGTTTTCCAAATTTGCTGGCATATGGAGTGCAGCACTTTCACAGCATCATCTTTCAGGATTTGAAATAGCTCAACTGGAATTCCATCACCTCCACTAGCTTTGTTTGTAGTGATGCTTTCTAAGGCCCACTTGACTTCACATTCCAGGATGTCTGGCTCTAGGTGAGTGATCACACCATCGTGATTATCTGGGTCGTGAAGATCTTTTTTGTACAGTTCTTGTGTGTATTCTTGCCACCTCTTCTTAATATCTTCTGCTTCTCTTAGGTCCATACCATTTCTGTCCTTTAGCGAGCCCATCTTTGCATGAAATGTTCCCTTGGTATCTCTAATTTTTTTGAAGAGATCTCTAGTCTTTCCCATTCTATTATTTCCCTCTATTTCTTTGCATTGATCACTGAGGAAGGCTTCTTATCTCTCCTTGCTATTCTTTGGAACTCTCCATTTAGATGCTTATATCTTTCCTTTTCTGCTTTGCTTTTCACTTCTCTTCTTTTCACAGCTATTTCTAAGGCCTCCTCAGACAGCCATTTTGCTTTTTTGCATTCCTATTCCAAGGGGATGGTCTTGATCCCTGTCTCCTGTACAATGTCACGAACCTCCGTCCATAGTTCATCAGGCATTCTGTCTATCAGATCTAGTCCCTTAAATCTATCTCTCACTTCCAGTGTATAATCATAAGGGATGTGATTTAGGTCATACTTGAATGGTCTAGTGGTTTGAACCATGAACTTCCAGATGTTCAAGCTGGTTTTAGAAAGGCAGAGGAACCAGGGATCAAATTGCCAACATCCGCTGGATCATCGAAAAAGCAAGAGAGTTCCAGAACAACATCTATTTCTGCTTTATTGACTATGCCAAAGCTTTTGACTGTGTGATTCACAATAAACTGTGGAAAATTCTGAAAAAGATGGGAATACCAGACCACCTGACCTGCCTCTTGAGAAACCTATATGCAGGTCAGGAACAACAGTTAGAACTGGACATGGAACAACAGACTGGTTCCAAATAGGAAAAGGAGTTCGTCAAGGCTGGATATTGTCACCCTGCTTATTTAACTTATGTGCAGAATACATCATGAGAAATGCTGGGCTGGAAGAAACACAAACTGGAATCAAGATTGCCAGGAGAAATATCAATCACCTCAGATATGCAGATGACACCACCCTTATGGCAGAAGGTGAAGAGGAACTAAAAAGCCTCTTGATGAAAGTGAAAGAGGAGAGTGAAAAAGTTGGCTTAAAGCTCAACATTCAGAAAACTAAGATCATGGCATCTGGCCCCATCACTTCATGGGAAATAGATGGGGAAACAGTGTCAGACTTTATATTTTGGGCTCCAAAATCACCGCAGATGGTGACTGCAGCCATGAAATTAAAAGATGCTTACTCCTTGGAAGGAAAGTTATGACCAACCTAGATAGCATATTGAAAAGCAGAGATACTACTTTGCCAACAAAGGTCCGTCTAGTCAAGGCTATAGTTTTTCCAGTGGTCAGGTATGGATGTGAGAGTTGGACTGTGAAGAAAGCTGAGTGCCGAAGAATTGATGCTTTTGAACTGTGGTGTTGGAGAAGACTCTTGAGAGTCCCTTGGACTGCAAGGAGATCCAACCAGTCCATCCTAAAGGAGATCAGTCCTGGGTATTCACTGGAAGGACTGATGCTGAGGCTGAAACTCCAATATTTTGGCCACCTCATGTGAAGAGTTGACTCACTGGAAAAGACCCTCATGCTGGGAGGGATTGGGGGCAGGAGGAGAAGGGGATGACCGAGGATGAGATGGCTGGATGGCATCACCGACTTGATGAACATGACTTTGAGTGAACTCTGGGAGTTGGTGATGGACAAGGAGGCCTGGCATGCTGTGATTCATGGGGTTGCAAAGAGTCAGACATGACTGAACTGAACTGAATTGAAGGGAGAGAGAGACCTGGCGTGCTGCAGTCCAGATCAGATCAGATCAGATCAGTCACTCAGTCATGTCCGACTCTTTGAGACCCCATGAATCGCAGCACGCCAGGCCTCCCTGTCCATCACCAAGTCCCAGAGTTCACTGAGACTCACGTCCATTGAGTCAGTGATGCCATCCAGCCACCTCATCCTCTGTCGTCCCCTTCTCCTCCTGCCCCCAATACCTCCCAGCATCAGGTCTTTTCCAATGCGTCAACTCTTCACATGAGGTGGCCAAAGTACTGGAGTTTCAGCTTTAGCATCATTTCTTCCAAAGAAATCCCAGGGCTGATCTCCTTCAGAATGGACTGGTTGGATCTCCTTGCAGTCCAAGGGACTCTCAACAGTCTTCTCCAACACCACAGTTCAAAAGCATCAATTCTTTGGCGCTCAGCCTTCTTCACAGTCCAACTCTCACATCCATGCATGACCACAGGAAAAACCATAGCCTTGACTAGACGAACCTTTGTTGGCAAAGTAATGTCTCTGCTTTTGAATATGCTATCTAGGTTGGTCATAACTTTCCTTCCAAGGAGTAAGCATCTTTTGATTTCATGGCTGCAGTCACCATCTGTAGTGATTTTGGAGCCCAGAAAAATAAAGTCTGACACTGTTTCCACTGTTTCCCCATCTATTTCCCATGAAGTGGTGGGACCGGATGCCATGATCTTCGTTTTCTGAATGTTGAGCTTTAAGCCAACTTTTTCACTCTCCACTTTCACTTTCATCAAGAGGCTTTTTAGTTCCTCTTCACTTTCTGCCATAAGGGTGGTGTCATCTGCATATCTGAGGTGATTGATATTTCTCCTGGCAATCTTGATTCCAGTTTGTGTTTCTTCCAGCCCAGCGTTTCTCATGATGTATTCTGCATATAAGTTAAATAAGCAGGGTGACAATATCCAGCCTTGACGAACTCCTTTTCCTATTTGGAACCAGTCTGTTGTTCCATGTCCAGTTCTAACTGTTGCTTCCTGACCTGCATACAAATTTCTCAAGAGGCAGATCAGGTGGTCTGGTATCCCCATCTCTTTCAGAATTTTCCACAGTCCAGGGGGTCGCAAAAAGTTGAACACTACTGGGCGACTGAACAACAACAACAAATTCATTAAAACTCAATTCAACAAAAAATCCCAGAAGAATTTTTATAGACATAGACATGATATTCTAAAGTTAATAAATAAAGGCAAAAAATAGCTAGCACAATGTTGAAAAACAACAATGAAATGGACAGAATTGCAGTACCCATTTTCAAGCTTAAAATCGGGACTTCCCTGGTGCTTCACTGGCTAAGACTCTGTGATTACAGTGCAGGGGGCGTGCATGCATTTGATCCCTGGTTAGAGAAGTAAGATCCCACATGCTCTTTGGGAAGACAAAAAGAAAAGCTAAAATAACCCAGTGAAAATGAAAAGTGAAAGTCGCTCAGTCACATCCGACTCTTTGCAACCCCATGGACTATATAGTTCATGGAATTCTCTAGGCCAGAATACTGGAATGGTAGCCTTTCCCTTCTCCAGGGGATCTTCCCAACCCAGGGACTGAAGCCAGGTCTTCTGCATTGCAGGCGATTCTTTACCAGCTGAGCCACAAGGGAAGCCCTAAATAACCCAGACAATGTGCTATTGGTGGACACTTAGATACACAGATCAGTGAAATAGGATAGAGAGAAAAATGGAGATTTGATTTTTGACATTGGTTTAGAGGAGGAAGGATAATATTTCCAACAAATGATACTGGAATAATTCTATATCTATATGCAAAAAAAAAATGAACTTCATGCCTTATATTTTAAAGTTAAGTCAAATGGATTAGAGAGACAACATTAAAAACTTTTGTATATCAAAGGACACTATCAAGAGGATGAAAAGACAATCCACAGAACAAGAGAAAATATTTCGTATAAATATTCATAATCATATACCAAGTTTAAAAATGGGCAAAGGACTTACCCTGACATCTCTCCAATAAGATATACAGTTAGCCAGTAAGCATGTGAAAAGATGCTCAGTATTACTAGTTATAAGGGAAATGTAAACCAAACCCAGTATGAGATACCACTTCACATTAATTAGAATGGATATTTTTTTTTTAATGGAAAATAACAAGTGTCGGTGAGAATGTGGAGAAATTAGAACACTGTGCATTGCTGCTGCAATTGTAAAATGGTGCAGCTACTGTGGAAAAGAATGAAAATAGTTAATTTTATATTATGTGAATTTAAAATCAATAAAAATGGAATGTCATCAAAATAAAAACTTTCACTCTGTGAAAGAAACTATTAAGAGAATGAACAGATAAACCACAGACTGGAAGAAATTATTTACACAAATTATATGTGGTAGGGACTTGTTTCCAGAATATATCGGAAACCGAACCCAGTAAGAAGATAAACAAACCAATCAAGATATGCATGGGCAAAATAAACATTTCACTAGAGAAGATATATGAGTGTCTAATAAGCATGTGAAAGATGTTGAATGTCATTAGTCAATTTGGAAAAGTAAATTAAAACTACATTGAGAGGCCATTATATCCTCATTCAAATCACTATAATTAAAAGAACTCTTGGGATTAAGCCAACTCACCAAGTGTATTTCCAACACACAGCAGGGACAAGGGAAATGCCCGTGGGTTCTACCAGCCTCAGTGGACCTGCTCCAAAGTGGACATTGGCTAGAACTCCATTGACTCCCATTTACTCCCTTGCCCTACAGGCTCCTGTCCTTTAGGGGCTATGGATCTCAAGTTATCAAAGTCAACTGGGAATCTGTGGGCAAGTTTTCTCCAAATTTTAGGTGTTTCCCAATGCTTAATTACCCAGGTTAGTAGCCATAGGTCCCATTTGGGAGAAGGCCAAAAGGAATCATTACCATATTCAATTGCCATTCATCACCAGGGCCATCTGCCTGGAGTTCCAGTCTCTTCTTTTATATTTTAATTTTTATTTTTTGGCCATGCTGCAGTGCTTCCACAATCTTAGTTCCCTGACTAGGGACTGAACCCAGGCCTTGGCAATGAAAATCCCAAGTTCTAACCGCTGGACCACCAGGGTTCCCTCCAGCCTCTTCTTTAGTCAATGGATTCTGGGTTCAAAAACTGGCTCTGCGTAGAAATAGGCAAGGGGGTGTGCCTTTATCAGGGATTCTCTGGTCGCTCAGTGGTAAAGAATCCAAAGGCAGCGCAGGAGACGCAGGAGATGAAGGTTTCATTCTTGGGTCAGGAACACCCCCCCCGGAGGAGGAAATGGCAACCCACTCCAGTATTCTTGCCTGGGAAATCCCATGGACAGAGGAGCCTGGTGGGCTACAGTCCATGGGGTCCACAAAGATTTGCACACGACTGAGCACGCATGTGACTTCATCACCGTCATCCTGAATTTTTCAGTTTGAGTACTGCTCTTGCTGGCTAACCAACTGTTTTGTCCGTGGCCATGCCAAAATGTTTCTATCACCATCTCCATAGCTCCTTTCTGCTCTGATCCATTGCTGGCTGCCACATCAGCCTTGGTGCTTCCAGGGATTATTGCAACCCCCGGGGTTCAGGTGGTAAGTGCTGCCACTTATTCTCTATCGCTTTGTAGTCCTTCCTGGCCCACTGTTGAGAGAATCCTTGCATAGGAGGAAAGATTCCCACTATCGCTCGGGAAATTTGTAAAATAAGTGTACAAGGGGACCCCTTGGAGGTCTTCAAGAGGGTTGGGCAGTGGGTGGCTTTTCCATTTGGTGTTTATGCACTGCCCCCAGGTGGCCACATGCTGAACTTCATCCTTATTTCTTGAATGCAGGTTGGCTCTCCAGATTCTGTCTCTGCCTGAAGAACCTCCAACCTCACCCTGCTGTGAAATACCCCATCCCACAGGCCAGTGTGACCTGGGGCAGGTTATGTAACCCTTCTGGGTCTCAGGGTTCGGTTCTTTGTAAAATGGGGTAATGACAGTGAATTAAATGAGATGATGAAATTATACATCTAAATTCCTGGTTTAAAGGAGAAGGAAATGGCAACCCACTCCAGTATTCTTGCCTGGATAATTCCATGGACAGAGGAGCCTGGCAGGATACAGTCCACGGGGTTTCAAAGAGTTGAACACGACTGAAGCAACTGAGCACAAACTAAGGATGCAGTAAACATTAGCTGGCACTAGTGGTAAAGAATCCACTTACCAGTGCAGGAGGTGTAAGAAACGCAGGCTCCATCCCTGGGTGGGGAAGATCCCCTGAAAGAGGGCAGGGCAACTCATGACAGTATTCTTACCTGGAGAATCCCATGGACGGAGGAGCCTGGCGGGCTAGAGTTCACAGGGCTGCAAAAAGTCAGACACGACTGAAGCAACTTAGAACACATCCATGCTGCTGGCAAGCTTAGTTTTTTTCTCTCTAAATAGGGAGACACCTCTGCAGAATCCATATTCAATATGAGGCCACCCCCTTTTCAAGGCTCCTTGAAAAATGTTCTGCTTGGTTCTTTTTAAAATTTATTTCTTTATTTATATTTATTTTTGGTTGTGCTGGGTCTTTGCTGCTGCGTGCAGGCGTTCTCTAGTTGTGGCGAGTGGGGGCTACTCTGCTGTGGTGTGCAGGCTTCTCATTGCGGTGGCTTCTCTTGTTGCGGAACGTGGGGCTCTAGGAGTGTGACTTCAATAGTTGTGGCTCAGGGGCTTAGTTGCACCTTGGCATGTGGGATCTTCCTGGAGCAGGGATCAAACCCGTGCCCTATATTGGCAGACAGATTCTTTACCACTGGACCATCAGGGAAGTCACTCTGCTTGGTTCTTGCTGGCTTGACTGGACCACAGAGTTGAGTAAAAGGATAAAAGTTGCTCAATGATGCAAAACTTGGCTCAGAGCTGATTTTGAGACTGTTGAGAAATCTCTCACCAGGGCTTCCCTGGTGGTCCAATGGTTAAGAATCTGTCTGCCAGTGCAGGGGACATGGGTTTGATCCCTGGCCGGAGAAGATTCCATACATAATGGGCAACTAAGCCCATGCACCACGACTGCTGAGCCCTAGGGACCGTGCTCTGCAATAAGAGAAGTCACTGCGATGAGAAGCCTGGGCACCGCAACTAGGGAGTGGTCCCTGCTCACCAGAACTAGAGGAGACCCATGCAGGCAACAAAGATCTAGTGCAGCCAAATATAAATAAATATATATATATTAAAAAAAAAATCTCTCACCAGACAGTGCCTGTCTGCTCTTAGAGCCGGAAGGACAGACTTCTCCATGGGTGGGGTCATGGAAGCATGCATTTGCCCAGACCTCTCCTCACTGGACCCATTGTTGGGGCTTCTTGCTGTGAAACTGCCAGGTGACTTCACAGACTTGATGCCTGCTCATTGACACAGATGGTCTCTTTGAGGAAGCTATTTGTCCCTGGATCTCACAGAGCAGGAGAGTCAGGCTCAGAGGAAAGATGTTGTGAAATCCCAGCCTCACCCAGCACTGGAATTCATTCCCCGACAGGGCACTTCCCAGCCCTCCTTGCCTCTTCGTCAGCATAGGGTCCACTCACAATGGCCCTGCAGCCCTACCACCACCTCCATCCCTCCCATGGCTGCGGAATTGATCCCTTCCACGACAGACAAGCAGAAACTTTGCAAGATCTGCTGCCTCAACTTCATAGGAATGAGGCAAGCTTGTCTGTCTTGAGGACGGAAGAGGCAGCTGAAAGGTCAGGCTGGCAAATGAAGAAGGCCTAGGTGATGTGTCATGACCTTAGTATTCCTCATGGTGATGACCTCCAGCATCTGGAAACATCAGGGGCAATTTGAGAGGCAATAGCCCAGGTGCCTCAGATGGTAAAGAATCTGCCTGCAATGTGGGAGACCCAGGTTGGATCCCTGGGTTGGGAAGAGCCCGTGGAGGAGGGCATGGCAACCCACTTTAGTACTCTTGCCTGGGGAATCCCATGGACAGAGGAGCCTGGCGGGCTACAGTCCATAGGGTCTCAAAAAGTTGGATATGACTCAAGTGACTTAGCATGCATGCATGTCTCATTAGCTATCATGTCTCATTAGCTATCATGCCAGATGAATTTTCCTTTGTCTAATTCGAGTCACTCTACCTGGTCAGTTTCTCGGCTCCAGCAGCGGTGGAGCCTAGGGAAATTTGTTTCATCCCTGCTTTTCAGTGTCAAGCATTCCCCAGGCAGCAGTATGGTAGCTGACAGGGCAATGAGGATCACCACTTCAGCTGCCAGGCTGGCCGGCCACACTTCCATGGGTTGGGCTGCAAAGAGGTACTGAGCCCATGTGGATTTAGACCAAACGTTACACACACAGACAGAAAAAGCAAAATCAGCATGATGTCAGCAACTGGTGTCCCTACAGGACAACCCCGAGCTGATGGTTTGAGTGACAGATGGCAGGGGCAGTGGGCTGCCCTGCTGTGCAGAAGCCCAGACTCAACTTGAGCCAAGCAGTTTTATGGACTGACTCAGGGGCTCCAGACACATCCTTCTGAAAGCCAAGGAGACAAGTGGGAACCAGGGCGTGGATGAGAAATGGCCTCACAGCAGGCTCCTGAATGGTAGAGAGCCCCAGGTAGCTCAGGGGTAAAGAAGTGGCCTGCCAGGAGTAGATGCAGGGTTTGATTGCTGGATCAGGAAGATCCCCTGGAGACGAAAATGGTGACCCACTCCAGTACTCTGCCTGGAAGATCCCATGCACAGAGAAGGCTGGTGGGCCACAGTCCATGGGATTGCAAAGAGTTGGACACGACTTAGGGACTAAATAACAATAACAGGTTAGAAAGGACCTTAGGGCAGCAACTCTCTAGGCAACTCACCTCCTGTTGACCTAAGTTACTGCAGGATGATCCTGTAAGACACAAGTTAGAGTATAGTTGAGGGGCAGCAGGGCAGAGCTTCTGCTGGGCACTGTTTCATCATCTGTAAGATAGGGATAAAAGAGTATCTAACACAGGTATATACATATATATATATTTAAGAGAAAGTTCACATACAATTTACCATCTTAAAGTATACATTTAAGTGTTTTAGTATATTTACAGAATTGTGCAACTGTCACCATTACCTAATTCTGAACATTCTCTTCACTTCAAAAACTCTGAGGACTTCCCTGGTGGTCCAGTGGCTAGGACTCTGTGCTCCCAATGCAGAGGGCCCAGGTTTGATCCCTGGTCAGGAAACTAGAGGCCACACGCTACAACTAAGTCTTCGCATGCCTCCACAAAGATCAAACAGCCCACATGCCACAAGTAGACCCGCTGCAGCCAAATAAACAAACATTAATAACAAAAGAAAACAAAAAGAAACTCTGCGCTCATTAGCTGTCACTCTCCATTCTCCAGTCTCCCTGGCCCCTGGTGACCACTACTCCACTTTCTGTCTCTGTGGATTTGTCTATTCCAGTCATTTCATTTAAATGGAATTATACAACATATGGCCTTTTGTGTCTAGCGTCTTTCATTTACCTTAAAGTTTTCAAGGCCCATCCAAGTTGTAGCACGTGTCAGAACATCATGCTTCTTTATGGTCAAATGATACTCTACCGCACAGCTATATCCAGTTTTTTTTTATCCATTCATCACTTAAAGGACATTTGGGTTGCTTCTACTTTCTTGTTATTATGAGTAATGCTGCTCTGAACACTCATGTATATGTTTTTGTGTGAACAAATGTTTTTAATTTTCTTGAATATATACCTAGGAGTGGAATTGATGGGTCATATGGAGAAGGAAATGGCAACCCACTCCAGTATTCTTGCCTGGGAAATCCATGGACAGAGTAGCTTGGTGGGCTATAGTCCATGGGGTTGCAAAAGAATCAGACATGACTGAGTGACTAGACAACAACAATGGTAACTATGTTTAATCTTTTGAGAAACTGCCAAACTCTTATCCACAATAACTGAGTATTCTATATTGGTGTGAACCTTTAAAATAATAAAACTCACTCTTAATAGCACGTGGCCCTCAATAGTCATCCTTTCATCCCATAAATATTTATGGAGCAACTACTATGTGCCGAACATCATTGTACGTGCAGGGATTTAGTGACAAATAATATTGACAGAAAGCTGGGACTCGTGTGTGTGCATGTATATATGTTTATGTATGTGCACAGGAGTATGTGTGTGTGTGTGTGTATATGTGTGTATATACATGTGCATGTATATGGGTATATGTTTATGTGTGTGCATGTGTGTCTATGTGTGTATGAATGTATCTGTGTGTATATGTATGTATATACACACGTGTATGTATATATTCAGTTCAGTTCAGTTGCTCAGTCGTGTCCGACTCTCTGCGACCCCATGAATCGCAGCACGCCAGGCCTCCCTGTCCATCACCAATTCTTGGAGTTTACCCAAACTCATGTATATATTAGGTTGGAACAAAAGTAATTGCAGCCTTGCATTGTTGAATTTTTCTGTTTGATATTGGAATATATTCTTAAATAAATGTGGTTATGTTATACATCATTTTAATGTGCATTTCTTGCTTTATGTTTTTTTTTCGCTAATGACTTATTACTTCCTGTTTTTTAATATTTATTTTAGACCAGGGAATTCATGTTAGACAAAAATCTAATTCAAACGATTTTATTATTTGAGTTCAAAATGGGTCGTAAAGCAGTGGAGACAACTCACAACATCAACAATGCATTTGGCCCAGGAACTGCTAACAAACATACAGTGCCGTGGTGGTTCAAGAAGTTCTGCAAAGGAGATGAGAGCCTTGAAGGTGAGGAGTGCAGTGGCCACCCATTGGAAGCTGACAATGACCAATTGAGAGCTATCATTGAAGTTGATCCTCCTACAACTACAGGAGAAGCTGCGGAAGAACGCAGTGTTGACCATTCTGTGGTTGGTTGGCATTTGAAGCAAATTGGAAAGGTGAAAAAGCTTGATAAGTGGGTGCCTCCTGAGCTGACAGCAAATTTAAAAAATTGTTGTTTTGAAGTGTTGTCTTTGCTTATTCTACCAAACAACAATGTATCATTTCTTGATTGTGACGTGCGATGAAACGTGGATTTTTTACAACAATTGGTGATGACCAGCTTAGTGGATGGAGCAAGAAGAAGTTTCAAAGCACTTCCCAAAGCCAAACTTTCACCAAAAACATGTCATGGTCACTGTTTGGTGGTCTGCTCCCTGTCTGATCTACGACAGCTTTCTGAATCCCAGCGAAACCATTACATCTGAGAAGTAGGCTCAGCAAATTGATGAGATGCACCGAAAACTGCAACACCTGCAGTCAGTATTGGTCAACAGGCTGGGCCCACTTCTTCTCCATGGCAACGGCCGACTGCATGTGACACAACCAAGACTTCAGAAGACGAATGAACAGGGCTACAAAGTTTTGCCTCGTCTGCCATATTCACCTGACCTCTCGCCAACCGACTATCACTTCTTCAAGCATCTGGAAAACTTTTTGCAGGGAAAATGCTTCCATAACTAGTAGGAGGCAGAAAATGCTTTCCAAGAGTTCGTTGAATCCCAAAGCATAGATTTTTACACTATAGGAATAAGCAAACTTATTTCTCATTGGCAAAAATGTGTTGATTTTAATGGTTCCTATTATTTGAGCCTAGTTATAAAGATTTTAAAACTCATGGTCCAAAACTGTGATCACTTTTGTACTAACCCAATATATGTGTGTTCAGGTGTGTGCATGTGTGCATATGTGTATGTGTATATGTGTGTGTGTGTATATCTGTGAGTATGAGGGGGAGTCAGATGGTGACAGGAGTGTTGGGGAAACAATAAAGCCGGGCAGGGACTGGGGGAGTCTGGGGTGCGGGAATCGCTGTTTTTAACTGAAGGATCAGGAAAGGTCTCACAGACAAAGAGGAGGAGGTGAGGGAAGGCAGACCCTCCAAGAGAAGGAACTACGAAGGCAAAAGTCCCCTGAGGACATCGAGGTGGCCAGCAAGTCTGAGGCCAGGGAGTAAAGAGAGCAGCAGGGGATGAGCACAGACGAGTGATGTGAACCACACCCTGCAGGGCCCTGGGGCCATGGCAAGAACTCTGCCTTCTTTCTGAGAGAAGGGTGCCTTGGGGAGGATTTGAGGGGCGAAGGGACTGCATCTCCTCTGGTTCTAACAAGGTGGCCCAGCTGCTGCGTTGAGGACTGATCCTGAGGCGACTGGGATGCTGGTGGGGAGACCACAGCAATGGCCTTGCCGGAGATGGTGGTGGCCTGGGCCCAGGCAGCCGTGGAGATGGTGAGGAAGGGTCAGTTCGTGGGCAGGCTGTGGAATTAGAGTCAGCAGGATTTACGGATGAAATGGTGAAGGCGATGTGAAGACGGAGGCAGAGACTGGAGCAATGCGGCCACAAGCCAAGGAATGCCTGGAGCCACCAGAGCTGGAGGAGGCAAGGAAGGGGCCAGAGTAACTCCAGGGGGAGTGTGGTGGCTGACACTGGCTTTTCGACCCCTGGTTTCAGGAAGAAGTGTGAGACTATATGTTTCTGTTACTTTAAGCTACTCAGTTTGTGGTATTTTGTTATGGCAGCCTCATGGCACCTGAAGTGCCATGGTAAGCACTTGAAAAAATAAATAAATGGATGTGAAATACAAGGAAACAAAGAGAAGGAAATGATTCCAGCCAATTTTTCCCTAAGCAACTGAAGAGAAAGCAGACTGGGGACCTCCCTCGTGGACCATTCGTTAAGATTCTAAGCTTCTACTGCAGGGGGCACGGGTTCGATCCCTGGTCTGGGAAATAAGATCTCACATACACCGTGTGTGACCAAAAACAAAACAAAACAAAACAAAACAAAACGTAAGCAGACTGTGCTATTCGGTACGCTGGGGACAACTCTGCTTTGTCCTCTGTAAACTCAAGTACATGAACAGTGCCCAGCACTTAGGAGGGCTCAACACACTGAGTCAATGGACAGGTGGCAGGGTGCTTAGGAGGGTCTTGGTTAATCTTATTCTTTAGACCTGCAGTCACCTGACCGAGAGAGATACCTCTGTCCTCCGATTGCAAACTCTTCAGTTAAAGACTCTTGAGTTTTTGTGGCTTTTACTAGGTCACTGAGCTTCAATGGAGATGGTTGCTAGAATCTCTTGTAAGCGTTAATCAATGTGCTGCCTTTGCAGAAGCTCACGTTTTCCTTGGTCTGGGGTATGTGCCCAGGGGAATCTTCACATTGTTCTCTGTCACCTGACTGATCACCTACATTTATTGAATGATTATTTTGTGCCAGGAACTGACTGAGCACATTATTTAATATTATTATTAGTTTCATTTAATAGTGAGGAAACTGGCACAGTTTAATTAAGGTTAATTATCTCAACCAAGACCACACAGCTAGGAAGTGGTGGATCTAGACTAAAACCCACGTCTGTGCTTGTGCCCCTGCACTTTATCTTCTCCCTGTCATTTTTAAGGTGTGTTTCCATGGGAACTCGGAAACTCCTGCATTCAGAGGGCAATCGGACCTTTCCAACTCTGAACTTTAATCCCACAGGTCCATTCTCCCGGTTTAAACTGCACTTTTAACTCAACTCCCTTTCAAGCCCCATCCACTGCTCTTGATTTGAAAGCATACATCTTTTAATCCATGAGGTGAATTTCAAGTTCTAGCCTTTGATTAAGGAACACCATCATCTCCCCACACCCTCAAGGTGAGCGACATCATTAATCCAAGGAATCCCCCCAAATTTCAGACACTTGACCAATGATTTCCCAGGACTTGTCTTCTAGTCGTCACGATTTGGTACTTTTTCCCTTTGGCCATACCATGCAACTTGTGGGATCTTAGTTCCCTGACCAGGGATGGAACCTAGATCCCCACAATGAAAGCGCTGTGTCTTAACCACTGGACCGCCAGGGAGTTCCCTGACTTGGGTACTTTTGACTTGGGAGAAGGAAACGTCAGGTGATGAACTGAACCCTAATTTCTTCTCTTTAAAAAAATTATATATTTTTGGCTGTGCTGGGTCTTTGTTGCTGGGCATGGGCTTTCTCTAGTTGTGGTGAGTAGAGGCTACTCTTCATTGCAAAGCACAGGCTTCTCACTGCATGGCTTCTCTTGTTGAGGTGCACAGGCTTCAGCATGTGGCCTTAGTAGTTGTGCCTTGCGGGCTTTTGTTGCTCCAAAGCATGTGGAATCTTTCCGGACCAGGGATCAGACCCATGTTCCCTGCATTGGCAGACAGATTCTTATGCACTGTACCACCAGGAGAGTCCTGAACCCTAATCCCCTGAACATTCATATACATTCTTATCGTTCATTGCAATCTTTTCAACACTGCTTCTTTCCACCAATCTTATTCCATTCTTTTTCTTAACTATCATCTGTTATCGCAAAGAATTTATAAACATCTAAAAGCTGAAAGTGAAAAGTGTCCAATTCTTTGCGACCCCATGGACTATATAGTTCATGGAATTCTCCAGGCCAGAATACCGGAGTGGGTAGCCTTTCCCTTCTCCAGCAGATCTTCCCAACTGAGGGATCAAACCCAGGTCTCCTGCATTGCAGGAGGATTCTTTACCAACTGAGCCACAAGGGAAGCCCTCTAAAAGCTGAGCATTTTCCAAATACTTCATCAAAACTGCCCTAAATTATAGGTGAAATGCTCTATAACAATGTCTACCTAATAACAGCATAGTAAGTTGTGAAAGAGACTTCCAGAAAAACATCTATTTCTGCTTTATTGACTATGCCAAAGCCTTTGACTGTGTGGATCACAATAAACTGTGGAAAATTCTGAAAGAGATGGGAATACCAGACCACCTGACCTGCATCTTGAGAAACCTGTATGCAGGTCAGAAAGCAACAGTTAGAACTGGACATGGAAAAACAAACTGGTTCCAAATAGGAAAAGGAGTACGTCAAGGCTGCATATTGTCGCCCTGCTTATTTAACTTATATGCAGAATACATCATGAGAAACACTGGGCTGGAAGAAGCACAAGCTGGAATCAAGACTGCTGGGAGAAATATCAATCACCTCAGATATGCAGATGACACCACCCTTATGGCAGAAAGTGAAGAGGAACTAAAAAGCCTCTTGACGAAAATGAAAGAGGAGAGTGGAAAAGTTGGCTTAAAGCTCAACATTCAGAAAACGAAGATCATGGCATCTGGTCCCATCATTTCATGGGAAATAGATGGGGAAACAGTGGAAACAGTGTCAGACTTTATTTTTTTGAGCTCCGAAATCACTGCAGATGGTGACTGCAGCCATGAAATTAAAAGATGCTTACTCCTTGGAAGGAAAGTTATGACCAACCTAGATAGCATGTTCAAAAGCAGAGACATTACTTTGCCAACAAAGGTTCGTCTAGTCAAGGCTATGGTTTTTCCAGTGGTCATGTATGGTTGTAAGAGTTGGACTGTGAAGAAAGCTGAGTGCTGAAGAATTGATGCTTTTGAACTGTGGTGTTGGAGAAGATTCTTGAAAGTCCCTTGGACTGCAAGGAGATCCAACCAGTCCATTCTGAAGATCAGCCCTGGGATTTCTTTGGAAGGAATGATGCTAAAGCTGAAACTCCAATACTTTGGCCACCTCATGCGAAGAGTTGACTCATTGGAAAAGACTTTGATGCTGGGAGGGATTGGGGGCAGGAGAAGGGGACGACAGAGGATGAGATGGCTGGATGGCATCACTGACTTGATGGATGTGAGTCTGAGTGAACTCCGGGAGTTGGTGATGGACAGGGAGGCCTGGCGTGCTGGGATTCATGGGGTCGCAAAGAGTCGGACACGACTGAGCAACTGAACTGAAGTTGTGAAAAGTAATCTTTGTTGCAACTTTTAACAAATCTTAGCCAATTCTTGGGTGCCTGGAAAGCAATTTGAGATTGGGCAGGGTGAAGAGAATGTCTGGCACCATGGCCACTGGACAAACACCTAGAAATCTATGCAGTGGGTTATGGTTTAATCAGATGGGATACGTGTTTGACCCTTGGTCTGGGAAGACCCTAAATGCTGCAAAGCAACGAAGCCTGTGTACCATGACTACTAAGCCTGCTTGCTGCAACTGAAGCCCATGTGTCTAGAGTCCATGCTCTGCAACAAGAGAAGCCACTGCAATGACAAGCCTGTACACTGCAAGGAAGAGTAGCTCCCACTTGCTGCAACTAGAGAAAGCCCTTGCTCAGCAACAAAAACCCAGCACAGCCATAAATAAATAAATAAATAAATTTAAAGCCAATAGGGAGTTTTAAGGGGGGAAAAATTGATGGGGAGCAGGCTTTGAACCTTCTCTCTGGTGGTGGGACTCGTGCTGTGCAGATAAAGTTCTGGGGTCTCCTCCCCAGTCCTGTCTCTTTAGTTTCACTTGTCCTGTGAGGCTGTGAGTAGGTAACTACTCCCAGGTCCTTGTCTGGACTGAGCAGAGGCCCCACCTTCCCCTCCTGGCTCAGCAGCCTTCATGGTCCTCCAAAGTGCCACCAGCAATGGGTCTTGGGGTAACCTGAATGGGTCCTGGAAAATTCTGTAGACAAATGGACCTAAAACCTCAGGTGTCACTGGAAACACAAAACACACACACAGATGGAAGACAGAGGAGACAGGAGAGGGAGCAGAGAGGGTCAAGAATAAGAGATCCATTGGGGCATTTTAAACTACAAAAGTTCCCTATAGAACAGTTAAGACACTGGTACCAGTGTCTGTTGAGCATTACTTCGAAGATGGAAGCAAGACAGTCACTGAAGCTCCACCATGAATGAAATGAAAAGTGCTGTGTTTAACACAGTTTGTATATACATATGTACCCCAAAATGTTTTCTAATCAGAACACAGATAAGCTAAGTGACCAAGTGATTAGGTTATAAAAGATAATCCATATAAGGGTTCAGTGTAAGTTAGTCTGGGAGCCTATTACAATGTAATTTACTTAAAAACTTTAATTCAGAGTTGTCAGTGAACATGGTCGCTACCATTCATTTGGGTCCACTCAATCTCTTTTTTGCGAAGCAGCAAACTTTCATTAGCACGCTGTATATCCCAAAATGTTTTTTATTGGTGAAACTAGTGTCCTGTTGGGGCTTCCCAGGTGGCATTAGTGGTAAAGAACTACAATCCATATCGCCACAAAAGAGTCGGGGTTGGTTAGAACAGCTTATATGACCAGGGTGTAAAAAAGTCTATGAAATCTTCAACTCGAAGAAAGCGTGGCTGAAGCCTGCTTCCTAGTTGGTCTGGTACACTTGCTAATTTAGGAGTACTGCAAAATCTTACCTTAAGAATATTCTGCTTCTACCTCGTGTTTAAATCTCTTATCTGCATTCAGAAGACCTAAAAGGAGGGAGCTGGGACTTCATCCAAGCTTACAGAATAGGATGTCCCAACTGTTTTTGTGCAGCTTTGCTATCAAAGGCTTCCCTGGTGACTCAGACAATACTCTGCCTGCAATGCATGAGACCCGGGTTCGATCCCTGGGTTGGGAAGATCCCCTGGAGAAGGGAATGACAACCCACTCCAGTATTCTTGCCTGGGGAATTCCAAGGACAGAGGAGTCTAGTGAGCTACAGTTCACAGGGTCTCTAAGTCAGACAGGGTTGAAGTGACTAACACTTTTGCTTTCAAATGCAGACTAATATTTCATGTTTAAAGCAGGATTCTAAACACACTTACTCCAGTCGGACAAGATTTCCAGGAGTAGCTCACTCACCAGATCAGACTGGTCACCTTTTCTACCAAATGCAACAGGCTTGGTGACCTTTGAAAACACTCCCAATAGAGGAAGACTCCTGTAGGAGCATTTCTGAAGAATCTTCTTACAGAGGGAATGTCTATAGAAACTACAAGTTGTAAATTATGCTTAGGCTTAGGCCAAGGCTCTGGACCCACTGAGAGCTCAGCTAAGTATGTATGAATGAGAAGACAGGGGTGATGGTGGTTTATGCACACAGAGCAGGCCACACCCACTGTCTGCAAAGCAAAAGTACTAGGCTCTTGGTGGTTCCTAAGGGATCAGTGAATTCTTCAGACTAGAGCTCATCAGTCTCGGCCGGAGGAAATCCACTCTAGGAGGGTGTGTGCACACCTGGCCCACAGGGCTTCAGGTCAGACACACACATTCAACTTTTGTGCACTATCTGTATATCAAGAACAGCTAAACAGGGATACAAAATCATACTCAAGGGTTTCTTTACTCAAGGGTTTCTTTTTGTGAATCATCTCTTTTACTACTGCTGTAAAGGTCTACTGACTATGAGACCCGAAACCTTGAGGGGAGCATCGTTGTAATTTGAGGAGGCTAGCCAAGGCACTACCCACTTGATAGCAACTAAGATTGTTATGTTCTGGACCAGCCTGTCTGAGATTTGAATAATCTCTCTTATTTGAATCTGCTAACCAAGTTATCAAGGCTTGCTGTAGGGTTCCTTAAAGAAGGAACTTCCCAAGCTCATGTATTTATAGAACAATTACTTGACAGAGATGAGTTGAAAATTAAGAGTACTCATCAGAAACAAAGCATTGCTTAGGCATGGTTGAGGTCAATGGGCACAAAGAATTATTTTTATATTATTCTGAGAAACAAAGTCATCTAAACTTGGCTTTGGGATACTGTGACGAATTTAAGGCCATATTTAAAAGCCAAAGAAACTCATAACATTGTTACAAATGACCAGCAAGTCTGCAAACTGCTGCCCCATCTTATGGTCCAACTTAAACCTCTCTCCAGCTCAGCCTGGACCCGGGGCTTCAGTTAACCATGTCTCAGAGAGTGAGCTATTTTGGGTTTTTAAGTGCCTAGTGGAACTTCAAAAAAGAGCACGGAGGGAGTTCCCTGGCGGTTCAGTGGTTAGGTCTCACCGCTTTCACTGCTGGGACCCAGGTTCAATTTCTGGTTGGGGAACTAAGATCCTGCAAGCCGCATGGCAAAGGTTCCCTGATTCCCTGCCCCCTGAAAATAAATGAGCATAGAAAAGCCTGACCCTTGTGCCAGAATTAACACCAACTTTAGCATATAATTCTGGGAAAGTTTCATACCTGGCATTTTACTTATTGCACATGAAATCAATTTTGCATGTTCCTCCAAAAGTGTATCTGCAAATAAGGGAGACATGGCAGCTCTCTCATATATTAAACCCTGATGTGGGGCTTTACGCTACAAAACAGATACACTTGTCAAACAGCTTCTAGCACCCACTCCTGTTACACTTGGATAGTTTTTTACCCATTACTGCACTAACCATATGAGACTCCAGTTACAGTACACTTACCTGTTTTATTGGACACTTTTCAGTGGCTGGGACTTCATTCAGAAGACTGCCTTTTGCCGACCACCTCCTCCCACTATCTTTCCTCTTGACCACCTTTCCTTATATAGCTTTAAAAAGAGCTGAGATTTAGAGAGTCTGTGAGGCTCAAGAGCCATGAAGGGGTCATGCTATGAGGGGCCATCGAGAGAACTCTGTGAACTCCTTTTAACTAATGGCCCACAGACCAGAAAGAAGCTTATTATAAAATCTCTTTGTACGTCATTGAAAATTCAAGTATTGAGAGGGAGAAAACTGGGGGGAGGATAATGGAACAGATGGATTTTTGTATTGCTTCCATAGGTCTAGTAATGGAATCTGCTTTCCTAAACTACATTTCTTTGTGGGTCGTTCATAGGGAAAGGGGCCTTCTCTTATACTGCCTGAATCTAATTATAAATGAAATAAGAATCTACTACATAACCTAGGCTTCAACTCTGTGATTTAAAAAGAAAATAAACAAAAGACTGATACAATCTAAATACAAATCCAAATATTTCACTGTAACCAATCATAGAACTTCTATCTTATGACCATGGTCATAAAAGCATAGGCATTTCTATTTGTTCAAGAGACCTTTAGTATTTTAGAAAACGAAATGAATGAAAACCTGAGGACGTCATGAGGTAGATTCTACTATTTCAGTCAAATTCCAAAATTCTGTTGTTCTCCGTGACTAAATATCCAGGAATGGGAAGCCCATGAACCCCTACAGGAATTACTTCTGGATACTTAAAACACAGTGTATCAGAAATAGAAAAAATATATAGTTTCAACATCCCCTGCAGGTCTTCCTCTTCACTAGTTTTTTTGGGGGGGTGGGGGAGGAAACGTGTTCTATATGAGTCATGACGTTAAATTTCTACCAGAATATCTTGAGCAGAAAGATTTAAATTATTTCCATACAGGAAGTAAAGACAAGCATTGTAGAACACTTATAAACTTCCATGCTAGACACTCACTCAAAACTCAACCAAACCAAAACCTCTCAAAACTCAGGATCTAGTTCTTAGAAACCTGAAGCCATAGCCAAGATAAACAGTGGTATATTGATTTTCTCTCCTCTACATCACAGTCTTTGCAATTATTTTTATTCAGTAATTCCAATAATACGATGTTAATTAAGAAACTAAAGAAAAGGACACAAGAATTTGAAGGGCTTAAATATATTTTTTATATTGATAATCTGTGTCTTTCTACCCTAATACATTATTATTGATTACATACAGGATGAGGTGAGGTATTTGTAAAATATCTGGTAAAAAATAATATACAGTATTCTGTATGAGATGGAATTTTATGAACCTTTAGGTCTTCTGAAGTGTCAAATTGATCATCTAAGTTAAATTAAACTGCCCTGACTGGACTTACAGCTGTTCCCTCAAACCATGTTTAAAAAAAGGATCTTACATTTTCCCAGAATTTGTGCAGAAAAGGGAAAGCACATAATTGACAATTTCTATTTCTCACATCCAAAGTAATGCATTCATACAAAATCAGGACCTTCAAAGTCAAGCATGAAAAGAACAAAAAAACAAAAACAAAAAAATAGGTTAGAGATATATAATCTCTGAATAATGTTTAGGCTAGTTCACCAACACCAAAGAAATCCAAGTGGCCAACAGTCTTGAAAATGCTTTATTGAAATGTGTGACGTATGTGCAGAAGATGTGTGTGAAAAGACCACAGCTTGAAAACTGGTTTTGGAAACCTCTTAACAACCGATTGAAAAAAAAAAAAAAAAAAAAATCCTACTGGACTGGACTTCTAGTGTAACCAGAAGCCTGTGTAAAATTTTCCTTGAAAACATTTTCCATCACAGAGACTAAAGAAAACAAAGCTAGGATATCTGGACATTGTTGGAGGCTGAAGTTTCAGAGGAGGAGAAGCCACAGTTTTTTGTTTTGTTTTTTAAAGAAATGTGGGGTGACATCTTTTTTGGTTACATCTGAATGAGCATGGACTTCACAGTTCTCAGGAGAACACCGGAGGGTGCTCGAGTCTGTATGCTTGTTGAAGAAACAGAGAAACACAGATGGGAGGAGAGAGGGGAGACAGAGGGAAGGGCTTGGAGGAGAGAGAGCACTGGAACAAGACATGATTAGGTTAAGTCTAGTTATAAATTTATCAGAAGCTGTGCGCACCTTTTTTAAAAGTCCTAAATTTACATTCCAAAAACTGCCCCCCCGACCCCCAAACCCACTGTCCCTGCCTTGGAGCTACTGTGAAAGTCTATGCACAAAAACTGGAACAGAAAATAAAAAATATCCCAGCCCCTTCAAACCCCAAAACAAACCCAAGAAAGCTGTACATTTTTTTTTTACACATAGGATTAATAATATAGGCATATAGGTGGCATGATTCAATTAAAAGGCTTTACTTTTTATGCTTGAAAAAAAAACCCAATAAATAAAAAGGTGCTAAAGTTAGCATTAAGAATTTGGTTGTAATATATTGACAAAGTCTGGGAAGGCAAATCCTCAAAGCTCCCCTGATACTGATCTGTCTCAGCAAAACTATGAAGCAAATACATAAATAACGCAACATATGATTGAGAAGGTGAGATTTTCAAAAACAAAGACAACATAATCCAGGTTAACTTTGTTGAACAGTGAATAAATGAAATTCATCTACACCTGAATAGAACATATTTAACAATTGAAAAAAATTTTCAACAACCACAAAAAGAACTTTTTCAACAAAGAGAACAAGACTTGTTTTCAGGACACACAGACGCCTGCAGCAGATTCCCACAGCAGCTGTACTGGTGTATCTTCTATGGATGAGTTAGACAGGCTGAGCTCCACACGGAAGATGACTGACAGGGCGACGGGACAGCCACACAGGGCGGAGCGACACCGGCTACGACCCCAGGTCCACTGCAGAGCTGGCTTGTGCGTAGGAGGCACACAAAGAAAGGTGATTCAGGCAGACATTATTCAAAAGCTACTTTGTCAAGGAACTCTTTTTGCCTCGTAACCATTGAATAATGTTTGGGAAAGCTTTGGGCTTTTATGTTTGTTTTAAGTTTTACTCCTTGTATTTAAATTTCTTAAATAACAAGGTCACTAAAACTCATGCACGCTGCAAAAAACCTCATGCAGTAGTTAAGGTAAACCATCCAAGCAGTTTTTATTCATTAATATTCATAAATACACACAGCAGCTTCATTAGAGATTTCCATTTTCCTCTTCAGTTTGAATGTGGAGTATTACGAGAGCCTTCTGCATGTCAGGGTGCAGGAAGCAGAGATCACCCCTGCACTGCTACCTACATTTACCTGCTAGAAGTAAAAATTAGTTAAGTGGAAATGATTATCATATATATTTTCTCTCTTCCTTTTTGAATGTACACAATGTAACAAGAGTGACAGACCTGAAATTACAATCACCAAACAAACCCAAGATAGTTGTTGTCCACTTTCATTGGCAAATACAGCACAGAGGACATTGTCTGCGAATTGGGATGTCATCAAAGAGGAGGTGGTGGAGGCTCATTTCCTTTATTACTCTCTTTTAAATTTAGGTTTTCTAAAGCAACATCTAAAGGCATAATATCTACACAGCCCATAGCACCAAAATCTGCCATTTCCCCCCGTTCATCCTCGTCTGAGGACGAGCTCTCTTCGCGCACTAAAGTGGACAGAAGGAGCTCTTGGACAAAGAGGCTGCGGTCTGCGCGCTCACTTTCCATGGACTGGCGCTCTGTTTCAGACATTTTAGGATCATTCAACCTGCGTAAATTAAAAAGAAAAGATCTCATTGGTAAAAAGTCAAGGAACAATGGCATGGTCAGTTTCTACAATGTCGTACATTATGCGAGCTCCACGGAGTCTAAGACATATTACTGGAACACCTTGCTCTAATTTACCTCCTTAATTATGTGGCTGTGAATTACCCACGCTGGTAACAATGCTGTTACCCTGAGGTGCAAATCAATGCTTTAATTAGATTCAATGAGAAAAAACACATTGGGATTTCTCATACTCCCTATAGAGGAAACTGGGGTGAAAAACCTAGGAAAACAAAATTTCTAACAGATTAGATGCTTGGGCAAGTAGTAATTTCCTTAACCGGAATTTCAAGAGTTGGTAATAAAAAGAGGAAAAGTAGCAACACTGGTCCCCAAAACAAAATCTATAGCGACTAGAATAGTCAACTGAAAATAAATCCTAGTTCTCTTGGCCTGTCTCTATCATTTCTACCTAATTCTTCCAAAATAAAGATATGTCCAGGAGCACGAGAGGGCAAACACACATGTACAAGCAGACACATGCATGAGCATGTAAGTGTGCACCTACGCTCTCCTACCAAGGACCTTGTAACAAAGCTGACCTGAGACTTATAATGGCCCACTACGCTCAACAGACACGTACACTTCTGAGACCTGTGTCATGCTGGGAAACCTGGTTCATCAACATGGAGACAGGACAGATATTAGCACGTTCGTATTACCAACCTATTAAATGACTTATGCAATATCCTGGTTAGTTTCATTGCTAATTTTATTTATCTACATTTTTTAGTGTCCAAGAAAGAAAGGGAAACTGACTGAAGCACTGGGGTAGGAAAAGTATCAAACAGGAAGATGGTAACAGCGAGGGGAGGTCCAGCAGGCACGCGTGACCCCCAGGGGCAGCCAGGTGCACTTGGAGCCCATGCTCACCTGCTCCCAGCACCTGTTCTCTGCAGTCCCACCTAGGCTGGAAGGCATGGGGGCATCTCAAAGTAGCAATGGAGGAGATGTGCTGGACACTCACTATGGGCTTCAGTGTTTTTTGTATGGATAATCTCTTCTAATCCTACAAATTAGGTTTCATTATTATCAATTTATGGGAAGAAGAAACTGAAGAGGTTAAGTGACGCTCAAAAATCTCACAGCTATCAAGTTCAAACCACTCAACCATTAGATTAATGGCTCAGAAAACAAAAGATCTAAATTTCAGAACTGTAAGAACACAAAAGGCTCTGGAAAGTAACGACATTAGATCCACACACCAAAGGAAATGACTGATGACATTTATAATTAAAACCAAGTTCAGGATACAAGAGAGTATATACTGAAAGAGGAGACTGAGCAATAGGCTATATATTCTCAATCAAAACTTTGAAACTGCTAAGAAATGAAGTACATTCCACATTCTCAGTTTTGGAAAAAGCCTTAAAGAGAAAAATAAACTGAAGTGAAACCCATTATAAGGAGAAAAGATGCAGGGACAATTATTTACATAGCAAACAGGCAAACTAGAAACATGCAGGCTAAGGCCCCCCCAACCTTTGGAAATCATGTAATTCTTATATTACAGTTTTGATCTTTAAGAAATAACTGAGAATATTTCACTCCTGAAGGGGCGGGGGAGATAAAAACAGCACTAAGGCTAGATTTCCTGGTGGGCCAATCTTCATCTGGGATCTGGAAGTAATTGCAAAGCTTGTAAGAAGCGTCAGCTTGGGGGTGAGCAAAACTAGCTGGCTCCATTGCCAAGAGACTGGAATCTGACACAGGCACTTGCACAGTTGGTTTCTGAAAGGTCCACCACTGTTAGATCCCAGAGAAACTGTTGCAGCATCAATTCTAAGACAACGGGAACAGGAATGGCTCCCAAACAGACCAAAGACAAGGCTTGAGCCCCACACGGATCACATTACAGCTGTGGGCCAATGACAAGGATTTCCACTTCGAAATGTCACAGCCATTCTCCTGGGCTTGAAGATTCTCAGTGTGCACATTTATGTATTTGCAGTTGGAAGATACTCAACAGCAGATAAACTATTTTTGTTACTTAGTTTTGCCCAAACTTATTTCCCAGGAAAAAAACTTGAACATAAATAACTGCTTTCATTTCTTAGAGTATACAAAGTTCCAGGGAATATTTTGGAGGAAATGCGGCCTTGGATAAACCTTATGAGTCAGAATTAATGTCACAATGAAAGATGTAGAAAGTGGTCTATCAATTGCTAGGTACTATGCAATGCACGGTATCAGATGACAGAAAGGGGCGTTCCAGAAGCTACCACCAGGATCTAAGGAGAGCACTCAGAGGCCACCGTACTGTTCCCTGGTTGCTGGCGTGGGGTTGGTGCAGAATAATTGCACAGAGAAAAGTCTCAGATCAAGCTCACTGAGGCTGGAGCTCCAAAAACAAAATAAAACCCAAGTGGAATAGAGGTGGAAGATGTCTCTTCCGAAGGGCAGTGGGACAGGATATCCATTCCACCCGCAGGCCAGCGAACCTGCATCAGACAGCACACTGGTAGGGTTCCTTTCTGAGGCCGGTACCCAACCTGGCAAGCTGGAAGCCTGCAGTCTGTCAGTCCCTACTGTAAGTTATGTGGCAGAAGGATGGATCCACCTGTGGCTCTGTGGTTGCTCTATGCTGAAGTAACGTTTTCTGTAATAATCAGGCATAGTTACTCACTTTGCAGAAATAATCCAAAGGTAAACTTCTCACTTGAAATTTCCTCCTTAGATCCGTAACAAATGATAGTAAGTACTGTTAATTGGGCCTTTATTATATGCCAGACACTGAACTAGAGCATACACATACCAGTGCTCCCATTTAATCCTTGAAACAACTCTCACTCAAATGAGGCAAAACTCAAGGGATATTAAGATAGAACTTAATTATAGTCTGGAGAAGTAAAGTGACTTGCCTAAGGTCCAAACTGGTAAAAGCTGGGGCTCTAGACAGGGGTCCTATTTGCAGGAATTGGCAAGTATTTTTTATTCTGCATCCACAATATGTTATTTACAACTATACACATGTGCCACTGTACTAACGAGAGATGTTTAAAAGCATGAGATAAAAAAAATATACATGGAAATAATGCTTTCTTCTAATATCTGTCACATTACTTTTTGGAGGTAACTGCTATATTCCACTAATTTTCTTCCTTTTACAGTTTTTACTTTATATTCCTATCTATTCCATTAAAAGTCCAAATTAGAACCAGGCTCATTATCTGCTGACCCTGTGTCTACTCATCACTGCTCTTTCTAAAATTCTTTTATTTTTAAAAGTCACATAAAATGCCCATGAGGTCTCGGCAGAGGAACATATTCAGTTGCTAATGGTAGCTTTCAGAACAAATATGAACTCTATTCCATCCAGCAGAGCCATTAACTGTGTATTCTAAGTATTTTTTACACTGTGCTAAACCATTTTTTAAAAGTTACTTTTGTATACGCTAACCACAAACATTTAAATTTCACTTCTTCAGAAATTCTCAGAAGAAAACCACCACACTATAAAATCTTCTCTTGTACTTTGGGATATTTCAGAGCAGACTGAAACTGGCTATAAAAAGAAAGCAATGTTAATTATGACAGTAACTATACCTAATATGTCCCATATATGTAATGATACTGTGTTTACGTTTTATGGGCAATGTGGGAAAGGAAATTCCCATCAGATGATGAGATACTGTTAGAACAAGGTTATCAGCATTCATAGTTGATCTAAGTGAAAGGTGCTCAGTTGTGTCTGACTCTTTGCGACCACACGGACTGTAAAGCCTGCCAGGCTCCTCTGTCCATGGAATTCTTCATGCAAGAATACTGGAGTGGGTTGCCATTTCCTTTTCCAGGGGATCTTCCCAACCCAGGAACCAAACCAGGGTCTCCTGCACTGCAGACGGATTCTTTACCTGGGCTATCACCATTAGTGCTACCTGGGAAGCCCAGTTTATCTAAAGTAAACAATTCTTTTTCTTATTTTTGAGGCAATACTGAATACAGATTTTGATTAGATTTCTGTGAGTTTTAAAGGTCTGAGCAAAGGTCGAGGCTTTAAGAACACACATAAGGACAAAAGAGCAAAGGTCATCTCACACTGCAGTGTTAACAAAATACTTCTCCAAGTCACATTAATGAATGAACTACCTTGTTAAAAGAAACTGGGAGTTCTGGATCGTTTGCTGACTGCTTTCTGTGTTAGCTGTGTTGGTTGTTGCTGTGGATTGCGTGATTGTAGTGGTAACACTGCTTGTGTTAGTGCGCCGGGTTGCGTTGCGTGCGGTCTCCAGTTGTTGCCGTGCCGCCTGGGCATGCTGCCGTTCGAGCTGCAGCTGCATCTGCAATTGTTGCAACTGAGAAGCGGAAGGGCCAGAGGAGTTCAGCTGTCCTCCTGCAGAACGTCTCACTCCCGATAACTGAGATAAAAGCTCTGTCAGAGGAAATGAAGACATTAATGTCCACTGCAGTAGGAGGAAAACAAAATGCTACCATCATCCTTTTACCAGACGAATATTCAAAGCCATCATCAACGGGAAGGTAACCTGGGGCAACATACAGTCTCAGCTTGGAGCTTACTACCTTTTAGGATGCCCTCTGGAGGTGGGAGTTGCATGAGGGAAATGTAAACATACGTATGACTATTAGTTCACATATAATTCTAAGTGAAACACAGCAAATTGGTTTTTCAGTTGTTTGCATCATGGGTTGATTTAGTTATACTTTCTCTCGGTATTTAGTATTTAAGGAGTTAAATCCACTGGTCCAAGCATAATATAAACCTCAATATGCCCTCCATGAAAGCAGGGATCAAGTCTACTGCTCATGGCTTTCCTGGTTCTTAGAACAGTGCCTGACACATAGCAGGCACTCCAACACTGATGTAATGATTGAATGCCTCTCAGAATTAAATCCAAAGGAGAGATCGGCATCATTTCTCACTGTGCTCGCTCTGCCTTCTTTCTCTTGAACTTTCTGGGACTGCTCTCTGAGTCGCAGGGCACTGCTGCAGTGATGACCGCTGAAGCTGACTGGCTCTCAACCGCATAGCCTGTTTTATTTAGACTCCTGTTTGCACAAGGCTGTGCTCACTGGGAGCCTCTCAGCTAAGGGAGGTGCAGCACCTGCCTTCTCCCAATGGCTTGTGTGGAGCTGATGGCTGCCTTTTGGACATTCTCAGGCTGGCAAAGCTTTTCATCATTAAAACTCATTTCCAGGGCAGGTTTCTGCCTTACTGCTCACTGTTGTTTAATCTCTGAGGTTCTTAACACCGTTTTTTCATACAGTCCATCACTAATATAATTTTCACTGACAGAAAAAAACTGAATAGAGAAAATGTCTCATTTTTGAATTTTGCCCCCAGAAATCACTTAATGTTTAGAGCCTGCTACCAAAGACAGCAGGTAAATATATTCCTTTTGGATGAAGCAGTGTTTTTTAAAATCCCCCAAACTCAAGTTTTTCTGGGGCTTCTTGTACATCCAAATGCCCAAAGCACATTTGGGATTAGATTTTACACTGAATATCTCATAATTTAAAGAAGATTCTATGAGTAACACTGTTCCTACTTTTGGTGACAGATTTACATTCGGCACGTTTCAGGTACAAATTCCACTGTGTGCACACATTTTGGTCTTGCACAGGCTCCTGGACTCTTAATGCCTGGCTATGTCTTTCAGGGTCTCAGGCTACAACAACTTCTGACATTTTGACTGTCAAACTTTGTGCTCTGCTGCTGGTTGTCCAGGTGGGCCATGCATTAGATCCAGGTACAAATTACCTGTTCAAATGATTTTTTTAAGTAAGACTTTCCCAAGCTATTAGAATATAAATGTTTCATAACAATATAATTCTCAAATTAAGACAAGTACAAAACATTCCTACTTGACTTCATTCCATGAGAAGAGCTTATTTCTTTAGTCTTGTCAATTAGTTTTCTTATCTGTGTGCTTATGAAGGAGGTTGAACCACAGAATTCTGGAGGTCTTTCAACTCTGAAATCTTCTATGATTTTCTTGGGTTTCATTGGAGGTCACAAATAGAACAGAGACATTCCTTATCATTTTAAACCTCTAAGTACTTAAAGAAATGCCAGAATAATATGAACTACTTTACGTGGTCTACTCGACTTTAAAAATATTTTTATTTTTTTGCTATGTGGCTTGTAGGATCTTAGTTTCCTGACCAGGGATCGAATCTGGGCCCTCAGAAGTGAGAGTACCAAATCCTAACCACTGGACCACCAGGGAATTCTCTACATGGTCTACTTTAAACATATCTTACACTTGTAGAATTTCAGGGAATTTTGTCAAGGAATACAGGAGGGTGATGAGAGACTGAGAATATAAATCCTACTCCCCAAATTTAAAGGAAGCCCCCCATCCCCGGCCATTTCCTTTAAGGATGTGAAACTAACTTACCAGCTATAGGATCCATGGCTTCCCTATTGCTTGGAGAATATGAACTCTGAGAAGAAGAAAGTCCACCAGTAGAACTGCTAGTAAAGTGCATGTTTGATCTGCGCGCACGAGGACCTCCTAACCCCCGGCCAGGGTGAAACATTCTACGTACATGTCGGACACCGCTCGACTCATCATAACTCCAAGGTTAAGAAAAGGACTCGGGTATTTCATAGTAACAATAAAATACATATATAAAAGAAGTCACTCGAGCCCTTGCAAGATAAGCATGCAGATTTCCCAAATTGTACGCATTTTAAAACAGCACATTTAGGAATACAAATGGCACAACTATGTCTATAAAGGCTATTAACTCTAAAAATGAACACTGGAATATAAAGCAATGTATGTGTATACTGTGTGTCTATATTGTATGTGTGTTTTCAAAGAGAAAAAAAAGTTTCTCCAGACGGGAAGAAGTTTCTTCCTAGGTTCCAACTACAAGGGCCAGAATTAATATCCCCTGACAAGGTGAAAGGTGCCACCTGGTCAGATACCCAAAGGGGACTATTCCCTTACCCACATACGTTCTTATCACAGTAACCACAAATAACAACCATCAGCTTTTATATCTGGTGAGAGCTGTGCTAATATACAGGCTAATCAAATCTCAGTGACCATCTGTAACGAGAAAGGAATAGTGCAAATAATTTAAATTCAGGACTCAAAGATTCCCTTCAGCTATCGGTTTTAATCTGTCAATGTGTGTGTGTGTGTGTGCGTTTTTCCAATACTGCTGTCAAGCAGAAAACCAGATTTGAATTTCTTGTGTTAAGTGGACACACAGAGAGTTAACAGCACATTTAACAAGAAGTCAAACCATCTTACACACATGTGTGTGAGTTAAACTGAACAAAGTCCCGAGGAGCAAACAGCAGCCAAAACTCGTGAGGACAACACTGTGTCTCGACACAGGCAAGTGTGAGTGTACAAGGAGGAGGGAGAGGGGGCTGGGGGAGCCACATGTTACAGCAGAAGAGATTTTCTTTTGAAGCTGTCAATATATAGGAAAAGAATTCTAAAAAAGAGGGGCTATATGTGTAACTGATTTACTTTGTTATTCAGCAGAAACTAACACAACATTGTAAATCAACTACACACCAATTAAAAAAAAAAATTCCCCAAACACAAACAAAAAAAGCAGCCAACAGAACAGCTACACAAGGCAGGCTAACTTTTGTGCTGGATTCCCAGTTCAGGAGTCATGTGGGGACAGGGTGGGCAGCCATAATGCACACTCTTTCATGGTATTCATGACATAGGCTTGGGCTCTACAGAAAGTGATGTTATGATCATCACACTTTATTTGTAAAAGTATAAAAAGTACACTTTAGGGATTTCCGTGGTGGTCCAGTGGTTAAGAATCTGCCTTGGAGTGCAGGGGACACAGGTTCGATATCTGGTTGGGGAACTAAGATTCCACATGCCTCAGGACAACTAAGCCCACACTGCAACTACTGAGCCCAACACAACCGGAGTCTCCTGTATTGCAGGCAGATTCTTTTCCAATATCAGGGAAGTCCTGCCAAATAAATAAAGAATTAAAAAAAATAAAAAGTACACTTTAGGAAGAGTTCTACCAAAGTGGGGAAAAAAAAAAAAAAGCCTGGTTACAAAGAGGCTTAGAAACAAGTCACTCTCTCATGTCAAACAAAATTATCACATAGTGGCACTTGAAGAACTTGACAAATTAGTTGTATTTCCAGGAAAACTGCTATGCCAACATTTTACTTTCTAGAATTTAAAAATAATAGTTGCTAGTAATCTAAAATGCAGCATTTGACTTCTCTTATTCTCATTTTTACATAATTTATTTTTTCTTGGTAATGAAAGACTCATACACATCTACAAAAGATGGTTGTGGATGACATGGGACATTCTACTGAATGAATGCTGATTTCACTAGAGGTCCTTGAACCTGCTGGAGAAGTGCAGGATAATGGCATGGTTTTTTAAAATTTTTTGCCTAGCTACTCCACGAAGATGGAGTGAAGAATAGATCAAGTTGTAACTCTTTTGGGTATTGTTATAGAATTCTTTTATACAAAATGCGAAGTAACTAACAGGCTAAAAGTATTCTTGGCCCATTTGGATTTTCATGTAAGCACTGCTTTCTTCATTTTGCTTTCAGTGTCCCCTGCACTTAGCAGAGAGGAAGAGTGGGCTCCTCTGTTCATTCAGTACTTGCCCCAGACTGGCTCAGACCAGGCTGATCTTCTCATTTCTCAGGAAGGTTCCATAGCTTTATCTTTCCATTAGTTTCCACTTGAAAGTGAAAGTGTTAGTCACTCAGTCATGTCCAATTCTCTACCACCTCATGGACTGCAGCCTGCCAGGCTCCTCTGTTGAGATTCTCCAGGCAAGAATACTGGAGTGGGCTGCCATTTCCCTCCTCCAAGGGATCTTCCTGATCCAGGGATGGAACCCCGGTCTCCTGCATTGCAGGCAGATTCTTTACTGTCTGAGCCACCAGGGAAGCTTTCCATTAGTTTCCACTTATCTTCCCCCAAACTCTAAAGGGTCAAATTTCTAATAAGAAAATTATGTTCTGTGATCAAGGGCTGAGAGCTGAAGGACAGGAACACCAAGTCTAAGGTTGTCTTATGATTGCCAGGAGGCAAGCAAAGGTATCAGAATGGAGTCTGGCAGAAAGAAAGGCTGTGATTAGCTCTTGATTGCTTTAGACTGCAATGAACACTAAAACCTTCCCAAGAGCACACAGCCCTAATAGGTGATAATTTTAGAAAGACAATTCATAACTTGAAACCAGAAGCACTGAGTCTACAAATAAATGTACTCTGGTGGGCCAGTAATCTCTTGCAGAGTATAGAGAATACTGTCAGGAACCATCATGAGACTGGCTTGGGAGGAGAAGCAGAAATCAAAGCGGGAAAGAAATTTAGAACTGGATCTGACCTTATGCTGCCCTACTCAGATGGGCAGGAAGCCCCACGGGGCACACCTGCCCACCACCCAGCCTATAAGAGACTATGGCAACAGAGAATACAGATGGCGAGCAAGTGTATCATCCACACAGTTAATGAACTAACTAGATTTTAATTTGGATTAGCATTTTCCACTTTTGTATGAAAACACCCTCCTGAAGACTTGTAACCTGGTCAAATTGTCTTAAAAAAATAATAAACCTGATGGCAAAGAACTGAAGATAATGAGCAAGTGCATTTCACTTACTGACCACTTTTCATGTAATGGTCACAGCGTGGAAAAAGAGAAGTAAGAAATCGCACCTCAACGCCGTATCACTTTTAGGAAAATGTCAAATCAACTAAGATAATTTGGAGGTTAGTTTTGTCCCTGGGAATACTGCCCTTAAAAGTCATCACAATGACAAATGTTGCAAACAACTTTTTCCCTTGTTGCATCTCAAAAGGATATTAAATCTCTAGGGGCTCTGTGTTCAAGTGTAAGATGAGCTGCAAAGTCATCCGTGACATGATTAGGATCGCCTCCAGGTAACGCTGCACATATTGGACAAATCTGAAATGAAAGCAGAGAAAGCAGATTTACTTATCGATAAACATTGATCAGGTATCTTTCTGGATGAATATTTTATTGTAATTTTTACCCTGACCAGGTTTTAACCAGGCAAAAATACAGCAGATCCTGAACTAGTGTACAGCGTGGAGGCTGAACAAGAGCCACAGGCCTGAATGTGGTGACTTTCCACTGAAGCAGACCATTTGTCGGGGTCAGACAGACAATTCTAAACACACAGGTCAAATTGGAGCTCTGGCAAATTCGTCTGCATGGTCTAGCAAACTATTTTCCATAAAAAAGTTTTTCAGTGTGCCATTTAGTGCACGTTCATGTCTAAGTCCCAACTGACTGGTAAACGCTGAGACATAATCTTCCCTAAAGTAACCTAGACTCGAGGGATAATCACCAAACAAGACAGCACAGCTCTTATTAAAAATGCAACTGCACAAACTTAAACACTCTGAATGAGGTACAGTAAGACAGACAATGACAACTGATAATATGCAAATATGCTCTATTAATTCTGAATGGGACTTCTAAGATGGGAAAGGGGGTAAAGATAATTTTTAGAACTTTATTTCCCAGAGGGATGGGAGGCAGGACAAAAGCTTGTGGTCAGAGCAGAGGAGGCTTGAGAGGTTGGGAGTGTAGTTTCTGAAACAGCAGTTTCAACAGAGATGGTGAAATAGGAGGCAGAAGGAAAGGACAGAAAGAATGTGGAACTTTCAGGGTTGAAGCCCTTACTTTTTCAGAAATCCAACTGGACAGATGATGGCCTAAAAGTGGAAGCCAAGCCCTGAAGTATGAACTTCAATCTCAAAGAACAGAGCCAAGAAGGAAGGTCTGAGCTAAGAAGCACAACCAAAGGGAGCCCCAGGACCTGGACGGTGGAAGGTTTTGGCCTGTGCCCCTCTAGGGACAGGGGAGCTGAGGGCAGGATACAAGATTCAACCTTGCCATTGTATATGTCATATGCCTAAGTACTTTCACTGGGAGTAAAACCAGGCACCTGACTGACCTTACTGTAGGCTCACTGCTTACAGAGGCAAAGGAGAGGAGATGGCAGGAGAAAGGTGAGACCTGAAAAGACAGTAGTAGGATATGGGGGAAGACAAACTAGTCTGATTCCTAGAGCCTGAGTGAACACAAATCCCTGTCTCTAATGACTAGAAATCGGAAGTCCTGGAGACCACTGTGATCCAGTTCCTCCTAAAGTGCAAACAGTCAGCTGTCCTGATGATCTGCCTCAGGACTCTGAGAAACAGCCTCAAGAAGACTTAAAGATGCTCAAGAAAAAAACACTGAAGCACGGACGTGTGCAAAAGAACAAGAGAGGTCACGATGGGATGTACCTCTGAGGCAAAGGAGAGAAAGAAGCAGACAGACACGCTTATGCTTTTTCCAGAAGATGCCAGAAAGATGGTCGTTTTTTCTGTGTCAGAGAGAAAAGCAACTGGATCTGTTTATGTTTATAGATAATCAACTCTCTCCTTACCAGAAAGTTGGTTTTTACTGTGTAGCTTCCTGTGCTGTGTGACACTGTGGGGTAGAGTCTGATATACTTATTTTACTTTTCACATGTTTCTGCCTTGTCTATAGATTGTAAACTCTGAGAAATGCAGGACAGTGTGATTTCTTTCTTTGTGGGAACTGTGACCAGATTTGTTAAAAGCAAAAAGATCGACATGGTTTAGACAAGCAAAAACAATCTCCAGTTGCAAGTATAAGATTTTTATCCAAACAGAAAACAAAGGAAGGCATCTTCCTTCTAAGGTACTTCCCTTTAGATTGGTCTTTGGATAAAATCTACGCATAACCTGAACTGCACAAAGAAGACAGCTACAGAAGTTGCAGTCCTCTGATGATGAAAGTAAATGGACTGAGCTGAGAAAAGTCTCCTTGAGAACATGCATTCCTGGAAGGAAGACAGAATAGGGAAGCACAGATACCAAACATACTAGGAATGTCCTAGTAAGACTGATAATCTCCTGCAAACTAGAAAAGCACCCTTGAGTTAGAGATGTAAAACATAAAGAAAAATCAAGATCCTTCTATATACTACTGTCTGTGAATTTCAGTTCTGTGACTTCGAATCTTTTAGATTTTACTATAGGGGTAAGGCAGGATGAAGGTATACAGACCGCTCCATCTAGAGAGCAATAAAACAGAAACAAATACTTCCTAGTAATCTGGGGTAAAGAAGCACTGGGGTGGAAGGGCCACCTAGCTCGGCAGCTGGCACAGGAGAATCAGGAGACTAGATGAGAACCAAATGGAACATGGTGCCACCCCTGGGTCACACGAAGTTAACTCAAATGAGGACCTGGAAAGGAAAATGAAGTGTTGATGGGACCAGAGGCCACCTTGCAAGTTTTTAGATTTTATGCTGAGCAAGTGAACTCATGTTTCAGGAGAAAAACTTTGGTAACTCAAGGTTGTACTTTCTGAGACAATGCAGGGAACAAGAGGAAGAGGGAAAAACAAGAGTGAAGTGGGGCAGGAGGAACAGAGATGAGGTGAGAATGGAAAGAGGCAGATGCCACAGTGCACCCAGGGGCACGAATGCAGCATATCTCTGAGTGCATCTTTACTTCCCCAAGACAGCACCTAATATTTTTTACAAGACAGGCAAAATTCACACAAAAGATAAACTACTGACCCTAAAATTATGAGTCTGTCAACGCTGATATTTATCATATTTCTACTGCCACATGATACAAAAGTACCTATCATTAGGACAAGAAAAGTCCATTAATTTACATTAACTGAAAATTATGACAATTAACACTGTAAATCAACTATACTTTAATAAAATACAATTTTTAAAAATCACAACAATTTGCTGACATTAAGGCTGACTGAATTGGCCTAAGTGTTTCCTAAACTTGGCTAAGGATATCATTCACCTGGAGCATTTGTTAAAAATAGAGTTTCCTAGACCCCTGCCTAGAAAGTGATTCTAGGTTTGAGAATCTGTATTTTGAGAAGGATCCCAGTTAGTTTATAGTTAGAAAGCTTGGTAAACACTGCTTAAATATACAATGGTATTGCAAAATAATACTTTACCCTGTTGTGTGAAACACCAAATGTTGTCCCCTGCTACCCGCCCACCTCCTTATTCACAGATGTCCTTGATATTCTCAGTCTTTGCTTTCCCTCGAGTATTTCCCCTCTGCTTCATCCTGCCACTGAGAGTCACTATCAGTCCTGCTTTTTATCTGCAGCACCTGTGGGAGCCTTTACCAATGTGCTGAGGTAAGACTCCAGCCAAAAACGTAACAGAGTTTCCATTTTTCCATATGGTCCCAGTGCATGATGGCCAGCGAGCAACCAGTCAGTGCAGATCCTTAATATGGGTGGTCACCTGTGTGACCAGTGTCTAGAACACACCTCCTGAAGTCATTAGGTAAAATGCTATAAGTCACTACTGAACTTACAAAACCTTTTTCCCTATGACAGGTTATGTGCATAAAAAAAATATAAAATCAGCTTGCTTTTAAGCCAGCCCCCACTACAATTAGCAACCAGTCTAAATCAAGTTTGGATTTCCCCCAGCCTCTTTCTTGAATTGGAACACCCCCTCCAGATGGTGTTCTCTGTCTGGCTCTGTTCAGTGCTTTAAAACAAGAGAGGAAGAGTTAAGTTCCTAAGATGTGGTGAGTTCTCTTCCTCTCTCCCTCCCCTTTTTTGGATAGACTTCACAATATGTTTTTTTGCCGGTTTTGTTTCCTGCTACAGAAAAATGCATTAAAAAAAACTGCTTATGATCCAGCATAAAACCTGGAACCTAGACTGCAGCATTAGAGAAATTGGTCTTTCACTAAATCACTCAGCACCTGCTGAGGAGCCAGGTTGCTTCTTCACCAGCAGGACGATCCACTTTGATGCACCATCTTCCCAGACCCCTTGACTCTGCCCTTCATCTCAGATCCTGGGACACCATCCTTCTTCTCAACAGCAAATGCCTTAAGTGAAATAACCACCTTGGCAATCAGCACTTCTTGACTAGGTTTCTGGATCAAAAGCTTGATTTCTTTGTCTGTTCTAATTTTAGATCCATGAGAAACATTTCCCTTTTGAGAATACAGGTTCAAAGGCTGTGATTTCCCTACCTCATCTTCTACTATTACTTTCTGATGACACTGGATGTCTGAGGCATCATTTCTCTGATGACTATGCTCCTGTAACAGGGAGCAAACGCTTCGAGGTAAATTCTACCCTTTCTGGATTCATGCTCATCTATATAATCATTATGTTTAAGTTCATCATGTTTCAAAAGAACTACAGAATCACTCAAAGCCTACTACCCTTCCCTTCCCAACTGAGAGCTGAGATGGCCTGAGGATGGAAAAAGGCCATTCCTGGGTACTGGGGCAAGCACTCCTACTCACTGTCCACCAGACCAGGTGGACAAACACTCTGGTTTTAAAGGTTCTCCACTATCTGGCCCCATTTGGCGCATTTGATTTTGTTTCCCACCCCAGTCCACAACAATCGATGACTTTCTATCCTCTCCACCTACCATGTTCTTTCTATCACTGAATCCTGGTTCATGCCTCTTCCCTCCGAGTAATGCCATTCCTTCCCATTCTGTCCACTTTTTGAAATAACACCCATTCTCAAGGGCTACCTCAATTCACAAAATCCTGACTCCTTTTGGCATTTTTCTCCAGTTGTGTCAGAAAAGCCAGTTTGCTTTTTAGACATGCCGTAAGGTGCATGTGGGTAGAGGTCCTGTTTTAAGTTTACTACGCTGACAGACTTCCCTGGTGGCTCAGACGGTAAAGCGTCTGCCTACAATGCAGGAGACCCGGGTTTGATCCCTGGGTCAGGAAGATCTCCTGGAGAAGGAAATGACAACCCACTCCAATATTCTCGCCTGGAAAATCCCTTGGACAGAGGAGCCGCTTAGGCTGCAATGCATGGAGTTGCAAAGAATCAGACACGACTGAGCAACTTCATTTTCACTTTCATGCTGACAGCCATCATGCTTTATATTCCCAGAATCTGATGACTTCAAAAAGCGTTACTTCACATGACGTATTAGAAGCAATGTTCCTGGTTAATGCTTGGAGAGACACACTGAGAACATACAAGGACATACAGGGTCTTGAGTAAGACCAACAAATGCTTCCCTGTCCAAGCTGTCCTTAATAACCGACCCAGGCATGACCTAGAACAGCCTTTCTTCTAACATTATCCGTCTGGGGGCAAAGAAGTGGAGTAAATACTGTGTTCTATCGGTTTCCTCAATTAGAGCTAACAACTCAGTTAATTTTTGCTCAGGCACCCCCACTTTTTCTTACACAAGGCCCTCTGCAGCCCCTACTCCACGTTTCCCTGTCAACTCCTTTTCCATTCTTCATTCCTTTACTACAGCTGTGAGTCAACTTATGAAGTTAATCATGGTTGAAAAGATCACAATACCCTTGTCCCTGAGGATTGACAAGTTCTAAAGCAAAATCAAAGTGCAGTGAAGAAGCTGTCTGTTGCCATAACTCTACTGTCTGCAGAAAAGCTCTGCTTATTTCTTCTTTATGTGAATGTGCTTTTTCCTTCCAGTAATCAGACAAGAAGAACACATAATTCTCCTGTGTTAATACTACACTAACTTTCTAGCATAAGGTTACTTAGGCCTTCCCAAGCTAGCTTTGAAATCAAAGTTCACTTCATGAAAAAAACAAAAAACAAAGTTCACCACTTGATGTGTTCTGCCAACTTATATGCTTATCATGCTCTCAGTTCCAAACCAGGTGTCTAAAGGACATTTACAAAAACAGCCTCTTTTAAAAGTTGGTGTGGGTCTTCCATTTTTTAAACAAAAAATGTCATAAATTCAAATAAAACATTTAAGTAAAGCCTTATGTGTGTCATTTAAGATAGGGGCAACTCTTGAAGTGCAATAAGCACACTTCTTTCTGTGCTGCTCTTTTCAACTGGGTCCTAATTTCCATTAAGTTAAAGGACTTATGCTGTCAAGTCCAGATAAGCAGGTAAAGTTGAAGTTCTGACAGGTTATATTTGTTATACTGTATAGTTTTGCTACATGGATTAACTACTTATGTATTTACTGAGTAAATATTTAGGTACAATTTATGTCTGGGGCTTCCCAGGTGGTGATAGTGGTAAAGAATTCATCTGCCAATGCAGGAGATATAAGAGACAGAGGTTTGATCCCTGGGCTGGGAAGATCCCCTGGAGAAGAGCATGACAATCCACTCCAGTATTTTTGCCTGGAGAATCCCCATGGACACAGGAGCCTGGCAGGCTACAGCCCATGGGATCGCAAAGAGTCAGACACGACTAAGCAGTTGAGCAGCACGTCTGGGACACAATTCGTGTCTTCCTTTTTAAGGGGCTCTTAAATTCACCTCTAGAAATAACCTAGGCTTATTCTGTAAAGCAGATTTTCTGGTCATCTGCAGTACAATGGGGGTGTTTCTGGTTTTGTTTTTATTTATTTGATTGTGCAGGATCTTCACTGTTCTGTGCAGGATCTTCACTGATACATGTGGGATTTAGTTTCCCAACCAGGAATTGAACTCTGGTTCCCTCACTGGGAGCACAGAGTCTTAACCACTGGACCACCAGGGAAGTCAGTGGGGGTGTTTTTAACAAAGTTTCTTTTACTGAAAAGTGATGATCCTGGAGAAGCTGTTAGAATTTAAAACCATGACACACAAAACCCCTTACATGCATTACATTTTAATCCTCATACAAAAAGCCAGAATTGACATTCTACTGAGTTAACAACTGCTAAGGCTAACTGATAACTCCAGGGTTTTGGCTTTCTTGCCAACTTAAAAGTAGTTTATCTGATCAAACCTGCATATATAATGAAAATAAGACCGAAGGGTGAAGTTTTGCTTTGAGAAGATTCAAAAAGTAGAAAATCTGTGCTACATGGGCAATAACCCTCTGGGCCCTTCTCTAGAAGCATCTAGCTTGTAGCTACATGCACCTTAGCCATCTGTCCAACACAGATACAGGGTCTTTCAAGAGCTGAGGGAGCACACTGTTTAACTCAATCATAATCTCACTTCCTATTGTTGCACTGGAACACTCAAATTAACTCATAATTAAGTATGAGCTACTTCGTACTGAATTTATTTTTCTCCTCAGTTCTATTTTCCCATTTTAATGCTTGGGTTGGGACTGTTGCCTGCTTCCAAAGAGCAGCATTTAGAATGTTAGGGAGTTGTTGTTAAACATAAAAATTCCTGTTTTCCTTTACATTTTTATCTATGGTTTAAAAGTACTAAATAATTAAAGTTTTGGTTTCAAACATGTTTCCTGACATAAATTTAAATCCAATGTGTATACTGATGTGTTGGGAACTCATAAAACTTGAAAAAACATCAATTTAGCCATAATGAAAAATAATTCCAAAGTGGTCAGAGCAGTCCCATTTCTTTATCCTGTTCACAGGTCACCCTGAATGTGAGCAATTATGCCCATGAACACTTAGAGAAAAAAAACCCCAATGTAAGCTTGACTGTTGCTTCCTCGGTGTCAGTGATAAAGAATTCACCTGCCTATACAGGAGACTTGAGTTTGATCCCTGGGTTGGGAAGATCCCTGGAGAAGGAAATGGCAACCCACTCAGGTACTCTTGCCTCGAAAATTCCTGGAGAGAGGAACCTGATGGGCTACAGTCCACGGGGTCGCAGAGTCGGACATGACTTAGCAACTGAACAACACAAAGCTTTACTGTTTTCATCCATCCTTCACCTGCAGGCTTAGAGAAAGAAAAGGAAAGAGGCATCTTGTGTTGTTAAGTGGTGTTGGAAAGTACCTTCGAGCCACAGGGGGACAGGTACAGGGAAGGCTGCACCCAAAGCCAGAGACAATTTTAGTGAAAACTCACAAATGACTCTACCTAAGTTAGTTAGGGATTATACTGCTTATAATGAGTTTAAACTAGAGTCTGACAATGACAGAAGCTCTGTGGGCTCCTCTTCTCCAGAGCTTAATGATGTCAATAAGGCTGAGTCTGGTAGGATTTCCTGGAAAAAAACCACCTCAGCTGTGAATACCAAGATTGGCATCTTAAAGTAATTTTCTTAACCAGTTTTCTTTTTTTTTTAACCTGAGGAGCACAATGGGAAAAGAAGGGGTACCAGGAGAAGAAGAGACAAAGTGGAAAAGGGCTTAAGAAACTTCCAAGTTACCTTACAATTTGCCAACAGCTGTCAGGGGGCTCCCATCTTTAATTATACCACACTTTCTACACATTTTTATGCATGCTTTCCGAAAAGAAGCTCCATTACTAGGCACTACCTTGAAGTTAGCTGTCTGGACACTGAACTAGACAAACCAGGGTTTCACAGGACAAAGAAGAAATCAAATCAGTGGCCAAAGGAAAAAAACTCAAAACTAATGTCTCTACGTGCACTGCTCTCTTCCCAGCACTCCCCTTCATACTGGGTGCTTCTCCCATTCTGCAAACAGCCTACTCATATCCCCTATGGGAGTTTATTTCAACACAGAGGAAGGTACAGAGCAAAAAAAACCTACCCACAGTAACCACATATTCTGAAATACTAGGCACAACACTTTCTTGGAAAAGCTATCATCATCTGATTCTCACAATATTTTAAAAGACTGCCCTTCTGGTTTTCACATCACCTAAAGGAACTAATTTCTCATAGAAACATCTTTTAAAATACCATGACACCCATATAAATAGAATTATCCTCGAACAACCTAGAATCCCCAACGCACCTCCTATCATTTCCTTCCCTGCTATCAATATCAACTCAAAAATCTACTGGGAAACCAATGGCTATATCACCGTTTGTTGTTGTTCAGTCACTCAGTTGTGTCTGACTCTGCGACCCATGGATGGCAGCACATCAGGCTTCCAGTCCTTCACCATCTCCTGGAGCTTGCTCAAACTCATGTCCATTGAGTCAGTGATTCCATCCAACCATCTGGTCCTCTGTCGTCCCCTTCTCCTCCCGCCTTCAATCTTTCCCAACATCCTGGTCTTTTCTAATGAGTCAGTTCTTCACATCAGGTGGCCAAAGTATTGGATTTTCAGCTTCAGCATCAGTCCTTTCAATGAATATTCAGGGTTGATTTCCTTTAGGATTAACTGGTTTGATCTCCTTGCAGTCCAAGGGACTCTCAAGAGTCTCCTCCACAGTCCAAAAGCATCAATTCTTCGACGTTCAGTCTTCTTTATGGTCCAACCTTTACCTCCATACATGACTACTGGAAAAACCACAGTCTTGACTAGATCGACCTTTGTTGGCAAAGTAATGTCTCTGCTTTTTAATATGCTGTCTAGGTTGACCATAGCTTTTCTTCCAAGGAGCAAGTATCTTTTAATTTCATGGCTACAGTCACCATCTGCAGTGATTTTGGAACCCAAGAAAATAGTCTGACACTGTTTCCACTATTTGCCCATTTATTTGCCATGAAGTGATGGGACCAGATGCCATGATCTTCGTTTTTGAATGTTCGTTTTTGAATGTCGAGTTTTAAGCCAGCCTTTTCACTCTCCTCTTTCACTTTCATCAAGAGGCTCTTCAGTTCCTCTTTGCTTTTGCCATAAGGTTGCTGTCATCTGCATATCTGATGTTATTGGTATTTCTCCTGGCAATCTTGATTCCACCTTGTGCCTCAACCAGCCTAGCATTTCACATGATATACTTTGCATATAAGTTAAATAAATAAGTAGGGTGACAATATATAGCCTTGATGTACTCCTTTTCGAACAACCAGTCCATTGTTCCATGACTGGTTCTAACAGTTGCAAGATCTGCATACACGTTTCTCAGGAGGCAGGTAAGGTGGTCTGGTATTCCTGTCTCTTGAAGAACTGTCCATAGTTTATTGTGATCCACACAGTCAAAGGCCTTAGCGTAGTCAATGAAGCAGAACTATATGTTTTTCTGGAATTCTCTTGCTTTTTCGATGATCCAACAGATGCTGGCAATTTGATTTCTGGTTCCTCTGCCTTTTCTAAATCCAGCTTGAACATCTAGGAGTTTGTGGTTCAGCTAGCTGCTGAAGCCTAGCTTGCAAAATTTTAAGCAGTACTTTGCTAGCATGTGAGATGAGTGCAATTGTGTGGTAGTTTGAACAGTCTTTGGCATTGCCCGTCTTTAGGACTGGAATGAAAATTAATCTTTCCGAGTCCTGTGGCCACTGCTGAGCAGTTTTCCAAATTTTTTGCTTTGAGAAGTCCATGAACAGTATGAAAAGGCAAAAAGATACCACCCTTAATAACCGAGAATATTACTACTGTCTGATTTTAAACAAGTAAATGTGCTCAAAATAACTATTATTAAAAACGTGCAGTTAGCCAAATACTAGAGATAGAAAAAAGTGATTTATAAAATAGAAAGTGTTCTGCATCAAAGGGAATGAAAAGCACAAATGGTAAAAGTACCAAATACCAGTCTTCTGTAACCTGTCTAAGTGCAGCTGAGCAGCAGCAAGATAGCTGCCTGCAGCAGAGGTATTTTTCAAGTCCTATGTTAATTCAATAAAATACCATGGTTAGTTCACAGAAAAGCAGACTACACAAGCAGTAACAGTTTAAAAACAGCCTATTTTTAAAACAAAGTGTATTTGGCTTTTAAATGCTTATTTTTCTTGATTACCTGCTTATAAGAGTAAATAGTCAATTATAATATTTAAGAAAATGTACAAGATTGTATCAGCAGGTTTGTAAAAATTATGGCTTACATCACTATTACTGCTCCTAATAAGGAAATACCTGTGTTGGGAAGTTACCAGCTCTATATGTCTACATATTAAAATGGTCTTTCAATGAAATACAGATACTACATTGATGGTCAAAATTTAAAAGTCCCATATACAACTAAAAAATATGTAACTTCTCATAGCCCTGATGTATAAACCATATCTGTCACATTATTTCGGTTTGCAGTTTATTTCATCTAATATTAAGAATCAAATGCATCTAACTGTTTATACACAAAATGCCACAATGATGAGGGTAATTTCTATTCTGTGCTCTATGATTCCTTTTAATTGACATTCAATTGTCTAAATATTAAATAAATTATCAGCTAAAACAGATTATTCTGACTCACTAAAAAAAGGTTTAAAAGACCTTTTACGTCATCATGTTTCTCCAAAAGAATAAAATTGTCTAAAGTCTGATTATGGAGAATTTCTAAAATCATTCTTTTTCCTTGACTTTTATTTTATTGTTTAATCAAACTGGTATAAATGGAACACAATACAACCATGCTATTATTACAAAAACATCTAGGTCTTTACTAAAATGGGAGGGGCTGTATCACCTGCATGGATGAAAGAGGACCTCAAAGCAGGAGACTGCCCTATGCTCCTTTCTGGAGATGAAGAAAACAAAGAGTAAACCAAATGAAAATCAGAAAGTGAAAAGCTTGCAGCAGGGAATACTAGAGAACTGATGTGGCTATGAACAGCGCAATACACTGCAACACAGATTTCTAGAAGTGAGAAGAAAACTTTGGTGAACCCAAAAGTGCTTTTACCTTTTAAAATGTAACATTCTTAACATAAAATTGCAAGAATTTATTAAATAAAGAACTGAAATATTAATTATATATCATTAATTAGAGGTAAAGGTACTTTTCACTTAAAAAACAACAATAAAAATTCCTGAAGGCTTTCTGATAAGCTGCAGTGCCAGTCAGCAAATGTGAGACTTAAGAAATTACCAGGAATCACGCTTAACGTTTTTATGTTCCAGGCTTTCCTACCACGTTTCTTGCACACTCCATGGCCACCTCCTCAGCAGATTCTTCATGTTTGCACTCCCATTTCACCTCCAGTGCTCACTTCTACTACCAGCTGATAGATTTTGATAACTACGTACTACTTCCGTTCCTACTTCTTCCCACAACCAAAAACTAGTTAGTTGTCCCAATCTACCTGATTTCATAACTATGAGGGGTTTTAAGAACTTGCCCTTAACTTCAAAAATCACACTGTTTATCAGATTTGGTGTTTATAAAAAGACTCTTGAGATTATACCCAATCCGCTTGAAAAATTTTAATCAGCTTCACTATGCATTCTATGTCGTGTTGTTTTTCATGATATCTAGTTTTGAAGAAGCCTCCATATCCTCACATCAAAAGCTCAAGTAATTGGAAATTAACCTTAAGAAGGGAGGGGAATCTTAGGTGAGGGCCTTAGAGTCCCAAGTTGAAAAAAATGAGGCAAAAATACAGATGACTACAAAGCTATTAACCTTCCATAGACTTTCGTATTAGCTGTGCCAGGCAGTAATGAACACTCACTAATGATGACAGTAACATTTACAGTGATATACCCTCCTGCCCCTAAAAGTTCCAAAGGGAGGATGGTTAGAGGAGTGAGGTCCCAGGGGACGGTACAAGCTGGTGGTGCAGAGGATCGGTGCAGTAAATGCATGGGCAAAGAAGGACAGCACTTTGAGCATGTAGAAAGAAAAATATGAGCAGGAATAGAAAAGGAGATACAGTTATTATGTGACTCTTAATCCCTTACCTACCAGAATGACATGAGTCACTACTGAACTCCAGAATTCAAAAATGTCTGTTTACCATGACTTGGCAAAACAGAGGAAGGGAGGGTGTTGAGAGGGGACATACAGTAAAATCAGGTGGATATTTACATGTAACTGTAACACATCAGAGCTCATAACATGCTTCACATATATACCTAGAGGCATTCAAAATACTTAACTGGCATGTTATCAGCAGTGATCCTTAAGCACAGACCCCTGGCAGTATGCCACATGTGGTACACCTGCTGAATGCAGCCCTGGATCTGGGACATGACCTACTTGGTTCAAAGAATCAAGCATGCTCGTACCAAAGATTCTTGTCTGCTTGTTACTTTTCACTTTGAAATGTCTGGTATTCTATGAATGGGAACAGAGGTAGATGCAGGGTTCATGCAGACTAAGAGCTGATGAGGAGGGAGAAATCCTTAGAGTATTCCACAAATACGAATATGAAAAAGTAGTATGGCCACTGCCTTGAGCTATGTTCCCAAAGTTGGGGAACTAAAGCAAGGCATATAATTGAATACAACTTATGAGAGACAGAGCACAAAACCTATGTGTAGATGGTATTTAATTTTCAAACAACGTGTATCAGGCAGGTACAAAGGACTATAAATAAATTGTATTTACTTTCTGGAAAAATAAAGGCAAAGCTGCTGGTGGTTAATTCTCATTTTTAAAAATGAACAATTTTTCATTCATAGAGAGGACTTGAATTTTCACTGGACTCTCCAATTTTAGATATGGAAAATGGACACATTGTCCTGTCCCAGTGGGGTGATGAAAGTACAGTACAATACTAGGGTCTATTGGCTAAGACAATGATTTTAAGAATGCCTGGTTTACAACTGGGAAACTGCCTTATTATGATAAATAAATATTCAAATACAAGAGAATTTAAACCAAAGAGAAATTATTCCAACTTTTCCGTGTAACCAGGGTAGACACACAGTCAAATCATCATTCTTCCCATTGTTATCTAGGACTGTTCCAGAAGGAAGCAAAATCACCTTTGCAGAATAAAAAGAACAAATTAAGTCAAATGTGACAATAGTGTTCTGAGGTTCCGCAATGTGTAGATGAGAGCACTTATGAGCTGTTAGGAAAATTTGATTTGAGAACTACATAATGGAAATTTACGAACTGTTTGGACTATAAACCTTATAACAACTTTAACATCAAATTAATAGTGTACGTGGCAATAAGAGTGAACCTCACAGCTGTAACAGCAGGGCTGTAGCAGAGATGGGATACGACAGCAGCTAAGTAGGGACTCTACAACCCAGAGGGGCTCTGGCTGAGCTCAAACATCAGGTTCCGCCTTTAAGTTTCACTTAATTTGTTCTGAGTACGTTCAGGGGTTTCTGCACTGAAGCAGGGTGCAGCTGTTTATGCCCAAGCTCTCCAAGTCCCATCCCATACGCCCAGCTCTCCTGGCTTACTCTACTGGTACCAATGGGAAATGAGGGAAGTGGACTCTTTGGGGGTGACACATCATTTCTTGAAGTTGGAAATATGCTGACTCAGATGTTAGGTAAAATATCTACAATGTTTTCGAGGCAAGACTCGGTGTGTTATTCTGAGTCCCTGGCCACTGGCAAAGATCAAAGTAGGAGGAACTTCTAGGGGCTCAAAGCTTTGACCTAAGAAACAAGAGATATGGTCTAATGAAAACCAAGTAAGGTCAATGATATATTACAGTGAGATGTAACAGTGGATTACTACTTAATATGTGACTAAAGATTTTAAAATTTTCTTATGAATGTTTCCTTACAGAAGAGAAATCAACCAGGTAGCAAGAATACTATAAAAAGCCATGTGCTGGGCTTCCCTGGTGACTCAGTGGTAAAGAATCCACCTGCCAATGCAGGAGACACGGGTTTGATCCCTGGACTGGGAAATCCCACATGCCATGGAGCAACTAAGCCCATGCTCTACAACTACTGGCCCTGTGCTCTAGAGCCCAGGAGCTGCCAACTATTAGGCTCACGCATTGCAACTACTGAAGCCTGCGAGCCCTCGAGGCCATGCTCCACAACAAGAGAAGCCACTGCACTGAGGAGTCCAAGGACCCCAACTAGAGAGTAGCCCCTGCTCGCTGCAACCAGAGAAAGGCTCGTGCAGCCACAGAGACACAGCACAGCCATAGATAAATAAGTAAATTTTTTTAAAAAAGAGAGAGAGATGTGTGTTTCAAGTCAGGGTTTTTTAAGCCTTTTCACCAAGCATCTACTAAAGGCTCCTGAATTTGGTTAAGATGCCACACTGTGCTTTTAGCAGCAACAGGGAAAGAAAGGCTAGTGGGGACAAGAAGGGGGCACCATCTTGTACACATGCAGCTTCCCAGGATGTGTAAAAGTTGCTGTTAAGAGATAATTTTAACAATTATCATGCAAACAGTAACAGTACACTTAGCAGGAGGCAGAACATAGTGACAGAGCTCTATCTTTGTGTTAGAAACAATGTACTTTACCGGACGATTTAGACTGTTTCACTTACCACTTCTGTTGATGTTTCTGCGTGTTCAGAAGTAACATGTTCTTGAAGAGATGTCTCCGTATAGCCCATTTTTCCACAATAGGGACAAGTAAAAGACTGTGGCTGCTCTACGGAGAAAGCTTCCCCACCATAGTATAAATCTGAAAAACAGAGCAGAACTGCATTGAGAAATAATTACCAATTTTTAAAAAATACAGAAAAATGTAGCTCAGTCATATCTGACACTTTTGCAACCCCAATGACTGTAGCCCACCAGGCTCCTTTGCCCATGGGATTCTCCCCGGGTTCAATCCCTGAGTCAGGAAGATCCCCTGGAAATGGAAAGCAACCCACTCCAATATTCTTGCCTGAAAAATCCCATGAACAGAGAAGCCTGACAGGCTACAGTCCATGGGGTCGCAAAGAGTCAGAGATGACGACCACATATACCTATTTTTTTAGTATATCACTTCATTACAAACATCTCATTATTTAACATGAAACAAATACCTAATTTAAGAGGATAGGATCATTTCTGTGAGAAGAGAAAATGAAAGAAAGCGTTTATTACATGACACATTTCTTCATTCTTTGGGAGATTTCGACTACCTTAAAAATACTTAAACCCATTATGTATATATTGATCATTTGTTATATGTACAAGACTTGCCAGGTGAATTTGGGGTAGGTGAAGATAAATGTACTTAAAAAAAAAAAAAAGAACAGAACAGAACTTCCTTACCTGATAAGGGGCACCTACAAAATCCCCAAGCTGACATCATACTTACTGGTGAAAGGGTGGATGCTTTCCCCTAAGACCAGGAAGAAGACAAGAATTGCCACTCTGGCCATTTCTATTCAATATTTTAGTGGAGAACCTAATCATAGTAGGCAAGAAGATGAAATGAAAGGCATCCAGATGGAAAGAAAGCAGTAAAACTCTCTATTAGCAGATGACAGGATCCTGTATATAGAAAATCCTAATGAATCCACTAAAAAAACTAGCAGAACTCATAAACGACCTCAGTGACATTAAAAGATACAAGATCTGTACCTGGGGTGGTGGGACTGAAAGACTAGGATTAATATACACACTGCTATATATAAAATAGATAACCAATAAGGACCTACTGTATACAGCACAGGAAACTCTACTCAATACCCTGTAATGACCTATATAGGAAAAGGATCTCAAAGAGCAGACATATGTATATGCATAACTGATTCACATCGATGTACATCTGAAACGAACACAACACTGTAAATCAACGATACTTCAATCAAAATAAAAACAAAACAGATGAAACAGCAGACACAGAGGAAGCTCTAAAAACTGAGAAGTTACCTTTTGTAAGAGATATTTACATTATGAGATAAATCTCCATCTGTACCAGGAAGAGAAGAGGTTCAGCACTAAACCTCTAGAAACTTCTATCAAAGGAGAGACAAAGACCTGAATTTACATAACAACTTAACTCTACAAAACAAAGTTACCCTTGTTTACCTCCCATAACTGGCCTCCTCCCCACCCAGCTCCCCCAAATCTTCTTTTGTCTTTAGCTTTAGAAGGCAATGACACTCCACTCCAGTACTCTTGCCTGGAAAATCCCATGGACGGAGGAGCCTGGTAGGATGCAGTCCATGGGGTCGCTAGGAGTCGGACACCACTGAGCGACTTCACTTTCACTTTTCCCTTTCATGCATTGGAGAAGGAAATGGCAACCCACTCCAGTGTTCTTGCCTGGAGAATCCCAGGGACGGGGGAGCCTGGTGGGCTGCCGTCTATGGGGTCACACAGAGTCGGACACGACTGAAGTGACTTAGCAGTAGCAGTAGAGATGGTATTTAAGATGAAGGCTTGGGCCATTTCAGGGAGTTACTGTTTTCCTGGGCATCACCCATGAATATAGAAGGTAGACATGTTACCAAACTTCTGTTAGTTTGTTTTTTTTTTTTAAATAAAAGATTTATGACAGAAACAAATTGTTTCTCCGTAACTTGGAGTGAGCAAACAAAAATTATTTAAAATTTCATTTACAATTGCAAAAAGAATAAAACATTTAGAAATACATTTAACAACAGAAGTGTAAAACTTATCCTTTGATAACTATAAACTTTTGTTGAAAGAAACGAAAGATGACCTAAATAAACAGAAAGACATCCTGCATTAACAGGGTAGCAGACTTAACTATCATCGCTTTCCAAACTGATCTACAGATACAAAACAATTCCCATCAAAATCCCAGTTTGTTTCTTTGCATAAATTTACAAGCCGATTCTAAAATTCACACAAAATTCAAGGGATTGACAATACCCACAGTAAGCTTGAAAATGAACAAAGTTGGAAGACTCATACTTTATGATTCCGATTCCAAAGCTTACTATGTACCTGAGACACTATAGTATTGGCATCCAGACATACAAATCAATGGAACAGATGAGAGTCCAGAAATTAAAAGTGACATTTATGGTCAATTGATTTTCTTTTCTAACAGCTTTACTGATATACTTTGACAAATAAAAATTGTATATATTTATGGTATATAACGATGTTTTGCCATATGTGTATACTGTGAAAACATCACCACAATCAAGCTAATTAACATTTCCGTCACCTCTACACAGTTACCATTTTGTGTGTATGTATATGTGTTGAGAACATTTGAGATTTATCCTCTTCAAAAATTTCCAGTACACAATATTGTTACCTATGATCACCATACAACACCATACACCATATAACTATGATCCCTCTTCCAGCAACACAAGAGAAGACTCTACACATGGACATCACCAGATGGTCAATACTGAAATCAAACTGATTATATTCTTTGCAGCCAAAGATGGAGAAGCTCTATACAGTCAGCAAAAACAAGACCGGGAGCTGACTGTGGCTCAGATCCTGAACTCCTTATTGTCAAATTCAGACTTAAATTGAAGAAAGTAAAAAAAATAAATAAATAAATAAATTGAAGAAAGTAGGGAAAACCACTAGATTATTCAGGTATGACCTAAATCAAATCCCTTAGGACTATACAGTGGAAGTGACAAATAGATTCAAGGGATTAGATCTGATAGACAAGAGTGCCTGAAGAATTACGGACGGAAGTTCATGACACTGTATAAGAGGCAGTAATCAAGACCATCCCCAAGAAAAAAAAATGCAAAAAGGCAAAATGGTTGTCTGAGGAGGCCCTACAAATAGCTGAGAAAAGAAGAGAAGCTAAAGGCAAAGGAGAAAAGGAAAGATATACCCCTTTGAATGCAGAGTTCCAAAGAATAGCAAGGAGAGAGAAGAAAGCCTTCCTCAGTGATCAATGCAAAGAAATAGAGGAAAATAATACAATGGGAAAGACTAGAGATCTCTTCAAGAAAATTAGAGATACCAAGGGAACATTTCATGCAAGTGAAAGTGAAGCTGATCAGTCATGTCCAACTCTCTGTGACCCCATGGACTGTAGCTCACCAGGCTCTTCTGTCCATTGGATTTTACAGGTAAGAATACTGGAGTGGGTTGCCATTTCCTTCTCCAGGAGATCTCCCTGACCCAGGGATTAAATCCGGGTCTCCTGCATTGTAGGCAGACGCTTTACCACCTGAGCCACCAGGCACAATTAAGGACAGAAATGGTATGGACCTAACAGAAGCAGAAGACATTAAGAAGAGAAGGTAAGAATACACAGAAGACCTATACAAAAAAGATCTTCATGATCCAGATAACCATGATGGTGTGATCACTCACCTAGAACCAGATATCCTGGAATGCAAAGTCAAGTGAGCCTTAAGAAGCATCACTACAAACAAAGCTAGTGGATGTGACAGAATTGCAGTTGAGCCATTTTAAATCCTAAAAGATGATGCTGTGAAAGTGCTGCACTCAATATGCTAGCAAATTTGGAAAACTCAGCAGTAGCCACAGGACTGGAAAAGGTCAGTTGTCATTTCAATCCCAAAGAAAGGCAATGTGAAATAATGTTCAAACTACTGCACAACTGCACTCATCTCGCATGCTAGCAAAGTAATGCTCAAAATTCTCCAAGCCAGGGTTCAACAGTACGTGAACTGTGAACTTCCAGATGTTCAAGCTGGATTTACAAAAGGCAGAGGAACCAGAGATCAAATTGCCAACATCCACTGGATCATTGAAAAAGCAAGAGAGTTCCAGAAAAGCATCTACTTCTGCTTTATTGACTACACCAAAGCCTTTGACTGTGTGGATCAGAACAAACTGTGGAAAATTCTTCAAGAGGTGGGAATACCAGACCACCTGACCTGCCTCCTGAGAAATCTGTATGCAGGTCAAGAAGCAACAGTTAGAACTGTACATGGAACAACAGAACAATTCCAAATTGGGAAAGGAGTACATCAAGGGTGTGTATTGTCACCCTGCTTATTTAACTTATATGCAGAGCACATCATGCAAAATGCCAGGCTGGATGAAGCACAAGCTGGAATCAAGATTGCCGGGAGAAATATCAATAACCTCAGATATGCAGATGACACCACCCTTATGGCAGAAAGTGAAGAAGAACTAAAGAGCCTCTTGATGAAAGTGAAAGAGGAGAGTGAAAAAGTTGGCTTAAAACTCAACATTCAGAAAACTAAGATCATGGCATCTGGTCCCATCATTTCATGGCAAATAGATGGGGAAACAGTGGAAACAGTGACAGACTTTATTTTCTTGGGCTCCAAAATCACTGCAGATAGTGACTGCAACCATGAAATTAAAAGACACTTACTCCTTGGAAGAAAAGTTATGACCAACCTAGACAGCATATTAAAAACCAGAGACATTACTTTGCCAACAAAGGTCCATCTAGTCAAAGCTATGGTTTTTCCAGTAGTCATGTATGGATGTGAGATTTGGACTATAAAGAAAGCTGAGCACCGAAGAATTGATGCTTCTGAACTGTGGTATTGGAGAAAACTCTTGAGAGTCTCTTGGACTGAAAGGAAATCAAACCAGTCAATCCTAAAGAAAATGAGTCCTGAATATTCATTGCAAAGACTGATGCTGAAGCTGAAACTCCAATACTTTGGCCACCTGATGTGAAGAACTGACTCACTGGAAAAGACCCCGATGCTGGGAAAGATTAAAGGCGAGAGGAGAAGGTGATGACAGAGGATGAGATAGTTGGATGGCATCACTGACTCAATGGACTTGAGTTTGAGCAAACTCCAGGAGTTGGTGATGGACAGGGAAACCCGGCGTGCTGCAGTCCATGGGGTCACAAAGAGTTGGACATGACTGAGTGACTGAACTGAACTGAACTGATGATCATCATGCTATACATTAGATCTCTAGAACTCACTCATCTTGCATAACAAAACTTTGTACTCTTTGACTAACATCACCCCATTATCCCCTTCCCTCTAGTCAGCTGATCTGCAACAGGAATGCTAAGACAATTCACTGGGGAGAGGATCTTCTCAATAAATGACACTGGGACAATTGGATAGTCCTATGTGAGAAAATGAAGTTGGACTTCTACCTCAGTCCACGCACAAAAATTGAATCAAAATGGATCAAAGATCTAAACGGCAGTACTAAAATTATAAAATCTTAGAGGAAAACATTTTTATGTCTTCATGATCTTGGATTAGGTGATGGTTTCCTATATATGACATTAGAAGCATAACAAAGGAAAAAAACAGATAAACTTGACATTATCAAAATCAAAACTCCTGTGCTTCAAAAAATCAGCAAGAAAGTGAAAAGACAACCCACAGAATGGGAGAAAATTTCTGCAAATCATTCACCTGTAAGGAACTCCTATACAGAATACACAAAGAAATATGAAAACTCAATAATAAAACATGTATTACCCAATTAAAAGATGGGCAAAGGATTTGAACAGACATTTCTCCAAAGCAGATATGTGGGTGGCTAATCACCACTAGAAAAGATGGTCAGCAGCATCACTGGCCATCATGAAAATGCAAATTAAAACCACGAGACACTACCACTTCACATACAGTAAGATGTCTATAGTCAGACAGATAATAACAAGTGTTGACTAGGTAAGAAATTATAGCATGAAACATTTAAAGGTTTTCTTATGCACTGACAGTGCCTTCTAATCAACTGTACAACTAATCTGCTTCCTGATAACTACAGCACGAAGATTTCTGTACTGTTAGCAAGAACAGTCAATTTAAACTTCACTCCTTCTTTACCGAGGCACTCTTTCACTTCACACTTTGCCAGCTGTATTTATTTCTGAATGGCTTTCATAAGCAAACTATAAGAGAAAAAATTACTTAGAATAAAAAGATTTGTGTTATTTTTAATGAATTTGGAGCCTCATTATGCAATGGGGATAGTTTTAGAACGTTTTGCCTTTACTTCTTCACACACGTACACAAAGTTCTAAATGATAACTCACTAAACTTTTAAATACGTACCAAAATCTACCCTTGTTAATATGCACTGCATTGGGTGGTCAGTTGTATGCCTTGTTGTTGTTGCACCACTCTCATAACAAGATGCACAAAGATCGTAATCGTAGCAAATTAAACACTTGTATCTGCGACCTCGAAAATTTCCTTTTAAACATGCATCACAGCTGACACCTATAAAAAAAGAAATATCATTAATTAGAAGCTGTAAAAGGCCACTCTTCATTTCATTTTTATAAATAAAAAGATGCACATACAACCCCAGATTTCTTTTCCAAAATGACTGAAAACAACAATGTAAAATCATATAGGTATTTCTGTTCCCTCGATTTACTATTCTCATGGAACTAACTTAAAATGTTTAACAAAATATAAGAAAACTTTGAAAATGTTTTGATGATCTTGCAAGAGGGCAACAGTCAAGTTAAAGAGGAGTGAGTACCTGGCCTCACTCAGGGAGGTGGGCAACTACTTGGCAAAGTCTGAGCTTACGTGTTCACAGCACTGCAGGATAAAGCACAGGTAGCACAGACCTGCCAGGTCTGCCATGGTGGGGTCTAAACAGGCAATTTCGCATAAAGGTGAGACCCTAATATACCCTCACTATACGTGTGAGCTAGCAATCCTTGCTGCTGCTGCTGCTAAGTCGCTTCAGTCGTGTCCGACTCTGTGTTGACCCCATAGACGGCAGCCCATCAGGCTCCCCCGTCCCTGGGATTCTCCAGGCAAGAACACTGGAGTGGGTTGCCATTTCCTTCTCCAATGCATGAAAGTGAAAAGTGAAAGGGAAGTCACTCAGTCGTGTCCGACCCTCAATGACCCCATGGACTCCAGCCTTCCCGGCTCCTCCATCCATGGGACTTTCTAGGCAAGAGTACTGGAGTGGGGTGCCACTGCCTTCTCCGTAGCAATCCTTAGGGGATTAAAAAATTTGCCCCCTGAAATCCCTTCTGCACAAAACACCATCACCACCACCCTAAAAAGTTATAACTATCAGTACAAAACCAGTCCAGATTTCACATAAGTGAAAAATCCAAATTCAGACTTCCAAATGGTTCTCAGGTCAAGAATTTAGAATAGTCCTAAATAAGTACCGGCACCAAGCATCGGACAGAAATAAAATTTCAAGGAATGACAGTTCATGTACAAAATACCAACAAAAGCTTAGATACCACCAGAAAGAAGTTTGTAAGAATAAGCAGAGAGTCAGAATGGCAAAGAGTTGATAGCAGAAGTGAATACCAAATACTAACAGTTTAAAATAAAAGAGGAGCTTAAAAAGAAGAGGCAACCAACATATTTGAAAATGAACCAAATATCTCGATATGCAAAATTTGAAATTTAATGGGCAGGTATAATGGCAAGAAAGCCTTTTATTTACATGTGATATGCCTGTTTATGTAGAAAACTCCTGCTAAATTATTAGAATTAAGTATTTTAAGCAAGGCAGCCAAATATAAACACCAATTTAATAAACTACTGATTGATTTTTCATTCCAAAAAAGACAAGTATATTTTTAAAATGCCATTTGAGTCTACTTATATGAGGTACTCATGGGTGTGTGCTACGTTGCTTCACTCGTGTCTGACTCTCCGCGACCCCGTGGACTGTAGCACGCCAGGCTTCTCTGTTCATGGATTTCTCCAGGCAAGAGTACTGGAGTGGGATGCCGTGTCCTCCTCCCACATGAGGTACCCAGATTAGTCAAATTCACAAAGAACGAAACAGCCCCTCCCAAACCCAGAGCAGAACAGTGGTTAGCAGAGACTGGATGGAAGGGGAGAGAGGGAGTACCGTTTAATGGGTTTCAGTTTGGGATAATGAAAAAACTCTGGAGATGGATAGTGATGATAGTTGCACAACAATGTGAAGGTACTAATTCCACTCACTTAGCTGTATGCTAATAGGTTAAATGGGTTAAAACGACAGATTTCATGTTGTGCATATTTGACCACAATAAAAAAATTACATCATTTGTAGCAGTATTCCTGAAAAGTGCCTATGAATAAACCTAACCAAAGATATGCAGCCCTTTATGAAATAAATTAGTAAAAATGTGTTCAAAGACATTAAATAGCTTTTACAAAATAAAAACACCAGGTTTCACTGACTAGAAGGTTCAGCATAATAAAATACCAATTCTCCCCTAAACTGACTGGTGGATTTAATACAATTCTAATAAAAAAACAATCACAAAAGAATTTTTTGTGTAACATAATAAGCTGACTCAAATCTTTACACAATTTGCAAAGGGTCAAAAATAGCCAAGACAAAAAAAAAAAAAAAAGCCAAGACATTCCTGAAGGGTAACAAGATGGAGGGATTTGCTTAACACAGCAAGAGCTATTATAAAGCTACAGTAATTTAGATAGTAGGATACTGGCTTATAGACAGACAAACTGACCAAAGCAACAGAACAGAAAGCTCCAACAGAACAGTGTGCTCAGATGGTAAAGAATCTGCCATTGCAGTGATTTTGGAGCCCCAGAAAATAAAGTCTGACACTGTTTGCACTGTTTTCCCATCTATTTCCCATGAACTGATGGGACCAGATGCCATGATCTTCATTTTCTGAATGTTGAGTTTTAAGCCAACTTTTTCACTCTCCACTTTCACTTTCATCAAGAGGCTTTTTAGTTCCTCTTCACTTTCTGCCATTAGGGTGGTGTCATCTGCATATCTGAGGTTATTGATATTTCTCCCAGCAATCTTGATTCCAGCTTGTGTTTCTTCCAGTCCAGCATTTCTCATGATGTACTCTGCATGTCAGTTAAATAAACAGGGTGACAATATGCAGCCTTCACGTACTCCTTTTCTATTTGGAACCAGTCTGTTGTTCCATGTCCAGTTCTAACTGTTGCTTCCTGACCTGCATACAAATTTCTCAAGAGGCAGATTAGGTGGTCTGGTATTCCCACCTCTTGAAGAATTTTCCACAGTTTGTTCTGATCCACACAGTCAAAGGCTTTGGTGTAGTCAATAAAGCAGAAGTAGATGCTTTTCTGGAACTCTCGCTTTTTCAATGATCCAATTGATGTTGGCAATTTGATCTCTCTGGTTCCTCTGCCTTTTGTAAATCCAGCTTGAACATCTGGAAGTTCACAGTTCACGTACTGTTGAACCCTGGCTTGGAGAATTTTGAGCATTACTTTGCTAGCATGTGAGATGAGTGCAATTATGCAGTAGTTTGAACATTATTTCGTATTGCCTTTCTTTGGGATTGGAATGAATTCCACTGACCGTTTCCAGTCCTGTGGCTACTGCTGAGTTTTCCAAATTTGCTAGCATATTGAGTGCAGCACTTTCACAGCATCATCTTTTAGGATTTAAAATGGCTCAACTGGAATTCTATCACCTCCACTAGCTTTGTTTGTAGTGATGTTTCCTATGAACCAGTCAATCCTAAAGGTAATCAGTCCTGAATATTCAGTGGAAGGACTGATGCTGAAGCTGAAACTCCAATACTTTGTCCACCCTGATGCGAAAGCTGACTGATTGGAAGAGATCATGATGCTGGGAAAGATTAAAGGCAGGAGGAGAAGGGGATGACAGAGGCCAAGATGGTTGGATGCCATCACCGACTCAATGGACCTGAGTTTGAGCAAGCTCCGGGAGTTGGTGATGCACAGGGAAGCATGATGTGCTGCAGTCCATGGGGTCGCAAAGAGCTGGACACGACTGAGTGACTGAACTGAACTGAATCAGTATTCTTGCCTGGAAAATCCCATGGACAGAGGAGCCTGACGGGCTCAAGGGGTCACAGAGCTGGATATGACTGAGTGACTAACACACGCACAAACAGATGCACACATGTTGAAATCTGTGTCATGACAGTAAGGTCACTAGAGATCAGTGCGGAAAAGAGGGAGTAGACAGTAAATGGTACTAAGACAGGTTATCTCCCTGGCATATACGGGGACAATAGAGTTGGATCTCACCCACCGATTCCACACACAGGAATCAATTCCAGATGGTTTAAAGACAAGTGTGAAAGGGAAGTGAGAAAAATCTCTGAAGACAATATAGGGGAATATTTTTATAAACCCAGAGTAGGAAACCATTTTCTTAATACACACACACAGGGCCCAATAAAGAGACACATTCAACCACATTAAAATTATGACTTTTCCTTCACTTTTAATATCCTGAAAGTAAAGTGAAAGTGAAGTCGCTCAGTTGTGTCCGACTCTTTGCAACCCCGTGGACTGTAGCCCACCAGGCTCCTCCGTCCATGGGATTCTCCAGGCAAGAGCACTGGAGTGGGTTGCCATTTAATATCCTAGAATGATGGAAAAGACAAGGCCCAGAATCTGGTGATAAAAACAACATACAAGACAGACAAGTGTTAGGTATATAGGATAATTAAGGAACTCAAACATATCAGGAAGAAAATGACCAACATCCAATAGGAAAATGGGCAAAGACTTCAATGGGCACTATAAAGAACAGCGAACAAAACTGACCAATAGACACACCGAAACGACGCTCAATCTCATTAGTCATCAAAGAAGTGTAAATAAAATCACCATGAGCCATTATTTTACATCAACTGACTGCAAAATCCTAGAAGCCTCTTGGTATCAAGTGCTAGTGAAGACAAGGAGCAACAGACACGCTTCTATGTCACTGGTGGGGACATGTATCAGAAAACTATTTTGCAAATTTTGTTCACTTTCTAGTCAAGTTAAACATGTACAATTACTGCTAAGTCGCTTCAGTTGTGTCTGACTCCGTGCGACCCCATAGACAGCAGCCTACCAGGCTCCTCTGTCCATGGGTTTCTCCAGGCAAGAACACTGGAGTGGGTTGCCATTTCCTACTCCAATGCATGAAAGTGAAAAGTCAAAGTGAAGTCGCTCCGTCGTGTCCGACTCCTAGTGAGCCCATGGACTGCAGCCCACCAGGCTCCTCTGTCCACGGGATGTTCCAGGCAAGAGTACTGGAGTACTGTGTCTCTGCAATTCAATTCAAATCAATTCCCTGGGGCATCTTTTGCCCAGGGGCATCAGAAGAATGTAAAAGAACTTTCACAGTGGTTTTCATAATTGAATAAAAAGGCTGTTAACAATCCAAAGGCCCATCAGACAGTCCATTATGGAATGAATTAAAAGATAATGGGGACTTCCCAGGTGGTCCAGTGGTAAGACTCCAACCTCCCAATGCAGGGGATCTGATTGATTCCTAGTCAGGAAACTAGATCTGGCATGTCCCAACTAAGATGCCTGCTTGCCACAAGGGAGATTCTGCAAGCTGTAAAGGAGACCCAGTGCAACTAAAATAATTAAATATTAAAAAAAAAAAAGAAAGAAATAATGAATGACAGCCTAAAACAGTGGGTGAAGACAGGCATAAAATCAAACTAAGTTATAAAACAAGTTAGAAGATACATGCCATGGAGAAAAAGAAAAGGATAAATAGTGTGGACAAAGAAAGCTCACTAAAAGGATGATGAACAAAAAGATGGACTACTTCAAAATTTGCCTATTCAAAGCAGCCTCCAAGCATGACAATGCACAACAGTGAAGATACTGAAAAGGGCTAAGTACCTATTTAGATTCACAAATGAAAGCTTAATTTAACAGGATATAGTAACTTTGCCAAATAAAATGTAGTGTAAACTAAGCTACACCTCTTTAGGGTGCCAGAAAGGTAAGCTCAGGTTTGAACACTAACTTTTTGGAGTGTCCCATCTGACACAAGGGCTTGCCAGGTGGCGCTAACCCTTCTGTCTGTGCAGGAGACATAAGAGATATGACTTTGATTCCTGGGGTGGGAAGATCCCCTGGAGGAGGGCATGGCAACCCACTCTAGTATTCTTGCCTGGGAATCCCATGGACAGAGGACCTTGGCAGGCTATGGTCCATGGGGTCCCAAAGAGTTGAACACGACCAAAGGGAGTTAGTATGCATGCATATTGCGTACAGCAAATGAAACCTAACATTTTTTAAATCCAGGAGACCTCAGTGCTATCATCTAGTGGTCCTACAGCCTTGGCTCTTAAGGTGATATTTTATTTGACAACATTTGAACTCTTGTTTCTATTATAACATGATACTTTTTCTATAGGAATTTTGGTTTTCAGCGTTGTAAATATTTCTTATCAATATCACCAGAAGCAATTTCATTCTTCCTTTCAAGGAAATGATCATAATACATATGCCACGTGTATGTTCTGTTTCAGATTTCCTGAGCCTCTTGGTACCAGGTAGAATATTGTTATTAACCAAGGAACTGTGCAGTGAAGAGCTGGCTTATTTTCCCTGTTAGGAAACCACCTGGGGTAGACAGGAAGGGAGCACATTTTGTTAGTCTGTGTTATAAAGTGAATTCTGACAGATATACTTAAAAGAGATTCTGTTTGAGTAAGAATCTGGGGTCCTTTTCTAAGCTAAATGAGATTTAGTCATTTCAGGTGGGGGCAGAGAGAGAGAGGATTGCTACTGAGAAACTGTAGCAAGCCTATGCATGTTTCTTCCACGCATTTTAGAGACTCGGAGCTACTATCAGCCTGGCGTGCTACAGTCCAAGGGGTTGCAAAGAGTCAGACGCGACTGAGCAACTGAACTGAACTGAACTGAGCTACCATAGAGAGAGTTGGTATGGAATATTCTCTCAAATCAGATACTGTCTAAAGCTTATGATGACAAATTAGAAGTGTTAGACTGGAGGAGCTATTACAATGAGAAGGAATAGCAGGATATATGGAAAACTATATGTAAGAAAATATTTTTACTTCCCTGACTTCTTATTCATAGTACACTCATCACCAAAACACATCCCATATAGTATACTTGCCACCATGGATAATTATACTTTTACTTGTATTTTGAGAAACTTTGCTGAGAATTTACCTAACATAACATTTAATGGTCTGACTGAAATATATATTTTTGTTTAAAATAGTGATCTTGAATCACAAAAGTTGTTAAATGTCTTTCAGAGTTTAAGAAGTTAAAAAAATATACTTTGCGGGTGGGGGTGGGATGAGGTGGGAGGCTTGGAGGATCTTAGTTTCCCAACCAGTGATAGAACTCAGGCCCATGGCAATGAAACCACCAGGTTCTAACCCTGGACTGCCAGGGAATTCCCAGAAAACATACATTTTCAAAATGACTCAAAAATAGTAATTAAAAAAAAAAGAATTCCATTTCTTTAATGGTGGTTTTGTTTGTTTGTGTTCTGGAGGGCTGCACTGAGTCTTCATTGCTGAGCAGGCTTTTTCTCCAGTTGCAGTGCACGGGGTTCTCACTGCAGTGGCTTCTCTCACTGCTGAGTACAGGTTCTAGGTGCACAGGCTTCGTAGTCGCAGCACAAGGGCTCAGTAGTTGTGGCTCCGAGGCTCTAGAGCGCAAGCGCAATAGTTGTGGCACACGGGCTCAGCTGGTCCACAGTATGTGGGATCCTCCTGGATCAAGGACCGAACCCGTGTCTCCTTCGTTGGCAGGTGGATTCTTTATCACTGAGCCACCAGGGAAGCCTGAACCCAAGTTCCTTGAAGGGCTAACAGTTATTTAATGTTAAAAAGCTTAAGGCAACTGTGGACGGTGGTCCTGCCATTCTCCAGGCAAGAATACTGCAGTGGGTTGCCATTTCCTTCTCCAGGGACTCTATACAATATACACCCTGCAAAAACTGAGTTAACCAAATAATAAAACATGTAAGTCATCCTTGAATAATCTGGCTTTAGCCATACTGTCATAAACAAATTCAGAGAATTATTACTTCATAAAATGGAAACAAGCACAAGCTACATCTTTTTAAAAAACATTTTACTTTAAGTACAGTTGATTTACACTGTTGTGTTAATTTCTGCTATACAGAGAAGTGATTCAGTTATACACGTGCATAGTCTTTCCTATTCTTTTCCATTATGGTTTATCACAGGACATTGAATAGAGTTCTCTGTGACGTACAGGAGGACCCTGCTGTTTATTCATCCTATATATAATGCTTTACATCTCCTAATCCCAAACTCCAATCCTTCCTTTCCCCAACCCCGTCCTCTCCAATGGCAACTACAAATCTGTTCTGTCTCTGTGAGTCTGTTTCTGTTTCATAGGTAAGTTCATCTGTGTCATATTTAGATTCCACATATAAACGACATCATATGGTCCTTCTCTGAGGTCCTCCACTTAGTATGATAATCTCTAGGTCTATCCATGCTGCTGCAAATGACACGACTTCATTCTTTTCATGGCTGAATAATATTCCATTATGTACAAACACGCGCACACACACACCGTGTCTACACCTGCACAAGCCACATCGTAAAGTTATGGTAGGATATTTGGGATTCCCCATCTGATCAAGTTCACCTAACAGGACAAACAAAAATGCTGGGAAATACAGGGGACTTCCCTATTGGTCCAGTGGGTAAGACTCCATGCTCCCAACGCAGAGTACACAAGTTCAATCACTGGTTGGGGAACTAAGATCCCACCAAGCTGCACTGCACAGCCAAAAACAAATGCTGGGAAATATAGCTTAACCTCAATTTCAACCCTTGCATATGTGAAACTTAAATAAAAAGAATGGTGTATATTTGATAACCCCTATCTATAAAAGGTGTATCTAAACACATTCATATCCTCAACACTTTTATATTTAGCAGTTCTGTAAAATAAATACATAAAACCTATGAACTAAAATTAAAGGAAAGAATGCCCTCTAGTGGGAACAGATGTTTAAAAAGCCACTGAAATAATACATAAAGTCTTCTTTTTTTTAATGTTCTAAAATAAAGGCTTATTTACTTATATATATATATATATATATAGTACATATACATTACACATACATTTATTTATCTTTTAAAAGAAAAACCCAGAGGTTGATATAGCTTTTCCTTAATAGAGAGGCAGTGTGAAGAGAAGGTGGATAAAGGGAAAGCTACCTGTCAAGGTAAACAGTGAAAGAACACAACAGGAAGAGACTCTACCCCTAATCTGAAGCCCTGGGATTATTCAGCATTCACCACTGACAAGCTATCCTGACTGCCAGATGCCATGCAATCTGGAGTGAAGGTCCTCCTTTTACTCCAGTCAATTATCTATCTCTTCAGGGCCTATGGATGTTTAAATAAGTGTGACTTTTAAAAAACGAATGTGTGCATGTGCGTGTGTGAGATATGTTATATTCCCAAAGAAGTTCTTTGCATTTAGATGGTTGAAAAATCATGCAATCTTTTGAAGAGGTTCTCAAGTGAACACAGAAGCAAATAAAGAAATGAACTATGGTAACTCAGTGAAAGGCAGTAGCAGCCAGAATTAAAGACAATGATCAAGGGATATTACTAGAAATAAAACCACTGGAACCCAAGACAAATTTTATAATGCTTCCCAAGCTGGGAGCCTAGTTCAGGAGTAGAAAGCTTTTCCCCTTCTATTAAAAGAAGTACAGGGGGACATACACTCAATCATGCATTGCAAAGGTAAAGTAACTCTAGGAGTTCTTTTTGAAGAAAAAAACACACAAAAAAACCCTACTTATTTTTAGACTTAGGAACAGAATCTTCCCCTGCCAATTAAATATACACATAACTCTATACATATTAAAAAAAACAAAAAAACAAAAACTATGCCTTATGACAAAGGGAAACTCAAAAGGAGAGAAAATTGGGTAGAGAGACCCATACAAATATACCATTCAAGAAAAGACCTACAGTTAAAGGGATTCCAGGGGCAGAGAAAGAGAAGTGAGAAAAACAGTACACAGCTGGGGAGGGTACGATTCAAAAGAAAGCGGCCTGGGAGCTGGAGGGGAACTTTAGAAAAGGGGAAAACATGGAACAGTTTGGAAAACAGACTGTGCAGTGTGCTCTTCACACTTAGCAGACTGGCGTGAACCTGTGATACATTTACCTGGCTGGGCATTTAAAACAACCTTTTCTGTACTGGGATTTAGCTTTCTTTTACTTTATTGTTTTCAAGTGGAATTCCATGAGTGTGGTGACACGTCACAACAAGGAGCATCCATCTATCCTTCCATTATGTACAAGATACAGCAGTGAGTAAAGGCCTGTGCCACACAGAGCTAATACCCCAGTGGTAGCCCAGAGAATTTTCTTCATTACTGCATTAATTTTCACATCAAAGTCATGAGGTAGCTGGAAATTATGATAAAACTTCTTTCATGGTTATGGATGATTCAAAGCTAGTTCATATCTGCCCAACAAACTGGACAGAAAGGCAGGGACTGGACACTGTATTTAAGGCATTCCTTCCTTATGCATTCTATTAAAGAGGGAAGTTTAATTCATTTCTAAAAGTTTTTAGTGCAGCAGAATTTGCTCCATTTTAGAACAACTGGATGTTTTGCTTAAAGACCTGTTCCATGCTCTTATTTCACAGAAATGCAATACTGGCCTGGGAACAGAAACCCATCTTAGTAACAATGAACTTGCTCATGAGCAAGCTTAGTAAGGAATAGTCTTTCAGAACCCCTTATCTGGAAATGGAGAAGCTTCAATCTACTATTATACTCAGCCATGATTAGAGCTATTTTCTGACTTTACACATAAAATGAAGGAAGAAGAGGTGTGTAAGGAATGCCTGGGGCAACGTAGGAATTCAGTGGGTATCTGCTGAATGAATGAAGTGGATGAAAAGAAAAAGGGACTTAGATAAAAAAAAAAAAAGAAAAAGGGACATTCTCCCAGAGTAATTAGATAAGAGCTCAAAAGAGAGAAGGGAAACAGGGATTAATGTGTGTCCATAATAGACTTCTTGATATAAGAATGACTCAATGATGAAAGTAGGGGGGGAAAAGAAGGGACTGAACAACAGGTACTTGTTTCCCATAGGAGAAAAGAATATTAAGTCAGTAAAAATGCTGTGCCAAATACTTCTAGGCATGAGCCCCCATTCAGCAGCATCAGCCCAGAAGATTTGGCTGCCAGCCATATAAACGATGCGGTTGTTCTTGAGAAACACATTTTTTGTCAGCCACAATTTTGTGTTGATAATTTCACATGTAAAGCTGAAAATAAAACATCCAGTAGTTTGAAATATGTGTGCATCTTTATTTAAGTTGCTTGAAACAATGCACACTAATCAGAATCACTGCCCTGTTTTTTTAAAATTTAATTGGAGGCTAATTACTTTACAATATTGTAGTGGTTTTTGCCATACACTGACATGAATCAGCCATGGGTTTACATGTGCTCCCCATCCTGAACACCCCTCCCACTTCCCTCCCCATCAAAGACCCTCCGGCAAGGCCTATGTGGCAAGGCAGAGAGCTCCAGCCGTCCCAAAAGACAAGTGCTCTTGGAGAGGGTGGTGATTTTTATGAAAACATCTAGTGATCACACAAGCATTTTGTACATCGCTTCAGTCGTATCCAAGTCTTTGCGACCCTATGGACTGTAGCCCACCAAGCTCCTCTGTTCATGGGATTCCCCAGACAAGAATACGGAGTGGGTTGCCATGCCCTCCTTCAGGGGATCTTTCCGACCTAGAGATCAAACCTGAGTCTCTTATGTCTTCTTTATTAGCAGGTGGGTTCTTTACCACTAGCACCACCTGTAAAAAATATATTACATTTCAAACTGATTGGGGCCGGTCTGAAAAATTAAACCCTTAAAATGGGTATAAAATGCCATTGGAGATTCTCCTTCAGATCATCTCCACACAGCTTTGATCTTTCACTAACCAATTAGTGTTTAACTGAACTTGATGCCCCAGGCACCTGCGAAGGGCTTGTCACTGAACTGTTGTTCCTTTACATGTGAATAAACTGATGTCCACAAGAACTACGTGACCTGCTCCAAAGGCAAACAGTCATGAACTGACAAACAGCCTCTGATAACAGTAAATCTGTTATTTGTGTGTCTGTTTCAGAAGTAGATGTCTTCAGAACTTTTTTATTTACTATGGCACAGAGATACATATTTAATACCATGTTTATTGTTCTTAATTCTTTATTTTCTAAGAGAGCTTAATTCTACCAATCATATAACTTCTCTAAAATGAAACTCTGAGCTTGAGGAATTACTTTCAAGGCAGGTGTTAATAGATATTTGCTTATTTATTTCCAGAGGTTGATAATCAATCAAACACAGCTCTACCTGAAGTCACTAATCTATAAGTTCTTATTCTAGAGTACTATTCTCTTAACTTTTTGAAAATCCATGTCATATACTGGTAAATACTTGAAAACATTACTATCTCCTTTGTTTAAAATTTCAGTAAGCAAGAAACATGTCAGGCCTCACTCTTTCAAATCACAGCATAATATCAATATGATTCTCAAATATATAATTTATTTTAAATTTTGTTTCTGTCAAATGTATAAGGAAATACACATACATACATCTTCAGACAAGGGAATCAACAGCCTATCACACATGACATAATTGCATAACAAAATTCTAGAACATTGTGCTCCAACAAATTGCTATTATCACATGTAAGTCCCTACAAAAACAGGTCCTAAAAGGATACATACCACAGGGAAGCACTTATGTAAGTTTTAAACTACACAATACAATGCTCTATAGTTACAGTGTATGGACACATACTTATGTAGAAAGCACGCTGAAATGTGGATGGAAAGGATACACACCAACTCCCAAGAAACAATGACATCTGGGAGGTAGGGAGAAAAAGGAAAGAAACAGAATGGAATCAAGAAAGGGTACAAAGTGGAAGCTGTCCACATCAGCACTTTCTCTATGTTTTCAATGTTTCATTAAGAAAAAAACCACCAAACCTAATACAGACAAAACTCCACCATCCCAGCTCAACTTGTATAGGAGCATGGAAGGTGTCAGGATGGCTGGTTTTACACTGAGGTATAAATGGGTAAAAGAGTTGACCCAGTGCAATTGCAGAATACAACTAGTGTCTTTTTGGCTCTAGAGATGGATTCTGTATCCCATCCATGTTAATTTTTGCTGAAGTATAAACTTATCACTGAGTTTCAAGCTAAGCGTTCACAGAATGACTTCTCCCAAGCATAGTGCATCATCTGGGCGTGCTGGACCCCACACAGACAACACGGAAAGCCTACTAGAGGGCAGTGACGAGGCCAAGCTGCCGTTCAGAAAGCCTTCCTGTCACACACAGGGCCAACACAGTACAAGGAGCAGTAGGGGACTTTCTGCCTTCCTGGAAAGATAAACTACACATATTTGTTAGAGAGAAGAATGTCACAACTAAAGGGTGAAACATGCTTAATGGGATTTGTGCCCCTGCCTTGGGTAAAACAGTTTAAACCCTTTAAATCTGATTTTCTGCAACTGTTTTAGGGTAAGCAGAAGAAAACCACTAGATGAATAGGGACAGAGCAGGAAACATACAACTTAATGGTTATTTGAGCTAGAAATGTCTGCACACTTATTTGTGATAAATTCCCAGTCTGTATGTGTCAGCTCTACTAGAGTGTAAAGGATTTGTCCTGCATGGATATTAGGAGATAATTTCACATTAAATTACCATAACAACATTATCTCAATGAACACAAGTTTCTGAGCACCTACAGTACTCATTTAGTGCCTGAGGTTTAAAAGGGAAGACAAGTAAACAGGCAATTAAAATACAGCATGAAGAGTGAGTGGCAGAGAACTATGGGAACACATCAACAGATAAGAGCAACACAAGATGACCTGTTCTGGTGAGAGGGTACAACAGAGGCCCCCAGTTAGCACCACCCTGACACAATGCTCATACCAAGCAGGCCCTGAGCACCTTTTCCTCAAAACACTGAAGAACAACTTCAGGTCCCTTTGTTCCACGTTTCTTCCACACAGAGCAGTTACTCTAAATCCACTCTTAGAAACCCATGCGTAGCTTAAGACAAGAATCAAGTCACTGCCTCTTCTTGGTGGACCAATTTCAAACCTAATAGGTCTTCAAAAATCCTGCCTTCAACTGTTAGGTTATGTTTATGTCTGCTCTAGTTCCTTCACTGATTTTGAACCCAAGGGACCTATAACAGATATGAAACTCTGGAGAGGACTAGGAATAATGCAAAGTACAGAGACTGCTTCGGCAATGGAAGAGAAGCAGTTTATGCCTGGCTTAGAACACACACTAGCCTAACTTTGGATCTGAGGCGATGATGAGACAGGAGAGATACTATAAACTGTTAGGCTGATCTCTGGGAGATTTCCTTTGAGAGAGGATATGTCTTTCTGTTATCGAGAGTGATACACAACTGTATGGAACAGAAGACAGTAAAGGACTAAGCATAAAAGCAAATGAGAAAAATAAGCAGTGCATGTACAGTTTGAAGCAAATCTTTAGGAAACCAAGTTAAATAGTACTCAAAGTATCCAAAACTAAAAAACCAAACACTGGCTTTAACACAAATTTTTTTTGGCCGCGCTGTGCTGCTCATGGCATTTTAGTTCCCTGACCAGGGATACAACCCAGGCCCTCGGCAGTGAGAGGGCATTATCACTGGACTGCTAGAAAATTCCCTCACAAATATTCATGTTTCTTCTTCCCTCCACTTGTGAACATTTTTAGCCATGGTTCTGAGCATGACTCTGGTAGGGCAACATTCAGATGTACCCAGGCTGACAATATACCCATAATGACTTGAAAATACAACACTCAAAAGAACTGTTCCTCCACTTAAAAAGGATGGCAATAAGGCATACGGCAATAAGGATGGCAATAAGGCATAGCCTTACAAGCTAAAAACTCAAGTGCAAACTTCAAGAGGATGTAAATAAGTAACTTTATCAGCAAGGATGTGAATCTTGCCTGAAACTGCTTAACTGGTCTTTGCTTTCCTCATTAACCAGAGGGAAAAAAGCACATACCAATCTCTGTATTGCAGGATTGTAACAAGCACCTGAGTGTTAACTTCTCTTCCCCTCCTTCACATTCCAGAGTTGAGCGAAGTAAAATAGGCTGCTGGTCAGCACTACTGTTTCTCAGCTCCAAGCCTCCCCTTCTATATTGTTTCCTACAATGCTGGCCCAGGAGGTTGTCCTCCTTGGGGTCATTTTGCTCCCCCAGGGGATATCTGGCCACGTATGGAAACATTTGGGTGTGGGGTGGGTACTGGAATCAAGTGGGTAAAGGCCAGGGATGTTACTAAACTTCCTATGAAGCACGAGACAGCCACCTGGCCCAAGATGTAATGGTGATGAGGCTGAGGAACAATGGTCTAGGGTCTGCAATGTCAATTATTTATATCCCCTTGGCAGCTGGCTCCTGGTTTACATCTGCCAATAGGAGGTTAGAAAGAGAGACAGAGTATTCCTCCACCAGCAGAAGGGTTCTAGCATCAATCGCTCTGGCATTCTCATCACCAACCAGCTATATCCCCAGATGCCAAGTACCAACTGTGCTGAGGTAGGCCCAGGGAAGTAGGAGTCTCTGAACTCCTAAAATCCTAGTACCCCCATCTTTTTCTTTTTTGCAATGACTGAAATATCTGTTTATCTGTACTGTCCAATGTAACAGCCACCAGGCTCTGTAAAATCTGTAAAAATCCCTTGTCAGCTTACAGAGCATAGACGCAGTGCTGGTCCAGCAGCTACAAGCCTACCAGGCAACCAGATCTGGTTTCCAAACAGCATTCTCCACTGGATGGATGGTGGAACTAGAGCTCCTTGGAGAAATGGATGACTCCAGAGGAATTGGGGCAAGCTCATAAGGAGGCTATAATGTCTAGTTCTAGAATGAATGATCCAGAAAGAACGATGGAGACATGCCAAAGGACACAGAAGAAACCTGAATGAGGTTTCCATGGTTCAAATCTGGGACAATTTGAGCATCAAAATCAATAAAGTACAGAAATCAATGTGTCCATACTGATATAAATCAATAAGTAAATAAGTCAAGGAGAAGGAAAAAAATTTCCATGTAGTAGATACACCGACTAGAACTTACATTCCAATTCCAGGTCATCAGCTCTGGACCTGAACTGTCCAGTATATGCTAGCCACTAGCCGCATGTGCGGAGACGGCAATGACACCCCACTCCAGTACTCTTGCCTGGAAGATCCCATGGACGGAGGAGCCTGGTAGGCTGCAGTTCATGGGGTCGCTAGAGTCGGACACGACTGAGCAACTTCACTTTCACTTTTCACTTTCATGCATTGGAGAAGGAAATGGCAACCCACTCCAGTGTTCTTGCCTGGAGAATCCCAGGGAGGGGAAGCCTGGTGGGCTGCCGTCTATGGGGTCGCATAGAGTCGGACATGACTGAATCGACGCAGCAGCAGCAGCAGCAGCCGCATGTGATCATTTAAATGTGATTTGTTAAAATCAAATAAAGACAATTCCCTGGTGGTCCAGTGCTTAGGGATCCACACTTCCACTGCAGGGGGTGCAGGCTTGATCCCTTGTTGGGGAACAAAGATCTTGCAAGCTGCGCAGCATGGCCAAAACAAATAATAATAAAAAAAATTCAGTTCCACACTGAATTCCACAGCCTTATTTCAAAGTATCACACAGTGCACTGGACAATGTATTTGAGACTGAGCCGTAATTTTGTGACAATAAGGTCTAGAACAGATAAGGTAAGACCTAATTCTGTTCATTTCTGAAAATCAAATTTAGTATTGGAATTTTTTAATTAATTTAATTGGAGACTAATTACAATATTATAGTGGTTTTTGCCATACATTGAATCAGCCACAGGTGTATATGTGTCCCCCTCCCACTCTGTCCCAAACCTCCCCCCACCGCACCTCCCTCCCCATCCCATCCCTCTGGGTCATCCCAGTGCACTGGCCCTGAGTGCCCTGTCTCATGCACTGAACTATTTCACATATGGTAATATACGTGTTTCAATGCTATTCTCTCAAATCATCCCACCCTTGCCTTCTCCCACAGAGTCCTAAAGTCTGTTCTTTATATCTATGTCTCATTTGCTATCCTGCACATGGTGTCATCGTTACAATCTTTCTAAATTCCATATATATGTGTTAATACACCGTATTGGTGTTTTACTTTCTGACTTACTTTGCTCTGTATAACAGGCTCCAGTTTCATCCACCTTATTAGAACTGACTCAAATGTGTTCTTTTTCAATAGCTGAGTAATACTCCATTGTCTATATGTACCACAGCTTTCTTATCCATTCGTCTGCTGATGGACATCTAGGTTGCTTCCATGTCCTAGCTATTGTAAACAGTGCTGCGATTAACACTGCGTCTCTTTCAATTCTGGTTTCCTCGGTGTGTATGCCCAGCAGTGGGATTGGTGGGTTGTATGGCAGTTCTATTTCCAGTTTTTTAAGGAATCTCCACGCTGTTCTTCATAGTGGCTGTACTAGTTTGCATTCCCACCAACAGTGTAAGAGGGTTCCCTTTTCTCCACACCCTCTCCAGCATTCATTGTAGACTTTTTGATGGCAGCCATTCTGACCGGTGTGAGACGGTACCTCATTGTGGTTTTGATTTGCATTTCTCTGATATTGAGTGATGTTGAGCATCTTTTCATCTGTTTGTTAGCCATCTGTTATGTCTTCTTTGGAGAAATGTCTGTTTAATTCTTTGGCACATTTTTTGATTGGGTTGTTGATTTTTCTGGTACTGAGCTGCATGAGCTGCTTGTATATTTTGGAGATTAATTCTTTGTCGGTTGTTTCATTTACTGTTATTTTCTCCAATTCTGAAGGCTGTCTTTTCACCTTACTTATAAAGACAATTTCATAAGGATAAAGAGAGTAAAAGTAAACAACAGCAACAAAAATTTGGAAGCTGGAAAGCAGATGGATGAGTGGGAACTGAGTTAGGAGGCTGGAAAAAGATGAATCCTCATAAAAAGGTAAAAGCAAAGGGTAAAAAGGAGAAAGCAAAGAAACCACCCAATATTCAATACAAATTCAACAAAGTGTCCAGGACTGGCAGTATCAGGTATTGCTAGAACTTGGGTTAGAGAAGAGAACTATCTAAAGATGAAAGATGTAAAAAGCTCTTCCAGAAGCAGTTAAATTTGTACGTTGACTTTCAGACATCCTCTACTTCAAGTGGAAACAAGAAGTTTACCCATTAAAGGGTAAACAGAGGGCGCTGACCTAGGGAACTCAAGGCACTGTTGACAAGATAGTAATATGCACAGTTTACTGAAAAGAGAAGAGTTTGTGTTAAATCATAACTAAATTATTCTCAGAAGGAGAAGGTGAAGAGAAAAGAGAATAGAACATTAAAGAGAAGAAAACTGGAACTCAAGTGTCAATAGCCTGAAAGCAACCTTACACTTAAAGGAAGCAGAAAAAGAACGAACAAAAGACAAGTTAGTAGAAGAAACGGTATCATAAAGATGGAAGCAGAAATAAATGAAAGAGACTGGAAAAAAAAAAAAAAAAAAAACAGAAAAAAGATCAATGAAACTAAGAGCTACTTTTTTTGAAAAGATAAACAAAATTGTTAAACTTTTAGCCAGACTCATCAAGGGAAAAAAAAGCCTAAATCAGTAAAATCACAAATGAAAAAGAAGTTATAACTAACACCACAGAAATACAAAGGATCATAAAGAGATTATTACAATTATACACCAATAAAACAGACAACTTAGAATAAATGGACCAATTCCTAGAAATATACAGTCTGCAAAGACTGAATCAGGAAGAAGTAGAAAATATGAATAGACAAGTCATCAGTAAAGAAATTGATTCAGTAATCAAAAAATTCTCAACAAACAAAAGTCCAGGACCAGAGAGCTACATAGGTGATTTCTACCAAACATTAACAACTATCTTTCTCAACCTACTCAAAAAAAAAAAAAAAAAAATCATTGGAAGAAACACTTTTGAATTCATTCTACAAGCTTAGTATCACCCTGACACCAAAACCCTACAAAGATATCACGCCAAAAAAGAAAATTACAGACCAATATTATTAATGAACAAAAATCCTCAACAAAACATTAGCAATCTAATCCAAAAATACATTAAAAAAGCAGTCTACAATCTTTTTTGGCACCAGGGACTGGTTCCATGTAATACAATTTTTCCATGGATTGGGGGAAGGGAAAGTGGGATGGTGCAGGTGGTAATGCGAGTGAAGGGGAGTGGCAGATGAAGCTGTGCTTGGCTCACCTGCCATTCACCTCCTGCTGTGTGGCCCAGTTCCTATTAGGCTGTGGGCCACTGGTCTGCAGCCCAGGGTCTGGGGACTCCTGCATTAAAAGGATCATACACCATGATCAAACAGGATTTATCCCTGTGGTGCAAGGATGGTTCAATATCCACAAATTAATCAATGTGGAAAAAATCAATTAATCAATTGGAAAAAAAAAATGGCATGACCATCTCAATAGATACTGAAAAAGCTTTTGACAAAACTCAACATCCATTTATAATTAAAAAAAAAAACATCAACAAAGTGGGTATATAGAGAACAAACATCAATATAATAAAGGCCACATAAGCATCATACTCAATGGTGAAAAGCAGAAAGCATTTCCTCTAAAATTAGGAACAAGACAAGGATGCCCACTCTCACCTACTCTCATCACTTTTATTCAGTATAGCATTGAAGTCTAAGGATTTCAGGACTTCTCTGGTGGTACAGTGAATAAGAATCCACCTCCAATTCAGTTAGAACTGGACATGGAACAACAGACTGATTTCAAATCGGAAAAGGAGTACATCAAGGCTGTATACTGTCACCCTGGTTATTTAACTTATATGCAGAGTACATCATGAGAAATGCTGGGCTGGATGAAGCACAAGCTGGAATCAAGATTGCTGGGAGAAATATTAATAACCTTAGATATGCAGATGACACCACCCTTATGGGAGAAAGTGAAGAAGAACTAAAGAGCTTCTTGATGAAAGGGACAAGACGAGAGTGAAAAAGTTGGCTTAAAACTCAACGTTCAGAAAACTAAGATCATGGCATCTGGTCCCATCACTTCATGGGAAATAGATGGGGAAACAATGAGAGACTTTACTTTGGGGTGCTCCCAAATCACTGCAGATGTTTACTGTGGCCCTGAAATTAAAAGACACTTCTCCTTGGAAGAAAAGCTATGACCAACGTAGAGAGCATATTAAAGAGCAGAGACATTACTTTGCTGACAAAGGTCAGTCTAGTCAAAGCTATGGTTTTTCCAGTAATCATGTATGGATGTGAGAGCTGGACTACAAAGAAAGCTGAGCACAGAAGAATTGATGCTTTTGAATTGTGGTGTTGGAGAAGACTCTTGAGAGTCTCTTGGACTGCAAGGAGATCCAACCAGTCAATCCTAAAGGAAATCAATCCTGAATATTCATTGGAAGGACTGATGATGAAGCTGAAACTCCAAAACTTTGGCCACCTGATGTGAAGAACTGACTCATTGGAAAAGACCCTGATGCTGGGAAAGATTGCAGGCAGGAGGAGAAGGGGACGACAGAGGATGAGATGGTTAGATGGCATCACCAACTCGATGGACATGAGTCTGAATAAGCTCTGGGAGTTGGTGATGGACAGGGAAGTCTGGCGTGCTGCAGTCCATGGGGTCGCAAAGAGTCAGACACGACTGAGCGATTGAACTGAACCAGTGCAGGGGACATGGGTTTGATCCCTAGTCCGAGAAGATTCCACATGTTGAGAAGCAACGAAGCCCGTGCACAACTACTGAACCTGCGCTCTAGAGCTTGGGAGCGGCAACTGCTGAGCCTGCACGCTGCAACCACTGAAAGCCCCACGCCTGGAGCCTGTGCTCCATAACACAAGAAGCCACCACAAGGAGAAACCTGCGCACCACAACTGGAGAAGAGTCCACACACAGCAACAAAGACCCAGAACAGCTGTAAATAAATAAGTAATTTTAAAAATAGTATTCTAAATTGGAAAGGAAGAAGCAAAACTGTCACTCCTTGCAGATGACATGATACTATACACAGAAGATCCTAAAGACACCACTGAAAAACTACTACAACTCATCAACCAATCTGTAAAGTTGCAGGATACAAAAAAAATCTGTGGCATTTCTATACACTAACAATCAACAGAAAGAGAAATTAAGAATACAGTGCTACTTAAAACCACATCTAAAAGAATAACGAGGAATCACTCTAACTCAGGAGGTAAAAGACATGTACTCGGAAAACTGTTACATGCTGATGGAATAAACTCAAGACATCAAAACAGATGGAAAGATATACTGTGTTTATAGACTGGAAAAGTTAATATTGCTAAAATGACCACATTACAAGGCAATCTATTCAATGCATTCAATGCATTCCCTATCAAAATACCACTGGCATTTTCTATAGACCCAGAGAAAATAATTCTAAAATTGATATGTAAACACAAACTACCCTGAATAACCAAAACAATTTGAGAAAGAAAAGAACTGGATGAATCATGCTCCCTGACTTCAGACTGTACTACAAAGCCACAGTAATCAAAACAGTATAGTACTAGCACAAAAAACAGACACAAAGATCAATGCGACAGAATAGAGAGCTCAGAAATGAGCCCACACAAATACAGGAAATTAATCTATGACAAAGCAGGCAAAGATACACAATGGAGAAAAGACAGCTTCTTCAATAAGTGGTGTTGGGAAAACTGGACAGTTACATGCAAAAGAATTAAATTACTTTCTCACACTATACACAGAAATAAATTCAAAATGGATTAAAGACTTAAATGTAAGACCTGAAGCCATAAAACTTCTACAAGAAAACACAGGCAGTAAGCTCTTTGACATTGGTCTTAATCTTATTTCTTTGGATATGTCCCATCAAGCAGGAGAAACAAATGCAAAAGTAAACAAATGGGAGTATACTAAATTAAAAAGCTTTTTGGCACAACAAAGAAAAGTATCAATATCACTGGACTTCCCTGGTGGCTCAGACGGTAAAGTGTCTGCCTACAATACAGGAGACCCGAGTTCAATCCCTGGGTTAGGAAGATCTCCTAGAGAAGGAAATGGCAACCCACTCCAGTATTCTTGCCTGGAAAATCCCATGGATGGAAAAGACTGGTAGGCTACAGCCCATGGGGTCACAAAGAGTCGGACATGACTGAGCAACTTCACTTTCTTTCAATATCACTAAAACAAAAAAGCTGCCTAGGGAATGGGAGAAGATACTTGCAAATGACATATCCAATAAGGGTTAATATCTAAAATATACCAAAAACTCATACAGCTCAACATCAAAACATTATTTTTTTAAAAAAAGCCTTATTGAAACCTGAATAGATGTTTTCACAAAGAAGATATACCAACGGCCAACAGGGACATGAAGAAAAACACTCAAATCACTAATCATCAGAGAGATGGAAATCAAAACCATAATGCTACTGCTGCTAAGTTGCTTCAGTCGTGTCCGACTCTGTACAACCCCAGAGACGGCAGCCCACCAGGCTCCCCCGTCCCTGGGATTCTCCAGGCAAGAACACTGGAGTGGGTTGCCATTTCCTTCTCCAATGCATGAAAGGAAAAAGTGAAAGTGAAGTCGCTTAGTCGTATCCGACTCTTATTGACCCCATGGACTGCAGCCTACCAGGCTCCTCCATTCATGGGATTTTCCAGGCAAGAGTACTGGGGTGGGGTGCCATTGCCTTCTCCAAAACCATAATGAGATCACCTCAAACCTGTCACTATGGCTATTATTAAAAAGAAAAAATAACACAGCAAATAATAAGTGCTGGTGAGGATGGGACTGTTGGTAAGAATGTAAATCTGTGCAGACACTATGGAAAACAGTACGAAAATTCCTCAAAAATTAAAAGTAGAACTATCATACAATTCAGCAATTCCACTCCTGAGTATTTAGCTGAACAAAACAAAAACGCTAATGAGGAAGGAGGGACTAGAGGTCACACACGATCAAGAATCAGATATGTGCAACAGGAACACTGGACTGTAAAAGGTAATGCATTAATGTCATCAAACTTCCAAAGCAAAGAACTTCCACATTAAAATTATATACTTTGGAAAGTTGTCATTTTCCAAGTATGAGGTGTTAACAATTGTGTTAACAGTATCTTCAGATCTGCTAAATTAAAAAAAAATTATTCACAGTGAACCCTTCTTCAGAAACAATGAAGAGTAAGAGGAGGAAATAATGGGGGAGATCGAATCTAGGAAAACAGGAGATCCAAAATAAGAGAGAAGCAACTAAAATCACCAGGAAGATGGTAAAGTGGGAATCCCCAGAATGACAGCCATGCTGTAGCTGAGGACAACTTGTCCACACCGGAGTGCTAACACTCAAGAGCCATGCACACTGAGTGGTCATCACCCAGATCCTGGGGCCAGAGTATTGTTTGTTTTACGCTGTTTACTGAAGTGAAACACCATTTAGAAAAGTACACAAAGCATAAACACACAGCTTGGTTTTCACAGAGTGAACACAACCTGCGTAACCAACACCCAGATCAAGAAACAGAACAAGTCTCCCTCATGCTCCCTCTAGTAACCACCCCAACTTACTATCCTGACATCTAACACCCTGGAATAATTTTCCCTGCTTTGTGTGTGTATATATATAAACATGTATATGTACACAGCAATACTTGCAGAGCTTTTACAGTCACTTGTGCACATCTGAGTTACCAATCGGCACATTCCTAGCTGAGCTCAGACAAGTGGCTGCTCTGCCTTCCTGCTTCAGTTCATCCTGTAAACAAACATCCTTTTCATGGTCTATGTACTGTTTATAGGTGACTGCACTGTTTAAAATGGCCCCAGATGAAGCACTGAAGTGCTGTCTAGTGTTTCTAAGTGCCACAAAACTGACAACATGTGTTAGATAAACTGTTTAGCCATGAGGTACAGTGCCGTTAGCTATGACTTCTATGTTTAAGAATCAACTTAATATTAAATAAGGTGTCTTTCAACAGAAACACACAGAAAACAAGGTTTTGTATTGATCTGTTGATGCAAGTGTGACCAAAGGCTCACAGGAACCCAGTCCTATATTGCCATTAGGAGCTCTGGTTCAGTATTTGCTAATTCAGTGTTCATGGCAACTTTAGGGAATACAACTACCAAGAATAACAAGAATCAACTACACAGAAAGAGAGAGAGAGACAATCATGTATTTTTGCTTTTGACATGAGGACAGAAGATGCCTGGGGAGTCTGGTCCAGGGTCTGCTGCTCCCCTGGAGTTGGGTGATGAAGTTCCTGCTCTCCCCTTCAGGAGGGAGGGTCAGCTGAGGACCCTCGCTTCACCCCCACACTTCTGCTCTGACCTGCTCCTGAAAGCTGGGAGTTGACCAAGGGGAGCAGCTGTCCTCTGGCCACATATCTGTTGGAGATCCATCCTGGTCCACATGAAGGCCCAGCCAAATTCCCCGTGTGGTGGTCCTGAGCTTTCAAGGCTCACTTGTGATCTCGCCCAGTTGACTTCTGCAAAGGGTCTCTGGGAAGCTCCCAGGGAGGTGGAAGGTAGACGGAGTTCAGCTTCTGTTCTCCTACGAGCTTGCGTCCAATGGTGCAAACTGCCTTTTCCTCACGTAGTGCACTCTGAATCTGTCACTCTGTGCTTCACAACTAACGACTACACTGCTCAGATAGGAAGAGATTTACTGGGGGTAAAACTAAAGAGGAAGGCAAAAGGGTGATCAAGACGAAGGTACAGATAAGTGGTTATGGATATTTCTGTGAGATGGTCTATGTTTTAATATAGACGGGTATTATCTATTGTCTTTTTAGTGAATACAGACATACTGCATACTTCTGAATGCATGACACATTTCTCACACATGCATAAAAATTCCTTTTTCAAAGAAAAGATCTGACTATCTTAAATATAGCAAATATGTTTCAATTTTTTGAAAAATCTATAAACTTCTTAGAAGAAACTATAAGAGGATCTTTTTATTTTACCTCTTGGTGTGTGAGAACTTTCTAAGCAATACAGGGAACACCTGAAACCATAAACAGGGCAAGGAAGCACAATGTAAATTTGATAAGTAAGTAAGTACAAAACTTCAACAATGAAAAAGAGCCAGAAAAAAGTCAATTACAACAGATGGAGCAAGATAATCTGGAACAGATACAACAAACAATGGGTTCTTAAAGATGAAGAAAAAGACCAACATGAAAAAGAAAAATGGGAAATGATATATGACTTAGGCTCTACTGAAAAGGAAGTATCATTCAAATACATCCTTGGTAATTTAAAAAAAGTGCTTCTAAAGCCCTCCAAAATTTTCAATTCCATTCATAAAAAGGCCTAATTCAAGAAAGGCTCATGCAATCTTAAAGTAGAAGTAGCAGGCATGTCCAGTTAAATGAAAGCTAAGCTAACAATCTTATGAATCACAGCTGGCTTCTCCAAAAGTAAAACTGACCCTCCAAAAATTAATTTGTTCTCATTCTGCAAGAGTTCTTTAGCTTAGACACCACCCCCAGTTGACATGGAAGACTGAATCAAGGCCTTCACTCTATGATAACAGCACTATGATAATAGCTTCCTCATACAGTCAAATGCTTGCTATAACTTCTTTTCACTTGCCATCTTGTGCCATGGTAAGGTCCTGGACTTGACCCTGCTCTATGCAATATTTTTATTAGCATTTTAGAAAATGACAGAAAGCATACTGACAAGCTTTGCATAAAAGAAACCGTTAAAACATTGGCGGACAGAATAGAAATGCAAAGAGGCGAATGGGTGTGCCAAAACAAATGAGATGAATTTTTAAAGGGATTCACATAAACTCTTGCTGTTGGATTAAAGAGCAATTCATATGACATAAAAACAAACTCTGGGTGAATTAACTAAGCAGAACTTCGACTTCAGTATTAGATCAATATGGGATGCAGTTGCTTAAAAAAAAAAAAAAAAAAAACAGGCAGGAAATAAATAAACAGGCTTAGGCTACACTAACAGTCATGCGAGATACACAACTGCAGCATTTCCACATTTTGCTCCTGTCAGACCACATGTGAAGAACTGCATTCAGTTCTTGGTGTCCTGTTTTAAAATGAGAGGACTTCCCTGGTGTCTCGGGGTTAAGAATCCGCCTTTGGATGCAGGGGACAAGGGTTCAACCTGTGGTCAGGGAACTAAGATCGCACGTGTCCTGGGGCAACTACTGAGTCCGCACACAACAAAAGATTCCACATGCAGCAAAAAGACCCGATGCAGCCCGATACGTTAAAAATAAAAGGAGAAACAAACAGTATATTGACAGAACGATGAAAGATCTAGAAACTAGTGGGCAGAAGAGCAGAGGGTAGGCAGTGTGGAGAGGATATGCTGGCTCTGCGCAGATCCAGTGCAGAGAAGAAGCCCACTGCTTTCCACACAGAGACTCAAGTCCAAACCAAGAGGCACAAAGAGAAACGTTGCATTCTGGACTGGATCCACAATACAAGAGAGACATTAAGTGGAAAAACTGGTGAAATTTGACTAAGTCTATAGTTTCCAGAGTAACAGTATACCAATGTTGGTTTTCTTAGGACAAAAATGTGTCAGGGTGACGCGCCAACACTTGGGGAAACTGTGTGAAGCATACATGGGCAGTCTGTCTTTGCAATTTTTCTATAAACCTAAAACAAGTACAAAATTAAAAGTTTACTGATAAACAGAGACAAGGAGGCGGATGGTTCAACCAATGATACTCAGTGTAGTGAGTGTGACCAAATTTAGAAGCTAACTGAATTTTACAAAGTATCTTTTGTAAGATTTTTAAAACAGACACTGAAATCACCAGTAATACAACTGTTTGGGTAAACTGTTTAAAACTTGACACCAAGAGTTGTTCAAGAGAAACACTGATGGCAACATTGTTGAACATGAATCTCTAACACAACATGTCTACTATGGATCAGCATTTGAAGCTAGGTATTCAGTGAGTTCGCTGGAGAAGGGAATGGCAATCTACTCCAGTATTCCTGCCTGGAGAATTCCATGGACAGAGAGCCTGGCTGCGGGCTACAAGTCCATGGGATGGCCAAGAGTTGACATAACTAAGCGACTAAGACACACACACGCACATTTCAGTGACTCATATGTAGGTACAAGTACCTGACCTCTTCTTTATCTCCTGTAATTCAATTATGTCTGAGAATTTACATCTTGAAAAACATTATAAATTACTTCATCTTATTTCTCCTTTTGAGGCATTACAGTGATTTTTAAACAACTTTAATCATTGATGGTTTTTATTTACTTTTTAAAAAATGTTTATTTTAATTTATTTGGCTGGACCAGGTCTTAGTTGTGACATGCAGGTCTCCTATAGTGATTTCTTGAAAGTATGTGAATCAGAGTTCTTTATAGATTACAATGAATAAACATAGGAAATACAAAATTGAAAAAATCGACACCCTGCAATCACTATGTACACCAGCTGACATTAGTAACTGTGAATGGAGGGACATTTGACATTTGAACCCACCGAGACAATCAGTCATTACGGTCCTAATAGTATAAAGTAATAAGTATTATAAAATAATCAGCACCTATAAAATACTCTATGAAGCAAACATCTGAATCAACCCTCTAGAACTGATTACCACTTAAAAGAAATATGGGGAATGAAAAAATATGCTAACATGACATCATAAGAATGCAAACCAGAATGCAGGAAATACCATAAAGAAATGGTTCAGTTTCTTCAACAAATAAACAGCCTTTTTTAAGGGGGGAAAGACTGTTATAAAGAGATTTTGAAGGACATAACAACCAAATGTAACTATGTAGACCTTTTTTGGATACTGATTTTAACAAACTAACTCATTTCTGAGTCAACTGGGAAAACCGAGGGTATTATATAATATAAAAGAATTACTAACTCTTTGAGGAGTGACAATCATGTGGTGGCACCTATGTGCCTGTGTAGTGCGTCCCTGGCAACTAGGGATAAATACTGAAGTATCTGTGGGTAAAATAAAACACAGGTCTCAGATTTGCTTTAAAAATGTTCAAACCCTCCTAAAGGAAGTGAGTAGGAAACTGATATAAAAATGGCAAAATGCTGATGTGCTGAAACTGGGAAATAGAACAGGGGAATTACATTACCAATGAGTTAAACCTCAGTCAATTAAAAAAAAAAAAACAAAACACTCAAAACAGAAAAGAGATACAGAAATCACCTCCTAGTCCTCTCTTTACTCTGAAAAATTCAAAGTGGTAGTCGCGTCCGACTCTTTGTGACCCCATGGATGGTAGCCCACCAGGATCCTCTGTTTATGGAATTCTAGCCATTCCCTTTTCCAGGAGATCTTCCAACCAGGTCCAACCTTCCAATGCAGGTCTCTTGCATTGCAGGCAGATTCTTAACCATCTGAGCCACCAGGGAAGCCCCTCTTTAGTCTAGGTTGCCACTAACCTTTATGGATCAACACTCTGTGAGCCACTCCATCAGTGATGCACTCCTCTGACATCATCATCTAATGTATCAAATATCCTGTCCACGTTGACAGTGACAGTCTTTATACACCTGAGTGAAAGATAGTGCCTATGGTGACATTTTGATATACCAATTTAGAAGCCCAAGCAAAAAAGAGGTAAGTTTGGTATGCTTGGTTTTGGTATATACCCTCAAATGTATCCAAATCACTATTATCTCTCACGGGCCTTTTCTCTAGCAAAACTGTTTACTGTTGAAAAATTCTCCCCTGTGTTTACCTACCTTGGCCTTATTAAATACTAATTTCTGCCCATCCCATTGGTCTAGAATGTCTGCTGCTACTCTAACCAGACAAATCCCTTACCCACAAAACTTGCTCAAACCTCTTCTTAGTCCCTCTGTCTTCCTCTGAATACCCAGATTCACAGAATGTTAGAAGATAAGAGACCATTCATAGCTTTCACTGTCCAATCATTTTAAATAGATAATGCCTCCTGGATTGTAAGACTTCTTCCTCCATTATAATGCAAATTCCTTGAGGGCAGGGACATTGTTTTACCTTATGTACTTTTATCTTACCTTACTTCCTGTATCTTCTCATATATTCTGTATAACATTAACAAATTATATGCACAGAACTTAAAAGTGTGGTAGACAACTGTTCTGTATGTCCAAGATGAAAATGATCATGATGGCTCAATGACTGCTTGCCATATGCCTGGCACTACTGTAAACATTTTATATATAATAACCATCAAATACAACCACCCTAGCATTAAGCCTTTGTTATGAAATGATACACAGAGAGGGAAACAACTTACCCATGGTCACAGTTTGTAAAGTCAGTGACCAGGCTGGGGTTTGAACACCAGCAGTCTGGTTCTAAAGTCCCATTGATAAATTTACTTTTCAGCATCTTAGAAAAAACTTGAGTAAACAGAAAATTTTATCCACTGAAGAAATCTAGCCTCAAAGTATCTATAAACTAATAAACCCTCTGATCCTACAGTTTGGGGTAATTTCATTTCAGTAGTATAGACAGTACAAAAGGAGTCTGGAATAAGAGTCATGAGATCTGAATGTTAGCCCTGTGATCTCAAGTAGTATGACTCAGCCTTTCTAGACTGCAATTTTATTTGGAAAAGAAAAAAAAAGGAGGTTGATTTCCTTCTGGACCAAAAGGTCTATTATTCTATCTTCTCTTGATTTTATTGGAGAGAAAAAGACTAAAATAAATTAATTCATTATCCAGCTGCCAAACTGGCCTAATTCCCACACAGAGCTCTCTTGGCCTGGACCAGTACCACTGCAACACTGGCGCAGGAGACTCGCTGGGCTTGCCACCTCTGTGCTCCCTCTCTCGTGGCACTTTGGGGAGGAAAACAAGGTTCACAGGCCCCCACACAGACATTTACATAATATAAGGTTTGGGGACTCAAGCCACAGTAAACTGGAAAGAGCAGCAGAATGGCATCAAGTCTTGATTTTAAGGTCCCTAATGATATTGCTGAGCGTGTGTCTGTTCACACTCACCCAACCGGCTCCAGTTTATTCATCACACATCTCCACTTGAACATCTAACAGACATCTCTTACCTAATATGTCTGAAAAAGAACTCTTGACTTCTGCCTCCAAAAATGCACCTCCCTTCTGCATCTCAGTAAATGGCCCTCCTCTCACACAGTGGGCTGACATGTATCTTGTTAGCTCTAAGTTCAGAGGACTAAACTCCAGTGCCTCACCATCTCCTACAAAGCTCCACCTATACCTCATTTGCCCTCCTCCTCCTCGCTGAGTCAGCTCCAGCCACCCTGTTCCTCACATAACCTGCTTTATTCTGACCCCAGAGCTTTTTTATACCTGAAGTCTCTGCTTGAGAGGTATTACTTCTTGTGGAAGGCTTTCTTGACCACTCTTAAAAATAAACACCAGATCATCCATTCACCTTCCATCATAGTCAATCCTTAATCCTCCAGTCAGCTTTATTTTCTTCAGAATATTTATCACTAACCAAAATTAAATTATATGTTTCTTTTCTGTACCCACTCCCCATTAAAATGTAAGCTCTACAATAAGAACTTCCTCTTACCTTTCCTTACTCTATCTCCAGTTTCAACACCAGTACCTGGCACATTATTTATTGACGGAACGACTTTTCCCAGTCTTCCCTATCAGTCTGTAGTATCTACCCTTGAGCGGCACACATCTCTCCTTTCCCTCACAGCTAAATCTGTAACAGTGTTCCCAGTTTCTCATGTTCATTTGGAATTGAATACACTGCAATCTGGGTTCTAGCCTATGCTCATTAAGTTCTACAGCCCTCCTCACTCCAATAGCCACAGCCAAAGAACACTCACTCCTTATCTTCTTGACCTTTCTGCAGCAATACTGACCACATCCTCCTTCCAGAAAAATCACCTTCCTAAATTTCAATGACAATACTCTCTCCTGATTCTCCTTCTACTCTCCAGGTACTCCCTTCAGCCAGTCTCTCCTGCTCCTTAAATTTAATGATCAGTCTCCCCATTGTAATCTATAGGTTCTAACCATCCCTGAGCAATCAACTCTACTAACTATGGATTTATCTTAGCCCAGATTTATTCCACCCGAATTCCAGATCCACATGCTTAACTGTCCTTGGATATCTCTACTCGGATGTCCCACAGGTACCACAAATAAAACATGCTAAAAATGGAAGTCACTTCACTTTCCCCTGCTTCCAACCTTGACCCCTAAAGCATGCTTCTTCGTCCTAGATATGCATTCTGATAAACAGCACTGCCCAACTAATCAAGCCCAAACCCTGAGTTTTCCTAGACATTTCACTATTCCAAAATCCCCGTGCCTCATTGTTCACCAAATAGGTCTCCTACTTGCACGCATGTACGTGAGTGCTCAGTCGTGTCTAACTCTTTGTGAACCAATTTGCACTCACTACAGCAATTTTCTTGGGGTAACTTACCTGTTCGTCTCCCCACCCTGCCCTCTGCAAATCCATCCTTCAGATAATCTCTTTCTAGAACACAAAACTCATACTGGTTTGAAATTTCTTAAAAACTCACTCCCATTTATCCACCCTATTGACAAGGTTCATTTCCTGGCATCAGCCCCTCCATTTTTGCTCCAATAATGTTAAATTTCTTATGGTTTCCCCTCAAAGGAAAATCCTTTCTGCTCATCTCTCTGTCCATGGGATACTCTCCCCAACATCAGAGACAACCCAAGCACATAACTCCCTTTGGGATGTGTTCATGAATTCGTCCATGAACTGAGCAGCCTCCATATCGATTCTTTCACTGTACCTTGCAAGTATAAATTCATTATAGTTCATACTATGATGAACTATATGATTACAGTTCCCACTTTGTATTCAAATTACACGTCTCATCTTAGAAGGCTGGAACTGGAATTCCCTTTGTGTTTTGTCCCGAGTCCCAACACAATATCTCCACATAGAGAAGGTATTCAGTGCATATTTATTAAATGAATGGATGAAAGCAGAAGTCAGAAAACCATGGCCCATGGGCTAAACCTGGCTTACCACCTGTTTTTGTCTAATCTGTGAGCTAAGAACAGTTTTTGCATTTAAAAATGTTTAGAGAAGAAATTTTTATTTTATTTTTTTTTGAGAAGAAAATTTTAAAAGGAATATTCAGTGATACCTGAAAAATACACGAAATTCAAATTTCAATATCCACAAATAAAGATTTATTGGATCATAGCCAAGCTTATCTGTTTACATTTAGTCTTAAGGCTGCTTTCAAATCAGGAGAGCAGAGTAGTTGCAGTCGACAGCATGTGGCCTGCAAAGTCATACTTGTTATTTAGTCCTGTATAGAAAGTGTACTGACTTGAATGAAATAAAATGATCACAGATGTTTGGATGTGACAGAATTCAGTTCAAGTCTTGGCTTTACCACTTACTGCCTGGCATATGTGTGCACTCAGTTGCTCAGATGTGTGAGACTCTTTGCAGCCCCACGGACTGTAGCCTGCCAGGCTCCTCTGTCCATGGGATTTCCCAGGCAAGAATACTGGAGTAAGTTGCCATTTCCTCCGCCAGGGGGACTTCCCGACTCAAGGGTTCAAACCTGCATCTCCTGCACTGGCAGACAGATTCTTTACCACTGAGTCCTGCATGACCTACGACAAATAACCTAACCTTTCTTGCATGTGTGCGTGCTAAGTTGCTTCAGTTGTGTCAGCCTCTCTTACTTAGACTCAAATTCCAAATCTGCAGAATATGGTAACATATCTTGCTGGATTGTTTTGAAATTTTACTAAGCCTCATAACTGAGATCACTGCTGTAGGAACCAGTCTATAAAATGCCTGGTACAGAGTCCAGCTTAAAAGACCTTGATGCTGGGAAAGACTGAGAGCAGGAGAAGGCGTTGATGACAGAGGATGAGATGGTTAGATGGTATCTCTGACTCAACGGACAGGAGTTTGAGTGAACTCTGGGGGATAGTGAAGAGCAGGGAAACCTGGCATGCTGCAGTCCATGGGGTTGCAAAGAGTTAGACATGACTTAGTGACTGAACAACAACGTTGAGATACCAGGCCTGGATTTGAATTCCAGCTCCATTACAGACTGTGTGATGAAGAACTTCTCAGTGCTTCAATTTCCTCATTCATTACACTGGGATAATAATAATATACATCTTATAGAACTGTTATGAGAATTAAATGAGTTGGTACCTGTGAAATGCTGAGCGCAGGGCCTTGCAGATGGTAAGCACTCCATAAATATTACTATTACTATAGCAGATGTTTGCTTAGTAGTGGTTTCTCCTCTTCCAGCCTCCTCTTCTACTCTACCTCTCATCCCTATTCAAAAAAGCCTAGATCTAAAGCAGTAAGTCAATACCTGCATGACAAGTGCAATTGTACCTTAAGGGGAGGTTGAGGGGGTCATAACAACCTTGTGCTCACTCTCTGAGCCCCTCTTCTCAAGATACTTTCTTCCTCAGAAATCTAGCCTATCCCCAGACGTCAATGTAGGGGGCTATAAGATTCTTTTTTCTAACCAAGATTTCTCTCTTCTGAGCCCCAGTGCAGTGTTTCTCAACTCCTGATTTCTCCCCAGTGGCCTTACCTTCTCGGGGCAACTTCCTGACCCAGGGATTGAACCGGGGTCTCCTGCATTGCAGGCAGATTCTTTACCATCTGAGCCACCAGGGAAACCTACCTAATGGCCTAACATCACCTTAAATCCAAAATGTCAAAAGCTAAAAATTACTCTTTTCCCCACCTCTCCCTTCCTATCTTCCCTAACTAATATTAAGAACCTGCTATTCTTTCAGCACGTTGACTGGTCGTCTTGAAATTACACTTTAGTCCTTGTTCTCTTGCAATGAGACTTTATCTCAAATCGTGTTGCTTTTTCTTTTCTTTTTGTTCCTACCATCACTGACTAATTCAGGTCCTTTCAACTTCAAGCTCATGCCCCCGGTCTCTGAATGGTTCCTGCCACAAGCACCAACCTACTCCACACACAATACCACCACACTAATCTTCCTGAAACTTACATCACGCTCTTTCTTTGCTTCAAACTCTGACCCCTTTTCCATCCCATAATCTCTATGGAAAAAGGAAAAGACTGACCTTAGTGTTGCAATCAAATCCTTCCCTATCTACCTTGCTCCAGTCTTCATTTCTCATCTTATCCCCTATAATAAAAAAAATACCATCATCTTATACTTATGCAGTGCTTCATCCAACTTAGAAAACATCACTACATGCCCTGGTATTTCATCTTCACAGAGACCCTTGGAAAGAGGCCAAAGCAGCAGTTGCATCCTTCTTTTACAGAAAACAGATCTCTTGCACTGACTCAGAAGTCAGGACTTACATATGGGCATCTGTTCTAGAAACCCTGGTCTTCTCAGTACTGTCTGATAGACCTCTCTCTAACACGCTCTTGTTTTCTCAGCTCTGCAGTCTACCCTCTGCCATTCTCCTACTTGGTGGCCATCCCTGAAGTGAAGAGTGTTGGGGAAAGTTCATAAAGCAGTGTTTCTTAGAGATGCTGGAATGTGCTATAGCAGGTGTTTAGCTTCCAGTCTCTGCCATGTATAGCCAAAAAGATCCCTCTAAAGAAGGGCATCTATAGTGTATTTCTCCAAGAACACACAATCAAACATCCTCACCGCAGGCCACAATACAGAGTATGCTGTGTCTGGACTAGTTACACCGACTTCATTTCCTACCTCTTCCCCCTCAACCATGGTCCTCCATCCGCAGGGGGTTCACTGCTGTTCCCAGAACATTCCAAATCTCAGGGCCTCTGGACTTGCTGTATCCTCCTTTTCACATCCTTCACTTAACTCAAGTTCTTTCTTTCAAAGTTCCATCTTCAGAAAAGCTCTCCCTGACCATCACTATCTAAAGTAGGCCCCCATTCTCTAGTCCCAGTCTGGGTTCTTGTAACAGTTGTCACTTTCTAACACTGCTGCTGCTGCTGCTGCTAAGTCGCCTCAGTCGTGTCCAACTCGGTGCGACCCCACAGATGGCAGCCCACCAGGCTCTGCCGTCCCTGGGATTCTCCAGGCAAGAACACTGGAGTGGATTGCCATTTCCTTCTCCAATGCATGAAAGTGAAAAGTGAAAGTGAAGTCGCTCAGTCGTGTCTGACCCTTAGCGACTCCATGGACTGTAGCCTACCAGGATCCTCCGTCCATGGGATTCTTCAGGCAAGAATACTGGAGTGGGTTGCCATTTCCTTCTCCATCTATTTATTCTTTCATGGTCTTTTTCAGGGATTCACAATTTTTTTCTGTCAAGAGCCAGAGAGTAAATATGTTCAACTTTCTCTGTCATAACTCCTCAACTGTGCATTGTAGCACAAAGCAACTTTGAGAATATGGAAATGAGGAGATGCGGCTGTGCTCCAATAAAACTTTATTTACCAAGACAGGCAGTGGGCCAAGTCACAGGCCATACACCCTTGGCATATTCCTTCTAACGGAGTGTGAGTGTCAGAGGAACAGGAAGCTTCTCTATCTTGTTCACTAAGGTTTCCTTGTGGCCAGAATAATTCCTGGCCCTGAGTACACATTCAATATATAAATATGTGTTGAGTAAATAAAAAGAACTAGTCTGGAGTGGGGAGTTATGCTCCTCTTCTACCTTCTCAGGTGACAAGAGCATGACATTCAAGGAGAATGAGGCCAAGGTCATCAGCTCCATTTCCGTTTGGTTAGTATCATATCATGAAAAGTGGTCTCAAACCATTGTGTGCCTGTCACCAACAATAACCACCTCATGCAAACAATGCCTTTTATTACATAACCAGGTCCAGGTAGGAGTCTGTTAAAACACAGGCCGCTGGGCCCCACCCCCAGAAGTTGTGATCGGTAGGTCTGGGGTAGAGTCTAAGAATCTGCATTACGAGCAAGTTCCCAGGTGATACTGATAGGCTGGTCCTGAACCACATGTTGAGCAGCATTGGATGACAGTGCCCCAAAATAATAGGATGTGAGTGCTCAGCTGCTCAGTCCTATCCGACTCTTTGCGACCCTAAGGACTGTAGCCCACCAGGCTCCTCTGTCCATGGAATTCTCCAGGCAAGAATACTGGAGTGGGTTGTCATTTCCTCCTCCAGGGGATCTTCCTGACCCAGGAACTGAACCTGTGTCTCCTGCATCTCCTATAATGCAGGCAGATTCTTTACTCTGAGCCATTAGGGAAGACCCCAAAACAATAATACTAGCATTTTTACACTATCAGGTGGGGGATGGGGAGGAGGGAAGAGCCACAGATTCCTGATGTCTCAGTGATCTGGCTGGAGAGGAGCTGAAGGAAAAACAAAAACATAATACTGACAGCTCAGCGGAACTGCTGCTCCAGTAAAATCAAGACAGAAAAACATGAGGTCTTTAATTTTTAACAGACTGTCTTCCAAACACTCTTATTTTCACTTGCAAATCTAGCTGTAACTGGCTAAAATAATAAGCCAAAAACGTAAAAGAGAGACACCACCAGTGGGTGGCTAACCTTGATAGTGGACTAAGGATTATCTTCTCCATCGGCTCCATAATCAGTTTCCTTAAAATTAAACAAGAATCATAGCCACCTGTCTTTCTACTGGTAGATGCCAGGAGCCTTTTGGAGATGGATACTGGGTATATATAATCTATATAGTGAAAGTGTTAGTCACTCAGTTGTGTTTGACTCTTTTGCTACCCCATGGACTATAGCCCACTAGACTCCTCTGTCCATGGGATTTCCCAGGCAAGAATACCAAAGTGGGTAGCCATTCCCTTCTCCAGGAGATCTTCCTGAACCAGGAATTGAACCTGCGTTTCCTGCATTGCAGGTGGATTCTTTACCATCTAAACCACCAGGAAGCCCAACAAAATACATGTACAATAAATGACCAAGCCTAGGGGTCACTTTTTTCAAATGATGAATTCACCATAATAAAACTTGAAATGGACTAGCAACAACTTTTGCAAATTATATATCTGTCAACTCCAGGGACTTCAAAATAACCCCTCAAACTCACATTAAAACCACCCCAAAGCCATTACTTACACTTCATCAATCTGAATAGCCCTCAAAGGAATTAGAATTTATATACATTTGTAGTTGTTTATAAAGTGGATTTCTACTGTGATGGTTTTATGTAGCTAAAGTTTAGGTTAAGAATAATTTTAAGGTCAAAAAATAGGGTAAAATCTAACTTCTTAGGAGAGAAATTCAGGAAACAAATCAAGAATGTTCATGAATGGACAATTAAGTAGATGGCAATACTGCATCAACATGTTACTTACAAAGACAGACAGTATTATGATCAAAATATGAATTAGCAGACTTCCAATGTGTCTGGAAGTCTAAAGTGTTTCTCAGCTAAGACCAAGTAATTTTTTTATGAAAATCTAGCATCTGAATTAAAAAGTTTCAGTGTGGAATATATCCTAGATTTTTACAGTGTTGTAAAGAAAAAAGAACATAAAAATATCTCATAAACAATTTGTATATTGGTTACATGATGAACTGTTATTTTGTATATATTAAGTTAAAGCATTAAATTATTAAAATTGATTTCACCTTCTCAGTTTTGTTACTGTAGCTCCCAGAGAATTTCAAATTACATGTGACTTGAAACTAGATTTCTATTAGACAGTGTGATCATGCAGCCCAATTCTGCAAGAAGATTTGCTATCTCTTTTTCCCTTTGAGTGGCTTCTAAAAAGCTTGCAGAAAATGATAGGGAGCAATGAATAAGCATACAGATATGCAGTATGTCTGACATGGAGTGAAGCTCTTTGATCCTGGCCTAATACGGGATCACCTCAGGCCAGGTGCTCATCCACTGTAACCCAAGGTTCTAATCACCATTTTTCCCAGGGGAAGGACGATCAGTTTCACCTCAGCGACTACTGTCCATGTGTGTTTAGTCGCTAAGTTGTCTCTGATTCTTTTGCGATTCCCCAAGGACTGTAGCCCACCAGGTTCCTCTGTCTGCAGGATTTCCCAGCAAGAATACTGGAGGAGGTTGCCATTTCCTTGTCCAGGGGATCTTCCCCACCCAGGGATCGAACCTGTGTCTCTTCTATTGGCAGGTGGATTCTTTACCATTGGGCCACCAGGGAAGCCCTCAGAGACTACTATGTACACTCTTATCTGTAGCTATACAAACACATGAAATTCATTTCAAATTGCAATTAACTGTATCAGAACTGCTAGCAGTGTTACTAAGAATGAACATGATCTCTGACTATGAAAACTACCTGGTTCCCACCACCCCCCACCTCCCAGCATGTATTTCATTCTTACCGAGAAGGGACACATTTCTAACAACTCCTTTACATAATCCCTGCCCATTTCACTTCAGTGTCTTTAACTCCTGATTTAGAAAGTTTCTCATTTCCTTGCACTCACTGTCAAAACTCTACAATCACAGAGGACACCAAAGGAGAATGCTGGTTGAGGAAGAATACCAGAAGGAAGTAGGGTCCAGTTACTCACCCCAACGGTTGCTATATAACCATAAGGATGCCACACACACAAAAAAACACTATACGGAATATAAAAAGTTTAATACCTTGAGCTCTCTTTGCTAAGTATCAAAAAGATACTTACGTGTGCAGATGTGTGTTGAGACCTTAAGTTTAAGGATAATATTGTTAGAGAACGAAATGTACTGCTGGGCAGAATTAGAAGTGATTGTGAAGCTTGAATGAAAATAATGTTTAAAAAAAAAGGAGGGGGGTGCAAATATTGCCAAAACATTAAAACACTTACATGATTTAATTACCCTGTCATAAAATATAAACTTCAAGGACTAATTCGAGCACACTGGAAAAGAGCCACAACCTATGCAATAGGAAAGAATTTTATTCCCTAACATGTGTTTCTAACCCACTGAATATTATCATCCTGCAGCAAGGGTCAACAACTTGTGGCCAGCTCTGGAGATGACTTGGAGTGGTACTTGAGTAGGTAGCCATAAATATTCTCTGAATGAAAGACTGAATGAAGCAGGAAACTCACACACAGTGCAATTAACATGCAGATCTTCACAGCCAGTTAATCTGAAACCAGAGCCAGAGGGAGAACAAAACAGCACCTTGGTGGCCAGTCCCAGGCCATTCCCCAGGGAGTCAGCTACCCTAAGTTATTTTCATTCTATGTACACATAGTTTACTCATCCCCTCTTACTTTTATGAAAGTTCCAAGTTCTCTTTCCTACAAACTCTTTCCCTCTTAACCAGTTCCCCCATACAAAAGCAGGGATGCACTTTCGAGTCTTACCATTTTTTCAGACAATTATTAAACATCTCTAACAGTCACTCCCAAATGTTCACTGGGCCTCCCAAAGGCCAGACACTATGCTAGGTGGTAGCATACAGAGGTGTAAGTATAACACTATACCTATGTGGTGCAGCCAGACAAGTGAACAATTACAGCATAAAAAAATGCCTGGAGAATGATGCACGAGTGCTATTGGAAGGACTTAACTTTGCTGGGTGGGCGGGGAGGGTGACAGAGTCTTACGGAACAAAGGTAAAAGAAGTCAAAACCAAAAATTACAGTCTAATATACCTGCAACTGTTCTAATGGTCAACTCATCAAGTTAGCACTCTAAACTGGCTCTTTGAATGTAGATCCTCTGACTACAGAGAAATCTGAAGTTCATGACAGTGGCACTGATTACTGGCAAGAGAAGGAAAACACAGACAGACAGACACACACACACACACATACTCCAGCAGAAGAAAATGTGCAAACCTAATTAGTGATGATGTCAAGAGGCTTCACCCACTTAATGTCTGTCCCTCCAAGCTGAAGGTGACTTGACTGACCCACTCCTGTGATTGACTTCAGTTGGATTTTTCACACAGTAGTGATGGATTTGCAAGAATCCATCCATACTTTCTCCCTGATACCTCTTGTGGCTACTGGCCAAGTCTGCTAGACTGCTGGTTGGTACCACGGCCCTGAAGAGATAAACAGACCATGTACGTGAACAAGACAGACCCACACTCTGCTTTGGTACTATTCAGAAAGACAGTTAGAAACATGGATTCACAAACATGTGGGAGGGCAGTTCGAAAAGCAGCAAGGATGGCACCCGGGAAGGTGCCTAACAAGCAATTCATCTCTTGCTAGTTTTGCAGGACCCTGTTTTTACCTCCTGGTACCTGGTTCTTTAGACATTTTATCAAGCATGAGAGTTTTCTGTTTCTGACTTCCTGTGGCTACAGATCATTCCCAAGATTCATGACTACCCTGCCTAACTTTCTACTGCCATCACCCTCCTCGTCTCTTGTCCTCACCCTTGCCCGAACCCTCTTTTCATGCAAAACACTCACTTTCCTCCCATGGAACATAGGTAATGTGTTCCTCTGGAAACCGTCTGCCTTATCCAACATCTCCATCATCAATCAGGACACAGATAATATATAAAAATCACCACATTTTAAAAAATGCTCTGATCTATAGACCTCTTACAGGTTCTTTCCTTAATTTTAATGTATAACTTTAGCGGCTAAAAAGTATGTGTGTGTGTGTTAGTTGCTCAGTCGTGTCCAACTCTTCGCAACCCCACGGACTGTCTGTCAGTGGCTAAAAAGTATACCCAACCATTTTAAGGAAATGAAAAACATCATGGCTCCTAGCACAATGCTAAAATTAATGTGAAATTAAACTTTAATCAACAAAGATTTTAATTACGAATGGCACTACTTTAAAATTTTATGAATATGAAGGGTAGGAAATGCTTCCATATTCATGAAAGAAGCCCCACGGCAGTACTTATGATGACATTTAAAACATACTATTTTTAGGATAATATATCCTAAATGATACCTTAATCTTCACTAAAAACAATTTTTGGAACCTGCACTCTAAAAAAATCCAAACCACTGTAAATATATGTGTTAGATGTTATAAAGCTGATGTTTTGAAAATTAAGACTCATAAGGACATGGATTTCTTTTTTGAAATGTTGCAAACCTAATGTGAAGGAATTTGGTCAATTCACATCAGAAGCTTCCTGATTTTCACTGTGAAAAGGTTTACAACCTTTAAACAAGACTGCTGTTAATAAACTCTTAAAATTCTAAGACTAACAGAAATACCTTTCAAACTAAATTTCTAATATAAAACAAGAAAGTTTATTTTGCTATATTTTAACTTACACATGGATGTCAACAGATGAGAATGGACTTCAAAATCAACTTTATACAAAATCATGGAATCAAAGACTCCAGAAATTAAAATATTTATGTTTTATCCTTTATTGAAAGTCAAAGTAAATATAATAAATGATTCACTGAAATTTAAAGTCAAGTAAGAGTGTCATAATCTTTTTAACAGATCACTTAGTGAAGTAAGTTGTTCGACATGATAGCAAAGAACTTTTCAGTGGGAGTGAATTTACTTTGTCACAGGAAAGCAAAAGTCACCACGTTAAAAATCCCATGCTAATTGCCAATGCTGGCTTTCCAGTCCCCAAATTCTGAAAACAAAATTATTGCAATTCCCACTGGGACTGTCTGCATGCTCATTTATAGCACTAGATAGCACTCCTGGAGAACAGAAATCTAACAAAAAAGTGATACAACTTCAAAACCCTTTCAAGAACTAGAGTAATGACCTACCTACTGTTGTACTTAACATTTTGAAAATAAACAGTCTCAGATGCTTTTGAGAATAACATGTTAGGATCACTGGTCCATTTATTCACTATCATTGCTTACATATGAAAATCTTCAAAAACTTAGGGGAAATATAAATCAAGTAGAGATTAGTTCAAATAGGAACTGTATTTGAAAGCTCAAATGATTTTATCCAAAATGAAGAGCAGCCCACAAAAAAGCTAGGAGGCACTCAAGAAAAAGGAGTTAGAATTCACAAAAGATTCCCTCTCTGAAACTGGGCAAAATTAGTAAGAAAAAAGTTGGTAATTATATTGTCATCAATTTGTTTATCCCTTCCTTATGGCATGTCTCACACTGTGCTGCAGGAGCTGTGCACATGCGTCTTCCGTCTTCCCCACCACACTTAAGTTGAGGAGCTCCCTCTGCTTCATTCATCCTTGGTACCTAGCCCAGGGTCTTAAACATAGTAGCAAATGAAAAAAAGGGTGGATGATTTAAGGTAATAAAACATATTCCTAACTAGGTAATCAATTAGGCTCCAACTCATGCAAGAACATTTATAATTTCATTTTAGCTAATAAAACACTGAGTAATTTGATATGTTTTTAACAACATTTGCAAAGCTATTAAATGGATTTTAAGCTCTGAATAACATATTTATACTCTAAATGTATTTAAGAAGAAAGCATGTAGTGAAACATTAGGGAAAAAAAAACTTCTACCAATGAAACAGAAAATGATGGGTTTCACTGTGTGTAACATGGAACTAGATGGTGCTGGCAGGTTGAACATAAAATGACTAAGAACTGACATTGTAAAATGTTTAAAGACCCTGGAATTCTGGTTGTGAAAGTCAAGATTGGCAAGCAGGAGACAATGTAGAGTACCATAACTCCAGTGTCTGGAAAGGCAGGTGGGGAATCTGTTTCTCCAGCAGGAACAATAACTCTGATCACAATCTATATAGTGCTGCTGGAAACAGGTACAGAACCAGCCCACACCATGGACTCACTCCCCATACCCCAGAGGAAACGATGGAATACCAAGCAGAGTGGGTCCTTTCTGGACTCTCCACAATTTCAGTTCAATCAACTCTAAAACTAAAGTCCAGAGCTAAAGTAGGCAAATGATAGCCTGCAGGCCAAAATGGGCCAAATGTGGCCACCTCCAGTGTTTGTGCAGCCCTCAAGCTAAGAGTGGTTTTTACATTTTTAAATGGTAAAAACGAAGAATCATAAAAATTATATGAAATTCAATGTCAGTCCCATAAAGAAAGTTTTCATTGGAACACGGCTGTGCTCATTCATTACATGTTGTCTGCTTTTACACTACAACAGCAGAGGGGGCATAGGATTGCCAAGCCTATGATATTTACTCCCTAGCCCTTCACAGAAAAAAAGCATGCTGACCCCTAGAATATGCCTTGAACATTTCTCTGTGCTTCCAGTTGCACCTCATTTCTCTGAGGTAGTCCACTGCTTTGCAAAGTATAGACTAAAGCTTGACAGATGTCCACCTTGGGGTTCTGTTGTCCAAAGTTACATTCTTACATACAATATAGTGCAACTCATTAGGGTGGGCCCAAAGACGCAAAGCAGGGGCATACAGAACGCACTGAAATAGAAGCACAGGGCAAGCACGCTACAGGCGGGCAGCACAGTTCAGATTTCTTCCCAGACTACTACAGCCAGTTCTAGGTCATACTACTGAAAGGAAAAGGGAACTACAGAGAATTTGGCGGTGGACAGATGATTAAAAGAGCTCAAAAATCCTACCACTAAAGAAATGGGATTAGTTGGCCCAAAGAAGAAAGCATGAGAAAAGAACTACACTACCGAGGGTGTCAATCTCTACATTTGTTGATACATTAAATTCTAACCAATGAAAGTAACTGGTAGGCCCAACTAAAATTCCACACACCATAGATCTAATAAATTAAATGTGATTCTTAAGGAGATTGTCATTCCTGCCTTAGGCCATTAGCTAGACCCTTAAAAAGTAATCATTTGACAAATACTGTACTGTAAATCTTCAACTGATGTATGGTAGGAATGTTCCTTTTTTCAGAAACATCTGGCATGCTCTAAGTTACAGAAAAGGTGTGCTATTCCTGTGCTGAGGGGCTCAGTAATATTCAAGTAACTAAAAGGTAAATATAAGTTTCATGACCACATGTCTTTCCACAGGACCAAACAGGGGAAAACAGGCTTAAAGTACAGAATTTGTGTTACATTCAAGAATGTTCACACTGTGGGGTTTTAATTTCTCTAAAGGATTCCTGAGGGTAAAGGAATGTTCCCAGGATACCATTCAATTACAAAACTCAGCCTGCAACTATCCAGATATTTTCTTGAAGCAAGGAGAATGGGTCTCAAACACCCTTCTTCCATTGCTATGATTCTGTAACTCTAACTCTCCCAGTTCTTACGAGTCAGAGAGCCTACAGCCATTGCTCACTTTCATTTTGTCCTGAAGGTGGTCAATGTACACACGACTTCAAAGATAAACTTCACATACCAAATTAAAATTTGATTATCACTTTAATTACAATTTATTTAAAATTACAAGACAGGAATGTTTCCATTAAGTAAAAAAAGGGGGGAGGGGGAATAGGCATAGCTTCTAAATATTTCTATGAGCCTATGTACCTTATTATTTCAAACTGTCCAACATCAGTACACAGTAAGTGAAGAAAATACAGTATATTTCCTATTGGTTTTGTGATTTTAGAATACAGAATCCTTGGACACAATATATTCTTGAAGTCAATCTCAAATTAATTATAATTAGTAATGGAAATCCTGAAACTTGCTCTAAATATAATTTTGATCAATCTGAGTTTTTCCATCTTGAAATTCTAAGGCCTATATTTCCCTAAGAATACCTTCGCAACGTTGTGGTGCACACGCAAGAATCTGACTCACTAAACTTTCTCCACTCCTACATCACCTATATAGGATTTTAACATCAAGAGTACAAAATACCTTCAAGCCACTTCTACAATCTTGCATTAACCTTACCAGGATAAACTTTTCCGCCAAGTTTCGTTAAGACTTTTTATTTAAAGACCTGTGGTAGTGAAACAAAGAAAACACAACCCCCTCCCCCTTTTCTAAACCATATGGCAGCAAATTAAAGTTAACTTATTTTTTTATCAGCTCAACGCCCAGACCTCGGCCCTAAACATTTTTCTCTTTGTGCCCTGGGATCGGACTAAAACAGTCTGCTGATTTGCAACTGTACCCCCATGTTTTAAAATCACAAAACAAAGTCCCAAACGCCCCCTAACCACTACCAGACCTCACCACGGTCATTTACTAAAACCTGGTTCAGGAGACCATGCATGCCGGGCAAGGGGCCCGCAGCCCGCCAGGAGCGAGTCCCCTTCCGACCCAGTGACCGAGCAGTGAGTTTGCTCACCCGGCCGGGCCGGATCCGCCCCGGGAACTTGGGTTACCCGAGCCCAGGGACGCGCCGAGGCCTAGCCGCGAGGCCGGGGCGGGCTCCAGGCGACGGGGGCTTCCCGTTCCCCGACCGCAGAGCCTTCCCGCCCGCCCCGCCGTCGTCCGCAGGCAGGGGCACTCCCCGTCGTCTCCCGGAGACCGGACTCACCCACCGAGTCCCGGGTCGGCTCCTCGGTCTCCTGCCGCCGTCCGCGGCCCCGCTCGGCGGCCGCGCCGGGCCCTTCCGGGACGGCGGGAGCTCTAGGCCGCGCCGGGGCCCCGCGGCTCCGGGACCGGCCGGCCCGGCCGCGGCGTCCGGTATCAGTCCCGAGGACCGGGCTCCCGCCGGTAACGGGCCCCGCCGCCTCCCCTCCCCCTCCCCCGCCCCATGACAGTGCAAACCCTCCGGCCGGCCCGGCCGCCCCGCCTCCGGCACCAGGCCCAGCTCAGGGCCGCGGCCGTGGCGGCGGCGGCGCCGCGGCTCTACGCCCTCGCTCGCTCGCTCGCTCTCGGGCCCGGCGTCTCGGGCCCGGCTCGGGCCCAGCCGAAGTCTCCGCCGCTTCCCGGCCGCCCTCCGCGGCGCCCGGCCCGGGCGGGGTAGGCCGAGGCCCGGGCGGTGGGGGTGGGGGCGGGGGCTCCTCTCACCTTCATGTCGGGACATCCTAGTTCAGACGGTGGCGGCGCGGCCCCTCCCGGGCTCCGACTGCAGTGTCCCCTGTGGGGTCCCGGCGCTGCCCGCGCCGGCCGGCCGACTCCCACTCGACTCCCGGGCTCGGCCGCGGGGGCGGGGTGGGCAGGGGAGCGCTCCCGCGGCGGCGGCGGCGGCGGGGAGGCGGCGCGGGGCGGGAATGGGGCCGGGCCTGGCCGGGGCTGAGCTCCTCCAGGAGGCGGGTCCGACGCCGCGGCTCCGCCGGCGCCCGCCGTGACTCGGTCACTCTCGGGCCCGCCGGCTCCCGGCTGCGGCGCCGCGCTCCGCAAACCCCGCTCCTCCCCTCCCCCGGCCCACCCCCCGCCCCTCTTCCCCGGCTCCCGGCCGCCGCCTCCTCCTCCTCCTCTTCCTCCTCCTCCGCCTCCTTCCGCCACCCGCACGCCGGCCCCGCCTCTCGCTGCCCGCGCCGGGCCCAGCTGCCCGGAGCCCCGCGGCCGGAGGGCGCGGCGGGGGCGCCGCGGCGGCGGCGGCGGCGGCGACTCGGGCGGCGGCGTTTGGCCGCGCTCGCCGGCAGGCCTCGGTCGGGCGCCCGAGCCCGGCCTCGGCCTGGCCACCGCCGCGCCGCCGCGCCTCGCGTAGGGAGGAAGAGGAAACGCCCCGGCGCCGGCGCTCGCCGGTACGGCCGCGCGGCCCCGAGCCCCGCCTGGGGCCTACGTGGAACCGGGTCCTAGGCGCTTCGCCGTTGGGCCGGGCCGACCGCGACGGCAGGTGCTTCCCGACAGCGAGCTGAGACCACGGCAGGCTCCCGCCTTCGGGAGCTTGGCCGCCGGGCCGACCGCGGGAAGCCCCCTGCTACCCTCAACCCGGACGGGAGGCTGCGCAGCGGCCGGGGACACGTGTTTGTGTTTCTTTTTAAGCCAGCGGCTCGGCAGGAAAGGCGGCTGACCTCCGGGCGTTGTCCCGCCTTGCCCGGCCCGGTGACTCGTGGTCGGGAGGGCGTGGGCGCGGGAGGCGGCTGGGCTTGGCTGCTGTGCCCCACGGCCGGCTGGCTCCTTGGGAACCATCCCGGTGGAAGACTCCGCTACCGCCTGCCCGGGTGTCCGGCGGCCCCCGCGCAAAGTTTGTTCCAGCATCTTGGCTCAGCCTGAGTGCTCCGCTCTGAAAACTATTGGGGTGTGTGTGTCTGTGTGTCTTTTTTTTTTTTTTCCTTTTCCAGTTCCTGAACTACTTTTCCGTTTTTAACCTGTCTTTTATATTTTTACCATCATCCTTGTCAACTTTGTTTTCAGGCATTATTCATCAAATATTTATGCATCCCCTTACCACGTGTCTGTTGGTAGCGTGGTTTGGTGGAAAGAAGCCGCACTTTGGAATCAAGACAGATCTGCCATGGATTCTGGATCTGATATCTTCTGTATAACCTTGGACAAGCTCATTGACCTTGCTGAGTCCCCGTTTCCTTGTCTTTTGTTTGGTTTTTGACTGTTATTTTAATTTACGCGTTTATATTTGAAATTTCTTTGTGTGTGTGTGTGTGTGCGCGCGCAAAAACCAGAACTGTGTCCTTTAGCTAAAAGTCTACCTAAATTAGATTCTAAAGTACTTGCTTTGGGATTATTCTTATTCCTTTCCACCATTACTAGCTGTGTCACCTGGAGAAAACGAATGCCTTCTTGTGCCTTTCCCATCTTTAAAATGGGCGTTTAAAAAAAAAGGGGGGGGCGTGATTACAGATGATAATAATAATAACAGCAAGTATTTGGTGAATTAAGAGCTAAAGTGTATATAAACTAGCAGGGGACACAATAAAAGCAGTTTGTTACAGTATTTCTTAAATCTGATTTAAGAGGCATCTTGATTTCAAAGATATAAAAAGCTTGTCTTAAAGTCAAGGAAATAAATATTCGGTCACTCAGCTCTACCCAAGGGCTTGTGTGTGTTTGGTGGTAATTAATGATCAGCCAAACTAAGGTTTAAACAAACACGGCTTTAAATGAGGACTTTGTCACCAGAAGTATTTCCAACGCATGTATGGAGCTTTTGCCTAAGTCCAGTCCCATCCAGCTTGAAAAGTTTCATCAAGGCCTTAACGGGGTTTGGTGGGATACAAAGAGTAGGGCTTCTAGGGACTTCCCTTGTGGTCCAGTGGTTAAGACTCCATGTTTCCAAGCCTGGGGGCTATGGTTCGATCCCTGGTTGGGGAACTAATTTCCCACATGCCCTGTGGCGTGGAAAAGAAAAAAAAAAATAGGGCTTCCATCAAGGATAACTAAGATTAACTGACGATTGTCTTCTGCCAGTGACTTTCTATGCATTTTAGAGTATTGTGTGTGTGATCTAAGGTACCAAACTCTTAGTACCCTTGGGCTATAAAAGAAAAGACAGCAACACCCCATAGTCCTCTGTTAAGTAAACGATGTCTGTAAATATATTGTGATAGTGATTAAGGCAGTATCAATAATATAGTCAGACAAAATGCTGGAGCAGGTAGGAGACCTGACAGAAACACAACTGAACTCCAGGAAGGAGTAAGAGTTTGTTTCGGTTTGGGAATTTGTTAGCTAATCCTATTAAGGAGTGCATACAGATGACTGTCTAAACCTGAAAGGGATATCAGATGTTTGACAGTTATTGTTTTCAATCAGGCAAGAGTAAGAAAATGAAGAATCTGATTAAAGTATTTTTTTCTCTTTGTTAAGAGTAAGCAGGAATATTACAATTATTCAGGGTTTTCATGACTGGACGAAACATTTCCTCAGTTCGACTAGAGTCAGCCCTTCAATTAAAACAACCTGCTTGCTGTCCTGCCATATAGGAGACTCCATTTGCCAAAGGATTAATGTAAACGTTCATACCAAGTTGTTCATCAAATGATGTTTGTTCTTCATAAATGTCTCCTCCAGTCCTTTCCCTGCACTTCTTGAGTTCTCCTTCCATGTCTAACTCCATATTAGGGGCTTCCCAGGAGGCACTAGTGGTAAAGAACCCACCTCTCACCTCTTGCAGAGAGTCAGACAAGACTGAAGTGACTTAGCACATCCTCACATGTTCCTTGAAAGTGAAAGTGCTACTCAGTTGTGTCCAACTCTTTGCGACCCCATGTACTAGCCCACCAGGCTCCTCTGTCCATAGAATTCTCCAGACAAGAATACTGGAGTGAGTAACCATTCACTTCTCAAGGGGATCTTCCTGATCCAGCAATCAAACCTGGGTCTCTTGCATTGCAGGTAGATTCTTTACCATCTGAGCCACCAGGGAAGCAATGTGCATACATCAAAACATTCATGACAGGCATGTTCAAAAATTATAGTAACCTTACAAGTTGGGGTGGTCAGCCAAATTTCCCTTTATAATAAGAAAAATGGTGAAATTATTTCTTGAATTTAAGTTATAGGCATTGTGCCAAATAAGCACACCTGCATCACCTCCTGGTGTTTAGTCACTCAGTCATGTCTGACTCTGCGACCCTGTGGGCCGAAGCCCTCCAGGTTCCTTTCTCCATGGGATTTCCCAGGGAAGAATACTGGAGTGAGTAGCCATTCCCTTCTCCAGGGGATCTTCCTGACCCAGGGAATGAACGTAGGTCTTCTGCATTGCAGGTAGATTCTTAACCGTCTGAGCCACCAGGGAAGCCCAATTATGTTCCTTAAAGCAAGCTAATGCATGTAAACTTTGGTGAAATCAGAATAAGATCTATAGTTAATTACACTAATGTCAGTTTCCTGGTTTGGTATATTCTGTAGTTTTGTAAGCTGTTACCATTGGATGGAGCTGGGGTAAGGGTATATGGGCTCTCTGTGCAACTTCTTGTGAGTGTATAACTAATTTTATAAAGTAAAAACTTAGGGAATATCCTGGTGGCCTAGTGGTTAGGATTCCAGGCTTTCACTGCCATGTCCCAGGTCCAGTCCCTGGTCAGAGAACTGAGATCCTACAAGCTGTGTGATACGGCCAAAAATCAAATAAAAGCAAACTAAAAACAGAAATCAGATTAATAGTTACCTGCAGCTGAGAAAGTGAGGGTTGGGCACTGGCTACATAGAATTTACTGAGGTGATGGGCATATTGTCTTGGTTTTATTAGTGTTTTCTGTATACCTTTGTCACAACTTACAGGTCTATAAACATAAACGATTATTGCATTCTACTTCTGTGTAAATTGTAGCTAACTAAACCTGTGCTTTGTTGTACTGTTTTGATTCCTGCCTCTGGTCCTGTGCATGTGCTGTTCCCTCTGCTTAAACGAACACAAGAAAATTCAACCCTAAATTCAAATTGCTTGTACTCTCTTAAGCCTTGCCTTGCTTCTCAGACCCACCACTCCAGCAAGTTCTTCCCCTATGCTCACTTATGCTATGCCTAATTTTTAGTTTTCATCTGTTTCTTAGCTAATCTCCTCCAAGACAGGCAGTCACACGATTTCTTTCTGTCACTGGGATCCAGTAGTGTTGATGGGTGAATGAATGAATGGTTTAAAGCAGCAAGAAAGGAACTTACCTGGTGGTCCAGTGGTTAAGAATCCCAAAGATCACACAAGCCCTGGGGCAGCTAAGCCCACTAGCTGCAACAAAGACCCAGCCCAGCCAAAATTTAAAAAATGAAGTTGGATAAAAGCTTAAAGTAACCATTCTCAAAGTGTGGTCTGGGGTCTTCAAGACCCTTTCAAAGGGCCCGTGAGTTGCTTGGGTTTTCTTGTATATTAATACTTGAAACAGCACAGCTCAATAGAAGGCAGAAGCAGATAAGAGAATCCAGCTGTCTTCAATTAAGCCAGCCATTAAAGATATTGCTTGCAAAGATATAAAATACTTTTTACTTTGAAAAATTATTTTTTCTTAAAAATACTAGGGAATGGGTTATGATCAAATTTTTACTCAGTTTTAATTTTCATTAAAATGCAGTAGATACATGTTTGGGGTTTTTTTTTCAGTTATTTGGAGTCTTCAATAATTTTTAAGAGCATAAAGGGATTCTGAGACCAAAAAGTTTGAGAGTCTGTGCCTTAGAGACTGTTACAACCCTTTCGTAGTTCAAGTAGGAAATGATGATGATGTTGACATTCAAGTAGTGCTCTGGTACACGTGGCAGGCCTTGTGATAAGCACTTTACTTGTCAGTGCTATTATATCTCCATTTTACTCCTAAGACCAGTGAGGCACAGAGAAGTGAATTGACTTGGCCACATACCTAGTCAGGATTTGAACCCCATGTGTTTCAGAGGTCCTGCTGCCAACAGTTTTCTGCCGCCTTCCCAGAGGCCTGGAAAGGAGCGGAAAGGCTGGTGCTACCTGGTGTGTCCCTGCTCTGTGCTCTCCACTGACCTCACAATCACTAGGCAAGAGTCATAGAGGCCTCCAACTTTCCAGTTTTCATTTCAGACTCTGCCACTCTAGTATTTTCAAGCACAGCCTTGCAATGCCTTGGTTTCTAACAATCTAACCACGCGCACCTGCGCTTCAGCCACCCATTCCTCTCTCCGGACCACACCCAGACTCTAGTATACAACTTCCTGTTTTATTGTGACTGCCTACTTTTCTGGTTTTCTTAAGTGTGAAAGTGAAGTCACTCAGTCGTGTCCGACTCTTTGCGACCCCATGGACCGTAGCCCACCAGGCTCCTCCGTCCATGGAATTTTCCAGGCAAGTGTACTGGAGTGGGTTGCCATTTCCTTCTCACCTGGTTTTCTTACCCTGGAATTAAAGCTATTCTTTTACTGCTTCAGGCTCTCAATCTTTTGATATTTCCACTTGACTTTTTTTCCTTTTTAGCCCCATTCTCTTCTCTCTCTCTTTTTTTTTTTTTTTCAAAAGATTTGTTTATTTTTTGGCTGTGGTAAGTCTTTGTTACTGTGCATATGCTTTCTCTGGTTAAGGTAAGCGGGGCTACTCTAGTTGTGGCCCTGGGTTTATTGTGGTGGCTTCTCTTGTTGCGGAGCACAGGCACTAGAAGTGCTGGCTCAATAGTTGTGTTGCACAGGCTTAGTTGAGCCACGGCATGTGGAATTTTCCTGGACCAGGGATCAAACCCATCCCTAGCATTGCAAGGCAGATTCTTAACCACTGAACACCAGGGAAACTCCCCATTCTCTTCTTGACCAGTGCGTTCCCTGTTGTCAACTAAAACTTCTCTCATTAATGACCTTCAACTCTTTAGATGGTAAACTCCCAATCCTGAATCAATTGCACAACGATTCTGCACACTATCACCACCTATGTTTGATTGGCATGCAGAACACAAGGTAAAATATGCTGGAAAGATATGGAGTTAGAGCTAGGGGTTGCGCAATGGAGGGGGGATCTGTTAGAAAAATATAGTGGATTCAGCTACAGTTTGACCTCAGAGTACCATTGAGCACTTCTTATCTGATCAGCACCCTCTGTCATTCTCAGATTTCTTTAGACCTTCACCAGCTGGTGGCAACTACTTACCTATCCATAACCCCAGTAGATAACCTCACCCAATTCACAGGGGGAGTGCAGTTCACAAAATAAGAACTTCTTCCCCTTCCCACTGTGAACCCCCAAAGGAATCTGTACATATCTCTCCTATTGCCTCATGCTCTCACTCCCATCCCAGAAGAACTGAGAGGTCCTTTTTCCAGTTCAATCCCACCTCTGCTTAGGATCCCACATCACCCCATCTCAGATCAGCCTCCTTCAGCCACTTCCTTGACATTTATACTTTCAAGTACTCAGCCTTGGTTAGTCTGCTTCCCTTTGCTGAGAAACACCCCAACTCAACACTCCCTCTTGTTACCACCCAATTGTTTCTTTCGCTTCGTAGTTAAGCTTCTTAAAATAATTGTAGCTCCTCTTCCTCAGCTTTATAACCTGATTCATCTGATTGCTTAGCTTTTGATGCTGCAGGCCAGTCTCATTGCCTGTGACACTATTCTCATCTTCCCTCCCATGTGTCTGTTCCTCCTGGATCCCTTGTTGGATTAAGCAGTCACCATCAACCTAGTCAGTCACCCAAGATGAAATCCAGTCATCATCTAGACTTCCCATTATCTCCCATGGCCAATCAGTCACCAGTGGATTCTACGCATTAAACATTGGTCATATGCATCCCTTTTCATTCCCATGGCAACCAAACCATTCCAGGCTGCTACCCTCCCTCCTTGAGCCTCAGAGTGAATCTTGTCTCCTGATCACAAATTCATACCTCTTTCTCTCCTTTGTGCCTCTTTTTGTGTGTGTGTGTGTGTTAGTCGCTCAATCCAACTCTTTGCGACCCCATCGACTGTAGCCCAGGGGCTCCTCTGTCCATGGAATTCTTCTGGCAAGAATACTGGAGTGGGTTGCCATTTCCTTCTCCAAGAGGATCTTTCCAACCTGGGTATCAAACACTGTAAGTAGATTCTTTACCATCTGCACTTCTAGTTTGTATTTTTTCCTTTCTTGACTAAATTTCTAAAACTATAAAAGTAATACATACACATTGGAGAAGTTTTGGCCAATACAGAAAAGTGTAAAGAGAAAAAAATAAGGATCACTTAGAAATTTACCAGCCAGAGGTAAACACCGTTATATTGTTTAGATGCTAAGTCACGTCCGACTCTTTTGCAACCCCAAGGACTGGACTTCTCTGTACATGGGATTTCCCAGGCAAGAATAATGGAGTGGGTTGCATTTCTTCCTCCAGGGGCACTTTCCCACCCAGGGATCGAACCCTGGTCTGCATTGGCAGGCAGATTCTTTAACACTGAGTCACTAGGGAAGCCTAAACATTGTTATATACATATGTATATTTTTGGCCACGCGTCATATGAGAATCTTAGTTCTCTGACCAGGGATAGAGTCCACACTCCCTGCATTGGAAACGTAGAGTCTTAACTTTGGACCACCAGGGAAGTCCCAATTTTGTTATATTATGGTATATTTTCTTACTAGAGCTACAGTTCAGAGTCACAGGTGGATCATATATTACTGCTTATTGTTGCTGTGGTCACTAAGTCATGGGTCTGACTCTTTGAGACCCGCATGGACTGTAGCTCACCAGGTTCCTCTGTCCATGGGATTTCCCAGACAAGAATATTGGAGTAGGTTGCCATTTCCTCCTCCAGGGAATCCTCCCAACACAGGGATTGAACCCATGTCTCCTACATTGGCAGGCAGATTCTTTACTGCTGAGCTACTAGGGAAGTCATTCCGCAGCTTCAGTTCAGTTCAGTCACTCAGCCGTGTCCGACTCTTTGCGACTGCATAGACTGCAGCACGCCAGACTTTCCTGTCCATCGCCAACTCATGGAGTTTACTCAAACTCATGTCCATTGAGTCGGTGATGCCATCCAGCCATCTCATCCTCTGTCATGCCCTTCTCCTCCTGCCTTCAATCTTTCCCATCATCAGGGTCTTTTCCATTGAGTCAGTTCTTTGCATGAGGTGGCCAAAGTACTGGAGTTTCAGCTTCAGCATCAGTCCTTCCAATGAATATTCAGGACTGATTTCCTTTAGGATTGACTGGTTGTGTCTCCTTGCAGTCCAAGGGATTCTCAAGAGTCTTTTCCAATACCACAGTTCAAAAGCATTAATTCTTCTGTGCTCAGCTTTCTTTATAGTCCAACTCTCACATCCATACATGGCTATTGGAAAAACCATAGCTTTGACTAGACAGACCTTTTTTTTGACAAAGTAATGTCTCTGCTTTTTAATATGCTAAGTTGGTCATAACTTATCTTCCAAGGAGCAAGCATCTTTTAATTTCATTCCACAGCTTAGAGCCCTTCAAATGGTTTACCTTCAATGCTCTCATCTCTTAAAATTACTCAAATTCCTACCAAGGTATAAGTCCTGACAGGGTCTGCCTCCACTATATAATTTGTGTTAGATTGAAAGCATACCACAAGTATATTTCTAGCTGCTTTGAGTTTGGATAAACCATAATTTATTTAGGTTGTCCTCAATCTGTCTGCAGAGAAGTTTCCTTTCTTTCCTGTCCCTGGAATGTCTGTACCTCATTCTTCTTGGAACAGCATTAACCTAAAGTCATCTCCTTAGGGGATCCTTTCCTGACCACTTTATCTGATATAAGGTCCTCCCCCCACCACAGGTTGTTTTTTTAAGTCTTGTTTATTTTATTAATAGAAATTCACATAAATTATTACAACCATTCCAAAACAGGATTTCAAAGAGCTGTAGAGTTTTGCCCAATCTTTGGTACAGCACTCCCAATTGAACCCACTGAACTGAACTGAACTGAACCCACTGGGTGTCTTTAAATCATGATTGATACATGCAAAGATTTTAGATACAAGGACATTTGTCACAATGTTCTTTTTAATATTTCAGATTGAAGACAACCTAAATAAATTATGGCTTATCCAAACTCAAAGCAGCTAGAAATATATTTGTGGTATGTTTTCAATAAGAAAACCAGACTTCAGTGCTCGCTTCAGCAGCACATATACTAAAATTGGAACGATACAGAGAAGATTAGCATGGCCCCTGCGCAAGGATGACACGCAAATTCATGAAGCGTTCCATATTTAAAAAAAAAAAAAATCAGACTTCAAATATACACTGATCCTCTTCTAAATGATGTATATATAGCACGATGTCATTTTTGTTTTCCAGTAAAGCAAATACATAAAGACTGGATGGATAATATAAATGATTTATGTTATTTGTTCAATTTATACATCTTTATTGGGATTCTTCTGTGTCTACTGAAGATACAAGGATGAAAAAGAAAATCATGTCCTTATTCTCAAGGCCTTTACATTCTAGTGAAAAAATTGAATTGCCATTGTGGTAAGTGTTCAGAGTGTCTTGAGAGTTTATGATATGGTTAAGAAGGGCCTTTTCCACTGAGTTTTGAAATTTTCTAAGGTGAATGTGTACTGGTTTTGGAATCAGAAGGGCCCTTTTGCCTCCTGCCCTTTTGTTTGTTTCTTTTTTTTTTTTTTCTTTTATGTTTAAGGAAGCTTCTCGCTGAAATAAATGGGAGGGACTTCCCTGATGGTCCAGTGGCTAAGACTGTACTCCCAATGCAGGGAGCCTTGGTTTGATCCCTGGTCAGGGAAGTAGATCCCACAAGCCACAACTAAGAATTTACATGCTGCAACTAAGACCTAGCACAGTCAAATAAAATATTTTAAAAAGAAAGAAATGGGGACTAGAAGTTGGTAAGTGGAGGGGTCCGGAGTGAAAGGGGCAGTTCTTACGGTTTGGGGCATGGGGGAGACTCCAGTATGTGTGTGAGTGTGTGTTCCGGTCTATCCCTAAGTGGGAGTGAGGAGGAGCCCAGGTGAAGAACTAAAATCAGTTTAGGTAGAGCTGTGTCTCTTGGCCTTCATTTTCTGAAAATCAAAGGTAAAGGTAACATCACACCATTTTGTGCCTCTGTGCCGAGTAAGTTTCTACTTCTTCCTCCTCTAAAAATCAGCCAAAGAGGAAGTTCCCTGATGGGCTACTCGTTAGGATTTGGCAATTTCACTGCCCCCGGTTCAATTCCTGGTGGAGGAACCGAGATCTCACAAGCTGCACCCTGCTGTGCAGCTAAAACCGACCTGCCCTTGTGAACCATTTCCTGTCCCCTTCCTTCAGGTGTGCTAGGGCCACTTTGAGTAAAATCACCTTCATGTGTGTGTTGGGGGGTGGGGCGGGTGGTGAGCACTTGTTGAGACCTACTGGATCAGAATTTCTGAGTGGTAGGGACCAAGGATCTGCATTTGAAAGAACACCCACGAGGATCCTGGCCATCATGCACAGTTGGAGACTAGCCCCACAAAGTGCTCCCAATTCATTTTGTAATTCTCCATGATTACAATGAAACTATTCCCTTTTACCAGCTTGCCACCCTTGGGAGGGAGTGAGCACAGCCCTGCACTTGGCCACCACGGAGAGTTTTGGGTGCTAATTTGTGAAATGACTGATATGTCCAAAACGAGCCCAGGTCCACACTTGCTCCTCTCACATCATGGTTTATCCCCACAGACCACTGAATTCTTCGTGAGAACCTTTCCTGCTTCAACTTTGCCAAAAAATCATATGCTAACTAAAAACCTAACAAACTCACCTGGGAAGATCTTGGGAAGAATGGGACTTAGAATGAGTAGCTGTAAGGAAAGTCAGAAAATGTGACCCTTTGAAAGCGAAGTGAGCGCAATACACAGCAAGTGGATGAGTCAGCCCTTGCCGCCGGCAGCGGGGCCTCTCAAGAGTGTCACCTGTCTCCCCGCACACCCATCAAGGAGTTAAAACAAGCTCTGGAAAAGAGCTCTGGAATGTAACAGTTAATAAGGTGAATGCTCAGCAGGCAATGAGTCATAACAAAAGGCTTGTGCGGAATCCAGAAGAGGGGTGACCACAAGGATAGAAATTATAGTATGTCTCCCACACTGTCCAAGGACAAAGATGCTCTGATTGGTCAGAGCTGTTCATTTAGAGAGAATTGTTCAAAGGACAGCCAATTCATCTTAGGAGAAATGGGTGTATATCCTGATAACAGCTCATCCACTTTCTTTTATACAAGTCTTTATGGAGCACCTCCCATGGGTCAGGGGCTATACCAGCTGCTGGAGAGGTAACAGTGGGCAACACAAGCATAGTACCTGCCCTTGAAGAGTCTCAGCATCATTTTCACTCACTCAGTTCCCAGCCTGTAATTAGGAACGATTTGTGGACTGGCCTGGTAAGGGGAGAGGACTCTGAGCAAATGATCAGAGCCAATTATTTTGCAATTAGGCCTCCTGTTCTCACATTAATAACATTCTAGTTTTGAGTCACTTATGACTCAGATGAGGGACAGGGAGGCCTGGCATGCTCAAGTCAATGGGGTCACAAACAGTTGGACACGACTGGGCGACTGAACAACAATGACTCAGATGAGTGTAAAATAGCCAATTCTTCAGAGTTTGATTTCCTATGGACCTGTGGATATGCTGGACAAATATCCCTGGCCTGGTAAGCCCTGTGATGGCCAGCAGCCTGGCTTTAGTGGCTCTCAGTTCCTGCACAGCCTCAGCCCCACCCCCAGCACCGCTAGGATTGCCTGTGTACTTTCCTGCCCCAGTGGCCCACTGAGAGGTGGTTGGGAGGATTTTTAAATTCCTGGGTGTCTTGAATTCCAAAACGATGAGCCAGCAGAAGCCACTGCTTGCTGCCCACCCCACCCCCCAGCGCCCCCGGGTTGATTCAAAAGGCCAAGGGAGCAGGACCAGCTATTTGTTGTTGTTCAGTTGCTAAGTCATGTCTGATTCTTTGTGACTGCATGGACTGTACCCCGCCAGGCTCCTCTGTCCATGGGGTTCTCCAGGCAAGAATACTGGAATGGGCTGCCATTTTCTCCTCCAGGGGGATCTTCATGGATCAGGGACTGAACCTGTGTCTCCTGCACTGGCAGGTAGATTCTTTACCACTGAGTCACTCCAGCTGATATTAAGTGAAGAATGAATGTAATAGGAATGACTTTGAACTGGCCACACCTGTGACATTGAGGGCAGCCCCCAGGTTCTTAGTTGCCTTGAGAGAAACCCTGAGGGCCCAAACCAGGATCCTTAGCTGCTGGTAATTCCTAAAAACAGCGTTTCATAGACCTGGCTCTGAGAAACATTCACTCAAGGGCAGATCCAGATTTTGGAGCCTGAGGCCTACCTGTCTGAGGGGTGACTCTTAGAAAAACAAAATTAGACACAGGGTCTTAGGGAGCCAGGGACCCTGAAGCATAAGGTTCGATAGTTTCATGGTAAACCACCTACGTGTTCATGCTAGAATATAAAAATATTGGGTGTTTCTGATTCCAAAGAATTGGAGGACTCCTGGGATGCTTAGAGGAAAGAAGAAGCCTGGGATGAAAGTGACTTAAATATTTTACCTCCTTGATGTTATTGATAAATCACACTTCCCTTTCTTCATACTCACATCTAGTTATAGATTCAAATGCTAGGCTCTTCGATACTCAAGGACAGAAATCACCTCCCGTTCATCATTGAATCCCTAGTACTTCACAATTTTTTTGTTGTTGTTTTTCAGTCACTAAGCTGTGTCCAACTCTTTGCCACCCTGTGGACTGCAGCCCACCAGGCTTCTCTGTCCTCCACTATCTCCCAGAGTTTGCTCAAATTCATGTCCATTAAATTGGTGATGCTATTCAACCATCTCATCCTATGTCGTCCTCTTCTCCACCTGCTCTCAATCTTTCCTAGCATCAGTGTCTTTCCATTCAATGCGTTGACTCTTGGCATCAGGTGGCCAAAGTATTGGAATTTCAGCTTCAGCATCAGTCCTTCCAGTGAATATTCGGAACTGATTTGCTTTAGGATTGACTGGTTTGATCTCCTTGCAGCCCAGGGAACTCACAAACAGCATAAAGCAAAATACCTATTGAAGGGATGAATGGATGAGTGAATAACTGAGTGAATGAAGTCTCTCAGGCACAAAGAAATGACAAGTCCTGTTTATCCCCTACCCTTTCTTTCTTGTCTGCCTCTAGGTGACATGGGATGAGAACCTGGGCTCTAGAGTTGAACCTGACCTTGAATCCTGATTTTGCCATATACCAGCCTTGGGCATCTCTCAGCCTCAGTTTCCTTCTCCATTTTATAATGGAGCCAATAATCCCTCTCTGCAAGGTTGGTAGAATCAGCAATAATGTTTGAAAACTGCCTGCTACATGGTGGGTCTCAATGCTAGCTGTCTTCTTATTACTTTAGGTCAAGCCTAGGCAAACAGTGGCCCATGGGCCAAATATGTCCCCAACTTCTTTTTTTTTGGCTTCCATGGTGGCTCAGCTGGCAAAGAATCTGCCTGCAATGTGGGAGACCTGGGTTCAATCCCTGGATTGGGAGGATCCCCTGGAGAAGGGAAAGGCTACCCACTCCAGTATTCTGACCTGGAGAATTCCATGGACTGTATAATCCACAGGGTCACAAAGAGTCGGACATGACTGAGTGACTTTCACTTCACTTCCTTTTTTGTAAATAAAGATTTATTGAAACATGGCCGTGTGTGCATGTGTGTGTGTGTGTGTGTGTGTGTGTGTGCGCGCGCACGCGCACGCTTAGTCGTGTCCAATGCTCTGAGGCCCCATGGACTGTAGCCCACCAGCTCCTCCGTCCATGGGACTTTCCAGGCAAGAATACTGGAGTGGGTTGCCATTTCCTCCTCCAGGGGACCTTTCCAGCCCGGGGATCAAATATGCCTCTCTTCTGTTTCCAGCATTGGCAGCTGGATCCTTTACAACTGGTGCCACCTAGGAAAGCCATGGCCATGTGTATTTGTTACATACTGTCTCTGATGGTTTTTGTGCCACCACGGAAGAGCTGAGTAGTGCTGACAGAGACTGCATGGTAAACAAAGCTTAAAATGTTGTCAATCTCTAATCTAGGCCTTCATCACTTTATTCTCAACTTGTGCTGTGCTAAACCACTTCAGTCGTGTCTGACTCTGCGATCCTATGGAGTACAGCCCTCCAGTCTCTTCTGTCCATGGGATTTCTCAGGCAAGAATACTGGAGGGGTAGCCCTTTCCTGCTCCAGGGGATCTTCCAGACCCACAGATAAAACCCGTGTCTCCTGCGTTGCAGGTGGATTCTTTACTTTCAACTGGCAGTTACCTCCTAACTGGTCTTTGCTCTTCCTCCCACTCTATTCTCTTTCTATTCTGCAGCTGGTTGTTTTCCTAATATATATAATCCTACTAAGGTTTTACTCATTGAAACCTCTGTTGGAGCCTCATTTTCTGCAACTTCTTAGTGTATTTTTAAAGTTTGTTGCCATCTGGCCGCTATGTTTCCCTGCAGCCTCTCTCTCCCTACTCCCTTCTGTGTCCTGTACAACAGCCACATCACACCTCAGTGGCTTGTGTAGCTCTGTGATTCTACACCCCACCCGCCTCCAAAATGTCTCTTTCTCTGTTTTCTGCTGCTCCTTGGCTTCATCTTACCAAGCATCTCTGTGAAACCTATCCTGATGTCCTTTCTCTGTACTCTTAGATCAATGAGGAAAAGGTCAGTTACACTGCAGTAACAAACCCCCAAATCTCAGTGACTGAAACCTACAAAAACCAAATTGAACAAAGAATAACAAGTATACAAAGGTCCCACTCCTGAAGTGCTTGACAAATATCTATGATTTTTTTTTCCTCCCAAGAATAGAAAAAAAACAACCTAACCTTTTTTTTATCCCCTGTATAATGATCCTATTAACAGATGCTTGTCATTTTGCCTAAAACAAAGACAAAGGTAGAGGTTGTAGTTGATAAAAATTGTAAAAGGGGAATTTCATTTAAGGAAGAAAGAATGGAAAGTCTGGATAGATGAACTGTAACTAAAGAGTTGGGCTTCCCACTAGCTCAGTGGTAAGAATCCACCTGCCAATGCTGGAGACACAAGTTTGAAGGTTTGATTCTGGGTTTGGGAAGATCTTCTGGAGAAGATCTTCTGGAGATCTTCTGGAGAAGAAAATGGCCTTGCCTGAGAAATCCCATGCACAGAGGAGCCTGAGGGGCTACAGTCTATGGGGTCACAAAGAGTCAGCTGTGACTTAGTGACTAAAGAGCAACAACAAACTAAAGAGTCATGATTAGTACCACTTTTGGCTACAGTAAAAGCTCAATAAGCACAGCATGTGGGATCATAGTTCCCCACCCAGGCAGTGAACCTTGGCAGCGCAGAGTCTTCACCACCAGACTGCCAGGAAAGTTCCTCGCATCCAGTTCTTGAGCCAGTCCTTCCCAAGGCCAGGTCATGGGGTTGAAAGAGGAGGGAGGGAGGACCCAGTCTATGTCTGAACCAGCATGTGGTTGTACTGCCATCAGGATCCTCTTCCCAGGGGGCAGAAAAACAAATCTGAGCTGCTCCAAGGGTCACGGGAGAATTTCTCCAGGACTCTCTGCTCTCTCCATTCAGAATGTCCTTGTCCTTGTCTTGCTCTCTGATACTTGGTTTCTGCCTCGTCCCTTCCTGTTATGCAGCCCACAAGGCACACCTTCATACTGGGGAGCACATTAGGAGCAGATACAGCTCTGTGAGCCCTGGGCTGTCCCTGGAGCTCTCTTGTTGCTGTTCGCCATGCCTTTGCTTAATAATCTGGCCCCAGGAGTCTCTGGCTCAGGGCCACCCACTGTGCCTATGTGTTTCTGAAATCACTTCTTGCCCTGTCCACGCACGATCCCCCATCCTTGGGCTTGGCCTTTTTTAAGGTGTTACTGTTCTGTCTTGCTCTCTTCTGTGTTTTCCCTTTGGACTCTGAACACCACCATTGGCTCCTGCCCTTGTTCTTCCAGGCAGCACCACATCAGAACTCATGAGAAAGCCAGGCTTGGAAATCCATACTGGCCTCATCTCTGATCTACATCCAGATCTGTGCCTCATTCCGCCCCTCCCCGAATACCTCTAGACCCCAGTCTTACTCCGTATGCAGCCCTAAGAACTCTTCATGTAGAACTGGATTAAATTTACCATGCTGGGGGACTTGCCTGGTGGTCAAGTAGCTAAGACTCAGTGCTCCCAACACAGAGGGCCCAGCTTCAATTCCTGCTCAGGGAATTAGATCTCACATGCCACAACTAAGACCCAGTACACATGTGTGTGGTAAGTTACCTCGGCCGTGTCTGACTCTTTGAGACCCTATGGACTGTAGCTCAGCAGTGTCCTATGTCTATGGGATTTCCCAGGCAAGACTACTCAAGCGGGTTGCCATGCCCTCTTCCAGGGGATCTTCCTGACCCCAGAGATTGAACCCACATCTCTTATGTCTACTGCATTTGCAGGCTGGTTCTTTACCACTAGCGCCACCTGGGAAGCCCCAAGATCCAGTATAGTTAAATAAATAAATGTGAATATTGATTTTAAAACATAAGTCAGTTCAGTCGCTCAGTCGTGTCCAACTCTTTGCAACCCCATGAATCGCACCAGGCCTCCCTGTCCATCACCAACTCCCGGAGTTCACTCAGACTCACGCCCATCGAGTTGGTGATGCCATCCAGCCATCTCATCCTCTGTCATCCCCTTCTCCTCCTGCCCCCAATCCCTCCTAGCATCAGAGTCTTGTCCAATGAGTCAACTCTTCTCATGAGGTGGCCAAAGTACTGGAGTTTCAGCTTTAGCATCATTCCTTCCAAAGAAATCCCAGGGCTGATCTCCTTCAGAATGGACTTGTTGGATCTCCTTGCAGTCCAAGGGACTCTCAAGAGTCTTCTCCAACACCACAATTCAAAAGCATCAATTCTTCGGTGCTCAGCCTTCTTCACATTCCAACTCTCACATCCATACATGACCACAGGAAAAACCATAGCCTTGACTAGACAGACCTTTGTTGGCAAAGTAATGTCTCTGCTTTTGAATATGCTATCTAGGTTGGTCATAACTTTCCTTCCAAGGAGTAAGCGTCTTTTGATTTCATGGCTGCAGTCACCATCTGCAGTGATTTTGGAGCCCCCAAAAATAAAGTCTGACACTATTTCCACTGTTTCCCCATCTACTTCCCATGAAGTGATGGAACTGGATGCCATGATCTTCATTTTCTGAATGTTGAGTTTTAAGCCAACTTTTTCACTCTCCACTTTCACTTTCATCAAGAGGCTTTTGAGTTCCTCTTCACTTTCTGCCATAAGGGTGGTGTCATCTGCATATCTGAGGTTATTGATATTTCTCCCAGCAATCTTGATTCCAGCTTGTGTTTCTTCCAGTCCAGCATTTCTCATGATGTACTCTGCATAGAAGTTAAATAAGCAGGGTGACAATATACAGCCTTGACGTATTCCTTTTCCTATTTGGAACCAGTCTGTTGTTCCATGTCCAGTTCTAACTGTTGTTTCCTGACCTGCATACAGATTTCTCAAGAGGCAGGTCAGGTGGTCTGGTATTCCCATCTCTTTCAGAATTTTCCACAGTTTATTGTGATCCACACAGTCAAAGGCTTTGGCATAGTCAATAAAGCAGAAATAGATGTTTTTCTGGAACTCTCTTGCTTTTTCCATGATCCAGCGGATGTTGGCAATTTGATCTCTGGTTCCTCAAGGCAAAATGGCAGTCTGAGGAGGCCTTACAAATAGCTGAGAAAAGAAGAGACACAAAAGGCAAAGGAGAAAAGGAAAGATTTACCTGTCTGAATGCAGAGTTCCAAAGAGTAGCAAGGAGAAATAAGAAAGCCTTCCTGAGTGAACAATGCAAAGAAATAGAGGAAACAATAGAATGGGAAAGACTAGAGCTCTCTTCAAGAAAATTAGAGCTATCAAGGGAAGATTTCATGCAAAAATGGGCACAGTAAAGGACAGAAAAGGTATGGACCTAACAGAAGCAGAAGATATTAAGAAGAGGTAGCAAGAATACACAGAACTACACAAAAAGGATCTTAATGACTCAGAAAACCATGATGGTATGATCACTCACCTAGAGCTGGGTATCTTGGAGTGTGAAGTCAAGTGGGCCTTAGCAAGCATCACTATGAACAAAACTAGTGGAGATGATGGAATTCCAGCTGAGCTGTTTCAAATCCTAAGTGTGAATGCCAGCCTGCAGCACTCCAGGCTTCTCTGTCCTTCTCTGTGCTTTGCTATTTCCTGGAGTTTGCTCAGACTCCTGTTAATTATGATTAATAGTGATGTTACCTAACCGTCTAACCAGGTTGTTGTTATTATCATCGTATAATTAAACTAGGCATGGCTTGACCCCAGAAGAGGAAGACCTACATGGCAGTTAATAATCCTGGAACTTCCTTGGTAGTCCAGTGGTTAAGAATCCACCTTCCAATACAGGGGACACGGGTTCAATTTCTGGTTAGGGAGTTAAGATCCCACATGCCATAACTGGAGAGAAGCCTGCCCACTGCAACAAAGATCCCAAGTGCCCCCCAAAATAAATTAATTAATTAAAAAAATAATAATCTGGGCTTCCCTGCTGGCTCAATGGTAAAGAGTCTGCCTGCCAATGCAGGAGACACGGGTTTGATCCCTGATCTGGGAAGATCCAACATGCCTCGGAGCAACTAAGTCCATGTGCCACAACTATTGAACCTGTGCTCTAGAGCCCAGGAGCTGCAACTCCTGAAGCCCATGTGCCATACAGCCCGGGTTCTGCAACAAGAGAAGCCACTGCAATGAGATGCCTGTGCACTGCAAATGGAGAGTAGCCCCAGCTTACAGAAACTAGAGAAAAATCCAATGCAGCAACGATGACCCAGCACAGCCAGAAATAAATAAATAAATAAAAATTTAAAAAATAGTAATAGTCTTATTGTGGGAACTCCCTGGCAGTCCAGTGGTTAGGACTCGGAGTTTTCATTGTTGGGGCCCGAGGTTCAGTCCCTGGTCAGGGAAATAAGATCTTCAAGCGTTGCATCTCAGCCAAAAAAGCCTACTGTCCAGGTAGTTGGACATCCCCTTACCCCTGTCATGTTGCCTCAAACTCTGTTCCATGCATTTGGATTGTAGACTCACCTTGACCTTTCACAAACCAAGTGCTCTCTCTTGGTCTGTTTCTTCCGCTTTGCTCTCAGCTTGTAATGAATGACCCTTTTATCCAATCCTGTACCCCTATGAAGTCATCTCTCCTCTTCCTCACTACAGACGATCCTCCGTCTGGACAAAGACTGAAGGTTCTTAATTGTCCTTCCCCTAATGACCCTGGACAGTGTGAGGAGCTGGTGACTTGGAGAGCACCTAACATCCCCTGGCTTCTTTCACTGTAAATAGACTGTGGGCAAGAGGTGTCTCTTAGGCAGGAATCTGGACTCCAGTGAACACAGGCCTTGAAATAGGAAGACAGGAGGAATGGGTTTTGGGTTGTCAGGAGTTGCTGAGGCATTGCTGACAGATTCCAGGAACGGAGAAAGACCACTATTGAGGCCACATGGCCACTGGGGAAAGTCAGCCTGGATGTGAGCTGGGAATAATTGAGAAGGAGGAGGAACTTCCCCTGTGGTCCAGTGGTTAAGACTCAGTGCTTCTAATGTAGGGGTGCAGGTTCAAAAAGAGAGAGAGAGAAGGAGGAGAACCTTCACCAAAGGGAAGAGCAAACCTGAAAGAGAATACATGGAGCTTCCTCAGGACCTGGTTCTGTGCCTGGACCACAAGTGCGATGCAGAATGGATGGATGAATGGGCTCAAGGGAGAGAAGGAAAGATAAAACACAAAAGAACATATCCAACAAATCAAATAAGTATATGAGTCATAGCAAGATCTGGTTTCCAGTAACCTGGGACCTTCCTTCCCTGCCTCCCTCCTCCTCTCCATCTCCCTCTCCCCCCTCAATCTCTCTCTTTCTTTTTTTACGTATTTTTTTTTCTCTTTCTTTTTTTTAAATTGACCTTGTTCATATGTTAGAATCATATTTATTTATTTTTTAAAATTTATTTTGGCTATGCCACATGGCATGTGGGGTCTTAGTTCCTTGATCAAGGAACAGACCCAGGCCCCCTGGTTTGGAAGCACAGAGTCTTATCCACTGGGCTGCCAGGGAAGTCCCTCTGTCTTTTTCTTTAATGAGATTATTTCCCATCCTGGAGTGGCTCTAACTTTGTCCCCACCAGAGTGGCAGCCTGGCTGAGTAGGGCGCTGTGTACAGGAAGAAAGCCAGAGGGCTGGGTCTGATGTGTGTGACGTGGGGCCCACAGCGGGGAGAACCAGAGGCTGAATCAGGCCCCTTTAGTAGTAGGGCTGAGCAGAGAGCTTGGTTTCATAAAGGAACTAGCAGGATTAGCTGGACTGAAGCTTCAGGTGGAATGTACCAAAATTCTCTCTTGCACAGGGAGACCTTTGGCATGAACAGTTACGGCAAATCCACAGTGAAGTCTATTGATATAACAATGTGCAGCTGTTAAAATATTTCCTTCACATACCAAGAAGTTTACCATTTTAAAGGGTGAACCTACTAGTTTTTACTTATTCACAGAATTGTGCAACCATCTCCACTACCCAATTCTAGAGTAGTTCATCACCCTGAGTCTATTAGCAGTCACTCTAAATTCCCCCTCCCCTCAGCCCCTGGCTATCGGTAATTTAGTTCCAGTCCCTGGATTTGCCTATTCTGGATATTTCTTAGAAATTGAATCATACAATATGTGTGGGGCCTTTTGTGTCTGTTCTTTCACTTAGCACAGTGTTTTCATGTCTTATCCATGTTGTAGCATTTATCAGGACTTTTGTTTCTCTTTATGGCTGAATAATATTCTGTTATGTGGATATATCGGAGAAGGCAATGGCACCCCACTCCAGTAATCTTGCCTAGAAAATCCCATGGATGGAGGAGCCTGGAAGGCTGCAGTCCATGGGGTCGCTGAGGGTCGGACACAACTGAGAGACTTCACTTTCCCTTTTTACTTTCATGCATTGGAGAAGGAAATGGCAACCCACTCCAGTGTTCTTGCCTGGAGAATCCCAGGGACGGGGGAGCCTGGTGGGCTGCCGTCTCTGGGGTCGTACAGAGTCGGACACGACTGAAGTGACTTAGCAGCATGTGGATATATCACATTTTGTTTACGCATTTATACGTTGTTAGATGTTTGTGTTGCTTCCACCTTTTGGCTACTTGAATAATGCTACTATGAACTTTTGTGTACAAGTTGTTGTGTGGACACATTTTTATGTCTCAAGTGTATACCCAGGAGTAGGCTTTCTAGGTCATTTATGGTAGGTAGTTCTAGGTTTATCTTTTTGGGGAACTATCAAACTGTTTTCCACAGTGGCTGCACAATTTAATGTTCCTGTCATCAGTATATGAGGGTTCCAGTGTCCACACATTCTTACCAACACTTGACATTGTGCATCCTTTTACTAGAGCTATCCTAGTGAGTGTAAAGCTATACCTCACTGTGTCTTTGATTTGTACTTCTTTAATTGCCAGTGCTTTTGAGCATCTTTTCATACATTTATTGGCTGTTAGTATATCATCTGTGGGGAGATACCTATAACAATGTATAACTTTAACTCTGCTGCTGCTAAGTCGCTTCAGTTGTGTCCGACTCTGTGCCACCCCATAGACGGCAGCCCACCAGGCTGCCCCATTCCTGGGATTCTCCAGGCAAGAACACTGGAGTGGGTTGCCATTTCCTTCTCCAATGCATGAAAGTGAAAATGAAGTCACTCAGTCGTGTCCGACTCTTTGCGACCCCATGGACTGCAGCCTTCCAGGCTCCTCCGTCCATGGGATTTTCCAGCACACATATATTTATATTCCCCAGTACAGTCTGAAACTGTGCACAACTTCTGATAATTGCTTCATTGGCAGTCCGAGGGGAAGGGATTATCCCTGAGGCTTCTTGGAAGAAAGAGGAGTTTTGTGTGGGTCAATATTTTTCCTCAAGGTTGCTTTTCTTGGCTGTCAGGTGGCATATTACTGGGGGGATTAAATTTGGAGTTAATATGGATAGTGTGGTATTCAGCAGCTCACACTGATCAGTGATACCAGTTATTGATGAATAAGGCCTGCCACAAAATTAAAAGATGCTTGCTCCTTGGAAGAAAAGCCATGAAAAACCTAGACAGCATATTAAAAAGCAGAGACGTCACTTTCCTGACAAAGTTCTGTATAGTCAAAGCTATGATTTTTCCAGTAGTCATGTGCAGATGTGAGAGCTGAATCATAAAGAAGACTGAGTGCCAAAGGACTGATGCTTTTGAATTGTGGTGCTAGAGAAGACTCTCAAGAGTCTCTTGGACTGCAAGATCAAACCAACAATCCTAAAGGAAATCAATTCCGAATATTCATTAGAAGGAATTTTCCTGAAGCTGAAGCTCCAATACTTTGGCCACTTGATGTGAAGAGCCAACTAATTGGAAAAGACCCTGATGCAGGGAAAGACTGAAGGCAGGAGAAGGAGGTGACAGAGGATGAGATGGTTGGATAGCATCACTGACTCAATGGACATGAGTTTGAGCAAACTCCTTGAGACAGTGAAGCACAGGGAAGCCTGGCTTGCTTCAGTCCATGGGGTCACAAAGAGTTGGACACAACTTAGTGACTAGACAACTAACAACAGCAAGGTCTGTGTCTGTTCTGGTTGGTTGATGTCCATGCCATAATGGTTATTTAATATTTGGAACACCATGCCTGTATATAGAGTATTCAGCTTGCATGTCTAGTGTAAGGTTGGTAATTGTTAACTTTCTTTTTCTTTCCTTCTTTTTTTGGGCTCTATTGTGTTCCATCATCTCCAAGAGTAGGCCAGAGTTCCATCATCTCCAAGAGTTGCTAGTATCTCTTTTTCATTGTCTTATATCCCTGAGTTTTCAGCTAATCCTGGCCCCTGGAGGGTGCTTTGATGCTTTTTGGTGAGTGTTCTGGTTCTTTTTCATGAAAACAAGATCTCAAGGACTTTGGCAATTATTCCTGTCTGTCAACTCAGAGACCCTTTATTATTATTATTTTATCATTATTATTATTAGCCATGCTGCGTGGCTTGCAGGATCTTAGTTCCCTGACCAGGAATAGAACGAGTGCTCTCTGCAGTGGCGTGGAGCCCTAACCCCTGGACCACCAAGGAATTCCTTGGCACACTTTTTCTGCAAAGGACCAGATAGCAATGTTTTAGGCTTTGTGGGCCATAGAGTCTCTGATGCAACTGTTCATCTCAGCAACTGTAGTGCAAAGCCCGCCACAAACAATATGTAAATGAATGGGCTTGCCTGTATGCCAGTAAAGCTTTATTTAGGTGCTGGGCTGTCTTTGCCTGGAGTCCGTGGTTTGCTGACAGTCTGATATGATATGTGGCTATGTGCTATTAAAAAAAATCAAATAGATTTTTTAGGTGTTTTACCAAAGATTTACATCAAGTTACTTAAATATATACATGTATATTTTTGTGGGGAGAAGGGATAAAATTGCACACACCTTTGTGTGGGTCAGAAAGTCTCCAAGACACACACCCAACTGTTAAAATTTGTCACACCTGGTGATTAGGACTGGGGAAGTGGGAGGTTAAAACAGACGAGCTCTTTTCCTGACTTTATGTATTTATTTATTTATCTTTGGCTGCACCTCCTGGCATACAGGATCTTAGTTCCCTGACCAAGGGTCGAACCCATGCCCCCTGCAGTGGAAGCTCAGCTCTTAACCCCTGGACTGTCAGGAAAGGCCCTCTTGACTTTGTTGAAACTTGTGGACTGAGAGAGCTTTGCTTTTGTAATTAAGTAAAATTCAATGGGGATTTTTTTTAAAACAAAATAATTTTACTAGTCTTAGTCATAATGCAAATACATTTGTATGCTACATAAAATAGAACACATTTCATAACTGTATTAACCACACAATCTCCATTACGCAGTATGTCTAAGGCATGGCATCTCATGGTTATACATGAGAGTCTACAGGGATCCATGGAGAAAGAGGAGGCAGGCTGGTTGAGAAGACAGATCAGAACCTTTGTAGGAAGGCACCAGTCTGTGTCTGGAGCCAGGTGGTGAGGCAGGGCTGAAGACCGAGGTGTCAGCCTCAGCTCAGGCCTCCTTTAGTCAGCACGACACCCCCCGCCTCCCCCTGACATCGAACCTCTTCTAGGTCTAAATAGTCTCAGGGATGTTCCAGCAGCTTCTGCTTTCTGGGTCATCAGCTGCACATTCACTGGTCAGAAGCCCTCGTTTGTTTCCTCATTTGCTGAAGAACTGCTGTGGGCCAGCCAGTGGGTGCAGAAGGTCTTATACCCCCGCAGTTGGAGCAGGAAGGAGAACTCGTGAATGAGTGAGGTTCGCAGTCCTGGAATACGTGCACTCCAGAGGTGAGCTCGAGTGGGAGGGGATCTGTGTGTAAGACGTCACGTCTGAGTCACAGCTGAGTCACTCTGAAGGGTGGATAGGGGTTCGCCACATCAACCAAGGCAGGGCAGGAAATTCCAGGCAGACAGAAGAGCAGAGGTGAAGGTCCAGAGACAGGAAATACTGTCAAGGGCACCCTGAGAATTTTATGAACAGAGGTGAGGCTGAGAGGAGGCCATAGATCAGGAAGGGGAACTAGCAGAGTGTTTCGAGCAGAGGAGACAGGAAGTCAAAGTGAGCTTCAGAGAGATTTTCTGGTGGAAGACAATGGGTGCGGAGATCCATTAATGACCTCTTGTCCATGCTGCCTTTACCTCTGGTTCATTCTCAAAGCTGCCTACTCTACTCACTATCTCCCCCTCCCTTCTCTTGGCATAGCCAATTCTCCTTTAAAATTTTAAAATGCAGGCATCATCCTACTAAGAAAAGTTCACTGAAGGATTTCCCTGGTGGTCTAGTGGCTAAGACTCTGCACTCCCAGTGGAGGGGGCCTGGGTTTGATCCCTGGTCAGGGAACTAAATCCTTCATTCTGCAACCACAAAGATCCTTCATACCACAACTAGGATCCAGCACAGCCAAAAATAAATAAATAAGTAATTTAAAAAGAAAAGAAACGTTCACTGATATTCCCATCACTCCCAGCTGGCCTCCTGCTCTGGGCTACATGAGGCCATAAGCATTTCTTTGTTTCTGCATGAAACTCATTGCTTTATGGTTGTATTTTTGTTCTTAAATCTTCCTAAGACAATGGCACCCCACTCCAGTACTCTTGCCTGGAAAATCCCATGGATGGAGGAGCCTAGTAGGCTGCAGTCCATGGGGTCGCTAAGAGTCAGACACAACTGAGCGACTTCACTTTCACTTTTCACTTTCATGCATTGGAGAAGGAAATGGCAACCCACTCCAGTGTTCTTGCCTGGAGAATCCCAGGGATGGGGCAGCCTGGTGGGCTGCCGTCTATGGGGTCGCACAGAGTCGGACACGACTGAAGTGACTTAGCAGCAGCAGCAAGGCAGGGGCCAGTCTCATTAGTCTCTGGTTTCCAATCCCTGGCATAAAACCTGGCACAGAAAAGGTAATTAGTAAATATTGAACTGGATAAGTAAATTGATGAATAAAAGATAAAGACAGGAGATGACAGCTATTTGGGAGGTTGAGTCAGGATAACTTGACAAGTTCTTATGCAGGGTTTGCGGTAAGGGTGGGCAGTGCGGTGTGGCATCATGCCAGGTTTTCTGGTTTGGGAGTTGGGGAGGCCTGAGCTGTTTTTCCTTAGGATTCTCTGACATCAGTGTGTGGGTGTTTTCCTCACAATAGCCAATTCTCCAGCTCTCCAGACACCAGCTGGGTGTCCAACGATTCAATTCAATTCTGATACTACTTACCTGGATTTAGTCAGATCCCACAAGTTAAGGCTTCAGTCCTGCAAGCATGCCTCTACTTCAGATGCCAGTAGCAAGGCCCAGGTTCCCAAGTGTACATCTGACCAACCAGCTGTACATCGGGGCTTTCTACACCACCCACCCCATTCAGGTTCAGCAATTTGTTAGAGTGGCTCATAGAGCTCAGAGAAACACTTTACTTGTCTTCACCAGTTTATTATAAAGGATGTGACTCAGCAACAGCCAAATAGAGGGGTTTTGATATTTAAATGTTAATCTCTCTAGGGAAATACAGATGCAAAGACAAAACCCTTGAACATGGGGAAGTTGTAGAGTCAAGAAATCTCTTAAGGTTAATACAGCTTTAGTCCTTATTCTACAGCTTCCAATTCTTCCTAGATGGAAGCTAGGAGCCCAGTTTATTTATTTCTTCACTCATCTAATAAACATTTATTGATCACCTGCTCAGGACCAAACCCTGGAGCCACAAAGGTGGATAAGGCCCAATTTTAGCTCTGGTGGGGTTCACAGGCCAGAGTTGGGGAGACTGACCCAATCTGGCATTTGATGTCTGTGAATTTCCAGGCATAAAGGAAGAGTTTAGGAAGGAAGGAATCCCTGTTCCCCTGGGGCTGAGCTGCCTGGGCAGGTTCTCAGCACAGTGGGGTTGAAATTATCTCAATTCCTGCCTGGAACATGTGCTCTAAATTGCAAGTGGGGGTTAAAGTTGGCATGGATTTTGTGTAGGTAAATTTGACAGTAAGGAGCAAAAATTTTCCCAGAGTTTTCCTTCCGGGAATGTACCTTTCTTTGTATGCATAAGAAGTTACCTATGCACAGGTTTTTTTCACTGTAACACTGTCAGTAATAACAAAGACTGAAAATAATCTTAATGTTCAACATGAATAAAAGAGATGGTGCAACCACACAAAGGAATCCTATGCAACTATAAAATCGAAGAGGAACTGTATTTGTGCTGATCGGGAACATTCTTCATGACACACTGAGAAGTGAAAAAGCAAGTGTCTGAACTGTGTTATAATAAGCTACCCTTTAAGAAAAAATATATATATTTAAGTATATTAAGATAAATCATATATATATGTGTGTGTGTGTGTGTCTTGTATATGTATAAACTAGTTCTGGGAGGAAACAAAAGAAACAGTTCTTTTGGGAAGAGGAACTGGGACAGTGAGAGGGAAGTTTCAGTGTGTACTTTTTTTTAAGATTTATTATGAGTTTTTGGCTGTGCTGGGTCTTCGTTGCTGCACGTCGGCTTTCCATAGTTGCAGCAAGTGGGGGCTACATTTTGTTGCAACGCACTGGCTTCTCACTGAGGTGCTTCTCTTGTTGCAAGGCACAGGCTCTAGAGCACAGGCTTAGTAGTTGTGGCTCATGGGCTTGGTTGCTCCGGAGCATGTGGGATCTTCCGGGACCGACAGGGGAATCAAACCAGTGTCCCTTGTATTACAAGGCGGATTCTTAACCACTGGACCACCAAGAAAGCCCGCAGTGTGTACTTTCATCACTTAAAGTTTCAATATATTATCTATTTTCCTTTTTTTTAAAAGACACCCCTCTCCTTCTTTTCCTAAGGTGAGGAGGGGGAGGGGGATGGCAATTTGTGTCTCTGGGAGGGTGAGCTATTGCTCTGGGTAAGTCTGTTGCAGAAAGGCCACCTGGGGCATCTTTCTTCACGAGGACTTAGCCTGAACTTTCAGTGTTACCCGTAGCTGCTCAGTCTAATGTCAGCTTTCATTTCCTGTTCCACACCCTATAAAAGGCTCTGTGCTTTTACAAGCCTCAGGGTTTGGTCTGTATCACGTCCTGAGTCTCCGATCTCAGGGGCCCCTGGCTGGTTCCAGCTGCTGGCAGCTGTGTGGACAATCAAGCATCTTAGGCTTATTGCTCCCCAGCTGTTTGAACTCAGCTCCCTGTGTCCTTGCTGTGGGGCTGTTCCCGCTGTCAAATCTTCCTGCTCTGATGAGGAAAGTCCCCTTTTAAGCCACGTGCTTAAAACTGAAACCAAAGTGTAACGGCCACAGGTCACCACCAGGGCAGGGTCTCAGTGTGTCAGTCGCTTCATGGTGTCTTGACTGTTTGTGATCGATCCCACAGACTATATAGCCCACCAGGCTCCTCTGTCCATGGAATTCTCCAGGCAAGAATACTGGAATGGGTTGCCATTCCCTTTTCCAGGGGATCTTCCTGACCCAGGGATCGAACCCAGGTCTCCTGCATTGCAGGAAGTTTCTTTACCAGCTGAACCACCAGGGAAGCCCTGGGTGGAAGTCTCAAGTACCCTCTAAACCTCACTGATGTCCTGTTGTGGTAGCACACTCAAGCCCAAGGTGGCTTGAGGAAACCTGTTCCCGGTAGTTTTGAAATCTAGACTTGTTTTCCCTCCAGGGAGGAATTTTGTCCCTTGCCTCTCTCCCCACTAAGCCTTTTCTTTACTGATTCACATTTTAAATTTAGCCAAGAATCGGAGAGCACTTTTTAAATTTGACTTTAAAAATATCAGATGGTAAAGAATCTGCTTGAAGTGCAGGAGACCTGGGTTTGATCCCTGGATCAGGAAGATCCTCTGGAGAAGGGAATGGCAACCCAGTTCAGTATTCTGGCCTGGGGAATCCCATGGAACCTGGTGGGCTACAGTCCGTGGGATTGCAAAGAGTCAGACATGACTGAGTGATTAACACTGTGTGGCAGATATTTGCCTAGAAAATATGTAGAGTTTTAAATATGAATATTAAGGATATTTTAGGGTTTCGTGGTCTAAATGCCTCGCAGCATGTGGGATCCTCACGGACCAGGGATCGAACCCATATCCCCTGCATTAGCAGATGGATTCTTAACCACTGGACCACCACGGAAGCCCCAACAATGGAAATTTATGTCTCACCATTCTGGGAGGCTGGAAAGTACAAGTTCATTGAGCTGGCAGATTCAGGGTTTATTGAGGGCTTGCTTCCTGGTTCATAGATACCTGTCTTCTTGCTGTGTACTTATATGGCTGGGGAGCTCTGTGGGTTGTCTTTTATATGGCACTAAATCCGATTCATGAGGGCTCCATCCTCACGATCCAATCACCCCCAAAGGCCCCTACCTGCTAATATCATCACCTTGGGGGTTCAGATTTCAACATATGAATTGGGAGGGACACAAACATTCAGACCACAGAAACCTTATACCGGGCAAGTTCCCAGTGCCCTATGAAACCAAAAACTATTTTATGAATATGGCGTCTCAAACAGAGATCAGCCCTAGATTTGAATGTTTTAATTTTTGTTTTGGTTGATTTTATTATTTAATCTGTGTCTCTACCTTTCAGCATTTCAAAATTATTTAAAATTGTTTATGCCTTTTAAGATTGCTTCTCCCGCCCCCATCCCATTTACTGTTTTTAGTAACACTTATATTGAGACAAAATTCACACACCCTCCAAATTTGCCTGTTTAGATCGTACAACTCACGGCTTTTAATAGATTCACAGAGTTGGGCAACCACCACAATCAGAAAGTTTTCATCATTTCCAAAAGAAACATAGCCAGCAGAACTCCACTGAAGAATACTGGAGTGGGTAGTCATTTACTTTTACTCCCCAGGAGAAAGGTTCCCCAGCCCCAGGCACCACTTTCATTTCCTACAGATAGATCTGTGTATTCTGTCGTTCCATGTAAAGGGAATTATGCCATACATGGCTTTTGTCTTAAGCTTAATATCTTCAAGTTTCATCAGTGTTGTGACATGCGTCAGTACACTGTTCTTTTTTATAGCTGAATAACAGTTTGTTGTATGGACATACTATATATGTATTTTTGGCTGCACCTAGACTGCAGCCATGAAATTAAAGGATGCTTACTCCTTGGAAGAAAAGTTATGACCAACCTAGATAGCATATTCAAAAGCAGAGACATTACTTTGCCAACAAAGGTTCGTCTAGTCAAGGCTATGGTATTACCAGTGGTCATATATGGATGTGAGAGTTGGACTGTGAAGAAGGCTGAGCGCCAAAGAATTGATGCTTTTGAACTGTGGTGTTGGAGAAGACTCTTGAGAGTCCCTTGGACTGCAAGGAGATCCAACCAGTCCATTCTGAAGGAGATCAGCCCTGGGATTTCTTTGGAAGGAATGATGCTAAAGCTGAAACTCCAGTACTTTGGCCACCTCATGCAAAGAGTTGACTCATGGAAAAGACTCTGATGCTGGGAGGGATTGGGGGCAGGAGGAGAAGGGGACAACAGAGGATGAGATGGCTGGATGGCATCACTGACTCGATGGATGTGAGTCTGGGTGAATTCTGGGAGTTGGTGATGGACAGGGAGACCTAGCATGCTGCGATTCATGGGGTCGCAAAGAGTCGGACAAGACTGAGCAACTGAACTGAACTGAACTGAGTGGCATGTGGCAGAGAAGGCAATGGCACCCCACTCCAGTACTCTTGCCTGGAAAATCCCATGGGTGGAGGAGCCTGCTAGGCTGCAATCCATGGGGTCACGAAGAGTCAGACACGACTAAGCGACTTCATTTTCACTTTTCACTTTCATGCATTGGAGAAGGAAATGGCAACCCACTCCAGTGTTCTTGCCTGGAGAATACCAGGGATGGGGGAGCCTGGTGGGCTGCTGTCTCTGGGGTCGCACAGAGTCGGACACGACTGAAGTGACTTAGCAGCAGCAGCAGTGGCATGTGGAGTCTTAGTTCCTTGACCAGGATCAAGGAGTCTTAACCACTCGGTAGCCATGGAAGCTCCCTGGATAGACTATGTTTTGTTTATCTCTTTATCAGTCGATGGACATTTGGATTGTTCCTACTTTTTGACTATTGTGAATAGTGCTGCTGTGAACATTCGTGTCTGGTTTTTTCTTCATTGTGGTAAATTATACATTATGAATATTTACCATTTTAAACATTTTAAAATTACTGTAGAATTTTAAGTGTATAAAATAACTTGCTTATATTTATAGAACTGTATTTCTTTTATATCCACTTCTTTTAAAAGCTTTTGGTAGTTATTTTTAAAATTATGATAAAATAGACATAAACACAAAATTTGCCAGGTTAGTCATTTCTAAATGTACAGTTCAGAAGCATGAAGTCTGAAGTACTTTCACATTGTTGTACAACCAGCACCACTACCTATGTCCAGACTTTTCTTTATCTTCCCCAGTTGAAACTGTATCCGTTAAACAATAATGCCTCATTCTACCCTCCTGGTAGCCCTTGACAATCACCATTCTACTTTCTGTCTCAGTGACTTTGCCTGTTCTTAGTACCTCATTTAAGCAGAATCATACAATACTTATCCTTTTATGACTGACGTTTTATTTATCATGTCATCAAATTTCACTCATGTAGCATGTATCAAAATTTCTTTCTTTTTTAAGGCAGAATAATACTCCACCATAGATACATGCCTCATTTTGCTTATCCATTCATTATGTGCAAGTGTGTATGTGGACACATATTTCTATTTGTATAGGGAATATACCTGGGGGTGGAATTGCTGGGTATTGTGGTCATTCTATAATCATCTGAGGAACTGCTAGACTGTTTTCTAAAGTGACTGCACATTTTGCATTCTCTTTAGTTGTGTATAAGGGTTCCAATTTCTCCACATCCTTGTCAACACTTGTTATTATCTGTTTTTTGAGTAGAGCCAGCCCAGTGGCTGTTCTATTGACTTCTATAAACATTTGGGTTAGATAGAAAGGCAAAAATGGGAAAAAAAATACCCATAATCCTACCATCCTACCGGAGGTACCCACTTTTAGCTTTTTCATCTTAATTTTTTCATTTGTATGTGTGTGTGTGTATAAAATTTATGGAGGGCTTCCTGGTGGCTCAATTGGTGAAGAATCCACCTGCAATGCAGGAGTCCCAGGTTTGATCCTTGGGTTGGGAAGATCCCCTGGAGAAGGAAATGACTACCCACTCCAGTATTCTCCAGTATTCTCGCCTGGAGAATTCCTTGGACAGGAGTTTGGATGGAGGGCTACAGTTCATGGGGTCACAAAGAGTCAGACACAACTTAGCGACTAAACCACCACCACCACCATATATAATATATACTAAGTGTCATTTTAGTTGTATTCCTTCCTATTTTCGGAGCATCTCCCAATGTGTGCACTTTAATAGGGAGCAAAGTAGAACCTGAAAGGTGGCCAGATGCTTTGTCCCTGGCAGCCAGGTTGCTGCCATGTGACAGGCTCAGCCACTCCAGAGCTCCCCTCAGATAGAAAAATCTAAAAAGACTGACTCAAAGATGGCTGACAAGACTTTCTCAGTGGCCATAGCAATGAGTACAAACTGCAGTTTCAAGTAAGTTGACCCAGATCTCAGACCTAGTAACTAGCAGGTCTATCTGACTCTAGACCTTGAACTTGTAACCACCACCCAATTTAAGGCTTTTATTGAGATTTTTGAGTTTTCCAAATTTGCTGATATATTTGGAAAACCGCAGTGGCCACAGGACTGTAAAAGGTCAGTTTTCACTCCAATTTCAAAGAAAGGCAATGCCAAAGAATATTCAAACTCTGTACAATTGCACTCATTTCACATGCTAGTAAGGTTAAGCTCAAAGTCGTTAAAGCCAACAGTACATGAATTGAGAACTTTGAGATGTACAAGCTGGATTTAGAAAAGGCAAAGGAACCAGAGATCAAATTGCCAACATCTGTTGGATCATTGAGAAAATAAGGGGATTCCAGAAAAACATCTAGATCTGCTTCATTGATTACGCTAAAACCTTTGACTATGTGGATCACAGCAAACTGTGGAAAATTCTTTAAGAGACAGGAATACCAGACCACCTAAGCTGTCTCCAGAGAAACCTGTATGTGGGTCAAGAAGCAACAGTCAGAACCTTATGTGGAACAACTGACTGGTTCAAAATTGGAAAAGGAGTATATTAAGGCTATATATTGTCACCCTGCTTATTTAACCTCTATGCAGAGTACATCGTGCTAAATGCTGGGCTGGATGAATACCAAGCTGGAATCAAGATTGCCAGGAGAAAAAACAACAGCCTCAGATATGCAGATGATACCACTCTGAAAGCAGAAAGTGAAGAGGAATTAAAAAGCCTCTTTTTTCTTTTTTCAACTTGGAGGAAATAAAGGGCCTCTTGGTGAGGGTGAAAAGGAGAGTGAAAAAGCTGGCTTAAAAGTCAACATTCAAAAAACTAATATCATGGCATCTGGTCCCAACACTTTATAGCAAATAGAAGGGAAAAAAGTGAAAGCAATAACAGATTTTCTTTTCTTGGGCTCCAAAAATCGCTGCAGCAAGTGATTGCATCCATGAAATTAAAAGACACTTGCTCCTTGGAAGAAGAGCTGTGACAACCCTAGACAGCATATTAAAAAGCAGACACATCACTTTGCAGATGAAAGTCCATATGGTCAAAGCTATGGTTTTCCCAGTAGTCATTTCTGCATGTGAGAGTTGGACCATAAAGAAGGCTGAGTGCTGAAGAATTGGTGCTTTCTAATTTTGATGCTGGAGAAGAATCTTGAGAATCCTTTAAGCTGCAAGGAGATCAAACCAGTCAATCCTAAGGGAAATAAACCCTGAATATACACTGGAAGGACTGATGCTGAAGCTCAAGCTCCTATACTTTGGCCACCTGATGTGAAGAGCTGACTCACTGGAAAAGACCCTGATGCTGGGGAATATTGAAGGTAAAAGGAGAAGAGGGTGGGGGAGGATGAGATGGTTAGATAGCATCACTGACTCAAGGACACGAATTTGAGCAAACTCTGGGAGATAGTGAAGAACAGGGAAGACTTGCCTGCTGCAATCCTTGAGGTCGCAAAGAGTCAGACATGACTTAGCAACTGAACAACAACAAGCACTGAGTTTCTTAGGCCCTGAATTATTGAGCCCCATTCTTGGCTTTACTTTGTATTCATCTTCATTTTTTTTTTTTTTTTTTTGCCACAGTTTTAAATTTCTCTTTGGTTATAAGACTGGAAACTGCCTCAAACCCTTTCTGGAAGAAGATGGCAATTAGATGAGTAGATGTATATCATAGAATTCAGTTCAGTCGCTCAGTTGTGTCCAACTCTTTTTGACCCCATGGACTGCAGCACACCAGGCTTCCCTGTCCGTCACCAACCCCCAGAGCTTGCTCAAACTCATGTCCATCAAGTTGGTGATGCCATCCAGCCATCTCATCCTCTTTCATCCCCTTCTCCTTCTACCTTCAATCTTTCCCAGCATCAGGGTCTTTTCCAATGAGTCAGTTCTTCGCATCAGGTGGCCAAAGGATTGAAGCTTCAGCATCAGTCCTTCCAATGAATGTTCAGGGTTGATTTCCCTTAGGATTGACTGGTTGGATCTCCTTGCAGTGTAACTCCCCCTCATATGTAAGTTGAAGTGCCTGAGCTACAAATGGTGTGAGAGACCTCTGGATCTTGCCCAATGAAACCAAGACTGTTTGCATGGGTAAGGGATTCTAATCTCCTGACAGTAACTGTTGCTTGTCTTGGCACTAATAGCAGTGGAAGCCTTCATTTATTCAACACATGTATATTCAGTACCTGCTACGTGCTAGTCAATGTTCTCAGTGCTGGGGAAACAGCCATGAGCAAAAGTAAAAAATATATCTGCTTTCATTGATCTTGCATTCTAGCAATGTGATGGAAAATTTTCTGAGAGTGAAATTCCACTGCTACCATTTAATAGTTGGCCACAAATTTCTCATGAGGATGATGTCTAACTTGTAGTATTATAATAAGAGTAAATAACATATATAAATATTAGTAAATGAGACCCACATGATGGGAGGCAGTAAACCGCAGTCTTTATTATTGGCATGGCCTTTGGAGTTGGATTCCTGTGTGCGTGGCCTTGCTTCACAAATTGCTTAACCTCTCTGTGCCTCATTGTCCTTATTTTAAAAAATTGGAATCATAATGGCACCTCTTTCATAGGACTGTGAGGATTAAAAGGATTAATAAATGGAAAACCTAGCACAAAGTAATCACCCAATAAAAGTTAACTATTTTTCATTACATTCAAGTGGTTAGCCCTGTATCTCATATTTCTTTCTATCCTCTAAAAATAAAATAAAATAATAATTATATATAGATAATATGTAATCATATCTAGTTACATATATAAGTATATACAGTTACTATATAATCGCCCAGTCAGGGCTGTATATAGGGTAAGGAAAGATGATGAAGTTTCAAGCACCAGGTACACAAGGGAAACTTGGAGTGGGTGTGAGATGGGGTGAGATGGAGGGTCGGTGGTGCTCGTGGTAAAGAACCAGCCTGCCAACGGAGGAGACATAAGAGATGCAGGCTCGATCCCTAGGTCGGGAAGATTCTCTGGAGGAGGGTATGGCAACCCACTCCAGTATTCTTGCCTAAAGAATCAGGGGAGCCTGAAAGGCTACAGTACATAGGGTCACAAAGAGTAGGACATGACTGAAGTGACTTAATACACATGCATGCAAGAGAAAATACTCTTGGGTGGGTAGAGCAGTCCACACTGAGAAGTTTCTGTGTATGGTAGCAATCTGTTCAGATCATTCTCGTTACCAAAGAGAGCAAACCGATTTAACTGAGTTTTCTTCTCCACTCTATTTGTGTATCAGAAATGTCATTTGGAAGAACTGCTGATTCTGGGTAGATTGTGTTATCTAGGAAGACATTTCAAATGCTGAGTTAACATGCATCTCTGAATGTGTTGCTACACACCCTGTTGTTTTTTAATTACTTAATTTGTATGTATCAGGTCTTAGTTGCAGCACACAGGATATTTCATTGCAGCTCTCAGGCTTAGTTTCTCCAGGGCATGTGGGATCCTACTTCCTCAACCAGGGATCAAACCCATGATGCCTGCATTGCAAGGAGGATTCCTAGCCACTGGACCACCAGGGAAGTCCCCACCCTGTGTTTTTTTTTTAATATGTGATTCCATTTATATAATTTTTTGAAGTCAGGCTAATCTATAGTGAGAGAAAGAGGATCACTGTTTGGGGAAGAAGCATAAATTTAAGCAAAGGTGGGGAGGAGGGTTTACCAAAGAACAGAATGAAGTTGTTCATTTCCTTGACTGTGGTGATTATTTCACAGGTGTATATACATATGCCACAATTTCTCAAATTAAATGTTTTAAATTGTACAGTTTATTGTCTTTAAACCTCAATAAGGTGTTAAAAAATAAAAATGAAAACAGAAAATAATTAAACATGAAAATAAATTTGATCATGTTGAGAGGCTTGAAAGCTTCAGAATGAATTGATAGAACATTAAGGAAAATATGAAGCAATGACTAATTACAGGAAAAACATTTGATCAAGAAAGGAAATGTAATTCTGATATATGCTATACTGCTTTGTTGTGAATCATATTTCAGTTCAGTTCAGTTCAGTCGCTCAGTCATGTCCGACTCTTTGCGACCCCATGAATCGCACATGCCAGGCCTCCCTGTTCATCACCAACTCCCAGAGTTCACCCAGACTCACATCCATTGAGTCAGTGATGCCATCCAGCCATCTCATCCTCTGTCATCCCCTTCTCCTCCTGCCCCCAATCCCTCCTAGCATCAGAGTCTTTTCCAATGAGTCAACTCTTTGCATGAGGTGGCCAAAGTACTGGAGTTTCAGCTTCAGCATCATTCCTTCCAAAGAAATCCCAGGGCTGATCTCCTTGCAGTCCAAGGGACTCTCAAGAGTCTTCTCCAACACCACAGTTCAAAAGCATCAATTCTTCGGTGCTCAGCCTTCTTCACAGTCCAACTCTCACATCCATACATGACCACAGGAAAAACCATAGCCTTGACTAGACAGACCTTTGTTGGCAAAGTAATGTCTCTGCTTTTGAATATGCTATCTAGGTTGGTCATAACTTTCCTTCCAAGGAGTAAGCGTCTTTTAATTTCATGGCTGCAGTCACCATCTGCAGTGATTTTGGAGCCCCAGAAAATGAAGTCTGACACTGTTTCCACTGTTTCCCCATCTATTTCCCATGAAGTGATGGCACTAAATGCCATGATCTTTGTTTTCTGAATGTTGAGTTTTAAGCCAACTTTTTCACTCTCCACTTTCACTTTCATCAAGAGGCTTTTTAGTTCCTCTTCACTTTCTGCCATAAGGGTGGTGTCATCTGCATATCTGAGGTTATTGATATTTCTCCTGGCAATCTTGATTCCAGCTTGTATTTCTTCCAGTCCAGCATTTCTCATGATGTACTCTGCATGTCAGTTAAATAAACAGGGTGACAATATGCAGCCTTCACGTACTCCTTTTCTATTTGGAACCAGTCTGTTGTTCCATGTCCAGTTCTAACTGTTGCTTCCTGACCTGCATACAAATTTCTCAAGAGGCAGATTAGGTGGTCTGGTATTCCTATCTCTTTTAGAATTTTCCACAGTTTATTGTGATCCACACAGTCAAAGGCTTTGGCATAGTCAATAAAGCAGATGTTTTTCTGGAACTCTCTTGCTTTTTCCATGATCCAGCGGATGTTGGCAATTTGATCTCTGGTTCCTCTGCCTTTTCTAAAACCAGCTTGAACATCAGGAAGTTCACGGTTCACGTATGCAGTAATAATCGAAAAGCAAAGGAGAAAAGGAAAGATACAAGCATCTGAATGTGGAGTTCCAAAGATCAGCGATCAATGCAAAGAAATAGAGGAAAACAACAGAATGGGAAAGACTAGAGATCTCTTCAAGAAAATTAGAGATACCAAGGGAACATTTCATGCAAAGATGGGCTCAATAAAGGACCAAAATGGTACGGACCTAAAAGAAGCAGAAGATATTAAGAAGAGGTGGCAAGAATACACAGAAGAACTGTACAAAAAAGATCATCATGACCAAGATAATCATGATGATGTGATCACTCACCTAGAGCCAGACATCCTGGAATGTGAAGTCAAGTGGCCCTTAGAAAGCATCACTACGAACAAAGCTAGTGGAGGTGATGGAATTCCAGTTGAGCTATTTCAAATCCTGAAAGATGATGCTGTGAAAGTGCTGCACTCAATATGCCAGCAAATTTGGAAAACTTGGCAGTGGCCACAGGACTGGAAAAGGTCTGTTTTCATTCCAATCCCAAAGAAAGGCAATGCCAAAGAATGCTCAAACTACCGCACAATTGCACTCATCTCACACGCTAGTAAAGTAATGCTCAAAATTCTCCAAGCCAGGCTTCAGCAATATGTGAACCGTGAACTTCCTGATGTTTAAGCTGGTTTTAGAAAAGGCAGAGGAACCAGAGATCAAATTGCCAACATCCGCTGGATCATGGAAAAAGCAAGAGAGTTCCAGAAAAACATCTGCTTTATTGACTATGCCAAAGCCTTTGACTGTGTGGATCACAATAAACTGTGGAAAATTCTGAGAGATGGAATATCAGACCACCTGACCTGCCTCTTGAGAAACCCATATGCAGGTCAGGAAGCAACAATTAGAACTGGACATGGAACAACAGACTGGTTCTAAATAGGAAAAAGAGTATGTCAAGGCTGTATATTGTCACCCTGCTTATTTAACTTATATGCAGAATACATCATGAGAAACGTGGGGCTGGAAGAAGCACAAGCTGGAATCAAGATTGCCGGGAGAAATATCAATAACCTCAGATATGCAGATGACACCACCCTTATGGCAGAAAGTGAAGAGGAACTAAAAAGCCTCTTGATGAAAGTCAAAGTGGAGAGTGAAAAAGTTGGCTTAAAACTCAACATTCAGAAAATGAAGATCATGGCATCTGGTCCCATCAGTTCATGGGAAATAGATGGGAAAACAGTGGAAACAGTGTCAGACTTTATTTTCTGGGGCTCCAAAATCACTGCAGATGGTGATTGCAGCCATGAAATTAAAATATGCTTACTCCTTAGAAGGAAAGTTATGACCAACCTAGATAGCATATTCAAAAGCAGAGATATTACTTTTGCCAACAAAGGTCTGTCTAGTCAAGGCTATGGTTTTCCCAGTGGTCATGTATGGATGTGAGAGTTGAAGAAAGCTGTGAAGAAAGCTGAGCACCAAAGAATTGATGCTTTTGAAGTGTAGTGTTGGAGAGGACTCTTGAGAATCCTTTGGACTGCAAGGAGATCCAACCAGACCATTCTAAAGGAAATCAATCCTGGGTATTCATTGGAAGGACTGATGCTAAAACTGAAACTCCAGTACTTTGGCCACCTCATGCGAAGAGTTGACTCATTGGAAAAGACCCTGATGCTGGGAGGGATTGGGGGCAGGAGGAAAAGGGGATGACAGAGGATGAGATGGCTGGATGGCATCACCAACTCGATGGACATGAGTTTGAGTGAACTCCGGGAATTGGTGATGGACAGGGAGGCCCGGTGTGCTGTGATTCATGGGGTTGCAGAGTCAGACACGACTGAGTGACTGAACTCAACTGAATAAGATTTTTAAAATAAATATTTAGTACTCAATTATCAAATAACTATACTGAGGATTTGGGGAAATGTTCTTCGTAGATGGTGGTATAATGGAGATAAATGATACTCTAGCACACTAAGAAGTGTATACAGATGTGTACACATCCTGTTTTAAAAGAGAAAACATTAACATGCTATATTTTAAAAAACACTTTTTTTCTTTAAGGCATTTAATGAAAGTTATGATGAATGTTTTTGATGAGAAAAGAATGAAATAAGAGACCATCCTGAACCTGGAGACTGAAACAAAGAAGGTTTGTCTAGTCTTTGTGTGAGCGAATCGTAACCCACAAACTCAGGCAGGTATACAGAAATGTAATTTCCTTTTTATCTTTTGCCATGTGGCATGTGGGGATCCAAGTTCCCCAACCAGGGACTGAACCCATGTCCCCTGCAGTGGAAGTGCAGAGTCTTAACCACTGGACCACTGGAGTGCTGGGGAAGTCCTGAAATGTAATTATGTGTACTTAAAGAATTCAACCAACTTCTATTTTTCAGTTAGGGTTTCCTTGATTAATTTTTAGAGTTAGTCTGATTTTTGAGGAACGTGGAGGGGATCATGCATCAGGTGAGGGTTTGGATAAGGAGCCCATCCTTGCTGCTGTCTGTCAGGCTGGTGTCCACTGTGGTGGACATTGTCCTTCTGGTCCACGAAGGTCTCTGCTGTGTCGTTGCTTCTGCTGACTGAGGGTCCTCACAGGTCTGGTTCTATCACAGCTCCTGCAGAGGAGAAATTTGGCCATGCTTCCTCAGCACCTGCCTGGAAGATCAGAGTCCTCTTGGGCCTCTTCCTGCTCCGTGTTCCTGTCATGCTGGGCACTGGGGAACCGCAGAGGCCCTCCTTCCCCAAGAAGGGAAAGGTAGGCCACTTTGCCCTTGGACCAGCACACACCTCTCTGCATTACCCCCTTTCCTTGACCTCTCTTGAAGCTTGGGAGCTGCTGCAGACTGAAAACTGTGTCCCTCCCGAATTTATATGTTGAAGACCTAATGCCTGATGTTATGGTATTTGGAGATGGGTCTGGGAGGTGCTTTATGGTTGGATGAGGTCATGAGGGTGGGGCCTTCATGATGAGATTAGTGTGCTTATAAAAAGAGAAAGAGACATGAGATCTTTCCCTCTCCTTGTGCACACACCAAGAAAAGGCCATGTGAGGATGTAAGGAGAAGGCTACTATCTGTAATCCAGGAAGAGGGCCCTTACTAGACACAGAATCTATCAGCACCTTTTTAAAAAATAGTAATTTAATTAATTAACTTATTTTTGACTGTGCTGAGTCTTCATTGCTGAGCGGGCTTTTCTCTAGTTGCAGTGCTCGGGCTTCTAATTGAGGTGGCTTCACTTTTTGCAGAGCATGGGCTTTAGGGTGCAGGGGCTTCAGTAGTTGTGGCTGCTGAGCTCAGGTTCAGTAGTTACAGTACACAGGCTTAGTTGCCCCATGACATGTAGAATCTTCCCAGATCAAGGGTAAAACCCATGTCCCCTGCATTGGCAGGTGGATTCTTGACCACTGAGCCATCAGGGAAGCCCTGCCAGCACTTTGATGCTGGACTTTCCAACTTCTAGAACTGTGAGAAATCAATATTTGTCATCTAAGCCACCCAGTCTATGGTTAAGGCCACCTGGGCGAACTGAGATGTTGAGACTCTCAGGTCTTTTTAACTCTCCTGCTTCCCCTTCAGCTCTTCTCTCTCATTCCAAGACATTTTTCCCCCTTATTTCTCCATGGAAAAAAATGGAATGAATAGTCTTCTAAATCATCTTTGGATTTTTGAAACCCCAAAGCCAAAACTCAGTCTCTTTTCTTCATTTCTCTATAATTTCTCTGCCATTAACCAAAGGGCTGAGTGGTTAAAGCGATGGACTGCTAATCCATTGTGCTCTGCACCCATGGGTTCGAATCCCATTCTGATCGGCTTGCAGCTTCCTCGGTGCTCCTTACGTTGGGCTTCCCTGGTAGTTCAGTTGGTGAGGAATCCGCCTGCAAAGTGGGAGATCTGGGTTTGATCCCAAGGTTGGGAAGATCCCCTGGAGGAGGGCATGGCAACCCACTCCAGCATTCTTGCCTGGAGAATCCCCATGAACAGAGGAGCCTGGTGAGCTACAGACCATGGGGTCCCAAAGAGTCAGAAATGACTGAGTGACTAAGCACAGCATAGACATTAACCAAAGGAGGGGGAATACTCTTGGTTTAGCTGCTGGATAGAGAGGTTCATCAGGTATCAGGAAATCATGGGGGAAAACATTTATGGTTACTTATATCACAATGCTGGGGTACCCTGGTAGCTCAGCGGTAAAGAATCTGCCTGTAATGCAGGAGACGTGGGTTCAGTCCCTGCATTGGGAAGATCCCCTGGAGAAGTGCATGGCATCCCATTCCGGTACTTTTGCCTGGAGAGTCCCAGGGACTGAGGAGCCTGGTGGGCAAGAGTCCATAGGGTCACAAAGAGTTAGACATGATTGAATCAACTGACCACACATATCACCATGCTATCCATCAATTAAATATTCATATTAAAAAAATTAACAGATCACTTTTAGAACAGTCTTAGATTTATAGAAAAATGAGTGGATAGTAAAGGGAGTTCCCACAATACCAACCTCCCACACAGTTTCTCCTATAACTAACATCTTGCGTTAATGTGGTGCATTTGCTACAACCAAAAAGCCAAGAGTATTCCCCCTCCTTTGGTTAATGTCTATGCTGTGCTTAGTCACTCAGGAACTATATTCAATGTCCTGGAATAAACCATAATGGAAGAGAATATAAGAATGTGCATGTATTTTATATATATATATATATATATATATATGTAACTGAGTGACTTTGCTGTATAGCAGAAATCAACACAACCTTGTATATCAACTGTACTTCAATAAATATTATATTCCTTGCTTCCAAGTCTTTGGCAATTCTAAACAAACTATAAATAAAAATGCCATAAACATTTATGTGTAGCCTGTTGGGTTCAGAATTTTCAACTCAACCGAGTAAATACATAGGACTGTGACTGCTGGATTGTCCAGTAAGGCTGTGTTTAGTTTTATAAGAAGTGGCTGAACTGTCTTCCAAAGTGACTGTACCATTTTGGATTCTTACCAGCAATCAATAATCATTTCTGTTGCTCCACATTCCCACAGGCATTTGATATTGTCAGGTTTATTTCTTATTGAAAACATTTTTTAGCCATTCTCTTGATATATGTGTGGTGCTCTCTCTGTTGTTTTAATTTGAAGTTCCCTAATGATATATGTAGGAATATATAGTAGGAAGTCAAGAAACACCTCTAGTAACAAGCAAATTTGGCCTTGGAATACGGAATGAAGCAGGGCAAAGGCTAATAGAGTTTTGCCAAGAGAACACACTGGTCATAGCAAACACCGTCTTCCAACAACACAAGAGAAGACTCTACACATGGACATCACCAGATGGTCAACACCGAAATCAGATTGATTATATTCTTTGCAGCCAAAGATGGAGAGGCTCTATACAGTCAGCAAAAACAAGACTGGGAGCTGACTGTGGCTCAGATCATGAACTCCTTATTGCCAAATTCAGACTTAAATTGAAGAAAGTAGGGAAAACCACTAGATCATTCAGGTACAACCTAAATCAAATCCCTTATGATTATACAGTGGAAGTGAGAAATAGATTTAAGGAACTAGATCTGATAGACAGAGTGCCTGATGAACTATGGACGGAGGTTCGTGACATTGTACAGGAGACAGGGATCAAGACCATCCCCATGGAAAAGAAATGCAAAAAAGCAAAATGGCTATCTGAGGAGGCCTTACAAATAGCTGTGAAAAGAAGAGAAGCAAAAAGCAAAGGAGAAAAGGAAAGATATTCCCATTTGAATGCAGAGTTCCAAAGAATAGCAAGGAGAGATAAGAAAGCCTTCCTCAGTGATCAATGCAAAGAAATAGAGGAAAACAACAAAATGGGAAAGACTAGAGATCTCTTCAAGAAAATTAGAGATACCAAGGGAACATTTCATACAAAGATGGGCTCGATAAAGGACAGAAATGGTATGGACCTAACAGAAGCAGAAGATATTAAGAAGAGGTGGCAAGAATACACAGAAGAACTGTACAAAAAAGATCTTCACAACCAAGATAATCACGATGGTGTGATCACTCAACTAGAGCCAGACATCCTGGAATGTGAAGTCAAGTGGGCCTTAGAAAGCATCACTACGAACAAAGCTAGTGGAAGTGATGGAATTCCAGTTGAGCTATTTCAAATCCTGAAAGATGATGCTGTGAAAGTGCTGCCCTCAATATGCCAGCAAATTTGGAAAACTCAGCAGTGGCCACAGGACTGGAAAAGGTCTGTTTTCATTCCAATCCCAAAGAAAGGCAATGCCAAAGAATGCTCAAACTACTGCACAATTGCACTCATCTTATACGCTAGTAAAGTAATGCTCAAAATTCTACAAGCCAGGCTTCAGCAATATGTGAACCATGAACTTCCAGATGTTTAAGCTGGTTTTAGAAAAGGCAGAGGAACCAGAGGTCAAATTGCCAACATCCGCTGGATCATGGAAAAAGCAAGAGAGTTCCAGAAAAACATCTATTTCTGCTTTATTGACTATGCCAAAGCCTTTGACTGTGTGGATCACAATAAACTGTGGAAAATTCTGAAAGAGATGGAATACCAGACCACTTGACCTGCCTCTTGAGAAACCCATATGCAGGTCAGGAAGCAACAGTTAGAACTGGACATGGAACAACAGACTGGTTCCAAATAGGAAAAGGAGTACGTCAAGGCTGTATGGAGAAGGCAATGGCACCCCACTCCAGTACTCCTGCCTGGAAAATCCCATGGATGGAGGAGCCTGGTAGGCTGCAGTCCATGGGGTCACTGAGGGTCGGACACGACTGAGCAACTTCACTTTCACTTTTCACTTTCATGCATTGGAGAAGGAAATGGCAACCCACTCCGGTGTTCTTGCCTGGAGAATCCCAGGGATGGGGGAGCCTGATGGGCTGCTGTCTATGGGGTCACACAGAGTTGGATATGACTGAAGTGACTTAGCAGCAGTAGCAGCAGCAAGGCTGTATGTTGTCACCCTGCTTATTTAACTTATATGCAGAGTACATCATGAGAAACGCTGGGCTGGAAGAAACACAAGCTGGAATCAAGATTGCCAGGAGAAATATCAATAACCTCAGATACGCAGATGACACCACCCTTATGGCAGAAAGTGAAGAGGAACTAAAAAGCCTCTTGATGAAAGTGAAAGAGGAGAGTGAAAAAGTTGGCTTAAAGCTCAACATTCAGAAAACTAAGATCATGGCATCTGGTCCCATCACTTCATGGGAAATAGATGGGGAAACAGTGTCAGACTTTATTTTGGGGGGCTCCAAAATCACTGCAGATGGTGACTGCAGCCATGAAATTAAAAGATGCTTTCTCCTTGGAAGGAAAGTTATGACCAACCTAGATAGCATATTCAAAAGCAGAGATATTACTTTGCCAACAAAGGTCTGTCTAGTCAAGGCTATGGTTTTTCCAATGGTCATGTATGGATGTGAGAGTTGGCCTGTGAAGAAAGCTGAGCACTGAAGAATTGATGCTTTTGAACTGTGGTGTTGGAGAAGACTCTTGAGAGTCCCTTGGACTGCAAGGAGATCCAGCCAGTCCATCCTAAAGGAGATCAGTCCTGGGTGTTCATTGGAAGGACTGATGCTGAAGCTGAAACTCCAATACTTTGTCCACCTCATGGGAAGAGTTGACTCATTGGAAAAGACCCTGATGCTGGGAGGGATTGGGGGCAGGAAGAGAAAGGGACAACAGAGGATGGGACGGCTGGATGGCATCACTGACTCGATGCACATGAGTTTGGGTAAACTCCGGGAGTTGGTGATGGACAGGGAGGCCTGGCGTGCTGAGATTCATGGGGTCGAAAAGCGTCGGACACAACTGAGTGACTGAACTGAACTGAACTGAACTGAACTGAATGCTATATGACAATTCACTCCAGTACTCTTGCCTAGAAAATCCCATGGACAGAGGAGCCCGGTGGGCTGCAGTCCATGGCATCCTGAAGAGTCGGACACAACTGAGCGACTTCACTTTCACTTTTCACTTGCATGCACTGGGGAAGGAAATGGCAACCCTCTCCAGTGTTCTTGACTGGAGAATCCCATGGATGGGGGGAGCCTGGTGGGCTACTGTCTATGGGGTCTCACAGAGTCGGACATGACTGAAGAGACTTAGCAGCAGCAGCAGCAGCAATGATACATGATGTTGAACATCTTTTTGTGTGTATTTGCCATCTGTATACGTTCCTTGAGTGGTATGTTTAGATCTTTTGCCCCATTTCTAATAGGTTGTTTGTTTTCTTATTGTTGACTTTTAAGGAGTTTTGGTATATTTGAATACAAATCTTTTATTAGATATGCGCTTTACAAATATATTCTTCTAATCTGTGACTTGTCTTTCATTCTCTTAGTGCTTTTCACAGAGCAGAAGTTTTTAACATTAACGAAACCCAATTTATCGTTTTATTTCTTTCATGGATTGTGCTTTTGACATTGTATCTAAAAAGTCATCACCGTTTTCAAGATTATCTAGATTTTCTCCTATGTTATCTTCTGGAAGATTTATAATTTTGCATTTAGATCTATTATACATTTTGAGTTAATTTTTGTAAACTGTGTAAGGTCTGTGTCCAGATTTTTTTTTAACTCACGTCCATTCATTTTAGTTCCATTTGTTGAAAAGACTGTCTTTTCTCCACTGAATTGCTTTGTTCCTTTGTCAGATGACTACATTTGTGAGGGTTTATTCTGGGTTCTCAATTCTGTTCCACTGATCTATTTGTCTATTCTGTTGCCAATACCACACGTTGCCTTGATGATTGAAGCTTTAAAGTAAGCTGTGAAGCTGAGTAGTTTTAGTCCTCTGATTTTGTTCTTCCTCCTTAGTATTGTGTTGACTGTTCTGGGTTTTTGCCTTTCCATATAAACTTTTGAATCAGTTTGAAGATATCCACAAAATAACTTGCTAGGATTTTGACTGGGATTGCCTTGAATCTACAGATAAGTTGGGAAAAACGGACATCTTAACTATATTAAATGTTATCCATGAACATATCTCTCCATGTATTAAAATCTTCTTTGATTTCTTTCATTAGAGTTTTGTGCATGCGTGCTAAGTTGCTTTAGTCATGTCTGATTCTGTGCGACCCTACGGACAGCCGTCTGCCAGCCTCTTCTGTTCATGGGATTCTCCAGGCAAGAATACTGGAGTGGGTTGCCATGCCCTCCTCCAGGGGATCTTCCCAACCCAGGAATCAAACCTGTGACCCAGGGATTGAACCTGTGTCTCTTACATCTAACCTGCATTGTCAAGAGGGTTCTTTACCACTAGCACCATCTGGGAAGCCCTAAAGTTTTGCAGTTTTCCTCAAATAGATCCTGTACATATTCTGTTACATTTATTTCCAAGTATTTATCTTTTGGAGATGCTAATGTAAATGGTATTGCATTTTTAATTTTAAATTCAAATGGTTTCATGATCCCATATAGGAAAGTAATCAACTTGTATATTAACATTCTGACTTTCAACCTTACTATAATGCTTATTACTTTCAGGAACTTTTTGTTGTTGTTGATTCTTTGGGCACAGAGACCCTCATGTCATCTGTAAGCAAAGATAGTTTTATCTTTTCCTTAGCAATTCATGTACCCTTCTCCCTCTTTTCTTTATTTTATTGCACAAATTAGGACTTCCAGTATAATGCTCAATAAGAGTGATGAGAACGGATTATCTTTTCCTTGTGCTTGATTTTAGGGGGAAAGCATCTAATCTCTCACCGTTATGTATGATGTTAGCTGTAGGTTTTTTGTAGATATTCTTTATCACCTTGAGGAAGTTCTCTTGTGCTTCTAGTTTGCTGATTGGATGTTCATTTATTATGAATGGTTGTTGAAGTGGCCTCAGGCAGGGCCACATGAGGAAGTACCAAGGTTGGTCAGAAGGCAGAGGGAGTGAGAAAGCCTGGGGCAGAGACTTTATTGTGTTTTCCATGGAAAGAGCAAGGCCCAGTAAGGGAAACAGTTTAGGACTGGCCAGTTTGAATAATTCTGGTGGGCTTTGGACGTCAGGGCTGTTTCTAGTTGTCCAGTTTTTGGCCCTGGATTGACTTAGGGAAGGAGATATATTGTCCTAATTTGTGAGAACTAGGTAAAGGGTAGAGGCTCTGGATTGAAGGGGAGATGTAAGTAACCCTGGTCATTAGTTTGTCCCTATGACTAATGGATGACATATAGATAAATGCAAAATCCAAGAAAACATAGATCAGAAGTGTCCTCTCTGCTTCCATTTTCTGGAAGAGATTGTCGAGAATTGATGTTATTTAAAAAAATATTGGGGTAGACTTCACCAGTGAAACTATCTCAATTTGGTACTTTGTTTTTTGGGAAGTTATTAATTATTGATTCAATTTCTTTAATAGCTACAAACCTATTAGGATTATCTAGTTCTCCTTGTGGGGCTTTTGGTAGCTTATGTCTTTCAAGGAACTGGTCTATTTTCACCTAAGTTACTAAACTTGTGGGTGAAGTTGTTCATTATACTCCTTTATCATCCTTACAATAATCGGTAGTGACGGGATCAATAGTGATGACCCCTCGTTCATTTCTATTATTAGTGGTTTGAGTCTTTTCTTTTTTTTTTCTCTTGCTTAGCCTGGCTAGAGGTTTATCTGTTTATTGGGTGTTTTCAAAGAACCAACTTTTGGCTTCATTGGTTTTCTTTATTGATTTCCTGTTTTCAACTTCATTGATTTTTGCTCTAGTTTTTATTATTTCTTTTCTTCTCTTTCTTTTAGGCTTATATTGTTGTTCTTTCTCTAAACTTATAATATGAACCTTTGATTTTTTTAAATTTTTAGATATTTCTTATTTTCTATTATATGCATTCACTGCTATAAATTTCCCTTTAAGCACCACTTCTTGCATACCACAAATTTTGATAAGTTGTATTTTCACTTTTGTTTAAAATATTTAGAAATTTCTCTTGTGACTTCTTCTTTGGCTCATTGTTTAGAAATGTGCTATTTAAACGCCAAATATTTGGGGATTTTCCAGCTATTTTTACTCTTACTGATTTCCAGTTTGATTCCACTGGGATTTGAAAGCATACTTTGTACAATTTGTATTCTTTTGAACCCACTGAGGAGTGTTTTATGGCCCCAGAGTGGTCTATCTTGGTAAGTGTTACACGTGAGTTTGAAAAGAATGTGTATTCTGCTCTTGGATGAACTATTCCACAAATGTCAATTATATGCAGTTGATTGATGGTGCTGTTCAGGTCAAATATATCCTTATAATTTTCTGCCTGATAGATCTGTCAACTCTTGACAGATGCTGAAGTCTCTAACTAAAAGAGTGATTTTGTCTTTTTCTCATTGCATTTCCATCAGTTTTTGTCTCATGAATTTTAACACTCCACTGTTAAATGTGTACAGATCAGAATGGTTACATCCTCTTGGAAAATTGACCTCTTTCTCATTACATAATACCTTCTTTATCTCTGATAATGTTCCTTGTTCTGAAGTCTGCTTGGTCTAAAATTAACATAACTATTCTAGCTTTCTTTTGATTAGGTTTCGCATGGTATGTTTTTCTCTATCCTTTGACTTTTCATCTGTCTGTATCGTCATACTTAAAATGGATTTCTTCTATACAACATATATTTGGGTCTCTTTTAAAATCCACTCTGGAACTCCCCTGGTGGTGCAGTGGTTAAGAATCTGCCTTCCAATGCAGGAGATACAGGTCTGATTCCTGATCGGGGACTAAGAGCCCACATGCCTTGGGGCAACTAAGCTCAAACACTTCAACTAGAGAAGCCTGAACACTAACTACTTTCAGATGAGTATTTGCTAAATTTTACTTTTCACAGCTTATCAAGTATATTTCTTTAAAAATTTTTTAACTGATTACTCTAGAGTTTACTAGAGTAAACTTTATGCATTTACAATTAATCTAAGTCTATTTTAAAATAAGATTATACTGCTTCACGAGTATCACGAATAGTGCAGATACCTTAAAACAGAGTACTCTCAATCTCTCCCACTTGTCCCTTATAAATTTGCTGTCATTCATTTTATTTACCCAGATGCTATAATTGCCAAATACATTGTTGCTATTATATCCTTGAACAGTTATCAATTAGATCTATTTTTGATTTTCCACAACTTGAATATATGACTAGGTGTAGACATTTTGGTATTAATTATGACTGGTATTTGCTAAGCTTCTTGGATCAATTTTGAAAAATTTTCAACTATTACTACTTTAGCTATTGCTCTCTTCTGCTCTCTCTTCTTCTTGTGCTCCCATTACCTGTATGTTACATCTTTTGAAATTGTCCCGCAGTACTTGGATCTTCTGTTTTTGTTTTTCTTTCTTTCTCTGTTTTACATTATGAAGTATCTATTGACATATCTTTAAGCCCATTGATTTGGCTTCCCTGATGGCTCAGCGGTAAAGAATCCACCTACCAGGCAGGAGATGCAGAGGACATGGGTTTGATTTCTGGGTCAGAATGGTCGGACATGGCAACCCATTCCAGTATCTTGCCTGAAAAATCCCACGGACAGAGGAGCCTGGTGGGCTACGGTCCAAAGGGTTGCAAAGAGTCAGACATGGCTGAGCACACACACTTCTATTCATATGGCTATCAAAGGCAGTCTTCATTTCTGTTAGTTTTATTTCTAGCATTTCCTTTAGATTCTTTCTTAGAGTTTCTATCTCTCTGCTTAATTATCCACCTGTTCTTGCCTGTTGTCTACCTTTTCCATCAGAACCCTTAACATATTATTCATAGCTATTTAAAATTCCCTGTTAATTTCAAGATCTGTGTCATATCTGAATCTCTTTTCTTTGTTTCTTTAACTGTATTAAAAAATTTTTTTAGGATGACTTACAGTTTTTGTTGAAAGCTAGACATGTATCAGTGAGGTGATAGAAACAAAGAAGCTTTTATGTGAAATGTTTATATTAATCTGGCTAGGTGAAGCTGGGCTTTGTTTAATGTATACTAAAGCTGTAGGTGCCAGAGGCTACAGTTTACTCTAATATCCTTAATTTTTCCCCTTCCATTGTTGTTTTTTGTCTTCTCTGATAACTCCTTTTTCTTGAGACGATTATTTATTTTTTTGGCCCTGCTGTGCAGCATGTGGAATCTTAGTTCCCTGACCAAGGATTGAACCTGTGCCCCCTGCATTGGAAGGGTGGGGTCTCAACCGCTGGACCATCAAGAAAGTCCCATCTGAAAATTCCATGTAAAAAACTGTGGCAACCCCCACCCCCACCCTGGCAAAATGTAAAATTCACCCCTTCAACAATTTTCAAGACTGTACTACAATACTGTCAACCCCATGCAGATTGCCATGCAACTGATTCCTAGAACTTTCCTATTCTAAAAAAAACTCTGCGTCAATGAACACCAACTCCCTACCTCCTATTCCCTTCAGCCACTGGCAACCACCATTTTCTTTCTATTTCTGAAGTCTATTTTAGAGACCTCATATAAGTTCAATCACACAGTACTTGTCTTTCTGCGATGAGCTTATTTCACTTAGCATAGTGCCATCGAGGTCTATCCCTATTGTATTAATAGCATAGGACAGGAATTCCTTCTTTTTAAGGAATGAATAGTTATGTTCCACTGTATGTACATACCACATTTTCTTTATCCATTCATCTGCTGATGGACCAGAGATTGAATCCATGTCCCCTGCATTGCAAGGTGAGTTCTTAATCTCTGGGCCACTAGGGAAGTCCCTCTCTTCATTTTTCACCATGCAGATTTGCCCTACCACCTCAGTATTTGGATGTATCTAAGAAAAGTTGCTAATTTTCAGTTTATTTTTTTCTGGTTTTGAGGATAGGGTGACAATTTTCCAGATGTTTGTGTTCTAGCTGAAACCAAAAGTCTTCACATTTTTTTAAATGAAAACAAACATATTCAAAAGTATAGAGAATAGAAAAGGAATCCCCATAAACCCATTGCTCAGATTCAAAACATACGAACATTTCGTCACATTTATTTTGTCTCTCCATCTATTCCTTTGCATTTTGCTTCTTTTAGTCTCTATGGAAATAGTTTACAGCAAATCCCAGACATCAATCAGTATGCAATCAGTTTGAAGCTCTGAAAAACAAAACAAACAGGTTTTTCGGGTTGTTGGTGATTTTGCTCACGTAACTTTGGTATTTTATTTATTTTTTTTTAATTTTTTTTTTTTAACTTTGGTATTTTAGCACGTAGTTTTCTTGTTTCATTTTGCTGACAAATTTGATGGCTGAAGCATTTTCTTTCAAAAATTAAGATGTGATTTTTAATATTAAATATTGAAATAGTCCTAAACCAAGTTTTCTACACAAAACAATATTTCTGAAAATGTTTACTCAGAAAACACTCTTCCTGTACCTGGCAACTGCTTGTGAGTTTAGGTCCACGTTGCCCCTAGCTCCTGGCTGAAGCAACCTTTGGATACGAACACCTGCCTTGTTTTCTGTCTGCTGCTTCTGCTTATCTCCTTCTATGACCTGAGGGACTTCCCAGGTGGAGCTAGTAGTAAAGAACCCACCTGCCAATGCAGGAGACATAAGAGATGCCGGTTTGATCCCTGGGTTGGGAAGATCCCCTAGAGGAGGGCATAGCCACCCAGCATTCTTGTCTGGAGAATCCCATGGACAGAGGAGCTTGTCAGACTACAGTCCATAGGGTTACACAGAATCAGACATGACTGAAGCGACTTAGCACACACACACATGACCTGAACACAACTCTATTACTCACTTCCACCCCCTCCTGTTCCAACCTGGGTATTTCCTTCCCTCACTAATCACTCATTCATGGATTCAAGACTTATTTGCCAGCATACATATCTATGGACTTCCCAGGTGGCGCTAGTGATAAAGAACCCTCCCGCCAATGCAGGTAGACATGAGACACAGGTTTGATCCCTGCGTGGAGAAAATCCCCTGGAGGAGGGAATGGCAAGCCACTCCAGTATTTTGCCTGGAGATTCCCACGGACAGAGGAGCCTGGCAGGCTACAGTCCATAGAGTCATACAGAATAGGACATGACTGAGTGACTTAGGACAAATTCATAAACATGTACACCACAACTTAAGCCACCATAGATTTAAGGTAATTAAAAAAGATATTTACAATGAAACAAAAAAGAAGGCAAAACATCAGCCAAGGAGACAATTGCAAGGATCATAAACACAAATATTCCATGCAAACTTATAATCCTTAATTTAAAAAAAATATTGAAACTCTGTGGCATCTTCACCTCTTACAAAGAGCTTGGGGAGTGGTCATTGACTCTAGATCTGTTTTTCTTAAAACGCCTTCAGACCTGCCTTCCCATCTGTCTCCTAGAGGCAGTCAGCAGTAAGGGTGATAAAAAGGACCCATGTGTCTGGGTTTGGGACTCTACCCACTTAGATCAGGCTTGTGTTGAGAGATGCCCAATTCACGTGTGTGAGTGTGGGTGGAAAAGCAGCTTTGGAAAGGAGGAGACGCCCCACAGTAGACCCTGCCGAGCCCCCCCCCCCCCTCCGTGACTGCACTAACACTCTCTTGTCAGGGTTCTTTGAAAACCACCTCTAGGGAAGTTGCATCTCCATTTACTTCTAAGTGCCTCTCAAGCTTAAAGGTAAACAAGCTATGCAGTGTTGAATAAAAATGCGTTGAGAGCAGGGATCTGATAGGGAAGCTCCCTGGAAAATAGGAGACCTCCTGAGAACCCAAACTTAACTCCAAAGTTGAGTCAAAGCGCTCATAAAGGATCCTCCACCCCCAACCCTCCCACCATTGTGAACTGTTTGGGGAATATGGAGGAGGTCAGTTGTGATCATAGAAGAGGGAATGTGTTAAATTAGTTGTTTCTGGTCTTTAGGCTGTTTAGTTGCTTAGTTGTGTCCGACTCTTTGTGACTGGGGACTGTAGCCTGCCAGGCTCCTCTGTCCATAAGGATTTCCCAGGCAAGGATACTGGAGCAGGTTGCCATTTCCTTCTCCAGGGTTCCTGACCCAGGGATCGAATCCACATCTCCTGTATTATAGGCTGATTCTTTACCACTGAGCCACCTGGGGAAGCCCCCAGATACTACACTACTCTCTGGATTTTTTTTTTTTTTTTCTGCTTTGCTGAAGACCTGAAACAGAATTGGAGCAAAATACAGAAACTTGTCCCAGTTCTCTATTGCTACTCCAGAAGTGGCCACAAGATGGCGCTTGTTCCCTCTTTAGAGTCTTCAGTGTTCCTTCCGCCCAGCGCCCTGTTGTACCCGGAACCTGCTTGTGGCTGCCTGCAGGCTGGTGGTTTGAGTTCTTTCGTGTCGTTCCAATCTTGCATGAAAGAAGTCTGCTCTCCTGCACTGGGAGCCCGGAGTCCTAACCACTGGACCGCTAGGGAAGTCCTTCAGAAGTTTTTTAAACACTGTGGTGGCCTAACGCTGCATATCTCCAAGCCACTTATATTTAAAATGTCTGGCCCAGAATAAAACCTGAACTCCCCAGTATGACCCTGGGGACCCTTCACAGTTATCCCCGCCCTCCTTTTCCATCCCCATCTCAAGCACTTAGGCTCTAGGCAGACCCAACATGCCCTCCACAGCCTTCGCCCTGGGCGCAAATCCGTTGTCCAGAAAGCCCCTGCTCGAGCGTTCCCGCTCCCCCGCAGGCTTGTGGGGTCCTCACAGGCTGAGACAGGACCGCTGCATAGCTTCACTCCAAGGGGCAACTTTCCACTGGACTTTGTCAGAACAGTGTCCCCCGGGGCAAGTTGTGCAACGTCGCCGCTGGGCACGGAGCAGGCTCTCGGTGTGACAAATTACCGGGCTCACTCAGTCTGTGGCCGCCTCCACGGCCGGCCGCCAGTCGGCGCTCATCCTTCCCTCAGGGGCTCTGCGGCGGCCGAAGACCAGGGAGGCAGGTCTGTGGCGCTTTTGAATCTCAAGCCGCCCTTTGCCCCTCATGGCCCTGGAGCCCTGAGCCCACTACAGACCGGATTTAGGGTACATTCCCCTCCCTTCTAACCCGGGGTTGGTTCTAAACACCCCCAGGCTCAATTCGTTTCCACGTGGACGGTGGTGCTGACTCAAGAACTTGTTATTGGAGTCATCAGACCCTCTCATGATGCTCGAATTGGCAGTACCAGCCGTGCACGTTCCACTTGCCTAGTCCAGCCCTGTATCCCCCTGGGGGTGGCCAGGCTTGAGGACTAAGTGGACTGGCATCTAGATAGGCCAGGCAGACACCCCAACCCCCCACCCCCAGAATGTGACCCAGGGGTTCTGGAAAGACCCTCTTAGCACTCTGAGCCTGCTGGCAGAGGGGGAGACACGGTCATGGGAGGGCTTCCAACAGCCAGGAACCTCCAGGCGAGCTGAGCATAAGCAATGGGACAGCCTTGTCTAAAGGGCCACTCATCTGCCTTGTGTCTATGTTCTGTGAAGTGAAAGTGTTAGTTGCTCAGTCCTCTCTGACTCTTTGGGGCCCCATGGACTGTAGCCTGCCAGGCGTCTCTGTCCACGGAATTCTCCAGGTGAGAAAACTGGAGTGGGTAGCCATTACCTTCTCCAGGGGATCTTCTCCACCCACGGATCAAACCCTCCTCATCCTGCAGGAGGATTCTTTACATCTGAGTCACCAGGGAAGCCTTTCTATGGCCTTTAAGACCTCTAGAATTTCTAAAAAGAAGGGGCTAGGCAGCAATCTGTTTGGAAGAGGGTGGCCTATGGCATGGGAATAAGGGAGGCGCCTACAGACTTGCTTTGTAAGGATCCCCTTTTGCAGCTTAATAAAAAGAATATGATTTTCTAGCATTGTTTTTATTACATGTACATAAGGGTATTCTTGTTCAGATGCTCAGTCGTGTCCAACTCTTTGCGACCTCATGGACTATGGCCTACCAAGCTCCTCTGTCCATAGGATTCACCAGGCAAGAATAGTGGAGTGGGTTGCCACTTCCTTCTCCAGGGGATCTTCCTGATCCAGGGATGGAACTCATGTCTCCTGCACTGGCAGACAGATTCCTTACCACTAATGCCACCTGGGAAGCCCCAAGGATATTCTTACATGTGTTTGTATACTAGTTTGATAAAGATTGGTCTTCCCTGGTGACTCAAGTGGTAAAGTGTCTGCCTGCAATGCAGGAGACCTGGGTTCAATCCCTGGGTTGGGAAGATTCCTTGGAAAAGGAAATGGCAACCCATTCCAGTACTCTTGCCTGGAAAATTCCATGGATGGAGGAGCCTGGTGGGCTACAGTCCATGGGGTCGCAGAGTCGGATACGACCGAGCAACTTCACTTTCTTTCACTTCTTTCTTTGATCAAGATTATAGTGGGGTTGGGACTTCCCTAGTGGTCTGGTGGCTAAGACTCTGTGCTCCTAAGGCAGAGGGCCAGGGATGGATCCCTGATCAGGGGACTAGATCCTACACGCCACAACTGAAGATCCCATGTGCTGCAACAAAGAGACCCAGTGCAGCCAGCGACTAACACACACACACATAAAGATTATAGTGGGACAAACATCCCTTGGTACCAATCATGTTCTGGGTGACAGATGTATTGGTAAGCAACACTGATGAGAAGCAAACTGTGATGGATTTAGCATACATCAATGGCACCCCACTCCAATACTCTTGCCTGGAAAACCCCATGGATGGAGAAGCCTGGTAGGCTGCAGTCCATGGGGTCGCTAAGAGTCGGACACGACTGAGTGACTTCACTTTCACTTTTTCACTTGCATGCATTGGAGAAGGAAATGGCAACACACTCCAGTGTTCTTGCCTGGGAAATCCCATGGACAGAGGAGTTTGGTGAGCTACAGTCCATGGAGTTGCAGAGAGTCGGACACGACTGAGCATGCATGCACACACAGGGAGGAAGTGGCAGGACCTTCCGTTTCTCTAAAAACCCTGACTAGAGAACTCTGACTAATTTCTCTCCCATCGTATTCAAATCTTACTCAGTTTCCACCAGTAGAGTTTTGGCGTGTTCTGTACATTTCTTGCTTGACTTTTTTCCTAAGCGCGTTTTGTTCTGCTTTGCTGCTGAACAAAAACCTCATATTAGTGGCTCTGCCTATTTTGCTATCTGATGTATTCTGTGGATCAGGAAAATTTTTTTATTGTGGTAAAGTGTATATGATGTAAAATTTCCCATTTTAACCCTTTTCAAGTATAAAATTGAGTGGTATTAACTGCGTTCAAAGTATTTTGTAAAAATCACCACTATCTATACCCAAAACTTTTTCATCATCCCCAACAAAAACTCTGTACCCATCAACAATAACTCCACACTCCTCCCGTCCCTTGATGGTTCAGCAGGTAAAGAATCCACCTGCCATGCAGGAGACACAGGAGACGTAGTTTCGATCCTTGGGTCCGGAAGATCCCCTGGAGTAGGAAATGGTGACCCACTCCAGTATTCTTGTCTGAAAAATCCCATGGACAGAGGAGCCTGAAGGGCTATAGTCCACGGGGTTGCAAAAGAGTCAGACACATCCGAGTGACTAAGCACACACTATTAGTTACCTCACTTCCCCCAGCCCCTGGTAACCGCTGTTCTGTTTCCTGTTTTCTCTATGAATTTGCCTATTCTAGGTCCCTCATACAAGTGGAACCATACAATATTTGTCCTTCTGTGTCTGGCTTATTTCACTAAGCATAATGGTTTCAAGATTCATCCATGTTGAGGTAGGTATCAAAATTTCATTCCCTTTCATGGCTGAATAAATATTCTAATATTTGTATATATCATATTTTATTTATCCATTCATCTGTTGTTGGAGTTTAGGGTTGTTTCTCCCTTTTGGTCACTGTGATCAATGCTCCCATGATCACGAGTGTGCAAACATCAAGTTCTGCCTTCAGTTCTTTGGGATATGTATGTAAGAGTGGAATTGTTGCTGTTTATTCACTCAGTTGTGTCTGACTCTTTTGTGACCCCATGGACTGTAGCCTACCAGGCTCCTCTGTCCATGGAATTCTCCAGTAAAAATACTGGAGTGGGTTGCCATTTCCACCTCCTGGAGTGGGTTGCCATTCCTTCTCCAGGAGAAGAGTGGAGTTGCTGGGTCTTATGACTGTTCTATGTTTAACTTGGAGAAATCACCAAGCTGTTTTCCTTGGTGGCTGCACCATTTTGCATTCTGAGGGCCAAGAGTTTGAGCCACTTCAACTGGGCAATGCTGCTCTTTGTCACATCAGTTGAGGTCACTTCTTGGTACTCAGGTAGCAAATGGGGTGGTCTAGAAGCTCCAAGGTGGTATCATCACACATCTGCTCCCTTGATGGTATTGTGGGAAGGCTGGGCTCAACTGGGACTGTGGGGGGCTGTAAACTGGAGTGCTGAGAGTGGCCCCTCCAACCTGGTGGCCACAGAGGATAAGACTTGTTACCTGGCATATGGATGGGAGCAGGCATCCCAGGGGAATGAGGCATGCCCTTTTCTGGCTTAGCCTTTGAAGTCAGCTGAATTCTATTGATTCCCAGCAAGTCACAAGGCCAGACTGGGTTTAAGAGCTAGGGACTTGAACTCTATCCCTTATGGGGCAGTGGCCAGGACATACTGAGGAAGAGCATGTGGAATGGGATTTACTGTTGCTGAGAATTTAAAAAATACAGTCTACCAGAGTTTATTGAAAATATAGTCTGCTAGGTTTTCTTTTTACTTTATGAATGGCATTTGTCTGTATATGTTCTAACTAATTATTGCTGCAATTGATTTATGTTCACTTTGTGGTCTAAATAACCTCACCAGGTTCTCTGAATAATTCTAACATTTATTTACCAAAGCTTACTTTGGATAAATATATTATTTGCAATTATGACATTTCTCTTTTTTATTTTTCATAATAAATTCTTCCTATTTCTTTTTATTAGCTTAAGGTGATAGTTAAGACCTCCAGAATGATGTTGAAACACAGTGGGGCTAATTCACAACCTTATCTCTTTCCTGATTTTAAAGGGAACCATTCTGATGTTTCACCATTAGATAAGATGTTGGCTGTTAATATGAGCCAGATATTTTTAGTCCTTTTAAGAAAGAACTCATCTATTATTAGTTTACCAAGAACTTAAAAAAGATTAGATATAGCTCTTGAAATTAAAAACAACAAACTTTGAGGCTCATATCAAGGTAAACATATTTTTTCCTTTACCAATGAATGTACTGAATGATGACAATAGACTTCCTGATATTGAAATATCCTTGCATTCTTATAGTAAACTTTAATTAGCAGCATTGTCGTAGTATTATTTTGATGTATTTCCTGGTTAATTTTGCTAGTATTTTTATTTAGAATTTTTCAATAATATTCATAGTAGCTTTTGTTTATAGGATCATTTTGGCTGTGTAAAATGTTTGGGTAGACATATGTTTTTTTTCTAGCTACTGACACACATTTTGAGGTATTGAAGTTACTGCTTTATTGCAGCTTTGAAAGAAGTCATCTGTGAAACCATCTGGACCTGGCACTCTTCTAAGTGGTAACAGTGTGTGTGTGTGTGTGTGTGTGTGTGTGATGTTATTCAGTGCATAAAAGTTTGCGAAGGTTTTTAAGATAGTGGCAATATTAGACAACACTCTTTAAATGTTTACTATCTTCTGGTTTGAATTTTACTTTGTTTGTTAACACGCTAACTGTTTTGAAAACTGTTGCTGATGTGCTTTTCCTGAAGAAAAAAAAAAAATTGGTTTTGACCCAATCTAAGTTAGAAGGATTTAAGAAATGAATTTATATTTATGGTTAGAAAAATTCCCTAGTCTTATTTCCATCTTTTTTTGGTGGAGGGATGGAGTGCTGCACAGCTTGTAAGATCTCAGTTCCCCAGCCAGGGATTGAACCTGGACCATGACAGTGAAAGCCCAGAATCCTAACCACTTGGCCACCAGGATACTCCCTTATTTCTGTCATCTTGAATTATGCTTTATTTTAAAAAAGATGGTTCCTTGTTTAGTACTTTGTTTATTATCTTAAGTGACTTGCATGTTCTTTGGTTTTTGTATTGCATAGAATTAGGCTCATATAACACCTTCATATAACAGAAAATCCCCCAAACCCAATGACTTAAAATATCATAGAAGCTTTTTCCTCTCCCTCAAAAGAAGCCTGAAAAGTAGGCAACTCAGGCCTGGAGGCTAGGAGATCCCAGGCTCAGAACAGAGGCTCTTCCCAGATTTCTGCTTCATAAATTAATTTAATGAATGGTCTAGTGGTTTTCCCTACTTCCTTAAATTTAAGTCTGAATTTGGCAATAAGGAGTTCATGATATGAACCATAGTCAGCTCCCGGTCTTGTTTTTGCTGACTGTATAGAGTTTCTCCATCTTTGGCTGCAAAGAATATAATCAATCTGATTTCGGTGTTGACCATCTGGTGATGTCCATGTGTAGAGTCTTCTCTTGTGTTGTTGGAAGAGGGTGTTTGCTACGACCAGTGTGTTCTCTTGGCAAAACTCTATTAGCCTCTGCCCTGCTTCATTCTGTATTCCAAGGCCAAATTTGCCTGTTACTCCAGGTGTTTCTTGACTTCCTACTTTTCAAATCCTGAAAGATGATGCTGTGAAAGTGCTGCCCTCAATATGCCAGCAAATTTGGAAAACTCAGCAGTGGCCACAGGACTGGAACAGGTCAGTTTTCATTCCAATCCCAAAGAAAGGCAATGCCAAAGAATGCTCAAACTACTGCACAATTGCACTCATCTCACATGCTAGTAAAGTAATGCTCAAAATTCTCCAAGCCAGGCTTCAGCAATATGTGAACTGTGAACTTCCAGATGTTCAAGCTGGTTTTAGAAAAGGCAGAGGAACCAGAGATCAAATTGCCAACATCCGCTGGATCATGGAAAAAGCAAGAGAGTTCCAGAAAAACATCTATTTCTGCTTTATTGACTATGCCAAAGCCTTTGACTGTGTGGATTACAATAAAGTGTGGGAAATTCTGAAAGAGATGGGAATACCAGATCACTTGACCTGCCTCTTGACCTTGTATGCAGGTCAGGAAGCAATGGTTAGAACTGGACATGGAACAACAGACTGGTTCCAAATAGAAAAGGAGTACATCAAGGCTGTACATTGTCACCCTGCTTATTTAACTTATATGTAGAGTACATCATGAGAAACACTGGGCTGGAAGCAGCACAAGCTGAAATCAAGATTGCCAAGAGAAATACCAATCACCTCAGATATGCAGATGACACCACCCTTATGGCAGAAAGTGAAGAGGAACTAAAAAGCCTCTTGATGAAAGTGAAAGAGGAGACTGAAAAAATTGGCTTAAAGCTCAACATTCAGAAAACTAAGATCATGGCATCTGGTCCCATCACTTCATGGGAAATAGATGGGGAAACAGTGGAAACAGTGTCAGACTTTATTTTTTTGGGCTCCAAAATCACTGCAGATAGTGATTGCAGCCATGAAATTAAAATATGCTTACTCCTTGGAAGGAAAGTTATGACCAACCTAGATAGCATATTCAAAAGCAGAGACATTACTTTGCCAACAAAGGTCCATCTAGTCAAGGCTATGGTTTTTCCAGTGGTCATGTATGGGTGTGAGAATTGGACTGTGAAGAAAGCTGAGCACCGAAAAATTGATGCTTTTGAATTGTGGTTTGGAGAAGACTCTTGAGAGTCCCTTGGGCTGCAAGGAGATCCAACCAGTCCATTCTAAAGGAGATCAGACCTGGGTGTTCTTTGGAAGGAATGATGCTAAAGCTGAAACTCCAATACTTTGGCCACCTCATGCGAAGAGTTGACTCATTGGAAAAGACTCTGATGCTAGGAGGGATTGGGGGCAGGAGGAGAAGGGGATGACAGAGGATGAGATGGCTGGATGGCATCACTGACTCAATGGACATGAGTCTGAGTGAACTCCAGGAGTTGGTGATGGACAGGGAGGCTTGGCGTGCTGCAATTCATGGGGTCACAAAGAGTCGAACATGACTGAGCAACTGAACTGAACTGACTGAACTGAATTAATTTAAGCAAACTCTGGGAGACAGTGAAGGACAGGGAAGCCTGGCATGCTGCAGTCCATGGGGTTGCAAAGAGTCAGACATGACTCAATAACTGAACAACAACAAACTTAAAGTAAAAGAGCTTATGGCTGTAACATGGGTGGGCCTCATTCAATCAGTTGAAGGCATGAAGAGCAAACGTTGAGGTTTTCTGGAGAAGAAGGAATTCTGCTGTAAGACTCTAACGTAGAAGAACTGTCTAAGTTTCCAACCTGGGGTATAGAGATTGCATTTGCCAGTCTCCATAATCCTGTGAGCCAATTCCTTAAAAACTTTCTCTCCAGGGCTAGCATGAGATCTAACTTTTTAACCTTATTTTACTTTTTTAAAATTAATTTTTATTAGAGCATAGCTGATTTACAATGTTGTGTTAGTTTCTGCTGTATAGCAATGTGACTCAGTTATACATATACCCACTGTTTTTAGATTCTTCTCCCACAGAGGTCATTATGGGACCTAGTTTTAAACCAGGCCCTGTCTTGCCTTCTCCTGGCCAGTGTAATTGTGTCAGGGATGGCCACTTGACCTAGCTTGGGTAGTTGAAGATTAGGCCCAGCGTTTTTGTTTGAACTGGTTGAAGCTCTCTCTTCTCTGATGTTCTTAGCCCTGAGAGGATGTAGTTGCTGGGCTCCAGCAGCTGTATTATCATCATGAGGGCAAGGGTCAGTCTGAAAAGGAGTTTGAAGTGATAGTGAGAGACAGAAACCAGGTCTCTGTGACATCACTTGACTATTGTCACGTCAGCACACCTGAAGCAGAACCTAAATCTACTCCCTGGATTTTTCATTGATATGACTCAATGAAAAATTTTCTTTGCTTAAGCCAAGTTGCATAAGATTTTTACAAATAAAAAACCAAAGAATCCTCATGATATGATCATGCACGCCACTGGTTTTTTTGTAAGAAGAAGCCATATCAAATATCCTGGCATCAGGAAACAAACAGCCTGGCAGGAGATAACATTTGGATGAAAAAAGTAACTTGAAGAATAGGTTCTTTTTAGCCACAGATGCTTCAGATGAAGGTTTTGGGGCTATACTGATATGAGAGTGAGAATTTTTTTGTTTCCTAGAGAAGAGGATTTCTCCATAACGTAGGAAGTTTTCTCAACTGCGGTTTAGGTGCTCCGTAATCTTGCATAACATCCATGGGGCCAGTGGTTTTTATCTTCTCACCCATAACAAAGTCCTTCTAATCTTTTTGATTTGTACGAACTGCATCAATTGAACAATACGCAGAGAAAAAAGGCTACAGAAATTCAGAGTAAATGCTGAGAAACCTCAGGGTAGAGCCAGCAGGGCCATCTCTCAGAGTTAAGCGTTCAGTCTTTTGAATTTCACTGTGAAGTTAAATAAAATGAGACTAGTGTGATTTAGCAGCAGCAGTGCCCTTTTAGTTTTAAATTGGAATATAGAGTTCCTGTATTTTGTCATTAATCTAGCTTACCTGTTCATCTTACCTTTGAGAGTATGAGGTCCAAGAAATCCCTTTTGTTTATCCCAAGCCTACTTAGAACCCAGTACTTAACAGATGCTCAATAAATGGTGGTTGAATAAATGGAGAAAGTAATGGATCAGTTGGGCTTGCCAGGTGGCTCAGTGGTAAAGAATCCACCTACCAATGCAGAGGACACAATAGACATGGGTTCGATCCTTGGGTGGGGAAGATCCCTTGGAGGAGGGCATGGCAACCCACTCTAGTATTCTTGCTTGGAAAATCCCATGGACAGAGGAGCCTGGCAGGTTAAAGTCCGTGGATTGATAACAGCATCCATGGATTGAACTATAGCATCTCCACTCTGACTGGCCCTAATAACTTGCTGATTCTGGCCAACCTAGCCTACTCTCCTCCCGCCGTGTGCTTCCACCCAGACTCCCATTGGTGTTTTGCCTGATGCAGGTTTTAGGACACTGTGATGTCTTACAAGTTCACCCTGCCCATCCCAGGGCTCAGTGTCAGAGACACCCACTTTATCATGGCCTTGTTTTATTGTATCTCTGTACAATGTGCTGGTCATAAAATTAATTTATGATCCTTATTTGGGGCTTCCCTAGTGGCACAGATGGTAAAGAATGCACCTGCAATGCGGGTGACCTGGGTTCGATTCCTGGGTTGGGAAGATCCCCTGGAGACGGGAATGGCTACTTACTCCAGTATTCTGGCCTGGAGAATTCCATGGACAGAAGAACCTGGCAGGCTACAGTCCATGGGGTCACAAAGAGTCAGACGCGACTGGGGGACTTTCACTTATTTGTTGACTGTAAAATTACCCTCCAAAGTGATACTGTGTCTCCCAGTGTACTTCCTGGGAAATGCTCCAGTTATTGGATGCTTTGATCTTCCACTCTTGAAGCACAGAAATGAAGTCACAGAGATGAGCAAAAGTATGTTTTTGTTTGCCTGTTTGTCAGATTACAGCTTCTGTAACTGTCCACATAATCTGGAGTTTTACTAGTCCTGCCTATCTGTCTGGGTTTCCTATCCACACGGCCAGGGGTATGCTGAAGCCAGCTGGTGCCATCTTGCAAGCAATTGTTGAATTTTCAGAAAGCAGACAAGCTGGTGGTTAAACTGTTGGTAGCTTGGTATTGGCAATAATTGCTGTACTGTGCTTAGTCTCTCAGTTGTGACCGACTCTTTGCGACCTCATGGACTGTAACCTTCCAGGCTCCTTGGTCCATGGGGATTCTCCAGGCAAGAATACTTGAGTGGGTTGCCATTCCCTCCTCCAAGGGATCTTCCCAACCGAGGGATCAAACTGAAGTCTCCTGCATTGCAGCAGCTTCTTTACCGTTTGAGCCACCATGGAAGCTAATAGATGTTGGCAAATGCTACCAACCTGGCTCCTATCCACCTCCACCCCGAACTGAGAACTGGTTGTGAAGCACTTACCAACACACCACTACGTGCAGGTCTTCCTCTCATTCAAGTCCTCATTACCTCTTTATGTATGTTTTGTTTCTGTTTGTTTTTTGTTTTGGCTGCACTGGGGCTTAGTTGCCTCGCGGCAGGTGGGATCTTAGCTCCCAGACCAGGGATTGAACCCATGTTCCCTGTGTTGGAAAATGGATTCTTAACCATTGGACCACTGGAGTAGTGCCCTCATTAACTCTTGCCTGGACTATTACAATATTCTACATACTAACATCTCTGCCCCCAGAGTCTTCCCATTCCAGGTGATTGTAGCATACTTTTGACTACCAGGAACAGAAAACTCAACTACAGATTTCCTTGAATATCAGAAAAATGTATTGTTTCGTATAACAAAAAGTTCAAATTTGAGGCATTTTCAGGAAAACTTAGCAGCTCCTCAGTTACCCAGATTCTTTTCATTTTTCCACACTCAGCATTTTGGCATGGCCCTTTGTGGCTTTAAGATGACTGTTGTAGTTCAAGGTTAACACGCTTACACAGTGACATGTGCAATTTTCCCTTATTTCCTCAAAGCACAATTACCATCATCTCAGAAGTCCTCCTGAGAGTTTCCTCTTGAGTCTCCCTGGCCAGAATTGCAACCTATACGTATTCTTTAGTCAATTTCTGCAAGGGAATGGAATTACCATGAGTGATTCAGACCACTGGTTCTCAGCCTCTTAGAACCTCTTAGAACATCTCCTTTTGTGTAAATATTTTATAGCACTCCTCTTTCCTGAAATGAAAATTGAAGATAATATAATCTATCCACACCCATACTCAAAAAACAAATCTTACAAGTCCTCATTGGAAATATAAAAGTGAAATAAAGATAATTTACAAAATTATATGGATATACATTTCAGTATATATGGTAAATTATATTAGGACTCCAAATTATTCCCTGCCTTTGCTATACCAGAATTATGTATCCCAGACTGATGGCATGGGACTTATATTGCCTCGTCAATTGATGTCAGGCTTGCTTTATGATTTGCTTTGGTCAGTGTAATGTGAATGGAAGTGTCACTTCTGAGAAGAGCTTGAAAAGCCATTGTGTGGTTCCGCCACTCCTCTTTCCTTCTGCCATGACAGCAGCATGTCTTAGATAAGGTTGCTCCTTTGGCCTGGCTTTTGTAGTGAAAGAGACATATGGAACAGGAGCAGAGCTTCCGCTGGTGTATACATGAACAAAAAAGATAAATTTTTGTCATTGTAAGCCATTGACATTTTTGGAGATGTTTGTTGCAGGAGCACAAGCTGTCAAAAGCTGACTAATATGGCACACATAAAAAGGAATGAATTTGAGTCAGTGCTAGTGAGGTGGATGGACCTAGAACTTGTTATACAGAGTGGAGTAAGTCAGAAAGTGAAAAACAAATATCATACATTAATGCGTATATATGGGATCTAAAAAAGTGGTACTGCTGAGCCTATTTGCAGGGCAGGAAGAGAGACTCAGACATAGAGAACAGACTTGCAGACACAGTGCAGGAAGGAGAGGGGGGGACGAACTGAGAGAGTAGAATTAAAAAATATACATTAGCATATGCAAAATAGAAAGCTAGTGGGAAGTTCCTATGTAAGACAGGGAGCTCAACCCAGGACTCAGTGGCAACCCAGAGGGGTGGAATGGTGTGGGAGTGAGGAGGGAGGTTCAAGAGGGAGGGGACATATGTAAACTTATGGCTGATTCACATTGTTGTATGGCAGAAATCAACACAACATGGTAAATAATTATTCTCTAATTTAAAAAAATGGAAAAAAATAGCACAAAAATATTCTGCACATAAAAAAGCAATCTGTACTTTATGTATATTTGACCTGTATGTAGCATTACTGTGAACTCAGCAGCTTCAGATGAAAACTGATACAACTGTGCTGTATCAACAATTAAAAACCAAGAGAGAGATTGCTCTCAGTGCGGTGATTTTCTGCAGTTGTGATCAACTCTTTGTAAAACTCTGAGCTTTTAAAAAAGGCATCCCTTAATTTACATTTACATGACGGTTGATTCTCAGAAAATGCAGTGTAGAATTAAATTGTGCAAAATTTGTTGTTGTTGGAGTTAATGATTATAATAGAGTATTCATCTACAGAAATGTCTAGTGGTTTATTCACGTGTCATGGGTTCATTTATGTAAAGTTCAAAAGTGACCATACTGGTGTACATTCTATCAGAAATTAGGGTCGATGTATGACTGGAAGTAGGCACTGGGATGTATTCAGTTTGTGAAGATTCATCAGGCTGTACACTTAGGACCTGTGTATCTTTTTCTATACATAATTATACTACAATGAAGAGTCTTTTAAAAAGTCATGCAGGGCACAGGACAAATCTTTGGTGTGTGGGATTGTCCTGTGCATTGCAGGATGTCAAGCATTCCTGATCCTTGTCTGTGAACTGACAACAATGTCCCCTAATCATTGTGACAATCACACAGAAACAAAACAACTGCACAAATTTCTGTGATGCTGAACCCCGGATCCCTAGGTTTACATAAGCAAGACTCACTCCTGGGGCTGTTTCCCTTGAAGCTCATCAGCTGCTTCATATCTAAATACAACTGAGCTTCCATTGAACATGAAGAAGGCAGGATGGGAAAGAATGAGAAGTGCGTGGTGACGTTAGACGTGGGGGTGATGGTGGTGGTGGTGGTGGTGATGATGGTGGGGGCGGTGACAGTGGTCAGGTAGACAACCCTCTGTGTATGCTGCAACATCCTTTACATTCTATCAAATACATTCCAGATCACTTTGCCCCAACCCGAAATCTGCAGTGGCTCTCAACTGTCTACAGGATAAAGAGCTCAACTTACCTTTCTAGGGTGATTTTGAAGCTTCTTCTGTTTTCACTGAACCACTGCTCTTTCCCCCCATGGAAGTGCTATGATATCGTTATGCATTACTCCTTCTGTTAAGAAAGTCCTGCTCTCATTCTTGCTCCTCTGGGTCTTCTTTCAAATGCTTCTTCCCCATAAAGCAGCCTCCTGTCCAGAGTTAACAACTACTTCACATAACTTCCCATGGTGCTGGGCTTATTTCTCTCTCTTTACCATTTACTTCATTATATCTTTTATAGTTTGTTGGCTTTTGTCTTTTACAGCTTCCACAGGCTTAGTACAGTGATAAGCACTCACTGGGTGCTCAAAAAATGCCTGCTGAATTGAACTGAACAAGAACACAGCCTCTGCATTTCACAGAAATCAGCACCCAATATCTAAAATCTTTGAACTGGTTGAGACTCAGTTACCATCTGGGTAATTAATAAATAGCTTTCCATCAACAACCTCAATTGTGAATTCACTGTACTTCCCCTCATTGTCATAGGACTGCATCCTGTTCTGGTTCTGGGAGGGAAATGAAGCTGTTCGGCTTCCCTGAACCACACGCCCATCATGCTTAGGCCCTGTCAATGCACAAGAGAATCCACAGTAAGACAGTGGGGGGCCTGGTAGCAGCCTGACTTGAGTGTGGCCGAGATGGAGCAGGTGAGGTGGCCAGGATGGGGTATTTCAGTGACAGTTCAATAAGTGTTTATTGAGTGTCAGCTATATACTGGCTACTGTGGGAGTCACCAGTATCAATGAATACATATCTTCTATTCAGTCTAAGGAATAAGGTGGTAGATGTGTGCAGGAACCAATAGAGAGAGGCAGGTAGGACAGAGAGAAATGCCATTGGTTGGGAAATCCAGGTGGGTTAACTGGAGAAGGTGGTTTGTAAGGTTTTGTAGGATGGCTAATATTTGACAAATTAGAAAAGAGATGGAGGGTCATTCCAAATGGGGAAACACTCAAAGGCAGGGAAGAAGGAAGGAAAGGGCCAGAGGAATGTGGTTTCCTTTTGCCCCTTGGAACCAGCTATGGGCTCTGTTTACATAATTTTCTGCTTTTTCCTCTGAGCTAATAGTATGCAGTATTACAAGCTGGGAATCCTTAGCTTTTCATAGGATTATAAAATCTTTTTAGTGAAGTAAAACATACATATTTAGAAGTACATATGAGCATGAATGGTAAGTGTCTGTCTTGATAACTTTTTACACACATACGCACTCACATAGTGACCACTTTGGTCAAGGAATACAGTGTTTTCATCACCCCAGAAGATATTGTTACTTGTATTATCAAAAGGTATTCTTGCCTTTTCTAGAATGTCATCCAAATTTAATCACACAATATTAGGTATCAGCACTTGGCTCCTTTTTATTGATGAGTAACTCAATGACTGACTGTGTGAACACATCAGATCTGTCTATTCATTCTGTTGATGGATGTTTGGGTTGTTTTTGCTCTTACTAATATGAGTGGAACATTCTTGGACATGTCCTTTGGTGAACACATTTCTCTGGAATGCATCACTAGGCCTGGGGTCACTGGGTCATGGCATACTCTGCTCAGCCTCAGTCTATTAAATGCCTACTGTCAAGCCAGACTTGCAGTTGGTGTCTGAAGTTGGGGGAGAGGGCAGTTTTGTGGCACTGAGCCGTTAACCTGCATGCTCTGCTGCTAACTCTGGGTAGGCAATGTCAGAACTGAACTGAACTGTGGGACACCCAGCTGGTGTCCGGAGAATCAGAGAATTGCCTGGTGTGGAAAACCCAGCCATTTGGTGACCCGAGGTAGGGTATTCTTTGAGTCGAGTGTTGCAGTAAAGGAGAAACAGCAGAGTTTTTCCTGCACATCTGGTTGAGCAGTGCAGGAAGAGTAGAGAGGAGAAACACAGGAGGGTTTTTCCCATTCAAGGGAAATGACAGAAGGTGGGGAAAAGCGTGGGAACAAAGGCACGTAGCATTTTCTTTCCACTCCAAAACGAATGTGGAGCAGCTTACAAAAACACATCTAGGACATCAGTCGAATCATGGGAAAACAAGACAAACCTGAATTGAGATACGTTCAGCAGAGACTTGATGGTACACTTATAAGAAGTGTCAAGGTCATTTAAAAAAAGGGAGAGACCGAGGATCGGTCACAGATTGCAGGACACTAAAGAGAAATAACTGAATGTTACGTGGGACCCTGGTTAAGATCCTGGAACAGAGAAAGGACATTCATGGGAAAACTGGTGAAATTTGAATAAGATCTTTATTTAGTTAATAGTAGGATAATTAAAATTTTAAGTTTTAAGAAAATATAGTATAGTTGGAGTATGAAGTATAGTTGATTTATGATGCTGTGTCAGTTTCTGGTGTTCTGCAAAGTAATTCAGTTATATATATACATATATATATGGAGTGGCAAAGAGTGGGACACAACTGAAGCAACCTAGCTCGCACGTGCGCACACACACACACATATATGCCATATGTGCTTAGTTGCTCAGTTGTGTCTGACTCTTTGCGACCTCATGGACTGTAGCCCGCCAGTCTCCTCTGTCCGTGGGATTCTCCAGGCAAGAACACTGGAGTGGGTTGCCGTTTCCTTCTTTTCCATTACAGTTTATCACAAAATACTGAATGCAGTTTTTTGTGCTATACAGTAGGCACTTGTCATTTATCCATCCTACATATAAGAGTTTGCATGTGCTAATCCCAAACTCCCAGTCCTTCCCTCCCCTCCCCCCACCTCCCCCTTGGCGACCACAGTCTATTCTCTATATCTGTGAGTCTGTTTCTGCTTCATAGGTAAGTTCATTTGTGTTGTATTTTAGAATCCACATATAAGTGATATCGTATGGCATTTGTCTTTTTCTGACCTACTTCACTTAGTACGATAATCTCTAGGTCCATCCATTTTGCTGCAAATGGCATTATTTCATTTCTTTTAATGGCTGAGGAATATTTCACTGTGTATATGTACCACGTCTTCTTTATCCATTCATCTGTCATTGGACATTTAGGTTGCCTCCATGTCTTCACTATTGTAAATAGTGCTGCTATGAACATAGGGGTGCATGGATCTTTTCAAATTGTAGTTTTGTCTGAGTATATGCCCAGGAGTGGGATTAATAATAATGTAACATTAATTTCTTGATTGTGATAACTGGACTATGATGAAGTAAGATGCTAACATTAGGGGAAGCTGAGTGAGGGATCTAGAGAGATTATTATTTTAAGGCATCTAATATTGCCTGAGAAGAGAAAATGTTTGTCTGAGGGTGAGAGAAGAGGGTGGGAGAGCAATCTGGGGGATTGGGAAGTGTTGGGACTTCCTTCTGATCTAGCCTAGGTGCTCCCTGAGGCAGCCTCCATCTGGTTTCCCAGCTCCAGCAGCCTGGGTTACATACAAGCACTGAGCGCATAATGAATAGGAGGTGGAATGTGTATGGGGGAATCTTCTGTCTGCCTGAGCACTCTGGTGCACCCTACAACAGTGGAAAGTCCCAAGCCCTGAGCTCTATTCACAACACGGAAGCCTAATTATCAAAGCTCGTCTTAGAAATGAAATAAGAAAATGAGAGACTTCTCTGGTGGTCCAGTGGTTAAGACTCTGTGTTCCCAATGCAGGAGGCCCAGGTTCAATCCCTGGTCAGGGAACTAGATCTCACATGCCTCAACTAAGACCCAGCACAGTCAAATAAATAAGTAAATAAATAAATAAAAAGAAAATGAAACCAGGACTTCCCTGGTGGTACAGTGGCTCAAAATCTGCGTGCCAACGCAGGAGACACGGGTTTGATCTCTGGTCCAGGGTTATTCCACATGCTGGGGAGCAGCTAAAGCCCACGAGTCGCAACTACTGAAGCCTGTGTGCCCTAGAGCCTGTGCTCTGCATCGAGAGAAGCCACCACAGTGAGAAGCCCGTGCAGCACAACTAGAGAAAGCCCGTGTGCAGCAATGAAGACCCAGTGCAACCAAAAATAATTTTTTTTTTTTAAAAAGGAAACGAAACCAGAAATTCAATTCAGGTGTGTTTAAAAAGGAACATTACAATTGTATTCTAGTTTCAAAGCAAGCTTCATTTTGTTATTGGACCAATAACTGGTTTCTGAATGCTTCGGTTCAGTTCAGTCACTCAGTCGTGTCCGACTCTTTGCGACCCCATGAATCTCAGCATGCCAGGCCTCCCTGTCCATCACCAACTCCTGGAGTTCACTCAAACTCAAGTCCTTCGAGTTGGTGATGCCATCCAGCCATCTCATCCTCTGTCATCCCCTCTTCCTCCTGCCCCCAATCCCTCCCAGCATCAGAGTCTTTTCCAATGAGTCAACTCTTTGCATGAGGTGGCCAAAGTACTGGAGTTTCAGCTTTAGCATCAGTCCTTCCAAAGAACACCCAGGACTGATCTCCTTTAGAATGGACTTGTTGGATCTCCTTGCAGTCCAAGGGACTCTCAAGAGTCTTCTCCAACACCACAGTTCAAAAGCATCAATTCTTCGGTGCTCAGCTTTCTTCACAGTCGAACTCTCACATTCATACATGACCACTGGAAAAACCATAGCCTTGACTAGACAGACCTTTGTTGGCAAAGTAATGTCTCTGCTTTTGAATATGCTATCTAGGTTGGTCATAACTTTCCTTCCAAGGAGTAAGCGTCTTTTAATTTCATGGCTGCAGTCACCATCTGCAGTGATTTTGGAGCCCCCAAAAATAAAGTCTGACAGTTTCCCCATCTATTTGCCATGAAGTGATGGGACCGGATGCCATGATCTTCGTTTTCTGAATGTTGAGCTTTAAGCCAATTTTTTCACTCTCCTCTTTCACTTTCATCAAGAGGCTCTTTAGTTCCTCTTCACTTTCTGCTATAAGGGTGGTGTCATCTGCATATCTGAGGTTATTGATATTTCTCCCGGCAATCTTAATTACAGCTTGTGCTTCCTCTAGCCCAGCGTTTCTCATGATGTACTCTGCATAGAAGTTAAATAAGCAGGGTGACAATATACAGCCTTGACGTACTCCTTTTCCTATTTGGAACCAGTCTGTTGTTCCATGTCCAGTTCTAAGTGTTGCTTCCTGACCTGCATATAGGTTTCTCAAGAGGCAGGTCAGGTGGTCTGGTATTCCCATCTCTTTCAGAATTTTCCACAGTTTATTGTAGATAGGAGGAAAAGGGCAGAAACCAGAAATTCAGTATAACTTTCCCAAGGGTGTCACTATTCCCAGGCGGGAGGAATAAAAATGGTGGGGTGAGGGAGGGAGGAGGGGGCGTGAGGGTCGGCCTGAGCTGCTTCAGCTTTCTCTGACACCCTGGTTCTTGGTTCTGACACCCATAGGATTTCCTGGGATCAATCAGGGGGAAAGAGATGGGGCCTAGGAAGGTGGGCCTCTTGGCCAGTACTTGGCCTTCTGGGTCTGTCTTCTGGGGGTTCTACCATTCAGGCTGAGTGGTACCTAGATGTGCACCCCTGGAAACAGCTCAGGAGCCCGGATGGGTTGAGGAAGGGCAGTCTTACCTCGTAAACCAATGCAGTGTGATCAGCTTTCTGAAACGATAACTCACACCTGCCTTGTCCATCCGCATCTCCTTTCCCCACCAGGGCCAGGCCCCATTCAATCAACTCATTGTCTCTGAGTGGAAAAGCAAAAGTGTCTTAAAATCTCCTCCTTATTTTTGTCTTCTTAAATTCTTAGGAAGAGCAAGGCTCTCGTGGGCTCCCCACCACCTCAGAATAGAAAGGATTTCCTGGAGAGGAGGTGAGAAAGTCATGGGAATCTTTGGAGAAGAAGAGGGTCACAGGAATGGGAATCTGTGTTCTCCTGAGTGGCCCTACTGGGGATGAGGAATCAGTGGGATCTGGGGAATAGAGGGCCTGCGACCTGTGTCCCAGATGGAGCCCCTGGAGAGCAGGCTGGTCCAGAAGGGGCCTTAGTGGGGTGTGGCCACACAAGATGCTTCATCCCCATGAGGGGTGCCTATGCAGCACCTTGGGATGGGGGAGGGAACCCCTTAGCAGTCAACCTTCCAACAGCCCAAGGATGTCAAGACCTGCCTCCCCATCCTGGCCTCTCACACCTCAGCTCCTTAGGCCATGCCCGTTCCAGCCCAGCTTTTTGTTTTTCCTCAGCAGCCACTGGGTGAGCATGCACTTGCTGTTCCTCCCCTAGGGAACATGCTTATCTTATCCCTCCAGGTGTTTACTTTTCTCCTCCTCGAATCCCTAGATCTTTGTTGCAGGCCCCCTTCTCTGAAAGACACCCCCCCTTGACCATCCCACGGAAAGCAGCAGAGGCGCTCCCAATCTCTCTCACTCCAGCCCACTGATCCCCCATCCAGCTTTATATTCCTCCAAAGCCCTCTTGCCCCGCAGACAACTGTGCTGTTTTTGAAGGTGGTGGTGATTTCTTATTTCCTTTTTCCTCAGTCTACCAACAATAGACCCCAACTGGTGCAATTATTAATGTTTCAAGGAGTGGATGCTCACAAAACGGACACAAGAGATATACTGAACGTCAGGTTGTTAAGGTCCCCCAACCCACACCCTTGGCCCCAGATTCTGGCTCCACTTCTCACTGGCTTGTGTGTCTTTAGCAAATTCCTTGTCTCTCTGAATCTGTTTCCCCATCAGTAACATGGATGATAATCATTCTGCCTTAATGTGTGCATGCATGCATGCATGTGCGTGCTCAGTAGTGTCCAACTCTTTGTGACCCCATGGACTGTAGCCTGTCTGTAGTCTCCTCTGTTCATGGGATTTCCCAGCCTAGAAAACTGGAGTGGCTTGCCATTTCCTCCTTCAGGGGATCTTCTCAACCCAGGGATCGCATGCATTAAGGCAGTGATCCTGCCTTAATAGTTTTTGAGAATTAAAGCTCTGAGCACAGTGCCTGGCCCATAGCACATATCCAGCAAAGATTAGTGTCCCTTTGCCTGATGGCCTCTGTGTGTCCCTTATTTCTCTTCCCCAGGCCCACTTAGCCTCCATAGGGCAGGTCTCACTGTCAAGCCCCTCCATGTCAAAGGAGCCATGACTCCCTCAGCCTAGGTGTCCCTGATTGTGGTCCCAGAGGTCTTACCCACTGGATTTTAAGGTCCCTTTGGACAGGGGTCACACTTCAAATATCTGCCCTCACCCACCATCCAGCCCGATGGTCAGGCAGTGCACTGTATGCTCAGCCGTTTCTGACTCTTTGGGAACCCTATGGACTATATAGCCCGCCAGGCTCCTCTGTCCAGAGGATTTTCCAAGCAAGAATACTGGGGTGGTTTGCCGTCCCTCCTCCAGGGGATCTTCCCAACTCAGGGATTGAACCTGCATCTCCTGCATAAGCAGGTGAATTCTTTACCACTGAGCTACTAGGAAAGCCTGATGGTCAGGCAGATAGGGGACAAATCCTTACACAACGTGTTATCACCATCTTCCTTTGAAGGAACTCCACCCCCCAACCTCCTCCCCCACCCAGAATCACAAGCCTGTTCCTTAAGCTTCAGAAAGCCCCACCATATCAGGCTTTCCTCCTTCGTGGAGGCCTGCGGGCTGGCCCGGCCCTTCCCAATGGGACCTGGGGTGTGACCCAGCAGGGTTCTACCGCCCCTGCCGGCCCCAGCCCTCCCTCCACATCCCCGCCCTTCCTGCTGATCACAGCACCCGAGGCTGCTCAGCCCAGCACTCCTTCTAACGGCTAACGCTTTTGAGCTCGGGTTAAGAGACAAAAAGCGAGGCTATCCCCCACAGCTCCTCTAGTTCTGGTGCTGGTTCCTCCAGTTCTGATATTCTGGCATTTTCCCTGGCTCCCGCCTTTGTTTCTGTTCCCATGCCCCCTCTTTCAGGCCCCAAGAGAAAGCTAATGGGGGACTTTTGTGACCTCGCCCAATTTCCAACATTCTGGATTCGGTCTTTCCCCCCACCCTTTCTTCTCTGACGTGAACTCTCTGTTCTCTCCTGGTGTTCATCAGAATTATGAGGTGTCCAGAAAAAAAAAAAAAAAAAAAAGGCGGTGGGACTGGAAAAGCTTATCAAAAACAAAGCTTATGCCCCTTTGCCAAAGCATTTTCCAAGACAGCTTCCAGGAACTGAAAAGTGGGGTTAAATTTTGCATCGATTGCATTATAAGCAAGAATAAGTGGCTAATAACCTATGAAATCTTACGGAGAACAGGCAAATCCAAAACTAAAAGATGGTCCCTTCCAAGCCAGCCCATTCTGCGACCCCCTCCCCCGCTCTGCCGCAGGAACTCCCGACTCCTGCGCGCCGCGGGTTTCGCTGCAGCGGCACTACCCACGCATACTCAACTAAGAGACAAGAGCACGCCAGCCATGCCACGAGGTGTGTTTTATTTTCATTAATCATACAAATAATTTTCTATAATATTCCAGGGCAAACCGGAGAAATTTGGCAGTCCGATTGGAAGGTCCCCTTCAGAGACCCGCGGGCCGGTGGCGACGGCACGGAGTGCCCGGGTTCACAGTGCAGCTTGTCGCTCGTGTACATCTTGCAGGTGGCTCTTCCTCCACATCACGGCTAGGGTCTCCAAGATGATGCGGTGGAGAATCCTCCAGGTTCGCGGGAAATCTCACTTTGCTTGCTTCTCCTGCTCAATGGCTGTGGAGAGCAAGAAATGGACACTGGGGGATGGGGATCCCTGGCACCCCCCCCCCCAAACGGGGCGCTTGCAAACCTGGTTTGGGAAAGGCACCCACGAGGCTAGGGATTAAGAAAGAGGAGTGGGGCTGGGAAGAGAGAGGCGCTTTGTGCAACAGAAACAGGGGCTGGGGCCGCCCGATGGGAAGCAACTGCCGGATGGGGTGTGGGGCTGGGTTAACGGGAAGGGCGGGGTGGGGACTGGGCTGGGAGCCCGCGGACCCGGAGGCGGGGGCGGACTCACTCTCTTTGGTCGGCAGGGTGTTCTTCTCCTGCGTCTCAGTCTTCTTCAGCTTGGCCTTATCGAAGCTGTTGATTTCCCCCAAGTCGGGCTTGTCTGCCATTTTCTTAAAACAATCCTAGCGGGCAAATCAAGGCGGTTGGCCGGAAGCCAGCGGCCCCCTCTGCCCTCCCCGCCTCCGCTCCACGACGTGGCACTCGGGCTGGGGCGTTCCCGACACTCCGGAGGCCGAGGATCTGGGCGCGTCCCGCACCCGGCTCCGCAGCCCCAGGGTGTGGCCCGCCCGCCCTGGCGTCCCGTCGGGGAAAGGCGCCCGACGAGGCCGCCGCGCACCCTCCAGGAAAACCCGCTCTGACCCCACCCGGACTGGGCCTCCGCCCCAGGGCGCCGCTCACCGAGAAGTTCCGCTTCCAGACCGCGGCCCTGGGGCTCCCACTCGCGTTGCTGCAGCAAAAGACAAAAGAGCGGCGCCCGCCCCTCGCCTTATATAGGCCGCGCCCGCCACGCCCCTCCTCTCGCCCGCCGCAGCGGGGGCGGGGCCGGCGGCCGGGGGCGGGGCCAGCGCGGGTCGCTCACTTCCCCACCGCGCCCTCAGCTCCGCAGCCCGCTGGGCAGGACCCGGCTCTTTCCCCGCGCGCGGTCCCTTCATCCAGTTCCCCCAGCTCCGTGGACCCCAGAGTGTTGGCAGCAGGCGCCGCCAGGGTGGGTGCCACGCCCTCAGTTTTCTAGGGGGCTGCACTCCCCCATCTCCGGAAATCCGCTGCTCACCCGCAGCAGGGGCGTGGGAGGTCGGCGGGGCCAGGGTGTACGGTTGGGTATGGGTGTGAGTGTACTAAGTGTGCAGTGTATCATTGTTGAGTATGGATGTGCAGACGTGCTCGCGCGCTTTACAGCAGTCCCAGCTTGCAGGAGGCACCCACCCCTGTGCAGTCCCCACGTGTTTTGCCTTTAGCTTCCCGGAAATCCTCCACCCCCTTTCCCACTCCTCCTGGAGGTGAACGCCTGCGGGGCTCACACTTAAAGAATCCGAGCCAGGGGTCCTAGAGATGAAAGACAGGGAAGTACAGATAGATTTCCACTGCTCTTTGCTACTATTGGGGGCCCGTTGTTTCCGTTTTCGAGCTGTGGAGTTCCTGCAGGACCCATCGCTGGTGCTCCCTTAGGACGCGTGTTACAAGCATTGTCTGGCAGCCCCCAGGGGCTTGCTGTGTTTTTTTTCTCACAGGGCTCCTAGGGACGTAGTGTCCCAAGGTTCGGTTTTTCTCCTTGAGTTAACCTTGAATATGCCCCTATAAAGGTTCTTGCTTTCCTTTTCAATCCATTATAGGAGTATACGGCAACTCTTCAAGTCTTTCTTAGAAAAGTTGTATCTTCATTCTGTTCAACATCTTTAGTTCCATAAATGAACAACCCAGGGGGTGAAGCTGGTCATTTTATTCGCTCTGAACTTTCCAAATGTCCAGGAGCATTACTAAGCCCTTTTATTTTCATTTTCTTTTTTGAGGGGGTTGCAATGGGTCTTTGTTGCTGCCAGGTCTTTCTGTAGTGGCGGTGAGCAGGGGCTTCTCTGAGGCTTCTTGTTGAGGCTTCTCTTGTTGTGCAGCCGTCTCTAGGGCACACGGGCTTCAGTAGTTGTGGCACATGGGCTTAGTTGCTCCGTGGCATGTGGAATCTTCCTGGACCAGGGATCGAACCTGTGTCCCCTGCAGCGGCAGGCACATTCTTATCCACTGTGCCACCAGGGAAGACCAGCCAAGCACTTTTAAATTGGCATTTTGTGGAAACATCCTAAGTTCTGTCCCAGCCCTTCCTGATTTTGCTGGCTTTTTTTCCCCCCACATTCCCTCAGTGCATTTGGCACAGAAGGAAATAAATTTGGGCTTATGAATTTGATATACCAAACTTCCTGTGTGCCTTTGGGCAAGTGTTTTCTTATACATCTTCATTTATAAGAGTTTTGGCATAAAACTTAAGTGAGATAAAGAACAGGCATCAAGTGGAAGCTTAACATGGCAGCCCCATGAGAGTGGCACACACACTTCATTTGTGTATCAGTCAACTGTTGCCACAGTATGCCGTGTAACAGACTATCACAAAAGTCAGTGGCTAAAACAATAATCACTTGTTCTCGCTCACTCCTCTGGAGGTAGGAGCTGCTGTGTTGGGCTCAGCTGGGCCTGATTTCACCCTGTTCGCGGGACCTAGGTCTGCTTCTCAGGTGTCTCGTGCTCTGGCCCAGGATCTAGCTGGAGCTTGTTCTCAAGGTGATGAGAAAACAGCAAAAGGGCTGTTGCGTAAGAGAGTGCAGAATTGTTGAAGTGTGTATTAAAGCATACCATGTCACCTCGTGTCTGTTAACATCCCGTAGGCCAAACCAACCATCAGTGGAATGGAGATGTGTAGTCCATTCATGGTGGGAGAGGGAGGGGAATGAACATTTCTTAAATAAACATCCAACTTCACAGGGTAGGCAAACAACCATAACAAACAATTCCCAAAGGGCCTTAATGCAGTAAAAGTTTATTCCCCATTCACACAGCAACATTTTATGCTCTTTCTGTTCAGATCGTGTTCCTCCTTGTAGTGACTCATGTACTCAGGCTTCTTCTCTCTCATTCCAGGCTCCTCCCCTAGGTCCTGGATGTTTATTCCATCCAGGCAGTGGATGGGAAAAGGGAAAAGAGAGGACTGCACTGGAGTTTTTAGGGATCAGGCTTGGAAGTGCTGCTTAGTCATGTCCAACTCTTTGCGACCACTGTGGACTAGCCCTCCAGGCTCCTCTGACCATGGGATTTTCCAGGCAAGAATACTGGGATGAGTTACCATTTCCTTTGCCAGGGGATCTTCCCGACCCAGGGATCAAACCCACATCTCCTGTGATTCCTGCATTAGCAGATGGTTTCTTTACCACTGAGCCACCAGTGAAGCGTATTCCAGGCTTGGAAGTAGTTTCCATCAGTTCTGCCCTCATCTCTTTGGCCAGGACTCAGTCACATGATGTCACCTAAATGCAAGGGAGGCTGGGAAATGTAGTCAAGCTATGTGCCCAGGAGTAAAAGACTTGGGAGCAGACTCTGCCATATATGATGGATTTGCCAAACTTCAGCATGAAAATATCCAGACATCCAGAGATGTCAACTCTTTGGAGGGTCTTGGTGGCACTGATTCCTTTTCAGATGCGATGCCAAGTGTTATTTAGGTATTACCTTCCTGGGCCCCACCTTTGGCCTGTGAAGGTGTCCTAATTTGGTCCCATGGTGAAGTACAATTCCAACTTCCTTTTATTTGGGAAACAAAGGAATCTATTTCTTCTAGTTACAGTTGTGGAGATGCATGTTTCAAACATGGCAGGATTTCCAAACTAAGGATCTCTGAGTAAACTTGCAGACATTCTTTTTTGTTTTGTTTTGTGTGCTGGGTAGCATGTGGGATCTTAGTTTCTTGACCAGGGGTTGAACCTGCATCCCCTGCAGCAGAAGCACAGAATCTTAATCATTGGACCTCCAGGGAAGGCCCCACATTCTTTATTTTCACTTATTCAGTTCTGTGGCTCATCTCTAAGAAAGCAGTGAGCCTCTTAGGCATTTGTTTCTTAAGAACAAAGGTCAAACCTTTGTTTGTTTAATTCAGCCCTATTGGCGGTGGTTTTAAACATCTGCATGTTTTTTTTGACACTTGTCCCTCCAATTCCTGAGTATAGACTATCCTTGGTGACTTTATTCTAGAGAATAAGATTCCAGAAATTATGCTTTTCCACTTAGGAGCCACACAGCTCTGCCTGACTCTCAGGGTGCCTCCACACTCTGAGAAAACTAAGCACCTTTAAGGGTAGGTCACTTGCAGGCTTTCTAGCCACAAGCCACAGCTGAGGTCTGAGCCAGCATCCACCACCAAGCACGCAAGTCCATGAGGTAATGCAGAGAGGAGCACACAAGCTGTCTCAGGTCCCATTGCAAGTTCATGAGTAAAATACATGTTGCAGTTTTTATAAGTCACTAAAGTCTTGGGAATTTTTGTTCTGTGGCACCACAATTCATTTCCCCATGAGATAGAAAAAAGAGTTCCTTGGACTGCAAGGACATCAAACCAGTTAATCCTACAGGAAATCAATCATGAATATTTATTGGAAGGACTGATGCTGAAGCTGAAGCTCCAATACTTTGGCCACCTGAGGCAAAGAGCTGACTCATTAGAAAAGACCCTGATGCTGGGAAAGATTGAAGGCAGGAGGAGAAGGGGATGACAGAGGATGGGATGGTTGGATGTCATCACCAACTTGATGGACATGAGTTTGAGCAAGCTCCAGGAGATGGTGAAGGACAGAGAAGCCTGGGGTGCTACAGTCCATAGGGTTGCGAAGAGTGTCACAACTGAGTGACTGAACAATAACAGCGACAGAAAAATCATAACTTAGGGACGCCAGGGTCTTTGGTCTTATTGGGGGATTTTGCCTTAAATATCTTCCATGATACTTACACACATACTTTTCAACAAGGGTTTATCAGTGTCCATGGGGTTCTGGCAATGTTCTGGGTGTGGAAGGTAGAAAGATGACGAGACTCTTACTAATGTCTAGTGTAGAAACTGAATAACTCTGAATCAGTCAACAAGCTGTGGCACGTGCCCTGTGTTTCCTTATGTCTTGGGGCTTCATTTGTCTGACAACATATCAGCCTGCTGCTTGGAGCAGATTTTATTCTGTTCATAGATGGTATAGAGAAAGCAGAACCACTCAGCTCCAATTGTATTTCTATTGAGAAGGAAGAGCTGGAAATTGAAGCACTGATAAGAAGGACAGAAGGGAGTCTTTTCTTCTTTTTATGAGATCTTAGTCCCCTGACTAAGGGATCGAACCCAGGCCCTGCTGCAATGGAAGTGCAGAGGCTTAACACTGGACCCCCAGGGAAGTCCCCCAAAGGGAGTCTTGATGACTGTCAATTTGTTGGGGGGCTGGGAGAAGCCTTTGGAGATTTACCGGGGGACTCCAGCCCTCAGACCTGGCCATTGTGACTTCATTTTTAGGGACTTGAATGGAAATGTAGATAGAATGCTGACTATATTATTAATAGGGAGGATGAAACACTGTAAACACCAAAGCAAGCAGGAGAAATGGACGAAATATGATGACATTGGGCCCACAGGACAGACATAGAGCCTTCTCAGCCTGACCATTAACCCTGCAAGGACAGGGAGACATGAGTAACAGGATTAACTCTCAAGTGGCAAGGAGATTTGTGGCAGTGTGAACAGGAAGAAAGAATTCAGTCCAGGTTTCCTTGAATATAAGGAAGACATCTGCACCTCCTTTGTTCACTCCTGGCTGAAATGCTCACGTGAGATGTTCCTCCTGGTCTAGGTGTTCACATTGTGCCCTTTCTCTTTTCATGAAGAAAGCTGCTTGAGTGTCCTTGCCTCAGAGAATTCTCCTTGACCATTCCTATCATTCCCTAAATTTAACCTTGTTTCATTTTTCTTCTTAAAATCTGATAAAAGTTTATATTCAGGTATGGGGAAGTCATTCTGGCTTACACATGCGTTAAGTTGAATTTTATGCTAATTCCAGTAGCCTATTTGTGGCCTATCAAACATACATTGTGTGTGTGTTAGTTGCTCAGTCATGTCTGAGTCTATGCAACCTCAGGGACTATATTCCGCCAGGGTCCTCTGCCCCTGGAATTCTCCAGGCAATGATACTGGAGTGGGTTGCCATTCCCTTTTCCATCAAACATACATTCTACATCTTTTTAAAAAATATTTTAATTTATTTATTCATTTGACTGCGCTGGGTCTTAGTTGCTGCACACAGGATCTTTGGTTGCCACCTTCGGGATCTAGTGCCCTGACCAGGGATCAAACCCAGGCCCCCTGTGTTGGGAGTGCGGAGTCTTAGCTACTGGACCACCAGGGAAGTCCCTACATCTGTTTTAATCATTGAAGAAAAGGGTGCATTGATGGGAAATAAAGAATGCCCGTATTAAAAATACAGATGAAATATTTTCCTTCCCAGGACACCAGTGTTGGTACTACTTCAACGAAAAGATTCCCTTCCCAGGTGTCAAGGCCATACTGACTTACTGTGCATGTGCTGATTTTTTGTTTGTTTAAATCTTGAAGGAATGTATACCTGACTTGTTTAGTGGTCTTTGTTGTGACAAGAAATAAAACTGTGCTGAAAACCATGCTTCTCTGGAGTAGTTCCTTGGAGTTATCTGAGAGGCTGTCTTCTGGGTTATAGTCCACAGTTTGGCTCAATAAAACTCTTTTCTATTCCTATTACAGGTTGTTTATTGATTATTTCGTCAACTAATCTATCTCTGCTGCTGCTGCTGCTAAGTTGCTTCAGTTGTGTCCGACTCTGTGCGACCCCATGGACTGCAGCCTACCAGGCTCCCCCGTCCCTGGGATTCTCCAGGCAAGAACACTGGAGTGGGTTGCCATTTCCTTCTCCAATGCATGAAAGTGAAAGGTGAAAGTGAAGTTGCTCAGTCGTGTTCGACTCTTCACGACCCCATGGACTGCAGCCTACCAGGCTCCTCCGTCCGTGGGATTTTCTGGGCAAGAGTACTGGAGTGGGGTGCCATTGCCTCCTCCGAATCTATCTCTACCAAACATATATTCATCTCTTTGTTTTTGTCTGTGTCCCACACTAGGAAATGGGAGACCTCATGTGTCTCATTTACCACCAGGACCAAATACAATGCCTGATATATAGTAAGTGCTCAATCAATATTCCTGGAATACATGCATAAAATTCTTAACCAAAATGCAATAAGCTACTTTGGGGATAGTGATGAATGTCTCCCTGTCACTGGAGACATTCAATGAGAAGTGGATAGCCAGGGGTGTGAACTGTGATAGGGACGATTCAGACCCTGGGCTCGAGTAGGTTCACTCAGGTACAATGAGTACAACTGCTTCTCCCTAGGTGACCGCCCTGGTCCCTTTCAAGCTGTTTTTCCAGTTGTGAAACAAACTTCCTTTTGGCTGTCAGTTCTGGCAGCCTGAAAATAGCTGTGTGACTCTCACACCATGGAGGTTGAGGAAGCAAAGAAATCAACAAGTTGTGTTTGTGTTTTCCATACCATCAAAACACTGTTTATCTTTGTAGCTCATGGAGTTTAAGGACTCCCCAAGATAAAACTGTGAAGAAAGCAAAGTGGGCCTTTGAGGTTCAGCCTCAGTAATGATTGTCCTGCTCTGGAGACATGTGAATGAACCCCTAAATCAAGCTTGGCAGTTGCTGAGATCACCCACGTGGCTAACAGTCACAGTGTGGGTGAGGATGTTATTGTTTCAGTTTTCACCTCTGCTGTTAGAATAGCAATAATAAAACCAATCTTTTTGAGCTGTTGTCATATTCCAGGCCCTGTGAAAAAAATTTCATGTATTGTGTCACTAAAACCTAAGCAAAGCAGTGTGAAATGGCATTATTTTGATCCACTCTGCTTTACAGGGTCGGCTCTGAGGCTTGGTCAAGGTCATACAACCAGTAACTGGCATGGCTAGAGCTTGAATCCAGTTCTACCTGATTGTAAACCCTGAGCTTTTAACCATGACACCACCCTTGCCTGGACTTGGCAGCAGGGTTTGCAAACTGGATCCATATGGATTATATATTTTATTTGGTCACATTAAAGTTAACAAAAAACTTCAGCAGGTACTCAAATATTGGAAGATTTCCAAGTTGAAGATCCAGCAACTCTGGATCTATATTTTTTTCTCACGTAGCACCATGATTAGCAGCCTCCCCTTGAAATGGGGTATGTCTGCTTCCCTTTACTGGTTTCTCTACCACCCCGTAATGTCTTTGCAGCATGGAGACCAGTGTTAGTTGCCATTTATTATATATGTATGGGTGTTTTACTTATAGTAGATAAATATTTCTTGTCCCCAGATCTCTATTTGTGGACATTTGCCTTCAAGATAGCCCCTAATGGTCCTACTTCTTGTTCCCACTCTTGTGTCATCCCCTCCTCTATTGTACCAGGATTTGTCTGTGTGACCAATAACATATGGTAGAGAAGATAATATGTCACTTCTTTCTCTTTTTAAAAAATTGTTATTTTTTGGCTGTGCCTCCCAGTGTGCCAGATCTTAGTTCCCTGACCAGGGATCGAATCTGTACCTCCTGCAGTGGTAGCACAGAGTCTTAACCACTGAACTTCCAGGAAAGTCCCATATGCCATTTCTGAGATTATGTTATAAAAGATGAACTTCTAATTTGATGCCTGGCTTTCTTGCTCTTTCTTTTCTATCTCTCCTTCTTGGGAAAGCCAGCTGCCATGTTGGGAACAGTCCTATGGAGATGCCCATGTGGTGAGGAGCTCAAGTCTCATCAACAGTCAGTGATTCGCTAAGGCTTGTCAACTAGTCAGCTTGGGAGTCGATTCCCTGGCAGCTTTTGAGCCTTCAGAAGGCTGCAGCTTTGACCGATAATCCAACTGCAACGTCCTGGGAGATCCTGAGTGAGAACCACCCAACTAAACCATTCCTAGAAACCATTAGATGATAAATGTTGTTGTATGTTGCTATGATTTGGAGCAATTTGTTACTGGGCAACAGAAAAACTAATTCACTCTCAAAAGTGGTGAGAGCACATAGATCAAGAGTGTCATGTGGTTAAAAAAATTAAAATTAAGAAAGAGCACATGTATCTGTAGAAGTAAAGGATATTTATATTGTTATGAAACCTACTGTAGTAAGAACTGTGACTGATATATGGGTAAGAGGAGTGATGGCAATCTTAACCAGGCCTGTCTTACTTCTTCATACTGGCTGCCTGGCTCTTTCTAGATCTTTGAGTCTCCAAGCTTGCTGTAGGGCAGTTGTTTCAAACTAGTTTTGACCTTGATGATCACCCTCCCATCTCCCAAGAAGTACATTAAGTACATTTCACATGGTGACCCAGGACTCACAAGAGCACACAGATGAAATAAAAGTTTCACCAGAACAATACTTCTACTATGAGTGCCCTCTTTCTCTGACTCTTTTTCATTTTAAAAAACTTTTACTTTGGAATAATTATAGACTCATAGAAAGTTGCAAAAACAGTACACTGAAGTCTTCTGTGTACTTGATGGTAACATCTTATACAACTGCAATGCTGTATCAAACCCAGGACACTGACATGCTTGTGATTTACAGACCTCTTCCAGATTTTACCCTGGTGGCTCAGATGGTAAAGTGTCTGCTTGCAATGAGGGAGACCAGAGTTCTATCCCTGGGTTGGGAAGATCCCCTGGAGAAGTAAATGGCAGCCCACTCCAGTACTCTTGCCTGGTAAATCCCATGCACAGAGGAGCCTGATAGGCTACATTCCATGGGGTCACAAAGAGTTGGAAACGACTGAGTGACTTCACTTTCACTTTCGAGATTTTACCAAAAATTAAATGCACTCTGCTGTGTGTAGGTCTATGCAATTTTGTCACATGCATAGATTTGCACAACCACCCCAATCCAGATACAGACATATTCCATCACCACAAAGGGAATTTCTGGTGCTACTTTTACTTGCTCCTTGGAAGGAAAGTTATGACAAACCTAGACAGCAGTTAAAAAGCAGACGTTACTATGCCGACAAGGGTCTGTATAATCAAATCTATGGTTTTTCTGATAGTCGTGTGCCGATGTGAGAGCTGGATGGTAAAAAAGGCTGAACGCCTAAGAACTGATGCTTTTGAATTGTCCTACTGGAGAAAACTCTTGAGAGTCCCTTGAACTGCAAGGAGATCAAATCGGTCAATCCTAGAGGAAATCAACCTGAATATTAATTAGAAAGACTGTATATTGTCAAGCTGCTTATTTAACTTATATGCAGAGTACATCATGAGAAACGCTGGGCTGGATGAAGCACAAGCTGGAACCAAGATTGCTGGGAGAAATATCAATAACCTCATATATGCAGATGACACCACCCTTATGGCAGAAAGTGAAGAAGAACTAAAGAGCCTCTTGATGAAGGTGAAAGAGGAGAGTGAAACAGTTGGCTTAAAGCTCAGCATTCAGAAAACTAAGATCATGGCATCTGGTCCCATCACTTCATGGCAAATAGATGGGGAAACAGTGGAAATAGTGACTGACTTTATATTTTTGGGCTCCAAAATCACTGCAGATGGTGACTGCAGTCATGAAATTAAACGATGCTTACTCCTTGGAAGGAAAGTTATGACCAACCTAGACAGCATATTGGAGAAGGCAATGGCACCCCACTCCAGTACTCTTGCCTGGAAAATCCCATGGATGGAGGAGCCTGGTGGACTGCAGTCCATGGGGTCTCAAAGAGTCCGACACGACTGAGCAACTTCACTTTCACTTTTCACTTTCATGCACTGGAGAAGGAAATGGCAACCCACTCCAGTGTTCTTGCCTGGAGAATCCTATGGACTGAGAAGCCTGGTAGGCTGCCGTCCATGGGGTCGCTAAGAGTCGGATGCGACTGAGCGACTTCATTTTTCACTTTTATGCATTGGAGAAGGAAATGGCAACCTACTCCAGTGTTCTTGCCTGGAGAATCCCAGGGACAGGGGAGCCTGGTGGGCTGCCATCCATGGGGTTGTACAGAGTCGGACACGACTGAAGTGACTTAGCAGCAGCAGACAGCATACTAAAAAGCAGAGACGTTACTCTGCCAACAAAGGTCCATCTAGTCAAGGCTATGGTTGTTCCAGTAGTCATGTATGGATGTGAGAGTTGGACTATAAAGAAAGCTGAGTGCCAAAGAATTGATGCTTTTGAACTGTGGTGTTGGAGAAGACTCTTGAGAGTCCCTTGGACTGCAAGGAGATCCAACCAGTCTCTCCTAAAGGAGATCAGTCCTAAGTGTTCATTGGGAAGACTGATGTTGAAGCTGAAACTCCAATACTTTGGCCATCTGATGCGAAGAGCTGACTCATTTGAAAAGACCCTGATGCTGGGAAAGATTGAAGGCAGGAGGAGAAGGGGACAACAGAGGATGAGATGGTTGGATGGCATCATCGACTTGATGGACATGAGTTTGGGTAAACTCCAGGAGTTGGTGATGGACAGGGAGGCCTGGCATGCTGTGATTCCTGGGGTCGCAAAGAGTAGGACACGACTGAGCGACTGAACTGAACTGAACTGAAGATTCTACAATATTATATGGATGAATCATATAGTATTTAATTAATACACATTGGTTTACATTTACATTGTTTTCAGTAGTTTGCTACTACAAACTACTACCTTAATGTTTGCAGATCCCAGGCCAGAATATAAATGGAGACTCACATGCCACGTGTTTAAATATTTAATTTATTAAGCAAACTAGCATACTGATAAAGAAAATATATTTTATCCTCCTGCATAAGAAATTCAATTTCATAATATAATTTAGAAAATGGATAATTGAATTTTAAAAATATTATGCAGATTATGGGCATTCTATTCATAAACTGGGGACATTTAAAAGAAGACCACAATTAAGATATACTAATAAAAACATTTCTAATAAATCACTGGAAATTTATTCCACAAGTTTTTCTTCTGTTCTCACTTAAGCATAATTAGTAATTGTGTTGGTATCAAGAGTTTTACATAACTTGTGTTCCAAAGATAGTAATTAATATATTTATATATTATAAATATACAAGTAATATAATTATATATTATATACATATGTATACAAATATATAAGTAATATAATAATTTAATATAAGTAATATAATTATATTCAAAGTATACAAAATTTAAACATACAGGTGATTTTCCTTATTCAAGGAAGTTTTGTACCATAAAGTCGCTGCCAATGCTGAATTGGTGAATATCAAATATCAAATATCCAAGAGATAGTCAGTTTCCTGTAAACATGTGGTCAGAGCATTTTCATCAGTTGATCCATATGTAAGCTTGTTTTATGTGTGTTTCTGTTGAAAGACACCTTATTTAGGATGTACTGTTGATTCATTAACATTGAATGCACACAGCCAACAGCATAAAATGCCTGTACAAAACTTACGTAACAAGTGCATTTTTGTCTGTAAAGCATGTCACAATCTTATTCTCAAGAACACTAGACAGCACTTCATCACTCTAGCTGGGCCATTTTAAACAGTGAAATCACCAACAAAAATGAGAAAAATGAGGTACTAAATAGACTGCAAGAAGAATACTTATTTATAGTATAAAAGCTGAAATAAGAAGGCAGAGTGTTGCCTTGTGTGGCCTCCTCTGGGCAACATGTACCTTGGGAGCTCAAATATTCCAGCATTCTGTGTGTGTCTTAAAGTGACTACAAAATCACTGTGAGGTTGATTTGGGGGTTAAAAATGAACTTTAGCAAGTACATAATTTTCAACTATGGTGTCCATGAATAATGAGGACCAACTTTATTTTAATAAAAAATGTGAATTCAATAGGTAAACAACAACAAAAAGTTCATTCATGTTTTAAATATTTTCTTTTAGAATATTAACATTAGTATTCTAAAGCAAAATACAAATAATTATTAACAAATTTCAAAGTCACGTTAGCATTTTAAAAAATAATATTTTTGTAGGCATAATTGAATTCAATAAAGAATTTCATAAAAATGAAACTATTTGCATTTATGGCATTCAAAGTCAATCTCGCGACCATTAGAAAGAATCTGTATTTTGCTTCATAAGTATTATGTCCGGACCTACACATGCACAAATTAAAGAATAATATCAGCTGTTCATTACTACAAAATATTCCTTAGCTGTCACATGCAGCTGTTGGGAATACTGTGCTAATCTGTGAGCAATGCCTGCAGCTGCAGGAATTCCTGTGCTAATTTTTGGAGGCGCAGACTGGAACAGGAAAAGTAGCAAGATAATGGGCGCGGGATACTCCTGGGAATCATCGTTAAGCAAGAATCTATGAGAGAAAAAGTTTGAGTGACAGAAGTGCTCGGGTAAGTGCCTCTATCATTCCAGTCATCCCTAAACACAATAGCACATCATCTTCGGTGCTGTCAGCAGCACAGCCCACAAAGCTCCCTGGCACTGAGATGCGGTCACCCTTTGCTTCCGGCACTTAGAGCCAAGGAAGCCTGTGCTGGGTCTGTTGGTGCTTGTGTGTGGAGTGTGCGTGTGTGCTAAGTGGCTTCAGTCGTGTCCGACTCTTTGAGATGTCACGGACCGTAGCCCCCAAGGCTCCTCTATTCATGGGATTCTCCAGCCAAGAATACTGGAGTGGGTTGCCATACCTTCCCCCAGGGGATCTTCCCCACCAGGGATCGAACCTGGGTCTCCTACATTGCAGGCGAAATTCTTTACCTTCTGAGCCACCAGGGAAGCCCTGTGTGTGGAGGGACTTCTGCTAAGTGCCCGCACCCCTTGCCTGGGTCTATGGAAAGGACCATCAGAAAGGATGCTGCGAATGATTTAAAGCAAACAAAACCCTCGCAAGCTTCTGTGAAGGATACATTCTCTCAGCTTCTTGGAATCATTGTTGTAGTTGTCACCGATTTTCATTCATTTCTAATTTCTTTTCAATTTGCATAATTACTAGAAAACTGGCCCCTTCTGGATACTCGTTTTTTTTTTTACCCTCCTACTTACGGAACATGCAAAATTTCTATTTTCTTTTTAGCTGATTTGCTCATTTGAAAATTCATATTCTTTTTCTGTCTCTTTTATGCAGTGTGTTCCTCTTTGGCTTGGAGCCAAATTTAACAGCTTCCTCCCAGTGAAGCCTTACCAAAAGCTAATTACAAGCTTACTGGGAAGGGAGTAACAATTTAGAACAGGCAAGTAGAGAAAAAGGTTTTATTTATTATCTTTGTACCTCCAGAAAGGAAAGCGGCAAATGTGTGCTTTGAGGTTGTTTTTGTTCAGCTGCTAAGCTGTGTTCGACCGTTTGTGACCCCATGAACTACAGCACACCAGGCTTCCCTGTCCTTCAGTATCTCCAGGAGTTGGCTCAAACTCATGTCCATTGAGTCAGTGTTGCCATCCAACCATCTCACCCTCTGACGCCCCCTTCTCCTCCTGCCCTCAATCTTTCCATCAAGGTATTTTCCAATGAGTTGGCTCTTCGCATCAGGTGACCAAAGTATTGGAACTTCAGCTTCAGCATCAGTCCTTCCAACGAATGTTCAGGACTGATTTCCTTTAGGATTGGCTGGTTTGATCTCCTTGAACTCCAAGGGACTATTAGGAGTCTTCTCCAGCAGCACAATTCAAAAGCATCAGTTCTTATGCACTTGGCCTTCTTTAGGATCGAGCTCTTACATCTGTACATGAATTTCAGGTAAAACTCCTCTTTTCTAATAAAGCACCTCAGACAGCACGTGAGGTCAGAAGACCTTGGTCCCAGTGGTGGTACCATTACCTACTAACCCTGGGCTCTGGGCCAGTCACTTCATTCTCTGAGCTTCAATTTTCTCATCTAAGAAATGAAGATAGTAATTGAGCTGTCATGAGGATCAGGGAGATCAAGTATGTGAAAGAATATTATAGGTGAGATGTACTATATGAAAGGGAGTGGTTCAACTGCTTTAGTTCATTTTTATCATTTTCCCCACACTAGGCTAATTACTTCTCTGCAGCATTTTCTGAGCTACTTTCAGTATTATTCTATTTGCATCGTTCCATGTGGCCCAATAAATGCTCCCAAGCTGAATATGAATTCTTCACAAGAGGTTTCTGGACATGTTAAAGGGACAGGGTCATTTTGGGCATAGTGATGATGGGTGGAATAAACTGTCAGAGTCCTGAAATTAAGGTCAGATGATATCTGGAATTGATGGGAAAATGTTTAAGGAAGTTATGGGAGAGTTCCAATATAGAAATGGTAGGGGAAACGGGAACGGGAACTCACCCATTGTGTTTGTTTGCTAGGGCTGCCGTAACAGAACACCCGAGGCTGTGTCTTAAACAACAAAAATCCATTTTCTCACAGTGTGCATGCTGGAAGTCCAAAGTCAGGGTGTGACAGGTTTGGCTTCCTCAAAGGCCTCTTTCCTGGCTTGTAGACGGCTGCCTTCTCACTGTACCCTAACAATGGTTGTCCTCTGAGCATGTCCATCCATGATGTCTCTCTGGGTATCCATATTCCTCCTTATAAGGGCACCAGTCAGACTAGATTTGAGCCCTATCCTAATAACCTCATTTTAATTTAATCATCTCTTTTAAGGCCTTATATTCAAGCAGGGTTATATTCTGAGGTGCTGGGGATTAGGACTTCCAGCATAACGAATTTGGGGAGGAGACACATTCAGTCCATAATGCCCATCAACATTTAAATCACATGCTAATACAGCTGCCAGGTTTGGTCCAGGACAGGAACTCTGACTCCTAGCTCTCTGTCAACTGAAGCAAACATACCAATTTTTGTCCACGAAGCATAGGCCAATACATGCTGTGAGTAGTTGAGGAAACCAGGGAGCCCTCACCTGAGAATCTGGGTGTCACTTGCCCTGGCTCATGCTTTCATTTGCTCGTGTATTTATTCAACAAGCATTTCCTAGTGCCCATCAGGTGCTGGGCAACAGACAGGGTGCAGGCATCTTGACCTCTAACCTTGATATGTTCATGGTCTGTAATGGGAAATAGACACATAAATAAATGGATGTGATGACATGTGATGGATATAACAGAACAACTCTACAAGATTCAGTGGTGACATGGGCTGATCCACATGCCTGTGGACATTTGAGCTGAGTCTTAAGGAGGGTGTAATGCCACCAATAATAACTGCTATTTATGCAATCTTTTCTATGTGGCCAACTTGGTGTTTTAAGTTTTAATTATGTTATCTCAATAATAATCATCTCAACCACAGTTACTACTGGGTTGTTGAGTCCTTATGACTACCCTGGGGCAAGTATTATTACCTTCATTTTACTAATGAGGAAACAAAGATCTAGGGAGTTTGTTAGGGACTGAATGTTTATGCCCCCCCAGAATACATATGTTGAAGCCTATAACCTAGAGCATTGATATTAGGAGGTGGGGCTGTTGGGAGGGAATTAGGTTTAGATGAGGCCATGAGGGTGGTGACCTCATGATGGAATTAGTGCTCTAATCTAAGAAAAGGGTAAGCGTGTGCTCAATTGTGTCGTCTCATGGATTGGAGACCCCGTAGACTGTAGCCCTCCTGCCTCCTCTGTTTATGGAATTCTCCAGGCAAGAATACTGGAGAAGGTTGCCATACCCTCCTCCAGGGGATCTTCCTGACCGAGGGATTGAACCTGTTTCTCCTGCATCTCCTGTATTGGCAGGTGGATTTTTTTTTTTTTTTTAACCACTGAGACACCTGGAAAGTCCCCATCTAAGAAAAGAAGGAAACATGAAAACTTCCCCCCTCTCTCTGCATGTGCAGGGAGGAAAGGCCATGTGGGCACCAGTAAGAACGTGGCTGTCTGTAAGCCAGGAAGGGGCTCCCACCAAGAGCTGAAATGGCTGGTCCCTTGATTCTAAACTTCTCAGCCTCCAGAGCTGTGAGAGATAAATGACTTTTATTTAAGCTACCCAGTCTACCGTGTTTTGTTATGACAGAGCAAGCTAAGATAGAACCAAAGGAACAAGCCCAGTCTCTCCCGGTCCTAAGTGATAGAGCAGCGATCTGAATCTATGTTGATATAAATCTCAACAGAATTTAGGCAGAGGGGAGCAAGGAAAGAGGCAGTGAGGGATGGAAGAGGCTGTCTAGGTAAGAGATCAAGAGGCGCTGACTCACAGAGTGGGGATGGGGATAAAAAAAACTGAAGAATCTGAGAGTTGATCACCACAGAAGATATGCAGTGGTGGGTGTGATATGTTAGTGTTGGTCGCTTCAGTTGTGTTTGACTCTGTGCAGACCCCATGGACTGTAGCCCACCAGGCTCCTCTGTCCATGGAATTCTCCAGGCAAAGAGAGGTTTCTAGCTGGTTCAGGTGACTTAGCGACGGTAACAGAAATAACTAAAACTGTGTGTTAGGCTCTGTGCTAAATGTCCCTCCCTGTGTGTCCAAGCCTCACCCATCTTGATTATTTTTTCATAAAATGTATCATACCATGTGAATTACAAATGGGTGTATATGTGTAGATACATAGTTAATAAATAGCCAAGACTATAGCCTAATCAAGAATCAAGGTGACACATTCAAAAAACCCATCACAGGGACCCTGATGGTCCAGTAGTTAGAACTTGGTGCTTTCACAGCTGTGGCCTAGGTTCAGTCTATGGTAGGGGAACTGAGATCTCATAAACCATGCAGCAGTTTCCAAAAAAAAAAAAAGACATCATGGAAATTAGGCAATCTGGCCTTAGAGAGGACCTAGTCCATGGGGTCACTAAGAGTCAGACACGACTGAACGACTTCACTTTCACTTTTCACTTTCATGCATTGGAGAAGGAAATGGCAACCCACTCTAGTGTTCTTGGCAGCAGCAGTTCCCTTTACCTGCATGATCAGCTCAGCGAGTGTAGAGGTCCAAGAATGCCCCAGGGCCTCAGGGAGAAATGTAGAAGTTCCCTGAGGGATTGACTGATACGTTTGCAGAGATGAGGGTATCACTACGTCAGGGGTGAACTGACCCCATAAAGAGGGCCCCAGGGAAGGTTGCCCAAGCCAGAGATGAAAGTAAAGCGGCCTTCAGATTTCAGGTAATGTGCAAGTCAGGAGATCAGCCAGGGAAAAAGGCTCTGGGCTGCACCAGCGGCAGATGCTTCAGGTGAACCTCTGGCTCTTGGACCTGCTTGGGGAGGAGGGAAAAAGAAAGAATGACCCAACGTTGAGCATTTTCCCTGGCAGGTGGGGGTGTGGGGGGTTGAATGAAGTCCTAGAAGATTGCTTGGATCAGGAAGAGACTGAATTACCTTTAATTGGCTCAGCTCCTCAGGCCTCCCAGAGAAATAAAGCAAGCTGCATCCCCCTCTCCTCAAATGTGCTTTGCATCTTCCTCAGACACATAGTGTGTAAACATCTCTCCCGTTTGCTTTGTCTTTCTTGTGGCTTAGCTGGAAAGAATCTGCCTGCAATGCAGGGGACCTAGTTTAGACCCCTGGGTTGGGAAGATCCCCTGGAGAAAGGAGTGGCTACCCACTCCAGTATCCTGGCCTGGAGAATTTCATGGACTGTATAGTCCATGGGGTCATGACTTTCACTTTCACTCTCCTGTCCCGATATCTCTGTTTTCTGTGAATAAGGTGTAGCAGTCCTTACTGTCCCAATAGGATGACTCTTCGGATGACTGTATTAATAATGCTTTTTATTTATTTTATTTAAAAATTTATTTCTTTATTTTTCACTGTAATGGGTCTTCATTGCTGTGAAGGCTTTTCTCTAGTTGCAGTGAGAAGGGGCTCTTCTCTAGTGGTTTTGTGTGGGATTCTCCTTGCAGTGGCTTCTTATTGTTGAGCACAGTCTCTATAGCAGGTGAGCTTCAGTAGTTGTGGCTCCTGGGCTCAATAGCTATGTGGTGCACGGGCTTAGCTGTTCTGAAGCACATGGGATCTTCCCAGATCAGGGATCAAACCTGTGTCTCCTGCTTTGGCAGGTGGATTCTTTACCACTGAGCCACTAGGGCTCAGGGCTGTAATGCTTTTTAGAGACAAGTAGTATTGCAAATCGGGTTTCCAGGCAAGTAGACTCTGAGATGGTTTAAGGTGCAGGATGTTTGTCAAGGAGTGCCCTAGGATTACCTCCTGTGGAAGGGGAGGAAGGAAGTGAGACTGGGCAAAGGGAAGAGAGCTAAGATGGCTTCAGTCCCCCTTCGGGGCTCTGGAACTAGGGTTGTCCCAAAAGGGGCTGAGCAGGTGCCCTCTGCTGCTCAGGCAATACTGAAGGGCCTGACCCAAATCTGCAGACAATGCCCCCAGCCAACCCTCCCTTGAACTGGGATCTCGGCTGTGTTTCAAAGTGTCCATCCCAGGAGATTTAGGATAAGAATGGCTTCGGGCTGGAACCTGACTGCTGCCAGCAGCCCCCCTGGGAATTTTGAGCACCTACCGCTACTACACCCCACAACCTTCATGATCCTTGTGCTTCCTCTGTGGGTCTGGCCTGCTCTTTCCTGGGCACTACCTGGATCATCCTCACTGTGTTCTTCTGACCAAGTCCTGGAGGAGCTACTCACAATGACCTAGGTCTGGGATTCCCAAACCCTTCTGTGGGATACTGATACTAGAGATGCTAGCATGATCTTCACAAGCTGGGTGATATGTACACACAGGTTCATACTCTTCCCCCTTCCTTTGTGTGTGTTTCCAATCCTACTCCTGGGCATATACCCAGAGGAAAACATGGTCTGAAAGGATATATGCACCCCAATGTTCATTGCAGCACTGTTTACAATAGCTAAGACATAGAAGCAACCTAGATGTCCATCGATAGAAATGAATAAACAAGATATAGTACATACATACAATGGAATATTACTCAGCCATTAAAAAGAATGAAGTAATGCCCTTTGCAGCAATGTGAACGGACCTAGAGATTGTCATGCTGAATGAAATAAGTCAGATAGAGAAGGAGAAATATTGTATGACAGCTCTTATATGCGGAATCTAAAAAGAAATGATGTAAGTGAACTTATTTGCGAAACAGAAATAGACTCATAGACTTAGAGAATGAACTTATGGTTGCCATGGGGGAAGAACGGGGTGAGGGGAAGAGATAGGGAATTTGGGGTTGACAAGTACACAGTGGGTATTTAAAATGGATAACCAACTAGATCCTGTTCTATAGTACTGGGGACTCTGCTCAATGTTATGTGGTAGCCTGAATGGGAGGGGAGTTTGGGGGAGAATAGATACTTGTATACGTATGGCTGAGTCCCTTTGCTGTCCACCCGAATCTACCACAGCATTGTTAATAGGCTATACTCCAGTACAAAATAAAAATGAAAAAAATTATCCACAATAACATTATCATCTTTAATAGCATAAACAATAATTCCTTGTGATGAACAAAAACCCAGCGTTCAAATTTCCCCAAAGTCTCTTAAATGCTGTCATTATAATTCATTTGTTTGGATCGGGAATCAAATAATGCCCAATTACTCTAATGGGTTGACAAGTCTCTTGCGTGCCTCCGTGCTCAGTCGCTTCAGCCATGTCAGACTATTTGCGATGCTGTGGACTGTAGCCTGCCAAGCTCCTCCGTCCGTGGGATTCTCTAAGCAAGAATACCGGAGTGGGTTGCCTGTGCTGTCCTCCAGGGGATCTTCCCAACCCAACAGGAACTCGTGTCTTCTGCATTGCAGGCAGATTCCTTACTGCTGAGACATTGGGAAAGCCTGACCAGTCTCTTAAGTCTCTTTAAATCTCTAGTTTCTGCTTCCTCTTTTTTTTTTTCCTTGTAATTTATTTGTTGAAGAAAACTGATCATTTGTCCTGTAGAGTTAGTGACCACACTAATTGAATTTTGCTATTTGCATCCCTAGTGATTGTGTTTAACATGCTTCTGTGTTCCTTGTATTTTAAAGAAAAAAAAATTAGTAAGAAAAATAATGATCTAATGTAATTACCCAAATTAAACTATTTTTATTCCTGAAAAAAAAATCTTCATAATGGAAGATATAAACACATATATCTCCTTAAAGAAAATATGAGCTGGTAATGAGAGGAGGAGGTATGGTGAAGCAGGTGAAAGTCTGGATTCTGAAGTGAGAGTATGTGAGTTTGACTCCAGCACCTACCAGAGGCAGCGACTTGGACAAGTGGCTTTACCTCCATATGCAGTATTCTGCTTCCCAGAACAAGGAGGGTGGGTCTTGACAGATGGGGACAGTGTCCATATCCACGTGGTTGTTTTGTGGAAAAAATATCAAATATGAAGCCCAGGATGTATTTTTTTTCAAAGTTGTACATGTGTGTATACAAGGGCCAACTGAAGAAAATAATTGTATGGACACCTCATTTCTGGGAGACTGTAAAACACATTTCTCTCTGTAGATGAACCTCTGATTTTGGACCAAGAGTGTTCATACACACATGGAGAGAAGCTGACCCTCGGACTGGAATTCTGGGCCACAAGGGGGAATAGATTAGAATCTAATCTTTGTTAGATTCAAACTCACAAAGAAGTGAGTTTCCTTCTTAGGAATAAGAAAAATGAATCTCTGAGCCCTTGGGAAGGATGACTTATGGCCTACAGATGAGAGGGGATGTGAGCAGAGATGCTTCCTCACTAAGGCTATCAACAGTCTGTGAAGCCAGGCTGCAGGTTAAAAGACCTTGGGATGCTGGGGGGCAGCCAAACTCTGGCAAGGAATGAAGAAGCAAAAACGAGAAGCCTCCACTCTCCATCATGAAAATAACAGATGCCAGGACAGTGGCATTCAAAGACTGGTGGGGTCTCAGGGGCTGGCTTGGGGTCATGGCAGAGGCCAGCAGAGAGAAGGTGGCTGAGAATGCTGGTAGCACGATGCATCTCTTGAATCAGAGTCACAAGAATACCCATAGTTTCCTCTGCCCTGCTTCTCTCCCCAGCACTCTTCCCTGCAGAATTACTTATGGTCATGAGAAATGACAGGGAGGCCCTGTTGTGGAGAGCACTGTAGCTGCTGGGAAGAACAAGGCTATTAGATTTTGAAGTGGAGGAACGTTCCCAACTGGACAAGTCATAGAGTGAGCGCTCAAGAAGCATTCAGTCCAAAAAAAAAAAATCATTAAGGGCTTCCCTGGTGGCTCAGTGGTGAAGAATCCACTTGCCAATGCAAGAGATGTGGGATTGGTCCTGGTCCAGGAAGATCCCACATGCCATGGAGCAACTAAGCCCATGCACCACTACTACTGACCTTGTGCTCTAGAGCCAGGAAGCTACAACTACTGAAGCCCGAGCACCCTAGAGCCTAGACTCTACTACAAGAGAAGCCACCACAACAACAAGACTGCACATTGTAATAAAGAGTAGCCCTAGCTTGATGCAATAAAAGAAAGCCCACGGAGCAAAAATGACCCCGCACAGCAAAAAAAAAAAAAAATTATTAAAACTAAATGAATTATAAAAGTTGTGCTTGGTATAAAAAAAATCAGCAATATACAAGCTGCCTGCAGTGGAAGCTCAGAGTCTTAACCACTGGACTGCCAGGGAAGTAATATAGAAGCACAGAGAATCAAAACGAAAGTCTCTCCGCAGAAGTCATGAGTTTGGTGTGAACATAAAGATCTTCCTCATTTGTTCAAACAGCCATGTAACTTTTCATTTTAAGGACCGTGTGAGATTGTTTTTTATCGTTCTAATGCTCCAGTGAGCCCAGCTTCACTTCTAATGCTTCAGAGTGTGTGTGTGAGTGTGTGTATGTGCATGTGTGTTTGCACATATGTGTCAATATTTCCCTTGGACAGATTCCTGCACTGGAATTTCTAGGTCAAGGGACATCCACATTTTAAATAGTGCTGGACAGCATTACACAAAGCCTGTACATTTCAACTGAGTGCTGCCATGCTTTTGCTTCTGCCAATTTAAGTGGTGAAAAAATGTAATCCTTAGCTGTTTTATTTTGCTTGATTAAAAGAATATTATATTTTATCTTTTAAATTGTGGTAAAATACACTTCACAAAATTTACCATATTAATCATTTTTGAGTGTACATTTCTGTGAAATTAAGTTTATGTTTATTGTTGTGTGACCATCACCACCATCCTTCAGCAGAAGTAATTTGCTTTTATCTGATTAATGAGGGGCTTCTCATTTATCCATTGGCTATTGTATTTTTCTTTTTCTCTCTTTCCTCCCTCCATCTCTCCCTTCCTCTTTCTGTTTCTTTCTTTAGCCTCTTTATGATCTTTGCTGATTTTCTAACCTGGCTTGTCCTTTTTTCTTTCTTCTTTTTTTTAAAGAGATGTGTGCTTGTGCTTGCTCAGTGACCAAGTTGTGTCTGACTCTTTTCAACCCCCATGGACTGTAGCCCACCAGGCTCCTCTGCCCGTGGGATTTCCAAGGCAAGAATACTGGAGTGGGTTGCCATTTCCTTCTCCAGGGGATCTTCTGATCAAGGAATAATACCCGAGTCTCCTGCATTGGCAGGCAGATTCTTTATTACAGAGCCACTAGGGAAGCCCTTAAAAGAGATGAGATTTCCATATTACTGGTATCAACTATTTTTAGTTTTCTACAATTTGCTTGGTTCCTTCTATGTTACATTAGTTCTTAATCTTCACATCTTTACAAGTGTTGTTATTCCCATTTTGTAGATGAAGCAGCTAAAGTTTACTGAGTTTCCATGAGATGACTTGCAAAAGTCCATAAGGGAAACAGGTGGCAGAAATGAGATGGAACTCTAGGTCTCTGGCCTTTTTAGTTTGGGGCCAAAGGGAAGCTGCTTGAGGCAGTAAGACTCTGCTAAGGGTCAGGCAGCAGGGGGAGTTCAAAAGACTTCAGGGGGAGGCTGTGGTGAAGGAGTTGGGAGGACCTAGAAGTGGGTGTTTCTAAGTGTGGAGGAAATAAAGAGACAGGCTCCTCTGTTCCTCTACTGCTCTTACAGCATGAAGGGTCACTGCAGGACCTTAGAATTGAGAGTCTTGTGGCTGCTGAGTAGAAGCCAGAGGGTGTGGTCAGGAGGCCCTTTCTGGTGCTAATTCCAGGAAGTTTCTTGTTGTCCCTCTCCCCCATTCAACTCACCATCTAGTGCGGTGGGGTTTCACTTCCTTGTTATCACTTCACTTTTCTTTATCCTCTGCCAGGGCCTGGCCAGGGCCTCCCATCGTCTCTCCTAACTGGTCTTAACACTTCTATTCTGGGTCCCTCCAATCTCCCCTCCCGCCGTGGCCTGGGGGATCCTTCTAAAGGTCACATTTGTCAGCCTGGATGGGAGGGGGCTTTGGGGGAGAATGAATACATGTGTATGTATGGCTGAGTCCCTTGGCTGATCACCTGAACCTATCAACATTGTTCATCGGCTATACCCCAATACAAAATGTTTTTGATGCTAAAGCGCACATTTAATTGTGCAACTCCTTTGCTTAGGACCTGTGGGTGCTCAGCAGTGCCTTGTGGATGGGGGCCAACTCCGCCCAGCGCACAGGCCCTTCACCTACTGGTGACTCTTATCTCTCTGCTTCCCTATCACTTGCTTCCTTTGGTGAGTCCACCAGGCTAAATTCCATGCACTAGGTAACTCTCACTCGTGCCTCAAGGCCTCACCCTGGAATTCTGTTATCCTACTAACTCCTATTCAAAACATAGGGCTCTGTTGCGATAACGTTCAGCTAGGAGGCCCTCCCTGGAGGGAGGGCCCGCTTATGGGCTGCCTTAGATCTTTGTCACATACACTCCACCACCTTGTAATTTTCTTTTTGTCAGTCTGTCTCTTGATCCTGGCTGCACGTAGCATCGCCAGGGCTGCTATTAAAATACTGGTGCTTGGGGAATTCCCTGGTGATCTGGTGATTAAGACTCTCCACTTTCACTTCTGAGGGTGTGGGTTCAATTCCTGGTCAGGAAACTAAGATCTTGCAAGCTACATGGTGTGGCCAAAAAAAAAAAAAAACAAACTGATGCTGGGGCCCCAGAAGGTTCTGAGCTAACTAACCCGTGGTGGGGCCTGGGCTTCAGTAGATTTGGAAGTCCCCCAGGTGAGTCTGATATGCATCTGTGGATGAGAACATTATTCCATCGTGGGGCCAAGAGTCCTGTTAGAGTTATCATTCTAAACTCTTCACTTGGCATTGAAATGCTCATGTATTAATATTTAGTAAGTGTGTTGAAGAAATGAATGCAGAGGTTTCTAGAAGGGGTGCAGGAACCACTGGAGACAAAATACAATGCATACCATACATCTGCTGGGTACCAAGTTAAGGGTTTTTGAGAGGTTTTAGAGAACAACTGGGGCTTCCCTGCTGGCTCAGCAATAAAGACCCATGTGCCAATGCAGGAGGCTCAGGTGCAATCCCTGAGTCAAGAAGATCTCCTGGAGAAGGAAATGACAACTCACTTCAGTATGCTTGCCTGGGAAATCGCATGGAAAGAGGAGTCTGGTGGGCTACAGTCCGTGGGGTTGCAAAGAATCAGACATGAACTTAGTGACTGAACAACAACAACAAGAGAACAATCACTCACCCGTCAGGTAAAAATGCACCAATTATTCAGGTCACTTAACAAAGTGCAGTTTTGTTTAGATTCATAATAAAAATGACATTTAGACTGTTGTCACTTGTGTGTGACCCATCCTTCTTTGGAAGCCTTCTCTCTTCCCCAGGCCTCCTTGAAGTCAAATGCTGCACTGTCAAGAGACCCCAGAGTTCACCTCCCAGAGACTGGTATGTAATTTAAATTTTACTGAAAATGTCCTAAATTTTTCATTACTCGTGGACAATAAAACATGATAAAAAAAACTCCCTGACCAATACCCTGACTTTCCTTCTTCCCCAATAGCCTTCTGTGGTTTCCTTGTCTCTAGTCTCTTTGTCTTGCCTCCCATCTCTGAAAAAAAAATTTCTCTCCAATGTCCAGCAATCCAGCATTTGCCTCTGTCTGCATATTCCACTGAGAAAACCAGAGTCAGAAGTTGGCTGAGTGGTGACCACTCAGTTTCTCCAGCACTCTCCCAGGAGGCCTCAGTTCATCCAGATATATCATTAAGCCCCTTCTGTGAAAAATCAGTCACACAGGCACCATCGCTGTGCCAGGTTTCTGGAGACAAAGAACCATTCACCTCATCACTGAGTCACCCATGTGGATGTAGGGAGGGAAGGAATTGGAGAAGAGGAAGAGGAGCAGAGAATGGAAATATGCCAACATTGGGAAAGCTTCTCCCCACACCAGGTCTGACACAAGCCCAGTGAAAACACAAGGGATGGTTTTCAGTGCTGGCCAAAGTGGCTTCAAGCAGAACTGTAGTTATCAACACCCTTTGGGCAAAGACCACCAGAGACACAGCTGAAGTTGAATTAGTTGGATTTCTTGCTTTTTGCAACTAGGAAGAATGCATACTTTGAGGAATGTGTGTGCCATCTCAGAAAGAGGGTGTTGGGAGGGCTTATTAAAGGATTTGACTTTGTTGTTAGGTGATCTTGGGAGAGGTTTAAGGAAGCAGGGCTTTGCTCTGGACTGACTTTTCAGAAAGTCAGTGTAATTCTGAAATTCTATAAGAGTTTGCTAGGGCCCCATAGACTGGGTGGCTTGAACATCAGAAGTTAAAAATTTCTCATGTTCTGAAGGCCAGAAGTCCAAAATCAAGACATTGGTGGATTTAGTTCCTCCTGAGGCCTCTTTCCTTGGCTCAACGATGGTTACCTTCCTGCTATGGACTCACATGGTTGTCCCTCCAAACCCAAGTGCCCCTGGGTGTCCAAATCTATCATGTGTCCAAATTTCCTTTTCTTATAAGGACAGCAGTCAGATTAGATTTGGACACACCGTGTGTGTCTGTGCTCAGCAGTGTCTGACTCTTTGCAACTCCATGGACTATAGCCCACTAGGTTCCTCTGTCCATGGAAATTTACAGGTATGAACGCTGGAGTGAGTTGTCATTCCATACTCCAGAGGATCTTCCCAATTCAGGGATCGAACCTGTGTCTCTTGCATCTCCTTGCACTGGCAGGTGGATCTTTACCACTAGTGCCACCTGGGAAGCCCAGGACATACCATAACAACCTCCTTTAACACAATCACCTCCTAAAGACACTATCTTCAAATACAGTCACCTCCCGAGGTACTGAGGTATGTACTTCAGCATATGAATTTTAGGGGGACCAAAGTTCACCCTCTAATACATTTTGTTTATAAGGTGGGGAAAATGATGGAGACCAGAGGTGGGATTGGTAAAGAAGCATTAGTCACTCATTCATCAGGATAGGTGATGTTTAGTTCTTTTTGTGGTTTGGATAATACTCACATTTTGTCTGTGTTGTACAGTAATTGTGGAGTGGTCTTGTTTTTGTCTTTATCCATCATAGTCACAGTGTGGCCTTGGCAGATGTTGATATTCTGTCAATTATTTTTGCTCAGCAGAAGACCACAATCTGGCTGTGGATATTGTATAGCAACACCAAGTCCTTGTTGATAGAACCAGGTCAGCTCCTGGCTGTGAGCAGATGTTTCTTCCTTTTTGAGATTTGTGTAGTTACTAAGCCAATGCAGCTTTGGGATGATTGCCACCCTTTCCCACTTAGAAATTCCGGTGCCAAACTTGGGTGACCAAGAGTATGGCAAGACTCTAGCCCCCTTCCAGGAATGCATGGAGCCTGAAGACCGAGAAGTGTAGGGAATCAGTCTTCAGCTGCCCACTTCTAAAACACACCCTGATGGTGGAGTGCCATGCTGGAACTTCTGGGAATTCCTTGGGACTCCACTTCACCTGGTATATTTGTTTTCTGTTACTGTGTAACAAAGGATCTCTAACTCAGTGGCTTAACACAGCACACACTTATCTTGCAGTTTCTCTGGGTCAGGAGTTCAAGCATAGCTTAACTGGATCCTCTCACAAGGCAACAGTCAAGGTTTACCCGGGACTGGCTTCTCAACAGAGGCTCTGTTTCTGAGCTCTTGCAGCCTGTTGGCAGAAATCATTCCCCCATGGCTGTAGGATGCATGGCAACTTGTTTTTCAAAGACACCAAGGGAGAGAGACTCTAGCAAGCTTGTTATTCCATGGATATCACATCCCTCTTGCCACATTCCACTCGTTAGAAGCAAGTCACAGGATAGCCTCTTCTGCCCGTTCTACTCGTTAGACAACAAGTCACAGGTTAGAAGCAAGTTAGGACAGGGGATTAAACAAAAGTATGAATACCAGGAGGCAGCTGTTTGGACCATTTTTGGAAACCTGTCATGTAGTAAGTGACTCAGGACTTAGATGATTGCAGGTTGGTATAGCCAGGCTGGGCAAAGGCACAGAGGTGCAATGGAAGCCATGGCAAATCTTCTGTGTATCCTGAAAGCTTTGCTTTTGAGGAAAGATCTGATTTTGGGGAAAGAACAAAACGATATCCAGGGCATTATTTCTTCAGGTGACATCTATGAAGGGACCAAGACTCACAGGTTGGTGTAAGGAAGCCATTGGTAGGAACACAAAAGAAGAATTTAAGAGTAGGTGGACAGAAGGAGGGTTGCTGGGGTATCAGCTGTACTTGAAGGAGAAACAGAAAGGAGCAGGGAAAGACTTAAAATTGGGTCTCTGACAGTGGGATGTAAGTGGTATGGATCAAGAAAAATGTTCAAGTGAGGGAGTTGAACCAGAAACAAAAACTTTCTGCAGAGGCAGAGAGCAGGCTACAGGGATCTTTAGTATCTCCTTCCTGACCATGAAGGGGAAGCAAGGAAGACCTTCAGCCCAGATGCCTTTAGAAGGTAAGTGAGGACCAGGCCATCCCCACCTGCTGGTCACCAGGTCAAAGGTAGTACCCTAGAGTGATGGGGGACAATGTATGTAGGGTAGATGTGATTCTTCTGAACTTTTGAACACAGAATGACTTGTGGAATAAATCCTCTGTAATGATGGGTCTTGGGCTTCCCAGGTGGCACTAGTGGTAAAGAACCCACCTGACAATGCAGGAGACATGAAAAAAAAAAAAAAAAAAGATGTGGGTTCGATCCCTGGGTTGGGAAGATCCCTGGAGGAGGGCATGGCAACCCACTCCAATACTCTTGCCTGCAGACTCCCATGGACAGAAGAGCCTGGTGGCCTACAGTCCATAGAGTCAGACATGACTGAAGCACCTTAGCACGCATTCAGTGATGGGTCTAACAAAGGCAGGAAGTCCCACTAAAAAAGTGTTGGAACCAAACAAATTTATCTATATACCAGATGTTTCAAATTCAGTGTCTGACCATATCCTGGGCCATGAAACAAATCCCAGTAAATTTAAAATATTTTAAATTATACTTAGTTTGTTCTCTGATTATAATGGAGTTAGATTGGAAATCAACAACAACAAAATACCTAGGAGAAACCCATAACTTGGAAATTAAATAACATTCTGCTAAACTATCCATGATCAAAAAACAAAAAAAATCAACAAGGAAATCAGAAAGTATTCCCAACAGTATGGTAATGAAAATAAAGCTTTTCAAAATCTGTGGAATGCAGCTAAAGTAGTGCTTCAAGGGAAATTGATAGCTGTAAATAATTATATTAGAAAAGGAGAAAGTTTAAAAGTCAATGATCTGGACTTCCTCGTGGTCCAGTGGCCAGGACTCTCCATACTCCCAATGCAGGGGACCCAGGTTCCATCCCTGGTCAGGGAGCTAGATCCCACATGCTGCAACTAAGACCCTGAGCAGCCAAATAAATATTTTTTAAAAAGTCAATGGTCTAAGGTTCCACCTTAAGAAGTTATTAACAGAAAAAGAAGAGAAAAGTAAATCCAAAGTAAGTAGAAGGAAGGACATAATAAAGGTAAGAGTAGGGAGAAGGCAATGGCACCCCACTCCAGTACTCTTGCCTGGAAAATCCCATGGACAGAGGAGCCTGGTAGGCTACAGTCCATGGGGTCGCTAAGAGTTGGACACGACTGAGCGACCTCACTTTCACTTTTCACTTTCATGCATTGGAGAAGGAAATGGCAACCCACTCCAGTGTTCTTGCCTGGAGAATCCCAGGGACGGGGGAGCCTGGTGGGCTGCAGTCTATGGGGTCGCACAGAGTCGGACACAACTGAAACGACTTAGCAGCAGCAGCAGAAATCAAAAGAATAGAAAAGAGACTTTTCTTTTCCAAAGAGACTGGGCTTCCCTGGTGGCTCAGATGTAAAGAATCTGCCTGCAGTGCAGGAGACCCAGGCTTGATCCCTGGGTGGGGAAGATATTCTGGAGCAGGGGATGGCCACCCACTCCTGTATGTTTGCTTGGGAAATCCCAAGGACAGAGGAGCCTGGCTGGCTACAGTCCATGGGGTCACAAAGAGTCCCACTGGACAGAATGACTAACACTTTCACTCTCACTCAGAAAAGAGACAAGAGAAAATTAACAAGCTCAATCATGTTTTCTGACACATTATTCCCCTCCCCCTTCCTTCTAGTCACAGCACATTGGATGAGAATTCATTTGGAGTGGGGGAAAGAGTATGAAATAATAGTTAATTCCTTCCTTTGGAGTTCTTGATGCTTGTACCTCACAACCAGAGAGAACTTTTTTGCCAGTAGGTGGCGGCACTGTCACCTTGAAAATCGGGACAGGCTGTCTTCTGGGTCGGCTTGGGGACCAAAAATAGCCTGGGGCTGAAAGGAAGGCATCATTTCAAGATGAAGTGAAGTCGCTCAGTCGTGTCCGACTCTTTGCAACAGCATGGACTGCAGCCTACCAGGCTCCTCTGTTCATGGGAGTTTCCAGGCAATAGTACTGGAGTGGATTGCCATTTCTTTCTCCAGGGGATCTTCCCACCCCAGGGATCGAACCCAGGTCTCCCACATTGTAGACAGACGGTTTATCGTCTGAGCCATCACTTCAGTTCAGTCGCTCAGTCGTCTCCGACTCTTTGTCTGAGCCATGCTGCTGCTACTGCTGCTAGGTCGCTTCAGTCGTGTCCGACTCTGTGCGACCCCAGAGAGACAGCAGCCCACCCGTCCCTGGGATTCTCCAGGCAAGAACACTGGAGTGGGTTGCCATTTCCTTCTGCAATGCATGAAAGTGAAAAGTGAAAGTGAAGTCGGGCAGTCGTGTCAGACTCTTAGCGACCCCATGGACTGCAGCCTACTAGGCTCCTCCGTCCATGGGATTTTCCAGGCAGGAGTACTGGAGTGGGGTGCCATTGCCCTCTCCATGTCTGAGCCATAGGAGAAGTCAATTCTAGAAAGCAAATCCTCACTTTTAGAACAGGGAAGTTAGAGATTATACACGCACAAACACACATGAAACAATTCCTAAGCCGAAATCCCCGTGGAGTCAAAGTTTGAAACATTTGTCCATTAAAAGTTGGGTTTTCTGGGGGACTCCCCTGGCGGTCCAGTGGTTAGGACTCCAGGCTTCTAATGCAGGGTGTTTGGGTTACATTCCTGGCTGAGGAACTAAGACAAAGCTTGCCACAAGGGTGAGGCTACCCCCAAAACAAAACAAAAGAACCCCAAAACAACCCCCCTCCCCCGCTTAATTGTAGGTGGGAACCTGAGGCTAAGAAATCTCCTCCCATTGTGTGCAAATCAGGGCCACCCTCTCCTCGACCTCCATTCTAAATTTCCATCAGATTTCCCAAACGCACGTAATGGTCCGGGACTTAAAACAATTAAGATCCCCTGCCTATGAATGCGCTATTAAACACCACTAAGAAGTTAGTGGCTCAGACAGTGAAGCGTCTATCTGCAATGCAGGAGACCTGGGTTCGATCCCTGGGTTGGGAAGATCCCTTGGAAAAGGAAATGGTAGCCCACTCCAGTATTCTTGCCTAGAAAATCCCATGGATCCCGGAGGCTGGTAGGCTACCCTCCATGGGGTCGCAAAGAGTCGGACACGACTGAGTGACTTCACTTTCACTTTTACAAGAAGTTAATCAAGCAGGAGTCTGGGCTGTCACGGGAGGTGGAGTACCCTCAGGCCTTGGGTGGGAGGTGGGAGAGGCCAGTTGCTTTTATAATTTTTTTTTTTTCCTCCAGGGCCCCTGCTGTGAAAAGCCCCTTGGGGAGTTTGGAGTGGAAAATGTGCAGACCTACTGTGTGCATCTTGCTAAGTCGCTTTAGTCGCCTCTGACTCTTTGTGACCTCATGGACTGTGGCCTGAAAGGCTCCTTTGTCCATAGGATTCTCCAGGAGTGGGTTGCTATGCCCTCCTCCAGGGGTTCTTTCCAAACCAGGGATTGAACCTTTGTCTCTGGTGTCTCCTCCTTTACCACTAACGTCACCTGGGAAGCTCTACGGAGGTGCTTTTCCTAAATGTCCTCATTTAATCTTTGCAGTAATCCTTTTTATTACCCCTCCAAATCCCTTAAGAAGGCACTTAATGGAGTGCTTGCTGGCTTTCGTGGTTCCGGGTTTTAAGTGAATGCACACACTGATTATTCCCCTCTTTTACACACACACAAGACTTCGGTGCGATTCCCTTCGTTTAAATGAACTTGCCTTTAAAAACAGCCTTTCATTTATTTCTTTGGTCTATTTCTTTCCAACAAGAGTCACCCTCAGGATTGGCAGCAGGAACGTAGACAGGACAAGAGGCAGTACGATTTACGTTCGAATTTAGAAGACAGTCATGGAATCTTACTTTTCCCTTCTGTCCGGCTCACAAGGTGTCGGGCGGCCAGGGCTGGGTTTGGGCGGGAGATGACGGGCCAGAGCTCCCGAGACCGACTCCGCGCAGGGCTGGTGGGCGGCAGAGCGGTTGAGTGGGGTCGGGATTTAGCCCCTCCTGGCAGCCACCCGGCTAGCCCCAGCCCCGCCCGGAGGCGGCCGCGCCAACCGTGAAGGGAGCCGGCGAGAGGCTCCCCGGATCCCTAGTGCGCCACGGCCGGCGCTCGGCGAGTCCGCAGCCTCTAGGTCGCCGACTAGTTGGGCTGGGCAGCCACTGGTGAGTCCTTCCTTGCCTCTGCGTCCCGGGCCTCGGAGTCGCCGAGAGGAGGATGAATCCCTGGAGCTGGTTCCTGCTGCTAACCCTCTGCCTCCGGCCCGTGAGCTCAGCCCCTTCGCGCGGCGCGCCCGCCTCTGCCAACTGCGAGCTCCAACCCCCAAACAAGGCGCTCAGTAGGCGCGGACGCTGCAGCCTCCTGGCACCTCCCGGGGGGTGGGGTGGTTACCTCCCATCCTTGCCAAACTCCGCGCTCTCGGACCCCGATCCGACTCGGCAGGCCAGGCTCCCACCTGCCTTGGCGGTGCCTCCTAGCTCGCACTTCTCGCCGCGACCCCCGGTTCCCCTTTCCGGCGGGGCGCAGCCCTCTGGACACATGAGACTCTGTCCCCCAGCCCCGCCGTTTGTCAACCGAAGGGAGTCTCGGGCCAGAACTCCTGAGTCTCGCCAGCCTGCTTCGCTGGAGACTGGGGCTCGAACCCGCGAAGACCCGATGGGCCCGGAACTTGGGCTCATTTACTTTGAAGTTTGATCTGCCCGCTCTTACCTAGAGTTTCATTTCTGCTCTTACAGAAATGGTAACAAGCCCGCAGCAATAGCTTGATTTAACCTTTGTCTATTCAGTGCCTGAGTGAGGAGGAGTTTGGAGGCTTCTCTTATAGCTCAGTTGGTAAAGAATCCGCCAGCAATGCTGGAGACTCCGGTTCGATTTCTGGGTCAGGAAGATCCCCTGGAGTAAGGGAAAGGGTGTTCTGGCCTGGAGAATTCTATGGACAGTCCATGGGGTTGCAAGGAGTCAAACACCACTGAACGACTTTCACTTTAACTTAGGAGGGATTTGGGAGAACTGGAGTCATCCCCCTGATTTACTGATATAGGAACCTGAGGCTCACAGAGGGAGAGCTTTCCAGGAGAGACCGGGTCTGACACGCACTGTGCGCCTCCTTAGAACTTGGCATCAGCGTTTTGCGGTGAGCGGAAGCTAGGTGAGAGAGGCCGAGTCACCTGCTCGCGGAAACCCCGTAGGTCTGGCGTCTCCGGCGCTGGACCTCTTTCGAGGAGAGCGTTCCCTTTTCATGATCAGTTTTCTTACTCTCGAAATTTTCTGCCTATCTAAAGTCCCTCTCTTATGAGCGGTGTGGAAGTTGAATTTTGCCAGTTTGCATCAGTGGTTTCAGTCTCTGTGAAGCCCTGGAGTGGTGGGTAGTCGTAGACCTTGCGCCCTCGGAAGCCCTCCTTCTGTGATTCCTGCGCAGCATCAGAGGTCGCGTGATTTTATTCATTGTCCTAACCACAGCGAGGGAGAGGGTGACCTCACTGAGCCATTCCTGGCGAACGGGTTGCCCAGGAAGCCACACTGTGTTCCTTATAACGCCCTGGGCTAGGGACGTTGGGAGGCTGTCCATCTAGTGGAGATCAGTCAGTCAGTGGCAAGGCTGTTTGATCACCTGCAGGCTGTAGAGAGCGATGTGTGAAAGGTTGTTGCTGAATCACACGAAGACACCGGGATTCTTGGCCCCCGGAGGAGAAGAATTCAATCCGGAGCCAGAGACGAGGCTTGATCGCTCAGAGCTTTTGTGTAATACAGTTTTATTAAAGTATAAAGGAGATAGAGAAAGCTTCTGACATGGGCATCAGAAGGGGGCAGAAAGAATACCTGCTTGCTAGTGTTAACAATGAGGTTATATAATCCAAAGAATGTCTGGAGGTTGTAAAGACCTCATCAGACCTACTCCCATAATTTACATTTTAAGATAACAGAAGGTTGAATCCAAAGACTGTCCTTAGGCAGGATACATTATTGTTATATAATCCTAAGGAATGTGGAGAAAGAAAAAAAGTTTGTCCTTTCTTCCTCCTTGAGAATTCCAGACCCCTCTCTCCTTGGGGACCCCTAGACTCCCTATCAACCTGCCTAGGAACTGACTCTCTCATTCCCCCCTTTTCTTTTAGAAGAATTATGTTGCCTAGGTTACAGGGGCCTCATTCTCGTTCCATAACTGCTTCCGAGCTGACAAGGGGCGTTATCCCTAAATTGGTGAGGCAACATATTCTCCTAATCCTCATATTGAGGATATCTGATCCAGGGGCCCCAAATAGTTGTTGGAGGAAGCTACAGCAGTAGCAGGAGTTTGAGCAACCATTTGTAACTTAGAAGCTTTCATGCGGCTAGAAACAAATCCAGTTATACAATTACAGATGCAGGCAACATAGTCATTAAAACAAGTTAAAATCGAAATTAAAAGTCACATTATGTCCATAGTTGAAGTAAAAAGTGTTGCACCAGTCCATTTTAGGGTCGGTAGATGTCATCAGATGAAGAAGAGGCATTGCATGTGATTGTTGTCGAAGGTATTCACAGACTTGGAGAAAGTCTTTTCCTTGAAGTGGGGATGTCCACCACGGGAAGCCTTCCACTGACGAAGAGGGGAGCGCTCCGCAGACCCAGCAGTTAGACCGATTGTGGAATGCAGCATAGGAGTGAAGCCCAGAACAGGAAGACATTGTCTTGAGGATCCAACGGCAGACTCAGGATTTTTGGAGTCAGCAGTAGACTCACATAGATTATCAGGCCCATCCGCTGCCCTTTGCTTAACTCTAGAGCTCGGGTCAGAGCCACAAGCTCCGCTAACTGAGCACTGGTTCCCTGGGGGAGAGATTTTGCTTCCAAAACCTGTTCAGCAGTCACCACTGCATAACCTGCTTTACGCTTTCCATCCCGAACAAAAGAACTGCCATTTGTAAATATTTCCATGTCAGGATTGTCTAATGGGGTATCCTTTAGATCCTCCCGAGCTGCATAGTTCAAAGTCAGGAATTGAGAACAATCGTGATCAGGTGTTTCATTTTCCTTCTCAGGAAGGAAAGTGGCAGGATTTAAATTTCCACAAACTTTAAGCTTAGTTACTGGTCCTTCTAACAACAATGACTGATACTTAAGAAGCCTACTGTCTGTCATCCAAATATTAACCTTAGAATTTAAGATTCCACTCACATCATGAGAAGTCAGTACAGTAAGTTTTCATCCATTAATTATTTTTAAAGCTTCAGGTGCTAATAAAGCTGCTGCCCCAATTACTCTTAGGCAGTGGGACCACCCACGTGAAACTACATCTAATTCTCTGCTTAGATAAGCAATAGGTTGCTGGTGAGGCCCTCGGGGTTGTGTCAAAACTCCCAATGCCACACCTTTTCTTTCAGTGACAAACAAATTAAATTCTGACCCTGTGGGCAAGCTCAGAGCTGGAGCTTGCAGGAGAGCAGTCTGAAGAACCTTAAAAGCCTTTTGAGTTTCTGGAGACCAAACCAGTTTGTCGGTTTGGGCCTGCTGAGTTTCAGCTATAAGTTTATATAAAGGCCGGGCAAGTTCCCCTTAACCCGGAATCCAAATGCGACAGTAACCTGTGATTCCCAAAAATCCTCTCAATTGTCTTAAAGTCATAGGCAGGGGGTGATTTAGTATAGGTTTAATTCTCTCAGGGCCTATGTATGGCCCTAGTCCCTTCTGATATGATTAGGCCCAGATATCTAACCGATTGTTGACAAAGCTGAGCCTTTTCTCTTGATGCCTTGTAACCACAGTCTGCCAGGAAGTTTAAGAAATCTTCTGAGGCTCTCGAACAAGCTTCCTCTGTCTCAGCACAGAGCAAAATATCATCTACATATTGTAACACCACTGCTTCAGAGCTATTAAAGTTTTGTAGATCCCGTGACAAACTTTGTCCGAATAAATCACAAAATCCCTGGGGCAAAACTGTCCAGGTTAACTGAGAAGCTGGCTGCATAGGGTCTTCAAAGGCAAATAGAAATTGACTTTCTTCCGCCAAAGGCAATGAATAGAAGGCATCCTTTAAATCAATTACTGGGAAATATTTGGCCCGTTCAGGAATTTCAGACAATAGAGTATAAGGATTAGGCACCACAGGGTGTAAAGGAACTACACCCTCATTTATTATTCGTAAATCTTGAACTAGTCTCCATTTACCATTCGATTTCTTTATACCCAAAATAGGAGTGTTGTAAGGACTGTTACAGGGAATTAATAGTCCCTGCTCCTTTAAATTTTCGATGATGGATTTTAACCCTTCCTTAACTTCAGGTTTCAGTGGATACTGCTTCTTATGTGGAAATACATGTGGGTCTTTGAGCTTAACAACTACAGGAATAGCATTTTGTGCTCGACCCACAGATTTTCCATCAGCCCATACTCTAGGATTTACATTTTGTTCAACTAAAGGGAGAGAAAGGAAGGGCTCCATATTCATGAAAACAGAGGCATGGACTTTGATCAGTATATCCCTTTCCAAAAGGGGTGAGGGAGATTCTGGCACGATCAGAAACTCGTGTGAAAACAGCACAGAATCCCAGTTGCAAGATAAAGAATAACTGAAATAATACCTTTTGGCTCATCCAGACAGTCCCATTGTGGAAGCAGATCGGGAAGAAAGTGGGCCAGGGGCTTCAGTAAGCACAGAATAAGTTGCCCCAGTATCTAAAAGGAAATCAACGGATTGGCCCCCCACAATTATTAATACCCGGGGTTCCTCAGGTGTAATTAGGACGGGAGCTTGTGTGGGGACCCCCTGGGCACCTTCAGTCCTGATTGTCTTGAGAGTCCGACCCCGGAGACCTACGCCTCTGGGGGCAGTCTCTTTTCCAGTGTGGTCCTTTGCAGACTGGACATGGAGCCGGGGTGGGGGTGGGGGGGGGGGCGGCTTAGATGCCTGAGGGCAATCCCGCTTGAGGTGCCCCTCCTTTCCACAGAAATAGCAAGCCCATCCCTTTTCACCTAGGCCCCTCTGGGCATTTTTCTCAGGCTGTTTAAGGACGTTTTTCATAGCCATGGTGAAGGCTTCTGCCTTTTCCTTTGTCTTTTTTTGCCTTTCTTTCTTTTCCTCATATTCCCTACCATAATAGACTGTCTGAGCCAGTTGTAACAGAGTATCTAAAGACTGATTTGGTCCATACGCCTGTTTTAATAGCTTACGGAGGATATCTGGAGCCAACTGAGTGAGAAATCTATCCTTTAAGATCACTTTTCCCTCTTCACTTTCGGGATCAATCTCAGTGAATCTGTGAAGGCCTTCTCTCAGTCTATCTAGGAATTTACCAGGAGCTTCCTTCTCCTGTTCTATGTCTGCCAATTTGCCATAGTTTAAAGGCTTAGAACATGCCTGCCTAAGTCCTTCAAGAATACATCTAATAAAATGACTCTGATCCCATCTTCCTTTAGCTGTGTTGTAGTCCCAGTCTGGTTCTATAGTTGGGACCGCCTGATTCCCAGTGGGGAGGGCCGCTATCTCGTTCTCCCTCTTCCCTACTGATTCATTACCAAGCCATTCATCTCCATAAGCAACCGCTTTTCCCAAAACTCGAGTCTTTGACTTGGGAGTCAGCGTTTGTCCCAAGATATACATCATATCCTTCCAAGTGAGGTCATAAAGCAGAGTAACACCTTTAAAAGCTCTAATATATTTTTCTGGGTCCTCTAAATAGTCTCCCAGATCCTCCTTGATTCTATGTATTTCTTGATAAGAGAAAGGCTTATTAACTCTCACAGACTGATTATTTCTCCCGGTCGGTGTTTCATAAAGAGGCAACAGCTTGTGTGGCTGTTCCTCAGTCTCTCCGGCTGCTCTGCGCATATGATCCCAGGGATAGATTGGAGAAACCTGTTTTTCCTCTTCTCTTTGTCTCCTGTCCTCCATCTCATCTTTTACTTGGATGGTCTGAGTTTCTACTGAAACCAGAGTAGTCTGAGGTCGTACTGAGACAGGAGATGTAAAGGAGGGAGCTGAAGGTTTCACGCCCAAATCTATACCCTTAGGACAGAAGTCTGGCATATTTCGCTGAGAGAAAAAGGGCAACACATATGCTACTTCTACCCATTTCCCTTGTTCCTTACAGAACCGGTCTAATTGTAGAACAGTATTATACTTAAGAGACCCTCCAATTGGCCACCATTCGCCATCCTCCAATGGATACCGTGGCCATGCAGTATCACATAGGAAGACCAGGTGTGTCTTCTTTAAGCCCTGGGGATCAAATCTATCCCAGTTTTTCAGGATACAGTTCAAAGGAGTGAGGCTGGAATTGTTAGCTCCCATCTGTAAGAGAGAAAAAAAGCGACCAGCGCCATTTTTCTACCAGAGGCGTCCCTCCCTGCTCTAGATGGGGGTGTAGACAGACGTTACACCAAAAGCTTTTCCTTCCTGGTCGGACTTAGTCTGTCCCTTACTGATGCAGGCGCCATACTCGTCCCTTCCGGTTCTACCACCGAGATGGGGTGGGGATGTACCAGGGGTAGACTTGATAGCATCCCTACTTGACGTCCAGCTCTTCACTTTTAACCTTGCTTGCCTCTGATGTCACCCAGGGTGAGTCAGAGTAACCTTCTGGAATGCCTCCCAAGCTAAGACTACTAGGGGAAACATTCATCACCTGAGTGCCTGTGCAGAACCCTGAGTTTTCCTGACTACAATAAGACCGACACGAACATAAAACTGAGGTGTTCTTTCCAAGCATCACCACACCAGTATAACAGCCTCCTCTGATCCACTAAGAGCCCGCATTACCAAAGGAAAAAAAACCCATCGCAGTCCAATCTGAGTAACCTTTAACCTCAGAGATGTTCTGGGACCTAGAGCTCCATCTAGCTTCTGAACTTTCGATTCCCAGAGAGGCTAGGCGCTTTATTGGCTACCAATCCAAGTTTGGGACCTAAGCCACAGTACACAATAACAGTATAGATCACAAGTCCCTTGAAAGTCAATGATCCAATAGATTAGGTTAGTACTTCTAATTCCCAAGGAGTTATGAAATGGTCAAAGAGACTGAAAAGTTTGACGGAGAAAGGAGAGTTCGGTCCACACGCTTTGCCCATTTCTGTTCCCGAAGGAGACATTGGGTGCCTCTTGGCATTGGCAGGTCGGTATAACGCCCCAACAGGTTTCTGCCATAAGCCGTATGAGATCACCATGGAACCACAGAGCAGGGCTCCTTACTTGCTTCACACAGGGCATGCCATTCATTCACACAAGCACACCGTAGAGTTAGTAAAGCACAGCAGAAAACGTGTTCGCTAAGAGAACAAAGAACTAAAGCTCCAAGCATCCTTACCTTGTCCTGAAGCATCCTGGACAAGCCCCCAAGATGAAAGGTTGTTGCTGAATCACACGAAGACACCGGGATTCTTGGCCCCCGGAGGAGAAGAATTCAATCCGGAGCCAGAGACGAGGCTTGATCGCTCAGAGCTTTTGTGTAATACAGTTTTATTAAAGTATAAAGGAGATAGAGAAAGCTTCTGACATAGGCATCAGAAGGGGGCAGAAAGAATACCTGCTTGCTAGTGTTAACAATGAGGTTATATAATCCAAAGAATGTCTGGAGGTTGTAAAGACCTCATCAGACCTACTCCCATAATTTACATTTTAAGATAACAGAAGGTTGAATCCAAAGACTGTCCTTAGGCAGGATACATTATTGTTATATAATCCTAAGGAATGTGGAGAAAGAAAAAAAGTTTGTCCTTTCTTCCTCCTTGAGAATTCCAGACCCCTCTCTCCTTGGGGACCCCTAGACTCCCTATCAACCTGCCTAGGAACTGACTCTCTCATGTGGATGGGTTGGGTCCTCAGGGGATGCTGAGATTGTAGTCAAGCTCTGGAATCTAGCCTCCCATCCTGTGTGGCTGCTTCCTGGTACATTCTGGAAGGACTGTGGCTTGAGAGCTGGCTTGGTTTTCAACTTTTGTTAATCATTAGGGAGATCTTCTGAGCCAACATCAGCCAAAAACAAGGCAGGCTTGACCCAGAGCACAGCACAGGTTGTTATTATTGTTCAGTTGCTCAGTCGTGTCCGACTCTTTGTGACCCCATGGACCGCAGTACACCAGGCTTCCCTGTCCTTCACTGTCTCCCAGAGTTCTCTAAAACTCATGTCCATTGAGTCAGTGAAGCCATCCAACCGTCTCACCCTCTGTTGCCTGCTTCTCCTCCTGCCTTCAGTCTTGCCCAGCATCAGCGTCTTTTCCAATGAGTTGGTTCTTCTCATCATGTGGCAAAGTATTAGAGCTTCAGCTTTAGCATCAGTCCTTCCAATGAATATTCAGGATTGATTTCCTTTAGGATGGACTGGTTGGATCTCCTGGCAGTCCAAGGGACTCTCAAGAGTCTTCTCCAGTGTCACAGTTCGAAACATCAATTCTTTGGCAGTCAGCCATCTTTATGAGCTTTCTTCTTTCCTTATCAATACTCAAACACAACTCTGGAGTTCTTTACTACACCTGCTGGAGTCTGTGCCACTTACTGTTTCTCCCTACAGATATCCACATGTTCCCATTCTTCTAGCTGGGCTTTGCTCAAATTCTCTCAAGAAGATCCTTCAGGATTACCTATTAAAAATTATGTCATCTCCATCCCTCCACCCACATGCCCTCTTATCTGCTTTTCCAACTAATCTTTTTTGACTTAAAAAATTACTTATTTTTAATTGATTGATGATTGGTTTATAATATTGGTTTGATGTCTGTTATACATCAACATGAATTAACCATAAGTGTACATTTGTCCCCTCCCTCTTGAATCTCCCTCCCACCTCCCGCCCATTCCCACCTCCCTAGGTTATTACAGAGCCCCCGTCTGAGTTCCCTGAGTCATACAGCAAATTCCCATTGGTATCAACTTACATGTGTTAGTGTATATGCATTCATGCTATTCTCTCCATTTATCTCACCGTGTCCCTCTTCTCCCCCAGCCTTGCCTATAAATCTGTTCTCTATGTCTCTGCCTCCACTGTTGCTCTGCACACAGATTTGTCATTACCATCCTTCTAGATTCCATATATGTGTTAATATATGACATTTGCTTTTCTCTTTCTGACTTACTTCACTCTGTATAATAGGCTCTAGGTTCATCCACCTCATTAAAACTGACTCAGATGGGCTCCTTTTTATGGCTTAGTAGTGTTCCATTGTATATATGTACCACAGCTTCTTTATCCATTCATCTATTGATGGACATCTAGGTTGCTTCCATGTCTTGGCTATTGTGAATAGTGCTGCAATGAACATTGGGGTACATGTGTCTTTTTCAGTTTTGGTTTCTTCAGGGTGTATGCCTGGAAGTGATATTGCTGGGTCATACGGTGGTTTTATTTCTAGTTTAAAGGAATCTCCTTACTGTCCTCCATAGTGGCTGTATCAATTTACATTCCCACCAGCAGTGTAGGAGGGTTCCCTTTTCTCCACACCCTCTTCAGCACTTGTTTTTGGATTTTTTTGATTATGGCCATTCTTAGGCTCCAGAATCACTGCAGATGGTGATTACAGCTATCAAATTGAAAGATGCTTGCTTCTTGGAAGAAAAGCGATGACAAACCAACACAGCATATTAAAAAACAGAGACATTACTTTGCCGACAAATGTCTGCATAGTCAAAGCTATGGTTTTCCAGTAGTCTTGTATGGATGTGAGAATTGGACCAGGCCAAAGAACTGATGCTTTTGAACTGTGGTGTTAGGGAAGATTCTTGAGACTTCCTTGGACTGGAAGGAGACCCAACCAGTCAATTGTAAAGGAAATCAGTCTTGAACGTTCATTGGAAGGACTGATGCTGAAGCTGAAGCTCCAATACTTTGGCCATCTAATGGGAAGAACTGACTCATTGGAAAAGACCAATTTTCCAAATGGTCTTGGGATGTTGGGAAATACTGAAGGCAAGAGGAGAAAGGAACAACAGAGGATGAGATGGTTGGATGTCATCACTGACTCTATGGACATGAGTTTGAGCAAGCTCTGGGAGTTGGTGAAGCCTGGCATGCTGCAGTCCATGGGGTCTCAAAGAGTTGGACATGACTGCGCAACTGAACTGAACTGAACTGATTCTATCTGAGGTGAAGTGATATTTCATTGTAGTTTTGATTTGCATTTCTTTAATAATGAGTGATGTTGAGCATCTCTTCGTATGATTGTTAGCCATCTGTATGTCTTCTTTGGAGAAATATCTGTTTAGGTTTTTTGCCCACATTTTGACTGGATTGTTTGTTTTCCTGATATTGAGTTGTATGAGCTGCTTGTATATTTTGGTTGTTAATTGTCAGTTGTTTCATTTGCTATTATTTTCTCCCATTCTGAGGGTTGTCTTTTCACCTTGTTTATAGTTTCCTGCTGTGCAGAAGCTTTTAAATTTAATTAGGTCCTATTTATTTGTCTTTGTTTTATTTCCATTGTTCTAGGAGGTGGGTCATAAAAGATCTGGCTATGATTTATGTCATATAGTGCTTTGCCTATGTTTTCATCTAAGAGTTTTATAGTTTCTGGTCTTATATTTAGGTCTTTAATCCTTTTCGAGTTTATATTTGTGTATGGTGTTAGGAAGTGTTCTAATTTCATTCTTTTGCGTGCAGTTGTCCAGTTCTTCTAGCACCACTTATTGAAGAGACTGTCTTTTTCCCATTGTATATTCTTGTCTCCTTTGTCAAAGATAAGGTGACCTTATGTGCGTGGGTTTATCTCTGGGCTTTCTATTCTGTTCCATTGGTCTATATTTCTGTTTTTTGCCAGTTCCATACTGTCTTGATGACTGTAACTTTGTAGTATAGTCTGAAACCAGGTAAGTTGATTCCTCTAGCTCCATTCTTCTTTCTCAAGGTTGCTTTGGCTATTCGAGGCCTTTTGTATTTCCAATGAATTGTGAAATTTTTTGTTCTAGTTCTGTGAAAAATGCCATTGGTAATTGGATAGGGATTGCATTGAATCTGTACATTGCGTTTGGTAGTATAGTCATTTTCACAGTATTGATTCTTCCAACCCAGGAGCATTGAATATCCCTCCATCTGTTTATGTTATCTTTCCAATTTAATTTTTCTCTGTAACCACCATCTGATGAAAACTTTTGCTTCTTGTACCCACCCTGCCACCCCCAATCTTCACCAGGGTAAGAATTTTTGTCCGTTGTTTTGCTATTGCATCCCCAGTGCATACAAGAGTACTTGGCCATGTGGATGCATGCTCAATAAATATTTGTTGAGTGAAAAGGGCAAACTAAAGCCAACTTATTTTTTAAATTTAATTTTTAAATTAATTAATTAATTTGTGTTCCTCTGGTCATAGTTGTGTCATGAGGGATCTTTGCATATCATCTGCATATCAACCTCAGATATGCAGATGATACCACTCTAATGGCAGAAAGTGAAGAGGAACTAAACAGCCTCTTGAGGGTGAAAGAAGAGAGTGAAAAACATGGCTTGTACTGCAACATTAAAAAAACTAAGATTATGGCATCCGATCCCAATACTTTATGGTAAATAGAATGGGAAAATGTGGAAGCAGTGTCAGATTTTCCTTTCTTGGGCTCCAAAATCACTTTGGATGGTGATTGCAGCCATGAAATTAAAAGACGCTTGCTCCTTGGAAGGAAAGCTATGACAAGCCCAGACAGCATATTAAAAAGAAGAGACATCACTTTGCAGACAAAGGTCTGTATAGTCAGAGCCATGGTTTTTTCAGTAGTCATGTAAGGATGTGAGAGTTGGACCATAAAGAAGGCTGAGCACCAAAGAATTGATTCTTTTGAATTCTGGTGCTGGAGAAGACCCTTGGGAATCCCTTGGACAGCAAGGAGATCAAACCAGTCAATCCTAAAGGAAAACAGCCCTGAATATTCATTGCAGAGACTGATGCTGAAACTCAAGCTCTAATACTTTGGTCTCCTGGTGCCAACAGCCAACTCATTAGAAAAGACCCTGATGCTGGGAAAGAATGAAGGCAGGAGGAGAAGGGGATGACAGAGGATGAGATGGAAGATAACATCACTGACTCAATGGACATGAATTTGAGCAAACTCTGGAAGACAGTGAAGGACAGGGAAGCCTGGTGTGCTGCAGCCCATGGGGTCACAAAGAATCAGACACAACTTAGTGACTAAACGACAACACAAAGCTGATTTACTTCAATATAATTGCAACTGGTCTCCTGAAGGGTCCTCTTGGAAAAGAGGAGATATCTCAGGTACAGGAGCTGGGATGGGAGGAGCTGAGTCGGGCTGTGGCTTAGGGTCTTAGCTCATAATATACAAGCTGTCATGGTGTGCCTTTGTTTCAGTGCATGGATTACACATGTGTGTGTTTAAGATCTTTGGTGAGTCAGTCAACAGAACTTCTTGTGTCTCTATCATCCATGGATATGTCTTTTTCTTTTAAAAGAAACCTGTTCATGGTATATGTTTTGTTTTTTCTTTGAAATCATCAAAACCTTAAGATATATGGCTCTGTCTAGTAGTATCTTGGAGAAGGCGATGGCACCCCACTCCAGTACTCTTGCCTGGAGAATCCCATGGATGGAGGAGCCTGGTGGGCTGTAGTCCATGGGGTCACTAAGAGTCGGACATGACTGAGCAACTTCACTTTCACTTTTCACTTCCATGCACTGGAGAAGGAAATGGCAACCCACTCCAATGTTCTTGCCTGGAGAATCTCAGGGACAGGGAGCCTGGTGGGCTTCCGTCTATGGGGTTGCACAGAGTCGGACACGACTGAAGCGATTTAGCAGCAGCAGCAGCAGTAGTAATCTGGGGGCCACAATTACATTGCAAGTAGGGTGGAAGAGCCATTTTGGTTTTTAGCTTTTTTGGAGACAAATAGCCCTTCCCCTGAGGGTGTCCCTGTGAGGGAGGCAGGGACAGCTGCAGCTGTAAGGTTACTGCAGCAGCTTAGGGGATCACCTGTTTGCAAAGGTGAGGTAAGGACTTTTCGATCAGATGCCCTGACTACTTGTCTCTAGATGGGCTAGTAGGGAGCTGTCTGTGGCCAGTAGGAGAGACATGGTGCCCTTCTGGGTCAGAACAGAACAAGATAAGGGTTATTTCTTTAAAAACACTTAAAAATCTTGGCTTTAAAAAAAAAGTGAATTCTCCCCAAGTTGTGTTACCCTGAAAAGAGAGATAGGAAGACTTGACCCACTGAGGATTTAAAGATGTTAATGTGGATTCATTCATGCCATATGGCACAGCCAAAGATGCAGAGTCAGGTGGTCCTCCCGAGTGATGGCAGAGCACTAATTGAAAAAGATATAAGTCTGATTGTCAAGGCATGTCTGTTGCATGTTAAGGCAGAATAATGTGGTGTTTAATACCTGGGGCTCAGGAACAAGCCTGCCTGGCTTCAAATCCTGGACCCATTACTCAGCAGAGATAAGACCTGGGGTAACATAATAAACCTCCTAAAGCCTCAATTTCTCCATCTGAAAATGGCCAGTGTCTTACTTAGGTGTGTATCCTCCTTCCTCCTCTTTCCCCATCTCTCCTGCATGGACACCAGGCAGGTGTTCACCCCCATCATGCCCCCAAAACCATTCTTGTCTGGGCCCCCACTGACCTCAGTGTTGCTGCAGCTAGAGGTCAGTTGTCAAAATCCTCAACTTGCTTGGTTCACCAGCTACACCCAACCCACTGGCATACTTTCTCCTCTCCCAAACTTTCTTCTGTGGGCTTCCTGTTCTGATTTCCCTGCCAATCACCTGGCAGGCTGCTTCTCTTTTTCTGGCTGTTCTTCTTTCCCTGGACTTCACAAGGTTGAACCATTTCTAGACCCAACGAGTCCCTTGGAGATCTCCTCCCAACCTGTGCTTTGCTGCTGCTGCTGCTAAGTCGCTTCAGTTGTGTCTGATTCTGTGTGACCCCATAGACTGCAGCCCACCAGGCTCCCCCGTCCCTGGGATTCTCCAGGCAAGAACACTGGAGTGGGTTGCCATTTCCTTCTCCAATGCATGAAAGTGAAAAGTGAAAGTGAAGTCGCTCAGTTGTGTCTGACTCTTAGCGACCCCATGGACTGCAGTCCACCAGGCTCCTGCATCCATGGGATTTTCCAGGCAAGAGTACTGGAGTGGGGTGCCATTGCCTTCTCCAACCCTTGCTTTAAATAACATCAAAGTGAAAATGAAAGTCACTGAGTCGTGTCCGACTCTTTGCGACCCCATGAACTAGTTCATGGAATTCTCTAGGCCAGAATACTGGCGTGGGTAGCCTTTCCCTCCTCCAGGGGATCTTCCCATCCCAGGGATCAAACTGGGGTCTCCAGCATTGCAGACAGATTCTTTACCAGCTGAGCTTTTGGGAAAGCCATTTAAATAACATCAAGATGGTGACAAAATCCTCTTTCTTATCTGTAGCCCAGGCCTCTCCTGGGCTCCAGACACTTGCTTCTGATTACCTGCTCGGCTTCCCCACTCGAATGGATGGTCTGCTTGACACTTCCTCTCACAGGGCCAAAACCAAACTTTTAACCTTCCCTCTGAGTCTTGTTTTACCCCATATTCTCCATCTGGATTGATGATAACTTCATCCTTTTAACACATTATTGACCGGGGGATTTATGCAAAAACTAATGCCTGTGGCCAGAGATTTGTTATGTAAGTGAATATTGAAAGATTCCGGTCAATAATGTTTGGGTAACAATAGATGTATTAATACGTCTCTGATCAGTAAGTTGTTAATTAACTGATTCATCATCAAATCCTATTGGCTCTCGCTTCCAGAGTACAGCTAGCATCTCACTCTGATCACTTCCCATCAATTCTGTCACTCCCACTCTGTCCTCTCTCTTGGATCATTTTGGTAACTTCCTAACTACCTTCTTTTGTCTGCCTTTTGTAATCTGTTCATCACAGCCACCAGCATGGTCCTATCAAGACATTAGTTCATTTCACTTTTCTCATAAAAACCTGCACGAACTTCCATGTTGTTAGCATAAAAGCCCCCACTGTTCCAGGAGTTCAGGGGCCCTGTGCGGTCAGGCCTTGTTGACCTCTCTGACCTTTGCCTCCTGCCTGCCTCTTGAAATGCACAGCTGCAGTCATACTGGTCTCTTTGCTCCTGCAGAAAATTGAGGGTCTTTCTGCCCCAGGGTCTTTGCACTGCTGTTGCCTCCTCCTGGAGGGAACACTCTTCTCTGAGATAGCCCTGTGCTTTGACCTCTTATCTCCTTGTTGGCAAGGCTTAAGCATTCTACTGGACATTTAAGGACTTTGCTGCTCACCTTATTTAAGACAACATCCCCTCCCGCCTCCACCAATACTTTCTGCTCTTTCTGCTTCTGTGTTCTCCTCAGCAGTTATCGCTAAAATACCTGAGGCAGGGACCTGTGCTCCATTTACTGCTGTATTCCTGGTGCCACATGCCTAGAGCTGTGCCTAGTGCTTGGTGCGCACAGCGTCAGTAGTTGGGAAGCAAAGGAGCGTTGAACAAATGCAGGGAACCATCCATGTGCCATGCCTGGATGTTGTCTGGCACACAGTCAATATCAGCCAGCTGCTTTCAGTATCATTACTGTCAGCGCGTGGCTAGATGCCAGAATATGAGTATCTTCTTTAGAAACATCTGAGCAGTTTTGGGACCTTCCTGACAGTCCAGTGGTTAGGACTCTGCACTTCCAGTACAGGGGATGTGGTTCAATCTCTGGTTGGTGAACTGGGATCCTACCTGCTAAGGGGTGCCCCCCCCTCCCAAAAAAAATAACCCTAAAAAAATTCTGAGCAGTATTCAGTGAAAATATCATGCAGGGGCCCTATTTCTAGAGTAATATTAGTTGAAAAGGCAACAATTAAATAAGGAATAAACTAAAAATGGACACATATAATTGAACAGAATTTGTTTCTGAAGAGAAGTGCAGGTGTTATGAGTAGGATGGGATGTTAGGAAGCTTAAGTGTGTTGGGTGAAAACAGACCAAAACCAAATCAAAATGAAACACCCCCTCACTCCCCCACCCCACTCCCACACTATGATCCTGTAGTAGAGGTTTGTTTCTTCTGGAAATATATTGGTTTATTATCATGATACCTGGATGGAGGACAATGAATCAGGTGGGCATGGATTTAGTATTTCAGCTTTTTACCACGTCTTCCTGTGTAGAAGTCCTTTGGTAGATCATGTGGAACTATGTGATCAGATGCAGAGGTCAGTGGTCTCGAATCATATCCTTATCCAAGACTCCTCTGATCACCTACAGATGATCAGATAAACCAAAATGAACAGATAAACCAAACTAAATCTATGCTTGGAAGGCCATGTCTAGCAAATCAGTTGCAGTTTTTGGATCTTTGCTGCCTCATGCAGGATCTTCCATTGTGGCCCACGGATTCTCTCATTGTGCACAGGGGCTTAGTTGCCCTGAGGCATGTGGGATCTTAGTTCCCTGACCAGGGATCGAATTCTCATCCCCTGCATTTGAGGGCAGATTCTTAACCACTGGACTGCAAGGGAAGTCCCTTTGTTACCCATTTAAGATTAACCAGAGCCATAACTGTCAATCTCAGCTTTTGATTACCATCTAAGCAGTGTTTTTCTACCAGCTTGATCTAATTCTAAGCAACAGTGAGATATTTCACTGCTTAATTAGCCTTGGCAACCATTTTCCGGTAGACTTAGAGTTTCCATTTGGCTTTTTGAAGTAGTATTTAATCCCTGGGGGCTCTCATTACTCCCTAAGAGGATTCTTGAGTACTGACTGGAGACCCTGTACATGACCATTAACAGGTTTTAAAAATTATTTGAAAAATGTAGTCTGTCTCTCATTTGTTCAATCATTTAACTGTTAATTGTTTAACTTGTTTATTACTATTACCTATAAAGGTCAGGAAGCAACAGTTAGAACTGGACATGGAACAACAGACTGGTTCCAAATAGGAAAAGGAGTACGTCAAGGCTGTATATTGTCACCTTGTTTATTTAACTTCTATGCAGAGTACATCATGAGAAACGCTGGGCTGGAAGAAGCACAAGCTGGAATCAAGATTGCCGGGAGAAATATCAATAACCTCAGATATGCAGATGACATCACCCTTATGGCAGAAAGTGAAGAGGAACTAAAAAGCCTCTTGATGAAAGTGAAAGTGGAGAGTGAAAAAGTTGGCTTAAAGCTCAACATTCAGAAAACTAAGATCATGGCATCGGTCCCATCACTTCATGGGAAATAGATGGGGAAACAGTGGAAACAGTGTCAGACTTTATTTTCTGGGGCTCCAAAATCACTGCAGATGGTGACTGCAGCCATGAAATTAAAAGACGCTTACTCCTTGGAAGGAAAGTTATGACCAACCTAGATAACATATTCAAAAGCAGAGACATTACTTTGCCAACAAAGGTCCATCTAGTCAAAGCTACGGTTTTTCCTGTGGTCATGTATGGATGTGAGAGTTGGACTGTGAAGAAGGCTGAGTGCCGAAGAATTGATGCTTTTGAACTGTGGTGTTGGAGAAGACTCTTGAGAGTCCCTTGGACTGCAAGGAGATCCAACCAGTCCATTCTGAAGGAGATCAGCCCTGGGATTTCTTTGGAAGGAATGATGCTAAAGCTGAAACTCCAGTACTTTGGCCACCTCATGGGACGAGTTGACTCATTGGAAAAGACTCTGATGCTGGGAGGGATTGGGGGCAAGAGGAGAAGGGGACGACAGAGGATGAGATGGTTGGATGGCATCACTGACTCGATGGATGTGAGTCTCAGTGAACTCCGGGAGTTGGTGATGGACAGGGAGGCCTGGCGTGCTGCGATTCATGGGGTCACAAAGAGTCGGACACGACTGAACACTGATCTGATCCGATATATAATATACAGTATACTATAGTATAGTATACTCTCCATGCATGTATAATCACATGGAGACCTGCCCAGAACTGTGAAAAGTTTGAGTGGCCTGAGTACACGCTCCCAGCTGAAGTCCGTAAGTCAATGCTGTGTCCTGTCATTTCAAACTAGAAACAAGTAAACAAGTGGACTTTTTGTGGTCTACTGAGTGCCACATTTTTTTTTTTTTTTTGCAATTTTTATGCTTTTTAGAGGTGATTTAACTGTTTAAAATAAATTCAGGCTTAGCGCTGAAGTGCTGTCTAGTGTTTTTAAACACAAGAAGGCAGTGATGTGTCTTAGGGAGAAAATACATGAGTTAGATGAGCTTCAATCAAGCATGAGTTACAGTGTTGTTGGCTGTGAGTTCAGTGTTTGTGAATCAACAAAATATATTAAATAAGGTGCTTTACAACAGAAGCACACTTGACAAGGTTTATGTATTGATTTGTTGATGAAAATATGACCATAGTGACTTCCCTAGCCATCCAGCGTTTAAGACTCTGAGCTCCCAGGGCGAGGGGAACAGGTTCGATATCTGGTTGTGGAACTAATCCTACATGCCACACAGCGAGGCCCCCCCAAAAATGACATGACCAGAGGCACATGAGAACTTAACCCTGTATTTTCCCTAGGAGTATTTGGTAATTTAGTCTCCACACTGACTTTATAAAACATAACTATGATAAATGGTGAGACTGATCAAAAATTGAAACCCCAAAACCCAGGAAAGCATGTTGCATAAAAGGCTACTGAAATGAAGCCTTTGTAAAGAGAATGCATTCTAAATTTTCTTTCCTATAAAACCTTTATTTTTGCATTTCTGCATTGCTGAATGTATGACTCATTCCATGTATATATCTGACATTTACACTTGAACTTCTTTGCTTTTAAACTTTTTAGCTACATCCCAAAGCATGTGGGATCTTAGTGTCCTGACCAGGGATTGAACCTGGGCTCCCTGCATTGGAAGCAGAATGTCTTAGCCACTGGACCACCAGGGAAGTCCCTGTTAATTAAAGTGCATTAGATACCTCTAGGGGCCAGTGGAAATTTAGCAACATGAAATAGGTATTCTTGTTTTGGAGACAGTCTCAGTGGTTGGCTTGGTATGTTGGTTCTCAGAATAAAATGCATTCATCCCAGCCTGCAAATTTTGAAGTGCTGAAACTGAATTGTTATTTAAAGGTTTAAGGACATTCAGCAGCCTAAAAGGGGCTTCCCAGGTGGTGCAGTGGTAAAGAACCTGCCTGCAAGGCAGGACACGTGGGTTTGATCCCTGGGTCGGGGAGATCCCCTGGAAAAGGAAATGGCAACGCACTGTAGTATTCTTGCTTGGGAAATCTCATGGACAGAGGAGCCTGGTGGGCTACAGTCCACAGAGTCCCAAAGAGTCGGACATGACTGAGTACACATTCTCTGACTCTCTCAACAGCCTAAAAATGGTGTTCTGGAATTGAAAAGTTTAAAATATATTTATTCATTTATTTGACTGTGTCGGGTCTTAGCTATGGCACTGGAGATCACCGTGGTGCGGGGACTCTCTTTGTCTTGTGTGGGCTCACTAGTTACAGGGCACAGGCTTAGTTGCTCCTCTGTATGTGGAATCTTAGTTCCCTGACCAGGGGTCAAACCTGAGTTCCCTGCATTGCAAGGCAGATTCTTAACCACCGGACCACCAGGGAAGTCCTGATAGTGAAACTTTTACAGACTACCTTGCTAAAATTTTATAGTATTAATAAATACTCAGATGCTAAAATATAGTGTTTGTTTGGCATGTTAAGATCTACAGACAAGATGGGGACCACTGATTCTATCAGTGACCTGGGGGTGTTTTCTTGCATTGCTTTGGAAACCCCCAAAGCCAATATTATAATTTTTTCATTGTCTGCATTTAATACAAATGTTTTGAAAAAGACAGGTGCTTTGATTTAAAGATTCATTGATTTTGACCTTACCAGTTTGAAATTTCTGAGCGTTTTTACCTGAGCCAAAGCCTTTTGTACTTCCAATTGCAGGGGAAAAGGCTTGGAAGTAGCATATTAGCTTGAGCAAGATATCTTTGCAGTGAGATGTGTAGCATCATTTTCTTGGTGATAGGTCTAAGAGACATTTTAAGCACTATAATTATACACTAAGATGTCATGTTGATTTAATGACATCTTAACTAAATTTCTTATAAGACCTTTTTAAAATTTAAGAATAATTGACTTAGAATGTTAATTTCTGCTGTACAGCAAAGTGATTCAATTATGCATATTCTTTTTTATTGGGTTGGCCGAAAAGTTCGTTTAGGTTTTTTCATAAGATGTTATGGAACACACTTTTTGGTCAATCCAATATATTCTTATCCATTATGGTTTACCCATGTTGTCCATCCATTCTATATGTAATAGTTTGCATATACCAACCCCAATCTCCCAGTCCATCCCTCCCTGACTCTCCTCCTCTTACAAGACCTTGAGGTTAATCTAGTGAGGTTAGATTTATTTAAATTTAGGAGAAAAACGTTATATTACTTGTTTCTGAGACTTTTTTTTTCTTTTACTATACCTCCTTCATGTTTCATTTTTAAAGCTAAACAATAAAATACTCACAACCTAAGTGTCCAGCTCAATGCATTTTGACTCATGCATATACTCACCACCAGATCAAGAAGATTTCCATCAGCTCAGAAAGTTGTATAAAGTTTTCACTGTAGCATAACTCTACAGAAAATTGCACTTGATGAATTTTCACAAACACAAGCCACGTGCCGCCTGTCCAGGGCAGGAAACAGAACAGCTCCAGCTCACCATAAGCCCTGTGGTTCTGCCCTTGTCCCCACCCCAGGGATAACCCTTGTCCTGAAAATTTTTGAGCATGAGTTAGTTTGACTTTCCTAGAATGTCACATCAATGCAGGCACCCAGTATGCCCCTTTGGTGCTTGTCTTCTTTCACTCAGCTTTTTCTTTGTGACTCACTCATGTTGCGCGTGTGGTTGTCCATGGACCATCCTCATTGCTGTGACACATTGTAGAATTCCATCTGACTTTCAGGGTGATGGTTGATGGAGGCTCCCTTTTCAGTAAGTGAGATCATTTGTCCTTTTTTTGGTAGAAGACAAACCCTAACTCATTCTCTAGGACCTCTGTCTGCTCTTGCTTATTTGAGGGGTGGCTGGTTCCTTTCTCCTTAATCTGTAGCAATCGCCTGTCATGAAGAAGGACATCATTGGGTGCTGACTACACACTGAGAGAGGGAGATGGCTATCCCTGTAGGTTCCTGAGCCCATTTCCCAAACTAGGAAGAGGCCAGAGAAACAGAAGGAAGCAAACAGCAGAGCAGTAAGCAGAGTTGGAGTCTTGCCTTTGAGGACTGAGAGGAGCCCTGAGGCCTATGCTTCATGGCTTCTCACCTGCCTCTTGGACTGTGGGATATAGGGAGCTCGAGACTGAGGCTGGCATACTGCTAGTGGAGGAAGCCCTGGATCCCGAGCCAGAAGAGCTGGGCTTAGAATTCCCACACTGTCACTTACCAGGGTGTGACTTTGAGGGGGTTCACTTAACTTCTCTCAATGTTCTTTCTTTCTTTATGGCTGTTCTGGGTCTTCATTGCGGCACGTGGCCTTAGTCACCCGGTGGCATGTGGGATCTTACTATGCAGATATAAGGGGAAGAGAGTGCTCACTATGAGCCAGGCCTTGTTGGTAATTTCACTTTGAATCCTCAGGATTTTACAACATGGGCAGTATCATCCCTATTTTATAAGTGAGGAAACTAAGGGACAGTGAGCTTCAGAGCACTGAAGGGTAGCCCCAGCTTGCTACAGCTAAAGAAAAGCCCATGCAGTAATGAAGACCTGGCACAGCCAAAAATAAGTAAATAATTTTTTGACAAAAAAGGCATGCTTGATCTGCCCTTCAGTTCCATAAAATTTAGAGTTGAAAAAGGACGTTCAGGTGTTCAAGTTGTTCCAAACATAAATGAAAGTTTTCCAATTGATGCATCAAGTATCAGCTTTTAAACTTTAATTCAAATTAAGTAAAATTAAAAGTTTACTTCCTTTGTCATAGTAGCCACAATTCAACTACTCAACAGCCAACCTTACATGGCCAGTCACTGATGCATCAAATAACTTAGTCCAAAATCCTCTGCTACAACTCAGATCTCCTGGGTCTCACACTGACCACCATATCCTATTGGACACTCAAGGTCACCAAGACTTTTAACACAGCTAGAATCAAATGCAAATTCCTCCATGTGTTCACTCTGTAATCATTGGCTGATTTTTTTTGTTTGTTTCATGCCTACTTGATACTCCTGGCAGCATGGCCATTCCCTGTGTGAAGAAAGCACATTGATAGCTTTATCTTAGCCCCCAAGATGATAGCTATACCTTGTCTTGGGATCCCAGCGAGTTGCTGAGATGATAGATGAAAGCTTATGGTGTTCCACCGGATTTGTGGTCTCTGAAGGAGAAGATTTAACTCAGGGACCAAAGACAGTCTCACTCACTCAGAGCTTTATGTAGTAGAAATTTTATTAAAGTGATAGTGACAGAAAAAGCTTCTGACATAGACATCAGAAGAGGGTAGAAAGATTACCCACCTTGTTAGTTTAAGCAGGTCTTTATATACTTTTCTGCTAGCTGCTGAGAATAGAAAAAAGTACCCCAAGGTTGTAAAAATTTTGCCCAGACCCTTTCCCATAACATACATCCTGGGATGACATCAGCAGGAGATTAGCCAGAAGGAATGGGTTAACCCAGAGCTCAAGGCTGTGGAAGTCTTACCCAGACCTTCTTGCACAACATAAGTTCTGAGCTCAAAAAAGCTTGTCCTTGAGCAAGAAATACTGCTGCCTATGAGGCCTACATGTCTAAGACAAAAGAATGTGAAAAAGAAAGAATGTTCACCTCTTCCTTAAAGGGGCTTGGACTCCTTATCAACCCGCCTAAGTTAACTCTCTTAACATAGCTCAGCCATGGGTGTCACTTCACTTCCCTCTCCTTCTGCATAGATTGGTTCCCATTCAAGATTTTGAGTTTCTCAGAGAAGTGATCTTTCTAAATTCCATTTCCACAGTCACGTACCACCAAGCATCTATGCTCAAACTCCAGACATAGTGCATTATGTACTTCCTCTGAGGAACTAACCAAAATGACTGTCCAATCACAAGATTCTCCCGCCTGCTTCCCCAGTGAGGGACTGGCTGTCAGGGTGTAGTGTGGTAGGAATTTGAGACAGCCCCAGTCCCCTTGGCACTGGGGTCCATCCTTGGGACCCAGTCACACTCGGGTCTGTGGTCTGAGTCATGGGGTCTGAGAGCTGATATGAATGCAGCCAACGGGTCTGGCGTTGCCCTATGTTCCATGTACAAGGCCTTGTTTCTGGGCTTCCAGCAGCCTAAGGGGCAGTTAGTGGGATATGAGTCCCTTGAAAACCTCACAGTGCTCTTTAGGTGATGTGTTTGTGTTCTTATTCTCTGAATTGCTGTTGGCAAAGAATGGTTCCTTTGTATATTGTTTATTCTTGCCAGTGGGCTTCCCTAGTGTCTCAGATGGTAAGGAATCTTCTTGCGCTGCAGGAGACCCAGTTTCCATCCCTGGGTTGGGAAGATCCCTCTGGAGAAGGGAATGGCTACCCACTCCAGTCTTCTTCCTGGATAATTCTATGGACAGAGGAGTCCAAAGAGTCTCAAAGAGTCAAACACTACTGAGCGACTGTCACTTCACTTTTTCGTTCTTGCCAACACATGGCACTAACATATTTGCCATGTCAGCAGTCACTGTTTCTACTGTGGTATGTATGGCCCAGCATTAGCTGTGTCACTACCAGTTCCTGCCCTCTTTGTCCCAGGACCTAATAACTCCATCACTCTTTCAGCTGAGAAGTCCTTTGCTTTTTTACAAAATGAAATCTTAATTAAAAAACAACACAACTTTTGGCTGTACCACATGGCATGCGAGATCTTAGTTCCCCAGTGAGGGATCTAACTTGTGCCCCCTGCATTGGAAGGGTGGAGTCTTAATGACTAGACCGCCAGGGAAGTCCCACAAAATGAAGTCTTTTTTTTTTTTTTTTTTTAAATTTGGGCGCTCCGGTAAGCCAGTCCGGTCAGTTTAGAACGTCTTTCCCGGATCGCGGCGCCTGACTGACCCGGATCCACCGCGGAGGGACGACCCAGCGCCTCCGAAGTCGCACTGCGCCTGCGTCACCCAGGCACGCGCCCCGCCCCCTTCAAAATGAAGTCTTAAATGATGGTTTCATCTGGTGGACATACTTGGAGGTGCGTTTCTTGAGTCACAGTTTTGGAGAAGATGTAGATCTTTCTTCTTTGGAGGAAGCTCTCTTTAGGCAGGTCAGTCACTTCATTGAAGAGACAGCTGGTTCTAGGTTGGAGCACTGGAAATGTCCAGGACAGGGCGGAGTTGGGGAGGCAGCCCCTGCCCCCAGAAGATCATGGTCTGGCCGGTGAGACTGGGCAAGTTCCTCAAAAGATGCCCCATGTCTCCATCCTTGGCTATTATTGGTGGAGGTTGGAGAAGAGGGAAGTTGGGAGGTGCTGGCGAAGTTGGGTTGGTGCTCCCTCCCTTAAGAAAGCTTCCTGAGGAGAGAGGGTCAGATTCTTTGTGAAGGAGACAGACCCACCAGGCCCAGGGGAGGCTGAAGGTAGGAAGACTGCATGTGCCTTGTTTCATACTTGTGGTTCTCTCTGCATCTTCTCCCATCAGTGTGTTGGATCTTAAAAACAACCCTGTGGGGCGGGCAATTCTCTGTCCTCAGAGGCCATGGAAAGAGTGAGGGTGGGTCAGCGAGCAGAAGCTGCTGGGCACGGTTTCCTGTTGGAATGACCCTGGTGTTTGGCCTGGAGTCTCAGCGAGACTGTGCAGGGCTGGCCTGCTCTCTTGGTCTCCAGTTTTCCAATCTAGTTCGTCTCTGAGCACTGCCACTCTCCTAGATTTACAGTCTGATTTGTTGAGTGAGTTCCTGCTGCTCCCAAGTCATAAATTCCAATAAAAGCAAGCGATCTTATCTTTGACCATGTTTTCCGTCATTGAGATGGAATGTGCTTGAAGATGGAGATCTTGATATGAATAAAATTATTTACAAGACAGAAACAGACTCACAGACATAGAAGTCAGACGTATGGTTCCCAAAGGGGTAAGGGAGAAGGATAAATTCGGATCTTGGGCTTAGCAGATACAGACTACTACATATAAAACAGATAAACAACAAGAGGCTACTGTAAAGCACAGGGAACTATATTCAAAGTCTTGTAATAATATATAATGGAATAACATCTAAAGAAGAATATATAGATATATATGTATAACTGAATCACTTTGCTATACACCTAAAATGAAGATAGGCTTGTAAATCAACTATAATTTTTAAAAAAGGTGGAGATCTTCATATTGTATCTTTCCTTGGTAGGTTTTATTTACACTAAAGACCTAGAAAAAAAGTATGTGAAGTCTCTGAAAGGGATGTGCGTGCTTAGTGGCTAAGTCATGTCAGACTCTTTGGAACCCCATTAACCATAGCTTGCCTGGGTCCTCTGTCCATGGGATCTCCCAGGCAAGAATACTGGAGTGGGCTGCCATGCCGTCTTCCAGGGGATCTTCCTGACCCAGGGATCCAACCTGCATCTTCCGCATTACAGGCGAATTATTTATCACTGAGCCACCTGGAAAGCGCTCTCTGAAAGGGAACTGGTTCCTAAAATATGGGCAGATTTGCTTTTGAATAAGAACATCCTTCCAGGAATTCCCTGGTGGTCCAGTTGTAAGGAATCTGTGCTTTCACTATGTAGGGCCTGTGTTTGATCCATTGTCAGGAAAGCCAAAGAGAAAAGGAAAAGGAAAAAAACAAAAGAATACATTTCCTAGCCTAGCGAAGGACTCAGGTGAGCTCAGTGTAGGTATACACTGTTCCCTCTGCTGGGAACCCTTGCCATGCTGCACCTCTGGCCGACAGCTGATTCAGCCAACATATTGTGTCCTCTGTGAAGGTCTCCCAAGCCTAAAGAACCCTCTGCTGTCCTCTCAGTGTCCCCATGGCAGCATCTGCCTCTCATGACTGCCTCCCCCAAAGGTGCAGGCTCCTCCAAAGCTGGGCTATGGCCTCTTGGTCCTTGTACCCCAGCTTCTAAAAGGGCATCTGGTGCCTTGCGGGGGCTCATCAGCGGCTGCTGGCTAAAGAGTGAGCTACTGCTGAATGTGTCAGTCACGTAGGATGTGTGAAAGTCCCATCTCAGTGGGCACAGCTTGGAAAGAGCAAGGGGAAACCCGTGAACTTGTGGATACCTTGCTAAACTGGGATACAACTTGAGTGTGTGCTGATGATTTACAGAAGTTGAATATAGTCTTTCTGACAGCTGTTTATAATATATATAGATTGGCACCTTAAAATTCACATTAAGCCCAATCTTTCTTGCTTGTATCAAATTCTTTTGCTTTTTAAAGATTCTTTCTCCCACATAATATTTTCATGTTCTTTCTTTAAAGTTAAAAAAAATTTTTTGGCCACATCACATGGCATGCAGGATCTTGGTTCCCTGATCAGGAATCAAACCCGTGCCCCTTGCAGTGGAGGTGCGGATTCTTAACCACTGGACCACCAGGGAAGCCGCTATTTTTGTGTTCTTATGCAGAGCTGGGTGAAGTGCTGAAGTTACAGTAAATGCCCCAGGAGTGGTAACATCTCTTCCTTGATTTAATCTGTCCCTGCTTTCACATATAGCATCCACTCTGGTGTTGCAGGTGGGCACAGTCTTCAGAAATTGGAAGTCTGGACTGGTCCATTAGAGAAGAGGTTTTCCACAGCATTTCTTCACCTTGGCCATCCCTTTAATTCCTTATTTTTTGACCAGTGATGGAAAATTGAATCAACGGTGTCCCTATGGCTGGCGGTGGTGTTCAGATGCTGCAGAGTTCAGCTCTGTGTTTCCACCTGGGCGCAGGCCTACTTGGGACCTGAGTCATCGTTCCTTTCGTTTGTGAGTCTTTATTTGGGACACATCTTCTGAAGCACTCAGCATGGACCGGACTCTCTGTTTCTCATTTTTATGATTCAAAGACAAAGCAGGTGTTGATCTTGCCTTCCCCTGGATCTCGGTGGCCCTTCTAAAGTATAAAGTGAACTAAAAAAAAAAAAGTCTTTTTGTACAGGTACCTGGATCCCACATGTGCTGCTGGGGTTCTGACCTCAGCTGGATCTGACCCTGCTTGGCTGCTTTTGGGGTCACAAAAGAAACACTTCAAGGGAGGCTGCAGTCTAATTTTGGCTCATTTTAACTTAATTACCTCTTTAAAGACCCTTCTCCAGAATTGAGAGTTGGACCATAAAGAAGGCTGAGCACCAAAGAATTGATACTTTTGACCTGTGGTGCTGGAGAAGACTCTTGAGGGTCCTTTGGATAGCAAGATCAAACCAGTCAATCATAAAGGAAATCAACCCTGAATAATCATTGGAAGGACTGTTGCTGAAGCTGAAACTCCAATACTTTGGCCACCTGATGTGAAGAGGCTACTCACTGGAAAAGACCCTGATGCTGGGAAAGACTGAGGGCAGGAGGAGAAGCAGGCGACAGAGGATGAGATGGTTGGATGGCATCACATCTCAGCGGACACGAGTTTGAGCAAACCCTGGGAGATGGTGAAGGACAGGGAAGCCTGGAGTGCTGCAGTCCATGGGGTCGCAAAGAGTCAGACACAACTTAACGACTGAACAATAAACCAGAGTCACATTCTAAAGTAGTTAGGGTGTTAGGGATTCAACATAAAGTTTGGGGAACATGATTCAGCCTGTCATAGGATCCAGGGTAAAGTTGCATAGTTTGGGCAGAGGGGGTAGATTTTGGCATCATTTCAAAGGTGCCTTGTTACAGGAACCAACTCAAGGTAAAAACCTATATGCAAAATAGAAATCCCAGAGATAAATCCATATACCCATGTACACCTTATCTTTGACAAAGGAGGCAATAATATACAACTGAAAAAAGACAATCTCTTTAACAAGTGGTGCTGGGAAAACTGGTCAACCACTTGTAGAAGAATGAAACTAGAACACTTTCTAACACCATACACAAAAATAAACTCAAAATGGATTAAAGATCTAGATGTAAGACCAGAAACTATAAAACTCCTAGAGGAAAACATAGGCAAAACACTCTCTGACATACATTACAGCAGGATCCTCTATGACCCACTTCCCAGAGTAATGGAAATAAAAGCAAAAATAAATAAATGGGACCTAATTAAACTTAAAAGCTTTTGCACAATGAAGGAAACTATAAGCAAGGTGAAAAGACAGCCTTCAGAATGGGAGAAAATAATAGCAAATGAAGCAACTGACAAAGAATTAGTCTCAAAAATATACAAGCAGCTCATGCAGCTCAATTCCAGAAAAATAAATGACCCAACCAAAAAATGGGCCAAAGAACTAAACAGACATTTCTCCAAAGAAGACATACAGATGGCTAACAAACACATGAAAAGATGCTCAACATCATTCATTATCAGAGAAATGCAAATCAAAACCACAATGAGGTACCATCTCACACCGGTCAGAATGGCTGCTATTAAAAAGTCTACAAACAATAAATGCTGGAGAGGGTGTGGAGAAAAGGGAACCCTCTTACACTGTTGGTGGGAATGCAAACTAGTACAGCCACTTTGGAGAACAGTGTGGAGATTCCTTAAAAAACTGGAAATAGAACTGCCGTACGGCCCAGCAATCCCATTGCTGAGCATACACACCGAGGAAACCAGAATTGAAAGAGACACGTGTACCCCAGTGTTCATCGCAGCACTGTTTACAATAGCCAGGACGTGGAAGCAACCTAGATGTCCATCAGCAGATGAATGGATAAGAAAGCTGTGGTACATATACACAATGGAATATTACTCAGCTATTAAAAATAATGCATTTGAATGAGTTCTAATGAAGTGGATGAAACTGGAGCCTATTATACAGAGTGAAGTAAGTCAGAAAGAAAAACACCAATATAGTATATTAATGCATATATATGGAATTTTGAAAGATGGTAACAATGACCCTATATTCAAGATAGCAAAAGAGACACAGATGTAAAGAACAGACTTTTGGTCTCTGGAAGAAGGCAAGGGTGGGATGATTTGAGAGAATGGCATTGAAACATGTATATTGTCATATGTGAAATAGATCGCCAGTCCAGGTTCGATGCATGAGACAGGGTGCTCAGGGCTGGTGCACTGGGATGACTTTGAGGGATGGGATGGGGAGGGAGGTGAGAGGGGGGTTCAGGATGAAGGACACATGTACACTCATGGCTGATTCATGTGAATGTATGGCAAAAACCCCTACAATATTGTAAAGTAATTAGCCTCCAATTAAAAAATATATTAATTAAAAAAAACCCTTTATGTGCATGGTCGGGAGAGGGAGTGTCTAGCAGCACTGAGTACATTGTAGGCACTTTCGGTGTGGCTGAATCTCTTGTAGCAACATGATTTTTGAGGATGTCACTAAAGGATGTTGTCAGGTGGCAGAAGTAGTGGAATAAAATAACAAGTTTCACGAGATGTTAATATTCACAACATTAGAGGGCTCAGGGTGGAGCCCAAATGGAAGGAGATGTAAGAACTGTCATTGGTTAATTTAAAATGTCCAAGTAGAAAAGGTGTTATCTAGCTAGTTGATTTTTCTCATTTTGTGTTATAACTGATTTAAAATGGTATCTTTAACCTTTTTGTGGGTGTACTGTATCAAATTGACCCAATAATCCAACCTTTATGAATTTATCCCATGAAATTATGGAGCAAGTGACAAAGATGTATGTTGATTGTGATTAACTGCAGTGTGATTGATGCAAACTATGGGCCCAGCCACTGAGAACTGGTTAAATTATAGTCTGTCTAGGCTGTTGAATCCCATATGGTTATTAAAGGTGCTTATGTAGATTATCAGAGAAGGCAATGGCAACCCACTCCAGTACTCTTGCCTGGAAAATCCCATAGGCGGAGGAGCCTGGTAGGCTGCAGTCCATGGGGTCGCTAAGAGTCAGACACGACTGAGCGACTTCACTTTCACTTTCCACTTTCATGCACTGGAGAAGGAAATGGCAACCCACTCCAGTGTTCTTGCCTGGAGAATCCCAGGGACAGGGGAGTCTGGTGGGCTGCCGTCTACGGGGTTGCACAGAGTCGGACACTACTGAAGCGACTTAGCAGCAGCATGTAGATCATGGATCATAGGGACTGGGTAGGCAAAGGCATGCATGTACCTGGCCTGTGTTGGGAGTGGGGAGTGATAGGAACTATGGCATTAGGGGGGCGGTGAAAGTGCGGAGTGAAGATGGCTACTTGGTTCTAGTTGTTTCCTGGCCATGTGGAAATGTGCATCCAGTGTGGTCAGACTTTCCCATTTAAAAAATCGTAATTTGGAAAAAAAATTATAAAATTTATTTATTTTATTTTTTTTCCGTTTTAGTCAGATGGCTTCCCAGGTGGCTCAGTGGTAAAGAATCCACCTGCAATGCAGGAGATGCAGGTTGGATCCCTGGGTTGGGAAGATCCCCTGGAGGAGGGCATGACAACCCACTTTCAGTATTCTTACCTGGGAAATCCCATGAGCAGAGGAGCCTGGTGGGCTATAGTCCATAGGGTCACAAAAGAGTGGGACATAACTGAATGACTAAACAACAGCAATGACAACAAAATTGACATATAGCATTATGGAAGTTTAAGGTGTGCTAAGTCGCCCAGACATGTCTGACTCTTTGCAACCCGTGGACTGTAGCCCACCAGGCTCCTCTGTCCATGGGGTTCTCCAGGCAAGAATACTGGAGTGGGTTGCTATTTCCTTCTCCATTAAGGTGTACAAAATGATAATAATTTGATGCACATAGATTGTGAAATGATTATCACAATAAGTTTAGTCTGTTGTTGTTCAGTCATGTCTGATTCTTTGTGACCCCATGGACTACAGCACATTAGGCTTCCCTGTTCTTTACCATCTCCCAGAGTTTGCTCAAACTCATGTCCACCGAGTCGGTGATGCTATCTAACCATCTCATCCTCTGCTGCCCCCTTCTCCTTTTGCCTTCTATCTTTCCCAACATCAGAGTCTTTTCCAATGAGTTGGCTCTTCACATCAGGTGGCCAAAGTATTGGATGTTAAGTTTAGTTAACATTCACCATCTCCTATTGGTACAAAAAAGAAGAAAAATGTACTTTTTCTTTGTGATGAGAATTCTTAGGATTGACTCTCTCAGGAACTTTCTTTTTTTTTTTTTTTTTAAATTAAAAAAAAATGTGGTGGCACCAAGCCTTTTTTGTGGCACTTGGGCTTCTCTATTTGTGGTGCACAGACTTAGTTGTCCCACAGCATGTGGGATCTTAGTTCCCTGACCAGGAATCAAAGCCACATCCTCTACATTGGGAGGTGGATTCTTAACCACTGGACCACCGGTGAAGTCCTTGACTCTCTTAACAGCTTTCATCTACACCCCACAGCAATGTTCATCGAAATGATCATGCTGCTGGTTATATCCTTAGAACATATATTTATCTTGTAACTGGAAGTTTGTACTTTTTGTCCACCTTCCATCCAATTCCCAGATTTTCTGTTTTTTTAAAAGAGAAGTCAGAAATCTTGAATTTTCTGGAAAATGTTCTGATTTTTTAATGTTGGTAAAATGCTTCCCTGGCGGCTCAGTGGTAAATAATCCACCTGCCAATGCAGGTAATGCAAAATGTTGGGCCCAGCTCCAGACTGCCTGAATTAGAGACTCTTGAACTCTGGAATTTCCCAGACCAGAATACTGGAGTGGGTTTCCATTTCTTACTCCATAGGATCTTCCCAATCCAGGGATCGAACCTGCATCTCTTGCACCGGCTGGTGGATTCTTTACCACTGCGCCACCTGGGAAGCTCCTCCTACTGTCACAGAATTCTTTTCTAATTGTTATCTGCTTACTTTAATAAGCGTATTAGAATTTGAGCTGATTTCTAAGGAAAGGCTAGGATTTGCCCAGGTGGAAGAAACAGGAAGATAGTTCAGATGAGCCAGCAGTCCTGGCAAACCTGGCCTAAAGCCTGATGTGCTGGCTCAGTGGTAGCGGTCTGGGCTGGTAGGGGTGAGGTGGGCGATGAAGCTTGAGAATGAGTGTGAGGTGGGGAACCCACCATGCGCCCTGAGGGCAGTGCCAAGGGATGGGGATGTTAGGGGGATGACATGGCTACTTTCCAGGGACAGTGAGAGCACAGGAAGCAGGATTGTAGGACACACACCTGGCAGCTGAATGTGGGCCAGATGGGGCCAAGATGCTGGTCACTTCTGCAGGGCTGTTGGCGTTAGTTAGCCTCTTGGCTTAGTGTTTCAGGTGTGTTAGCCCAGGACCTTGGGCCATCAGGAGGGAGGTGCCAGGGGTCTGGGGGAGAGAAACAGGAGAGGGGGATGGATGTCTGTCATTTAGTGTTGCTGTCTGTGTGGACTTGATCATGAACATCATATAGGTTGTTGTATAAAGGAAAACCTCCTACAATTGCTGATATTGGAGAAAATGCAAAATAAGAGAAAGGCCAGAAGCAGCCTGGACTCCAGGAGTGTTGACTAAAGTAAAAACACACAAGGTGAGAGCTGTGAGTTTGGGTTTTATTTGGGGGCCTTACTGAGTCTGGTAGCTCAGACGGTAAAGAATCTGCCTGTAATGCAGGAGACCTGGGTTTGATCCTTGAGTCGGGAAGATCCCCTGGAGGAGGGCATGGCTACTCACTCCAATAGTCTTGCCTAGAGAATTCCATGGGCAGAAGAGCTTGGTGGGCTACAGTCCGTGGGGTTGCAAAGAGTTGGATATGACTGAGTGACTAACTCTTCCACTTTCACTTTTCACTGAGGCCTATAGCCTGGTCAGCAGCCTCTCAGACAGCTCTGAAGAACTGCTCCCAAGAGGTATGGGGGTGCAGGGGCAGTCAGTATATATGTGATTTTGATGAAGGGGGGATGTGTAACCAGGCACACATCTTCTTAAGAAAGTAGCTGCTAGTCACAAGGAACAGATGTCTCTGTTAATGATTTTACTGCTTTTTCTAAGTATGGGAAGATGTTGGAATCCAGGTTCATTAAACATTTCTCCTAAAAATATCTGTCTGAAGGCCTCTTCTGCCAGTTTTTCCCAGAGCACAGAATGCCTTGTTTCTGATCTCCACCCTGAACTCCTCTTAGTGTGGGTTGAAGGTCAGTGACTTGTGGTGGTGAGTGACTCAACCACCCCCGATCCCTGCCCCCACTCCCGAGCCAGATGGCGGGCAACATTCTTTGGCAGAAGCAAATACAGTGTGTAGCTGTTGAGTGAGCTGCTGTCTACTTACCCCAGTCACAGGTCCAGACGTGGTTAAGTGTGTAAAGCCAGCTTTTTGTTCTTCATACGATTCTTTGTAGTTTATTGCTCCCAAGGCTTGTCTGTTTTGTCAGAATTTTAAACAATTCAAGGGAAATTACCTTTCAGGGCTTTCCTGGCTCAGTGGTAAAGAATCTGTGTGCAATGCAGGAGACCTGAGTTCAATCCCTGGGTTGGGAAGATCCCCTGGAGAAGGGCATGGCAATCTACTCCAGTATTCGTGCCTGGAGAATCCCTTGGACAAAGAAGGGATTTGAAGGGAAAGAAGGGACAGAGAAGTCTGGCAAGCTATATAGTCCATGGAGTTGCAAAGAGTCAGACATGACTGAAGCGACTTAGCACCAGCAGCCACCTTTCAGGGCAATGTAGAAATAATAAGAATGGAAATTTCTAGGAAGGGACTGAGACAGTACTGAAGGGCTTAGCAGAGGTTGTCGCTTTTACTGGGGCTTGGAGGTGGAGAGATTCATGTCAGTTCTTATTGTTACTCCAGCATCCTGTGGGATCTGGCGGGGAGGAAGTATGCTTGTCTGCTTGGACTGCCATCATAGGATACCACAGACTGTATGACTTAAAGAACAGAAATTGATTTCCTCATAGATTTGGAAGCTCCAAGTACCAAATCAGAGTGCTGCCTGGTTGGTTTCTGATGAGGCCTCTCTTTTGTTTGCAAATGGCTGCTTCTTGTTGTGGCCTCACATGCCCCTAGAGGGAGCAAGAGAAAGCTCTGGTCTTCTTCTAAGGATACCAGTCTTACTGGATCAAAGCCCCACCCATATGACCTCATTTAGGACTTCCCAGGTGGTGCAGAGGTAAAGAATCCGCCCTCCAATGCAGGAGCTGAGAGAGATAAGCATTTAATCCTGGGATTGGGAAGATCCTTCTGGAGTAGGATTTGGTAACCTATTCCTGTATTCTTGCCTGGAAAATTCCATGGACAGAGGAGCCTGTTGGGCTACAGTCCGTAGTGTTGCAAAGAGTTGGACATGACTGAGCACTCATGGGTGCTCCCATAATCTTAATGACCTTCTTAAAGTCCCGTCTCCAAATACAGTCATAGGAGGTTGAAGTTCACAAGAGAACTTTAACCTATGAACTGGGGATGGTGGTGGGGGGAGTAATGAGGAGTGAGGGAAATAGTTCAGTCCATATCCATAACAGAAGACAATGTGCTCAGTCACCCATGAAGTCAGGGCACATGTGGGCTGGGTGGAAGGAGAGGTGGTCGAGGGACCTGATCAAAGGAAGAAGAGGGCTTCAAGGATGTGCAGGAGGTGGCAGGAGTTGAAAGAGGAAAGGCCCAACGTTCTCTTCCAGCTTGTCTGCCTGTGCTCTCCTGGAATTCAGGAATTGTCATCATTAGCAAAATGACACTTCTTCAGGTCGGAACATCACTGAAGATCAGTTTCTCTGGTCCTCACCTGAATCCTTTGGCTGAGGTGCTCTCAGGTTCAAGTTTTGAGAAGCATCTTTTCCTTCTGAAAGGCAGACCTCACGTCCAGCGAAGCACGTGGAAGTTCCTAAGTCTGGCAGCATCTATTAACATGACAAGAAAAGGAGTCAAATTTCCACCACCATTTTGCTATGAAGGGTCAGTTTAGACTGTTCGAAGGGCATGGTCCCTTTTTAGGCAAAGAAGAAAAGAGATTTTTAAGAGTGGCCGAGGGGCTTCCCCGGTGGCTCAGTGGTAAAGCATCCACCTGCCAATTCGGGAGCCTCAGGTTTGATCCCTGGTTCGGGTGGATCCCATATGCCAGGGGACAAATAAGCCCTTGTG